>NC_056595.1:12935852-14168352 GCF_018340385.1 Cyprinus carpio | reverse complement strand
GATAGATAGATAGATAGATAGATAGATTCACACAGTGATAGATAGATAGATCAGAGTGATAGATAGATAGATAGATAGATAGATAGATAGATAGATAGATAGATAGAGTCAGAGTGATAGATAGATAGATAGATAGATAGATAGGATACTGATCATATTGTCATTTAGATAGATTCAGACAGATAGATAGATAGACTCAGAGTGATAGATAGATAGATAGATGATAGATATAGATAGATAGATAGATAACATGAATCGCTTCACTTTTTTTAACATTTTATATAAAAACAATATATAGATAGATAGATAGATAGATAGATAGATAGATAGATAGATAGATAGATAGATAGATAGATAGATAGATAGATAGATAGATTCAAGACAGATAGATATATATAAACATAAAAATAAAAAAAAAAAAAAATAAATATATATATAAATATAAAATTAATATATATATATATTAAATATATAGATAGATAGATAGATAGATAGATAGATAGATAGAGATAGATAGATAGATAGATAGATAGATAGATAGATGATAGATCCAGAGTGATAGAGATAGATAGATAATAGATAGATGATAGATAGATAGATAGATAGATAGATAGATAGATAGATAGATAGATAGATAGATAGATAGATAGATAGATAGGACAGTTAATAGATCGATTGAACAATAGAACGATATGCAGACAAATATAACAATAGATAGGTATAATTATGGATAGGTGGATAGATTGAACGGTACATAGATAGATGATTAATAGATGGATAGATGGAAGTGGATAGATAGAATGGTAGATGGATGATGGACGGATGGATGATATAGATGGATAGAACAAAAGAATGGTGGATAGACAGACAGAACGATAGATGGATAGAATATGGTACATAGAATGGTAGATAGAACGATGGATGATGGCTGGATGGATGATAAATGTATAGAACGATGATAAATAAGGATATAATAAGATTTGCTTTTGTATGTGCTCAGTTGTCGACTCAAATCTGTCTCTCTGTCTATAAATCTTTATCGCTCTCTTCATTGTAGAGACGGGCAGAGCTTCCTGTGTGCCTTGTCAATATGGATATTTCTCAGATTCCATATCTATAGAAGCCTGCAAGAAATGGACAGAGTGAGTATTCCTCTAATCTAAGCTTAAAAAGTCAATACAATAACAACTCCACAGGTTTAACAACAGCTGGGAGTGTGTGCCACAAACATGCCTGTCCTCTGAGTCACACACAGAACTGTTCTTTAACAGGACTCATTTGCAAAGTCACAGCTCTCATTCTCACAGGCGTTGTTTGTCTGGGGAAGGTCTCGGGCATGCCTGGTCATTTTTTAAAGCCCCCGCAGTCTTACCGCACTGTGGTATTATGATTAATTTCTCCACCACTTCCCCTAGAAAGAGCCCCTTTTCTTTTTGCTCTTTGTATTTGTGGTTCCTTGTAGAAGAGACAATTGGACTGTTTGGCTGCCCTCTTTTGATATGTCTTATTCTATTTCAGTTGTAAAACTTACAATATTTCCTAAGCATATTCATTGTATTGCTATATCTAATTCTCTTCCAGTTGTAAAGCTATCGGCAAAACAGAGAAACAGTCAGGAAGCTCTAAGACAGATGTGGTGTGTGGAGTCCATTCTCCTGGTAGGTTATTTAAAAAGTTTATGTTCGGCCTCAAAAAATGCACAGGTATTGAGGAACTATTGAAGCTTAATACAGTGATTGAAATGAGCAAAATATCAGAAGAATATCAGAGAATTTTAAATCTGGACATGTCAGAAGTTCTTTAGTAAATATGTACAGAATAAAAAATATTCATGAAACTATTCTTATTACTATTATTAAAGTTGAAAACAGATGTTTAATATTTTGGTGAAAACTATTATATATATATATATATATATATATATGAAGAGCATTTATTTAAAATAGAAATCTTCCATAGTATTATAGAATCTATACACTCACTTTTATTTAAAAAAGTATTCTTACTGATATTTACATATATGAATTTGAATACTGTAAATTAATTTATATTTGTATACTGTATATATATATAATATATATATATATATATATATATATATATATATATATATATAATGCATGTGTGTGTATATGTGTGTATGACTCATTTTGAGTCATTTTCCAATGAATTTTCCATGACTTTTCCTGGCATTTGAGTTGGCAGATTACAGACAATCCAATTACAGACACCAGACATCACATTAAATCTGACTAAATAAAAACACAACAATAAATAAATATATATTATACATGCATATCTGACTTTTGAATACTGTTCATATCAATTCAAATTCATATCAATAAATTTACAGTATTCAAATTCATATATAAATTCACACAAACACACACACATTCACAATATTCATTTACAGTATTCAAAAGTCAGATATGCATGTATAATATATATTTAAAAATTTGAAATGTATATATTTAAAATTCCTTAAAATCCAGTAGTCTCAAATGCCAGGAAAAGTCATGGAAAATTCATTAAAAAATGACTCAAAATGAGTGGGAACCCATATTTAATGTGATGTCTGGTGTCTGTAATTGTGATTGTCTGTAATCTGCCAACTTGAAACAACATGCACAGCTGCCAAATTTTCTCTATATTGTAATCACTATGATCATATTTGTAATAAACGCTTTAATGAGCTTCTGTTATGTTGAACTGTTCATCACTCAAACAAAAACAAAAAATTTCAACTCACACAACATCAATAAATAATAATCTGAAACACAACCCTCCACAACAACCCTCTATAATAATCTGAATAACTGAGAAGCTTCACAAACCTCCTCATCCTCCTCAGGTATGACACCCTGGGTGCTGGTGGCCATCCTCTCGGTCATCATTGTGGTGTCCCTGGTTGTTCTCTTTTTGTTTTGCTGCAAGGATAAGCTGAACTTCCTCTCAGGTAAATTTAGTTCATGGTTATGTATGTTTGCTACATTTTGTGGTAGATTCTTGTCTATGTTGTCGATTAAAGCTTATTTTTTGACACCACAGTAAATCTACGCACTTGCGTCCAAAACCTGAAAGGAAGCAGGAATCAACAGGTGAGTAAGAAAATCTGAAAACTGTAGCCTTGTTCCAAAATCTAATGACGGAGACACCAACAACAATAACTATATTAGCATCCACAATAATGGACTATAATGTTCTGTATATTTTAAGCACTTGCAGAAGTAACATTCTCTGTCATTTTAAAGGCTCAAGCTTTTTAAAACAGAATGGATTCTGATTGGCTGTCAATGTTTTTATCATTTATCAACTGGAAAAAAAAATATTCTGAAAGTGATTTGAACAATATAATTCCTCTGTTTTATTATTGTTATAGTTGTGGTGTGGACTGCCCTATTATCATAGAATTATAATGATTATTAACCCTCACAATGCATTCAAAAGCTGTTTAGATTTTTTTTTTATTATTTTATTATTGTTTTCAATTGATGTTTATTAAAACAGTTATTTTATAAATTTTAATTAATATTTTTTCAAAAAAAAAACATACTGTATTTGATGAGCAACTTCTCATTAATGAGTGAATGTTAAAATAAATTAAGTTTTGAATGTTACCATGCTATTACATTGTTTTTTTACTTTATTAATTTAAATAAAAAAAAACTGAGAAATTATTTTAGGAAAGAAGAAAACTGTGATGCAAAGTATATTTAATTTTTCAATATTGATGAGATATTTTATTTGAATTTATCATTGTATGAAATTTATAGGAGTATATAATCTGAGAAATACCAGTTTTAACCACATTGGAATTAATATAATTTAATTCAGTTCCTTTGAATTTATAACTCATTATTGCTTAAAAACAGCATTTTTCTTTTAAAATGTTTATGTATCTCTTCTGGGTCAGAATGGACCCAATTGCATTATGAGGGCTAAAACTTTATAGCTATTGATATAGTTATCATACTTATTGTAACCGGCTTTTCTTCTTTTAGGAAACTGTGACTTCATACCACGGTGGCAACGGTCCACAAACCCTCCCTCTGATCTGCCAAGAACTAACCCCCTCAGAGCCCCTGATCACATGTCCCAGCACCCAATTAACCATTCTTGACGAAACATCGACTCCTACAGACCAAGAACAGGACCAGGACCGAGCCGAAACCTCATCAGGCAGCTCCAGCGAGGACTCCGGAGTTGGGTCTGTGTCTCCTCTCTCAGGCAGCTCCTGCAGCTGTGCGTTTCCCATGAAGGAGCCCATGGAGGTCGGAGAGAATGAGGACTGCAGTCAGCTGGTGGCCACGGGTTTGGCGACATGCTGCTCTTGCAGGACAGGAGACGCCATTGGAGAAAACGTGCAGGCCGTCGACCTGAAAGAACCTCTGCTGTGTGAGAGCTGCACGTCAGACGTCCTGCCAGCCTGCGATTACATGGGTCTGCAGCGCTCCCAGGAACTCTGTCTGGACTATAGCAGCCCTGCTGGCAAAGAAGCCATGTCAGAGATGAGAGGCATCTACGGGGAGCGAGGTCCGGTTGAAGGGCTGTATAGACAGAACGAACCTTGCTGCTGCAGCATAGACTCCACCACCGTTCCACCTCTGCCGTCGGTCAGCTCTAATGACCAGGGTCTTTCACTGATCCACAGCGATGACCACAAACTGTCCGACCCCGATGCAGACTTCCAGAACCAGTGCTCAGAATCCGCTCTCACATCTGGTAAGACATTATCACATGCAAAAATAGTGGCAAAACAAATGAAAAGCTGTCTGTGCATCTGAGGTATTTGAAGCTGTTGCTTCATAGTGCAGCGCACTCAAATCTGTTAAACTCATTTAGCACACGTGTTTGTGCCAGATTTACAAGCACTGTCTGTTCTGTGTGTGTCTGTCTGTTTCAATTGGACAAATACGGTATGATATGATGTGAAATATTGGAAACGATCAAAGTCATGACCTCGGAATAGCACGTCAAAAATGCACAGTGTGGAAATCATTCCCGTCTCAGTGCTTTGATCTTGAAACAGATGGCCAAGCTAACAAACTAGCAGCACACCATTGTATCAGCTGATGTGTTGCACTGGTTTTCTGGCCAAATATCACGTTTCTACATTGGTGGATCTTATGTAAACTTTTAAAAGTGCTAGAAAAAAACCATAATTAAATATGAATCTTTCTTGACTAATAGTGTTAGCTACTATTAATAAAATACTATATAAATAATACAATTTATTATAAATTATTGTGTGTGTGTGTACACATAAAGTATATATATTTGTTTGTATAAATAAATAATATATAAAAATATATTTGAAATATAAATAAATTATAAATATAAATGATATACAGAATGGGGATACTTTCCTGTATCCACAAAAACAGTAAGCAGCAAAATTATACAAAATATTCATAAAAACAAAAAAAAAAAAAGCAGCACAATAGCATCAAATAATCAACAATCTATCATGTAAGAATAATGATAAGAAATTGGAGAAATGATGTACAATATAACTGTTTACATCTTTTTATTTATTTTTAATAAACACAGGAATAAATGACATCTGAAAATATATTTAAATAGAAAACAGTTATTTTAAATTGCAATATTTTACAATATAACTGGTGACTGTTGTGTATATCTTTTAAATAATTTATAATTGATATTTAGGTTATTTATAATCATAAGTATTAGCAAAATAAAGCTTAATATTTCAATAACACATTACTTAACAGTACCTGTGTTACTTGTATTCCATCCTATTGTTATTAATCTCCGCAGAGGAATTACACAATATTTACACATGTAGGTCATTAGTGTTGTTCAGGAATATATTATGTAACTACACAGTAACCTGAACACTAAAATGAAGTGTCACGTCTTGTAGTAATAATAAGAAAAAGCACATTCAGGTCATGTGTATTCCAGTAAGTCGTGTTTGTGAAAATATGGCAGGAAGCGGGTGTAGGGTCTTTTATAGACCAGCGGCTAAATTACTTAAAGATGTGTGAAACATGTGTTTCTGTGTATATTCAGAGAAAAAAGAGGAACCATATAATTGTCACAGTTATGGACTTCTGTTAATGTTCCTGTTCTCATGTCTTCGTTTTTCATTGACCTAGAGCTGCCCTGATTAGTTCATTCTGTTCACCTGAGTCTTGTTAATTAAGTCATTAGTCCCTCTCTTGCTTTTGTATAAGTTTCCCCCATTTCTGTTCTGTCCTTGCCGGTTATTGTTTATGCTAATGTTGAAGATAGATGTTGATTTCTGTTTATCTCCTGGTTTTCTCCTGCCTGTGGATTTATTAAAGGATTTTTCTGTGTATTCCTACTCCTGCGTTGTGTGCGTTCCATAGCCACGTAACAATAATCTGTGGAAGGGAGCAGTTTTGTTGCTCAATAGAGGTTCCCACAAACAGCTTTTTGCCAATTCAGTGCTGACGTGGCTTTATTAGCTTCCAGTTTATAATGTAGACTATTTATGTTGACCACTAAACATCTAAAGTAGTAGCATAACGTATTCATGTGCTCCAGCAAGACTATAAAGCAGTTTGCCATCTGGTTGCATTAATATGCAAAATGTTTAGCCTTAAAATGTTCTTGTTAGTCTTCCAGTGTTATTAACCCAAATTAAAACCATATATATATATAACATTATATATATATATTATATATATATATATATATATATATATATATATATATATATATATATATATATATAACATTTTGAATATGTTTATTTTAAAAATAAAAACCTAAAATAAAAATCAACATTGATCATTTTTGTTCAATTAAAGTTGTAGCACTAAAATAACTAAAACTAAATAAACTATAACTAAAAACAAAAATGAAAAACAACAAAAACTAAAATGAAAACCGAAAATATAAAAATAATAAAAATAACTAAAAGCTAAGACTTTATAGACATTAAAAGACAAAAACAAATAAAAAAATGACAAAAACACAAAACAAAATATAATGCCAAAATAACTAAAAAGTAAAACCTAATAAAAACTATATAGACGTATTAAAAGAAAACAAAAACTAATAAAAATGTCGAAAACACAAAAAATTACTATAAAATGAAAACAGAAAATATAAAAAATCACTAAAATAACTACAAACTAAAACCTAATGAAACCAATATAGACATTAAAAGACTAATAAAAATGTTGAAAACACAAAAAATTACTATAAAATGAAAATGAAAACAGAAAATATAAAAAATTACTAAAATAAGTAAAAACTAAAGCCTAATGAAATAATATAGACATTAAAAAACTAATAAAAATGACAAACAACATACAATTACTAAAACTTTAAAATGAAAATGAAAACAAAAATATAAAAATTACTAAAATAACTAAAAACGAAAAAAAAAGCTAATAAATATGACAAAAAGAACCCATCAAAATTACTTAAACTTTAACTAAATTAAAAAGGAAAACTGGAAATATCAAAATTACTTAAATAACTAAAACCTAATAAACACTATGTAGACATTAAAAAAATATTATGACAAAACAACAAATTTACTAAACCTTTAACTAAAATGAAAATAAAAACAGAAATGATAAAACAAATTCAAAATAATTAACAGAAACTGCAATGGTACATCAGTGTTGCTAAAATAACATTATTTTGTCTCCAGGAAAGGAATGAATATTTATTTAATGGAAATATAGTGGACTATTTCTGCCACCTTCCGCTAACGCTGGTTCTGATGTGTTGTCTATTTTTGTCAGTCAGGTGACAGGAAACAACAACACTACTTTTATCTCCAGCGGACAGGTGATGAACTTCAGCGGTGAGGTCATCGTGGTGTACGTCAGTCAAACGTCACTGGGGAGCAGCGGAGGAACAGACGAACCCTTCAGCTGCCCGGTTCAGGAAGAATCCAACGATGACAGTTTTCAAAGCGAGCCCAAATCCAACATAACCACAACACCGCAGGCCAAGAGCAGGAGCGGACACCTGGAAAAACACCTGCCCGTGCAGGAAATGACCAACGACTGGTCCTGGCAGAAATAAAAAGCTGCAAACATTTCCTACTAGACTGGAATTGACTGTCTCTTTTTCAAATGATTATTATTGATTAATGACGGGCGTTCGACAGCCCGTATAGCAACTAGAGTGCTATTTCGTGAAAAATGCTATGCATTTGTTTATTTCATATAAATTAGCTACTTGTTGTCGGTTTTGCGGTTTCAGCTTTGAGAGGATCTCGGTGAGCAGTAAAAGTCAAGAACATTCACCCCAGAATGTCTCATTTTCAGACAATCTCTATGCTGAGGAGCCAAATAAAGAGCGTCTTAAAGAAACAAAAAACAAAACCAAATAAAAAAAAAACAAAAACACAACAACAAAAAGCACAAACACATCCACCACAACAAAAGCACCATGTTTTTCACTGTCCTTTTCTCATGGCCTTCTGAAATTAAACAATCTTTTATTTTATCTTACCTCATTGCAAGAACCATTTTAGGATGCTGGTTAAAAGATAGTAACGTGGAAATGAGAAATGGGGATGTTGATTTGTGGTGTCTATATTTTTTAAATAACATAATTTGTAAATGTTAATCTTTTTTTTAGTTATTTATCGTGTCTATTTTGTGCCGCTAACATGACAAGTCAGTCTGACTGGAGCAGAACATGTAATCAAAAACATTATTCACAAGCATTAAATGTAAATCAATGTTCGGATACATGAGTAGTGATTTTCTCCACCCCTTACTGTAAATAAAGCTTGTTTGTATGAAACAATTTCTTTCCCTTAAATGAGAGTGTGATGGTATGAGAAAGGTATTTGGTTTAGTGATAAGCAGTGTTTATTGCTTGTGCATCACTAACCACATGTGCGGTAAAACCTCTGTATTCGAGCAAAACCAATGTTGACATAAAGCCTTTTTAAATAGCGGTGAATGACTTCCAGCTGTCGCGAGCTCAATGCAAACATGTACTCAGGAGCGCAGTGTTTAGCCACATGAGGTGAGAATTCCACCAAAGGCTGCTGGATGTTTAGCTGTGATTGGAATAATCACGAGTCTGGGATGGCAACAGAAACAAACACTGAGAAGTGTTGTTGAGTTCTGTCTGGTTTAATGTGGTTCTGCTCAAAGAGCCTTCAGGCACATTTGGTGACTCGTGACTAGCAATGACTGTTGAGCTGTCCTGCCATCTAGTGGAATGCTACTGAATACTAAAGGCATATCCATTTACAGAAAAATAGTAAACATGACATTTTAAAGAACGAAATTTATTTATAAAAAATAAATAATATTCAATTTCAAAAAATCTATTCATTATAATATTAAAAAATAACGTTCAATTCCATTTTTTTTTTTGTTTTTCTGTACAATTACATGTCAATTTTTTTTGTTTTTAATTACAATTTTGAAGATACATATGCATGTAAATATACATGTAGATTAAATTTGCATGTAAATTAAATAATATACATGTAGATTAAATTTGCATGTAAATTAAATAATTAATTTAGGCCTCAGTTTATTTATTTAATATATATTTGTTTATTGGGATATTTCAGTTATTTTTTATTATTAGTCTTATATAACCATTCAGATGTAATCTTACAAACACAAATCTGACCAACCCCAAACATTTGAATGGTTATATAAGAATAAAAATAAAAAATAACTGATCTATCTATCTATCTATCTATCTATCTATCTATCTATCTATCTATCTATCTATCTATCTATCTATCTATACACACACACACATACATACATATTTTGAACATGATCCTTCAAAAATCATTGTAATATGCTGATTTGGTGCTAAAGAAATATTTACTATTTTCAGTGTTGGAAACGATTTTTTCAGGTTTCTTTGAAGAATAAAAAATTCAAAACATCAACATAAAAATAATAAAATATAAAAAAATCAAATCCAACATTAACAATCTCAATACCTTCACTTTCAATTCATATAAATATAACATATCCTTGCTGTATATAAGTATACATTTCTATTTTAAAAAGTAACAACAACAACAACAATCTCTTATTGACCCCAAACATCTAAACAGCGATATATTTTTTTTATTTATTATTCATCCACTGATTCCACATTGACCAATTGCATATGATGGTTCTTATCTGTAGAGAATTGGGAATCTGGGGGAAGACCGCTGAAAAAGAGTGATGGATCATTCCATATTCCCTTGGTCACTGTAGAGGTGTCAGTGATCCTAATATGTTACAGTCGTGTCCAAACAGATCGTGTGCTATCGGGTGACGGGACAACCCCAGGTTTGGACACAGGTGCTCCTCTGGCTTGGCTGGAAATTACCTGATTTTTGAAGATGAAAAGTTTCCCACGTTTTAAGATCGTACAGCACTCACTGGCATTGGTGTGTAGTTTTTGGCCATGTTAAGGTTCACTCAAATCAACTGTGGTTGCCTAAGGATGTTCATGTGAAATAAAACAGCAGTGTCTTAATTAATACATCGTATTAATTTAGAGTTATAAGAAAGGAGAAATCCCTCAAAAACAAATTAAAACATCATTCAGTTCAAGATCATCCAGTGCGAGAATTTCCAAAAATAAAATGTAGCAAAAAATTTAACACACACTCACACACACACACACACACACACACACACACACACACACAAACACAAAAACACAAAAACAAAAAATCAAATATAACACAGCTTTATTTAGCAGCAGGACCCATCAAAAATAAATGGAATTTTCTGTCCTCCTTATAAAATTCACACCTCATCATAAAAGTGACACTTGAGCATCTATTAAAACACCCACCATTTTCTGTCCTCCTTATAAAAGTGACACTTGAGCATTTATTTTGACACTCACTCAGTATCATGAGTAGCTTTGAAAAGACCCTTCTTGCTTGTTCACATGTAATAAGACTGCTGGGAAAATGAATGTCTTAAGGTAAGGTGCTTTTTATTTAATCTGTAACTTGATTAAAAGATATTGATATTATCATTTATTATTATTGTTATTATTATTAGTAGTAGAAGTAGTAAAGAAATTATTAAAATTACATTACAATTAACACGTAATAAAAAATAAAAAAACACTATATATATTAAAAACTGAATACTATCCAACAAAATCATTAATAAATTACTCTATAAAAATATTTGACAGAAATAAAGATAAATACTATATTTAGATAGATAAAGAATTCATCATTTACCTTATTAAAACTATACACATAACAATAAAATTAATGTTAACATGCTTTTTAAATGCGTAGTGTATATGATCAGATTCAGATAGATTTAGCTATTTAGATAGTTGATAATAGATAGATAGATAGATAAATATTTTCATAGATATAGATATTAAAGATTTCGTAATCATCATAGACTAAATCATATATATAATATATATATATATATATATATATATATATATATATATATATATATATATATATATATATATATATATATATATATATCATTCATTGTTTTTATATATTATTATTTTAGCAGTTTTTGTGACATATTTAAACTGTTTAATAAATAAACTCTTTTCAGAGAGCTTTTCAGCAAAAGCTGGTCATCTGATATTCAGTTAGATGGAAAAACTGCTATAGTGACTGGAGCAAACACTGGGATTGGGAAAGAAACAGCCAAGGATCTGGCAAAGTGAGGTGGGTACTGCGGCCAAATCAATACTTACTGTGGAAATAACACATCGAGCCTTCTTTTCACAGAGCCACAGATGAAGTATATTAGATCTGACTGCATAGCCATTTGATCTGATATATAGGCCTATCCAGAACAGTATGTGTTTTTTTCCTCAGAATAGCTCAGAAGAATGTACCAGATTTTCAACTAATGGAACAAAACTTGTCATTAATCCCAAGGTGCACGGGTGATCCTGGCCTGCAGAGACCTGCTGAAGGCAGAACAGGCAGCCAGTGACATCAGCAGAGACGTGGAGAATGCCATCATGGTGGTTCGGAAACTGGAGCGGGCCGACACACAATCCATCTATGAGTTTGCTGAACTGATTTACAACAGTGAGTTATGGTTGAAGAACATTTTTCTAAATACATCATACATTTAAAAGGATACTCCACCCCAAAATGAAAATTTTGTCATTAATCACTTATTAATGGCACACATTAATGGCAGATGGAGTATTCTGACAATGACTTTCATACATTTCTGGACCATGACACTGTTATTTATTTGGCAGTCTATGGGACAGTCTCAAGCCTCCAGGTTTTCATTCAAAATATCTTAAATTGTGTTCCGAAGATGAACGAAGCTTTTACGGGTTTGGAACGACATGGGGGTAAGTGATTAATGACAAAATTTTCATTTTGGGGTGGAGTATCCCTTTAATTCTAATCAAATTATTTTTCCTTTTATTTTATTTCAGCTGAAAAGTCTCTTCATTTCCTGATTAACAATGCTGGTGTGGCAATCTGCCCATATTCAACAACAGCAGACAGTTTTGAAACACAGTTTGGAGTCAATCATTTAGGTTTGATTAAGTGCACTAGTCGTTCTCATTCTTTCAAAGAATATCAAAGAGTCCTTATTTGTTGTTTAGAAGCAATGGAGATTGTTCACACTTGACATGTGATGAATGACTCCTTTTCTTTCTCAGGACATTTCTTTCTTACGTTCCTCCTTATGGATCTCTTGAAGCATTCAGCTCCTTCCAGTGTGATTAATGTCTCCTCACTGGCCCATTCCATGGGAAAGATCCACTTTGAGGACCTGAACAGTGAGAAAGGCTATCATCCTGTGAAGGCCTACGTACAGAGCAAACTGCCCAACATACTTTTCACGCGAGAACTCGCCACGAGAGTGGAAGGTAAGAGCAAGTACATCGTCATGCATAAAACATACAAAATGTGATCCAAAAAATCTGATTCCACATTGAATCTGGGATTTATTTCTGTTTTAGCAACCATAGATATTTTAATCATCTGTGAAAAACAACTAGAGTGTCCAAGCTGTCAATGACTGTCATTCATTTTCAGTATACGAAAAACCACACAAGTGTGAATAAATGGCTAAATGGTGACTAAATTTTCAATTTTGGGTGAACTATACCTTTAAGGATATGAAAATATGTTTGAAAGGTAACAGTCTGTTTAGAGTGTTTAAACCGTATAATGCACTGCTAGTTCATTAGTATGATATCCTAACTGTCTCATAGCCATTCTACATTAAGGCAATAAGAGCATTCTTGCACTTTGTGAAAATAAAGCAAGTGTTTCACTTCTCTAATTGTATCTCATGTAGTGTGACATTCAGTTCTGTTTCTGTGGCAGAGATGAGAGTGAGTGTTTATGCTGTGGATCCAGGCCTAGTAAAGACAGACATCATCAGGCATTTGAAGAAGTCTCTGCAGTTGTTTGTAAAGACACGTGGTTTCCTGATACAAACCCCTGCAGAGGGCGCATATAACACCCTATACTGTGCCCTCACCCCTGACCTGCCCACTGGAATCTACTACAGGTTTGTTACAACTAACACAGCTGATGCTAGTCATGCTCATAAGATAACAACCTCAACGGCCATCTTTCCCATAAGCAGCATTGTTCACATGCTTTTTATTTTGCACTAGTGATGCTAAAGTTGGCAGCAAGCAAAATAACTGCTGTGATGTTTACTAAATATTTCCACTCATGATCTCTCACAGTAACTGTGCCATGGTTCCATACTCCCCTGCTGGGGATTCGCTGGAAATGAGATGATATGACTCCCACCACAGTCTTGTTTCATAATAACGGCCTTTTATGATTTGTTATAACCATAGTTTAATTTGTATTGATTCAGAGAACAGTTTCTCAAATTTTGTCAAATTAAAAAGTCAGAGTTCGTGTTAATTGTGTTCGTAAGAAACTTCAGACTGACGCACCGGGGACATCTAGTGGGCACGCGGGGTCACTGCTTTTGCACAATTTTGCTTGTTTTTAAGTGGGGTGACGTGATTGTATTGTGTGTTCTGGTGACGTGTAACGGGATGTCCAACCTTGCAAAAGAGATTCAATTGAACAAGGCTTCCTTGGAGTTAAAGGCCATCATAGCGAGCCCATACGTGCGAGCGGTGGGTGCACTAGCGCATCACGGTGTTTACATTGAAGTCAGACGCGTTTCATTGGTCGGAGGACAGAGCTCTGGACGGGAGGGGCTCGGATCCGGACCGCATACTAATATCTCATTCATAAATTACATAGGACGCTAGAGCAGACCACTACTGCCTGCTGAGGGAAACCGGCAAGTATTGGTACAATGCACTCAATAAGGTAAGCAATGCTGGTGTCACGAATGAGTCTACTGCAATTGACACAACTTTTCTTTTTTCTTTTCTTTTCTTTTCTTTTCTTTTCTTTTCTTTTCTTTTCTTTTCTTTCCAACATTGTTCAACATATTGTTTTAAAAATATGCTAAAATATAAATCTCAAATGCCAGTTAATATACTAAATTTCTTTAAACAATTTGTCATATAGGCTACTGTATGATCGGATTTTGGATTATACAGGCTGATCTAATTTAAATATGGGAGAATGGAGCTAATTGTCACATGGGGAAGTAGTCATGAGAACTGTTATCTCAGTCAGCAGCTATGAGGTTTTGAGTCACAAATCCAATTACATAAATGTGTTTTGACAATGAGTTTGTATGTTGGTTTCTAACAACTTCCAAAACCCTCTTAAACTGAATTCAATTTTAGATGTATAAAATGTATTAAGTACAATGTTTAATAGTCAAAACAATGGTATTTTTGAAAGTTACTTTTTATATTTATGCTGTTTTGTGAATTGATGAGTTTCATAATTATTTTACTATAATTAAAGCAGTTTAATGGCAGGTTCATTTAAAAAACTTACAATAAAATAGTGTGACAACATGCCTCACAATTGGGTCAACTGCATCTTCATTCCTGAGCAATAACAATAAAAATGTACAGTACTTTTTGTAGACTGTATGTTAAGCAATTGTATGTAGTTTTGTGTATCTTTGTGAACTTAAGTGAGTTAAGTGAGTGAAATTCACTGTTGTAATTACAGTGTATAGATGTACATGTGCATTATAGCTGCAGTAAAGCAATATGCCCTTTTCCCCCTCACCAAACTTACATATTCAGAACACACGATTGGGGGGAGCGTGGGAAAGAAAAGCCATACACCTTATTAGAAGTCAGGGTACCAACAGAATGATTTTGAACTGTTGCTTTAAAGCTTGAGGAATGGTCACGGACAGTGAGGGAGATTTACGTGATGGAAAAGATAATACACAGTTTAAGACTCCAAAAGAGTCAGTTTACTGAGAAATGGAAACTTTTAATAAAGGGACTGGGCGAGATGTTGGGGCATTTTTTTGAACATATACTATAGACTTGAACATATAACATATACTAACAGACTGGCTGGTTAATACTTTGTCTTCCTTTGTGTAAAGGATCCCATGCTTCCATACGTGACAACTAGCCCCGCTCTCCCTGTACTAATTCACAATCCACCAAAAATGTACTCATTACATTGCATAAACTTTTGCTCTGTAATCAATTCCAGAAATGTCTTCTGTGGTCAGTGGAGCTCTTCTGTACGTCTTGATGACAAAACAGTCATAATCACAGGAGCTAATACAGGCATTGGCAAAGAGACAGTGAGAGACCTTGCAAAAAGAGGTAAGGAACTAACAAACCTCATAAGTTTTCAGAAAGCTAACAAGCCATGCGTGATGCCACTCTAAATAGAAGAGGGTATAGAGAGGTTAGCTGGAATAACTGCAATCCATCACATCGTATTGGTGCTATTGTTGCAGTTGATAACTTTATTTTTGGATGCATATCCATTGTAGTTTGTTCTTTTTAGTATTGCATAAAATCACCATAATCTGGGATGAAAATTACAAATGCAAGGATGAATCATTGTCCTAATATCAAATGTGATACAATCTAAACAACAAATAATTAATCTTATAAAACCGACAGACTCTTGGAAGCTTTGAATGAATGCTGATAAATAAACGACAATACAATACTACAATACTATCTGCCAAAGAGATACTGTACACTTTCCCACATGGACCTGCTGAATTCCAACAAAGAAACTCTGACGCTTGCCAGCCAAATTGCTCTGAATAGTATAATAGACGTTCTGCACAGTAATTACCAGGCAAACAGCTATTGTGTTAGCTCATCAGCCTTACATGCTAGTTTAGCACCAAATTAATTATTATGCAAGGACATTTCACAGCAAGGACATTTGCTGGAGTATGTAAACACAGTTATTTCAGATCCATGAAGGATATCTGCTCTGTTTTGTGTGCAATCTTCCATGACTGTTTGCACTGGAAAGCACGTTAATATCAGCTTCTCTCTGTGTTGTCCTCAGGGGCTCGAGTCATCATGGCCTGTCGAGACCTGGAAAAAGCAGAGGAAGCCAGAAAAGAATTAATGGAGGATTCCAGAAACCAAAACATTGTGGCGAACAAACTTGATTTATCAGATACCAAATCCATCAGAGCATTTGCAGAACTCATAAACAAGGGTGTGTAAGACATTTGATTATTTGATTTAAACACATTCATATTAAGAACAATATAATCTACAGTACATATACACCTTTGAAATATTTGCATTAATATTATATAATATCAGCTTGTTAATGGGTCTTTATACTTTTGCGCGTGTGTGTGTGTGTGTGTGTGTGTTTTAGAGGAAAAGCAAGTCAACATCCTGATCAACAACGCTGGAATCATGATGTGTCCATATTCAAAAACTGCAGATGGCTTTGAGATGCAGTTTGGTGTAAACCATTTAGGTAATGTTACTTTACGTTTTACAATATGAAAGAATGTGTTTACATGCATTATGATGATGAATATGATTAGTGTATTTCAGGGAGTTTGACCATGGCCATGAACCATAATTGCATCTGAAATTGTTTACATTTAATGAAAAAACTGGCTTCGCTACCCTTAATAAAGGACATTTTATACACTATTGTTCAAAATTCTGGGGTCAGTAAGATTTATATATATATATATATATATATATATTTATATATATATATATATATATATATATATATATATATATATATATTTATTATTTTTTTTGTATTTTTTTTGTGGAATCCATGATACATTTTTTTGTCTTTAAATTACTTTCCTGGCACTTTTGATCAATTTAATGAATCCATGCTGAATAAAAGTAATAATTACTTTGATTAAAAAATTACAGACTATCCAAATGTCTATTTCTATTTCAACATCGAAAATTGATGCAATTTTATAAATATCTGAGGCAATTTAAAGTTGTTATTAACTAGTTCAACAGCATTTTGTTGTAAACACTTATTATGACCCAGGGATAATTAATACTCTCTGTAAAATTCCATTTCCTGTATCTAATCAATACTTGATCTGACCAGTAAGCCAAGTAATTTGGTCCAAAAAAGTGACCTCTATCAAATTAAGCACAAATTGCATTTGATAATAGACTAATCCTATATATAAGGAAACCTTGTTTCACACAGCAAGTCTCAGACTTCCTACCATTGTAGAGTAGCAAGCATCTAAATTGACAGTGCATGCTGTTTAATCATTTATCAGTCGAAGTTGGCTTCCTGTTGGAACCTAAGCGCTCACATATAGTATACATCCTTTCCATATACATCCACTTCCATGCATTTATTGAGTAATAAACAAATAAGGCACAGGGGGATCAACAGGACACCAGAGACAATGAAAGGGCAAACAACCCCTGACTATTTTTATCTTCTCCAATCCACCAACAGGTCATTTTCTGCTCACCTACCTTCTGCTTGACCTCCTAAAGAAATCAGCCCCCTCCAGGATCATCAACGTGGCTTCTGTGGCCCATACATGGGGCAGCATCCATCTGGATGACATAAACAGCGAGAAGGGTTACTCTCCGCGGAGGGCTTACGGCCAGAGCAAACTAGCTAACATCCTCTGCACACGCTCCTTGGCTAAAAGACTGCAGGGTATGTGACCTTCAGAGCAAGGCTATCCATGTCAGACTAAATATGATCCTTAAAAACTCAAACTATATTATCTTGTTTGTCTTCTCTCTCCTGAACTCTGCTTGATTTGGTATTCATGAGAGTACAACGTGACATTAAATGCAATCTTATTCCCTGTCAGACTACATAAACATAACCAAAACCAGGACACACTGTGTCAGAGGTGGTCACAACTTGATCTTTGTGTTTTTCTCAAAATTTTGTCTTTTAGGATGCAGGACTGTCCTAAGCATGTGTAGAATGTCCTTTTTTCTGTGCTTGCCACTTGACACTGTGATCTGTTCAGAAGGGCCACAGAGGAATCACATTCTGCATGAAGTTTACATTCATGCAAGTAATTCTAGTTTAAGAAAAAATTAAAAGGAATTCTCTACTGGCATTGTTGCAGATTTATACAGATTCTTAAGGACTTTTTGTGATGCCAACAGTTTAACTACGACAGAGATAACTAATATAATACTATTTGAATCAAAAACTATGATTCTATAACCCTGTTTTAATACACAAATTTCTAAATCCTCTGAATTATCAACAAGATCAAAATTTTGTACATTAGCATGTAAAAACCATGGTGAATGAAGTATTGTAATATTTGTCACCATCACTTACCATTGTACCACTACAACACTTTCTATAAAGAAAAACCCAATGTAAATTAATGAAGGATTGAATCCAGACTTATTTCCATTAAAACATTTCTGTTCCTAATCATGGCAGTACAAAAGAAGTAAAAAAACTCATTACAACTGTTTTAATCATGTGTTCACTTGTGTGTCATCTGCTAACTCTGATAGTGAAATATGGCCATGGTTGTGTTTGTAGGCAGTGGTGTGACTGTGTACTCCCTCCACCCCGGTGTGGTGCAGTCAGAGCTCTTTAGGAACCTCAGCAAGCCTGTGCAGATAGCAGTCAAGGTCTTTAGCCCCTTCACCAAGACCACCATTCAGGGGGCGCAGACCACCATCTACTGTGCCGTGGAGCCCAAGCTGGACAACGAGAGTGGAGGATATTACAGGTACAGAAGAAACATTTCAATAGAATTCTTAGTCCACCATAAAAAAAAATGTTAAAAACATAAAATATAAAAATAAAGTGTAATAAAAATGCAATATAAAAACCATGAGTCGATAATAAAATGTGTTAAACATGCAATATAGAAATGATTAGTCATATTAATGCTCATTCATAAGCCTGAGAATCTGCTTTGTTTCTAGTGACTGTGCTCCAGCGCTGTGTTCAAGAGAAGCTTTAGATGATGAAATGGCTCAGAAACTCTGGGAGCTCAGCTGTCAGATGCTTGGCATTACATGGGACTGATGGAGCGCATCTCACAGTGACAGTTATAAGAACGGAATGAAAGCTTTTGGACTTATTCCATAGATAATGGAAACTGTAGTATGCATGACTGAATCAGCACTATATGTTTTATATTGTACATTGAATACTCTTTTTTTTAATACCCTTGGCTTTGCTGTTATTATTTCATTAGACATAATGAACTTTTATGAATTCAAATGTATTTTGGTCTATTAAATTCTTTTATCTTATAAATTTGCATTTGTTTCCTTTTGCAGATGAGCTGCTTTAATAACTACAGTTAATGAACTAAGCAGAACTGCTTATCTGAGGCATGATTTCTCAGGATTCGCCTTCCTGCTATCATATGTATACAAAATATATGGCCAACAAAAAAACAAATAGACTAAAAAAACAAATAAAAAATAAAATTAAATAAAAAAAATAATAAATTAAAAAAAAGAGATCGAACGAAAACATATGTCTACCAATAAATTACAAAATTAAAATTAAAAAAAAAATTAAAATTGAAAATGACTGTTACATTGGGGTGGAAATAATTTTAGGTAGGAGAAAAAAAATATTTCAGTGGTTTTGCGAACGAATGCAAAGTTTTTCGAGGGAACGCCAAAGCATTTTTCTTTCAGTCAAATTTTTTTTCTATCAAAAAAATAAAATAAAAAATAAATAAAAACAAATAAATAAAATAAAAATGCGCACCTAGCATTATTTTCATCACAAAAGTTTTGCGAGTGAACGTGAATTTCTCGGGAGAACGCAAACGTTTTGAGGGCTCAATACTAAATGGACGATGGATAAAATATAAGGGGAAACAATATTTTAATGATTTTCCATTGGCTCGCAAAACGTTTACTTTAAACTTGCGAAAACACATACAAACAAATATATCACACCTAGAAACTTTGCGTTCATTCGCAAAACATTTTGTGTTCACCGAGAAACTTTGCGAGCGAACGCAAAAGCTTTGAAATATATTTCCCATCTCATATTTTCTCCAACTCGTTGCATTTTTAAGGTAAACTGTGTTTAGATAA
This sequence comes from Cyprinus carpio, assembly GCF_018340385.1. Lineage (NCBI taxonomy): Eukaryota > Metazoa > Chordata > Actinopteri > Cypriniformes > Cyprinidae > Cyprinus > Cyprinus carpio. Next base: position 14,147,976 of record NC_056595.1, on the reverse strand, counting down.
ACTGTTTGAAAAAAGTGCATATGCCGATAGACATCAATGCTGTGTCTAGCTCTGCTGCGGTAATGATGACGTGGACAGGTCGTTTTGGGCCGTAAACTCCAGTCGCTAGATGGCAGTGAGCACGTCACTGCGCAGGAGTCGTGAGCGAGCGCGCATGCGTTACTCTTAGCGCTGCGTCAGTCTTTCCGCAGTTACATCTACGTGGCTTCACCCACAGCGAAGTCAGTTTGTTACTTGCAGCTGAATAACTGCTTCCTCCTTTGATTTGTTAACACAGGTAAGCTTCTTTTTGTCGATTTTGTGTCTTTAGCAGTCTAGAAAAGTAAAGAATGCAGTTTTAAAATGAGGTTTTACGGTTGCGTCTTACTGAGGACGTGTCTGCTGTGATCGGCGAGCTTCAACGTAAACAGTTTGTGATCGATCAGATATGATCACTTTCTTAACCTGAGTTTAAAAGTGTTTCACCTTTAGATGCTTATTTTCTATTTGTTTATAGATACATTTAGAAATGATTATCAAAGTCGTTTTATAATGATATTATCTAGTGTAAAGTGTCTAGCATGTAGGCTAACAGTGCTAGTTAGGCAATCTGTAGATTATGGTCATTTATTTGTAACTAGTTAACTAAGTTAAGTGGTTAACAACTGGGACCTTTTGAGAATCTGTTTCAAAAACTAGTTTTTCAAGAGATGGGATTCTTGTGATTGGGTTTCGGGTCACTGTGATATGGGGCTTTAATAAATTCATACGTAGTGAAACCTGTATAAAGCATCTGACTCTTTCCTGTGAGATGTTGGTGTAGTAATGCAGAGGTCTGGTTGTGGTTCAGTTCTCTGATGTGGGTGTTCAGTGTTTGTAGTTCTGTTCTCTCTCCAGCCTCACATCAGGATGGACCAGGTCATGCAGTTCGTGGAGCCCAGCAGGCAGTTCGTCAAGGACTCCATCAGACTCGTGAAAAGATGCACAAAGCCAGATAGAAAAGGTACGTCCACTCTTTTGTCTTTCTGAAAAGATTTGCTCAGCATAAAGATATTTCTGGAAAACTAATGCTATAATTATGCATGAAAATCTTAATTTTATTAAATTCTCTTAAGATGAATGCAGGTTATGTTAAAGATATTGATAATGAAAAAGATAAAAATCTTACAAATAGCAGTTTCGAGGGAAAACGGTGTGAAACTAGTAGTTTATAAGAAAATAAAAATTGAGTATTTATAAACTTAATGCGAACTGTCTTGTTAATCTGTACTCCATCTGCTGATTGTATAGTGTTATATTTGTATTTACTTAACATATTTAACATTACATGTACTTGTTTGTTTCATGATTGATAAAATAGCTTTTTTTTTTTATTTCCTTGTCTCTAGAATTCCAAAAGATTGCCATGGCAACAGCAATTGGATTTGCCATCATGGGCTTCATTGGATTCTTTGTCAAACTCATCCACATCCCCATCAACAACATCATTGTGTAAGTAATCCACAAAAAACACAATGTAATTCAGTCTTTTATTGCAAGTAATGTGTAAAAACCATTGATTACTAAAACATGATACAATCAAATACTACAATGCATATACAGTACCTTTTGAACAGACTTTGTTTCATTCAGTTTTTGATTTGATTTAGTCTGAGATTAAAGCAGGATTGTTTGTCTTTTGTTAACAGTGGTGGTTGAATCAGCTGCATTGTGAGGCCAAGTGGACCTTCGGCTGCCTGAAAGTGTTGGATGATGGACTGACTGCGAACATTTGTAAAAAAAAAAAAAATGTTTTTTTTGTGTTAACATTTATATTTGGCTGTGTTAATAAATCAAAGGCTACACTACTCATTGTCTTCATTAATAAAACGCTGTTAGTCCTGAAGAAAGGCACGTTTTAAAGGCTTGCTGCTCCAGTGCTTTGTTCACTGTGGTTTAATTCCCATGCTCCATAAAAGTGGCCTGTCGGTGGTGATCCTCACAGGTTTTCTGCCTTCTTTGGGGTCGTGGTCCTCATAAGTGTTGGATGTGCTTACAAGCTGTCCAAAAGTTAATACTTGATTGTCTATAAAGTGGGGACAAAAGTTAAGAAGTAGAGTTTTATGTACATTCCAAACTGTTAAAAAGAAAGTTTAGCATTACATTACTTGCTCACCAATGGATCCTCTGCAGTGAATGGGTGCCGTCAGAATTAGTGTTCAAACAGCTGATAAAAAAAAAAATCGCAATCCACAAATAATTTGCACTACTTCAGTCCATTAATTAATGCATTGTGAAGTGAAAAGCTGCATATTTGCAAGGAATCCATTATTATTGTTTTATTTTTTTTAATTATTGCTTCCAGCTAAAATATGAGTCCTTTATCCGTAATACTGCTTCCTCCAGCAAACATGTCTGAATCCGGAGAGAAATATGCACAGCTCAAACACTGTTAACGAGCGAACCATTTAGTGGATTTTGATGTGAAAGAACAACGAGGATAGACTTTTTCACTGGAGGAAGCTTTGTGTATTATGGACAGGTATTTTGGCCTGAACTGACAGTTTAAAGTTAAAACACCCTGAGGGATTTGTTTCACAAGACATTAATTGATGGACTGGAGGCATGTGGATCACTTCTGGATTGTTGTGATGTTTTTATCAGCTGTATGGACTCTCATTCTAACGGCACCCATTCACTGCAGAGGATCTATTAGGTGAGCAACTGATGCAATGCTTAATTTATCAAAATCTGTTCTGATGAAGAAATAAATTAATCTACATTCAGATGGCTTCGGGGTGAATAAATTTTCAACAATTTTTCATTTTTGGGTGACCTCTTCCTTTAAGGTACTTGATGAATGAGAATTTTCATGCATTTAATGTGCACAGAAGGGAAAAAAAATAACCCCAAAATAAAATTGAAAAATGCCCCCCGATGTATCCAAGTAAACACCAAAATCTGTGAATACACCGAATCCGCCTGCTGTGGTTTTAATTAAATTGGCCACCCGAGGCTTCTCTCCAAACCCACCAGGGGTGCATGTGGAAATGTTTTAATGAGTAAAGAGGGACAGAACATGCCCTCGCATAACCTGGTGGGAACGACACTGTTTTCTCTGTTTCTGGCTCTCTCATTCAGTTTAACTGCTCACTGGAAAGCCCGAGTAGCAGCAGTGCTGTAATCTGGGTGCCAGACAGAGTTCAATGGCTCTCACTTCAATGGTCCCAGCCATCCAGCAACAAAAGCATACATTTCTCAATCAATGAGCATGCTATTCCCTTCAGAGAAACCCAGGTGCCACTCAGAAAGGAGTTATATCTGTTGGCAGCAATGTGACTGAATTAAGAATTCTCGGTGGTCCCTTAAAACATCAGGTACACGTGACCAAAGTCAATTATGTCAGGCCACTGAAGCAGAGAAGAGAGTTTATTATTTGGAGCACCAGACTGGTTAACATTGTGGTTTTGTACTCTTCTGCAAAAGTTCTCATGAGAAACTATTCAAAGTCAAACTTTAATATTAAAACGGTTGTTTTCATAGCTTTAGTAAGAGAACTTCACGTTAGGTCTCTACTGAGACTATACTGACCCCCAGTGGCAAAACTGCATGGTTGTTTACTACATTTTACATCAATCAGCTGTAGACAGAGATGTTAAAAGTATTGAAAACTGTTGCCAGACTTTTACTAAGTATGCACTGTAGCCAAAAACATAAGCAAGTTAAGTTATTTAAAAAAAGGATGTTATATTTTTAGTTTTTATATCAAAGTAATGCATTTATAATACATTTTCACACTAAAGTAATTCTGATACAAAGACTGTAAAGCAACTTGCTATCCATCCATCTATCTATCTATGATAGGCCATATGACTCAAATCAAATATATATAATATATATATATATATATATATATATATATATATATATATATATATATATATGGAATACTACACTAAGCCAAGACTGACTGAAAAATGACATTTCATAAAGTATAAATTGTCATTCACAATCCTAAACACAAATGCATGCAAACAAACTCTCCTTATCAAATTCATACCTTGAATCCTTTAACTGCCTATGCTGAGGAAGACTTAATTTCACTGAACAGTAAATACGCATAAAATTTAACACATGAAAATTATATTTCCCCTAAAATATTATCCAGTCGAAGCTAGAGAACACGAAGTAAACAAGGCAATAGCAGACGCTGGATGAGCCGTTTTACTCTGAGGCTGCTGAACAAACTTCAAAGTCTAAAGAAATATCAGCGGACTTCAAAGACAGCATGACAAGAGAAAAAACAAGAGGAGACGTCTGACTTTAGTCTGTCACTAGCGATGAACCGCTCACAATGGCCTCCTCTTTAATCACGCTGATAATTAAGTCAATTTCAAGCAAACAATAGCTGCAGAGATCTAAACATTGATAACCTTGACTAAACTTTGAAATTAACTTACCACCCCCCGGTTGCCGCTCTAACAGACACACATTTAGTGAGTATGTTTAATCAAACAGAAAGACCTAAAGCAGTGTCTGGTCACATCTTGCAGTTCGCAGTTTGACCAGTGATGGCGACAAAGCACTGTGAGATGTGGTATCTGAAATCAACTGTGAAATTTAACAGCAAGAGGGACATCGTCAGATCAGAATTCTTTATCAAAGAAGTGGTTAAATGAGATCCCTGACCTCTCAATGTCTTCTTCATCAAAAGTATACTGACGAGCTACAGTGTAGCCAATGACTCTGATAGTGGACACTCAGATGAACAGTGTGCTGTGGAGGAATGTGTGGTAGCAGATGTGTGGACAGATGGGCATTAAGGAAGTACACACAGACACGAGCAGAAAATCCCAGCCTCCATTCAAAACACATTACAGGGGCTTCATGGAAACCTCTTCATGCAGACACATACAGGAAAACAAACATAGATATGCATGCAGTGGTGGAGAGGCAGATGTGTAAATTAATATTGATTTGCTTTCCTGCAGTGTACCGTAAATGACTCCTACAGATTTACCATAAAATCTATATGTATTTTGCCGAAATGTATGCTCCCATATACATGATCTATCCAAAATAGCAGTTGCTACAGTATTCTATGGTAATTCAATGAGGGAGGTTGCTAGAACATTTGTTCTGCTTATTTTTTGGGGGGAAACTATTATAAAAAAAATTTTCTTTGATGAATAGAAAACCCCCCAGCTTTTAAAAAAGTATTTTTTAAAATTATACGTTTTTTATGGTCACTTTGATCAATTAATACACAGAAAATGTATTAAGTTTTCTTTATAAGTAAAAAAAAAAAAAAAAAAAAAAAAAAAAAAATACTGACCCCAAATTTTTGTCTGGTAGCATAAGTCTCTATGATATTTTCGTGCCCAAAAATATAGCTCAGGTACCTCCTTCAATTCAAGTCTATAACTATATATATTTTTCTTTTTTATCATCCACTAGGTAAAAAGTATCAATTTGATCGGCTAGAAAAGTAATATCACACCTCAATAATCCAGATAATTTGAAGTATCATTTATATCTCTCACACAAACTGTGCAGATCAAGTGAGGTTTCAAATCCTTAACCCTAAAAATGAGCAATAGTAGTGTTAATAGCCTTAGCAAATAACACTAATAAGGAATAATTCACCCAAAAATGAAAATTAGCTGGAAACATATGATGAGTTTGTTCCTTCATCAGAACAGATTTGGAGAAATTTTGCATTACATCACTTGCTCACCAACGGATCCTCTGCAGTGAATGGGTGCCGTCAGAATGAGAGTCCAAACTGCTGATAAAAACATCACAATAATCCTCAAGTGATCAATACACTTCCAGTCCATCAATTAACGTCTAATGTAAGCATCAAATCCACCATTAAGATGTTTTTAACTTAGCTGTATAAAATTTAGCTGTTGCTTCCAGCTAAAATACAAGTCCTCTATCCATAATATTGTTTCTCCAGTGAAAAAATTGTCTCGTCTGAATCAGGAGCGAAATATGCACAGATCAAGTCCTGTTTATAAGTGAAAACAGTCCAAAACCATTCTAAACATATTTGTTTGAAATGAGAGGACAACAGGTGATGGATTTTAGCCAGAAGCAATGGTTTGAAGTTACAAATGCTGTAATAATGTCTTGATGGATTTGTTTCTTACAAACACAGCTTTTTGCTTCACAAGACGTTAATTGATAGACTGGAGTTTTGTGGATTACTTGTGGTTTATTGTGATGTTTTTATCAGCTGTTTTAACTCTCATTTTTATGGCATCCATTCACTGCAGAGGATCAATTGGTGAGTAAGTGATATAATGCTAAATTTTGGGTGAACTCTTCCTTTAATAGTAAGTTTGCTATTTGTAAGTTTGTCAAAGCAACCGACAGGGAGAACAAATATTTGCATCCAACTGGATCTTTACCATATTAGCATGATAGATATCAAAGTTTGGACAGTTAAGCATGAATAACAAATCTGGCTTTAACACAAAGCTGGTTCTCAGAGCACCCAGAAAACTTCATTAGCAATCTCCTCAGCCCGATTCCGATCGATATCTGACACTGCGGCAAGAGCAGAAATTAATGCGTTGCTGTTATTGATAACAATGAAGATGTTTGCATGCAGTAATTGCATTTACAACACCAATGTACTTCGCTTAAGTACCCAATATTTACAGAGCAAATTACACGGAGGCCCAGAGAGGAACCGAGTTGAAAACATGCTATAGCCATGGGGCTGAGTCACAGTTGATAATCTTGAAGCAAAAACGATACTTTTATGCCCCAAAAACTCGTCTTGCTCTGTGCTTATCGTGTGAGGTGAGGTGTGCTGCTGTACTAGCCATCTGGTGGGCATTGATAGCGCTTCTATTAAATGTTTATGGCCTCATTGGAGGGAGGTTACAAGGCTGAGGCGACGACACAATGCTAATTCGACCTTCAAATGAGAGAAGCTCTGATTTCTGCCTTTCCCAAAGGAATATGACAGTTGGTCCCCTGCAGTTACATCATTTCCTCCTAAACAGAGGTGGCATCTCAGCAACACACATCATAAAGAACCCCAATTTAAAATAATAAAGACTAGAAGATGCAACGCAGACAGACTGCATGTAGAGAAATGAAAATGTTTCAGTCTGTCCTTTTGATGTAAACCACTGTCTGAAGAGTGCAGGCTGAGCCAAGGTTATACATTCATGCAGTTTCAAAGGGAAATGCCTCAATGAACCTTGCAGATGAGACAGAATGAATTAGAGTCTAAGTCATCCATTAGAAAATACAGATTCTTGATATTTGAGTTTGATAAAAGGCTATCATACTCCATGCAGCTGTCCTTCAAAATAAGTAAAAAAATAAATAAAATAAATATGACAAAAAAAAGTTTGTCTCTTGCATTTTGGTGGAGGACGCAAGACCTTTGGAGAAGATGAGACAAAAACTCTGCACATTAAAAATGGAACAGGTTTGCTTTTACAGAATGAGATATAACTGTGAAGAAACTGACTTCAAGGTGGAGAAAGCTGTCATGAGTGTGCTTGTCCATCTACACAACATTATGGTGTTTGCCAGTCAAAAGTTTGAGGGTTTTTTTTATATTTGAAGAAGTTTTTAATGCTACAAAACAACAACAACAACAGCAACAACAAAAACTGAACAAATCAAAACACAACACAAAAAACAAAACAAAACAAAACAAAACAAAACAAAACAAAACAAAACAAAACAAAACAAAACAAAACAAAACAAAACAAAACAAAACAAAACAAAACAAAAACCCCTTTGAACCCCTAAGACTTAAAGGACTTTATTTAGGTACTTTATCCCTGTAGGGATTTTTTTTTCAGTTAGTTTATTAACATGGGAATTGCTGACACATTTCAGAAAAAAGATAATAATTTACAACACAAACACAGTCTATAAAAAAATGTTTCATGTAATCATGTTTCATTCATTATCTTGATCACCTGTGGCAGAAATTATTATTTTTGTCCAATTCTTACTCAGAACTGGCATCCTAAACCTATTGAGAATGATTTTCTCAGCTTTCCTAAGGGATCTGGTTTAGTAAATTTGTTCTTGTGCCTCAGTAGCATTTCCAAACATTAAGTGATACCAAATTTTATGTCACTCTCAATAAAATAACTAAACATTTCAAATACAGAAGCATCTACACACTTTGATGTCCCTTTTTGCTAACAACTTCAGTCTATTTATCCACTGCATCCAGTGATCTAAGACAATCCCTTGATATTTATATTCAGTAACCCTCTGAATTGGCTCTCCCTTTATAATTGTACTACACAGCATAGACTCTTCCCTGAAATCGATGCATATTTCCTGATTTTTAAAGTATTAAGAACAAGATTTGATTCTTCACACCAAAATATGAACAAATCCAATACAGGTCCATGATTATCCTCATCAGACATAGAGCAACCTTCCTGAACCTGCTGAACTCTACAACTTAAAAAAAAAATCAAACAACCACAAAATCAGGCCTCCATCTAGAGAAAATCATTTTACCAATTTTTACGCCAACAAGTATGGTTTGATATGATTAAAAGCTGCAGAAAAACCAACCAATCATTTTTTTGCATTATTTTTTTTTTTGACTCAAAATGCAGCAGTTAATATAGCATTGTCAGCTCCTTTATTGGACTGAAAAGCAAATTGGTATGGATTCAATAGGTCTTGTATGACTGAAATAATATTGCTATTAACAATTTTCTCAAAACATTTGAACACTAATGCAATGTGACAAAAACCATTTAGCTTCATGGGTTTAGAAATATTAGGAAGAGGAAGACAGATACAAAAACACTAAGTTACATCAACATCCATTTGACCAAAGCAAGACTAGAATCAGGACAGGAAGTGATGTGCGCTGAGTCATTTTAATAGGGCTGTCTTTTAACAGTGACTAAGGCATGAGAAGGATGTGATTTGGAAAAACCACCTCAGTACTTCCAAGTGACGAAGTCACAATGAAATGAAAAGATGACATAATCAAAAGATGAAATCTTAAGCACTGCAAAGCAGCTCCTAGAGTTGAGTATTTAATCTGGAAAATGCTGCCAATGCATTCAAAGCGCTTTTATGAAGGCAGGATTCCAGTCATTGTTTTAAATGTCTTGAACTGGATAAAAGGGGCTCTGTTCCGTCTCTTTAAACTCACAAAACCGCTAACACCTCCAAAGCTTACGCACACAGAAGCGCAAACCGGCCTGTATTTGTCATTTCAAAGGATTTTCTTCAGCCCCAGGCTCAGATTTCTCTACTGACTTTTGACATCCATTGTTTTTTTTTTGATTCCGTCTCACAGCATCTCAGATGCTGCTTTCTTTTTCCTCTTTACACATTTCCCAACCCCTAAAAGCATCATTAAAATTCACAGCAACGAAGTTGTGTCTCATAGGGCTAAGGAGCACATTAGTGGAATGGGAAAAGACACTTCTGGGACTCCTACAAGCACGAGTCTCTCTGAAGTCATTCTTGCTGAGGATTCGCCCCGCTATCCATTTGACAGCTTAATATTAAAAAGCTCTGCCCGCTTCCCATACGCTCAAACAATCAGAGTTATGGTGCGCTTTAAAACCTGCTGAGTCATGTTCACTTTACCTTAACAGTGAGCATAATGTGGGATTGCATTTAGCCCAGTTTGAATTACTGTCATCATGCAATGAGCAAGAGAGAGAGAGAGAGAGAGAGAGAGAGAGAGAGAGAGAGAGAGAGAGAGAGAGAGTCTGCTCTTTCCTGATCTGAACAAAACCTGTCAGCTGATTTTTGATGGAATTGAAGCTCTTTCACCACTCACAGTCATTCTGATATGCAAATGAAAATGCAGAGCAGGACGCTTTGTCAGCCATTGTTCCATTAAGAGACCTGACATCTTTCAAGACCTCAAAAGAAGCTTTTTGTGCAGTGGGAAGACCATTTGTGGGGAAGTAATTGCATCTATGACACCTTCCCCGAAATTGATGTGCCACAAAATAATGACATGCAATTTCGGTTAGTTTATTTTGTCAGTTATAACTAGTATTTGTCCCATTTTGACCTACTCCCTTGCAAGCTAATGGCATTAACTAAGTCTTTGAGCTATTTGGCCTCACCAATGACAGCGTATTGATTCACCAACACAAGTGCGCTTAGTAATCTTTGATCGTTTTCCCACGTGACCCCACAACCCGAGCGGCTAGCTCATTTGTTTTTATTATCGCCCTAGGTGGAGAGGTTATGATTTCAGATAAAATGATTTAAAATGTTTTTCTCCCTGACTGAACAGGTACTTTTCCCCATTTCCTTCCTTAATCAGAAAAACAAATAAGATTTTCACATGAATACCACAGTGTTATTATGGTTCATGAAAAGTAAAACGAAAACTGTTAAAAAAATATTTTTATATGTAGAAAACTGAAATAAAAACTTAACACTGTAAAAAACTGTAAAAAAAAATGTTGCTGCAATTAGTTATAAAAACTTAAAATTGGTTGAGATAATTTAAATATCCAGCTTAACTAAACTAAACTAAAAACTTTTAAGTCACTTTTTACGTTTACTTATTTTAATATTGAAATTTACATATTGATAACTAATTGCAGTAATAATTTTTTACAATATTTATATAAAATAAAAATATAATAAATTTTTGTTTTATATCATAAAAAAATTAAAAGCAGTTATTTTAGTATCCTTGAGAAACTATTATAGTTTAAATTAATTATTTAAAACTATAATTAATTACATTTTTTATATGTATATAGTTTTTTCAGTCTTATTTTTTATTTATTTTAGTATATCAAATTAAATGAAATTAAAACGATTTTTTTATTTTATTTTATTTCAGTTAATGTTCATTTTATCTCAAGTAACAAAAAAATCACAGTGAAATTACATTGAAATGGCATGAAAACAATTAGAAATAAAATACAAATAAATGAAACCGCATTCAAAACAACAATAATATCCCAGAAATACATTTGTGTAAGTAAGTATGCATTTTCAAATGCATTATGCAGATGATTGTGATTTTCCAAAGAGTCTGGCATTGAGCTGTTTTTAATTAAAATGAAAAGGAAGGAGACTAATTACAAAAACAATCCCCTTTACTGAGTTTGACTTTGATCTGCACTCCATAAATTTTCATATATATTATGACAGTTAGATTAGCATCTACATGAGCAGCCTGGAGTGAAGTATACGCAGCAGTTTGATTATTTATTAGAAAATATTGAATTTCATTCTCACCTTTTAACAGATGACCTGGAAAGTCAACCAGCTATAGGGTGATTACGGCAAACCTGCTTTACCTCCAAAATCCTATAAACCTATCAACATAATTTGATCCATGAAAACATCTTTAATCTGCTTCTCAATTCCCAAAGTATGGGCCGTGTTTTGTGGAGCACAAACTAAACCGAAAAGAGTCAGAGACAGAAAGAGGGTCACCGCCATCACGTCAGAAACAGAGATTACCACCAGCCTATTATAACCACGACACTAAAAGAAAACCTTCAAATGACCCTTTTAAAAACACTCCACAGCCTGCACACGTTCTCTCGCTCTCAACAGAACCTGTTGGTCAGATTGCACTATAAAGTATCAAAGGCCACCTTTCCGTTATCTCCTCCCTCAGCTTTTCTCAGCAGACAAAACACTAAAATCAATGAAGTTGGGTTGTTTTGGCCTGTATTGACAAAAAAGGGCTATTTTTAGAGGACACATCAAAGAATGAAAGCTTGAGAGCGTAACACTGTGTTTTCTTGTCCATCGCAAGAGCAATAGTGTAGTAAAAACTAGTCTAGATAAATTATGAGAGGCGCTTGCCATGCAAAAGATAGTTACTTCATGGCTCAAGTCCAAAACAAATAGAAAAGCCACACAATTGGAGGTATCATTTCTGTAACGCTTTCTTTGAAGGTCTAAAATGTTAACCTAGCTGAAAAATGCTTTAAACAGCCTAAGCTTGGTGAGGCTAGTCTTAAACCAGCTGTCCTGGCTGGTTTAAGAGGGTTTTTTTGGGACATCTGTCCAACTGAATAAGTTACCATCAAAATAAACCAGCTCAGGCTGGTTTAAAAATCAGGTAAAAATGGTTTAAGAATGAAGACAAAAGCGCCTACAATGTATATTTATTAAAATTAATATGATTAAAGGTATTTAATTAAAATGGATTCTTGTTTTCAAAAGTATAACTGGAAAGCAAACATGATTTTGCAACCTAACTATTATATTTGTACTTTTTCCATACAAATGATACCACGATATTGGGTTTGAAATACAATTTAAATACATAAATGACACACGTAACACTAAACATAAGAACATTTTCTTCCTCTTTCCCTTTAAAATTCCCATGTTTATTATAAACAGTCAGTGGCATTAGCTTTCAAATGGTCAAAATGTCATGTTCTGCCCATCCTATACAAGCTCACGCTGAGGCGTTCTGAGAAGAACAGCGTGACGTCCTTTAAAGATTTACATGAACAGTAGGAAGTCTGTCAACGACTCTTCATTTTCTGCTTCCACTTTAATCCTCCCTCAACAAAGAAACACAAATACAAATACAACCTAACAATGTCAAGGGGAGAGTTAGCAGTAAAGGCTATCCGTATGATTAGCGTATATTTCAATGCAGTGTGGCATTTTAAAGTATTAAAGGGGTCATATGATGCGATTTCAAGTTTTCCTTTCTCTTTGGAGTGTTACAAGCTGTTCGTGAAAAGATAAGATCCCTAAAGTTGCAAAGACTAAAGTCTCAAACCCAAAGAGATAATCTTTATAAAAATTAAGACTCATCCACGCCCTCCTAAAATGGCTCGTTCTAACACACCCCCACGTCTATGTCACTATGTGGGAAGATTTGCATAACACCGCCCAAATGTTCACACAAAGAAAGAAGGCGTAACTTTGATTCTCGCTGTAGTATTGTTGCTGCCGCCATGTTGTGGAGACACTGTGTGTTTCGTTGTGAAAGCGAAACTACTTTGTTTGGCCTTCCAAAAGAGGACACAACTACAAATCAGTGGTTAAGTTGTATTTACAACACTGTTCCAGAACAGTTAAAACCAAATATTCAGATGAGTTCAACCCATTTCACGGAGGAAGAGGACTGTTTCCTGGGAGAGTAGCCTACAGTGCCGGTGTTCTGACAAATAATGCTGACTCACAGCCTGTAAGTATGTTTTCATATTTACAGGATTTGCCACTGATGATTCAAACGTGAGTTTTAAGCAGTGTAGAGTAGCGCTTGTTGTTTGTCGTTTCTCTGATCATAAATGCAGAAATGGTTTTATGTTTACGTGGCACGATCCAACACAACGCAACACGTAAAAAGAGAGTATAAGTCATTATAATCAGTAATTATGTCCCCACTGGATGCAACAAATGCCTCGTTTGTAATGTTTAGTGGTTTTGTCTCATTGCAGCAATACAGTATGGTAAGGAGCGTAACATTTCCGTCACACGCTTGAGATATTCGGCCAATCACAACACATTGTATAGCTGGCTAATCAGAGTACACCTCGCTTTTCAGACCGATGAGCTTTGTAAAAATCAACGCGTTTCAGAAAGGTGGGGCATAGAGGAGCAACAATAATGTACAGTGTGGAAAATAATGTGTTTATGAACCTTAACCGCATAAACACATTTCATTACACCAAATACACAAAATAATGTTATTTTTAGCAACATCATATGACCCCTTTAAATCAACCAACTTTACAAAATTTGTTCAGTAGCGTTTTCAAAAGTCCAATTTCAAGCTATATAAATTAGAATGTATTCTGTTTTTTAGTTGTTTTAGTATACGTTCACAGTTTCCTATCCTATGCTATCCTGAGATCTTTCATTCATTTGAGCTGAATTGTTTTTGAAAAGATATGCCTTTTATTTAATTATATAAATTGTATAATTTGAAAGTTATAGTCCATATTTGAAAAAACCAAACAGATCATCCCCTTGAATATTTTAAATATACAGTAATTAAAAGTACAGCATGTAAAAGTTTCTGCTGTAACTTAAATTTTTATTCAAAGTTGCTTCTCCAACATTTGATTTCTTCAGGCATTTAAACAGGACACTGAACAACAAAAAAGGATGGAAATCCTATTTAAATATAGTAATTTTACACAAATGATACAAAAACACTAAATAAAAGAAAAAAATCTTCATCTTTCCCTTTAAAACTCCAAGTAAGAGAAAAATGAGCCGTTCCTTTAGCTCAAAATATACTGAACTTGGCACAAATAGAGCCAGTGCAATTCACAGGCCAATCACGGAGCAATTTACTCATATGATCATTGGTGAAAGCAGAAGGAATTTCATTTGACAATGTTCAGGATTGAGAATGCTGCATTTTGAACTAAACTGATTCTGCTTGCATACAAGGTTTTTGTGCATAAACCTGTAAGCTCTGAACGGATGAGACACAATAAAGCAGGGATAAATGAAGGACAACACTTCAAGCAGGCAGAATAAAAACATATTTTTGTGCATTCTTTAAAGATTCTTAGAAGTTAGTAATGTCTGAGTTCATGCATAAAAAAAAACTTAATTTGCCTACATTCAAGTGATTTTGCACAAATACATCTGATTGGATAAGACATGATCAAATATATAACCTTAAATTTGCTAAAACTGGCTGATTGAGTCTGATTAGGCTACAGCTCTACATGATGCATCATTTATCAGTATGTTTGTCAGACTATAACACATCTCACACTGTCACCATAGAGATACAGCAAATCTTTAGTGCCATCTACAAAAACAGGTTTTACGTCTTAGTGAAATATCACAGCAGCATGCTGTGAGAATAGCTGTTCCTGTGTCCATCTGTGTGGGGAATATAAATCCTCTTTCGTAAATGGCCTTTGCTTCTATTTCCTCCCCAACACTCTCTCATTTCATGCGTGCGACTTGCACACGTACAGTGACGGCTCCCATGTGTCTCAATTTCCCTTTTACATCTATACTAATGTTTTCAGCCATGCACCCCCTGTCTACACAAGAATGGCTAATGTTTGCATGGTTTTCCTCTCTGCGGTCCGTCCCTGATGCTGGTCGATCTGCAGTAGAGGTATCTGAGACCCATTATTCCACAAGAATGAGCTTCACGACTTCCAACCTACAATCTCCATGTTTTCTGCTCTAGAATAGATGACAGATGAACTGCTGTACATAGCAACACGAGATGTGAGAGAATGGGCTTCTTGTCATGTACACAAATACAGTATTTGTGTAAATGTATGTGTGTGAGGCAGGTCTCAAAAATAAGTTTTTTTTTGTTTTTTTGCTGGCCTGGACCCAGATTTTTACCTGCCCACTACAAAAAAATTTGATTTTATTTTTAGCATGTGTGGCCAGGAAAATACATATAATTTAATTTTGTTTCATTGACCACATGATAAGAGAAAGGTGTTGTATTGCCTAAAGTGATTATTAAAGACCTGACTGTACATTATGCCTTAATTGCTTCCAAAATAAATAAATAAATATTTTCAGTAAAAATCAATATTTTTTTATTCACTTTAAAGAATGGATTATTTTATTATTCGTTCATTAATTTATGCTGTTACAAGCTGGGAATACAAACCACCTGATTTTTCATTATGGTTTATTAAATTACAAATAAACAAATAAACAAACCAGAAAACATTACATCAAATTATAATAATAACTAAAGGCAATATTATTAGTTCATTATATTATACAGCTAATGTTGCCTAAAGGGAATACAGTCCAGCTGACTGTACATTATCTTATTATACAACAGCTTTACAAATAAATTAATAAATATTATTTTGATTTGTGAATATTTCTATTTACAACAACAGAGTTATTTTTATTTAAAATAAATGAATAACTGATTAAAAAAAATATTAGTTTATTATTTTCTACATGCCAAGAAAAATATTCCATTACAATGCAGAAAACAATCAGTTATATAAATAATACATAATACCACAATAATAATAATAAAAAAAAATAATAGTTTGAAATATAAAGAGAATTTAATAATGATTTATAATTTTATTTCTTTATTTATTGTAAGTAGCCATGTAATAAGCGGAATAATGCACTGGTTCAAAAGTCTCTCACAATGGCCCCAGGCCAGCGAGCCTTGCTTCCTGTTGAAGACTCACTTGACTTCCCCTCAGACAATCTTTATTCTCTCCTTTGAGACACTAGGAGGCCGAGGGAAAAGCTAAAGAACAAAACAAAACAAGAGAGAGAGAGAGAGAAATAGTGAATAAGAGCAAAAAGGAGACAAGTGAGTCCTTTCATCTACCTGCATTGAAAAAACCACACACTAAATAGATTCTGTCCTTCAGAGGTCTTTATGGTAATAACTGAAATCTGACAGCAAAGCTATAAATGCCCGCTTTAACCACAGTAATCACAATAAATATTCACATTGACCGATCTGTAAAAACACCCCACCGACAACTATTCTACATCACCCCACTGAGAGGCTTACGGTAATTTATCTCATGGGATCGTAACACCGTTTCAGTCTGGAAGACAGTCCAGATCTATCACATGGTAAACACAAAGCAAAACGGCACATTACAGTATGTTATAAACGGTGACCTACCTTCATAACTAACAGAGACAATCACTACTGTTGTGCAGAGGACAGCATGTGAACAACAATTTTGAGAGTTATATAATGTTGTATTATTTCCTGTCGGGAAGGCAATGACATTATCCACAATAGTTCCAAAATCGTTCACTTGAAGACTGGATAAAGGAAAAAGAAAGTAATATTATTTTCACTTGAAAAAGTGAGCGGCATTAGCTTTCAAATGGTCAAAATGTCAAGCTTTGCCCATATAAGCTCTCAGTTAAACAAGCTCACGCTGAGGCCTTCTGAGAAGAACAGTGTGACGTCCTTTAAAGATTCACATGAACAGAAGGAAATTTGCTGTTTTCCCTATCTGCAGATTTAATCCTCCCTCAACAAAGAAACACAAATACAACGAACAATGTCAGCAGTAAAGGCTAACAGTGTAGCATTAGCATTCATTTCAATACAGTGAGATGTACCGTAACTAATTTAAAGTGCATTTGAACAGTACATGCAGCATTACATGACTGAGCTGTATAAATTTTTATAGGTCTTTTCAGGTGTTAGCAAGACTCCTTTTAAGTGCTCTTTGAAGTTCTTGTCAAAAATCAAAATGCCGTCATGATTACCCTCTCGAAATGCAGCTCCTTCCCTGGTCTGATGACTAACTTTAATATTTGGCCTTGATATCTACCCCTACAGCAATATCAAGGGAGCAGAATAGTAATGGGCCGTAAAGTCATCCCATTCTGCCGCTATTACCAAGAATGAGAGTCTGAGGTTCTAAATCACTCAGGGCCACAGCGGCCGTCCATTAAACAGCCTTTAATGAATTACCCCTAACCTCTGGGAAGACACTGCCTTCAATGACATCTCTCACACAAAGTGTGCTTTTCAATGGACACAAAAATCATATCCAGTAAAGCAGCAGGAGCCTTGACCGTCTGAGCAGAAGGGTCTCTACAGCATCGCTTTGCGCTGGATGTGTCGTAATCTGGGGTTAGCAGGGCTTCTGTTGCAAGTGCCATCATCTGTAGAGGTGCAGCTGAAGAGGAGGGAAGCAATATACTGGCTTGCACTAGAAAAGCTGAATCAAAAGGTTTGAATGAGCACCACTATGAGGTTCTAACCCCAAAGTCCACTAGACAACAACACAACACTAAAGCTAAAAGCTCTAAATGAATGACTCAGTCACGGCAGAATCGCTTCCATTGCATAAGGAAAACACATTGGTTTTCTTAAGAAACATTTACTTAAATGAAATCTCTATTTTCTTTTAAAATCTTGCTTTCAAAACGCGAACTAGTTAAGAATTTCATTAAACTGTTTAGTTTTTAGTAACTAGTTCAACAACCTTTTCAAATTAATTAATTAATACAGGACCATTTACATCAATAAAGATAACTACAATTACCCAAACCAATAAAACAAAGCATTCAGTTTATTATACACGCACACTGAAGTTTTGTCGTCTGCAGCTTTAAATGCTCGAGGATGGATTCTGATTGGCTGTGAATGTTCAGCTAGAAAAAAGAAATTTGAAAGGGAATCTAATGATATTATGTTCCTTATAGTTATGGTGTGGACTTCCCTATTTTCCCAAAATTGCACAAATTCGACAAAACTTTCAATAGCTTTACATGATGAGGTGAAAAAACCTCTCAGAAACCAGCACAAACAAGCAATGCCAAAGAGCGTTAGCATTAGCAGCAAAGGCTAACATTAGCCTGATTAGCACACAGTAGCAGTACGGTGTTGGGGACTGATTAAAACTAGTGACTTCATTTTTTCAGTACACTTTTTTTCTAACAACAAGCTACTTTTTCCATTAGGTAGTGGTATAGCAACCAAAAGCTATACATTAGAACACTACAAGTCAATGTTAATCACTAAACACAACAACTTAGAACAGACTTCATTAAAGCACTAAATACAAACTAAAGCAGTTATGAATTCTAATTAGTTATTATTTACACGTCCCCATAAGCTAAAACACAAATTGAATTAATCAAATCACAAAGGCTTGTGTATTTCCCTAGCCACAAAGCTCATAGAAGATGCAACAAAATGAAATTTAGTACTTAGTCTTAATAGACAGCAAACTTTCCAAACACTAAGTTTACAAAGTCTTTACAGAAAATCCATTAAATTGAGAATCTTATGCAGTTCTTTTGCAAGAACAAAAACACAATCAGTGTAAAAGAATTGTCACAAATGTCTACAATTAGAGCAAAACAGCAAAAACATACTGAGGTAAATATTACTATTCAATATTTACACATCATACATGCATTACATGACTTGCTGTGATGGTATGGTCAACTGCTAAATTAATTTATCTGTCTTTTTAAGGACTGAGCATTGAGGTCAACAGCCTTTTAATTCTACATTCAAAACCAAATGTAACACTGTATGCTCTCAGTTTTCAGTTTGAGTAGGTCAACACTTTCAGAGAAAACAGCAGTCATGCCCTTAGTGTGGCTGAACATTTCGTGGCTTGTTATCTCAAATAACTGTAATACAAGCACACAAGCCTTGAGTTGTGATGCCCTCCTTGGCAGCTCATCGTGATTACCTCACCCTGGCATTTTTTTCCGTTATGCATTCATTAATATATTCCCAAAGGTTTTATAAACACATACTCTGGAACTCTTCTCAACATACACACATCTGCCATGTCTTGTGTGTGTGTGTATGAGTGCTGTTTATAAGAGTGTCATCTAGATGCTGGTGGTAAGTTGCTTAAGGTTAAGTGTGTTGCAGGTCTTTTTCCCAGAAGAAGCACTGGATGGAATAACTCCAGTCTAAACGTGGAATACTCTTACGCTGAACTTAACTGTACGTCAGCTATTGTGAGAAGTTAAACTCACACTTCTTCACTTGTTATCTGGAAACATTCACTTATGTGTAAGTAAATACTTCTGTGGTTATGAAGAATCCACAAAATACTGGGAATATTTAAGACTGACTGAGAGACGAAAGGTGAGAGAAGAGTCAAATTTTTATAGTAAGTATTTAGGAAGTAGGAATGCAAATATATATATATATATAAAACAATTATTCCTTTTTTTTTATTTCGCAAGGACACATAAAATTTATTAAAAGTGACAGTCGAACCTTTTACATTGTTACAAAAGATTTCTATTTCAAATGTGGTTCTTTTAAACTTTCTATTCATCTAATAATCCTGAAATTTTTTTATCATGGTTTCCACAAAAATATTAAGCACGCAGTACAACTGTTTTCCAACACTGATTATAATAAGAAATTATTATGATGATAAATGTTTCTTGTCATTACAGAAATAAATCACATTTTAAAACAAGGAAAACAGTTTCAATATATAATAGACATATGTTTGCAGCATCATCATTGCAATACTTCTTAAAAATAATAAACAGTATTAACTGGTTATTAATGTTAATGATAAAGTTGTTAAATAAAGCTCATTCCTGTAGCTTATAAATGCGTTTTTCCAGAGTGAACGACTAATAGTGGATTTTCAAAAACTAATTATCTGCTAAAATGAAAAGAAACAGTTTGTTTTGATACATTTCTATTACATTTACTATTACATATGAAAAATAGGACCTACCCACAAACTGGTCTCCATTGTACTAGATATTTCTAAAACCCCAAAGGCAGAATTATTCAAACTCATACAGGAAATTACAAAAGTGATTACTGGTGTGTCATCTCTCAGAATATGTTTCTCTTGTTATCACACTCAAAACTCAAGGGAGTCTGGGCAAGAGTTGAGTGTAATGAGATGAAACAAGACTAATAAACACAGCATCAAGAGATGCGACAAATATGCATGCTATATAATTTTTGTGTTCATTATTTGTTCTTTTTCATAATGCATATGGGGCTATCATGCAGCTTCTAGAAACTTCACTTTGAAAATGCCCTGTAAGTGTAAGCAAAAGAGAAGGATGGAATGAGACTCTGTTTGAAACTTAGAAAATAATAACAGAATTTTTATTTTTGCGTGAACTATCCCTTAAAATCTCTGACTAAAGTTATCATGTAATCATAATTAGTGAGAAAACTGAAATTACATGTCCAGTGAGTGTCGTTAAAAGGTTAATACTATATCGTGTATTTGAAAATACTGTTCCACCTACACAAAACCCTACCATAAACTTAATCGATAGTGTTAAAAAAAGCAAGCATAAAGATAATAGATAAAAATGCATTTAATGAAGCAACTGTGCCATTATAGTTTGCTTCCACTAAAATGTATTTGAAAGTATTTGAGTATTTTATTATATCTTCTGTTTCACAGGACTCATACCTGAGTGCAACACCAGGTGAGGCTCTAAGCAAGTTTACCATGTCAGAAAAGCAATACATATGGAGCAGGTTATGTGATGCAAATATCAAAATGTATTATTTACAAATGTACTACGGTAAAAATGTTTTGAGTTCATAAAGTATTTTGCAATGAAATGTACAAAAATAAGTATTGATTAAACTGAAACGCTGTCCCTGTAATCATAATTAGTGTGAAAAATGAAAGTACAACTGCAGTGAATCATATAGGTACATTTGCTGAGTTTAGACATATTTTTTTTTTTAAGTAAGCCTATTAAAAGCATTTTGAATCTAAACTTCTCATACAGGCCCATGATTTCTACAGACCAGTTAAAGGCTTTTTACAAATAAATATGTTTCATTCACAGTATGCCGACATCTTCAAAACCCCTACACCACTCAGCTTATTAAAGCTGTTTGTTTTAAAGTCAAGGTCAAAGGTCATAGTCCAGAGTCATCACAATCAGATTTAAAATCCTCCTTTCACTGAAACAGCAGGTCGCTCACACAATAAAGCTAAACTTTTCAGTCATGTATCTGTCATTTCAGTCCCACCGCAACAACAACCCCGTGCCCTCTGCAGGATTTAACAGGAGGAGGGGCGCTTGCTTTTTTACGACGAGCCCCGGCCTCCGCAGAAGGCTTGCTGGAGATTATTCTCGTTGACAGCTCGCATTAGCAGATCAAAGGCAAACAGTTGGGCTACATTACCATTCCTTCTAATGTCTTCAGTCAGAGCAGTCATTTGGCACACCTTTAACATTTAATGCACGTAGGAGGCGGCCCACTTTCACCCACTCGGAGCTACAACCCTTCATAACCACTCAAGACAAGCTTTTAGATGACCAAAGTTTGATTCAGTTTCAAAGAAAAAGGCAAAGTTGATCCTTAAAGGTGAAGTGTGTAGTTTCTTCAAACCATTTGTTTGAATGGAAGACAATGGAAGACAATGCTTGAAACTTGATCTTTCTGCAAGATTTTAGTGATCTTGGTCATGCAGTAATTACACACTTCACATTTAATATCAGAAAAGCATTCTATGTTCCTTTAACTAATTTAAAAAGGAAGAAAAAACTGTCTAGCACTGAAGTGAAGATGGATTGCACAGTGCAGTATATCTAGCACACAGTACACAGACCTCAAAACAGTTTTTCTTGTTTGTTTCTTTTCTTTTGTTTAATCTGAGAGCCATCTTCTCAACGGACCATTCCTGGAGGAAATAGTGTTTTTATTTTATGAGACAAAATGAACAATTCAAAAGCAAATGCTACTGAGAGGCTAAAATACAATGATGTCAATGCAAGCCCTTTTTAAATTTAGGCCTGACAAACTGCATTAACTGTAACATCAGTGGGAGTTTGCTAGAGATTTGAGCTGTCAGGGGTAATGAATGTCTCCTATCTAGGACAGGCCATGTAAATAGAGCACAGAGGATGGTGCAGACTGGGAAACGTTCCTCTGGGATGTCCGTGTGTGTGTGTGTTTGGTGTTTGAGTGGATGGAAAGACTTGTGGCCTACAGGCGCGCGACTCACCCAAGTTCCATTTAAGCCCAGAGGTGGTGGTTAGACAAGGGCTCCCCACAGGAACCAGACTACACCATTTCCCTTCCAAGCCAGTGTTCACGTTCAGATGGTGCTGTCTGCCCTGTAAGTGTGAGCAAAAGAGCAGCAGAAGGTCATAGAATGGAACTCTGTTTGAAAATCTAGCACTGGTGAAAAAATAAGAGATTTTATTTTTTTGTGAACTATCCCTTTAAATCTCTGTCTGAAGTTATCGTATGACTTCAGAATATTTGAAATACTGTAGTTTTAGAATGGTTTATAAATGTAATATTTATGGACAACACTTCATAATATCTTTCATTAATAAATCATTAACAAACATTATATAATGCTTAATGATCATTAGTTAATATATATTCAAAGAGTGAGATAATGTGTTTGTTAATGTTTGCTAATAAACTTATTAAACATTTTATAACACATTACAATCTGTTATGTCTTTAGCAAGCATTTAGCTAAACTTAACCAGCCACCCTTTTTTACACAAACCTTGTTACATTAGCTAAAAGTCCAATGGCCATAAAGATACTAAATGATTAGTAATCATTTATAAACAGTTAAAAAAGAAGAATAGTTTCTACTTTAGATTGGCTACAGCAAAAAAATGATCAAATGATTAATAAATGATTAGTAAAGATGTGTGATTAGGGTAAATTCAAGTCTTTCGGGACACTTTTTGTCAGAGATGACTGCTCATAAAAGTATTAATGATTAGTAAATATTTATAAACATTTGCAAATGATGAACAGTTTCCACTTTAGATTGGGTCCTGCAAAAACATAAACAAATAATTAATAGATTATTTGTTAAGATGTGTAAATAGAGGTCTACGCAACAAACAAAGACCAACAAATGAAGATAATTTGAACTGAAAGTTTACTGACATTTGTAAGCTTTTCAATTTACATTAAATAATCATATGTTTATCATTAGGTAATGTTTAGTAAGTTCATTAGTAAACATTAACAAGAACATTATCTCATATATCTAGCTTTGTGAATATATATTAACTAATGATCTGTTATGCATTATAGAATTTTTTGTTAATGATTTATAAATGAAAGTTATTATAAAGTGTTACCTTGTTTTAAATCTTTCTCACCCACAGAGGCACTGGCAACCTACTATTTGTAATGCTGTTCTCAGTTCTCGTCACAAACAACAATCCAATTCAATATTGTGTTAATTATAATTATCACATTTCTAAAGTGGTATATTGAGTTCTACATAGACACACATTTACTTAAAAGTATGATGAACGACAAAGCTTGCAAAATTAATGATATTCTTGGCTGGATGTTCCAAGAATTATTATTTAGGTAATAATTACCACCTATTACACTGAGAAAGTTACATGCTATTTATAACCGTTTAATTTTAATCTAAATGTGCATTGTGAAAACTTCAAAGTTTGACTATTCAAAACTAATTCTGATCTGTCTCTGAAAAGTCAGGAATAGCAGTAAATAAGTGCTGCACAGACAGAAAACTGAGTTTTATAATTCTGCTTTATGAGGGGCTGAATCAGTCAAGGATATCTTCATATAGACTGAGATGCATTCTTTCAAATTTCTGGCCCATTACACGAGATTCTCACAATCATCTCAATGTCCTATTCTCATTGAGCCTCAGAGGTTGTTTAAACATTCTCACACAGAATGCAAAGTAATGCAGCCAGAGTAATTTTGTAAAGTTTCCTTATTAGTTGTTTGACAAGATTACAACATCTTACTACTGTATTCTCTGTACATGTCTGTTTTTTATGTACTATATGGTGTTATTGTACAAATATGAGCTGGTCTGATCTTTAAAACATCATAAAATATACACATGCATCTTTCACATGCCTTCGTTTGCTTTGTATAGTAGTGTTGAATGAAAATGTTAACAGCAATATTTTTGCATTTTTGCATTAAGAGCTGTGACCTTTCAAAAGTGCACAAACAGAAAAACAATGCAGAAGAGGTAGTAAAGTGTCTCTGCAGTTGTTAATTGCTTAATATCACTATTGATCATTAAGTGCTGCAATCAGGATGCACAAGTGCACACACTGATTAGTACATGCTAATGAGAGAGAGAGAAGTGTTTACTTCTTGGAGGAGGACAGCCAGAGAACGGTCTTGTATAACCACCACAGGCAGATCGGTCATCTTCTGGGCATGAAACAAGGTCTCCACCGTGGCCATGATCTGGTCAAAGCGGCCTCCAAGTCCACCCAGGGTTACAATGGTGTCTATCTGCAAAAAGACGGTAGATGAGTAAACAAATAAATCAATTAACCACCGAATAAACAAAAATATCAGATGAATTAGTGATTGTGAGTGATGTTGCACAAACAAATTAATGTACAAACAACTACTCAAACGGATAAATGAACAGATGAATGAGCAAACAAATGAGTGATTGTGTGAGCAAAAAAAAAGTAGATTGAGGTGATTTTATACAACTCCAGGATAAATGTTCTAAAATTGACAAACAATTGAATAAACAAACAAATGAACGAATGAATGAACGAACGAATAGTCAAACAAATTGTGGGTTCAAGTAGTGGATCGAGTTTATTTATGCAACTCCAGAATAAATATTTTAAAAGTGCTGTTGCTTCAACAAACGAATACATAAATAAACCAATGAACGAACAGACAAACAAATAAGTGACTGTGGGACGTAGGATCTGCAAGCTGATGATAAATGATCTGAAAGTGCTTTTGCAAACTTGCAGCATAGCTTTTTCCTTCCCACTGCAGGCAAAAATTATGTCCGTCTTCACTAAACAACAGAGTCATACATTATGGAAAGTATTCTGAGGGAACAATGCGGACCGGAAAACGTTGACTTGGCAGAATGTCTTTGATATTTGCTCCTGGGACCATTTGTCTGTATACTGCAATGTACCCATCACCCTGTGAGATCCAACAACTCTACGTGACAAAAAACTCTTTAAAATGCACAGAGGGTAATCAACACTTCACTGCCAGCCCCCACTGGCTCATTTAAATAGCGGGACTTATGAGACATCTGACACATAAATTGTTCATGTAACAGTGCCTCTGTAATTATGTGGACTGATTGCAAAACTTTTCTTAAAAGTGAAACAGAAATGATGATATGTTCGCAACTTGTTCTTGGAGCCTGAGGTCAAAGGAAGTCTTCATCTGCAAAGTCTAATACATCAGTTCAAACATTTTCAGCAAAAACTTGCAGGCTGAAACCAACAAACTGGAGTCGATGCTTTAAAACAAGCAGACAAATCAATATTTTAATAGTTGTATTCATGTTTTAGACATCCAGAGACTGACAGAGAGTCAAATTACCTCACTTGTTACCTTATTCAGATTATTCACTTTTAGAAGTGTTACTTGTCTTTTGTGAGTGCTTGAAAACACAAAAGGTAGCGCTGAGATACAGAGGTGAATATAAACACAAAAGGAAGAAGGAAGAAGGCTGTACTATGCATATAGAATGAGCCTGAGGCTTGTATATTGGTAAAACTCTGGAGTGTCTGTGATGGTGATGGGCATCTCTGTGAGGACCGACAGACAGTCTGACAAGCCTGGAGCTCAGGCTGGGGTTTGGAAAAGGAGCAGGCAGGCACACACATACAATATCCATACAAAACCTCTCTGACAGCTCCTGTAGGATGTGAATTCACACTGAAGCTGAGGTGTGAACTCACCTTTTTTGTTTGACAGGTATATATAAAAATAAATAAAAAACCGAGTGAAAATGAAAACGCTATCCTTCCGACTCAGTTTTCACAATGAACTTGAGATCCACTTTTTTTTACTATTGTAATGTACTCATCACAGTCCTTAGGTTTTGTGTTTTAATACACATATTCCTGCTTTCCAGTGTGACAGAGTAACGCACTTTGATATGGAGTCACAATGGCCCTGTTTAAACCTGCTTATAACATGCATTTCAAATAAGTTTTCAGTGACCACTTGAGATTGGACTACATACATCATTTACTACTTTAGTCTCTTACTGCATGTTGATAAAGCACATAAAGTAAAATAAATTAGCAAACAAAATTACTTTTGAAAAGCACACTGAATTTTTTTTCGGCACAACCCAGAAGTGTGCTTAACTGTACTGAATATGCACTTGTAGAGTACTTCAGATCTTGAAAGTAGATTTTTACAAATCTGTCCTTGCAGATAATATAAAATTAATGAAATAAAAAGGTCCCTTAACAGAAAGACAACACTATTTTGTGGCTGTTTCTTAACAAACTTAGAAAAAGTGCGTTTTGTCAAATTAAAACTTTTTAAGCACATTATAAATAATTGTTTTAATAATCTTTTGAGAACAGAAGTAGACTGATGTGTTGACTAAGGCCCCGTTTACACTAGGGTGTTTTCGTTTTAAAACAGCGTTATAGAATGAAAACGATCCTCGTCTACACTGGCGTTTCCGCTGCATTTCAGAAACGATCTCCGATCAACCTAAAACGCATGTCACGTGACCATTCATCCTGGTACAGCCATAGATATGAATAGGTAGTTTCCCGTTTATTTAGATCGCGGACGTGTCTACGTGCTTAGAATGGGGAATCTTCCTATACATCTATGGGTACAGCAATGCGCATGATGTTACTGTTTACACAGTCATCAAGGATACGCAGAGCGAATGTGGTCAGCCACGCCATCGTTTTCAAAAGTCTCCGTTTTGGTCCGTTTACACTGAAACGCAACCCCGGAGTTTTCAAACTAAAACGGGGTCTGAAGTGTTTTAAAAATTCTCAGTTTTCGAGGCTCAAAAAAACCAGAGTAGTGTAAACGATAGGTGTAACCATAGCAAAAGTTATGCATTTTAAAACGAAAACGCAGTAGTGTAAACGGGGCCTAACATACTTAAGCACATGTAGAGTGCTTAATTAGAATTCTAACTGCAGTGTGTTGATTGATATTACAAGTTAATATATTTGAAATGTACTAAATGGAAATTCATATGAAATTACAAAAAAAGATGAACTTAAGTCATTATTAAGGTGGGTCAAAAAAAATCACTGTAAAGTTCAACTAACTGCATTTAATATAATTTTACAATAATGCATTTTCATTCAAATACAATTAAAATGCAATTTAAGTGTCTGAGACAATTACATTCAGGTCACTCTTAAGCAAATTCTATTAAAGTACAGTATATATATTTTAGACGTTATTTTCTTGTATAGCTATTTTTTAGCACAATGGTTGACTGCCAAGTAAGTTGCAATATGTTAGAGGATTTTTATGCTACAAATGTGAAGTGGTCATACAGTTTATGTTACTGACTGCCACAGAATGTGGTTTTAGTAATCCAGTCACAAAACACTGACCACCTGTGGTCTGATCACCTGAGATGGATATTAATACTGGGTGCAAATGAGGTCAAAAAGTTAGGGAACGGGTCTGAAGCGTAAAAATAGGAACAGATGCAGCTGAGGAGAGATGGAGTCTGACCTGCAATTTCTGTGCTTTGATCTCCTCCACCATAACGGCCAAGCACTTAGTGAAGTCTGTCAGATCCTGGTCCGACGTTTCCATCATTTTGCAGTTCTGGAGAAAAGTAAGTCAAATTTTAAGACAATATGTCAGTAGTTAATAAATACATAGATTTTTAATTCAATATCAAAATTTTGGGTTTAGGTTTTTATGGATGTACACTATTGTTCAAAAGTTTTGGGTCAGTAAGATTTTTTTTTTTTTTAAGGAATTAATACTTTTATTCAGCAAGGACGAATTAAACTGTTCAAAGGGGACATTATAATCAAGTTACAAAAGATTTATAAGTCAAATAAATGCTTTTTTTTTTCATTTTTTAATCATCAATGAATTATGGTTTCCACAAAAATATTAGGAATTGTGTATACAGGGTAAATTCAGGTTAAGCAGAACATTTTTTTCCAGTCATCTCAATGCCGAAGGCGTCCCAATTTACCTGAATTCATCCTTATTAAAATACAAATATTAAGAACGATTACCACTGATGATAAAAAGAAATATTGGCTTCTAAAAGCTTTGCCATCACAGGAATAAATGACAAATTATAATTTTATATTTCAATATATATTAAAACAGTTTTTAAATCATAATAATATTTCAGAATATTATTTTAAGTGCATTTTAATTACATAAATGTAGTGTTGGGGAGCATTAAATCATTAAAAAAATTAAAATCTCATCTCATCTCATTGATGACCACTTCAAGTATTCAAATATTTCAGAATTTGATGCAACTGACAAAAACATAAAAAATATTTATAAAAAAAATGGTTAAAAAAAAAAAAAAACAACCTCCTCTAAAACAAAAAAAATTTAAGAAAAGAAACTTTAAAGTTGATACACTAGTAGAGACTGCCTTCTTCAAACAAGCACCTCCTGTCGCTTTATGTATGATCACACTTTGGGTTTTGTAAATGGGATCTCTTGTTGTGAGAATTCTTTGAGTGTCAGGAAGGGCAGAGGTGAACATCAGTCTCAGTTCCCTCCAACGGCTGCATATACGGCCGTTGTAAGTGACTTCTCAATCGCAGCAGGTATCACAAAATCCCACACCCAAACGTCAGCCGAGAAGCTTGTTTCTGTTGCGGCTCGATTTTTCCTTTATCCTCCACAGAGCATCACTCTGGTTTTTATTCCTTTTCAAACCCATTTAAATTCAGGCGTCATGGTCTGTCAAACTTTGGTTCCCCCGAAAGCTGCATACACCAGCTTAGGAATGACATAAAAATGCATGTATGCAGGATTATAACAATGCAAATAACCTCTGGTACTCATTACTTAGCAGATGGTTTTCATTCAAACTGACGTACAGTACACTAATTTCCGAGACGGTCCCACAGGAGAAGAGTGCAGTTATGTGCTTAGCTCAAGGGCACGGTGGAGGCCTCTCTGTAACACTTCACAGGTTCACCAGCTTTGTTAAGAGCTTTAGCCACTAGACTGATACCACACCACACTGCACCTTTCCAGAATGACAGAAAGTCAGTGGTGTGAATCTGTGAAATCTACATGACTTGAGGAAGTGAGTGGCTGGGGGGCATGACTGGCAAGGACAAAATATGAATCTCAATCAGAAAATGTGTCAGCCCAAGTTTGTGTACCAGATACATAATCTTGCACAGACCTTGCATTAATATTTAACATATATTTATATCAGGACCCAAGACCAAAATTGTTTGTCATACCAAAGTCCAAAAAGTGCTTAAAATCAAACATTGAAATTTATTAAAATTACAATCAACTTCATAGGCCAAATATTAGGGAAATATATTAGCATAAAATAGGCTAAATAAGAAAACTGACAATTCTGGAATCTAAATGTCTATTTAATTTTGATAGTTTCATGCTCTACGCAAGTGGTTTTTACACTTTTTTTTTAATATCAAGGACCCCCAAATTTGGAGCTATGATCCTAAATTATAAAAGCAGATATACATTTTAATGTACAAAACCCCAGTTATACTGAATGAAGTGTGTGAAATATGCTTCCAAAATTAAACAATCACCTTTTTTATACTCATTATACTGAAGCTGAAGCAAATTAGAACAGTTTATGGAAATATCTGGAGAAACTAAATCATAATCTTATTTCCAGCCTAGACAGATCCAGTAATAAAACGTAGTAAAAAAGTTTTTTTTTTTAATGCATTAAAAATTATTTTGAATTTTCAGAATTACTTATATTTATTTAATTTATCAATACTAATTTATCACATTAACTTTGATAGCCCTATTAAAATAAATAAATAAATAAATCCCAAGTTTGAATGAAACAACCTTTAATATCAACAGCATAAATATAGAATATATTACTATTCTAACAACAATCAATCATATGGTTAGGGTTACATGGTAGATTTTTTTTTTTTATTGCTTTGAGCATTTTAGCAAGCATAATGTATTAGAATGTACCCGCAAAGCATTTTTTGGGATGTCCCACAACCTTTAAAATAATTTGTTAGAGGAATAAACCTCAAAACAATTGAACACTGTAGTAATACAGATACTGTAGTAAAAAATTAAGAATGTGCATAAATATGGACATAAAAAGAGACATCACAAGAGAGTCCCAGAGAGAATAAGCTTACCTTTTCTGTGTAAAATGTCTTGACCTCTGGCAGGATTGAATCAAAGTCTCCATTTATGTAGTCTGGGAGAAACTTCATGAAAAGAGAGAGAGAAACTGATGTGAGAGGGAGCGGGAGGAGAGGGTGATGGGTAAAAAGAGCACAATTTGTGCAGCCATCAGATCCTTTATTCACATGAAATGAAGGTGCATTTCTGACACGGGCCATGGAAAGCATCAGTGACAGGACCCCACCAGAGCCATTCAACGCCTGCCACTCACAGCACTATCTGTCCCCAGTCATGACAAAAGCGGCACAGACAGCCACTTGACACAGTGAGGGGTTGAGAGAATTGATGCACACTGCGCCGTCGCTGTATACCTCATGCCAAACTTCTGCAACATAGATATACGATACATATGGAGGCAATGACAAGATTTTCTTCGCTCAGATGGGCAGAGTATTCATTTTGATAAAGGCAGATCATGTTGCGGCTTCTTTCGTTTTATTCCCTGAGAGCAGAAAGGCAGCGTGGGTATCGGTTGGCATTAAAGCATAAAGACTTGATGTTACGATTTCACGCTCTGCTAGGTGGTGCATGTAGCCGCTGAATGAGCAGAGATGTGCTGCTGAGCTAGTTTAAGAGTAACACCGCAGTGGATTATAGGAGCACTATCTTCATCTCACGGCTGAATCTAAGGCCCAATGAGGAGGAGAACACCAGTGTGCAAAAACAGGTTGTGTGGGGAATAAAAGCCAATTCAATGACACTAAACTTACACTAAGTTTGGAAAAAAAAAAAATACAATTCCGCTGCCCAATGATGAAATCATTTCAATATCAACTTTCAAACAATTCTTTAAAAGACTTAAAATTACAGTCTTTTTAGATTCAGCATAAATGGAATCCAATTCTTGGACTAAATTATATTGTAAACAAGAACACCAAGTAAACATTTTTGCACTGGATGAAATCTATTTGATTCACTACAGAGAACTGACTCACAAGAGTCATTTGTTCAGGAATCAGACTAAACTGGTCACCCTGTTTTTTTTTTGATTCACCAAAAAGTGTTGACTCACAAGAGTCATTCATCTGGGAGCTGAACTACACTGGTTGCACAGCATCTGTTCGATTCACCTAAAAGAACACACTCACAAGAGTGATTTGTTTAGGAATCAGACTAGATTGGCTCCCTTGGAATTTTTTTTTTTTGATTCACTAAAAAGATCATTCAAAGACTCACAAGAGTCATTGGTTTAGAAATTTGACTACACTGGTCGTACTGTATCTGTGTGATTCACTAAAAAGCATTTGCTTGGGAATCAGACTACACTGGTCACACCGCAAGTGTTTGATTCACTAAAAAGTACCCATTTGTAGAGTCATTCGTCGGGAATCAGAGTACATTGGTTGCACCGTATGTTTTTTATTAATTTAAAAGAACAGGCTCATAACAGCCATTCATTCAGAAATCAGTCTACACTGGTCGTGCTGTATGCGTCTGATTAATTAAAAAGAAGAGTCGTTTTAGAGAGTCATTCATTTGGAAATCGGTCTACACTGGTGCACTGACTGCATCTGTTTGATTCACTAAAAAGAACTGACTCACAAGAGTCATTTGTTTGGGAATCAGAGTACATTGGTCGCATTGTATGTTTTGTATACATTTAAAAGAATGCACTGTTGTGCTGTCACTAAATAGTAAGTAGCTAATGAAACACTGTCAGTGTATTTTAATACTATATTCCAAATCAGTGGATAAACAGATATGTGAAAACCGTTAACAGAACTGTGAAATGTCAATCCACAAGTGATCAAGCATATTATATCATGTTAAGATTAAACATGGTTATATAATTTGTGCCAAATTAATTGTATTATGCGCCCCTATTAATCTTTCTGCAAAAAAAAACATGGGATCATCTAGAATGCTTCTGGCTTTGATCCGGGGTTCAATGTGTGAGAAAAAGCAATTCAAAGCAAGACACGGTTTAAAAGTTTCCCGTTGTGTCCTCTCCAACAGACTCCCAGTTAAACAGGAAACCATAAATAACCCTCAGCAGTGACAGTTCTGCAGCCACATTAAGTGAAGCTAAATGAAACCTTTCCTTTTGACATTTTATCAGCAAAACAGCTCTTTTCCACCGCAGAGCTCAAATTGGTGGCAAAAACACCTCTTTTACATTCAAATTAAAGTGTCACTTAAAGTTAATCGTAATGCAGGGACTATACCTCGTTGAAAAAGAACTCTATTTGGACCGGCACGGAGAAAATTTGAATTAAGAATTGAAGTAATTCCAGAAGGTCAAGACCAAAGCCAATGGGAGAGCCTGGGACCAGACACCCTGTCACATCAGATGCTTCATTCATTTTGTCACAGCCCAAAGAGACAAGACAGAGACAAGATCACAGTTATCGCTTCGGCTGTCTTGTTTTTTCCTTGTTACACACTCTAAAATAACATCAATGAGAATGTGGGGAGGTGAAAATGGGGCTCCCAAGTGACATTCAAGAACAAAACTACATGCATATCCTTAAACGTCTTGTATTTTGATGCAGCCTCTCTTTGCTAATAAATGATGTGACTGTTCATCAACAGGGGAGCTTCATATTGGCTTCATTTCGCGCAGCACAAATTTCGCTCTATTTTTTATGTCAATAAGCCCACTCAGGACTTAAATAACAGATCGCCTGCTTTATGCCTGGCAGTTTCACACACCCCTCAGAATATCAAGAGACCTCTTCAGCTGTTGCTTCATTACAGACAGTCTGGTGAAATCATAAAGCCGCCCCTCCTGAGTGGATCATCTGAACAGACGATCAGATTTTGATTATGCCTCAGAGTTCATTTCTGACTCCTTCATAATCAGCAAAGGTCACAGTACTTCAGAATAACACCGCACAATGCGTACCAAGATGGAGCACTGTACATTACTGAGCAACCATATATGACGTACACTGTGTCCGAATATGCATACTTAACTTCCCTGCTACATATGCATAGTTACGGTAATGATTTCACAAGTTCATGATTATACAACCTTAACAAATGCACATTTCATGGTTGTTTTTTTTAAGCATTATTACTTATTACACATGTGGACAGACTAGCCAATCATAACAGAAGTCATTCACATACAGAAGTCTTTAAAAAAGCAAAAAAATGAGCCATTTTATTTTTTTTAACAATTCTGTTGTAGTAAATTTCAGCTGCAAAAAGCCTAAATTACTAACATCACAAGTGAACTAAAAAAGGATAATACAATGTTATAAAAGTGCAGAGTATGGCTGCGTTTAGACATTGTGTGAAATAATAAATTACTGTCTGAAAAGACTTTACAGCTTTAACATTCATTGTATAAATTCATACTTTAAAAACCAGCTACTGTGCTTTAAACAAGCTACACTGCCAACATAAAAATACATAACCAACAAAATAATACACAAATCCCCACATAAGCCTCACATACTCACCTAAAACAAACCAATTTCTATTTGAAAGAAAAATAACCATTTTCTATTTGAAAGATAAATAAATAAAAGTAGTATTTTAAAATGTAATTCATTGCTGTGATGGCTAAACTGTATCTCAGCATGCATTACTCCAGTGTCACATAATCCTTCAGAAATCATTATAATATGCTAATTTTATTATCAATAATATAAATATGAAAGTTATCAAAGCCAAAGCAATTAAAAGAACTAATTCACCTTTAAGAGAGAGGCTCTCACAGCTCTCTCTCTCTCTGACTTCAACAGTAGCCATTTTAAGACAATTGTATATATACCAATCTAACAGTTAATAAGAATCTGAACATTGGAAGATTATCCAGAGAGCAATCACTGTTGATAATCCAGGTAGTCTGGGACTAGAAATCTGTTCCATAATAATGGCCGATACCATCTGCAAATGGCAGAATAAAGCATAGTATGTTTCATGAGCTCCAAGCAATAGCGTGTTAACTGCTTCAGTTCAAATAAAGCTGAGCTTTCTAAACTAATCAAAGTGCTGGGAAAGGTCAATGCAGTAATTACATTTAAGGCACTGTGAGATAATAACAGGAAATGTCTTGATCTGGGTACCAGCTCCTCTGAAGATTTCTCTCCCTGTCAGCTCCTGTTTGCACAGGAAGATTAAAAATGAATAATCACTGTGGATGCATGTAATTAGGAAAGACCAGAGGTCTGCCACACATGTGTTCCAGTCCTGCATCAAAAATACTTCAGGGAATGTGCAGTCACTGGTCTAAACCAATCAGCCATTGCTCACAAATGAGTATCAAACAACAACCAGATGCCACAATGCACAGCCTGATATGCAAGTATCATTAGATACAGTACATGTTGTAGGTTTTGGTCAATTCAACAGTTTTCATAGTTCACCCAAAAACCAAAATTCTCTCATCATTTATGCATGCCCATGTCTTTTCAAGATAATGAAAGCAAATGAGGAATGGAATTGTCAAGCTCTAAAATGTCAAAGTAGTATCATAGAAGTATCACAGTAGTGTTTCAACTTATGTGCTACATTTCAAGTCTTCTGGTCATATAACTCTTCTGTGAGAAACTGTGCACATTTTAAGTTGTAATTCATTGATAATCTTTTCTTCTGGTGAGTTGGTAACAATGGCAAATGATCACCGAGTCAGTGAGTTAAACAATTGAATCAGTTCTATTAATGAACAAATCATTTATCATTTTTGGGAATGATTTGGATTCACTAATAATTCAGAGCACATTCAGTTTTTTTTCTTTTCTCTGTGAAGATCTAAATAAATAATTCATAAAACAATACAAACAAAATAAAAAAATCATTTAAAAAAGATCAGATTACTAAAACAAGCCAATTCAGAGCATTTTACAAACTGGATCAAACAATCTGTTCAAAATATTCAAATTATTAAGACCAGCTTTGAGAACTACATCAAGTGATTATTAATTACAAAAATCTGAATCATGCAAACCAGTTTAAGAACTAGATCTAACTGATTCACTTAAAGATCTGAATCATTCAGTTTAGTTTTGAGAACTGAATAAAGCAAATATATTCAAATGATTAAGATCAGTTTTGAGAATTGGATTAGCTGATTAATTACAATGATCTGAATCATGCAATCCAGTTTTATGAACTACGCAGATCAACTGATTCACTTAAAAATCTGAATCGTTCAGATGGGTTTTGAGAACATAAAGCAATTAACTGAAAAGATCCGAATCCTTCAGACCATTTTTCCAAATAAAAATGACAAAATGATTCAACAAGTTAGAATTATTAAGATTAGTTTTGTGAACTTGACCAACAAATTCATTAAAAAGATCTGAATTATTATACAGTTATGGAATGACACGAGGGTAAGTAGATGACAGAAATTTTATTTTGGCCTGAACAATCCCCTTTAATTCCTTCAAAACTGTGAATTCCTTAATTTTAATCTAAGCAAAACCAAAAAAAGCACTGCATCTGCTGATGATATTCATCTCCAAATATAAAATATTTTGCTTGTTTATCAGACGCAATTAATTTCCAGTGAGTAGATATTCCCTATTGACACCGCATATGGCTAACTGTCTGGAGAAGGCTTCTATACTTTCTTCTGGCAGCTCTGAAAAATAAAAATAAATCTACAGATGACAACAAAAGCATACAGAGTAAAGCAATGACAAGTACAAGAGAATTGATGGATGTGACATGGAACAGGGCCTGCTGTATGTGTGCATTCAAAAGATATTGTTTATTTTTTGAAACGTCCTTTGAGGTGTCTTTGGCAGTGCTGCTGCAAGCTGATAAGCTCAAAACAACAAGCTTCTGACGATCGCAGTCGAAACATACTTTACTGGCAGTGCGCTGAATGGATCATTAGCACCCTATGAAGACATTCTCGCCCTCTTAAATATGCCTGCCGTCACAATAAACCAGCTGTTTTAAAGCAGCAGCTCAATCTATTGTACGTGGCTTAATATCTATTTTATCTTCTCATTTGCTGTGTTTACCTATTTAAATCCACAAAATGTTATTTTACTGGCTCTGGCTTCTTACAACATCATGCTTATTCATTTCAGATTGAAAGAAGTGCACAAGAAGTGTGTTGCATGTTTTCAGTAATTAAAAGATATTAATAATCATTGTGATGATTTATATATATATAAATATGCATTGATCCAAATCAATCTGATTGAAGATTATTAAAGTACCATTTGCTTTTGTTTAAAGTTGCTGGCATTAATTAATTAAATGGATAGTTCACCCAAAAAGAAAATATTTTAAAGAATGCTGGTAACAAATCATTTGCAGTTAGCCATTGACTTCCAGTGTATTGACTTCCAGTGTAATAGTGCTTAACTTGTATTAAACCTGGAATATTCCTTTAACAAAAGACAAACATTGTCTCAAAATTACTGATTTTTCCAAATGTAAAGGCACCAAAGGTATCAAAATAGTCTATACAAGTCTATCATATAGCTTTAGAAATCATCCCTGAATATACTGCAGCACACAAGTCACATGAACTACTTTTATTGTGCTTTCTTTTTGGAGCTTAACAACTAGAAATAATTTTTATGTGTTTAAAATAAACAAATGCACCTGTATGTGTTAAGTCCCGTTACTCAGTTGTGATTTTGGTGCTTGGAGAGTCTGAGACTCTGAGTTATTTTTAGGTTGTAGAACAAAAGGGACCCAAACAAAAGAAAACAATTGTAAACCACTTTGGAGGGGAGAGAAGTACCAAATTTAGAGGCCTGGAGATGAATCTGGCCTGTCAGACACAGACAAAAGGTGATGGATTAGGAGTTAAGTCCTCTGAAAGCACTCTGGCGAGCGGGATACTCCTGAGGCCTGCTTCAAGTCCAGCAGTTCTGAGAAAGAACATGTGCAATGACACCAGAACCTTGACATCACCAGATCCATCTCCATCTCTGCCCTCCGAGTCAATCGTGATGGAAGCCAAAATAGGGTTCTCACCTCTCGCGATGACCCTCCGTGAGCCGGTACAGATGATTGGCACCTCCGTCAGCACATGCTCGGATCTTGGCTGAAATGGCAAAAAAGAAACAGGAAGTGCTTAGATGAATCCTTGATCGGCTTCATTACAACTCGGATCTGGATGTAAAAATGAGTGAAGAGATAAATATCATTGAAATCACATTATACGGCTATACGTTTGAAGCCATTTCAGAGCCCATCTCGGTAACTGCTGACATGAAAACAAATAGATTATTCTAGATCATGGCCAGGCTGACAGTAATGGCTCCCCTGTGCCTTTCGTGAAAACACTAATCATTTCAGGATGAAGGTCAGTGTGTCCTGTCAGCATCATCATCGATTCTGATAAGCATAGTGAGCCTTGTCATTTCCAAGGTAAGGCCAATTAAAAGCCAAAACAATTAAAACACCCCACAAACTACAACTACTTATAAAAAAATCAAAATAATATAAAAAAATCAAAAAAACAGGTCCTTCTCAAAAAATTAGCATATTGTGAAAAAGTTCATTATTTTCCATAATGTAATGATAAAAATTAAAACGTTCATATATTTTAGATTCATTGCACACCAACTGAAATATTTCAGGTCTTTTATTGTTTTAATACTGATGATTTTGGCATACAGCTCATGAAAACCCCAAATTCCTATCTCAAACAAATTAACATATCATGAGAAGGTTCTCTAAACGAGCTATTAACCTAATCATCTGAATCAACTAATAACTCTGCAAAAGATTCCTGAGGCTTTTAAAAACTCCCAGCCTGGTTCATTACTCAAAACGGCAATCATGGGTAAGACTGCCGACCTGACTGCTGTCCAGAAGGCCATCATGAACACCCTCAAGCGAGAGGGTAAGACACAGAAAGAAATTTCTGAACGAATAGGCTGTTCCCAGAGTGCTGTATCAAGGCACCTCAGTGGGAAGTCTGTGGGAAGGAAAAAGTGTGGCAAAAAACGCTGCACAACGAGAAGAGGTGACCGGACCCTGAGGAAGATTGTGGAGAAGGACCGATTCCAGACCTTGGGGGACCTGCGGAAGCAGTGGACTGAGTCTGGAGTAGAAACATCCAGAGCCACCGTGCACAGGCGTGTGCTTTTGAACCAGAAACAGCGGCAGAAGCGCCTGACCTGGGCTACAGAGAAGCAGCACTGGACTGTTGCTCAGTGGTCCAAAGTACTTTTTTTCGGATGAAAGCAAATTTTGCATGTCATTCGGAAATCAAGGTGCCAGAGTCTGGAGGAAGACTGGGGAGAAGGAAATGCCAAAATGCCTGAAGTCCAGTGTCAAGTACCTACAGTCAGTGATGGTCTGGGGTGCCATGTCAGCTGCTGGTGTTGGTCCACTGTGTTTTATCAAGGGCAGGGTCAATGCAGCTAGCTATCAGGAGATTTTGGAGCACTTCATGCTTCCATCTGCTGAAAAGCTTTATGGAGATGAAGATTTCGTTTTTCAGCACGACCTGGCACCTGCTCACAGTGCCAAAACCACTGGTAAATGGTTTACTGACCATGGTATTACTGTGCTCAATTGGCCTGCCAACTCTCCTGACCTGAACCCCATAGAGAATCTGTGGGATATTGTGAAGAGAAAGTTGAGAGACGCAAGACCCAACACTCTGGATGAGCTTAAGGCTGCTATCGAAGCATCCTGGGCCTCCATAACACCTCAGCAGTGCCACAGGCTGATTGCCTCCATGCCACGCCGCATTGAAGCAGTCATTTCTGCAAAAGGATTCCCGACCAAGTATTGAGTGCATAACTGAACATAATTATTTGAAGGTTGACTTTTTTTTGTATTAAAAACACTTTTTTCTTTTATTGGTCGGATGAAATATGCTAATTTTTTGAGATAGGAATTTTGAGTTTTCATGAGCTGTATGCCAAAATCATCAGTATTAAAACAATAAAAGACCTGAAATATTTCAGTTGGTGTGCAATGAATCTAAAATATATGAAATTTTAATTTTTATCATTACATTATGGAAAATAATGAACTTCAAAAAAATAATATAAATACATAAAAATAAAAACTACATGTACTATATGAAAATCAAAAAATTCATATATATACATATATAAATAAATAAATAAATATATATATATATACACACACACACACACAATTATTAAATATAATAGTAATAATCATAATGCAGTACATATATTTATATATAAAATATATATATATATATATATATATTATATATATATATATATATATATATTATAAATCATAATATTCTATACAATATAGTAAATATAAAAAAACTATATCATCATTACAAAAATAAAAATTATAAATAATTCGATAAAATTATGAAAACATAACACATGAAAATGTGCTAAGACATATTTATATAAATGCTATGTATGCATAAGGCATTATGGCAACCTTTATAAATGCTATGTAAACAAAAGGCTTCAAGTAAAGTGTTACCTGAGATTCGGTTTTAGTTTTTTTTATTTCATGCAGGCTGACAAATATGGGAAAGATGTCGCAGCATATGCTCAGTTGGAAAAGTACAAAAAAATAACATCTAAAAGTGACATTAAAATGATAATCCTGCCGACTTTGAAGTCTTGACATGAGAAGAAGTTCAGAGGAAGTACTCTTGACTTTTTGCAGCTCAACTAACGCACACAGATGTGGGATTCACTCTCTAGACAATAGCCAGATGTAACAAACAGGAATTTAAAACACTGAGCATTTTCACTGAATAAATTAGTTATTTTAAACCAGGTGCTTTGAGAGTGACAGCTTTTTTCTTCCTTTGAAGACTTTCCTTCCTCCATTTATCAAGTAGCTTGCTTATAAGCCTGCAATCCTATTATTTAAAACCACAAAAACCCAAAGGTACTGCATTTATAAACAAACAGAGGTGACTTTATGTTTTTTTCAAATACATTCCATAAAAAAGAGAGGGAATATTTTCACGGCCACATGAAACAAAGATGATTTTCTGGGACAATCACTCAGATGTTATGCCTATGAGAGTGAGGAATCGTCACAAAGATCATGTAAAGAAGAGCGTAATCTTGTCAGCACAGTTGGTTTATGGCCAAGCGTCAAGGGAACAGAATTGTATCATATGCCTCATGAATAATGGAATGCGTTTGCAAGACACTGCTGCGATCCTAATGGACACGATGGCTTTGGGCTTACTGTTAAAAGGAACTTATTTCAGATGAAAGTAGAAGGAGGATCAAGGGAAACATTTTAAACAGTTAAACACCTGTACGGTTTAATTGTCACCACTTTTTCTCTGAAGGGTGACACAGGAGGGGGTGGAAGCACAACAACACAAGAACATTCACTTTCAATTTACACAGCACCTTCAAGAAATGAAAAAGTTTCTGCACTCTTGAAAACATGATAATACACTTTGTGAAAAATGACACTTTTGTTATTTTTGATGTCTGTTTCCTAGACTTCTAAACAATGCCTTAGACTAGATTCTACACTAACTTAAAGTCGACCTATTTGTTGTTATTTATCTGCAGTCTACAGGCTATTCTGTGGTCAAAAACTGATTGATATAAGCTACTTAGAGTCTAAAAAATCAGCAGGACATTAACTACACATTGTAAAGGAAAAAATAGGGCTGATAATCAATTAAAGATCAATCAATCACGAGAAACACCCCATAGTGAACATTATACTATTGATACTATTGTAACAAGTAACTGAAAAGACATTGAAAGTACTTTTTTGCATCTAAAAGTATTAAATTTTTTAATAATTCATCATAGCAAATAAATACTTTAAACTGACAGTTGAAAGCCCTAGAAAAATTCAAATATTTAGTGAACGTCATGACATTTGCGAAGTATGGTAACCCGTACTCGGAATTGGTGCTCTGCATTTAACCCATCCCATATATATATGATATAATACTACATCTAATATGTACTGCAAATATTTTAAGAAAAACTGTATAAAGCAGTATTTTGTACATATTGTGCTATTGGTTTATTTATTTAAAATAATAATTCCAAATTAATGTTAAATCTGTGCCTCATACGCTTAGACTATTTATAAGAGTGTTTGTTAGTGTAAAATTATTAGCTTTTAAAAATATTTATTCAAAAAGCAATAAAGCACATTTTATAATTATTATTTTTTTTTTCGATCGTGCAGTACACGTCTGTCAGTAATGACCCAGATAAGATATACTTTCAAAGACACAAGTAAACCGTACAATCATTTGCTCTTTAGTTCTGATGAAATAACGTCTCATGATGATGCATCCAGGCCAGTCATTCATTAATTCCCAGACAGCTCAATTGGTCTGGCAAAGACATCATCATTTGTTCATAGGGTGATTACACTGGCGTTTACAATGCTGTCTCTGGAGGTGAATCAAAGAAGCTTTTCTGTAAAGATCCCATCAAAGTAAACAGTGTGCTACATTTCTAACCGGAAAACAGGGCGTAATTGAGTGCAGCCGAGAACTCCAGCTAGGAGCAAGACTTAAAAGCACTGGGCCGAATGCAAATGACTCATTATTCTGACACCAGGAAAACATATTAATATGAAGTCTTCAATAAAATGAAGACTTAACCACATGGTGAGCAAAACAGGCAATAGTATAACATCCATGGCCATGAATCTTGAGAATCATAGGCACTTAAACTGCTTTCAGTTCTAAATGTGCTATGAATATCTAAAATGTGGGTTCAATTACAGCTACAAGATCATGTGATCTGCTTTTCAAGACTTTGAATTGGCTTTGGCTTTCTTCTAGCTGTTATTGAACAACAATTCAGTGAAACAAAGTTTGAAATAGTTTGAAAAGCTTGAAGGTTAAAGATATTTGTCATTAGAGTGTTTCTGTGCAATTGCTAGCATGTTTCATAATGTTGTTAGCTTGTTTTAGAACATGGTTTAGCACATTAATAGCATGTTTTAACATGTTGCTAACATATTTTGGCACACTGGATGTTTAATTACAGCTGCAAGATCACGTGATCTGCTTCATCAAAGACTTTCGCTACGTCTGAAATCAAATACTTCCCTGCTATATAGAAGTAATTTTTTAACAGTCGTGAAGTAAGCTCAATTCAAATACCTAATCAGACAATATGCACTTTTGGGAACTTCAAGTTGCTAACATGTTTGTAGCATTTTTTATAATGTTGCTAACATGTCTTAACATACTGATACTGTAGCATGTTGCTGACACTGTTAGGATATTCCCAGCTGCAAGATCATGCCATTCTTTTTTCCTAAGCCTTATGAATCATCACCTTTAGCTGTTAATGAATAACAATTCAGTGAGTCATTACAATAAAAATTAATTGAATCTATAAAATGAACTGGTTTTCAACTACTGAAAAGCTTTGCAAAAGAGTTTGCGGTGGGTCGTCCAACAGTAAATAATCGACCATTCTCACTTGTGGTGAGGCAGCATTACGATGGCTGGAGATGCTGGAGGGGGTAAATCATTTGTGAATGCTCTTTCACCGAAGCCCTGGTGCGGCATAGATAACCTTGCAAATAAACACTTCATAATCCACTAGCAGTGCTTCCTCTTCCTGTCATGAACTTTTGCTACTCGGCCGGTGTTTTATGGGGGACAAATATTGATGAGGCAGACTTTGTTGTCGCTGATTTAATGTCTTTTGGCAGTGGAAGTGAAGTGAAGCCTGTGGCCTCTGTAAATCAAAGAGGGACGAGTGGTCACTGAGCAAAATAGAAGGTTAATTCGCCTTTTTAGATGGTTTCTTTATCCTCAAAAGAGTTGAGAGAGAGAATGGGTGCAAATCTTTTAATTTAGGTCTACAACTTTCCTTATTTTTTTCAATTTGAAGGAGGAAGTTTGGTGGGAATAATATTTTTAAAAACAGCTAGTAAGCCTTTTTCATAGCCATAAATTTGCTACTTGCAGTTAGCCACAGGTTGTAATATTTCTCGTTTTAGAGGGCATCTGATCTAAAAAAAAAGTCTACGTAGTATAAGATAAGTAATCAATATTTTTACTCCATCTTACTGAACTGTTTTCCATTTCAATATTTTTTTAAAAATGTTATGTATTCCTGTAATAGTAAAGTTGAATTTTTAGAAGCCATTACTCCATTCTTCAATGTCAGATGATCTTTCAGAAATCATTATAATATGCTGATTTGGAGCTCAAGAATTATTTCTTAATTATAATGATCAATTTTGTAAACCGTTAAAGTGCTGCATAACATTTTTGTGGAAACAGTGAGACATTTTTTTCAAGATTCTCTAATGAAAAGAAAGTTTTACAGTATTTATTTAAAATAGATATTTTTTGTTACATTATACAGTAAATGACTTTGTCAATTTTCTGCTAAATAACAATGTTTAGGAGTAGCAGACAGACAGCCTCGAAGCTAACAAATATGGACTGATATTAGGGGTGATATGGAAAAAAAAATCATATCACCATCATACACTTCAAAAGCAGATCGTGGAGACATTTTTATTGTCCACGATCAAAAATCGTCATATCGCACACCCCTAACTGAAATCCACAAAACTGTAAGTCATTATCAAGCCCATCAAGCAACCCAAAAACACAATCCATCCATTGACCAAAACTTCAAGTAATGTGAAACGCTCAAAAAGATTATAAAAAAAAGCCCTGCCAAAACACTGCTATGATGGTACTGCAACACAAACTGTCAAACTTTTCAATACAGAGGGAGGGATAATTACTCCACATACCACAGTATTTGTAAGAAAGGTTTCTGGACAGAAGAAAAAAATGGTATAGTGTATCTGATTTCTGTGGCAATGTGAATTCTTCAATACACCAAGCTTTTATCACAGCAGGACGTTTGAAGCATTTCTTTCAATTAACACCATTAGAGAAGATTACACACGGCTTACAGGAGGTGATTATAGCTTCCATAAATCTGATTTGGTTTTCAAATTCAATCTTTAAGACTGACTGTTCACAGTCATTTTGCAAGTAAAGAAATCCGTTTTTGACAGTGTAGTCATTGTCAGATGTGATGAATTTCACTGATGATGTCAGCAGAATGCCAAGAGACTCTCTTATACAACACTGTAAGCGTGGACATTTTGCCTCTGCTCATGTCTTATTGCCATGGTGCTGAACTAATAAGGTGCACGAGACAATGTGACATTTTATACACTAAGTCATATCCTAAATTGCTGACTTGTACACTCATTCACTACAAAG
The DNA here is from genome assembly GCF_018340385.1 of Cyprinus carpio. NCBI lineage: Eukaryota > Metazoa > Chordata > Actinopteri > Cypriniformes > Cyprinidae > Cyprinus > Cyprinus carpio. The sequence continues at coordinate 14,103,367 of NC_056595.1, read as the reverse complement.
TGAATACTACATAGTTTTTTATATGATGAAAGAATGACTGAAAATGAGTGTATCTAGAGGGTATACTGCTCCATAAAAAGTAAAAAAATAAAAATAAAATCAGACTAAGATGCTATGTAAAAATTTTGATCTAAAGATTGATATGGTTTTCGACTGGCTTGTAAACTAAAAAAAAATTGAGTTGGACATTTTATATTTTTATACACATTTTCACAGTATTTAGCTTCTTAAAAAAGTGTTTGCAGTTTAAAATTCAGTACTAATCACACAACTGAAATAAGAAAGCAGCGAACTTTTCAAGTTACTTTTGAAAAGCATGTAAAAATGTGTTGGTATCTGCAAAGTGTTGTCTTTGATCATCCAGTCCTATAGAGCACTGGTGGTGCCACTGGCCCATAGGACTGTACTTCTGAGGCTCACTGGAGGAAGGGTGGAGCGCCCTGCCCCGGTCCCTCAAGGAAAACCATCTGGATGTGTTCACCCTGCTCCCAGCAACACACTCGTCGCCCACCTGCTCTGCCTCCAGAGCAAAGCCACATGAAAAATGCACAGCATCTCTGATGCAAGGGCAGAGGAATTAAACTAACAAGAGTTTTTAATGAGATCAACTCAGCAAACCAACAAAAGCTAGTGCAATATAGTTGACAAACTCTCGCCTGCATAAAAACAAAGCGGCAACCATCAGAAGGGAAGAGTCTACATCAAACAACAGGAAAGAGGTATAAAACAAACAAAAAGGCATTTTCTTAACTTATTGCACTGCTGAAAAGTCTTTGATAGCCCTAAATACCCTGTAAAGAAAGAAACTAGGGCAATCAAATTAATGCACAAATTTAGTCAAATTAATTATGAAAACATAATGAAATAAGAAGATTAATGCAATTAATCATGCCCCCAAACCTTTTGAAGGAAAAAAAGTAAATTTACTTGTCTGCTTCACTAATGTAATGAATTATCTTTAGTTGAGAGTTTCACAGCCAAACAATAAATGTAATATATATATATATGTATATATTCAAAAATTATTGAATTGAATTGAATTAGATATATATATATATATATATATAATTGTCAAGGCATATATATATATATGTATATATTCAAAAATTATTGAATTGAATTTGAATTAGAATATCATTGAAATAATTTGACTTAATTTTTAATTGACAAGGCAGCTAAAAAAAAATAAATAAAAAAATAATTAAAAAGTCGGTGCGTCCCAATTTGCCTACATGCATTGTGTATCTTAGTATTTTTTTATATACTTATAGTATTTTTTTTTTTAATATTTCTAACTTTATTAAATACTAAAAAAAAATAAAAAAACTATAAGAACAAAAAAAAGAAAAAAAAACATATATAAAAACATAGCTCATCCATTGTGTGTTATTCATTACAGGTTATACAGGCATCATCACACACACACACACACACACACACATATATAGTCAACATTTGAAGTGGATCAAAAAAAGTTCAAAGTTGAGTATTAATTGCATTTTGGTTATAGGTTTTAGGACAACTTTGCTGAAAGGTTTTGATCCACTTCAAATGTTGACAGTTGAGATCTTACAAATAATGCAATATTGCCAAAGATGACCGATTAACAGCTGTATAGTGCCTAAGTATTAATTCAGAAATCTGTAAATCCCCAGCTGAAAAAGCCAAATTATCTGAAGTAGAATTAAAAGGAATGTTTCTCTTCGACAAAGACGTCAGGGAAAGTTACCACTGGCATCGTGACAAGATGGCGGATGCAAACTTTCAAACTTTCGAAGGGAGCTCCTGGGAAAATCCTTGGAAACCCCATCGCAGCCGGTTGCCATGACAAATTTCAAATGAGCATACGCAGATAAGTTGACTTCACTCTAACTGGGTGTCAACTACAACTTCAAAATAAAATCAACTCAATTTATAAAATAAGATGAACTTTTCCTCAGAAATGTCTGAAAGTGAGTTCAAGTGGCTTACAACAGATAGTACAAGTTCCAACTAGCAATTTTATTGTCAGTGAATGCAAAAATCTTAGTAAGGTGAACAATTTTGAGTTACCATTGTCTAATGCACAAGCAAGTCAGACAAATACAGACACTGATCAAGTCATTGACCAATGTGATATTCATCACAAAATCAATACCTTTACTCCACAGCACATGGAAGAACTGCTCATCTATCGGCTGATTTAGGATAACCAAGCCAATCCTTTGTTTACCTGGTGAAAGAACAGAAGAAACGCACAGAAAGTGAACATTAATGGGCAGCTAGATTTCAACAGCATCCTGTGGTTACAATGAAGTCTGAATGAAGTGAAACTGAGAAAGAAAAAAAAAATCCTTGTAATATTTGGTTTAATCTGGTGAGATACAGCTCTAAATAGAAGCAGCTAATAAAACCAATGCTATCTCACGCTTATACAAATATTAACATTAAATGTAAAAGATCACTTTTGTTCTTTGTAATCAATTCGAAATCAATTATAGTCAGTAAAGAACATTTCAAAAAAATTAACTCAGCAAAACACTATGTATAAGCTCCTATAATATATAAACATATTTTACATATTTAATTGGGCAAATAAATGAATGAAAGAAATAACATTAATGAAACATGGGGTTTCTTTGAAATTTCTTATTTCTTTGTTGGAGATGAACCCTAAAGTTATTAACTAACTATTTGAGGAAGTGCAGTAAATAATAGGAAGAAAAGGTGGTATGTCCCACTTGCGCACCAAAGCTCAATGTGAGCATGTGTGCTTAACAGTAGGCTACAGTTCCAACATACAAGTTACTTTGTTACATACTGATCCAGCTACACAGTCTGAAACACTCTATGGGAGAAAATGAAACGCGGTCACTCTATAATTTTGTGTTTTTAATATTTCAAGATAGTTCTGTAAGGCATCTCAGCACTCCAAACAGTCCCAAATGCATGGGTTCACACATTTAATTGCAAAATATTCCAGAGCCAAGGTGCTCACACATTTGAACAACATCCCAAAATCTCCACATGGCTAAATGCTGGCAGCATTAAGAACATACAGCATCATGAATGCATGTTTTTTAGTGCACATAGTTTAAAAAAATAAAAAAACACAGAGTGGAGTACACAGTGTACGTGTCAAAACTCTCTCCGAAGAAAATCACAGGTATCCTGACGCTGTTGTGAACAGAACATACCTTGTGGAACAGACTGGGGAAATATCAAGGTCCTAAAGTGCGCACACAGTGTATAAGTGAACATGAGCTAGTCGCAACACCATTGCCGAAAGGTAGACGACTCAAATAAGAAACATCTGTATTTTGCAACAGTTATACCACATTGGTTTTTCACATTTCAGCCACAGATATCCTCTTCCTGTAAATTACATATATGAAAGCATACACTTTTAGTAGGGCACCAAGGACATTTTCCACATTTGAATATTTACTTTTGGAAATATCAATTTACATACACAGAAATTATCATATACCAAACTAGCTGAGCTTGCCCTTCAATAGGATAAAACAAATTTGCAATTCAACACATTAACAAGCTGGGTTTGATTAGTTCACAAATTAGAATGAATAGGACATGAAACGCATTCTTATTCTAAACAGCCTTCCATTAAATATAAATTTATTGAATATGTATGAATTGAAGGATCGGAAGCACATGTTGAGACATGAGAATGGCGTATTTTTGGACTAGGTCAAAAATCTGGGGCATGTCTTCAGTCTTTGTTTTACTGAAGGGTTATACAGAACATTTCAGAGAAGTGTAAGGGCACATGAGTGCATCAATTCCAGGGCATTTTTGTTCTCATGAGTCTTTTGTTTTAATCTCTCGAGTATGTGGACCTTATGGGAATGTGATATAAAATTTAACTACAGTTGAAAAGTAGAAATGTTGCTTTGAAAAAAATTAGAAATGTTTATTTGGCAGCTAACTAAAAATAAGTTGAAGTTGAAGTACTAAAATCTAAAATTAGTCTAACTACATCTAAAACTGAAATACGTATAAATTAAAAAATTAAATTAAAAATAAATAGAATTATTAAAAAATAAAGTTAACTTTGATTAGTATAGATTATTATTAACTTAAAAATGCAAATCACAAAAAAACACCCTAAAACATAAACTAAAATTAAACTGAAAATATAAAAATGAAAGCCAACTCAAAATATTTACTTAGAATGAGATTTACTGCCAAACATTTACACGCACAAGGAATTCATCTTATTTACAGAAGCAGCTTTTTATATATTTAAAAAATAAACAAAATACATAAATACTATAATAGTATATAAATAATACTGCACTGCAGTCTACATCTGGAACTGCTCTTTATATTTCCAAAAATTTATTCTAGTGAGGATGCCTTCGAAAGAAGGCATTTTAAGAATCTTAAAAAATTCATAAATCTTTTCATGTCTGGATAAACAGCATGGTTTGCAGTTTGTGAAGACACAGGTTTTGCAGTGAAATGCAGTGCAAAAGAGGTACAGCCATTTAGTGGTGTGCCCATGAAACTTTACCAACTTACCAGTGAACATTTGCAGGGAAGTTAAGACCAGGACAAAGGTTGATATGTTAGTCATTGAGGATGCATTCATTACTATATTGACCATAGGCAGTCTCAGACACACTGAAATCATGGCTGCAATTCTTAGCCAATCATTACAGCCTGATTACCTAGTTTCTGGTCATGTACTTATGGAGCACCTTCCCAGAGAGGGATATAATTTTGAGTAAAAAAAAAATTCCTCCAGAACAAATCAATTATTTCCCTGTAGACTGCTCTCAGATTCTTAGAAACATGGCTTTTTTTGTTCAGTTATTGCATGGGTGGGTGGGGGTGGGGCTGTTATCCATCTCTGCAGAAAGTCAACTTGACTGGGCTCATTAACTAATCTGCCTGACCTTTGAAACAAAGTTGCAAAAAAAACACTGCCTGACCTTTGAAACAAAGTTGCATATTAAGCTGGCTGGTTTTAATAGCGCCTGTTTTTTCTTTTCTTAAGTAAACAGCAAAGTTTTAGGTTAATATATTAATAGAACCTATACTATATGTAGAGATCTAATAAAAATGCACCCAGAAACCCACGTTGTGATAAAATATTTGGCATCATCAATATGCCCATATTTGTGTAGTCTCATCTGTGATAGAGTAAATGCTTAAAATAAAATAAAATAAAATAAAATAAAATAAAATAAAATAAAATAAAATAAAATAACACCTGAATAAACACTGTGGAGATGCATAAGAAACACAAATGATGGACATAGGAAACCATTTCTTTTCTTTGAAAATATTATTCTTAGCCATAGTGAATTAAAAAAAAACACTGTAAATAAAAGATTTACATTACAACTCAGTTAGAATGCATAAAACATAGCACATTATAATAACTATGAACATGCAAAGTGGCCAATTTAAAAGCACTTGAAGTGTAACTGCATTGAACTATGATATATTTATTAACTATGTTTATGTTCTTCAGGACAAAGTGTAAATGCATGCTTGGGCAAGAATAAATACATTCAGAATTTTAAATAAGTTTAAAATGAATAAATACCTGAAGGCAAAAGGCAATCTAATGGAGCGAATTCATCCATGGTCGTGTTTATAACAAGCTGGATTCATCAACTATAGAAGAAAAAGAAAAACACAAATAATTTTAGGAGACAACAAAAATGCTTTGTTTCTGTGGAGTTAATATATGTTCTAATTAGAAGTTCTAATCAAAATAATAGCTTAATAATTATGACAGATAAAGAGACGCGCTGAAAAACAAACACTACAGACCATTTAAAGTATTTCAAATACATAAAAATCATACAAATGGATGGAATGTTCAGCTAGAGGATCAGATCACTCACCGTCCTGTCTACAAGAACTCTTTGTCCTGTGAACACTAACTTTTCCTATTGAACTTATTGTTGCTCTGCCCCTGTAATAGATTACTAGCTTACCTTAAGGTCTCCAGTCTAACTCTTATTCAGCATATTCATCCCAAGAACCTCCCAGGCTCCCATTTAAAAAAATAATAAAAAATCGGTAGTCACTGTCATGAACTGCAGGCAGAATAACCAAGACAAGGAACCAAGATACAGGAGAACCAGAATACAAGACTTAGAATTGCAGTAATAACACATACAAGACTCAACAAAGAATGACAGGGAGAACGGGGCTTACATAGGGTGAGTTAACCATGCTAATGAGACACAGGCGCAAACAATGAGTGCTGATGAGACCGGGCAGAGGATAATGGGGAATGAAGTCCTTGATAGAGTGGCAGAATTCTGGGATGGAGTGCCTCTAGTGGACAACCAGGGCACTCCAGCCGTTGATTGCGACAACAAATTTATGAGTATGATGCTGCTTTTATACAACAGTTCAATAAACAAAAGTTAATACTGGGTAACGTAAATTTTAGACAAAAAATTGGCAGTTACTTTTGTATTTTTGCTATGTCAACAAAAATAGTACAAAACAGGCTCAACTGCTGCACATCTCCAAGCAACACACTAATTCACTGTTTTTGAATGAATCTCTTGAGTGGATGATTCAATGATAATAATAATATCCGCTAGTCTCTAGAAAATACTATTTCAGTCTTTCTACTTCAAAATTGATTATTTATAATTATTTGTAAAATTTACTGAATTTTTATTTCTGAATGAAAATTTTTTCAGTGTACTTGCAGAAAATACAATATAATATTAATGAAATAAAAGGCCGGTTAAGAGAGTACACTTGCAGAACTGTTTTAACACATTTAAGTAAACTTTTAAAAAGTGCACTTTGCAATAATGTCAGATTAAAACTTTTCCTTTAAAGTACTTTGTAAAGCACATAATTAAAATTTTAACTTTAATATGCAGCTTGATATTAAAGTTTGAATTTAAAGTTAATATATTTGAAATGTACTAAATTACAACTTCATTATTACATATGTGTAATTGGAAATATATTTAAATATATGACTTTAAATAAATGACCATTTTAATAGAAATTACATTAAAGTATATTTTAGTTTACCATAAATGTTTTTCAGTACATTTGTCAGGACTCTTTAACCATATTTCAAAGACAACAGAAGTTATGAAATTACATATAAAGTGGTTTTTAAGTTAACTGCACTGAATAAAAATTTAAACTATAATACATTTTCATTTGCATTTTTTAACATTTACATTCATTTTCATATACTAAAATATACTTCTTTTTCACTAAGGTTTTGACAGACATGTCATTTAAATCACAAACTAAAAAGCTTCAAGCTTTAAGACCAGACAAAATAATTTCATTGACGGTTGTATCTTGTTCTGAAGCAGATATCTTATCCTTGCTGTTTACGACAGCAATGTTTGAGAGGACAGCACTTTGAGCTTTATGCAAGATAAATATAGAATTATTTACTCAACAGACAAAATGTCATTACTTGGATCAATCCTGCTGAGAGCAACAGATCAATGCAGGTAGAGAGGGGTATCCCTAACACTCTGCTAAACTGGTTCAACATAGCAACTAAAAGGGTCTAATCCAACCTGACACCCACAACACTATTGATGAAAGTAGAGTGCTGTCAAAAAAAGTTTGCACCAGAAACTCACAAACTCAAGCGGGTGGGCCTTATAGGGGTCATATGATGCGATTTCAATTTTTCCTTTCTCTTTGGAGTGTTACAAGCTTTTGGTGCATAAAGATCTGTAAAGTTGCAAAGACTAAAGTCTCAAATCCATAAAAGTTAAGACTTATCCACGCCCCCGTGAAACACCTCATTTAAACATGCCCCCACGTCTAAGTCACTGTGTGGGAAGATTTACATAACACCGCCCAAATGTTCACACAAAGAAAGAAGGCGTAACTTTTATTCTCACTGTTGCCGCTTGCGCCATGTTGTTGAGACGCTGTGTGTTTCGTTGTGAAAGAGAAACTACTTTGTTTGGTCTTCCAAAAGAGGACGATATCCACTTTGTCATGCCTAGAGCTGATCCGTGCTGGTCGCTGAGGAAATACATCAACTTCCCGCTGTGGATCGCCGGATCGGCTTTCACCGTGGACAAAGCAGAGTCCAGCCTGGGCTCATCACATGTGGCTCCTTCATTGAATCCGCTGGCTGTGCCATTCTCAAGTCTGCCGGCCGTTCCTCACTCAAGCCCACAGTGTGTGACGCATTTTATGAAGGACAGTTTCCTGAACCTGCAGAGTATACTTTAATGCATCTGTGCACAAAGGCTGTTTCTATAAAGTGGGGCAGTTCCAACTTTGCAAGGACAGTCTCGCGCTTCTGACTCACAGCCTGTAAGTACATTTTTTATATTAAAGAATTTGCCACTGATGATTCAAATGCAAGTTTTAAGCAGTGTAGAGTAGCGCTTGTTGTTTGTCGTTTCTCTGATCACAAATGCAGACATGGTTTTTACGTGGCGCGATACACAACACAATGCATAAAAAGACAGTATAAGTCATTATAATCAGTAATTATGTCCCCACTGGATGCAACAAATGCATTGTTTGTAATGGGTTTTATTGGTTTTGTCTGGTCATGCCGGGAGACGGCATCACAGTATGGTAAGGGGTGTAACATTTCCGTCACACGCTTGAGGTATTCAGCCAATCACAACACATTGTATTCTTGAGTGGTGATTCAGCCAATCCGGGTCAACCTCAACTCGCTTCGGTTGTTACTAGTCAGCAGCCGTTTATGAGCGCTGTTTATTTTATATTAAAACATTTAAGCTAAACGTTTTTAGAACAACTTATGGTGTACACTACAGTTCCCATGCTCACAGTGTGTCAGAAGCACAAATCCGGGTCCAAGCCTCAACTCGCTTCACTTGAGAATACTACCTCAGCGTACACCTCACTTTTCAGAGTGATGGGCTTTGTAAAAATCGCACCTTTGTTGTTTTCTCGTCGGTATCTGATAGAGTTCAGGAAGGAGGGCATAGAGGAGCAACAATAATGTACATTCAGTGGAAAATAATGTTTTTTTTTTTAACCTTAAACCACATTTCATTACACCAAATACGCAACAAAATGCTCTTTTTAGCAACGTCATATGACCCCTTTAAAAATAATAACATTCACACCAAACGAAAACCCCTTTAAATGAATAGTTCACCCACCCTCAAGCCATCCAAAAATTAGTTTTCTCATCAGAACCAGATTTGCATAAAAAAACTAAATTAACTTGAAAAAACTTATCCTAAGAAGAAAAAAAATAATTTACTTCTTGGATGGCATGAAGGGTGAGTAATTTTTTTTTTTTATTCATTTTTCATTCCTTTAAAGGAGCAGTGCACCTAAAAATTTAAACTTCTCATTATTTATTCTATTATTTTGTCATTATTTATTTACCCTCATGCTGGTTTAAACCCGTATGACTTTATTTCTTCAGTGGAACACAAAAAGAGATGATCTGAAGAATCATTTAATTACAATGCAATTGAATGGGGCCGGAGCTTTCCAGCTTCAAAATCAGACGCAAAAGTCTCATGAATACACCACAGAATTGGTCTATATGACCTGTGCTTTTATTTTAATTTTTTCTGAAGCCATTCAATAGTTTTGTGATAAGAATTTAAGTTTTATGAATAATAGCTATGTTTACATGGACCCAAATAATCAGCTGGATTTATGGCTTAATCAGACTGAAAAGCCATCATATAAACACCTCAGTCAGTTTGATTTCGCTCAATCCAAATAAAATTCCTATCAGATTGAAAAGGGTGGTGTAGATCTGAAATGGTCCAATCAACAGGAAAAAATATTTTTATCACAGTTTCGCAACGGAATAATGTCAATGAAAAGATGAACCACACTGCATAATTTAGGGTTCATATACTGTAAACAGAACTTTTAAAATCTTAAATCAGATTGGATACATTTTGATTAAGGAACATTAGTATTCAAAATCTTGGAACTCACTGACTCAAACAATGCTATTTATGACTTCAGAATTTCATGAACTCACTGACTAGCTTGGAACTCACTGACTCAAACAATGCTATTTATGACTTCAGAATGCTTAGACTCAAACAATGCTATTTATGACTTCAGAATGCTTAGAATATGAATTACAACACACAAATACTTTTAATGTGTTCCATCCAAGAAAGAAATACATACATTCATTCTTGTTGTACAAGTTATTTTTGCAAATGTGCAATTTACAAAAATGTTATGTATGAAATAAATGCAATCGCTATAATTACTATCATTAAGTTGAATATGAATTAAGCACAATTGAAAGGTGATTCTGAGCGTAAACACTTCACAATTACCTTTAATCACAAGTCGGTAAATGAATGGGATTGAGGGAGTGTGTTTTGAACTTTAAAAGGCCCGTGAGACTACCAGTAAAGTTAAAAAACCCCAGCCTTGTCAATGGTTAAAGTAAGTTCTTTCTTTCCTTCATTGTGTCTTTAATTAATTTCGGCTCTTGTTGTGTAGTTCTTTCCCTCTGGGTGTTTTTGTAATTAGTTCTATTGACTGAAATTTCAAGGCACTCTGACTTAGTCTGGGAAAATTCTCTGCTTGACATCAGTTCTTGTACTTTAAAAGAAGAGCCAGAGTTCATTCTCAGGTTGAGTGCCCAAATTACAATTTACAAACTTTAATAACTCCCTCATTATGTGCACAAGAAAATCACACAGCAAGAGCTTCTGCAGAGACAGAATGTGTTTTTAATTAAAGTCAAACATCATTATCTACAGCTTTCTGCTCTGGCACGATTTCACTCAAATCTTTAGCAGCATCATAAACTTTCACACTCTGGCTTAGTCTCTCAAAGTAAACTTCTAGAGAGATATTATAAAGAAATGATTGCATTGCAAAGACTACACAGACGGGCAAAGAGGAACGGTCATAAAAGTTAAGCTAACTAAAACATGCCATCAAAATACAGATACTGTACAGCGAACTGTTTTTATACAGTCTATGATCGCGACAGCTTACTGAACGCTTGACAGTTGGCTGAGTCACAAAACCTAGTCAGCGACTACCTAGACAGCATTTTTAGGCAACGTATAGTATGCGCTTTCAACGTTCGTGTAGTAAATGTTTTGGGCATCGAATGAGCATATAGTCCCCAAAAACGCTGTCTAGGTAGTCAGCTCGCTAGGTTAACAGACACAGCCCGTATTTCTAGTCTACTCACTCTGTGAATAGCTCTCCAGCAGCAGCATGTGTCCAGTCCACATTTGTGTACAACCAACGAGTGACGAAGACAAGCGCTTGCGCTCCAGAAAGTTGTGTGACGTTTGTCACAGCGACATCTAGAGGTGGACTGTTCCCCTGCACATGCGATGAGAGCGAGAACGAGAAAGAATCTATCTATCTATCTATCTATCTATCTATCTATCTATCTATCTATCTATCCACATATAAATAAACAAGTACATAAATGACTAAATACATGCATAAATAAGTAGATAAGTAGAAGTACTTAGCTGAACAACTAAATAAATATATTAAAAATGGTAAATAAATAAAATGGTTAATTAAAAAAATGAAAAATAAGAGAATTTCCTTATTGATATTTTGATTGATTAATCTGATACAAACAGAACCTTAAAAAAAGAATCACAGTTGTTTGAGATTTAATACTTTACAGTCAATACTCAGTTCAGCTTAGTCAATCACAGCATTCAAATGTCAAATATTTCAGAATATTATTTCTGAATATTGATATAACATCCAAGGCAACATCTGAATGATCTGTTGATCCGTCAGTGGTTAAAAAAAACACCAGCATCATAGTTACATTTTAAATTTATGACAGGACCTGCACACAGTGCTCATACCTTTAATACAACATACTTTATTTATCAAACATATGCTCATGGTCCCTAGAGCCTGGTTTCATGTCAGCGCTGTACAAATAGTGGCCACATATACATAAATCATAAATGATCCATCAGCGTCTATGCTGCACTTGGCCTCACCCAGAGAAAAAAGCCCATCACAAATATAGCTTTCTGTCAGCCGGTGGTAAACAAAAGGCAGTTCTAATTTGATAAGGGACACCAAGGTTAAATTTTGCCTGCACAGCACACGATCCAGGGTCGCCAAGGCTTTCTCAGCCAGCTGTAAAATTATTCTGCTGTATAGCAGCTTGGGCAAGACTGATAAGGCCGATTTTCTGAGACAAGACTGTAAGAAAAGCAAGCTTGTATCCTCGGAGTCGGCTGCCATTTCGTACACATTGATACATCCTGCCTGGCAAGAAACAGATAAACATAACCAGATTATTAGAGTCGCAGAAGTCCAACAGGAGTTGTTTTTTTTTTTTTTTTGCCTGTGTGTTTCTGATACTTAATTGAGAAACTGGAACATTCAAGTTCATTTCTCACTTTTGGAACAATTATAAAAGTGCTATATCACTGACATTCCACTCAACTGTACCCAGCACAAGCCATACTAAACTATATGACAATATTTAATCAATATTTAATCTGTACTCTGCCCATGTCATTCTGTGTTGCATACCACGTGTTTGAAATGTGTTTTGATGGGCGATAATATCAAATCTCAATTTGCCATAGGTTCTTCCAGGCAATGCCTTCCAGATAAAGCTAATTACAATATAGATGAAAGCATGACTTTGTCAGCATCAGATGCAAAGCTAATAACAAAGCTATGAAAAAATAAAAATAAAAAAATCAAATATTTCTTTCACAATTTTTGCATGAGGTTCATTTAATAAATAAACATTTTAAATTAGCTTAAAACAATTAGATAAAAAACAAACAAACAAACAAAACAGGTTAATTCCTAGGATTTTAAGAAAATGTAAGTTGAGATACTATAGCAGTTACACTGTAAGATGATTTTTTTCAAAGTTGTAAATAAAACAAAGTTTACTGGACTATGTTTTACACAAGAATATGGAAATGATAAAAGCACTGATGTTCATTTACTGAAGGGGTATTCAGGAACTGTGAATAAATCACTGAACAAATTATTGCAAAATACTACTACTACTACTACTAGTAGTACTACTAATAAAAATGATAATAATAATTTTTGATCAAATGCAGTCTTGATGAGCATAAGAGACTTTAAAACTTAAAATGAAATGCTATATGAATTGAATATAATCATATTCAAGTGCTTTTTATTGGGGGTGGGATGCCTCCAACATTCATTTTGCCTAGGGGCTCAAATGTCTAGAACCGGCCCTTGAATTTAGTATGAAATAAACACAAAAAGAGAAGAAATCAGGATGTACTGTACAAACTATTTTACCCTTACCCTAAACCTACCCCTCACAAGAAACTTTCTGCATTTTTAGATTTAAAAAAAACAAAAAACAAAACCTGAATTCTGTATGATTTATAAGATTTTTTCCTCATGGGGACCTAAAACATGTCCTCACAAGGTCAAAATTTACTGGTATTTCTATGCTTGTGGGGACATTTGGTCACCATAATGTAGTGAATACCTGCTACCTGCACGCGCACACACACACACACACACACACACACACACACACACACACACACACACACACACACACACACACACACACACACACACACACACACACACACACACACCTCTGAACATTCACTGCAGACAGTCTGAGACAATCCAAAGCCTTTTTGTTTGTTATGGTACTCAGAAAAGAACTTATGTAAGTCTATGATAGAAACAGAGAGTTTAAAGGAATGTTCTGAGCTTGTCACTAAAGTACGCTTAAGCTCCAATGCATGTGAACAAAGCACACAGCTGGGACAAGGCCACCAGTTGGACCTCACATATCGTCATGTTAGCAAATCTGTAGACTGGTCACAACTCTCAGAGACATACAAACAATATTTGATCTCAGTGTTCACCATGTAATGATTTATTAAAAGCTCTTTATTCTCTTTACTCTTTAATCTTTATTTTTCTCAAAGTGTTTATCCCTGAGCTAATTCAGAAAATATATTTTTATCTGTCTTTCAGATGTGTGCATGCAAGGTCTATAAGATGCAATGGTGCATCATATACCGTCCTGTAAAAGTATAAGCAAAGGTTAACTTCTGCCTTCTGAAACTGTTTTGAGATTTTGCCAGACAAACAATATTAAACTTTTACAGCAATGCAAAATGAGAAAGAATATTCATGGAAACAATTGTGTTAAGAGGAACAACTTTGTGGCAAAGTGCAGAGAGCAAGAGAGATGTGAAAATATTTGATTTTTAGGCATGAATAGCAAATGTAAGAATGACATGTTTAAAAAGAAAGTGTTTCTTTCACTTTTTTCACTTTTGCACACGTTCAATACAGTATCTACTCTTTCTTTTGTGCTTTAAAACAGGGCAGACCTCAGAAATGATATTTGTTGTTTTAACATTTTGATCTTATAATGTATTCTTACTGTATGTAATGTTCACTTACAATTATTATCAAAGAACATGCAGCATTTACCACGTCATTTAGTCTTATTAGTGAATTATTGAATCAACCGATTCATTCGAAACACTGATTCATTCAGGAATGAAATGACCGTCTTTATGAGTGAATCACTGAACCAATTAGTCAATTAGCCAATTAGTTTTAAAGGGATACTTCACCCCAAAATGAAAATTTGTCATTAATCACTTACCCCTATGTCAATTTAAGATATTTTGGATGAAAACCGGGAGGCTTGAGACTGTCCCATAGACTGATAAATAACAAGTAAATAACAGTCTCAAGGTCCATAAAAGTTATATGAAAGTCATCTTCAGAATACTCCATCTGCCATCCGATGTGCAATCTGGGTTATATGAAGTGATGGGAACACTTTTTGTAGGTGAAGAAATCAAAAATAACGACTTTATTCAACAATTCCTTTGTCAACAGTCTCCTCTGTGTCTCTCCATACCACCCAAATCACCGTAACCTTTCTATGCTCTTCTGTGTCATCCGCGCCACAAGGATGCGCTGTTTTCTTTCAAAACAAAGCTAAATACACATAGAAACAGCGCATCTTTGTGGTGCGGATGATACAGAAAAGCATACACAGCATACGGTGATATGGAGAGACACAGAGGAGACCGTTGACAAAGGAATTATTGAATAAAGTTGTTATTTTTGTTTTCTTCGCTTACAAAAAGTGTTCCCTTCGCTTCATGTAACCCAGATTGCACGTCTGATGGCAGATGGAGTATTCTGACGACGACTTTCATACCTTTTATGGACCGTGACACTGTTCTTTGCCTGGCAGTCTATGGGACAGTCTCAAGCCTCCCAGTTTCATCCAACATATCTTAAATTGTGTTCCGAAGATGAACGAAGCTTTTACAGGTTTGGAACGACATAGGGGTAAGTGATTAATGACAAAATTTTAATTTTGGGGTGGAGTATCCCTTTAATCAGGAACAAATTAAGTGACTCTCTGCTGAAAACTCATTCTCTGAGTATGTACTCCTTTTGAATAGTAATTATTATTTATTTACGGTGAATTCAGACATACTCTTTTCACATACTGTTTTTCGCCTACTACATAATAAGGAAGCATAGGCATATTTGGATGCAACAACTTTATGAGTGAAAGCCAACCGATTTGTTAAAAATATTGATTAACTGAATCATTTGGTAAACTGATTTATTCAAAATACTTGCTGCATCTGAAATCGAATACTTCCATAACAGTGAAAAGTATGTGAAAAGATTACTATGTGCGAATTCACAGTATTCATAAATCATTTGGCGAAAAGGAGGACTGACTACTTCTGGTGAGATTCTGAAGGGTACATCTGATGGACACTTTAATATCCCTAGAGCCCACAGGAGAGGATCTGTGAATGGCAGGGAAGAAATGCAACTGATGACAATGACAACATCACGGATGTAGTATGTCCTGATTACATTCATACTACACACATGCATATATACTGTATAGAGCATATTTTTTTAGTGGTTGTGAAAAGAAGTACCTACTTAGGGATTATGCAATTTCAGACACAGCCACTGATTCATTAAGGAACAAAACAAACCATCAACAACTAAACAAAAAAGTCAACCGATTTGGTAAAAACAATGATTCATTCAGGAATGAAAACAAGTGATTGTCCTTGCATCCCAATGTACATACTATTCATTTAAAGCATAGTTTGACATGGCATGCGTACATTTAAAGCTGATATTTGCCCATGTTGAAAATTGGTTCAGTACTGTCAAAATCCTGGCTACCAAATCTTATAATTTATAAAACAAATCTTAAAAATACAAACTCATAAACATTAATATAAATGTGAGGAAGTCTGTAGAACCTCACAGTGCAATTTTCATAACCGCGAGCTACCAGCAGGTCAGTAACGCTTATAGTGCCTCTTAGGCTGCCACATGATTCTGCATCAGACATGTTATAATGGATCCCGCCTGCGAGTAACTGATCTTACTGAATCGGAACACACACAGATTGAAGTATCTGAGGAGACTGAAAGTATGTGTAGATGAAACACTGAACTCTCAGATTGTTCGCTACTGCAATAAGTAGACCTGATTTTTTTTTATTGCATTTTATGGTGTATTTGTGATAATCTTCAAAGTCATTTAAATTCTCTCTATTTTTGTATCAAAAACTATTTCATGTCACAGCAGAGACAGTCTCATACAGTAATGGCAATGCTTCAAACATCTTCTATGAAGACTATGAAGTGCTTTTTAAACATTCTGTGCATTATGCTACAGTGCAGATATTCAACAAAATGGGAACATAACAATTAACTGATGCCTTAAAAAATCATCATCATTATCATCATCCTCATCATCACTATCAGCAATAGTATTAGTAATAGCCCACACTATCCCACCTATGGCTTTTGACCCTTACGATTCACTATGGTTTTTATGTTTCAAATCCATCAGTGTTCATTCATGCATTATATCTGGGGTCACTGAGATCCTGAACATAAATAATTCAACATTTTATGGAGGACACTTGAAGCATGTTATTAAGTTGACATTTTGTTTATAATCACTTCTATAAGATTGAGAAAATTCTTGAAGTTTCAAAGGCTTTAATGTTATTTTAAAGCTATTAAAACGACCTCGAACAGAACACGAAGGTTAACAACAACATTTAAAATTTTAAAGGTGACAGTATATTAGAATATACAGAAAACTAATAAAATGTAATGGACTGATTTGTACAGTAGATTACTTGTGGATTATTGTGATGTTTTTAATCCTGAAATGTGATGCTAAATTGATCAAAATCTGTTCCGATGAACAAATAAACTCATCTACACTTTGGAAGAATAATATGCAATAACAAGTCAGACACAGATCAATGGAATTGATTTGTTAAGAAAGTAAACATATAAATACATGATTTCATGTAGTTTTTAAATTATATCTGACTAGCTCAAAGACTATTCATTCACATTTCTGACTAATTTGTGCAGTCAAAGACATGAAATTAGCATTTGGCTGTTGAACAATTACCTGAGGAGTCATGCTTCATGGCTTGAGTCCATTCATAAGATTTGCCATTTGAAAAGAACAAAAGGTACAGTACATATAAATGAAAAAGAAATGGTAGGAAGGGTAGTTAATACATGAAGCTCCATTACTTTTTAGCAAAATATTTTCATTCTGACAATGAGCAATGAAGGGTCACTGGACAACGTTAACTCAGATGATATGGAGGTCATTCAGTCTGCTTTCAAATAAGGCTTATGCAGCATTTATGAGGCTGATATAACTGATAGCATTAACAAAGACATGCATTTAAATGTACTGAAAAATCAGGGACTATACTTCACTTTTAATTTCCTTGGCATTCTTTCTCAGATATGAAGTATTATGATATTTCAATACTTTTCATATCTAAAAATTCTACGGCTTGTCTACATCTTCTATATCAGAATGCTGAGAGGAGCCTAAAAATAATTTTGACTAGTAGCAGGTACCATGCTCCCCCCCTCAAACATAGGATCTGTGTTGGCAGGTCAAGTTACAGTAAGCTACATATGTTCGGCTAAGTTTGAGAACAGAATGCTAAACAGGACAATTGGCTGAGTTTAATATGGTGAAATCTCCATGTTTTTAAAGAGCAAAGATGACTGGGTGTGTTATTGGAGGATACTGGAGCAAAGAACAGTAATATTCTCTCATGTCATTGTGTCACATTGTGATATATTATATATTTAAAAAGCAACTGAAGTTATTTCTCCTTCATATTTTGTTTCTATGGATCTTTTTCTTCTTTATAAAATGTAACTACAGAAACATGAAAGTTCTAGGATGCAAAACTTAAGGATGCTCAGTGCATTAGAGCAAAGTAAACAACATTACGATTAGATGCTCATGGAGAATTCAAGATAAAAATATGAAATAATAAGCCCCTATGCATTTGCAAACAGAATGTGTTTTATAAAACCCTAATTTTTGTCAGCATGTTTAATATCTGGTTGTATCCAACACACAGGGAAAGTGTAAACTGAAATGACTTTTTCATCTTCAGAACCTCAGCGACTCACAAAATGCATTTTTCATATATTATCACAACATCATGAATAACCACAAAAAAAAACTTCAACAACACACCATAATAATTCTCACTCATATTTAATCATGAATAAGTATGAATACAGCTGAATGTTTAGTTAATGATTAACAAAAGCAAGGTTAAAACTAGCACATCAGCCATATATTTTTACACTCCTTTTATGTCATAAATGCTTATCCAGACCCTTGGGTGATCAAACTATACAAATAATCTGAAAGTAATAAGGAAATATTATGATATAAAATAAAATTTTTAAGACCAAGCACTATTTCTAGGTCAGTAATCAAATAAGCAAATGAAAGATACAGGGTGACAAACCAAATACTAAAAACGTTAGAGTCCAAATGTTTGGGGTTGTAAGATTTTATATATTATATTTTTTTAATATTATTATATATATATATATATATATAATATATAAAAAACATTTTTTTTTTTGTAAGGGTTCGCTAAATTGATCATAAATACAGTAAAGACATGTATAATGTTACAAAATATTTGTTCCAAATAAATGCTATTTTTTAAACTTTCAATTAATCAAAGAATCTTACATTTTTTTATATCAGTTTCCATAAAAATATGAAACTCTGAAAATAATAAGAAATGAGCAGCAAATCAGCATGTTAGAATGATTTCTGAAGGATCATGTGACACTGAATACTGGTGTAATGGCTGCTGAAAATTCAGCTTTGCATCACAGGAATAAATTACATGTTATAATGTATTAAAATATATTATTTTAAATTGTAATATTTTACAGTACTACTTTGATCAAATAAGCCTCTTGACAACCCCAGACTTTTGAATGGTAGTGCAGCTATTTCAAATCAACTTTGTCAAATTGTTATGCTGATAAATTTAATTTGTAATGCAAAAAAAAAAAAAAAAAAAGAAAAAAGAAAGAAAAAGAAAAAAGCCACTTTTTTCACTATTGGTTTCAGACTTTAGCCCCACTGTATGTGTTAAATCTTAGATAAAGATAACATCCTGCCTCCGAGTTCACAACTGCTACTGGCTATTTGGCAGGTCTTTTCCTAACTGGTTTCTGATGAAGAGGGAACAGGCAATCAGTGTGCCTGCAGTTCCACTAAGAGTTGTCTGACTCAATCATTATGGGTCTGTCACAACGCAGACTGAGCTATCTCATAATTACCCACACGTCAATAGAGCCGTACCATACTGGGCTGCCAATAGTGTTCCCACGGTGAGCTGCAGACATACAGGGAATTACCAAAAAACAATGTGTATTGCATGTTAAACTTGCATTTAAATCACTCTTAATGTTTAAGTCTCTCTTTTTCAAGAGTAACTTTCAGTGTATTATTAGAACTCATTATTAGAGCTCTTTGAAAGATCATCAGAAAAATATGGTTCACAGGGTGTTAGTGAGAACAGTGACATTTGATTAAACCGCAGTAACACTGAGAAAGTCATAAAATTTACCCTTATAAGAAAGACTCTCACCTTCAGTTATATTAGTGGTACTGACTTGAGTTTTAAGATGTTTTTTTTATTATAATTTTTTTTTTTATTACTATGACAAAAGAGACACTTTCACATCTTAAATTTTAAATTGTGACTTGTTTTTGTATGGATATTTCAAAATCATGAAAAGTGTCCCATTTTGTTTTGGTTTACTTGCTTTACTTTGGTTTCAGTTTGTACTTCCTTATTTTGCCTGTGTTAGGGCCTGTCCAAATACCCACACTTGTGGTTATTGCACTTGACCACTTGTCAACTTACATGACGTATTTTATATGAGTTGCCAAGAGGAAAGCAAATGTGTATAGAACATCTCAGTTACATTATGTAAAACTCATTCCCTGAAGGAGGGAACAAAGACGTTACGTTGACACTGATGTTAGGACACTTGGAAGCCGCAATCACATCTGAGCATTACAAGAAACTGTTGTTGAGTGGAATTTGAATGCCAAGGTATATATATTTGCATACAGGTATATAAGATAGCGACATGGATCCACTCATTCAGGTTTGTTCTAAGGAGCCATTAAGCATCCCGGCATTTAGCACAGTTCAGTTGTGGCATGATGGACGATACTGACATTACTTCAACACTGACATTACGTCGACACTAGCGTTAGGGGTCCTTATGGAAAGCGCCACATACAGAACTGTGTTACGAGAATTGATGCCGCAAGTGCTGGCATGCAAGCATGCCAGGACAGACGCACCTTAATCCATAACCTGCCCAATGCCTCATAAGCCAGATAATATAATAGTTGTAAGGACTTACTAAGGAAGCCTAAGGACTTCTCACAATATTTTATCAGCAACCGTTGGGGTGTGGAGACACATCCATGGAAGAATGTGAAATCACTAGTCTGATCGCAGCGCAGTCTAAGATACTGTTTTAACCCCATTTCAGGGGACTTTCAAGGCACTATTCTTTGACCGACAATGCCTGCAGGTCCCCAAACCTCTTGACAGACGTGAGCCCGACCAGGAGTGCTGTCTCAAATGACAGAATATTTAGCTCAACTGAGTCAAGCCCCTGAAAAGGAACTATCTGTAGTCCTGCAAAAACCACAGAGATATCCCAAGAGGGCATGAGGCACTATCGAGACGGATTCAGTCTCCTCACACCTCTTAGGAACCTAATGATCAAGTCATGCTTCCTCAAGGATCTGTGAACAGACCAATTAAGCCTTGCAGATCCAGGATTGGATGTAACCCACTCCTCTTCTTGGGTGCGATGAAATAAGGGCTGTAAAACCCTCCATCTCGGCTGGAGAGACAGGCTCTATCATGTCCTTGGCAAAAAGGACCGCAATCTCTGCATGCAGGACAGGGGCATCCTTGTCTGTTACAGATTTAAAGAGGATGCCCCTGAAGCTGGGAAGGCACCTGGTGAACTGAATCACATAGCCGAAAGACGGGCTTGGGAGTTCCAGAACCCAGGCAAGTGCACCAGGGGGACGATTCTTGACGTACCCATGGAAGGGCAGCAGAGGGGAGGAAGAGAACCCAACCCGGGAAGCATAGTGTCTTGAGGTAGAGGCAGGGAAAAAGCTCTTACCTAATTCCCTGGATCCCACTGCAAAATGGCAAAGAAAGAAAGGAAACTGCTCTTTTATTAAAAAAGGTGTGTATTGCCAGCCTGAAGCTAAGCCAGCGACAGAACAGGTATCCGTGGTTGTGAGCTCCCCCAGCCCTCCATGGGGGAGGGGGCCCAGATGTTGCTAACCCCCCAAAAAGAGCAGCTCCTTCCATCGCCGTGACCTTCGTCACCCAAAGGTGAAGTTGGTTGCCATATGCAGCTCCTGCATCAACTCCGGGTCAGAACTACCCCCGTGCAGCTTTTTCGGAGCCTTGGCCTGATATACTTGCAGGATGGCCATGGCATGTTAGGTGGAGTTGGCCTGGTCTGCAGCACTGTAAGCCTTGGCAGCCAGGGCTGACGTCAGCTTACAGTACATGCTTTGGATGGGAGTGATGGACGATTCCTCCAGGTGGCAGTGTTTTGGGGGCACAACTGCACAACAACCATAAGCTCCATCTGGGAAACATCCACATACCCCCTGGCCACCCCACCATCGATATCTAACAAACAACACAAATTAAAAATACAACACAATCAAATAAAAGTGGTGCTTCAAATTAAAGGGGTCCCTATGTAACAGACAACACAATTTAGTAATTGTGGTGCTTCAAATTAAAGGGGTCATATGACATTGTGTCGTGTATTTGGTGTAATGCAATGTGTTTATGTGGTTTAAGGTTAAAAAACACATTATTTTCCACATAATGTACATTATTGTTGCTCCTATATGCCCTGCCTTTATGAAACGCATCGATTTTTACAAAGCTCATCGTTCGGAAAAGTGGGGTGTACGCTGATTGGCCAGCTATCCAGTTTGTTGTGACTGGCTGAATACCTCAAGCATGTTACGGAAATGTTACGCCCCTTACCATACTGTGATGCCGTCTCAGACAAAACCAATAAAACCCATTACAAACGAGGCGTTTGTTGCATCTAGTGAGGACATAATTACTGATTATGACTTATACTGTGTTTTTACGCGTTGTGTTGAGTATCGTGTGGCGTAAACATAAAACCATGTCTGCATTTGTGATCAGTTAAACCACAAACAACAAGAGCTACTCTACACTGCTTAAAACTCGCGTTTGAATCATCAGTGGCAAATTCTTTAATATAAAAAATGTACTTTCAGGCTGTGAGTCAGAAACACCAGACTGTCCTTGCAAAGTTGGAACTGCCCCACTTTATAGAACAGCCTTTGAGCACAGACACATTGTAGGCTACTCTGCAGGTTCAGGAAACAGTCTTCCATAAAATGCATCACACAGCGTCACACACTGTGGGCTTAAGAATGGCACGGCCGGCGGATCGACAAAGGAGCTGCTGGCGGGCTTGTGGCAACCACATGTGATGAGCCCAGGCTGGACTCTGCTTCATCCACGGTGAAAGCCAATCCGGTGATCCACAGCGCAAAGTTGATGTATTTCCTCAGCTACCAGCACAGATTAGCTCTAGGCATGACAAAGCGGATATCATCCTCTTTTGGAAGACCAAACAAACTAGTTTAGCTTTCACAATGAAACACACAGCATCTCAACAACATGGCGGCAGCGGCAACAGCAACAGCGAGAATCAAAGTTACGTTTTCTTTCTTTGTGTGAACAATTGGGCGGTGTTATGCAAATCTTCCCACACAGTGACGTTGACATGTAGGGGTGTGTTTAAACGAGGCGTTTTAGGAGGGCGTGGACAAGTCTTAACTTTTATAAAGAAAAACTCTATTCATTTCAAAATATATTCTTTGCAACTTTACAGATCTTTATGCACCAAGAGCTTGTAACACTCCAAATAGAAAGGAAAAATTTTAATCGCATCATATTACCCCTTTAAGAGTTTCAAATGTTATACAAAATACACAAACTCATTTTTGCACAAAATAAAATGTGCAACACTTTATGTTTTTCTGTTTTACTATACAATTATATGCAATATCTAATTAATTTGAACTTAAAGTGAAATGTTGGTTTACCTTTTGCTTGTTAAAAAAAGTAGAATGGCTGTAACTAGATCCATCTCTTCTTTTCTTTGACTTGTCTTGAAGTAACATTTAGCTCTCGTAATTAATTAGTTTCTCACATTTGGGATTAATTTGATCACATCTTGATTCAAAATCATGAGAGTGATTCATCAAATTAGACTTCATTAAATTTCAATATTTTTCATTAAAGTATAGTCATCTTAAAATGGATATTCTTAGATACAGGGCCATAGCTGGGGTTTGGGGAGCCCCAGTGCAGGTTGTACCAGTGGGCCCTGTTTGAAATGGTTTAATTTGTATGTTTGTTCTATTTATTTATTTGTGCTATTTACAAAATTATTATTATTATTTTTTTTCAAGTTTGTAGGTGTCCAGGTACAGAAACGAATAATCAAATGTAAAATAGCACTACATATTCTTCACTGTAAAAATTAAACATACAGTCAAACCAAAATTTAATCAGACACCTTCAACATTTCTCACATTATCACAGTTTATTTGCTATAGTTTAGAAAATAAGACAATAACTCAAGAGTTAAACTGTGTCAGAACAAATTCATCTTGATAATGTCAGATAACTTTGATTGAAAGGTATGTAATAAATTAGGTTGAATAGCTGTCAGCTGTTAAATTTAAGTTCACAATTAGATTATACCAATTTAGGTAAACCAGTTACCATGCAATGCTTAATTTTGTTCAGTCTGTGGTGTAAAAGGTCACATTAGCAATTAAAGAAAAAACACTTAAGCAAAACATGGTCAGGTCAAAGTTTCTGAATAATTTTTGGTCCCAAAAATTTTCCGGTTTGTTTTAACCATTTTTTTTTTACAATTTTACAGGTAGTCCACTCTATGAAGAATTTTTGGTTATGTCACAGTTTACTTTATTTTGCTATACTCAATTACATTAATGAACTATAGTGTCTTGCATCCACTAGTAAAAAAAAAAATCAAAAATTATATAATTTTTGGTTTGACTGTGGATTAAATCTCTTTAAAAAAAAAAAGAAACACAAACAACAACAATTAAATAATTTCCTACCACCATTTTCTTGTGTTAACATTAGGGACACTGACAGCAGCTAGTAAATTAGGTGCGATCACTTTAAGAGACAATGCATCAATTATAATGATACACATCTGATTTCTTTCTCCACTGTTTACTTTCACTTTAGACATAACCGACAGTTTTTTCGAGGATAGTCTCCAAGATGGCTATTTTGACATAATTTTGTATATATTTGTTGGTATAAGAGCAAGAAGAGGCAAATTCGGTGTTCAATCGCTTGAGATGCATCTCTCTGTGTGCGCACAGAACACCGAGCACGGGTGCTGAATTGGGCTCTTTTAAATCTTTTTCCGTTTGCATGTTTAAACTGCAATTTGTATTTGTTTGAGTAGTGATGGTTAAAGTCCACATGAAATCCAAATGGACTTTATTTACTTTACTAGTGCACATTGCTAGTCTTGATGTGAACAATTAAACCGTGCAAGTTAATCCGCTGAAAAAAAATATTTGTCTTGGTAATCTTTAATCAAAATCTGAACATTTATTTCTGGTCTGGAATGCCATTCCTTCTCTGATGATGTCAGTTTGAAGGCTTGGGCAGAATATCCTTAAACACACACCTCCAACCGTTAGGATGTTATGAATGAGAGATGAGAGGAGGAGCGCAAAAATAAAACCACACCCTCTACTCAATATTCCGTTTCAGCTGGAAATACGTCACTTCACTGAAATAAAGTCAGTAGCAACTTCTGGTTCACGCGGACTTTAAAAAACAGACTAATGCACAGCTAAAATGTTTTAGAAAAAAGCTCCATGAACGATGCATAAATAATGTTTTGTGCTTATTAAAAACCAGATAACTTTGAACAAATATTCTATTAATGTTACTAAAAAAAGTAATGTTTGTTCTTAACTTTGAGATAACCTTGATAAACGCTCTGACAATATTCCCTGTCTAAAGGAAGGCAGAATATAAATTTTTGTGTGTACTTTCCCTTTAAAGCAAATGTACTTTGTCTGGTTGCCCTGGTGAGATATCCACAATCATTTCTGTTCTTAAAGGAAATATTTCTATAATGTCAGAGCATGATTTTATCTGAAATACATTAAGTTACACTTTCCTTGCATTATTGGAGATACCCTCCCCACCAGGGTTCTGTAAATAACACAGTCATATACATAAATAACATATTGTGGCCATTCATCTCCATTTCTCTTCCTACTCTTTATACAATAGAAGGTCATAAAAAAGACATCATTACAACCCAGACTGCTTCTCTGCTGCTTCCCAGAGATTTATAGTGCTTGTGTGATCAAATTCGCTGCAAATCAAAGGAAATTACAGTAATGCATCAGCTTTTGCTTATTGCCACTGATCAACCAATAGCTCATAGCCTGAGGCATAAAAAAAAGAAAAAAACTTATGAAGCTTTTTTTAAACACTTTTCTTTTTCAAATGCACAGCATCTTTAGTGGAAGAACAAGGACAGTTGTCCAGTGAAGTTACAAATGCATTGCTCCTTTTCTTCAAACTTTAAGTGGAAAAATATGTTTACGAATGTTGACATCAGGATTATTTATAATGAGGGGATGCGTGCCATCAGTAAACAATCTGCATAAAATGCAGATAAACCATGCACATAAAGGCTTTTTGTACAACATCACAATCACATCTCTCTCCTACTATTATCCTTTATTTAATTTCAGTTAACATTCGTTTTATTTTAAGTAGCGATTTTTATGGTTTCATTTTAGACTATAATAAATCTGCTGCAGCCAGCTCTTGTTTGATGTGCAAGATTAAATGGAAAATTTATTTCCCCACAGTAATTATGAAGTCTTTTATCTGTTTTACTCCTGAGCAACTGTACTCTACAATGCAAACAGTTCCTCTAAAACAACCTGGGGTTAAGTGCTTTACTCAAGGGCACAATATAAAGATAGTTCATGGATCATCCTTACCTGAAAAGATATTTAACCACAAGGGTATATATAATACCTAGAGAGCGCTAACTGTTAGCATTCCCATCCATCTTTATGGCAGTTTAAAAAGATGGACCCCCTGGAATTAAAGGTGCTCATGGGTGCCGCAAGGTGTTTTTCAGGTAGTTACCTCAGCCATGTGACTAACTCAGGAAAATATGTCAAGACAATGCTGATTGGCTGATGATGTACTATAATAATGAAATATATGTGTTTAATGTTGTTTGCAAACATGTTTATTTCAATAGAATAAACAGCTACTTTATGTATTCTATGGGAATAAAAACGATTGCAAGGCCCTCAAATGGCCATCAAATTAGAAAAATGCTGATAGAAGTTGCTATATGATACTCTGATGTTGATTCTATCTGTGACCACTGTCGTCAGGGTCCAGCAACTCTGACACATATGTTCTGGTCCTGCCCAAGTTTACATGGTTATTGGGTTTAAATATTCGAGACAATTTTTCAAGTAGTTGGGACAACAGTTAAACCTGTAACGATAACAGCAATCTTCAGTGCACTTCCCTTACTAGTTCATCAACTAGGTTACAAGGCAAACTTTGTGGCCTCTGTATCCCTCCTGGCGAGACGTTAAATTCTAATACACTGCGTCACCTACCCACTCAATGTGGATTAAAGAGATTTTTCACTTTATCAAACCGGAAGAAATTAGATATTCACTGAGGGGATCTTTCAAGAACTTCTAAACTCTAAAAAATACTGAGTCGGGGACAAATATGGACTAATCCAGCTGTTGGGTTAAATTTTTTAATTAAATTTTTAACCTAAAAGTTGTGTTAGTCCATATTTGACCCAAAAAATATCTCCCTTATATCACTCTTATGGTGAAATCTATGTTTGATTCAGTTGTTTAATTTTATCATACTAGTTGGCACAAGTGCAGAAGTTTTTTTTTGGTTTGTTTTTTTGTCTGTTTGTGGGGAGGGGAACTAATTGTGCTTTACTACCTGGGATAATCGATTCTATCTTTTACTTTGATGTTCTTTTTTATTATTCTGTTTCCCTTTCTTTATATATAGTCATTTTAAAATACAATTAAAAATTCAACTGTATTTTTGAAATATTGAAAATATTGTAATACTTGAAAATGTACAAATAAAGAAAACAAAAAAGAAGAAGTTGGTAAATGACAATTTTTTAAGATCATAACAAGCTAGAGATGAATAAATAGATTTTCTTGTGGTGGGTGTAATTCACACTCATGTCAATAAATGCTTTTAATGAAAACGGTGACTTTTTATAACAGTGCCCAACAGATGTTAACAACACCTCATTATGAATTCAAACAGGTGTTGTTTAAGGTGCAAGTGACAGAATATGCTAACAAGCTGCTAATCGAAATGTCCTCAAAGTGGGTATGGGTTTGTCTCATGAGCACATGTGATTCAAACACCTGGAGCTCAATATGGAGTCAAGTTTGTTTTGCTTTGTATATCATTTGTTAAACGAAATATGAGGTTTGGGCATGTTGTTGGGGAGGACATTCATCTTCATGCCACCTCCCTCTATTTCTCGTCAGCATTTGCTGGAGGAGACGTTTTGGGCAGAATGACAAATTGGTTGGACAATTGCTTTTAACAAGCTAGAGGGAAAATAGGGCAAACTACTAATGCTACACATCTCCAATTCCATCCACCCAACATATATTTTTCTTTCTCAATAATTCATAAGATGTACTGAGCAAGCTCCAGAGGAAAGCTACCTACTCTCTTTTTGCCCTAAAAGCTCGAGTCCTTTTCCTAGCATGTCCTCTCTTACCTCCTCAGGGGGAGTGAGGCTGCTGTATGGTTGTCAGATTCCTGTATAAACAGACACTCTGCTTTTATGAATGGGGCTGGCGTACATGTCTTGATCCTGACTGGATCCCTCTGTTGCACATCTGGGAGTGCTGGAAGCATTCAATATTGAATTTATTCTCTTATTCTGTAATAATTTCCCCATCCTAATTTAAAATACTGTTAAAAGACTGTGAAAATGCTACAATAAAAACCTTTTAAATAGTTGACAGTAATATCCCTTACTATATACAGTACAATGAAAAACTGTAATAGATAAAATTACATTTCATATAATTTTACAGTAAAATAATGTTAAATGTACCATTTTTCGAAGTGAAAAAGTTTTCCTAGGCTGTAAAAAATGATACCCATTTTATCAGTGTATAATTTACAGTGAAAGACTATGAATTGACATTTTATGTGAATTCTCCGTGTGAGACTTTACATTTGATGGTTTTTCATTGAAATAATGGTTTATTCCTATTTTTATTTTATTATCAGTTATGTACATTAATGTTAAATATATATTTTTAAGGTTTGTATTTGTGTGTATGCCACTGTGTACCTTTATATTAGTATTTATCTCAGCTTGGGGAAAAGCTACTTGTAATGCATTTTATCATATGGTTTTGTCTTTACCACCAGTGTTTTTAACACACACACACACACACACACACACACACACACACACACACATAAGTCCCGCCCCCTTAAAATATCTCATAAAACATGTAAGTAAAACTATATGTGAAGGTCAGTGATATTAATCACACTTATTTCTGAAACAGATGTTCTTTCATATTCGCCTTAGGCTCCTTGGGTTGCCCTTGTGATATGCTTAATGTACAGTACACCATGACTAATGCAATAACAGAATAGGAGAGAAGCTCCCACACATGCTGAG
Source organism: Cyprinus carpio (assembly GCF_018340385.1). Classification (NCBI taxonomy): domain Eukaryota; kingdom Metazoa; phylum Chordata; class Actinopteri; order Cypriniformes; family Cyprinidae; genus Cyprinus; species Cyprinus carpio. The sequence goes on along the minus strand of NC_056595.1, from coordinate 14,074,157 downwards.
GTGCATCAAAATTAATGAACTGCTGTCTATTTTAATCCAGAATAAATGGTGCCTCACTGTCATGACAATACACTGTTTAAGCTCACAAATAAAATACACATTTGCATAGGACAAATGGTGCCAGCAAGCCTCATAAACATTGTGTGCAGGAAGCTGAATAGATCTCTTCTGTTCTACCTGGTGAAACAAGAAAATTAGATATTGACTGAAGAATAATGCTTTTCATTTTAGCGCAAATTGTGTCATGGAACAAAGGACCATCTGTGGGATTATCCAAGGTTATCAGAGCTCTTGACCGTGCTAAGCGATAGTTTATAAATAAACCATTTTATGACACTTCTAATAATGCAGTGGAATTGACAGACTGCTGGAGAAAGAACTCTAAGAAGCTCTACAGACTTATGCAAGTGTTACGTTTCATCTCAGATATTGAGCAGTGCTTTTCATTTCAGCTGTTTTGAAGGATAGGAAATGAATAATCAATAACACCTGTCACTTAAGCAGGAAATGAATAATCAATAACACCTGTCACTTAAGCAGCAAACTTCAGAATAATCTGAAAAGATGTTATTTGCAGACTTTAGTCTAAAATTAACCAGCTTCCACTATTCTACCACTATTCTACTAAAATTTTTACCCCCTTCCATTAAAACGTGTCCCATTTATTTTTTTTTTCATTTTTTTTATGAGCAAAAATAATGACTAGCATACGTTTTTACCATTATTTACTCTCTTTAAGGATCACAGTGCAGCCCTCAAAACCTAATTAACTGTCATTTTCAATCTTTAAAACCACTGTTTGCCACTATTTTTGATCACTTTTTCTTTTATTTATTTCATTAAGTACAGGTCAGATTAAGTATGGTGTTTTATTTTTTACAAAAATATATCTGTTACACTGAACGATGGAGAAACATTATTTTAACCATATTTTGAAATTTTATTTTCACAAAAGCATTTAATGTATTTCTATGTAAATATAATTACTACATCAAAAAATAAACTAATATATGCAAACAAAATACAAAAAAAATAAACATTCATACAGTGAAAATGTTATTGTAAAACTGAATTATGAGATCTTCATAGTGACGCAGAGATGTTAACATGATACTGTTATGGTAAACACACTTTACATAAGACCATGTTGCCCTTTACCTTCAAAGCTGTTCTTCTCTAAAACATCTTTACCACCTTCAACAAATACAGACGAGACTTTTGTGTTATTATCGATCGTCATGTTATTGATATAAACACAGACAGCTCAGTCCTGACTATCTGTTGAGAAGATCGACACTGGATAGTTCCGAACATAAATCAAAACACGAGACACCACTGAGGAAAAACTAAACAGGAAACCAGGACTCTGACACATAGCCAGACAGAAAAATCCTTCCTGTTCACTCCATTTAAGAATTTAAACATAATTGGAAATATCCATTGCAAAAAGCAAATCACTGAGACGGAACTATGACAAAAATTACCAGAATATAACTGTATATGAATGAATTAATGAATGAATACAATGCATATAGTAATGTCTAATTATCATATAATTTGATTTTAATTATATTGAAATGCTGTTAACGATCACAAGCACTCATAAGCATGAGCTCCTCAGATTGTAGTTGCTGTTTTGATTTCTAATCATTTTGTGCTCTTGAAGTGTGTTTTTAACACACTTGACTAAAGGCATTTTCTGCTTATATTTCGCACATTCACTCACTGGATGCTGGCTGTAAAATTGGACTATTCTTGGCAGATCTCTGAAACATTACTCATAGAAACAGCATAAAGTCTAGAGTTTATCATGTACCTCTGTCTTGGCTCATCCTCAAGGGCACTGAGTGCTTCACCGTGTAGAACAGAGCACTCAATGCCCTTGAGTGCTGTAAATACAAACAGCCTCATTCACCTGCTTCTCTGTATGAGCCACTTAAGCAAAAAATGTACATTGTCAAGGTGGTGGGGTTGCTGAAAAGTTTTAATATATATTTTTTTTTAACACACTTAACCTGTCAAGTGGGAAAAAATAACCTTGCCGAAAAATTAAACATCTAAAGTAATTGTGTAGGAGAGATCTGAGGTGTAAAAGGATGACATGATTGTAAAACTTATCTGCCTAGCTTATGAATATATTTCACATTGTGTGATTTATATTTAATAGGCTCATAAGTCCAGTAGTAGACATACATATTCTGTAAATAGTAAGGAAAGTCCTATCACATTGGCCCATTTGAGGTATTTCCCATCATGTTTGCACTTTATTTGTGCTGTAATATAGTGTAATTAAAGCAATAACCATTCCTTATCCAAAATATGAATCCAGGATTTTAGTTAAAAGCATGTATTTGAGCAGCCTCTTCTTTAAATGTGAAAGCAAGGCACTTTCAGTGGAAAGTGCTCATGATGAGCAGATTTCTACTTTGATCTTCTATTGGCGCAAATCATATCTCATTTAAAATTGAAGAGATCCTGCTTCCCCAATCTACATTTTGGCCTATCGCAGCAGATAGTATATTATCTACAAGATTGTGTGGCATTCAGATTGAATTGAGAAGCCTTTTAAACTGCAGTTCAGTTCTTGAATTTTGAATTGCAGTAGCCAACATGATGCAAAATTTAATACAAATTTGTACTAAGCAACTTAATTTAGTATTATATATATTAATTTTTTTTTCTGCATGAATTTTCCATCCAGCCAGATTAAACAATAATTACACAGCCTTGCATCTTGAAAATAATTTCTGCTTCTGGGGAGAAGCTTGGATGTAGTAAAATACCCACAGATGTAGCAGAAAACATTTGGCTCATGTTTGCATTTTCTTCTGTCACTAGCCATAATTCTAACTTTGAAATCAGGATTAAGCATGAAGTAATGTCTTCAGATTCATTCATAAATGTCAAATTAAGCTGATTGAACAAAAAAGTTATGAATGATTGTCAAAAGCAAATATGCTACTAAATGCACATCATATTTTGAAAGAAAGTGCGATGTGCTAGAACAGGGGTCACCAAACTCATCCTGGAGGGACAGTGTCCTTCAGAGTTTGGCTCCAACCCTAATTAAACACACCTAAACCAGCTAATCAAGGTCTTACTAAGTATACTTGAAACTTCCAGGTGTGTTGAGGCAAGTTGGAGCTAAACTCTGCAGGACACCGGCCCTCCAGGAGTGAGTTTGGTGACCTCTGTGTTAGAGCAAAACAGGCACTAAACTAGTGTTCAGCAAATATGATGATTTATGGTGTAATCAATTTGATTATTAATAAATCATTAATCTGTTTGAAGAGCAATTTATTTATTCATTATATTTCAATAAATTAAGTACAGACCATATGGAATAACATATAATTTCCAAGAATGCTGATTATGTAAAATATTATAACTTTTGTGATAATAAAATATTTGTGTAAAACATATTTATGTAATTTTTTATATGTTCAGCTTGGGGTTGCTTCACCTAGAGATGTACAAATGTATCTGGATGTGGACAAATGATTGAAAAATGCTTGTGTTAAGCTATTACAGATCAATCAGAATACACTAAACCTTAAATTATTGGATCATTCAGCATAGCCTAGAGCTTGACGTGGTCATGAATTTATGAGCGCTTTATGTGAATGCATGCATCTTTTTTCATATGGATGGAAACAAATTTTAGAATCTGGTATCCATGGTTACAGTGCTGTCTTTGGGGAGACAAACATCAGTGAAGCACAATGTCTAATTGATAATGTGCATTGCATTGTGCATTGCTGCAATTTATTTTATTTTATTTTATTTTATTCTTAAATGAACTGATAAAAAACTGAATAAAAAACTAAAAATATAAATAATAATATTATAATCCAATCCAATCCAATCCAATCCAATCTATACTATACTCTATTCTATTCTGTTCTGTTATGCATTTAATAAACCTTATAGCACAACACTGCAGCAATGCAAAGCAATTTTTTATTGAAAATATACAAAATATTACTTAATCACATGTATAATTTTCTATATGCACTAACTTTTAACTGGCATTTAAAAAATATATAATTGTATTTCTTTTTTTTTTGGTCATCATGCATTTTTCAAAAATGTTCTCAGGTAATATAATAAGACCAATACAGTAAACCAACACCATCACACAGAAACTTCACTCACACACACCACCTCAGTTCAGTAGAGGTATACTGTCACTCAGCACCTTGGGACAGAAACATCCCTCATCCCTTCTGTGTAAACGGAGTCATTTTTTGATCCGGCTCAACTTGTCGCTCCAGTGGCGTGCAGCATCCTGCAGCAGGCCGGCACTCACGCTTAAATTAAACAGGCTCAAAGGCCCACTATCTACTGATGAAGATGCTCTGCCTACATATTTATCAAAATTGGATTATTAGAGTTTGCTTTAGCTTCTACTTTTAGGTGTTTTGTGGAATCTCGTAATCCAATTATCACACTATTTGAGGTTGGAGGAGAAAGATAAATATTCTTTTTTCTTTTTCTTTCTTCCCTAGTTATTTGGTTAATAAAGCTCTGGACTGTTTTACGGCATCACAAGAGATGTGTTCTGTGAGCTGACGAGTAAGTCTAAGGAATCAATGAAATAGCAAAAGAATGAATAAATGAAAAATGAAGCTGGCTTATGAAAGTTATGTAAATTTGGAAGCAATTTAGGCAGTGTGCTGAAACACCACCCTTTTTTGGATTCAGACACATGCGTCCAATTTTCAGGTTATTGTGCTTAAGCAAAAAACTTACAAAGTGCTTTTCTTTTCTTATAAAGCTTTTTAAAGTTTATGCATGGTCGGCAGCTCTTAGCATTCAAACAGAACTTTTTATTTTGTCACTGTTTTATGTTTAATGCAATGCATTCTGCTGAATAATTTACCTGCTGAAGTCTTAATGCAGTGTTTTTATTGATTTAACCAAGATCACACCTGGTTTACAGCACAGTAGAACTGGCTCACTGTTCTTTCTGTCACTTGCTGTGTCCTGCTTTACATTTTTTATGACTAACTTTATACTGCGGGTTTATCAACTCTGCCCTCTTTTCCGAACAAACTGGAAAAATGCCAGTGTAATGTGATTCTGCACCATTCCCACACCAGCTGCTATTCCCTGAGAACCAGGACAGAGCGAGAGTGCTGCAGGGCCTGTCGTGTGGAGATTATTGGATGTGGCCTTTGAACTGCGTTAGTTCAGCAGATTTAACTGTCTAACCATCCCCACAGAGCTATGTACCATCAGCCCCAAGGGAAAAAGAGCCTCCCGTATGGCTGCTCTTATCAGATTTGTGGTGTTGTGCCCTTTTAGACCCTATAGTATAAGTTCAGTCCAATGTAATTCCTCAGTGTCAGAGTTTCTGCACCGTTGATCTCCTTCCCTCCACTCTCTCAGAAGCCTTAGAAGGGTAATCGCAAGTACGGTTTTGGACTAAAATGGCCACCGTAGACCTAACCTCGACATTCAACAACTGCACTCTGATTTACAGGGTCCAAATGCACTTTATATCTGCTGTTGATATCTGTAGAAGTTTGTTTGACAGAATTTGTTCAACTGGAATGCCCTGCAACATGAACAAACACAGATAACACTTCATGCATATGCAGAGTTACAAGAATGATGACATACAATCCATTCATAAAGTAGTATTTTATAGTATTTGTGTATCTATGCATTTATTTATTTATATAAATAAAACAAATAAACTATTCTTAACTTAAAAATATTATGTATTTAATTGATTAAATTGTCTATAAATAGATACATGTGTATATGCTGTACTGTTATGGTCAAAAGTTTACATACACTTTGCAGAATCTCCAAATGTTAATTATTTTACCAAAATTAGAGGGGTCATACAAAATGCATGTTATTTTATTTATTTTTATTTTTTGTACTGTCCTAAATAAGATATTTTACATATAGTCCACATGACAAACTATTAGGTGAATTTATAAAAATGGCCCCGTACAAAAGCTTACATGGGCTTGATTTTGAGTGTTGTACCTAGATGATCCATGGCTTTTTTTGTTTATGTTTTGTGATGGTTGTTCATGAGTCTCTTGTTTGTCCTAAACAGTTAAACTGTCCGCTGTTCTTCTGAAAAATCCTCCAGGTCCCGCAAGTTCTTAGGTTTACCAGCATCTTTTGCATATTTGATCTCTTTCCAGCAGTGACTGTATGATTTTGAGATCACACTCATATTTCTTCATTTAGTACTGCCCTTCAGAAGGTACTGTAGATACTTACATGTTTCCCAGGAGACAAAAAAGGAGTCTCAGTGAATGCTTGAAGCCTTTGTAATCATTGCATGTGTGTCCCTCAGTTGTCAATTTGGTATGTCACCTATGACACCCAAAACTCGCAACACACTATTGGAATGTACACAGGCCAAATGTTAAACGACCTAAAAAAGATAAGCCAAAACCTTATTAGTGGCATAGATCTTCATTACACAGATGATTCCAAATACTAAGGTATCTTAAACCCAAGCTTGCGGTATTACCGAGTTCTCTAATTAGGACATTAAAGTGGTTGCTTTAGCAGTGACAGAAATAAAGAATAAACAACAGAAAAAATGAAGAGTTGCTCTGACAGATATGCTAAGTAGTCTTATAGTCTGCCAACTTCCGTTTACCTCCACTTCCATGTGATTGTGAAGCTCTGTCAAAGTAGGCAGTTATTAAATACCTAACTCACTGATGCCTTTAATGAGGACCTCTGGGTGATGGCTAGCTCACGTTGTTACCATGGAGTGATTAAAAATGGATTCCTCATCCCTCCTGTTTTACCTGCCTCTCTCTCTCTCTCATCCCCCATCTTTAATCAACTAATATAAAACCTGACATTGTCACTAAAGGGATAGTTCACCCAAAAATGAAAAATTTGACATCAAGTTATTCAACCTCATGCCATTACAAACCCGTATGACCTACTTTGTCCATGGAACACAAAAGGAGATATTTTGAAGAATAGTCCAGGAGCTCTTTTCCATACCACACTCTTAAAAAATAAAAGTTCTTATTGGATTCTACGGTTCCATGAAGAACCTTTAAAGGAATAGTTCACCAAAAAAATGAAAACTCGTTGAAAATGTACTCACTCTTAAACCATCCAAGATGTAGATGAGTTTGTTTCTTCATCAGAACAGATTTGGAGAAATTTAGCATTACGTCACTTGCCCATCAATTGATCCTCTGCAGTGAATGGGTTCCATCAGAATGAGAGTTCAAACATCTGATAAAAACATAACAGTAATCCACAAGTAATCCACACAACTTTTATTTATTTATTTATTTATTTATTTTTTAGCAAATTTTCAGTTTGAGTGAACTATTCCTAAATGCAATGTACAAAATGTTTAGATTATAAAATGTTCTTCACTCTAAGAAAGAAATAGTTCTTTTCAGGACCATTCGCTAAAGGTTCTTTGGGGAACCCATAATAGTTCCTCTGGCATCACTGGAAATTTTATTTTTAATTGTGCCATAGTGTCAAAAAGCATCATAAAAGTATTAATTTAAAGTTCCAAATCTGAACATACTATCCTATTCACCACTCATCACGTCTCAAAGCATTGCAACCAATATCAATGAGTAAACTTATTGATATTGTTCATCAAAGTAAAATTTATCAAAGTCAGTGCTCTAAAAAAACACAAATTCTGTATTTTTGAAATTATATCAAAATGCACAAGGACTGAAACCTCACAACAGGAGGTAAGCTGGGGAACTGCTGTGTGCATGTGGGCAATCTATGTACCAGCACACGCCACATGGGGCAGCGGTGCCGTCTCCACTGCTTAAATAAATCTCTGTTGTGGTGAAGGGTGATTGGAGCATGCTGGGCTCAATAGTCATTGAAGTATATTTAATAGGACTTAATTGGTCCCACAAGCTCAGTTAATGTTTAAATGCTGTCTCTGGCTCTCTTTATTAGGGTTTGGATCAGGTCTTAATGGCGATACAATTGTTTGGTCAAGACATAAAATGTTCCTCATTATCACAGCAGGCGTTCACAAAATCCAGCCACTATTGACTTCTAATTGAAATTAGAAACTATTTTCATATAGTAGACCTGGAATATGGTTATTGATCTGTGAGACAAAATCCCAAGCTTACTTTTTTAAGTGTCTTGATATGCTATGTATACAAAAAAGCTAAATCCATTTTTATTATAGTATGTGTTGTAAGCAAAAAATATGAAGCTGTACTCTATAATGCTATTGAAACTTGATTTAATTCACACTACCTGTTGTCTCTAATTCACAAATCACACAATCCTGCACTGCCCCATTATTAAAGTCATTTAAGCAATATCAAATAATAAGCAGGTAATCATAGCTGCACTGATATACAGTACAGACCAGCAACTTTATGTATGATCTATTTTTGATCTGCTTGATTTATGCATCAGTTTAATACATTTTTGTTTCATTGTTTTGTTTCAATTTTGTTCCACCATTGAAAATAGTTCCAACAAAGTCAAAAACAATTAATCTTTGGGCGTCTGGAAGCAGCACATGGCATTTCTGGCTTTGAATGAATTGGTTTAATGAATGCTTCAATGACTCATTCATAAAAACAGATCCAGAATCACATACTAGTATACTTCGCTTACTATGATATATTTCTATTGCAGAAACAGTAAGAATAGTATTCTAGTATGCAATTTTGAATTCAGCAAGTAACCTGATTCATTCCTGAATTAATCAATTGCTAAATTTCAACTTTTACTGATTCTACTTTCATAATTTCTTTATTTGGCAAAAATAGTGGTAGTAGTATGCTAGAATGCAATTTCAAAATCAGCACGTTTTTAATGAATTGGTTGACTGAATGATTTAATGACTCACTCCTAAAGATGTAAAGTTTACAGCTGAATAAGCATACTTCCCTTTTACAGAAGGTGATAAATAATATACAAAAAAAATAATAATAATTGTATGCCTGAACTCCCAGTATTTTTAAAGCTGTAGGCATAAAGACCTACTACTCTGGTGAAATTCTGAAGTGCGCACTCAGTGGACACTTTACTATCCCATCAGGCCACCGCGAAAGATTTGCGAATGACAGTGAAGAAAGGCAAATGGTGCCATAGGTCACATGACAATGAGTAAGTAGTACATCCAGATTATATTCTTACTACACACATTCATACTATACAGAACATAATATTTTAATGGTGGTTAAAATATTCAGAGAGCATGTGATTTCCAACACAGTTTTATTTCTATTTACTTGTCACCACTTATTGACATAACAATGCAACCTGCAAAAAAAGTCCATGAAAAATCCTCACCATAGTCTGAAAAGCTGTCTAAAGGGAGAATTTTATAGAATAAAATATTAAAACTTCTAAATGGATATTTTAGAGCATCATGAGAACTATTTAAATTCTCAATGGAGGGCATTATGTCTGGTCTGCTGTTCTATTAAAGAACTTGATGTTGTCTTATCTGAATCTGTTGCATGTATATATAATCCTTTTAATGCCCCATTTGGGATACTGTGAATTATGGGCTGGTATGACTTTGATGTGATGTATGTGTACACCCCTTATCTGAAAAAGTGTGAAAATATACATCAAGCTCCACAAAACTGGGAGGGAGCTATTAAATCACAGAGCTGTGTGTAGTCTGCTATGTCAGAGCTCCTCAGGGTGTTGGATTTCCTAGTGAAAGATTCCCACTCAAAACAAATTGAGATTGACAACATGCGTTTCCAAAATAACTCTTAAAAATAAAGGTTCCTTATTGGCATCAATGGTTCCATGGAACCTTTCTATCAAACAAATGATTCTTTGTAGTGGAAAAGTGTTCCTCACACTAAGAAAAATTGTTATTTTAAGAAATGTTCTTTGGGGAACCAAAAAAAAAAAAAAAAGTTATTCTATGGCTTCATTGTGAAAACCCCCTTTTGGAACCTTTTTGGAAAATGTATAAATGGCATAGCACCTTCATATAGCACAACTCATTGCACGGACTGCATCTATCCCTCATAGCCTTGTCTTCATTCAAAAAAGATTAAATATGGCCTCTATCCTAAGGTATATTGCTCAGTGTTGCCATTTCCAAATTTCAGATTTTGTATTGAGGAGTTTAAACTCTTGGCAATATGGATATGACTATCCTGTCTAATTTCTTATTTCTATTCTCTCAGTTGTCAAGTTTATTCATTCACATAATAAAACTAGAAACATCTGTCACCGTCCATCTGTCCACTGTTCAAATATGTGTGTGAAGCATCAGGCTCTTTATTATTACTATATTTATGACCAGAGGTTTGGAGAAACTATCAGCAGCAGTTCATGTTTACGAATCAGATAAAACAGAATTTTTGCTAAGTGTTGGAGGATAAGAATTTCCTCCCATAGTGAGAGAAAACAGGCTATAAGATGCTCATAGTTTTTCATTCTCCACTCAAAGTTCTTTTTTCCAATATATGTCTTCCATTACATACCTCTATTTTTGTTTATAGTGGAGTGCTGCAAAACTCTGTGTTGAGAGGTTGCATTATGGTTCTCAGTCGACTGAAACTGCTAAAATTATGTTTCAGGTTGTTACCATTTTCAAGACCAGCTGAGGTGGAATTTATTTGTGAACAATGCAATGTTTGATATACGATCAATATTAAAGCAATGCGAGTTGGGAGATATCACCAATTTAACTCCCTTTTCAAGAACAATATACCAACAAATCAATATATGGCTACAAAAGAGCACAACAACAGTCACACATAGCCTCTTATTGGTTTTGAATGTACAGTAAATCAATTTTGTTCCTTTAATTGCAAGAGTGATGAATATATTTCAGGGTGTCTAGCTGTTTAGCTGACAGTGAAGGGCAGTGAAGATGCACCACTGAATCATTGGATCTTTTTTAATTGTGTCACAGTAGAAATTGATGGATGAGGCACGTTCACTCACCACTTTCAACAAGATTATCAGTGACACACTAATGTCTTCCTGCAGCAGTTACGAATGGCATATTTAGCTAGATATATTAATTATTTTTTTGTTTGTTTGTTTGATAAATGAAAATTGGTTAGCGCTAGTTGTTTGCTAAAAATGGATATTGGCTATAAGGTGTTTTCTTAAAGGTGTGAGATCAAGTATAAGCATAGCTTTTTGCATTAAATGGACCAAACCAAATGCTTGAGAATAGATTTAAATGATTGAACACAGACCAAGAATCAGCCCTTTTGGCTCGAAATGGATTGCAAGCTTCAAGTGAGAGTTAAATTCTAGTAAATACTATGGCTTACACACAGAAAAACCCTCTCTCACACACACAAACACAGAATTATTCCCCCTATAAATCCAGATTAATGAAAAAGCTTTCAGTAAATAGCGAAAGTGCTCTGACAGCAAAAAGAACCATAAAGCTTGGAGGACAATAGGCAATAGTTAAGCTTTGCTCCATAGAGAACATGTTTTTGGCCCACATTCATGTGTTCTGAATTGCAATTCACTCTTACATGACTGCAACCATGTTGCTTTGGGCAGCAGAAGATGGTGAAAATCAGCAGCTTTACAATTATGAAATACTAAAGCATTTTGTTCTCTTTTAAATCTTTGAGCACCCAAAGATTAATAAGGAAATTAAGGAACAGCTAAATGCTTCTTTAATACACTGATTACATTGGTAAACACATTTAACATTTTCAATGTGATAACAGAACATATATTTTTAACATGTTATGTTGATACACCAGTAGATGGCAACAAATGCAGTCTTTGTGAGTGAGTCATTCATTTACTCATCCGATTCATTCAGAATGTAAACAAGTGACCTTCTGTATAAGTGAGTCTTTTAATGGATCCTCAGCAGTGAATGGGTGCCATCAGAATTCAAGTTCAAACATCTGATAAAAACACAATAATCCACAAGCAATCCACACTACTCCAGTCCATCAGTTAACATCATTTAAATATCTAGATATAGATATATTATATATATATAAAAATTCAGGTACTTCACTGTCTATAACTTTTTATCTTTTTGAGCATTATCAACTCTGATAATGATGGATAGTAAAGCCAAAAGGGTCTTCTTTCCAAAGACACCAAAATTGTGTGTGTAGCACACTGAAGTCAGGAACTGTTGCAATTTTAGGTAGGTCATTTTCAGCTGTGAGTCCCATAATGGGGGGTGCAGGTTAACAGGTTAAGCATGCAAATGATTAGTATGATGACAAACAATGGCACAAAATGAATGGAGATGAATGAATGAGAACAAATGGAGACAGTGTATCTCTCACTGACCCTGAAAAGGCTTCCAAAGAAAGAATGGGCAAACTAAGAGGGTGGTCTAATGAGCTAGATCTGTGTGTTTTGTCTTGTGAATCAAGGCACCAGGAAAACAACAATGAAAAGCTTGGTAGCGTCAGAAGCGTGGAAATAACAAGCCTGGCGCTCGCCAGCGTGGTATTTAAAAGGCCAGGAATGAAGCTTGCACACACAATGCTCCAATCAGGTCGCTGCTTTTTTGAGAAATGCCGTTCCACTCAAATGCCTTTTGAAACCTCTCATTTCAAAGACAAATATGCTTGCCCGCTCATCTGAACCCAGTGTAATAAGATGTAAACAACTGAAACAAGAGCAGAACAGCTCAGCAGATAAAACATGGCTATTCTGGGAGAGACTGCCGGAGATGTAAATTGACACCTTATCCTGGCAAGCACAAAATACCTTAAGAGAATTATGAGGATTTCACAACAACAGTAAAGCATAACTGGGTAATTTCATTCGACTTCTGGCATTCTGTTATGATTCATATTCAGTTAGTCATAATTAAGAGGAAAACATGTTGGACTCTTTTAGATATGATGTAGTGCAACGTAAAACGCTGCTCTAAAATTAGTGCTAAATAGTCTATATTCACTAAACCAATTTGTTCAAAAACACTGTTTGATTGAGGAACTATACAAGTGACTGCCTTTATTAGTGAATTATTGAATCATTCACTCAACTAATTACCAAAATAGCCAAAATATGGCTGTGATTACCTGGAACAATGACACTCTTGCTCATGTGACATGAGAGATTTAAATGAAGCACAGTAATTCAAACCACCTGCTCTCTGTGCAAGACACTTGAAAAATAGCAGGAAATAATCTATATTTACAGTTAACCAACAAACGGTTTCTGTCATCTGGCAAGAATAACATATCAACTGAAGTTTTTCAGGTGTGGAAAATACTTACAGTTCAGAGGGAACTTTCAAAAGTTTTAGTTTGACTTGACGACTACAGTCTCTGAACGAGAGAAACAATGTTTAAGCAGACAAAACTTGAAAAAGAAGTTCTTTCATGTTAGCCCTGTTGGCCTTCCCATGTTTCTGACACTAGATGAACAGCAGAAGGGAAAATCTTGACCTGATATCAAAGGGAGGGATGTCCATGACCTCACAAGATCCCAATGTCATTCCAACCTTTTGAAGCCTGAAAGAAGAACGAACAGTATATTGTCTGAAGTACACTGGAACATAGAAGGATGTCAGGGGCGTGATAGGTATTGGCTGTTGTTGAGCTGTAGCCCTCAATGTTTTTTCACATTAAGCGTAAAAAAGGCAAACAGAAAAATGTTAGATTACTTTTTTTACTTTCTATTTTGTTGTGAGAAAAAAAAAAAGAATTGCGAAATGCAAACTTGGAATTGTGAGAAATAATTCAGAACTTTTCTTGCAATTTCCGATTTGTGAGGTAATTGAATTATGTTTGAATGGAATTCTATGAACTTTTGACACACATATCAGTCTGTTGTGGGCAAAGTAAGAACCAACATGTATTTGTAAAGGAGGTTATGCATATATAAAAGTATATTTGCCATGGGTTTAGCCCCTGATGTTGGACACCTAGTCATGCAAGTCTATTTTACCATCTTGACTGTTACTGTTTTTTCAATTATAGAGGAAGAGATGTAAACAATAGCTTTGTATCATGGGATCATGAGAGCTGTACACCATTAACTTGGATAAATGTTTATTTAATAATGTAAAGTCTGTTCTGCAGTCTGAAATATGCATTTTATTCATTGAGAGGCTATTTAGCTCTGAGATTAGATATTAGGATGACTATCATCTAACATTTTTTTTCCTCAGGTGTTCCTTCCGCTGGACTCCTTGGTTAATTATTTCTATGCAATATTTAAGGAACAAATTATTCTCTCAAACAGCTAAATGAATATGCTCACCACAGCAATTCAGGTAATTCCATTTTTCAGGGACATCTGCAGAGCTCATAGGTCACAAAAAGTGAGGCTTTTCGGGATTTATAATTCCAAGAGATTAGCGTTTTTACCCTCAAAATCTAATTTCATTCTTAGATCCACTGATTTATATGAGAGGCCTATCATTTGAATATAATGAACTGTTGACCCCTAAAGATGGAGTAATCCATTATGAATATGAGATAAATAATGCTAGAATTTGATTATTAGAATGAAAGGATGACAGATGTTGATACTTTGTCTAGTGCGATACAAGAAATTGATAAATGAGGATCAAAAGGAATCTAAACTTAAATATTTGTGAGCTAAATGTGCTAATTAAAAATATTTTTATATGAGAATTAATAAGCCTTTGAAGACGAGTTCTTAATGATATTACTATAAATATAGCATGAGTTTGATGTTTCAAAGAGTTCATATTGTATTTCTTGATCTAACATGTATTAACTGAGATGTTTTGTTATGCTCTTTGATGTGAGTTTCCTAGTCTTACCCAACAGATGTATTATTGATTTTCATAAACATAACTTTCACATACAGTAATATATTTTCAAGATGGGTGCATTATGTTTTTTTTTTATTATTATTATTGCAGGATTAATTATAGTCTGACATGTAATAAAAGGAATGTCATCAAATAAAAGGAATAATTTTCCTAAAAATGAACATTTGCTGAGTATTTACTCACCCTCAGGTCATCCAAGATGTAGATGTGTTTGTTTCTTCAAAAAGGTGTATCATCTGAAAACAGTCCAACAGAGTTTTAAACCAATATGTCAATGGATAAAGATTTAATTATGGATTATGGAGTCGTATTTTGGTTAGAAAAGTGTCTAAATGACTGATTTGTTTCTTACAAGCTGTTTGGACTCTTATTCTGACGGCACCCATTCACTGCAGAGAAAAAAATGTTTCTTTTCACTTCAATGACTGATTTGTTTCTTACAAGCAGTTTGGACTCTCATTCTGACGGCACCCATTCACTGCAGAGGATCCATTGGCGAGAAAATGATACAATGCTAAATTTCTACAAATCTGTTCCCATTAAGAAACAAACATGGATGGCTTTGGAAGTAAATTTTCAGCTAATTTTATTTTTTGGGTGAGCTATTCCTTTAAGGTTCATGTCCTCATTCCTTATCATGTAATGAAAGTGAGTGCTGACAAAGATTTTTAGTATACAACTACTAATAAACTTGAGTCTGTTCCTCATGCAAAGCTATCATTTGATTTCAGATAACTTGGAATATCGAGAACATGTCATATGGACTATTATGATGGGAAGAGAGCAGCTCAGACATTCTGCTGAACATCACATTTTGTGTTCCACACAAGAAAGAAAGTTCTGGGCTTGGAAGGACATGGGGTTGAGTAAATTATAACAGTATTCAAATTTTTGGGTGAATTGTTCTTTTAAGTTTTTTTTTCTTTTACCTACTGTGCTTGTTGATGCGGTGCAAAGCAAATGTTTATCTCCATCCTGAAGTGATTACTCCAAACACCTGCTCAGCCATAGAGGAAAAATCACAGGATAAGACGTGTTGCATTTTCAGCAGCACTTCTTTTGATAGACGAGAACCTGGAGAAAAGGGAAAGTATCTGCTGTCCTTCTCTGCCTTTGCACAGATGGTGTTTTTTTTTCACACTCTGCTGAGAGTTTGCTTTTCAAACAGGTTTGTAAATATCACACAAAAATCCAAGCATACGCAGGTGAGGACTGCTGTGCACTTTTGTTCCATGTAGACAGGAAGAAAAAGCCAGTGAAGGAACAACATTCTCAGGAAGCTGAGAATCCAATTCATTTGTTGTTAAAAAAAAAGTTTAACATGATGCAGCTTTTTAAAAAGTGTTTTATTTATTAACTTAAAAAAGTGCTCATGTGATAACATCTAAATTAACTTTTAATTCATGTTAAACTATTATTTAATATTAACTATGAATAACACAAGTCTACAAAGAGGAAAAAAAAAATTGAATATCACACTTTGTTTCGATTAAAATGAGTATATCAGGCACTTTCTTTAATAAAAACAAAAAATAAAGAAAATATTTTTTTTTTTATTTTTATTATTTTTTTTTTTCATTTAAATGAATTGCCCTGCTACAGGATTTATAAACTGCAGCACTTATTATAGAAAACTGTTAACAAAAGGTGAGAAAAAAGGTGAGCGTTTATTTGGAAATTTTTTTTATTATTATTATTATTATTATTCCTTAATATAATCCTGATATGAAAATTATTATTATTATTATTATTATTATTATTATTTCACTTTTCACAATAAATATTGATTCAGAGCCACACTGGAGAAAGGGGGGAGAACTACTTAGAATTACAAATATTTTTAATAGTTTGTTTTTTACTTTACTGTTAAAAACTAGGTATGTCAGTAGAATAAAAAAGTTAACATCAACTATCAGTGAAAATACTTATAATTTTTTTTTTTATTAATGTCAATTTCAACACTAGGCTACTAAATTATAATTGTAAAATTATTAAAAGCAAAATTTGTATGCAATCTGTTAACATTATTTCATCAACTTGGACTAACATGAAACTAACAATAAATAGTTGCAGTAAATAGTAATTTGAAAATAGATTAATAAAAACTATAATGTAGGCTACTGCTCGTTGTTAGTTAACGCATTACTGTGGGATTTAAAGTCTTACTGTACCAACAAAATCAGTATCTCAAGGTAACGTCTTAATTTTGACAACCCTAAAAACATTTTCTTGTTCTTTCTTTTTGTCGAGTTTCCACAGACCCCTCTAGCGGACATGTTTGTACAATAAGTTCTGCAGTAATAATTCGTTATAATTACTTAAACATCTCTTACGTCCGCCCTTGTAATTTGAGTGAACTCCACGGCAAAAATCTTGCCCATTATCATCAGTCCTCCAGAAACAGCTTTAGTTAAAAACATAAAAGCAACTCTCATTCAAATGTTATCTATTCTTTGCTGCCCATGAGAAGGCGCTCAAAGCAATGGCCCCTGTCCCGCGAGGGCTGCTCCACTGTTTCGTGGAACGTACCAACTAGGAGGAGAGAGGGGTTCTGTGTTTATATGAACGAGAGCGCGCTGCGAGCGCCCTGCGTGTAGTAACTTCAGCACCTGGACAGCGACCTCCGCAAGTCAGGCGCACGCGCTTCGACATGGCTTGAAATACCGCATTAAAGTGCTCCACTGTAGTCTTTTGCTGTTGAAAAGCCGGACTGTTGCGCTGAATTTTATCGACACTGAGTACCAGAGCCGATAAGCTTCGGTTAGTGCGGGTCTCGCTCATCTAGAGGCTTCGCTCTGTGGAGAAAAGTAACTGCGTCTCCGCTCATCACACTGTAGTCGAAGATGGAGACACCCGCCGGGACCGGACTGAAGCTCTTGCTGTGGATTTTAAGCCACATCAGCATCTCTCAGGCAGCTTCTCCATCATCCCGTAAGTTGCAGTTGATTCTGTGGGTCTTTTGCAGTAATGGGCACCGGGAGGCATCTGGCACGCTAGGGTGCTTTAGTCAATAAGTCCGATGACATTTACTCTACAGATGTAACCGGTGTAGTTATGGATTCTTCTGAAGAAACTTGTATTATTTGCAGTTGCATGTTGGTCTTGCGGTCATTGCATTACATTGCAGTTTATCGCGGTCGGCAAAGACCAACAATCTTTCGAGCCTTGATGGAAAGGTGGCAAATATAATTAGCCTAGGTGGTGCAGATGATATTTAACCTAAAAACATTAACCTAAAGCATCACGGTAGCACTGTATGCAAAAGTACTATGACAGCATTTCAGTTTTATATGAATAGATTTATTGTAGTCAAACTTACGTCACTTTTTTTAAATATAAAAATATATGTTTATTAAAATTAATAAAAACAAATTATCTCCATTCCCATCATTCGATTTTACTTTAAATTCCTTAGAATTTTATTTTATTTGTTTTAACTTCAAAATGCTAGACATATTGGACTGATTTAAATTACATTAAAATAAATAAATCAATTAAAAAAAAGATACATAATAGGCGAACAATTTTAAAAACAGAAAAGATAGTGTGTTGTTCACTTTATACATTTTTATTTTTGTGTTAAGCAAATTAGTGTCAAATGTACCATTCTGTGCATCTTGAGCCAATACATTGGAAAATGTTTTAACCTTGCCTGTCTGGTCAGTCATAATATTGCTAGAGATATAGATGAAAAGCTTGTTATAGATGTTATATATCAAATTAAACATGACAACCTGCTGATTCAGATGATATCAGTTCTGCTATATACCGCCCATTAACATGATCACAAATCATAAACCAGATGTGTAATTTTTACTGTCTTAGCTCAGTGTTTGTGCTCATTAAAACTGATGGTATTTACAACTTACTCAGTGTTACAACACGTCCTACTATCCCTTAACAAATAAGTAAAAGAACTCTGATGTTCAAATGTTTCACATGCCACATTTGAACACATAGGCAGCCTATTAATGTAGTTCTATGAATCATGTTTTAAGAGCTGAAAATGAGCTGCTGGGTTCCCTCCTGATCTGTCCTTAACAATGGTACTTTACCTTCACTGTCAACCAAGCATCTGTTCAACTCTTAAACAGTTGGCTATTGGAGGAACAAAAGTAGCATGCTTTTTCCACAGTGTTCTGTTAGCTGTGGTAAATTTGTTTTTGCAGCAGTGAAAGTGTAACCTTTTCTACTTTATTATTATGCTTGGTGGAGAAATATATTTTACTTTATTTTTGAATTTTTTTGCCAAATTGTGACAATGAGGCTGTTAATGATATATTAGGAACACACTTTTCTAAAAGAAAATTAGGAACACACTTTTCTAAAAGAAAGAAAAAATAGTTTTTGCAAACACACAATGCTGTGGAATTAGGCATGGGTTTTAATATAGCCTGAAGCATCCACCATTTTAATATTACTACATAATTTAATTACTTGACTAATTGCCTTGCAGAGAGTTAGCACTGCAAAATCAATAGAGTCAAGAAGAAATTGGTTTTTAGAAATAATTGGATGGTAGATCTTATAATATAAAATCCATGTTTGTTCTACATCAACACCTAAAGCAGCTCATAGTCAACCATTTTTTTGACCGTGAGAATTATGAATGACTGATTTCACCAATATTGATTTATTGCACACACTTGCTGGAAACATGCAAGTAAGCAAAAATGTTTATCGCCGGACAGACTACAGGTAGCCAGGAATAATAAGATTAACAGGCTGGAATAGTCAGTCACTTAATGGCCCAAATTTAAAAGCAGCCAAGATGAAAAAAAGCTTGCCAAAACAATGCTTAATCAACAAGATCGTTCACCTACAGAAATGTTTTAATTAATCTTTCCAGCTGTACATGTGGGAGAGGAACTGAGTTGCTGAGATAGTTGATTCTTCCTCTGACAGATGGATGGAGGTTTGAGATAAAGTTTGCAAGTGTTAATTGAGCTGCAGAGGTTTTGAAATCTCTTTCTGTCTTTGTTAGCCAAGGCTACTGGAGCATTTGATATAAACATCCATCTCCCCACGAGCTCTCGTGGGTCTGATTAAGAAGAAAAGGTAACTGGATTGATTTGGCTTATTTGGGGCAACTGCTGAGAATGAAATTTGGATGGAGTTTTTCTTGTTCACTTTAGTTTCACCACAGCACAAAAGCAGAATCATTTGTAAATACTCCGGACAATGGACACAATTAGTGTAATTTCCTTAATCAAGTCATGTATTCATTCAGTGCGGCTTGCTTACAGGTTTTGTGCTCTCTGTATAGCTCTGTAAAGATAGTCAAAGTGGCAGCTCAATGACCTGATCAGAAGCAAAGTTATTTTAGTGGAATGTGAACATGTCACTGTGGATGTTGCTCAAGGGAAACTCCTCTTAGAGACAAAGATTTTATAAGAAATTCTTCTCAACATGGCAATTAAAATTGTGCTGGTATGCCTATTACAGAAGAGTTATTCGTTGCACCTATGAGAAATAAAGTCACAATCTGCGAAATAGTTGCAATCAATATCATTATTATAAGAACAGTCACCACTGTTAGATCAAAATTTGCAATTGTGAGAAATAACGTTGTAAATATGAGAAATAAAGTCGCAATTGTGAGAAATAAAGTCAGAAATGTGAGACATAAAGTTGCAAATGTGAGATATAAAGCTAAAAATTTTGAAGAGAATTTAAGTACAAATTAGAAATAAAGTCAGAAATGTGAGACATAAAGTCACAGTTACAAACAACGGTAACAGTAATGAGTAAAATTGAGGTATTTTGAGGTATAAATTGCAATTTGTAACATCTAGAGAATTTCAGTGCAATGTGAAGATGACACTGTGGATGTTGGGCAGCGGAGACTGCTCTTAGAAACCAAGATTTTATTAGAGAAGTTTGAGAATTTTATTATAGATCTAAATATAGATCTTCTTTGTATATATGATGTCATCCTCAATGTATTTTAATGCAGCACTTCTGTCAGTTCTAGAAGCAGCAATTGCGTAGAACAAAAGTTGTTACCCATAATCAACAAAATGGCTTTTTTTTATTTGACAGACAGAAACAAAGGACTTGCAAAAAGCATAGCAGTTAAGAATAAGACCATTATTGTGCAATACAATGCTAGGAAAACACTGAAATTAAACTCACTCGTCTGGTTCAGTTCTTAAGTTGCACACCCTATGGGAAAACAAGACTGCTGCCTCAGGATGTAACGCTTGGTCACCTGAGTTCAAGCCAATTTGCTTGTCCTTACAAAACACGTAGATGCAGCGAGTCTGTTTCAGGCTACTTGGTCAGGTAAACTGAATAAGCTGCTTTGTAATTTGCTTCTTCGTTTGTCACTATATTTGGTATGGTCTGTCATTTCTATACTAACACTTTTCCCACTTAAAAGCAAATGGCAAGCATCTGTGCAGGCAGTTCCTGAAAGATTAATTCACTTAATTTCTGTAAGTAAATTGGGTATTAAGGGGCTCTAAACAACAACTTGAATGCAGAGCCAAGCTGAAATAACAACATTTGTCTTTTGGCGGAGGTGCACAGATTCTACAATCTTCCTAATGAGCTGCTTTTTTGTTTTGTTTTGTATGACTGATTTGAAATCGATTTGAAGGGAAATGCTTTCTAGCAAAGGTCTTGTATTAATCAAGATAAGTTTGTAGACGAGGCCAGAAAGTCAAACTGACCTTTTAAAATTCTCTGTAAGAAACTGTTTGTTTCCTTTTGACATTAAGCAAATGCTGTTTTTTTGGTGATGGATGAAATTATGATTAGGAATTGGATCTCGCTCATTGTATTTTGACTGCCTGTGTTTCCAAACAGCATCTTATGGATGTCCGTTCTGTTTCAGAGTAAAGCATAAATCAGGTTATTGTAAGAAGAACTTGATTATGTTTGAAATGAGAAATAGTCACACTGTGAGACATCAGATTGCAACTGTGAGAAATGAAGTTGAATTTGTGAGGTATAAATTACAGTTGTGAGATACAAAGTCACAGTTAGAAGAAATAAAGTTGCAAATGTGAGATATACAGTTAGTCTGACTAATAGACTAATAGACTAATTCAAGTACACTACTGTTAAAAAAATTATAGTCACAATTATGAGAAAAAACCCTCTCAATTCTGAGATCACAGTTGTGAAAAATAAATATGTGTTTGTGTTAGAATATCTAAATGATTTGTTCACAAGTCACAACGAGAGTTTCATTTACAACACAAAAAACATCACAGTTCTGATAAATAGAGTCAGAAGTGTGAGATATGAATTTGAAATTGAGGAAAAACAAATAATGTGAGATGTAAAGTTTTGATTATCATGAGAAATTATGAGAAAATAATGATAAAAATAGTCGCAGTTCTGAAATTTTGTAATAACCATTTTTCTTATGATTCTGACTGTCACATTTTTTTAAAGTCACGAGAATATGAGTTGCAAATACAAAGATAAATAGTAACATCACAATTAGGAGAAATAAAATTGTAACTATAAGATATGAAGTTGAAATTATGAGAAAAACATTGCAATTATTATTATTATTATTTATTCTGAGGTGGATACAAGCTTTTATAGCAGCTTTAATTATAGTATATCTAAGGGGTAAAAAGTGCTTTCCTTCACATCAATGGATTTCTCTCTTTCTACTGTATATAGACCTCCAAACATTTTTGATAAGCATTTGACAGATGAAAACTATTTCCTTTGCCAGACCCGAGGTGTGTCTGATCGACTTAAAGTGAAAACAGAAGCGACTTCTCCCCAGCCTATGGGTAACCTCAAATGGCACAGACAAACACAGACCCAAATCTTGTTATTCTCTCTTTCCCTCTTGCTGTCTGTCTGTCTCCTATTCTATTTTCCTCTCTATCTCTCCCACACACTTCTATAATGCACATATATACAAGTATTCAATCGCACACGCACAATTTCTCTCTCTTTTCTCCAGGCAGTGGAGATTCTGTTATGACTATAGGCTCTAGACACAGGAGTGAGCTTTTCATCTAATGGCACAGTGGTTGCTGTACTCTGAGTGCACTTGCTCTTGTCTCTTAAAGCAGACTAGTAATAAAGTGTAAGCACTCTCAACTCATGGGCATACCGCTGTGAATAACAGTATATATTTAGTATGAAAATTAAAAACAATCCAATGTAGTTCACATCTATTTGATGCAAATAAAATAACCATTCACTTATGTTTGTGTTAGATAATGCAGCTTATTATTTGCTGTTATTTTAAGTGCAACAACTTATCCTACACTAATTTCCCATGAACTTGTTTTAAACACACCCAGCAGTATTGATTGGATTCATTTTACGAGATTAATTAAACCTTAATGAAGTCTCACCTCAGGGGTCAAGGTTTAGCTGGTTAGTGTAGTCAGTTGCCCCCTGGTGGTAAAAGAGGTAACTGCACCATTCTGGGAACCAAAAAAGCATTTTTCTCTATTGACAACCATTTATTCATGTATTCTGACAAAACACATTTTTTTTAGACATTGATGGCCTCACCCAACAATATTTAGAAGCTGAGCACCGGATGTTCAAAAAGATGCTTTTGGATGATTTATTAATAATCTGATGTTACGTACCTTCTTACGGTGCCTTGCAAAAACATTCAGATTCTGAAATGTGTCCTGCTTTAAATATTAAAATACTCTCTTCTATCTCAATACACAAACATTGGCCAGACCAGCCCATATATATATATAGGTCAACAAAGGAGGCAGTGCCTGCTCAATATACTGGTTGAGAAAACAAATCACAGTATAGAAACGATGCAAACATTTCCATTATCATACTATTGCCACGGACATCGACGTCATTTAAGTATTCAACAACGTCAAATAACTGGACGATGGAGAAATATAGACTTCAGCATCAGTCCATATATTGCTGTTTTCATTGTTTGTGGAGTTAGTATGTGTTGTAAGCATATGTAAAATGTGTGTTTACACTGCTTTTTAAAAATGGCAGATGCAACGTTACGTATGGCACGTGTTCAGGTCAGTCAACATAAGCTTAGGTCACTGGTAGTTTCAATTATGCTGGGTCAGACCCTACTCTGAAGTAGAAGCTAATTTAGTCCCCCCAAAAGTTGTTCCTAACTAACATAATTTCCAGATTCTGTGGCGCGGACACACCAAATAGTTATAGGAAATATGAAAATGTTCCTCTAGTGCCAAAGCCCCTTTAGAGACCTATTAGAGACAGTATTTGGGAGCTCTGAGGCCACAGCCAAACAAGCAGATTCCTGTGAAAGCCAAATTTCAACTAATTGAGATGTGGAAAGAATGTTTTGGGGCTGCTCTGAGATTTCTACAGCTTATTAGCTTATGCTGGAAGACGAATATGGCCAAATATTTAGGGCTCTAAAGACATCAGAGAAATACATTTATAATTAAACTGTATATCACATCTGTTACTGAAAAAAAAAAAAATACACCCACATTTCTATACAGAACTTTACTGGCACGGAACCAGGCAGGGCACAGGCTCGCAGTTTCTACAGGATTTATTGCGCCACCGGATGCCAGTCAAATCCAGCACATACCGTAGAGCACAGCCATATTTACAATAAATGTCACAACATCCACTACACATTTTAGGCAGGGCTTAACGGTCTGCTCTCTAATAACGACCTTGGATTGATGTGGTCAGAAACGTTGATGATGGAAATTGGAGCAAATCTCAGGGTGTAAGAGGAATGGTATGTGTAGGAAAAGTAAGCAAGCTTGAAGAGTTAGAAACCGTAGCCTCCATAGAAGGAAATTTGTCATGCTGTAGCTGCGTTCACTAAACAAACACACTCCTATACCTCTGGGAAATATGCAGCCTCATTTCTGCAATCATAATCGGAGTGTTCAGGGGGAGATTATCCATATCATTGTACCAAAGAATGCAGCCAAGACCTGTATAGCATCGAAATCTGCAATATTTAAATTTGTGTCAAGATAAAGACACCTAAAGCCTAAATTAAACCATCTTACTGTGGTTGTTATCATCATAAGCTTATGATTACAAATTATTTGCAGTTTGAGTCTTTTATGATTATAGCCATGGTGGTTAATACACAAGCAATAAAGTCAAAGTGAAGAAGTGAAGTGCTGTTTGCAATTGCTCCAATGATTTGTTCACAGTAAGAAGGTATATAATTTTGATTTCATGTACACTACTGTTCAAAGGTTTGGGGTCAGTAAGATTAAAAATAAATAAATAAATAAATACTTTTATTCATCTAGGATACATTCAATTTATCAAAAGTGACATTAAAGACATTTATAATTTTACAAAATATTTATATTTCAAATAAATGATGTTCTTTTGAACTTTCATCAAGAAATCCTGAAAAAATAAAAACTATAATAAAAAATATTAAGCAGCACAACTGTTTTCAACATTGATAATAATAAGAGATGACACACCAAATCAGCATATTAGAATGATTTCTGAAGGATCATGTGACACTGAGCACTATTGGCTACAGTATTGGCTTCTGAAAATTCAGATTTGTGTCAAAGATATAAATTATAATAAAATATATGAAAATAGTTATTTAAAATTGCAATTATATTTCACAGTATTACTGTTTTTACTGAATTTTGTGATCAGTTGCAGGCTTGGTGAGCATATGAGACAAAAACATTACAAAAAAATCTTATGAACTACAAACTTTTTAAGGGTATACATAGATTTCATGTTGACTTTATAGGAAATTAAACACGAAATGAGAAAAATATTGAGCAGACTTAACTTCTTGTCTAACATGGACCAATTTTACCCACTTTTACATTTGAATATTCTAAAGGCACCTCTAATCACAGCTAGAGAAATGCTTCCACTAAGCTGTGACATTGTGCACTATTAAAAAATAAATAAATAAAAAGAATGGTCTGCTAATCCCCTGAATAACTCAGTCAGAGAAAGGAGGGGGATATTAGAAAAGCTGCAATGCTTAGTGAAGCTTGTATGCTATGCATCTGTTAAGAAGATGTGCGGTTCTGTATCTAACACAGTCATGCGTGGGTGACAGATCTTTCAAACTTTTACATGTGTAGCTTTATAGAATGCTCTTAGAGGGCAAGACGAGAGATCTAATTGGATCAGAAACTAAATCAAATTTCTTCTTATCACATCTTATTTGTAATTACATTTTTCATCAAAGGGTAGTCATTCTTCGGGGGCAGGGTAATCATTCTTCTGGATGTATCAAATACCCGGCCCAATGACAGGATACAATTAACAGCACATATTTTGTCATTTTTGCTCTTCTAAATATTTTATCAGAATGAATTTTTATTGATTGCCCTGCAGAAGTGCTCATAATCCTGTAAATTTGAGTCCTTCTGTTCTTCCTCTCTGATCTTCGCGCACCCTTTCATGCTCTGCATCTGCTCTTCATTTCACTCAGTAATACATGTCAAACATCTGACGAATGGCACCAAAGTTCATCTCTCAGTCTACTACTTTGTGATTTATCCTCAGGCTCATGAATTAATCTATGGGACAATTACTAATGCACTATGCCATGCTGAGTGCTGCGACCCGTGCAATCCTTTGGTGTAATGCCAGTGCCGGGATATAGAACGGCTCTTCCAAGTACTCGCCCTCCACAAATCAAAGCAAGCAGTGCATAATAAAACAAAAGTGCTGCCTGTATGTTTCGAGGCAGAACTGTCACTTCCCGTGATTGGCTATGACAGTAGCCCCCCCCCCCTCCCATTCACTCTATTGTAGTCCCTATAATAAACCTGAAGTGCAGAGAAATCGCCCCATATGCTCCTGCAGATTGCATCTCCACGTAGAGGCAAAGGTTCTTGCCTAAGAGTGCTCCTATTTCTCTTTTCTCTCTTGTCTGTAATGTCAGTCTCTGCACTCTCCCCTCCTGCACGCTGAATGTCAATGGGCCTGAGCTGCAGCTGCCTCGGAGGTAAAGCAGGAAATTATCTCCCTCCTATAGATGTCTGCTGCAAATGGTCTTTGCTGGAAGAGAAACAACAGGTTATATGTAGCAAATACCATTGCAATCTTGCTTGGTTTTAATGCTAAAATTGTTGGGGGGAGTTTTTGTGTGTGTGTACAGGTGTACCACATATTGTAGTCTGTCTGAAACTGTGGTTCTCAACTGGTTTGCTTCAGGCAACAGATTTTTCTTTGGAAATCAAGCGGCGACCCAATACAATACACAAACTGCTTATTATACTCAACTGTTCAAAGGTTTGGGGTCGGTAAGAATTTTTTTATAAACAAAATTAATAATTTTATTTAGCAAGGGTGGATTCAATTGACCAAAAGCGAAAGTAAAGACTACAATCTACAACGTTACAAAAATAAATAAATAAACACATTTCAAAAAAATGTGACCATAAAACCAGACATTGAAATGTTTAAAATTAGATTTCATTGAACCTATTTAATGATGAAATTTTATTCACATCTTTGTATTTCCATTAAGCATTTTTATGCAATGTCACACAAACTTTCCATAGTGGTGTAACGGGGGGTAACGCTTTATAATAACTTTTATTTATAAATCATTAACAAACATTATATACTGTAATGCTTAACAGATCATTTGTTAATATACATGCACATAGCTAGAAATATGAGATAATGTCCTTGTTAATGTTTACTAAACTTACTAAACATTACCTAATGATTAACATATGATTATTTAATGTAAATTGAAATGATTACAAATGTCAGTAAACTTTCAGTTTATATGGTCTTCGTTTTTGGCCTTTGTTTGTTGTGTAGACCTCTACTTACACATCTTAAAAAATAATCTATTAATTATTTGTTCATGTTTTTGCAGTACCCAATCTAAAGTGGAAACTATTAATCATTTGCAAATGTTTATAAATGTTTACTAATTATTAATACCTTTATAAGCAGTCATCTTGATTTAAATAAGTTTAGTAGCAAACATTAACAAGCACATTATCTCACGTTTCAAACTCTTTGAATATATGTTAACTAATGGTCCATTAAGCATTATATAATGTTTGTTAATGATTTATTAATGAAAGTTATTATAAAGTGTTACCTAATTTGGTTTCTTTGATATGATTTATCTATTATTTTCTTGTTTTGAGCTAAAATGTATATGATTTTCAAGATTTGTTAAAAGTATATACTTGTTCTTGCGCACACTTTGATCACTCAGTTCACTTCCTTTTGAGTTTGTCTCATGGCTTACCAAGTTATTAAATGGTAACATTAATGGCATTTGATGATATATTTTGAATTGAAGCTGTTTTTTTCTTTGTTAAACATACTTTGTGATGTGGGATTATGAAAATGAGTTGATGACTGATTGAATGATTGTATGCACATTTTAGCATTCTTTACTCTCCAGGTGTTATTAAATGGAGAGAATCACAGAATTAATGTTTTCAACATATTTCCCATTTATGCAGGTATGTTGTCATTTTGTGTGCAATCTTTGTGATTTATTTCAAGTTATGTTTATTCGTTTTTGTCTTATGTTAGCTTATAATAAGCAGGTTAACTCAGTGTATGTTCCTACTGTATATGAAATCTCTCGCTCAGTTCATTTCCTTTTGAGCCGAGAGGAGTTTGTCTCATGGCTCATCGAGCCATTAAATGGGGTTATTAAATGGAGAGAAACACAAAATTCATGTTTTCAGCATATTTCCCATTTATGCAGAAAATAAAGACAGTGCTGAGCAGAGAGAGAGATATTAAGTTTATTGAATGACTTCAACACAACACAGTGGATTCCCATTACCTGGGACCTGTTACAGTGTCATATGCGTAAATCTGTTGCTTCTACTAAGTCACAGAGGAATTTGCAACAAAATACAGTGTTTTAATTGATGCACAGTACTGGATATCAAAGAAAAGATTACTACTATAATATAATATAATATAATATAATATAATATAATATAATATAATATAATATAATATAATATAATATAATATAATATAATATAAAATAAAGTGAGTGTATGCATTTTATTCAAATCTGGATGTGTTTGAATTACATTCAAATATGTGAATTAAACCCCAGTTGCTACCTTTGGGATTTCACAACATAAAACATACTTTATGGTGGACACAAACCATTGATTTGGTTGTCTGGGTCATGAATTCTTTTACCTTTTGTAGTTTTGTTCATGTTTTCAGGATGTCCACATCCGACAATCTGGCCATGTTGTCATATTTGTAATTTTGCTGCTTCTACTGAGTGACAGATGAATTTGCACCAAAATACAGGGTTTTATAAATACAGCCTTGAACATCAAAAATATACTTTTCCTCCTCTCTTTTATTATGCTATCGAAACTATGCATTATTTATTAGTTAAACATTTTATTACTTGTGTTTAGCATTATTATTTCCCTGCTACTGTAGCTGTGAGCATCATCATACTGTACTTCTGCATGCAATTAAACAACTGTGTGGACTTTGGTAAACAAACTAGCTTTCAAACTACTTATCAGAAACATGCTATTTAGAGCCTTTTCCATTAGCTCTCTCGGACATCATGTACCTTTTTCTCGGCTTCATAAACAGACGAACATGTGGAGGATTTCTAAGGGCTCTACTATCTCTCTCTTAAAAGCTCTGAGAGCCACTTACGGCTTTATATCATTTACTAGGGTGGCTAGTGGGGTAGCTACCCATTGGCTTGCAAACTAATTTGCTAAGTAAACAGTGCTCCCTTGCTTGTCTCTCTCATTGGGGACAGCATTTAAAAAGGCTTTTTTGACTTGTTTATACTTGTTGATGTATCCCTTGCGAGTGCCCTGCTTGGTCAGTGCGGGGTATTTTTAGAGAAGCGTGAGTTGGCAAATAACGTGTGCCAGCAAGAGCCATAATGGGATATGGAGAGGTTTTTAGTACACTGCTAAAGTGCCATGTGTTACATGCAGCCTCATAGAGAGAGCGTGTATGTTTGTGTAGGATGTAATGTAATCAACTGTGGACCTCTATCTCTTGGAATAACAGACAGCAGCACCTACTAACCTGCCCAGATGACCAGCAGCTCTTGAAGGCACGCAAGCATACTGTTTACAAGTTCAGGTTTTCTCAGACCTAGATAATTAACACCACAATTTAAGATTGGAATAAATATGCATCATTTGCATTCAGCAAGCTGTTTAGTGTCCACAGAGTGCTTTGATGATTATTAGCATATTACACTTAAGTGTTGTGAGGTGCTGGCCTCACGGCTTGGTGTTTGGGAGTATTGCAGAATTATATTTTATCTGTTTTATATATAAAACAACACAGGCTCACTGGAAAAAAACATGTCTCTAACAATTTTTTTCAAAACTGCAAAAACATTCTTTTACATTTACATTTAATTCACTGCAGTTTCCAGCTGAAGGATTACTGATTCAGCAAATGGAAGTTTTTTTTTTTTTTTTTTTTTTTTAATCGTAGTGAAGGTGGTACATATAACCTACCACTCACCAGATGTTTCCGAACTGCAATGATACATACAGCAACAAACTCAATAAAATCTTTCTTATTTTACTTTGATACATACAAGGTATTACTAAAATTCATTCAAATCATTGATAAAACCAATCGACACTTTAATCTTCACTAACCAGACATTCAATTTGCGTGAAGCAGTGATTCATACAATAACCATGGTAATAAAATGTTGAGCTCTTTTAAGTGACACTCACTGGATATTTAATTTTCAAAGTGTCATGCAGAAAACAACGTCATATAATTTTGCAGGAATGTCACCACATGCATGTTTTCACATGATTTTCAAATGCAAAGGTGCATTAAAATTTTAGTGCCCCTAACCGGACATTTAATTTTTGAACTGCAATGATACGTATACCAGCCAACTTTAGTGACGCTCACTCAAGGTAAAAAAAAAAAAATGACAAATACAAATAAAAAATAAAAAAAAAAAAAAAACATAGCTAAAATTCATGTTCATCTATTTTGGATAAAACTGAACACTCTTTTAACGCCACCCACCATAAATGCATTTTCCGAACTGCAGTAATATGTACAACAACCAAGTCAATGAAATGTTGCCAAATTCATGTTCATCTGTGTCAGATAAAAATAAACATGCTTCTAGGGACATTCAACAAAATTTTACAATTACGAAAGGCTGTGATTCACACAACAAAGAAGGAACTAAAACAGTGCTAGATTTATGTTAATTTGTTTCAGATAAAACTGAACTTGCTTTTAGCGCTACACATATTGGACATTTAATTTACAAACTGCTGTAATATGTACAACAACCAACTCAATAAAATGTTTCCATGTTCACGTTCACCTGTCGGATAAAACCAAATACGCTTTTACAACGCACCGAATTTTACATTTGTAGTGAGAAAAAAATTCAGATAAAACTGAAGGTGCACTCACTGGACATTTCAAAGCATGCAAGAAGCAACATTCTGCAGAAGTGTTGCCACAGGCCAGTTTTTCCAGTGAGTCTGGGTTGCTAAATTTTTTTTTTTAGAAAGGTTGAGGTGTCCTACAGCTGTTCTTGGCGGTCTGTTCTGCACTCATTCAGCCTTTTTAGGTCCTCCTCAAACCTCTGCCAAGTCTCTAAGCTCATCACAAATGCAGGTTAAGCCACACGCGGGACAAGTTTAAGTAGTTCTGTATAATTATTATAGTCTCAAGGGAATCTCTGTCCCTTCTCTAGCAAACAGCCATAAATTAACACACTTAACTTAGGTACATATGTGGACCCCCTCCGTGGATCTGTCTCACATGTGGCTTGTTAGGAGTTATGTATTGCTGTTTCTTTTCGCAGTGGAGCAACAAGCCTCTTCTGAATATATAATCACTTTTGATTTATGAATGTCAAGATATATGTACAACTATTCCAGACCTCGATATTTATGTAACATACATTAATACATTTCAGTATGATTCTGAGATTGTGGTACTATTTTATACTATTAGAAGAGGACAGGGGGAGATTGAAAACACACTTTTCAATTTCTGTTCCTTTCTGCCAGCAGGGAAGAAGAAGAAGAAGAAAAAAACATTTCTAGGTATCCAGTCACATTAATTGAAAATGTGTGTCTGCTGGGTTTAGCTGCCAAAGAAGACCTATATATAGCTGCATATAACTATATATAGCTGTAATTACAAGCAAAAATATAACTACACATGGGGGTAAGATGGGGTAAGATACCCTCCTGAGGCAAGACGACTCCCCAACTTTAAAGGGATAGTTCAACCAAAAATGAAAATTCTGTCAAGCTTTATTCACCCTCATTTTGTTCATAACTTTTATGATTTTATTTCTTCTGTTAAGCACAAAAGATGATATTTTGAAGAATGTTGGCCACCAAAAAGTTGATGGTAGCCACTGACTTCCATAGTAGTATTTTTTCTGAACTATCCCTTTAATATTTTCTGTGAGCACAAAGGGCTTTACTGTTGTAAAAATATGCACCTTTTACATCGCTGCACAAGTTTAAGCCATGTCAGATGTACATTACATCAATATATTATACATTTGGTGAATGGCTGTTATCATCTCAATACATTTGGTGAATGGCTGTTATCTTCTTAATTTTGTCATTTAATCTAAATATTAACATTTGTGAGATTTGGTCAGTTGAAACAGTTTTAAGGTTAATTGATCTAATTTTGTTTCTCTAGTTTTTTTTTTCTTCTTTGAAGTGAAAAGATAAAATGTTTCTAATACTGTATATCTATGGTTTCTAAATCAGAATGTGATCATAACTTAACCAACTTTTTATATAAAATGTGTGATATGCAAATCTATGCTAAAGTGAAAAAACACAGCAATGGTTATGTTTTGTTTTTTTCCAATATCATAAAGCACTCACATGCCATCTGTTGCTATAGTAACTATTTGGCGACATTTGAAATGTGTTAACTAACTTCTAAATCTAACTTTTTCAGTTTCTGAAATTAATTAAAAAAACTGTCAAAATACAAAACAAGCAATATACACAAAAGTTACCATACAAAATAAGCACAGATTAAAAGTTGCCTGAAACTCAAAGTGACACTGTGTGTTGTTTAGTCCTTGCAGTTGTACTCTCTTAATGACCTAGTTGTACAGTCTTAATGGCCTGTGATTGTACTTCAGGTATTACAGAAAGGTAAATTAACTAATGTCAGTTGCAGCTCATGTCTAAAGAGAGATGCTTGTTTGCACTGGACTGATAATGCAGAGGCTTTAGTTTAAACAGTGAGGTCAACTCTGTAATAAATCAATAACTTGAAATGGAAGGTAATACAATTAAAATGCCCACTTTGAAATATGGATTTGGTAAGTATTAATGAATTCTTGTAGAAGGAAATTAATCAAGCCCCTTATCCAATTATATACCAGGCTCTGTCGTTTCAATCTATTTTATGCCTTTGGGCCTCCCCTTTAATTATGTTTGGTTATATTACCTACAGGTAAATCTTAAAAGAATTAATCTGAGCTGCAAGATGTGCACATACAGTCAAAGGTTGTCATCTCCTACTTGGAGGACTGCTAAGATGTTCAGAGAAGAAATTAAATTTTCAAATTCATTCAAAGTTAATATGCTTAATTATCAGACCTCTGGTTTAAATAGGGATTTTAAAAAATCACATCATTCCACATATGTATACATAGTTTAATATGTTTAGTCATCTTTGCTTTGTTCTTCAGTCTTTTCCTGTCTTAACATTTCAGTGTTAGAGTCACATTGTGAATAAAGGTAAAAAAAGCAACAAATTCAAATAATACTGAAAATATTGAAACTAAACTTAGTACTAAAGCTTAATACTTCTATTTTATATTAAACAAAATAAAACAACATGCCACTTTGCTTTTTAATTGCTGTAACATAACAGTGTTGCTTACTCCAAAAAGCACTAATACAGATTACTAATTACTGCTGCTTTCAATGTAGTCTGTGATTAGCCTAATTATTAAGAAAAGCAATGAAACGACTTGTATAAAAATTGTAATTACCAAAATATTTTCAAGTGTGACAGCTGTGATTCCTTTTACAGCTCTACCCCATTCATTTCAACCAGATTTTCAAATGTGATTGACCGACCGACCGACCATCCTAAAACTGATTTAGTGATGTCATAGTCATTATATGATAGGCTCACATGTGACAGTTAGGCAGTCTCCAGTTATTCAGACGCCATCTCCTCCTTAATAAGAAAACCTGTGTTATGGGCCCCAGTTAAGTTTTAATGATAAATAGTTGTCTGCCATGAGATATAAGTATATACCAGCTCACTCACGGATTCCGTCGTTTGAGGTGGTTTCTCTCTGAACGGTAATAAAATATACTCTATAATAGAAAGCCAAAAGAGCACGAATGGATTGTTTGTGGGAAAAGAGCAATATTTACTTACCATCTAAACCTGTTTTTCTGACGTTTGCCAGCAAGGATGGTGTTCATGAAGCCCTACACCGGGACACCTGCACTTGCAGCATGTGAACGACTACTAACATAGTATAAAAACAATGCGAGATAGCACATGCCATTGCTAAGTGTTTTAGATATTATTTAAGAAGATAATACCATGTAAGATTGTCCTTAAGGAAAATAAGAGTATATTCTTTTCAGCAATGACTGTTAGAAACGCCTGCTATACAGTTTAACTTACTGTACTTAACAAGATCTTTGGAAGACGTGAATTGTTACCTCTTTGTTGAGTTTGTTTTGTGTACACTATGTAGCCTAAATGTTGATGTGTTAGGCCATTTTGTTTGTGTTTTTAACACGAACGTCATGCAGTTTTTGTATAAGTTGAACTATGACCAGTTTGCATGATCTCTGTTGTGGCCCTGATCAGTGCTGGTTCATGAAGGGAGGGTGGAATGTGTGAATCAGGTACCCTTGGCCAGCAATAACCCACCCCTATACTATCCGTGAGAGACTCTTGTGTGGATCAGGCCTAAAGCTTCTCTTCAGTCCTATCCATTATTCATCAGGAAGTCTCAACAGATGCCGCTTTCCACTGGATGCAGTTAGACTGGCATATGAAACTCTGTGAAATAGACATCCAGTGGGATAAGCATGTAAGATTCTGTTGCTTTATTCAAGAGAATAGACATAGCCATGTTTCAATATGTTTTAGTTTTGATAACACTGAAAAAATTTAGAAACAAATTTCCCTCAAAAATTGCGTAAATTTCACAAATAAGAAACAAGATACGGTAACACATTAAATTACACGTAAAATAATCTGTTTGTCTACGCATGCTAATTAAAGCATTTACACATGTATGTATTATATAATGTTTTATAGTTTGCATCGAAAAACGCTGTAAGTTGTGTCTTTCTTTCTGAAAAGTTCTGCGTTTGAAGATGTCGTATCAAGGTGAAAGTAGTTCAGCTTTTAAGACCCCTGGATTCCTTACCTTTCCTTTTTGCTCCATCTGGATGATTATATATATTGAAAGCAAGAACATATTTTATGTAATTTTAAGGTATGTAGATAATGTTATTTAAAGTGATGCCTTGTACATAGCTGTGTAATGTAATGCATCTAGAATCGGCTATGAGAATGAAATTATCTAATTCCCAGTTGGGTATTCTTTACGTTATTAAAGATGACTGCAGTATTATTATATTCTACGTGTTTGTGTGTGTGAATCAACAAAATCCCAAAAGACTAACATTTTTCATAAGCATTTCTTTGTTTTTCTTTTCCCACTAAGCAGTACCCTTGTGTATTGTACCTCGGACAAATCAGTAAGTTATAGAATTTTAACTTCAACATGTCAGCTTATTATGACTGCCTTCCACTTGCTCAGAGCAAACATAAAGCTATGAATATTTACAGATGATAGTATTTCTTCAATTTTTGTTTCCCTCTTGAGGTGCAGGCCAACAGCAATTTTGCATTGTATTTCTTGTATTATAGAGTGGGTGTATGTCTGGCAAGGTGTTTACTAAATTCATTGGAATTCAGAGGGAGTTTAACATGATATTTTGGCCATTGCTTGTTTACTCAAGCAGTATGCGGATATTTTGGCTTGGTTATCTGTCAGATATCTAAAAACAATAGTTTTCTTAGACTTTCTTCCATCAGAAACAACCAGAGATGTTGCATTATTGCTTTTGACAAGACTCTTTGTGCTACTTTTTTAATGCAACACTCTAAAAACACAACAAAGCTTGTGCGCAATTGTAAAGTCATTATTCATAAAAACCTTGCTCTTGACCATAAAAATAAAATATAATGTGCCAGATATGACGTCAGTGATGGCAAATACTGTTGGTTCTTGCAATTTTTAATTTTTTTTAATCAATCTCTACATGCTAAATTTGGAAGTACAAACAAAAATAGAGATTCACCTAAATTTTGGAAACCGAAAATGTTTAGCAGAAATAAATACTGTTTCAGCTCATCACTAAACAAAATGTAATTATACCTATAGCAGAGAGCAAGATTTTCAGTTAAAGGACCAGTTACATGAAAAGTCAGGAAGTCAGTATCTGTAAGTTATAGAGATCTCTCCTATGATGGGAAATCCTGGTGTTATGATATCATTACCATAGCAAGTGCTTCGTTTCTGAGGATTACTAGGCAGTAAATAACCTTTTGGCTCCTTGTAAACACTAGAGGTGTGTGTGAATCACTAAAGTGCTGGCAATGTCCTTACTTTCCTTCTCCAGCTCTTCAAAGGCACACGGCTCACTGTGATGTTCTCGGGTGCATCACTCACAGTCCCGCGGAGCACCTTTGTGAGAAGTTGCTATGGCAGTCGCTCGCACAAGACCTGAGCACAAATATTTTCAGGTATGATGTATTGAAGAGCTGCAAGTCATTAAAAACCCCTCACCTTTCCTTCTGAGCAAACAGACACATAAGTCGTGAAAACAACCTCAAGGGTTAGACCACATCAATTAAACAGCGCGCATAATAGGGGAGGCCGGTGCTGACTGTCACACATTTTACTCCAGGGAATATTTCTTAAGGTAGGTTAGGTGTATATTTGAGATTCAGTTTCTGTATGTTTACAAAATTCAGCCTATGTATTTTCTAAAAAAAATTAATCATATTAACTACTCCATAAAATACTATGACTACTTTCCTCAGCATTTAACAAACAAAATAAACTTACTTTTTTTTTTTTATGAAAAAATAATAAAAATGTATGTTTTACACCAAAACACACCCACACACACACACATATATATAGATATATAAAATGTGAAAGATAACCTAAGTATCAAACCATTATTTTGCCAAACAAATATTGAAACTATAATTTCAAACATTAATTACATTGCAAGAAATTAATAATTTATAACACCTGAGAAGAATGAATGAATGTATATTTTTAGACAATCATTACTACTTGTCTTATCAAAAAAGGTTAACCTTCTCAACTTCATTATATAGTCGACTTTCTCATCTGAATTTCTGAAATATATTTTATTTTCTTGTAGTTTATCCTCCAAATAGCAAAAATATGATTTTGAAAATGTAATTTCGAGGACACAATTCACAAAAAAGTAAAAAAAATAAAAATAAATAGAGTATTTCTCTGTGGTAGAGAAAACGCATTTGTGTAAGTGGACTTTTAAATCAGAACCTCAAAGTTACTGAGATTTTGTGACAACCTGTCTGTGAGAGCGAGGACAGCAGCAGCTTCACACGTGTGTTCTTGACGAAAAGAAAGCATTGAGCTTCTGTGAGGGAAAGCAACTTGAAACCAGATCGCTGCAAGGTACAGCAGTCAGGTGAAGCCAGGATTCGGCAGGCTTACTTTGATGGATAACAGGGTCCAAAAGTACCCAGCCCCTATTTGTTGCTTAGCAGCCGTGTGCTATATTCACCAGTCATTTTCTACACGCTCGGCTTTTTCATACAGCCCAAATAATAAAGCCATTTATTATTCGGTGGAGCTGTAGAGCTCCAGAGGTTTTTTATGTTAATGAGGCTTGTTAAGGCTGCCACTATGGTGGCAAGTGGCATTATTTTCAATGCTTTATCTAATTCACTGAAATATCACTGAACAGCTTTGCAAAGCCTGTTTGATAGATTGGTTTTTTTAATGTCATACTTGTTAAATATCTTATTTCTTGCATTTCAGTTCTGTGTTTACGGATAATTGTCTAGCTTGTTGAGGTGGTAAATGGGAGCATTTTTTAAACAAAGTGTTACAGGCCAATATGTTATTACTGTGTGGTTTGCCTTTCAGGATGCTGTTATCATAAGCTGTGTTTGGCTTGAAAATCTGTTAATTTGAGCTAAATTGCTTTTCTCAGGTCATTATCAGTTACTAAATTAAATTCTGATTCAATAATATTTCATAAAAAACCATGAGACCTTAATTTGTGCACTAATCCGTTTGAACAAAATATGATTTCATTATTTATAGGATGCGTGTGTCGAATACACAATATCTGCATGCTTGGTGACCAAGCTGTCTTCATGTAAACCAGGGCTCTACGCTAAAATTTTTTTAAAACCTGAGACACACTGCATGATTTTCAGCTATCCCAGAAGAAAGACTGGGATGTTGAACAATCGTGGCGATTTCTGTGATTGTGGGTCCTAAATGGTGGTCCTATGTCATACAGTGAGAGAGGTTCAAAGACGGCCGTTGTTACGGTCTTGCGGGCAAAGATTGACATTTGCCCTGCTGAACAAATAATCCATTTGTTTGGAAGGAAATAATGTTCCTGTCACAGAAATGTACAACAATCAGGTACTGCATATTTCAGTTGGCCAAGGTTTGTAATGTGGTCTTCTTCAGTGTGTACTTGAAGACAGCTAGTTCTCGAAACAATTGCTGGGATCAAATCTTTTGATGGAGGGCCCCTCTGTGTGGTTTCTAATCAGATCCTCTGTGGTGGATATGTACAGACTGCTTCTGGAGGAGTTTCTGATGCGGTTCTGTGCTGAGAATCCTCTCTCGCAATGTGCGGCTGATATACCTGTAGGTAGAATCAGCATCATCTCAACAAGGTTCAGTACGTTCTGAAAAACAACAACAGCTGTAAAAACAATTCAGCCTGACTTGGCAACCTGTTACATAATGAACTGTAGAAACAAGCAAATGAGTGTATTACCTTGTAGTCAACATTGCATGGCTCTTTGGTGGACAATGTTTTCCACAAGCTGCTGTATGACTTGTCTTGAAATGTTTGTCTTACAAGCATCTTCAAACTTTTCCACTCTGTCTGGCATCCACCTCTTAACCCAAACAAACAAGACTGTTATAAATGATGACATTCAGAAACATCTAATGATCCATCTATACTACCTAATATGTAATGATAACATCTTGTCTTTGTAGTACTTCTTGAAAATGATTCAGAAGATCATCCACTTGCTCACTGCCATAGTCTAGTAGAACATATTCATCTTCTGGCCATGTGTCATGGTTAAATATTTTGAAGTTGTCAGTTGCTCTGTAAGCTGGGCACTGGCTGTCTTTGTTTATTAGACTACCAAAGCAAGCATAAAGGACTTTAGAAATGACAGCACTGATATGCTGTTATAACTTGTTGCCTAGACCACCAGGTTGGATCATTCCTGACACATCACCAACCAGTGATAAAAAAAAAAAAAAAAAAAAAAGATGTAATACTTTTTACATACACATATTGTATTCTATTATTACAACAATACAAACATCACAGTTTAGAAAACCTCAAAATAACAGGTGTTGCTCCTAATTTTATTCCTTGCATGAATATTTTGTATATATAGTATGCACACTAACTCACTACTGTAATCTTAGCAAACCTGAAATATGAATTGATCCCTTTCCTGCCCTTGTAGACTAGCCAGAAACTGGGAGAGCATGCCACCTATCTTAGGTCTTTCCTGCATGACCTCTAATGCTGTAACAGTCTTTCTAAGTTCAGACACTGTTTGGCGAATAATAAGGTCATACTTCTGAAAGATGCCACTGAGTGTAGCCAGTTCTTGAAAGACATCAGCCAGGGAATGACTGAATGCACAGAAGTTCACTTCCTGCATTTATTTCCTTATCTAATATGGAACAGTATTTAGAAAGTATAACACTGTTTGATACTTTATTTCAACTTTTGTAAAGTAACAGCCAGGTTTCGATTTTTTTTTTCACACTTAAGAAAGGCACTGAGTGCTCTCTGGATGGGTAAAATCTATCTTTCTTCCCTCCACACTAGAAGGAGTGCAAACTCCCATACCAAGCTGCTCTCCAAGGGCATTCAGCTCCCGTCTTGACTTTGCAATAAAATGATATGTTTGCCAAACAAAGTGAAGGAGATCATACACTTTTGCTACCATTGGATTTTTGCACTGCAGGTTCAGAATCGCCAACTTTAACCTATCCAGCAAAAACATAAATTCTTGATCATGAATCTGCAAATCAGAAGTAGCATTACAGAGACAGTTCTTATAGATATTATGAATCAAAACTAAAAGAATATGACAGATAAAAAATGGTGCATAATTTATAGGTAAATATTTAATACTGTAAAATTCCCTTTAGGTTTTTAGTTGTTTTCATATTGTAAAAAGGATTAAGTAAACACTAACTGATGTGGCATGCAGTGGATAGGAATCACATGCTCTCCAACATCCCTTTTCAAAAGAGCAATCACTCCACCATGGACGCCAGTGTTTACAGTTGCACCATCTGCACCAAATGCAATGCATTTTTCCATCCAGAAAGGGGTGCCTAGAGAATCAAATGCAGCCTTTATTCCAGTTTATATTGTTAAAACAGTTTATGTTGTTAATTTATCTTTTCATAACATTTTTTTGGTAACAAATTTTCATAACTTAGCATATCAAGTGTTAAAAGGAGTTGTTGGAGTTTTTTCTTCTTTTCTTCCCTTTCCTTTCCTTTTAATTAGCTTTTAAATGCCTGTGCACATTTTACTTTCACTTCGAATTAGAGACAATTGCTTGAATGGACAACAACAAAACAGTACAACGACAAACATACTTATATTAAATGTATAACCTTTATTAACAAAACAAATAAAAATACACCAATACACCCATGACGGTTGGGGACGGTGGAGGCCAGTGCCGCAGTCGGCAAGTGATGTAACTGGTGTTGCGGCTTTACACCGGTAACAGCGCCCACACTGACTATCACAGCAAGCCTAATGTACAGACTACCTGTGAAATTTATGCATTTAGTGTTACCCACTTCAGCATTCAAAATTCCAAGGCAAAAAATACAATAATAAAAAAATTAGTGGCACTTACCCTCTGCATAAGCATGTTGAAGCATCTGCTAGCCGCCTAGATGAGTCGCCGGTTGGCCATCTTTTAGAAAGTGCATTAAACTATTTCCTACACTATATTGGAGATATCTTTATCCTTGTCAACAAGAACAAATACGTAATGTGCATCTTTAATGGTTTCAGCAAGGTTGTCCCTGCTGTTTTCAGCGATTCTAAGTTATTATTTCTGCACATCTGACGTCGTTGTCATATGTAGGGCTCAAAGTTTTTTTTTCTATAGCAAAATTAGCAGCCCGAATTTAGTAAATAGGATCCCTTCTTTCGCTATAAGGTATACAGTGTTGAATTAGATTTTTAGTTGTCTGAGGTCTTCTGCATTTGTAAGGTTTATTTGCCTGTTAGCAGCTGCCTGAATAGTGTGGGGATTATTAGGTTGTGATCTGTTAATGAATACATCTCTGCAGTGTAAATGACGCTGGGAATTGCTGTGCTTGACTAGCGATTCCCGCTTGAAGTGTGAATTTCCAGTCACAAACAGCATTGGTCCTGCCAAATCTGCACTGACTTCTTTGCAGTATTTGCACACCGTGGCATCTTTATCTTGCACGTATTGTAGCCATGAAAAGGCTTGTAGCTATTCTTTTTGGAACCTGTACTGTTTACCAGTCACAGAAAGCTTCTGTTTCCTACCAACAACAACATCAACTTCTTGTTCTTCTTCTTCTTGTTCTTTTTATTGTTTTTTGAAACTACCATCTTCTGCCTCATTTGAGGCTGATCTTTTAAAGTGAAATTTGATGGATCAAATTATCATCATAATACAAGCCGACAAAAATGCCACT
The DNA here is from genome assembly GCF_018340385.1 of Cyprinus carpio. Classification (NCBI taxonomy): domain Eukaryota; kingdom Metazoa; phylum Chordata; class Actinopteri; order Cypriniformes; family Cyprinidae; genus Cyprinus; species Cyprinus carpio. Next base: position 14,032,455 of record NC_056595.1, on the reverse strand, counting down.
AATTTTTGGCACCTCTCAGCTGACTGGAAAGAAGAGTTGCGAAACGTCACTGTTATTGTACATTACGCTACAGCGTAATGTAAATGTAGACGCATTAGGTCAGTCGCACCAATGCTCCTAAATATTTTTTCTTGGTCGCACAGAGTAATTTTCAGCCTCAAATGTGACTGAAATGGTCGCACTGTAGAGCCCTGTAAACTCAGACTCATATGAAACACAATCACTTCACACAAAGATCCTTAAGATGAAAATATAGTGTATGGATAAAAAAGGGATATGTACACCACCATTCAAAAGTCAGCAAGATTTTTTTTTCTTTTAAAAGAAAAATAATACTATAATTGCATTGAATTGAATAAAAGTTAATTACTTTCTATTCATGAAAGAATCCTGGAAAAAAATGCATCATGATTTCCACAAAAAATATTAAGCAGCAAAACTACATTTCTAAAGCCACATTTATCCATGCACAGCTTAAACATCTGGTTGTCTGGTTGTTTTAACCTCATTTAAGAGGATTCAGTAAGCATCTGGTATATTTGGATGATATCACATGGTTAAAAAATGCAGAATACGAAAGTAACTTGAACAGCTACAGTGAGATTTTTATTGATAGTACCATATAAATGTAATTGTTTTGAGTTGCTTTAATTTAATGATAAAACATATTAAAACACACACATAATGTGGCATTAATGTATAGGTTTTCACATTTAAATTTCACAATATATGTGACTTGTTTAAATATTGATAAGACAATATTGACAGAATAAAAAATTCTGGGCAATGATTCCTTTGTCATGAAATGAGGTCAAACAGCCACAATGTTTTTGCTTGTATTGTTAGTTGCTTGTGTGTAGTTGCGCATTCACCTCCAGAGTGTACAAGCATTTAAGAGTCCTTCTATACTCTAGTGTTCTCTCACTATATCACAACTGTGTAAGTTTAGGCTGGGGGAAAGACGTACTGTAGGGAGACAATTGGCCCAGTACAGCTGGTCTGAAGAGCTTCACAGGGGACATTGCGTCAGCAGTTCCCATTGTTTATCTGCCATAGATATACATGGCCAAGTGGACTCTTGTTGTAAACACATTCAGCTCAGGGTGTTCACTCTTTGGGACAGAAAAGGACAGCGTTGGTCTATGGCAGGAATATCATGGAGGTCTTTAAACAAAATCATGCACACGACTCTGAAAGTCCAGTTTAGTAGTGTAGATTTTATCTGTTCAGATTTGGAGGCATTAGTTTCCACATGATAGAAGGAGGTTGTTGCCCCTGGTGCGTTCGGGTGAGTGGGGGGCTTAGAGGACAAATCAGTGCCATGGGTTGCTAGAAAGTACCAGCAAAGTAGAGAGATGAGGGGGCTAGAAAAAGCAATCAGCCCCATTAATCCTGCACTCACTTGAGTAGAATGACAAAAAAAAAAAGAAGATAATCATGTACCACCAGCCACAGACGGATAATCACCCCACTGAGTTGTGCCTTACCTAAACAGCTGTGTGCAGCACTATAGCTTTGCTACTGGCCTTTTACCTCAAGTCTACCTGGAGGTACCCTACTGATTCCCACAAGCTCAACATGCAGGAAGGAAGAAGTCCTAATGTTCAATGGCAATTCTCGCTTGTTGTGGTCCAAATGGTCAGGAGGACAGGAAACATGCTCCTTTATTCTGCTTATTGTTTGTAGTTATTCCCATTGATTTCTGAGAACTGTAAAAAGTGATCGGGCTTTTTTTTATATATATAGTTAGTTGCAGATATTTGAGAATAAAATCATGCATTTGCACTTGCTTGATCCCTATAGCATAAGCTCCATCAATATTCCTCCATGGCACCTTTTTATCCCCCAATGTGCACACACTCATGGAGAATATATGTTCTCTTCAGATAATTTTTTCTGTTACTCCAGCCAGATGTCAGACCCTGGCTGCACCCCCTCACCCCTGCTGTGCCCTTGGTTTTACTCTCATCTTTTCTGATGAATGGTATACATGCAGTGGCAGATTAAGCTCTGTCTAATCGAGAGAATTATAATCCCTCTACTTACTGGGTCACATAAAAGAGTCTGAATCCTCTGTCTTTTATATCCCCCTCTCTCCCTCACTTCTTTCATTCCAGCTTAGAAATTTCTGACACAGAAACACACAAACCCAGTAAAAATGTAGCTTCACTTCGCCTGGTTTTCCCCCCAGAGATGGAGAAAAATGTATCCTCCAAAGTGAGCAGAAGAAGGGAAGAGGCCATTTTTTAGCATGACAAATCTTTCTGATCCAGTGTCAGTGGTAAGGTTTGTTGTTGTGATCAGATGAAACTGGAACACTGGCGGCAGGAGTTGGAACGAAACTGCAGAGGGCAGCATGAAGGCCAGCTTCTTCTCTAACATTAAAGATCCCTTAGGGGAATTACCCTTGACCCCTGAGGTCACATGGGCAAACAGGCAGCTGTAGTACAGTTTTGTGGTAGTTTCATAATCCTCCTTCAGCTCAAGCTCTGGGCAGTTGAATCATGGTTTAACTTTTACCTGCCGAGCCCAGTGCCATAAATCTTCCCTACACAATGCGTCATTTTGATGGTGGTTGGTGTGGTTGTAGCATAGCGGTTGCAAATTTGGGCTAGTGATCTGAAGTTTGCAGGTTCAAGCCCCAGGAAGGATGATTCATAAACTGGTGAGTTACTGGGATCCACAATCACCATTGTGCCCTTGAACCAGACACTTAACCCTAGGTTTCTCCTTGGGGATTGTTCAGACAGCATTCTGCAGTTTGCTTTGGATAGGACACCAATCATATAGGCAGAATTTGTGTGCTTTGGGGGCCAAAATGGGCGAGTGTGTGTATTTGACAGAAGCAGTATTATTAAAAAACTTATAAAAAGTTACTTTGTCTGTAGCAAATTCTTGAGCACCAAGCTTTCTCGTTATTAATAATTCAAATTTGTATTTTCTACTGTGAAAATAGCTTTTGCATTGTTTATTCTTATTCTTATTCTTATTCTTATTCTTTTTTCTTATTCTGTATTAGCTAGAAACAATATTATTTAAAATTGTATAAAAAGTAACTTTGCCTGTAGCAGATTAATTGTTAAACTTTATTGGTTAATACTTCTAAATCTTTGTTATTTCTTTAATAACAAAAAAAATATCTTTTTCACAATCTAAGTGGTATTATTTTACATAAATCAATACATAAATTTACATAAATTTCATCATCATAATCATAATCATCCCAACAACTGTTATTATTATTATTATTTTCTTAAATATGAGCCAGAAGAAGTATTATTTAAAAAAATATGAGCCAGAAGAAGTATTATTTAAAAATGTATAAAAATGTTATTGGTTGATACATTTATTTATTTATTTGCCAGCTACAAAATCATTTATTAAATATTATTCTGTCCCTATGACATTCTATTATGACATTATCTATTATTTATTATATATTATATTCATTATTATTATTATTACTTATCACATTTAACCAAATATTAGTCTCTATATAAACTGTAGTCTCTAATAAAACATTGAGTTATCTTAGTGTCTAAATGTGAGCAGTAGTTCAGATCTCAAAGTTCTTGAGAAATAAAAACTTACTGTAAGGTGTTAAAGACAAACTCTCTTTGAAAAGAAGCTTCACATCCATAAATCTTGAGATAGGAGAACTTGCCAGAATTTACTTACATTTTACGGTCAGAGAGTGTATTAATTATGGACCCTGAGTGTATATGTATACCACTTAGAAGAGAGCATGTTTTTTTCCCTTGCATAATGCTACTGATTATTTTACATACAGCAGTGTAGAATTGTACTCAAACTGCATATGACAGGAAATAGCTGTTAATGCCAGGGTTTGTTTGTAATGTACTGTGACTTTCAAAGTGCATTGTAACTTCAAGCCGTATGTCATATAGTTTTGAACAGAACTTGAGTTCTCAGTTGGTTGTTCATGTTTAGTCATTAATCATCGCAGCTGTTAAAACCTAATGCTTTGTTAAGAAACCTTATCGGACAAGACAATTAAGTATTTACTGCTGGAATAAGGAACATTGTGCAGCATGAGAAGATTGGACCTTGATGATTGCTTTCACAAATGGCCTGTTCGCAAAGTGCATAAGACGTTTATGGATCCGGTATTGACCCTATGTGACCCTAGAGGCATTTTCCCTTTTACAACAGGAACAGGAACTGACTCAGCAGCCTTTCATTCACATCTATTAATCTATTAACTCATATTTGACTGTTTGTGTCCATAGCTATTAGTTGCACTTTCTGAGTTACTGTATGCAACCATAAGAGTGCAGGAAATTGGAAATCACTTTGGTTCCTCTTAGTGTTTTTGTGCAAATCAACAATGAATCATTGCTTTCTTTGCGCATGCGTACATAACTTCTTGATTAAAAAATAAGTTTACTTCCAAAATAAAAAATTCCTGATAATTTGATCACCCCCATGTCATCCTAGATGTTCATGACATCAATGCGACCCAACGGGCTGAATCTTCAACACATTGGCCACCATTTAAGTCCATTATATGGAGAAAAATCCTGGAATGTGTACATCTTGGATGACATGGTGTGAGTAAATTATCAGGAAATATTTTATTCTGGAAGTGAACTAACTAAAGGATGGATTTGTGTAATTAAAAATTGACCGCAAATCATGCCCAATCTAGCTGGAGATCACAGGAAATGCATGACACATCGAGCTGAAGAAGTCTCAGTATGCAGACAACATCCCCGCACCTGAGCGTCAATTAAAATAGCTTGAGGTGGGATGGGAGCACATGGGTTGAGGTACTAAATTAGAAGTTCAATCACATGAGGTGCCACTGAGCTGCTGGAAGCCCCGTTGTGGGTGTGTCATGAACCCTCTGATTTGACACCTGGACATGTCCAGTTTGACTGTACTAATGCTAAGCGTTCTGATTTGTTGAGCTTTTAGTCTTTTCTTAATGTTAAGTATCTGTTCTAACCCATTGAAATAAAACTGCATAGGATTTGGACTTTAATTTTGATTTTCATGTGCAGTGCTGAGAAAGATTTGTGACCTTAGCACACTACATTTTAATTGTTAATTGTTATTAAATATGCTAATTAATTATCTGGGAAACTTAAGGTAATGTATATTTATATATTTTATGTAAATTATTTTTATATGTACCATACCATTCATAAGTTTGGGATCATTAATTTTTGTACTTTTAATCAGCAAGGATGCATTAAATTCATAAAAGAAAATTATTAAATTATTTCAAATAAATTTTGCACAAAAAAAAGATTATTCAGCAACTGTTTTCAACATTGGTAATAATAATAATAATAAATGCTTTTTGAGCACCAAACCACCATATAACACTGATTTCTGTGTTATCATGTGACACTGAACATATATGTTCAATAATAGAAATGAATTACAGGATTTAATGTATAAAATATTTAAATGTACTAAAATTCATATTTTTAATATATTTATTTAATGTATAAAATATTTAAATGTACTAAAATAGAAAGCAAACATTTTAAATTGTAATAATATACTGTAGCAATATCATTGTTCACTGTATTTCTGATCAAATAAATGCACCCTTGGTGAACATAAAACCATTAGCTTAAGTCAACCCTCTACACACACCTTGGCAATATAATTGCCATTGGCTAGTAAATATTTTAGTTTACTCGCCAGACTGATTTACTATACTATTTTGAACACACACTATTTTAACAGGAAAATACAACAAAGTATATTATTTACATGTAGCGCGTTGACGTGGTATGTAAGATTCTCGCTCTCTCTCTTTGAAACAGTCAAGACGTGCACTTAGGACTGCGCATGCGCACTGGCTGATCTAGCCTGAAAAATAAGCTTTTTATAATGCTATTTGAGCGAAAGTAACAACATTTATGACACAGTTGTTGTCAGATATCTTTGGTGATTTCAAATATGAAATTAATCGTAAGCTTAGTGAACAATTTTGGAGAATATGATGTTTCCCCATTCAGAGAGATAGGAGTTGCACTTGCATGCCCCTGAGGTGTTTCAAAGATGGCCGTCAAGTTACATGACTTGTCTTAAATGACTTTGGCTAGAGTTTACTGTGCGTCAAATACAGGTATGCTGCACCTCCATTGAGATGAACTGAAATAGTACAGATCGCTTGACAGAGAGAGAAACTCTCAAGCTCTCAGTGTTCAGCGAGTGAAAATATATCTGTGCTAAACTTGTAATTAGCCTCTAACACACACACTGAAGTAAAATCTAAGAATTTATTAGCCAGTGGCTTACTATTAATATTGACACTGGAAAAACTGTTTTGTCATACTACTGAAAAGTATAGTTAGGTTAGTGGCGGCGCTACTTTTTAATTAGCTACCCTCCAGCATTGGCCAAAATACAGGTCAATACTGCTACTAGGCCCAATCAGTTGTTAGAAAGACAGCAACTTTGAGTACTCAAGTGATAAATAACTGTGCTTTTTCTTTACTTGAGAGATACGTTAGCAGCGAGTGAGAAAAAAAGCATGTTTCTACACCTTCTGGCAAGCCTATGTTTAGATCACAGACATGTCAGGTCATTTTCATCATCTTCCACACACTGCCAGAGTCTGTTTTAACAGGTTTTTCTGTTAGGTTATGGTTTTATTACGCTCCTTCAGAAACATTTCCTCCTACACTTTTTGTCAAGAGTACAAAACAAATGCAAAGGAAGGTTCTATTCCTACACCGGGACCTCTGCCATTTTGTCTTATCAGAACACTATCGCAGCCTGTTACTTTCTCATCTCTCTCAGGTATTAATGCTAGTCATTAACACTATGACAGCACTCTCGGAGGTTTAGCACAAACCCAGCTGTAGCTCTTTTGGACTTGCTTTAACTCACCGCACGAAAGAATCACGTCACATGCAGACAGTCTAATTGGATTGCTGGGTGCCCCCAGGTCGGCCCCGAGGCATTAACCCAAACTATCCTAGAATAATCAGTGTGATGATCAGGTGGGACAGGCAATTCATGTACCACAAAGTGAAAATGCTGCCATTACAAAAAGAAAAAAAAAAGGGGAAGTGCGGGAAGTGGCATGATGAAAGTGATTGCAAACTCAGCCTGTCTTTTGAACTATCTAAAATATAGTCCTGGAATAAATCTGGGTTCCTGGAGTGCAGGACATCAATTTTCTATTGTTATGCTGAGGGAGCATCAGGGCGGGATGTAGTTTTATACAAAATGTCACCAATTTTGCTTCCCTGCTTTACAGATTAGAGGATGAAACTCCAAGCATAATGAATCTGACAGACCTTTGAGCCTGTTGATTTTTTATTTTGTTGTTGTTTTTTTTTAATACATCATAAAGTCTCAAAAAAACAATATATTATAACAATTATTACACATCCAAAACATCAAAAATACATAAATCGTAAACAAACCCCCTCCTGTATATAAATATAAATATTAATTAAAGTCACAAATATTTTCCTAAAGTACCCTATGAGATTTTAAGTTAATATTTCAATAATTTACCAACACGTCATATGGTATTCAGAAAACCAATAAAATGTTTATAATATGTTTATAGTAGTTATAATATAAACTATATATTTTTAGATTATATTAATGTAAACAACAGTCAAATAGGTGTTGATGTCAAAAGAAAATGATAGTCCAAGAAATCAGCTGATGATTTCTGGTGGCCGTTTGCCGGTGCAAATGTTACAAATCCTGAAGCAAAGGCTTTTTGGAAGATACTGTAGGTGCTCTTATTCTTTTAGTGTAGGGAGGAACGAACCTTCTTAAAAATTTCTTTATAAAATGATTTATTGTTTTGAAGCTTTACAATGCAGTACTGCAAATGTGCACATCACTACTTCTAAAACCATTATTTTAGCCTAATTTGATGACAGAATTGTACAGTATGTATCCTTCACGGAGAAAGCAATTCCAGAATGCACCTAAGTAAAATAACTGAATAACTTAGATTGTCAAAAAATGTTTTTGTCAAAACTATTTATTTGAACAATCCAAATATAGTTTTTTTTTTTGAAGTTCCATGGATGTTGCATTAAAAGGCAGCTGTCTGTATAGGTAGTAGGCAGCGTTACAGCTCACTAAACTTTGGAACAGAGCTGATATCTTCAGAGCACCATCTTTAAATGCTGACTTGTGTTGATAGTGGTCTAGTTCTAAAGTCTTTTAGTCTTAATGTCAGGGACTTTTCCTGTCAGCAGGGATAAATATTACAGCCTTGCATGCACACTGAGATCCACTCTGAGCGGATGCAAATGAAGAAAAGCATCCAGTCTTCTTGCTCAAATGTCTTGGGTTAGCAGCCTTAAAGCTTCAGTTTTATTAACTGGTTTTGGCTAATAACATCCAGGTTCCGGCCCAGATTCCAGCCTACATGGTAAATCCAGCCCAATTATTAAGTCCGGCTTAGTAACAGTGATACCTGATGCTAAAGGCCCCCTCTGGCTTTGATACTGGTTGAACCGCAGCATTTACATCCAGCACGGTAAACTGAAGGCTCTGATCTTGGTATCCATATAAACGTATCCCTTGCAGGGTAAAGTGATGTGTAGAAGTTGAGCTTAAGTGTAGTGGACAGCTGTTGCAACAGCTAAAGCGTGACAGTAATAGTTGATGTGAATGATGGGATCTGAGGGACGAGGCCACTCTCTGCTTTATTGCAGGTAGTGCTGGGGCCAAACATGGGGTAATGAAAGTAATATAAGCACACTGTGCCACTAATAATGCTATAAATAATTTTTGCTTTTTTGCTTTGTACATTTATGTGCCATATGGAGTAGGAATGTTGATATAAAAAGAACAGGAATCCAATGAATCATTGATCAGTTCAGAGTCAGGGGTGTGACTTACTGCAGACCCTGGAGGTAATTTTCTTTCAGAATTGTTATCCGTTTATCATAATGGAGATGTAGGTGGGTTGCTATGTGTGTGTGTTTCATCACTTTATTGTTTCTAAATATAGTGCACATCATAAGGACCATTTTATGACATGTTTATGGTGTTTTTTTTTTTTTCGTGCTTGAAAGTCTAAGTTCCCTCTTACTTTCATTATATGGGAAAGAGCAGCTGTAATTTTTCTTCAAAATGTTTTCTTTTTGTGTTACTTCTAAGAAATGACCTGAGTGTGAAACTATTCCTCTGCACGTCTTTGAAACTTTGCAGTTTTCAGATATCATCATGCAGTGCACTCATACACTACACAATGTGTACTGTATACTGTAGCAACTCTCAGCTGCTTTAATTTTTATATTATTGCAAAATGTTAACTAAGTTATCTCACAGCTCTATTTATGATGTTGTATATGCTCACAAAAAGAGACATTATATGCTATAAACAAAATATAAATAGTTTCAGATCTTGCAGTAACTTTTGTTTTTCTTCTTTGTTTTAAAGTGTCAAAATCCTGAGGATTTCAATGAAGTCTTTTTGACACCACTGCCTGCTCACAACCTACACAGCTTTGAAACTTGTTAAACCAATGCTGTTCTGAATCCTGAAGTCTGTCTGGTTCATTTAAAAATGTCTCTGTCTGTTACAGGCTCAAGGTTTCTGTCTATATATCTTTTTAATCTGCTTTTTAATCCAAGCAAGGCTCGCAAAATTGCTAGCCCAACGTCTTGGGGGTATTGTGTTTTCCAGTCGGACTAGCAAAATGTATCACCGCTCTGCCCGACGGGCTATTTTAAATACAGGCTTCCCACAGGTCCTTAAAGTCTTAAGTCTGACATTTTCATTTAATCTTACCCATAATGCCTGATAAAGTAGTGTTCAGGAGTGCAGCACTGCTTTGTGTACAGCCGTACCTGGGAAACTGCTATATATGGTCCAAAAGTCCCTTCTACTGGCAGAGAATGAATTTACATTTTTCAATAAGTCCGTCTGCTGTTCTTTCAGACAAATGTGAAAAGCGACCCATGTTTTTACGCAGCAAACATGTAGAGTTGTAAATCAATGTGAACCAGTGTATCGACAAGAAGCTAATGTGCGTTCTAAAAAAATCTAAACAATTACGACAGTAAGACATATATTTATGTTTTAAATTAATATAATAATTCATACATTTGACTCATCCCTTTTCACAAAAAAGTTTTAAAGGCTGAAATGTGATGTTTATCATTTTATAAGAGTTCTTGTTTTCTGAAAACCTTTATCTGAACTGTAAATCATGTAATTTTACATTTTAATATGTTACCATAGACATATAACCATGCCCGACCCCACTCATATGGTATTGATTTTATTTATGTAGGTCTTAAAAAAGCTCATAAAATCTTTAAATTTGATTTAAAAAAAATCCTGCAGATACCCTGTAAAAGATAAGATAAAAAATCATTCCTTTGATATTTCGATATTAGCGACTCCTATCCAGTTTCCTGCATAAAAAAGTGGTCTTTTTTTATTTGGGCTAGTTAAATTCATCTCTGGCTACCAAAATCTGAATAGTGCCTGCCTGAAGGTTACTAGGGATTTAGAAATTTTGTAAGCCCGGCCAAGGCTAACCTGGATGAGATACAAAAGTGTTAGACATTCTGGGGGTATGAGAGAAAGAGAGAGAGAGAGAGAGAGAGATGTATGTGAGTGATAGAGAGTCTGGAAGGCAGCGCTGAAAGATGAATGATTCATAAGTATGGTGATGAGTGAGTCCTTCCGCGTTTTTTTTGAGGTCACACGGTTCAGACTGTTGGTGGGTGTCACTGAACCTCTGACCTCACTTCCACATCCTCAGGAGATTTATTTCTCCAGCAAAGACACCTGGAGGTTTTCATTTACTTCGAACCTAATCAAACTCTTCTGGAGTTAACAACTCAAGTAAATAAATTTTACTTTGGAACAACACAGACCAGCGAATTAGAACTAAAGATGTGTGTGCCAATGCATGATGTCACTTCCTGTGGCTCCTAAGTGATTCAGGTGATTCTGTAGTTCCACAGTTAGAGTTTATATGCTTCAGGGGAACATTGAGATGAATGCTATTGCATTTGCTTTCTCAAGGTGTTGTAGTCATCCTTGGGTATTTTGGCTTGGCAATATGTCTGATTAAACTGGAACAAGCACGCTTACTAGGACTCTAATGAAGGCTGATAGAGATGCTAGTTAAATGAAGTGAGACCATAATTACAAATTGATTTTAATGTTGGGGGTTACGGCCTGTTGTGGGGTGTATTTGTGGACTGTGTCGAAATGTTGATAGTCACAGGCAAAATCTGTTTAAATGAGTCCTGATTTCTCAGTCCATTATTTTTATTGGCAAATTTGTAGGGTAATATATTTCAGTTTATCTCCGCTATCTCTTCTAGCATGTTTTTTTTTTTTTTTTTTTATTGTAATAGGTAAAAATTTATCCTTAAAAGCTTGTCCAGGAGTAAACATCAAGTGCGATTGCTTGCATTTCTTCAGGAGCACCTGGCCGAATGCTTAGCAAAACCCTTTCTTACACTTGCCTTGCATGTGTGAAATAAATAATGAGCTGTTAGCAGGGTTTAGCACTGCTAGTGTTTTTCCTCCTGCAGGGCTCCTGCTGGCCTCTCCAAAGCCTCCCTGGCAGGATTCATTCTCCTCACAACCCTCCAGTGCTGCACATTTTTGGCCCAGTATTTGTCATACATTGGCCCCAAAAAGTGAATATAACAAAATACCAAATCAAGTTGCTTCGTTTGACTTTTAAGTAACTGGTACCTAGTTAATTTTAGTGAATGTTTGAAGCTAGTCCCCTTTAAACGGTTCACACAGGTGTACTATGAACATCTTCCACTAACATTTGCTAACCAAACAAGGTGTCTAAATAGGTGTCTTCATATCGAACAATATATGTATTTTTCTTTCATTTTAAACCTAAAAAAGTAAAATATTTCTGCTTGGTTTTATATTTTATTATATAATACATATTAAAATAATTAATTGCACAATGTTTATAGTAGATATTAAAGTTGCACCTAATGATAAATGCGGTTTTACATTCAATATTATGTATTTTTATGTTGTGTAATTTAACAGTTTTGGACCAGTAAGTGGTTTAGTAAGTTGTAAGTTAGTTGAAAGTTTTAGTAAGTTGTATTCAGCAGAAGAGAGTCCGATTCAAAACAACCAGAGGGTTAGTAAATAATAACAGGTTTATTTATTTATTTACTTATTTGTTTTGATGAACTGTCCTTTAAAATCTGTGAAGAAATGTCTAATAAATAACTAATTTACTTGAGATTAGAGAAAAAAGTGGGTGAACTATATATTCTCTTCCTATGCTTGAATTTAACTGTTGCTCCAATGAAGTTAAAGGCCAGGTTATGTTCCACAGAAGCACAGCTAAATGCTAATTAGAGCAAATATTTGACCTTTTTTTCAGCCTTAACCTCTGATATTTTCATTAAATGTGAGTTTGGACACATACTAAAAATGTATTTGTGTTATTTGATATTTAAAGAGGATTTAAGATAATTTTCTGAGTCTGTGGGCCGTGCTAAAAGGGGTCTCAACAGGGTGCATGTAAATTACTACTGTCCAACTGTGTTTGACTGCTGAACTCTAGCATTTTATGAATGAAAATGATTGAATGTCCATTTGTGCGCTTGCAGCAAAACCCAACAATCATAATGCACAAACAAAATAGGCCGAAACCGAACTCCAGACGGCAATTTTATCTTATGACCTAAAAGGTCTGAAAGGCTTCAACGTTCCATTACTTTTCCCTGGCTTGCGAGTGTAAATGTGTTTATAAACAGTACCATTGAGCTTTTCGTAAAAATTGTGTTTGAAACCAAATGGACACAGTGAGAAAGTCCAGCTAAGGCTTGTGTGCTTTTATGCCATCCTATTTAGTTTCCATGAGTCACATCCCTGATGATGCACTCTTTACTATATTTACTTTTCAGCGAAGGTTACAGACATTTGTCATCTTGTATTATTTTTGGGTTTGTTTTGATCTTCTGATCATTTAAAAAGGTAGAAATTCACATCAGAATCAACCCACACAATCCATCCATTCCTGTTAAGTTACACAAAGTAAATTTGATCTTCGCTGTCATTTCGTCATTTGTAAGGCTCAATGAAAATGCACTCTTCATTAAATCCAATGTTTATTTGATTAGACTGTAAGAGCAGTGGTGTTGAGAGATCTGCAGTGTTGTTTCACATTCCCGACATATTTTAATATGCTTGGGTAGATTGTGATCAGATCTTATTATGTGAAGAATTGTTTGTGACTGGACACGTGACTTTCTTAGCCATCTGTCATGTAAAACCATGTTAACTAGTGTTTCTTTAGCACCAGTGGCCTTATTTATTTTTTATTTTTTTGCATACACTCACATAAACACTTTAGCATGGTCGTCTTTGTTAGCTTGGGTGTTTTCTTCTGCAGTTTTGAAGTCATGAACCTCTTCTGATGTTGAGGTCCTTTAAGCATTAGATTTGGTGAATGCTCCCAAGTGGAACCAATTTCACTTTCTCCAGAAGAGATCTGAATCACAGGACTTTGGAATTTATTTTGGATCCACTTGCCAGCAGCCTAAACACCTATGGGCTTAAAGGGATAGTTCACCCAAAAATGACAATTCTGTCATCATTTTCTCACCCTCATGTTAATCTAAATCAGTGAACACAAAAGACGATTTTTTTGAAGACTGTTGGTAACCAAACCATTTCGGTACCCATCGCCTTCCATTGTATGGCCAAAATAATTTTCCACAGAAGAAAGAAAGTCAAACAGGTTTGGGATGACTTGTTGAGAGTGGGCAAATCATAACATGTTTAATAGTACTATCTGTTTTTAAGCCAGAGCATCTCTTAATTTTTAAGTTACTAGTAACAGCATTTCAAGATGAGAATTTTTCAGAGTATCTAACAAATAATGTCTACTTTATTGCATGCAGGGGCACAAAAAGGGATTTGTATGCATTTGTGTGCCACACAAAGAGGCTCTTTGAAGGGGTCAATAATATTTGTATTAAAAATGTTATTATTTTTAATCTATATTTAATTGTATTTATTTTTTTGTTAATGCCATACAGTACAATACATATAAAACAGCAGGTTTCAGGGAGCTTTTTAATTTTAGCTCCAGTAATAGTGAAAAATCACTCCTTGCTGTAGTAACATTTAAAGTTTACTTTGAAGAGTTTTCTGTGTGGGTGTACATAAGGGAAAAAAGCAATGTAATATTTGCCATCACACTGAGTTACATTTATTAATTTTTTTGTGTTTCTCATTTTAATGGTTTTTCATACTGAACATAATTTCCAGCGTTCAAAGGCCAAGTTAATTGCCTCAGGTTGGTGTTGCAAACTCCTCGACTAATGCCCCTAACTCCTTGCCATGTTTAACAGTGCCAGAAAGGGTATTTTTATTTGCTTCTGGGTACTGTGTAACTAAATATCCCCTTTTCCCCATTTGGCTGAATAAAACTTGTATTAAAATATTGTCCCTTGCTACAGAACACACACTTTCTTTTCTTTTTTTCAAGGGTGTTAGTGAAAGGGCTATGAGACCGTAAACCCGGCCCTCAGGGCTTGACAGATCAGATCCCTCTTTTATCTCTGGGCTTGAGTTCACTGACAGAAGGGCAAATTGAGTGTTTGCTTTTGAGTTTTAATTAAGCGTTCAGGTTGAAAGTGAAACCATGCACTTTCATCCTGGTGTGACACTAACCAACCTGTAAACGTATAGGACTATCTTTAGAGATCTGTAGGGCATCAGAGTGGAGTCATTTAACATTTTCCAGTAGGAATACAGTAGATCCATTAAATCACTTTTTCTTGGTGGAATATAGCAAATATTGTCTATTATTTACAGTGGGATCCAAAACTGTCAAACATAAAACAAGTTTTTATGTACATGTTTTGTGATGTTAAGTTTATTTTTACTTTTTAAAAGAAAGTAATGCTTTTTTTCAGCAAGGATACATGGAATTGGTCAAAAGTGACTGTAAAACATTTATAATGTTACAAAAGACTATTGTTCCAAAGAAATGCTCTTATTTTAAACTTTTTATTCCTGAAAAAACATGCATCTTGGTTTCCACAAAAATATTAGCAGCACAACTGTTTTCAACATTGATAATAACAAGAAATGTTTCTTGGCCATCAAATCAGTATATCTGAATGATTTCTGAAGAATCATGTGACACTGAAGACTGGAGTAATGGCTGCTGAAAATTTAGATTTGTCATCACAAGAATAAATTACATTATTAAATATTAAAATAGAAAACAATTCTTTTAAATTTTTATAACATTTCAGTGTTTTACTGTATTTTTGATTAAATAAATGCAGCTTTGGTGAGCATAAGATACTTCAAAAACACTAAAATCTTATTGACCAACTTTTGAATGGTTGTTTAATATCATCTAATTTTGATTCAGTTTTAAATAATAAGTTATTTAATGATACAGATGTCTGTACAGCAAACTAAACACTCAAGATGGTCTGGCAGTATCATTGTGTGTATCCTCTGTGTGTATTCCTGGACTCTTCTGGATATTTTTATTGCCTGCACTGCTGCTGCTACTGCTGTCCTCTCGCTGAACTGAGGTGAGATGTTTGTTTGGTTTCTTGTGTTTTGAGTTATGATCACACGCTGAAGTATAGCCTTTCCACTGTCAGTCAGTGACTGGCTCTCAGCGCCCATTGCCCAGGATAATAAGTCCACATTGACTCTTCCCTTTCTCATGCAGACACCACAGTGACATGTATTACTGGATGCCACATCTGCATAACTTCTCGACTGCCCGCTTACAACAGGCCCCATTCATCCACTGGCTGACAGAGAGCGAGAGACAGTTATAGGAAGTTGTATCTGTCCTATAGTGACATTATGATAGAATGGGGTAAGTGTTCCTGTTACGGAAACCCCTTGAGATGCAGTTTCGATGTTTTCAAGGTGACTGAAGACTAAGTTTTTTCTTGTTGCCTTCTAGTCATTGAATTAAAGACCAATTATTTGGATGCTGAACACCACACAATTAGTTGTGTTATTAGGTTTTACCTCTTTTCTTATTCTCTTGATAATTCATAATAGTGCCTGAGGTTTTGTTCTAGTTTGAATGCTTTTATTGTAAAAAAAAAAAATAGTTGGAAGGGTTTTAAGAGCAACGGTTTTGACAGTAAAATGAGTCCAGTGATGACAGTAGATTACATTAGATTTTGTAATGAGCTCGCTGGCTCATGTTCAAGATAACATTTGGCTCTCTTCACAAATTGGGCCCTTAAATCTTTGTGAAATATCTGGCCTTTTTGAAATGTGAGCTCATAAGAAACACTTTAAGAGAACTGTAAGTATCATTTTGTGGTGTTTCAGGTTCATTAGTTTTATACTAATTGAAAACTTATTTAAAAAAAAAAAAATAAAAATAAAAAAAAAACTTTAAATGAGTGTTATATAATGGAAAATGTAATCAAAATCAAAAATATTTGTCTATATAGTACCAATATATTGTGCATCTCTTCATTTAATTTTGCTTTGCATAACATATTGTAATTGAAATTTCCACTGGATGGTGTTCACATCACTCTACCATTGTCTGCCGCTGGTGGAAATGGAGTAGATGCATGTTTGAATGAGTTTAGTGATTTGGTAATCGGTGTATCCTCTCGCTGTCTTCAAGAGAAAGCTATTCAAGAAGAACACTGAACATTTTCACTTTCTTGTGAGTACAGTGGTATGGCATTTCAATCATGAAATCATTTACCATGTCATTGGTATTCCTCACTTTATTTTTTTCTTCATTTTGCCAGCGAGAAAGTGCCTTGGAGCTTGACACGCTTATAAATATAGTATGGAAAAGTTTTACATGAGGAAAGGTGGGGCAGTTGAAATGAAAGTATTTATCCTGCGGTTGCGCTACTGGTGTGCTCATCTGTTTAAAGCATTTCATTACTGTAAAAACTAAAATGTGTGTTTAGGGATAAATTTATGTCTGTAAAATATACAAAAATAACCCAACAAGTGAACTAAATATCATTTTTCCGTGTAAATCTCAAAAAAGTCTAGTTTTTCAGGTCTCTCTGGACTGGAATTGTAGTTGTGGTATGAGTTGCAGAAGTGCTCTGATAGGAATATTGATCACAGGTAGAGACTTCTCTCCCACTCCCAATTTTGTATCTTTTGTTTTTGTGCTTGTACAGTGATCAATAGAGGAAGAAAGTGAGAAACTGGTCTCGCATTAATGACAGGAACCTGACCAACTTTGGCAAATCCAATGATTAGCACTTCTTCAGAAGCGCTCATTAGATTAACGAGGTATCTTGTAATAACAACTCTGTTTCGCAAAGTCACTCTATAATTTGTCTTGTGCACTACCACCAATACAGATGTGAAAAGCAAGTAGGGATGCTTGTCTATTTTTAAAGTACAGTGCTTTCAACAAGATTGCCGGTGATGTAATTTTCAGCTTGTATGGAAGAGAGATGTCTTTGTGCTTCAAGCATTGCTGAACATAACTCTGAGCTGAACGTGTATCCATGCATAAACGTACAAGAGATAGACTACAAAAAGACATTTTTGTCATGTATAGAGAACTGATACCTCTTGCAACCATTTCATTATGGGTGTTTATTTGCCTTCAAGGTGTGTTATTTTTTTTCTATTTTAGGGGAAATAAAGCACACAGACAATATACAAATTTAAAATTATACAAATGCACTTACACACAAATAGGAGAAGACAGGAGCGTCATGCTCTTGTTTTAGGGGGGGCAAGTGATGGTCCTAATACAGAAGTATTTTTAATAGTGCTTTTTTATTTAGCATGATTCAAATAATACTTTTTTTCATCTACAGTATTTTTCATCTTTTTAAAGACACAGGTTTTTAAGTCAAAATTACCCTTCTGGTAAAAGTTGTGTTTTTGTTATCATGTACACACACAGCAGAAGTTGTTGCTAGTTTTCCTGTACAGGTCAGAAAGGTCAATGCTGCACTTTTTCGTCACGGAGAGCTTTTATTCCCTACGCCATTTCTCTCAGTCACTTGCTGGAGCCCAGCGGTACTGCCAATAGAGCTTTAATACTATTACACACACACACACACACACACACACACACACACACATATATATACACTCACATACCTCAACGCATACACAAATGATTCTCAACCACACAGCCTCCCAACAAACAGCCCTAATGAAATTCCAAGAGGTGCCAAAAGCCACCTCTTAGGCTTAGTAATTTCTTTCAATATGGCTTAAAATACAAATCAATAGCAAAACGAGTGGAAAACCCATTCCTATACTTTCAATTGCAACGACACACTGCCATTCTTACATGTAAATGAAAATAACATGTATAATCAGATTAAATCTTTACGGAGGGAGCACTATTCACACCCCCAAAACCCATCTTACTCATAAACACGATTTGAAAAATGTCTGAATAAACGTCTCTTTAAATAAACCTCGGGCCGGGTATTGAATCAAACATGGGTAGACTAATTATTCATAATGGAATCAGATGAAAAGGCTAATCAATACGTTGAAAGGGCCCCCTGTTATTGAATTTACTTCCTGCTGCGGCACAGCCGTGAATGACATGTGGTGTATGCGCAGGGACCAGTGGGCATATCCATGCTGGATTTAGGAGAATTAGGGTAAATTTGTTTTTGGAAAGGGGCAATGGGCCACCTAGGCTCTAGTCTCACAGATGGTTGCAGAGAATCGAAATAAGGCAGAGTAATAAACTCACTTTTATATTCTCTCACTATGTCAGTGTGTGGTCAGCGGTCACCTGGCAACTTTGGCCATGGTCCAGTCCCACTGTTAGCTACATGGCCAGAGAGATACTATTTTAGCTTAGCATACATGTTATTCTGTCATGTTTAATATGCATATCGTGGCAGTACATCTGTCGCTTCGCATCCGTTAATCTTTTTGAATCCATCTCGAGCCAAAAGGCTAACTATGCATAACCTTTTGTCATCATAAACATTCACTACTGTATGTTTAACGTCTGTGATGCACAGTTGACACGCTAACT
The DNA here is from genome assembly GCF_018340385.1 of Cyprinus carpio. Lineage (NCBI taxonomy): Eukaryota > Metazoa > Chordata > Actinopteri > Cypriniformes > Cyprinidae > Cyprinus > Cyprinus carpio. The sequence continues at coordinate 14,013,481 of NC_056595.1, read as the reverse complement.
CTGTGAATCCTGGCTTTTATGGAAGATTTCATTTTAAACTAATTTGATTTTCAGCCATAGTTTTATAGTGTTAAGTATAACGCAGTTAACGTATTGAACTGGATCTGGCAGTGCCATCTGATTCATTTATCATGAGTGTCTTGAATAACTCTGCACTGATTGCATGTCAGTTGCTGTTTCCTGGACAACAGGGAGCAAGGAAGGCTAAGCTTTCCTCGGCTCTAAGCCAAATCAGAAGAAGTAATAAGCAGCTAAACTGAAGGGATCTCATCCATGACAGATCTAAAACGCTATCACACATACAGTTTTGGGATGAAATATGTGCATTTACATGGATTTCTGTATTGGTCGATCATTTTTGACAGCAGTGATTGCCACCATTCCTCTGTTATTTTATTTGTCTATGGTTACAGTATATATATATATATATATATATACATACATATACATATAAATGTGATGTTTCAGTTGTGGGACCCCATATAATAATAAGTAAATAAATTAATTAATAATAATAATTATTATTATAATTGTATTTCTCTCTCTCTCTCTCTCTCTCTCTCTCTCTCTCTATATATATATATATATACATACTGTACATACATAGGCTATATATACACTCACTGGCTACTTTATTAGGTACACCTTTCTAGTACCGGGGTTGGACCCACTTTTGCCGCCGGCTTGCAGAACTTGCCTTAATTCTTTGTGGCATAGATTCAACAAGGTTAGTTGGAAACATCCTCAGAGTTTTTTGGTTCATATTGACATGATAGCATCACGCAGTTCCTGCTGCAGATTTGTCGCTGCTGCACAGCCATGATTGCGTGCAAATCTCCCTCGTCCACCACAGGGCCAAAGCTGCTCTATTGGATTAGGACACGGCTAAGTATAATATAATACACATACTGTAAAAATAGGCTATATATAAACTCATATTTATATATATTTTCTATACCGACCCACTTTTTAAAACTGCCTATTTCTATTAATTTAGCCTATATGTCTACCTATTTTTATGGTATATACATGATATCACGCATGCCATGTTTGTCGATGCACAGCCATGATGCAAATCTCCCGTAAATCCCAAATGCGCAATTGGATTCGGCCTGGTGACTGTGGAGGCCATCTGAGTAAAGTGAGAATTGTGGTAAGCAGAATAAGCATTTGAGCGTTGTGACATTAAAAACCTGCTGGTCCTGCCATTTTTTGGCTTTGTAGTCATGAGTCATCTCGCCTGTATTTTAAACAATGCTTTGGTAAAAGGGGCCCAAATGAAATGAATTCAATATATAGGCTACAAGACATTACACAGGTAGGCCTAATGGATCCATGTCAATACAAATGGAAATTCTGCTAGCCTATTAGAGGTGCATAGATAAATTTTTTAATCTAGATTAATCTCACTGTGTGTAATCTTGTGAATTAATCTAGATTAAAATGGCTCCCGGTATGGTTTGACTTCCCATCTGCGAAGGCATTCAGATGTGCAGGCCAATGTTGGTTTTTTTTTTTTTTCTAACCAGTCTACCCATTCTCCTCTGATGACGGTTACAGGTTTAGACCCGCCGTCAGGATATTTTCACGTGACCGCTCAGAGAGTGGTTGTGCGGTAATGCCAGTAATCCGTCCCAGGGAACTTGTGTGTGTCTAACTTTAAAAAATGAATAAGGGAAATCCCCTTTCTTCCCCATTCTGATGCTCGGTTTGAACTTCAGCAAGTCGTCTTCACCACATCTAGATGAATAAAAACATTGAGTTGCTTCCATGTGATTGGCTGATTAGCAATTTGTGTTACCAAGCAGTTGAACAGGTGTACCTATTAAAGTGGCCGGTGACCACATCATTAGTCATGGAATCCCCAATGTCAGTCCCGTTGCAATTGGAGTGGTTAACCAAGCCTAGGCCTTGTTCTACTGGGGTAATAGAGGGTGCTAAATACCCTCAAATGAAAGCAAAAGCAATTGAAGATCTGGCAAACTATTCAGTGCGTATTTGCATTTGTGCTCTGTACAGTGTCTAAAACTACAATTTACAACGTTTTTGCAGGGTTGAGCAATGTAGCCAATGACAGGCATATCTGTTTGAGCACAATGGCCAATCAGAAACATTTTAGTTTGTCAGAATTCACACATACACACTGCAAAGTTTCAGGAATGCCATCTGCATATGCCATCTGAAATAGCAGTGATTAATACAGTGATAACCAAAGCAATGGATAGGACAAAAAATATATGTGAGAGCACCCTCAGTGATTTAATTCTGGAACCGCTCCTGGCCAAACTTCCATGGACAGTGCATCTAGTTCATGGACCAAAAGTGTGTGTAAACTTTTTTGAGATCGGTACATATCAACCAGTAATTTCATTTCCAGTAACAGACAGTAGAAACTTCAGGAATGAATGGTCTGCGATTTATGACAAAATATTGTCCCACAACTGATCATTTTTTGAATTCAGCGAATTGACCACACGCACCATTTCTTCTCAAACCATTTCTTCTCAAACCATATAAAATAACCACAATTTAACAACAGCAAACTTGTTAGCTAGACAGTTAGCATAAGCTAACAAAATTTACTTATTTTCACTTATTTGTCTACTTGGCTAGTTAATCCAAACAATATAAAAATTTATACCGTTGATAAACAATATAAAAACAGATGTCACATAGGGCTAAATGCGTAGCATTTTAATACAACTGTTAATGTTACTGCAGCGGGGAATATAAACGAGTTATTTTATTTAATCTGTGTTATTTTAATGTGTCTGCATTCAAGCATTTCAGTGGGCTTAAATAGATAATCCTTTACAGCAGATTTAGTTCATTAGTAACTTACTTTTAGCAGCATCAGTCGCATGCGCACCCACAAAACCTCCCCTTACTTACTAATTGAGTTCACTGGAAACTCGCACACTTCTGAATTGAGTTCACTGGAAACTCGCACTAAACGGTTCATTTGAATCAGTGAGTTGTCGGCTTGAGCACAGCTGCAATCGGATCATTCTAATTCGTGAATGAATGGTTTGGTGCGTTTTGCGAACCAATTAAATAAAGGTTAGTTGAAAATAATCAGTTCTTCTTGAATCAGACACCGCTTCTGCATCTCGGAGCACGTGATATATAGGGAATATAAGGAATGACGATATGTTTTATGAAATGTAGTGAAGTAAAAAGTACAATCTTATGCTTTGGAATGTAGTGAAATAAAAGTAAAAGTTACTCAAAATAAAACTACTCCAGTAAAGTACAGATACTTGAAAAAGTACTTAAGTACAGTAACGAAGTAAAACTACTCTGTTACTGTCCACCACTGGTTAACATGCTTTTTCCTGTGACTGTAATAGTCTGTCTCCTTACTGCTCATGCACATGGTTTTGTGTTTAAAATATTATTAACAGATTTTGAAGGGTAAATTGGACACAGTTTGTATTTGCTGTAATTAATGTCTTACTGTTACGTCTTGCATTTAAAAGACAAAACAAATAGAACCATTAAACCTCCATAAATCTGCAGAAATAAACTACCAGTTAAATCACCTGTAACTTCTAAACGCTGGCCGATGATCTGTTGTAATGACTCATGCTGCTGTGACACTCTTTAATTGTCATATAACAAACCAAGCTGTCATTGCTTCAGACTGGATTTTCCATCTCAGTGGAATTGGCTGTCCTTTCAGTTCTTCCATGTTCTCATTCCTTTTTTCTTCTTTAATGGCTTCTATCTCTTTGTGTAGAGCGATGTGGTGTTTTGTTCCAGCAGGCAGTTGAGCTGAGAGATGGTGCGTCATGGTGCGTTAAAGGCACTTGTGAAATACATCTTTGATTAATTCTCATACTTCTGTGCTTTACACAGCAGGAGCTGATAAGGTAGCTATTGTCTGACCCTTTAGTGCTGGGAATTTCTGTTTTATTACCCGTGAGCTGTTGCATTACAAAGTTCCATGACTTGAATTCTCCATCTCTCACTTTTTGTTAATGGCATAATAAGAGTTCAAAATGGTCCTTCTATGGGCACATAAATGAATCTCGTATGGCCTGTCGGAGACATTCGCACATTGGCGGTGACCGAATTGTGTTGCAGTGACTCTGTGTTCGTGTGCACAAAATCAATGCAGTGAACAAAAGAAAATCTAAATGGACAGCAGATGACAGAACAGCGAATAAACCTGCATGAAAAAAAAGACAGATAATTGTGTCTCCTGGCCTCCCGAGTGAATACTTGACCTGAGATACAGGGGCTGTGACAGATGCTCATGGGAGATTGCAAATCAGCTTTCACTGTTTACAAAGAGAAATTGGCACATTATGCAAATAGCTGTATTATATTGCCTCGGCATCTTTTAATTTTACGAAGTGGTTCGACGATTAACTTAATGAGAATATTCATTGAGACTCTACAAGGACGGTGATTTGAAAGCACTGTGCCAAGTTCAGCAGAAGTTCAGTCATGTGATGTTATACGAACACTCTGATCGGTGTATATAGCCCAAGTAATCCTCTGGCTTGTGTCTTAACATCTTATCGACTGTAAATAGATTCTGAGACTTTTCCGTCCCCTGTAAGGTCTTCTGACCAGCAACTTGCTGAAGTAATTTTACTTTTTATTTTATTTGTATTAATGTTTATGTTATTATGTCATGTAATTATTATTATTATTTTTTTTTATTCACATGCATGTATGGGGTTAACGGTAGACTTCCAGAGCTTAATTAACATTTTTTTCTTTTTCTAGCTTTAACCACATTTTTTTTCGCATCATTTTTTTTGTCCCTAACAGACCATTCAGAGCTTCAAATCATTCCAGATGTATCTTGGCAAGCTAGACATTTTAATACTGGCATAAAATCTGAGACATATTGCTGTTTATTTTGCTGTGTAAACCCATTTAAATTAAGGTGGAGCATTTCGTTCTGCAGACGTTCTGTGGTTTGTAGTCAGAGTTTCTCTTCATTAAGATCAGATGTAATAATCACTGAATATTTCAGAGACGTAACTCTGAGAACAAAGCTGTGCTAGAAGAATTTGCAGATAAAGTCTAGACTGTTCCTTTCGTGTTTTTGCAGCTTTTGATGTAATGAGCCTTGCAAACTTTGCAACAACAGGTTTTCTCAGATGTGTTTGTTTTTACAGTTTGTTAGCTTTTAAACAGAAAGTTTTAGTGCTTAAAAAGTAATCAGTAAGACAAAGAGTATTTATTTATTTAGTATATATATATATATATATATATATATATATATATATATATATATATATATATATATATATATATATTAGTAAAATAAATAAAATTTTAAATGTATTTAGTAAAATAATAAAAATGTTAAATATTTTTATTTATCATCATTATTATTAAACAAAAATAAAATAAAAAAATTAAAATTATTATTATTATTATTATTATTATTATTATTATTATTATATTTATATAGACAGTTATAATATTATAAATTTAAATTCTAATATATGTATTTATAAATAAAATCAACAACAACAACGATAATGTATTTGTTTATTTTATAAATATATTTATTATTATTATAGTTATTTGTCTAATTGTTTCTAAATTTATTTATTTTATTTATAGACTTTTGCCTTTTGAGTCTAAAATAATGGGACCTTCTCAGTTTTAACTTATTAAAACAACTCCTAATAGATGTAATGTTTCAACATATGCTTTTTCTTCAGGGTTTTCTTTGACTTTATGGAAAAGTGGGAGGTGGGCAGGAAAGTAGGGGTTAGAGAGGGGATGAGAAATGACGCAGTAGAGAGATTAAAAAACTATTGGGAATGACTCCAGCATACACTAACAGTGTGCTTTCACATTCTTAATCCTAACAAACTTAAGAAAAGTTTGCCAGAAAAGTTAAACTATAAAAGTTCACTCAGGATGAGTGCTAACATACAACATCCTAATGACCCCCGTTGATATACAAATTATTTATTATGCAGGCCCGCGGCCCACACCGTGTGTCTGGTTTCTAAGTTGGAAGTTTTATGTCTTTAATAAAAGCAGCACAACGGCACCTATTGTCATTAGAGGTGAAATTAGGCAGAGCGGGCATTGTTTTGGAAAGGGAATGTAATTTATGCGACTTGCCAAAGGGAAGTGAGTTTAATTCCTCCGGGCTAATGAGCTATAAATCAGTCTCTGCGGGCTGTCGGAGTGTTATCAGTACATCATCTCCCGCCACACCTCCCTCTGATCGACTCTCTGCCTCTCCACGCTCTGAAATCTCACCTGGTCAATGGAACAAATGGTAACATACATCCTCTTGTGCATTTGTGTGTCTATACAATAAAAACCACCTATTTTTGCATGCTAATTCACTACAACCCCAAGCAGTTTCGATTAATGTGACGATCAACGCCAGATGCTCAACTTTCTGTCAAGGCTTGGGGAAAAAGCAAATTGATTGCATGTTTAAACTGTCAAATACGAGCGATTTATCTTCCGTTTTCAATCAACTCAGGAAGAAGTGCAGGTAGGTTCACTTGGTCACAATGCCCACTTTTGGCGGGCAAATAAATTCACCTCCCCTGCAAATGCACAATTTGTCACTTTGTGTTGTGCAGCAAATTGGCTGAGTCAACACTTGATTAAAGGAACTCTTCTTCTCTTTTTCAATCTCTCCTATTTACTTTTGTCATTCACACAAAAGCGAAAGTGACCGGGTGATCACTGACCCCATGGAGTGTGTTGTTGTTGGAATGATTAGTGTGCCCTAGATCCGATGTCTTACTAAATTGTAGCTCTGATGAATCAGTCATGAAATGGCAAGCAGGTTTCTTTATACAGATGGAGAGATTATGCATCATTTGTTAGGTATAATTCGATCATTTGTTAAATTCCAAAGTGCATATTGTTAGTTGTTGAATTACAGATGCATCAATCATAACACTGCAAATTTGTGTTATGTGTCGTGGAGAACAGGCCAATTTTCCTCTTAAGAAATTTCCTTCCTCAGGCCATCAGGATGCTTAAAGAGACTGTTTAGCAGAAAGAACATTTTGTTAAAGAGTATATTTATTTTGGCATGTCATTCCAGACTTGTATGGCTTTCTTTCTTCTGTGGAATATAAAGATACAGATTTCCAATCACTGGTTTTGATTCAGATCTGATTTTGGTTTGATTCATTTGATTGATTTTGGTCCTTTATTTATGTATCCAAGAGAACTGACTCAGAAGAGTTGTTTGTTCATGAATCAAACTTTTATATTTTTGATTCACTAAAAAGTAAGGATGTAACGATTAACCATGAGCTGGTTGAAAATCGATTCCAATCTGTGACTAATCAAATTGGTTGAGATGCCAAACAAACCGCGATACAATTGGAGTAGGAGTTTAAATGAATGTATCTCTGAGGAGAACTGACTATATTTAGAAAAGTTCATGTGGTATTTTCTTTGCATCTTGCCTCTGAACAATCCATATTACAGTAGTGTTCATAAGCACAGCTCTGCTTTTTTTACAGCGGTAACCCAGGAAACACTGTATCATTGCTGTTCATGACGTTAGATCAGATGTATAAAGTAAAACAGCTTCACATTCAGCTCGTCTGCTGTTTCGTTCAGATATGTTTTATATATGTATAGTTTCACAAAACTAAAGTCAGACCATTCTGTTTTTGCTTCAAATTTCGAAATTATATAGTGTCATTTAGATTAAAAACTACTCATGCTGCATGCATGCTGCATCTTTGTTTGGATCATGATTAAAATCCAGTGGTTGCCTCTAATTTTAAATGGAAGGAGCACAGACAAAACCTTAGTTTGTTCATGTTAAGATATTTCTTTTATTTGTGTAACTTACTTGTCATGTGTTTCTGAATCAAACTACTTTGGTTGTGCTGTATATTTTTGAATCACTAAAAAGAATCGACTCAAAATAGTCATGTGTTTCCGAATCAAACTACCTTGGTTGTGCTGCATGTTTTTTATTTACTAAAAAAGAATAGGTTCATAAAAGTGATGTATTGGTGAAACAAACATTTCTGGGTGTGCTGTATATTTATGGGGAAAAAAGATGAAGAAAGAAATTTGTTTATTTTAGTAATTTGTTTTGAATTGAACCGGGCTTTTTTCATATGTCTCTGTGTTTTAATACTTACTAGTTATATATTTATGGTACTCATATCCTATATTTATATATTTATCTTGCAAACCCAGGTAAAAAGTGGTGAAGGAAAATAAATAGCAATATTATTCAAATTAATTGGAAATATTTTGGAAATTATATATAAAAATGGAAATTATATATTTTGAAAAATATATATACATTTTATAATAAACCATTGCACAGCTGTCTGGGAGGCTGGTAGAAAAGAAAATCCCTGCCTTTGTATACGTGTATGAAAATTAAAGCTTTAGTCTTGAATGTTAACAAACTGCATCGGTAAAGAGCTGCAATTTCTGTCATTTAATGTTCCCTCATTATTCCGGAAGATAATTCCCACCTACACAATGCTAAACAAATTAAAGAGTAGCTGAATGAATTCCCAGATGAAGTTAAATGCTTTGTTTTCAACATCAGTGGAGCTGTCATGGAAACACAAGGAAGATATTCTGAAGATGAAGGGTTTGTCCTACTCCTTGATTTTAATATATAGCTTGCTGTTTCCATAATTTTTTCCACCCCCTGTAGGTAAGCATATCCCTTGAGAAAAAAAAAAAAGCAAGCACTGTTGAGAATGTGTTTATGAACTGCAGAGGTTTCATAAATCCATCCGGTTGACTCCAAACCTGGAAGTGAAGAGCGGAGATTTAATTTGATGGTTGACTGCCCCCCTTTAAACTCGCAAGGAATTATTCCCATAGGACCCTTCAGTTTATGCCACCCAAATGAATAAATAAATGAAAAAATAAAATATATATTTTTAAAATAAATGCTAAATAAAATCACAATAAAGACAACTACCTTTAAAAAACAAATTTCTGTTAAAGCAAAAAAAGAACATGTCTGTGATCATTTACTCCTTAATCCACTACAAACCTGTATGATTTTCTTTCCTCTGTGGAACACAAATTAAGATGTTTTGCAGAATGTCCGAGCTCTCTTTTCCATATAATGAACATGAATAGGATTTTGTGGATAAGAGCTGTGAAAAGCCCAAATATGACAAAAAAAGCACTATAAAAGCATCATGTTTTATGAAGCCATATCCTAGCTTTTTGTGGGGAAATAGATCTTGTCTTAAATCTAGCTTGAAACTCCTTGTAACAGAGGACTTCAAATAGTGCAGTTTTCATACTGCTCGACCACGCGATTGAAAAAGTCTCATTTCAGCACCATGGACAGGTCCTCTTACGTATATTAATGTTGTTTCTACAACACTACATGACTATCGTCTGTAACTTTTATCATTCTTAATGTAATCTACTGTGTTCGAACTTTATTTATTTGCTTTTTTATGCATCTGATGTTGTAAGACACAATATTTCACTCTATTGTACACATTTTCTTTTTTTTTATCCTGGGCGTGAGCACTTGCATCTTCTTTGAGCTGTATATTGTAATTTTTCCACGAAAATCTGCTTTGAGCTTTATTCTGACAGATCATAGGAAGCCATTACCATGTAGGGTGGAGAAATTCATACACTCTTCGTGTAAAAGAACGTTGCATAAAATTGAGCTTGACATGAAAGCGGCATGGTACCCAAACCAAAAATATCAAGAGAAATGCATGCAAACTAGGTTTATTTTGATTAATGTTTAATTGCTGAAAGTAATTAAACCGAAGATAGATAATTGATGGAGTTTAATTATTTAACCGCAAGGGCGATTTTCTCATAATTCAGTAAATCATACAAAATTGAGGTCTGAATATGAAGATACAGTACGCCTTATAAATATCTAAATGATCTCCACCCTCAGTCATTCAGATGTATAGGTTGTTCCTCCAGAGTCGATCAGCTCTGCTATTTCATGTAGGTCATGTTTAGCACCACCGGCGAGGCAGGCATAGAGAGTTCATGTCCTTTTGTACATTGTTTCTGAGTGGAGTTAGACAGAAGCCAGCTCCCTGAGCTCTCTGTGCCCAGGGCTGTTGAGTTCTCTGGGATTGTGTTTATGGAGCAGGGCAGGAGCAGGTGAGGTCACCTGCTCGGCAGCTCATCCGTTTGTGAGCCTGGTGACGAGGCTCTGATTTGGCTTGACATCTGTGGCAGATTTGCCAAGCAGGTGAAGGAGAGACTTGAATTTGGCTGCAAACTGCTTCTGGCAGGAGGTTGGCAGGGCGTGTCAGCCAAGTACTCTCAGGCTCTTTCATGCACACATATGGATCTGTGTATACACCTGATGAAAATATCACCATCCCTGTCGATGTATCCTGAAAATAACAAGCATACGATTCTCCCTATGTAACTCCAGAACTAACATGAAATCCAGCATTTGTTTTCTTGCATCCTCATTCAGCGCATGTACATCTAGAAGATTCGCGAGAGCAGAACTCACTGTGGGGAGGACTTAATGATGCAGAATCTTTTTAAAGAGCTTGGCACTTTATTAGCGGGCCTGCTGTCAAGGGGTGGGGGCTTATGGAGTTGGATCAGGCCGTACACATAAACATTTGCACAGTTATTACATCATTCTTATCACTCAGAAGGAGCACAGGATTGCCCGAAGGCCACGCCAAATTCTAGTTTAAACAAAAATCGTTTGTGCTGCGACATGTTGCATTATATTAGCCGAATAAATCTTGTCTGTTGTGCAAATACAGTATTGTAGATCAAGTTTTATTTGCTTGCAAAGGTTAAACAAAAACTACTTAAAGGAGAATTCTGACGGCACCCATTTACTACAGAGGATCCATTGTTGAGCAAGTGATGTAATGCTAAATTTCTGTTCCGATAAAGAAACTCATATACTGTACATCTTGGATTGTCTGAGGCTGAGTAAATTTTCAGTAACATTTCATTTTTGGGTGAGCTATTCCTTTAATGAGAAGATTTTTGGGTATAATTTTGAATTTGCAGAGTTAAAAAGTTTTTAAAGACTTTTAGATTCAACTTCTGAAACCAAGGGTCAGGGAGAAGTATTAAGAAGGGGCAAAAGAAAAAGCAATGGACTCAGAAATGTGAGTGTGAAAAAATAAAGACCTCAGTGGTATTATGAGGCTGATGTTAAGGACAAAAGGGAAACATCTGTGGGTGTTAACTGCGATGCAGGAAAAGTTTTTTTTAAGTCTTGAAAGAATGCCGTAATTTGCTGGTACAAGTTTAGTACAAGTTTAAAATTCTTCACCTCTACCTTTACTTGACATCAACTTCTTCCTAATCAACACATTTTAGCTCTGTCTAAATATACTTCAATGAATCCCCTATCTATTGGATTGCCGGGAAAGGATAAGGGTACATACGCTTATGTATTTCTGAAATAAAATATAGGGAAGCTGGAATAACAAGCAAAATTTGATTTGTGGCACACAATTTTCATTTTAGAGATCACCACTGTGCTACTTCAGGGCAGCAAAATGGGTTTCCAGTGCTGAGGGACTTGTCTGAGCCGAATTAGAATTCCTAGACTCTAACGCATCTTATCTGTTTTTGCCTGGGAACTGATTGGATTAAATGTTATAATGATCATTTAACTTCTAATTACTGTAGCTGTTTATCTGGCTTTGTTCTGAAGAAAATGACATAAAAATATAATAATATATGTATATATATATATATATGATAAACTTGTTTATTTCATTAGATTTTTTTCCTATTTTTGCAAAAAAAAAAAAAAAAAGTGTTGATGATGAATTAAATAACTTTAGTTAATCTCATGAATTCTGACTTTTTAGAAAGCAGTATGAAATGGTAAAATTATCAAATTTGACTATTTAAATTGAAAATCATTGTTTCATCTCCAATTAATATCTTAAGGGAACATGTTAACTTTTCGCATCCCTAAAATTACACACACACACACAAACACACACACACACACACACACACAAAAAAACAAAAAAAAAAAAACAAAAAAATAAAAATAATAATAAAAATATATATATATATATATAAATTAAAAATAATAATAAAAATTTGTAAATATATATATATATATATATATATATATATATATATATATATATATATATATATAAAAATTTATTCCAGTTTGAAAACCCCTTCTCTAAGACTATGAATATACACATTAATAAATCAAACTAATCTACTCAAAGATCTCAACTCTTAACTACTAACTAAAAAAAAAAAAATTGTCATATAAATGTATGATTCTGCTTGTACTGTCCTAATTTGTTTTTAGTAGTCCTTTGGCTATCATTATAGACTAGTACCATGATTGATAAACTCTAGCATCTGCGTTAGTTCTAGATCCAGTACAGGGAGTTCCATTCAAAGTAATGTGCTGATGGATGGGCTAAGCTAAAGATGAAATGGCCATTAACAGCTTCTATTTTCAGTTCCCAAGAGAGACAGAGATGGGAAAATGCTCCGGTGTTTCTCACATGAGGTTCAATATTTGAGGAAAAGACACCATAAAGGGTCTTCTGAGAGATGAATCTGCTGCAAAAACAATTTTTTGTCTCCATATCTGGCAGTCAGAATGTCTGGGAAGCAGGAGAGATGATTCGAAAAGGGAGCTCCTCTGAAATTGATTGCTTTCACTGATTTGTGGGGTAACAGGCTGGTGACACTGCTGTCTCCACAGCTTCTGCAGTTAAGCATCACAGTCCAGTGGATATGACACTTCATTGTCCAGACTAGAGCTCTAGTGTGACCCTTAAGGGGGACAGTCAGCACAGGTGAGACAGGTGATCTCCTTACTTGTCCTCTCATCACTCTGAAATGACACTCTCTCTTCTCTCAAGAATCCCACTCACTTTTCACAGGAGAATCATTTAGGCAAAACTCTGAAAAATTGAACCTGGTCTTCTGAGGTCAGTGTAATGTTAATGTATGACCTTCCTTACTTCAGCAAATGGGACATTGTAATCGTGACTGTTACTGGGACTGGGTTTGACATCAATGGATTCTTGAGATGAATACTTGAATATTTTAAGTGAACATCAGAGGATCTATGTTATTCAGTGTGTGTTTGGAGGTTTATTTCTAGACCTCATGCCTGGACACCAAAAAACACCAAACATGCTTGATGTTTTAAGTCAACAACTAATACTCCCAGGTAGTGGTGGAAAAAGTACTTAAGAAGAATTCAAAGAAATTGTACTCAAGTAAAAGTATTGAAACTTACTGAAAAATAATATGACTAAATAACTACTAAAAAGTAGTTTGCTGAAAAACTGCTCAAGTTACTGCGTTACAAAGTACTTTAGTATTGTTTTTCTATTTTTACCCAAAATGAGACGGTGTGAGCATTATGGAGCAGGGTTAACCCTAACATGCATGTACTTTAACGTCTGTTTCACAAGTGAGACTCAGGAAATCCCTTATATGGACGAATGCATCAGTTATCACTACAGCTGAATAACATGTAGATAGAGATGCTTTGACTGATGAAACGTGGAAGACAATAAACACCCAATTGTAATACAATGCTAACTGACATAGCTTGTGTCACAGTAAAGATTATTATAAAGAATATTTTCTGTCTCACTGTGATAAGAAGCACCATGGAACCTCAGAAACTGTTTCAAACACAACTGATGTTATATAGTGATTTTGGAGCAAAACATGATATTAGTCTCACAAATTATCAAGTTTGACGCTATGTTAAGCAAACATACTACCTATCCCTGTTGCCAGGAGCAACAGTATATTTCCAATATCAAAAATTACATAAACAAATAAAAAAATTACATTCACGCACATAATTATAAGTTAGTTTTTAAGATGGGCAAAAGCAAAGAAAAGTAAGTCAGGGTTTAAAAGAAAAGAACGGGTTTAAAATGTGCCAGTAAAAATGTGCCAGTAAAAAATAATGTGGTGTGGGTAAGTTTGGGCATCGTTTGACTTTGGACTTTGTACTTTTGGTGAAAAATAAATGTAGCGAAGTTGAATACTTTAGTTTTATTCTACTCAAGTAAAAGTAAAAGTACCACAATTTAATTATACTCAGGAAAGTAGAAAAAATGTACTCAAGTACTATAATGAAAGTGTTTGTAATTAGTTACTTTCCACATCTAGTCCCAGGTCATGTTTGCTCGTTGCTGACGGACATATATTTTGCTTTATATTTTTAAATATATTTTTAAATATGACCCTCAATTTTCTTTAACATTATATTTATTGATTTTAGGAATATCATTGCTAAAGAATAGTAAATAAAAATTACAAAAGTCAAAGGCAGAAAATGCAGAAAACTTTTGGATGCATCCTCTGGTTACTTTATAATTTATTTATTATTTTCTTTTACTTGGTGAATTCTGTTTATAATAAGCTATATGGTTTGCCTTTATTTGTCTTGCTCTGCATATTCATCTTTTTTTATTTTAATATGTCTGTATTGGCTGACGTTGCATGCTGTTATTTTTATATACAGTTTCAAATTTGCCTATTGTAATAATATATTATTATTTTAATATTTTTTATAGGGCTCATAGGACGTTGCTTAAAAAAAAACATTATGTTGTGTATTTGGTGTAATGCAATGTGTTTATGCGGTTTAAGTTAAAAAAAAAATACATTATTTTCCACATAATGTACATTATTGTTGCTCCTCTATGCCCCGCCTTTTAGAAGCTCATCGTTCTAAAAAAAACAAGGTGTGCTCTGATTGGCCAGCTGTCCAGTGCATTGTGATCAGAGAAATGACAAACAACAATCGCTCTACACTGCTCAAAACTCACGTTTGAATCGTCAGTGGCAAATTCTTTAAATATAAAAAAAACTTACTTACAGGTTGTGAATCAGAAGCCCCAGACTGTCCTTGCAAAGTTGGAACTGCCCCACTTTATAGAAACAGCCTTTATGCACAGATGCATTGTAGTTAACTCTGCAGGTTCAGGAAACTATTCTCCATAAAATGCGCTGCACACATCTGAATATTTGGGTTGAACACAACTTAACCACTGATTTCTAGTTGTGTCCTCTTTTGGAAGGCCAAACAAAGTAGTTTTAAGTTTACTTATTTACTAAACAAACAGGACTTGAGAACGGCACGGCCGGCAGGCTTGTGGAAACCACATGTGACAACCCCGGGCTGGACTCTGCTTTGTCCACGGTGAAAGCGCAAAGTTGATGTATTTCCTCAGCGACCAGCATGGATCAGCTCTAGGCATGACGAGACAGATATCATCCTCTTTTGGAAGGCCAAACAAAGTAGTTTCACTTTCACAACGAAACACACAGCGTCTCCACGACATGGCAGTTGCGGCAACAGTGAGAATAAAAGTTACGCCTTCTTTCTTTGTGTGAACATTTGGGCGGTGTTATGCAAATCTTCCCACACAGTGACGTAGACATGTGGGGGGTGTTTAAACGAGGTGTTTTAGGGGGGCGTCGACAAGTATAACTTTTATAAAGAATATCTCTTTGGGTTTGAGACTTTAGTCTTTGCAACTTTAGGGATCTTATCTATGCACAAACAGCTTGTAACACTCCAAAGAGAGAGAAAAAAATGAAATTGCATCATATGACCCCAATGTAATTTATTCTTGTAATGGCAAAGCTGAATTTTCAGCAGCATCATTACTCCAGTCTTCATTGTAACATGATCCTTCAGAAATTATTCTAATGTGCTTTTCTGCTCAAGAAACAGTTCTTATTATTATCAGTGATGAAAATGGTTGTGCTGCTTGATAATTTTGTAATGTGGAAACTGTGATACTTTTTTTCCCTTAAGATTGGAATAGATGAGGAATAGAAAATTCAAAAGAACAGCATTCATTTGAAATAGATTTCCTGTAAAAACGTCAAAGTCTTCACTGTCATTTCTGATCAATTTAATGCATCCTTGCAGAATAAAAGTATTGTTAATAAAAAAAAAAATTGTCGAGAATCAACTCTTGCTTTGCTACATGCATAAATTCTTAAGAACTGAATTCTGAAATCATAACTACGATCAGAGAGGATAAAGTTCTTATAATAGATGCACCTAGTCTTTAAATGTGCCCCAGGCCATGTCCTTGTGTCCACATGCTAGTGTGCTAACACCCGGATTGCAGCCCAGTAAGAGGGATTTTTAATGTGCTGAGACAGGACGTTGTGTCCCTGTCAAAGGGACAGGGAATGAGAGTGATGTGTGATGAGATGCCGCAGTCGTGCTCCACTCTGGCTGAGCTGATGGATAGTGATAGATGCTTACGAGAGATGATAAATGAGTAAGAATGGTGGTTATAGTTTGTAACAGCGACCAATACAGCACAGCATAGGCTGTGGTGACCCTTCAATGTACTGTCACACAAAAAAACAACCAGAAGCATGGAGACAAATTACTGTCCATCTCTGTTAGTAAACACATAACAAATGTTCAGTGCTGTGTTTGATTCATTCAGTGATGTAACTGTTGTTCAATTGCCATGGCATGCTGGGATTGCTAGTGCCAAACTCTTCCAAAGGTACAATCGGCTCCACAGGGCCTGAATAATGACTGTTGGCTATTTCTCCTGGATTTTTGTTGAGATGTTCAAGGTAGCTCTGAGTAGGGCTGCAGGATATATCGAAGTAAAATCAATATGGTTAGTGCTATTTTATTATGATTAATATAAATATAAAGATATCTATATATATATATATTCTTTTTTCTTTTCTATTTTTTATTTCAGTTAACGTTTATTTTAAGTAACGACAATTTTTTTTTACAAATGGTTTTAGTTTAGTGTTAGTTTTAGTTGGCTTTAATAACCTTGATCATGATATGGCTTAGTGGGATTGTCAGATTGCACAGACTGCGATATATTTTTATAAATATGTAATACTGGTTTTAGAGTGCAGCACGGCTTTTACACATAAAGTTCATGATACAGTTTGTTTCAGTGGCGCTTCATTCAAAAATGCCAGTGTTAAAATAACCTGTCAAAATAAAAGGCTGAAAATGAAAAATTTACACATAAATATTAGTTAATATTGGTTAATTTTACAGTAAAATAAAATTATTTTTATTTCTCCATTTATTACAGTTCAGTAATGTTAAAATATATTTTTGTTTAATATTTTTATTTAATAATCACAATAATAATATTAATAATAATAATTTAATAAAAACTCACCTTATGATTACTGAAAGAGTTTTGAGTTGGTTTTTGTAAACCCCTAGTAAACCCCTATATGAACACCCACATTTTTCACGTTTTTATCCAAATTGTCCAGCCCTACAAGGATTTTACAGTCAAGGAAAAAAAAAACATATTTCAGCTTTTTTATTATTATTATTTTGATTTTATTGTGCATATGAAGAGTTCCAATGCAAAAGCCTCTAAAGCCATCTTGGTCAAAAATGATAACAATACTGAGTGAATGATCTCCACACATAGTACTGTATATGTTCATCAAGTACTTTCACTTCAAATGTGCTAAATTCCAGCCTCAACCCATTCAGAAGTACTAGTACTTACAGTACATAGAAACCTATGCGTAGTAGCCAGAAAAAAAATTATAATTTTAAAGAAAAACGTCAGACATACTTAGAGGCTTTTGTATCTGATCTCTTCATATTTACATTTACATTTACATTTAGTCATTTTGCAGATGCTTTTATCCAAAGCGACTTACAGTTGGGGGATACATAAAGCGATTCTTCTTACAGAGGCAAACAGACACAGGAAGTGCTTATAATATCAAGTTTTAGACATTGTTCAAATAAGTACAAGCTAGAAAGAGAAGGAATAAATAAAGAGAAAGACATTTTTTTAATGATGATGAAATCAAGTAGTTTCAGAAGAGATGAGTTTTCAGCTGTCGTTTGAAAATTGTCAGGGATTCCGCATTCTGGATAGGGGTGGGAAGATCATTCCACCAGCCAGGAATGGTGAACGAGAATGTTCTTGAAAGTGATTTTGAGCCTCTCTGTGATGGTACCACGAGGCGTTGCTCACTTGCGGATCTCAGACTTCTGGATGGGATGTAGATTCGTAGTAGTGAGTGGAAGAAGGCGGGTCCTGAGCCTGTGGCTGTTCTATATGCAAGCATCAATGTCTTGAACTTGATGCGAGCCACAATCGCTAGCCAGTGCAAGGAGATAAAGAGAGGTCTAACATGGGCTCTTTTGGGCTGGTTGAAGACCAGTCGTGCCGCTGCTTTCTGAATCATTTGTAGAGGTTTGATTGTGCTTAATGGAAGTCCAGCCAGAAGAGCATTGCAGTAGTACAGCCTAGAAATGACAAGGGCCTGGACAAGAAGTTGAGCCGCATACTCCGTTAGAAAGGGCCTGATCTTTCTGATGTTGTGCAATGCAAACCTGCAAGATCGAGCAGTCTTTGCAATGTGGTCTTTGAAAGTCAGCTGGTCATCAAAGCTTACCGCAAGATTTCTGACTGAAGTTGATGGGGTAATTGTAGAAGAACCTAGCTGGATGGAAAAATCTGTTGGATCATCTGGTTGAAATGAAAGATAGAGCTGTGTATCATTAGCGTAGCAATGGTAGGAGAAGCCATGTGCCTGTGTGATGGGACCCAGTGATGTCATGTATATGGAGAAGAGGAGAGGTCCAATAACTGATCCCTGAGGAACCCCAGTGACAAGTTGTTGTGCTTTGGATACCTCCCCTCCCCAAGCCACCCTGAAAAACCCACCAGATACACAGTAATCAAAACATCAAAATTCAAACCCTAAAAAACACAATAAAAATAGGGCAGACAGGAGGAACTAATGAATTACAATTTAAAAAACAGCAGATAGATCCAGCAGAATAAAAACTAATGATTTGGAATCAGCTTTTGCAATCTGCAGGGCTTCCGTGACTGACAGTAGCACAGTCTCAGTTAAATGGCCACTCCTGAAACTAGACTGGTTAGCATCCAGTTTGTTGTTCTGTGAGTGAAACAATGATATCTGGTTGAAAACAACTCTTTCAAGGGTTTTCGCTATGAATGGAAGGAGAGAGACAGGTCTGTAGCTATCTGTAAGTGAAGTGTTTAATGTAGGTTTTTTGAGCAGTGGGGTTACCCAAGCCTGCTTGAATGGAGTGGGGAAGGTGCCTGTGAGAGACATGTTGATAATGTGTGTGAGTGCTGGTAAAAGTTAAAGAAAGATTGATTTGACTAGGTCTAAAGTTACATGTTCTAGAGTGCATGTTGTAGGGTGGCTGGAGAGGAGAAGTTTCGATACTTCTGCCTCAGTGAGAGGACAGAAGGAGAAGATGGGAGTTTTAGCATTGGGTGTGGTTGGATTGAGGTCCTGTGTGTGTTGGGCTGAGAACTGACTACTGATTGTTCTGGTTTTGTCTTTGAAGAATGTGAAAAAATGCGAAATCATCAGCTGTTTTAGAAGTGGTGGGAGGTGGTGGAGGGGGACAGAGGAGAGAATTAAATGTTTTGAACAGATTACGTGTCTGGGGCACTGATGATCTTGTTGTGGAAGTATGAAGATTTGGCAGTATGGACTTCAGCAGAGAAAGATGAAAGCAAAGAATGATACAACGTCAGGTCTGAGAGATCTTTTGATTTGCAACATTTTCTCTCTGCTGCCCTAAGTTTGGTCCGATGCTCACAAAGAACATCTGATAACCAAGGGTTAGTAGAGGCAGCCCATGCTGGCCTGGAGGAGAGAGGACAAATGTCATCTAGACAAGAGGTTAAAGTAAAGCATAAAGTGTCAGTTGCTGCATTCACATCCAGAGATGAGAAATGGGTAGGTGAGGGAAGAGAGGAGGATACTACGGAGGAAAGATGGGATATGCACTTCCCTAGAAATCACACCAATCTCTCTAGAATGAGTCATTCTTTCCAAATGAATTCCAAGCTATTCAATACTTCTGGTGAAAATTCCTGGATCTTTTCATAATTATCTCAGAAAAACAAAATATAACAATGTCAGTTTTATTTATTTAGTTATTTTTTGCAATATTGTACAGCTGTAGCTCTGAGGCAATAAGTTAGGAGCAAACAGGAGCAGGCACTCACACTCATTGGAAATGTGGTCAGTCCCTGAAATCTCTCTGAGCTAAACCACTAAACTTTGCCAATGATTAAAGAACAGCAGCTGAGTTCTTCCTTGTCTCACTGACACACTCACACACTGCCTTGAAGCTGAAGACTACTTCAACAATTTCCCGAAGGACAGGCCTTATTAACTGAGGCGGTAGACCCCTTTCCTGTTTGTTTCTGTGTCTGTATGTGACTGGAGACTCTCTCAACTCTCTCGGCTACTTAGTAATGACTTTCTTGTCTCCTCTTCGAAATCCTCCAGTGGCAGTTTGTGTTGTGTGAAGTCTTGTCATCTGCTTGTGAGAAATGTCATTGATGGCTTTCTGTGGAAATGTCACTCATGAAATTAAGTTTCATGCATGCATGGTCTGCTGATAGATGGTCCAATTTAGTATACTTTGCAAAATCATAATTGATATCTGCTGTTACATCCTTTGCGGCAGTTTACTGTTCAGTGTGGATGTGTGTGGTCATGGGTTTTTTTTTCATAATGAAATAAGTGTTTGAAAATAAGCGCTCAGCAGTGACACTCTCAGGTTCTGTAAGGACCTGACAAAAAGTTTTTTACTGGGGAAAATTAGCTAAAATTGGCCTAAAGTGCTTTAGTGGGTTGAAATGCCATATTTCCAAAAGAACATGTTGAAGGTTTGTATTTTATTTCCATCAGGATTGGTGGATCAGGAAAACTATATTATGATTCATAGACCCCATTATGCCTCTGTTCTAATTTACATTTCTGTAAAGAACTAATTTTTTACATGGCTGATTTAGACTTTTAAAAAGTCAGATATAAAGCAATGTTGATCTAATGTAGTGTTTTGCAACCTTTTTGTTCAATACAATACAAAATTCGAAGGCCAACCCCAAAATATTGGCAAAAAAGTATTTCCTCTGGTATTTCTGCTGTAGTTATTAACTTTTTTATTAATAGAAACTGGTGCTGATATATTAAACTAATTAAAAATGATACATCTTCTTAACCTCCAATTTTTTCTAATTTAAGAAAAAAATTAAGAATATTTTGTAATCCCAAAAAGTCTTCTTAAGAATATTCTTATATTGAATAAGTTGAATATTTTGTAATCCCAAAAAAGTCGATGCTTAACTTATTTTTCAAAATTGTGTTCTTACAAAACTTCAGAAGAATTCAAATTGGGAAAAAGCGCCTTTGTAACGTCGGAAATAACTTCTTAAGAGGGCAGCGTGGTAAGAAATGTAATTATTTTATTGGGTTCTTTCAGGGAACACACTTAGGATTTAAGCATAACATCAACACTAACTTTGGTATAGTAGGATTATATCTTTGCGAGTCTTCTTACCAGCGCTAATGTAAAAAAAAAGATCAGCGTTATGTGGGCGCCTTTTGCATTCCGGGCCAGTAACCAACCTTAACGAAAGATAGGGTGACTTTTTAATTTCAGAAATATGACATAATTTTTGGCAGTATTCGCGCATACGAACGTGCCATACACAAGGCGTTTACTGTAGCAGCATGCATCATGCCATACTCTGTTAAGAGAGAGGTTTTGGTTTTTCAATAGGTTGAGTCTTCAGCAAGAAATACTTAGCAATAAGAACGTTTTTCTTCTTCAACCGGGCCCTTAGATGTTCAAGAACATATGATTTTTTTTTAAGAATCGCACATTCTTTTATTATGTTTTTTCCCCTTTTTGTTCAGAGATGATGATCTCATGGGATTTGTCATTTTTTAGGTAACTGTTAGAATGTGCAAACAAAACCTGCAGCTATCTATCAATATGAAATTATCTTAAAATATATTTGCAATTCGTCATTGCTATGAGCCAAATCTAAACAACCCAAAACAATAATTACATCCCCAAAGGTATACTTTTTTAGTCATTAATAATTGTCATTACTACAGCTGTGCTGTTCTTGTCCTTTACTAAAGGCTGCTTGTCTAAAGAACCCAGAACTGTTGTTGCTTGCTTTGTAATGCCACAATAATTCCATCTATTCCAGAATCTGAGATGTTTTACCAGTTTAATTAAATAGATTTTTTTTTTTTGGTCACTGTTGTGTCACAATAGATGTTTGTGACTGAGCCAAATTCTTCAGCAAAAGCATGCAAATGAGCTTTTGAATCTCAGAAATGTTCTCAGAACAACACGCTAATGGCATTTTTCATGCAAACCTACTGTACTGCAAAACTTTATCCAGCCACTGGCTTGTTAATGCCAATGATGAACTTTCTGTGTGAAGTCAGCTGAAACCAACTAAAAATTGCTATAGTTTGCTTTCAATGACCCATACTTCAGATGATACTTAAGATAATGAAAAGGAAGGGTTGAATTAGAGGACAAAACTCTGAGTCATCTTCAGCCCTGAACAGTATGCTTTGAGTACATTGGCTGGTCTTTTAACACCCGACATTATTTCCTCAGTGTTATTAAATAACACTTGTGTGCTGATGGTCTCAGCAGATAAGATCCTCTGATCCAGCTGGCAGGACATTTCTTCTGCAAGTGAATCACAGAGCCATAGCCTTTGGGCCATAGATCTGCTGGTTTTTGGGTTATAGACATGTTTCAGTTTAATGATGCTCTCAAATAAAGCTGGGTTTTTTGCGTGGGATACAGTTCTTTGTGTACACTGGAAAAGCCTTTGCTAAGAACTAAGAGTCCACATCCATAGACTTTGCTATGCTGTTTCTGGGGTGTAAAAAGCTTTAAAAATGACAAAATTGCAAACATGACTACTACAGTCTTATTGCTGGCATGAAAGCATAATCAATTTAAAGATTAAGTAATAATGTACAGAAAACCACTGCTTTGTATCTGTCTTGATCACAGAGACAGGTTTATTTTGCAATAATGACCATCTGACCGGACATATATTTAAATTTGAAATTATTTATCTAACTTGTATGTTAGCTTAATTATCCCCTAAAAACATCCATAATGGGATAGTTCACCCAAAAATGTAATTTACAGTACTCACCCTCATGTCATTCTAAACCCAGAATTTGGTCAATCTTCAAAACACATATTAAGTTATTTGAATAAAACCTGACATGTTTCTGTCCATCCATTGAAAGTACAATGTAACCAAAACGTATAAATCTAAAAAGTTAAAAAAAGGCCTTGTAAAACAAATTCATATGAATCTAGCAGTTTAATCCAAGTCTTTTGGAGAAATATGATTGCGTTATTTGATGAACAGGTTTAAGTTAGGGTTTTATTCACATATAATCACACATACATAGAGTGCATCACATTTGGTAAACACTGAAGCACATGTGGCATGCATCACAACAAACCTAATTGCTTCTTGCACATAAAACGCACACACACATTTGAGCTTCTGTTTTTACCATGTGATGTGCTCTGCGTATGTGTGTGCCAATCACTGATCTGCACTGCACAGAGAAGTCAATAAATAGATTTAAAAAAAAATTGCATTTTACGTCACAATGCTTTTGAGACCTTTTTGATACGTATACGTTTTGGTTACATAGACATTCATTGGAGAGACAGAAACCTCTCAGGTTCCATTAAATTATCTTCATTTGTATTTGAAGATTAATCAAAGTCTTATTGGTTTGGAACAACATGAGAGGAGTAAATGATGAATACTTGAATACAGCATGAATTTATGAATTATTTTAATCTACAATCTACAGGATGCTTCTGCTGCGGTATTAATGGAAAAGCTCACCCAAAAATGAAAATTTGCTGAAAATGTACTCACCCTCAGGTTATCCAGGATGTAGATGAGTTTGTTTCTTCATCAGAACAGTTTTGGAGAAATTTAGCATTACATCACTTGCTCAACAATGGATTCTCTGCAGTGAATGGGTGCCGTCAAAATGAGAGTCCAAACAGATGATAAAAGCTGCTTGTTTTATAATCCATAATAACGCTTCATTCAGAGAAACAAAGTAATCTACATCTTGGATGGCATGAGGGTGAATACATTTTTAGCAAATTTTTTAGTTTTGAGTGAACTGTTCCTTCAAGTATTACAGAAAGCTGTAATCTTATTTGCTTTCTTTGAATGCAGTTTCTAACTGAGGCTGATTCTCACCATACTGTACATCAGAACAGGAGAATTAAGTGATTTTTACAGACTCTCTGGTTCTTCTTATTTGAGACGGAATGTTCTGCAATTAAATTTTACGGAAGTCCTGTCTGAAGTTTTACAGTGTTGGAAAGGATTTAAATGGTCAAACTTTTTTTGCTTCACAAAAGAAGTGTTAGATAAGAAAAGCTGCTTACACACAAAGCAGAGAATAAGGCTATTGTTCACCTCCAACAAAAATACAGGAAAACAGCAACAGAAAAAAACATGGTTTCATTGTTTTATCCTGTTCCTCTCTCCAGGCAAACATGTGCATCAAAATAAATCCTTTGGTGTTTGCGCCAAGGCTGGCAGCTCAATACGTGGCATTTTGTTGGCATTTGCTATCAGGTTTTTACAATCCATCACAAGGCCTGTATCTGCACCCTTGCCATCTCACCGTAATACATTCACTGACCTTGTCGCGCTGACCCAGGCAGAGAAGTCAACAAATGGATTCCCCATTATGCAAGTTCCATTTATTAACAGTTTCTTCACTAGTTACTTCCCCACAGCCAAGAATACATGAATACTGAAATGCTTTTGACAGAGGTGTCGCTGGGTCTCAATAAAGTGCTTTGAAAATCCACCTCAAAGAGAATGGATTGAATTCTTCATGTTGAGAGGGCTGGAGGGGCACAGCATTATGGGAAAAGTTCATAGCAGTGTCACAACTTATGCAAATACTGTTACTTTCAGTAATGTGATACTTGATAGACCTTGATAGAGCCTTTAGAACTGTATTTAACAGTGTTTATGAATCAGTCAGAGTGACCCCCCTTTTTTTAACAATTACTTTGACGTCAGCTATTTGTGTGCTCTGGGGAACACAAATTACTTGAAAAATCTGCTCGATAGTTTGGATTAGAAGACTATGGCACTCTGGTCGCTTATGACAGTGGAAGAATACCTTCACTGTAGTCTAGTTAGCAATAAGGATCATTGCATTCATGAAGTGACAGCTAAAGTAGGGATAACGTGGAGTTTGGCCAGTGGGGAAGCATAATCTCATGCTGTGGGGCTTAATATGTGTATAGATTAAAATGAACAACTCAATGACTGAAGATCTGGACTAGCTCATGCTCTTCTTAAGTCTTTTGCTCAGATATCAGAGCACAAACCCTCGCCTCAAAGATTAAAAGTTGTGTGCAAGATGAAAGACTTGCTTTTAATTCTTTAGCTACTTGAAATCTGTTAATTGCTCTCTGACAAGAATGATAATGAACAAGTTATTTGCTGAATATCTCTAATAAATGCATGCGATTCTTAACTGCAGGTGACATTAAATCTAATTGAATACAGTTTGTTTATGATGTTTTTGTCAGTAAAGTAAACAGCTAGGCCTTAAATACATTTTTAAATACATATTTTAATTTGAATAGAGTTGTATCTTGTCAAGCTATGTATTTTATTCAGTGTATTTTTTATGTAAATATATTTGACATATTACATAAATTTATGTAATATAATAAATATACACAGTACACACACATATATTATGTAAATAATTATGGTCTATTAATTAGCCAAAATAAAACGAAATATATGTTAAATTTAAAATACATTACAGCAAAAATTCCAGTCAGCATAATCAAAGCTTTATTGGCATATCGAGCATTTACAGTAGGCTATTATTTACAAAAGTGTTCACAAGTAAGAGATCGAATTGAAGGGAAAAAAAGAATATAAAAGAATATAAAAATATTACCAATAATAGGCTAATAATAATAATGTAATAATAATATACAAATATGACGGGAAAAAGACGATCAGTTAATGAACTTACAAGACTGTAGGATAGATAGAAATTTTTATTTTAGGCCTATTTTATATTATGCACTTTATGTAACATTTATTCATGATAAACTTCACTTGAATGCTGACTGTCACACGTAATACAGTCCGGTAGCCAAGGTCTATGGTTAATATAATAATTTAATAATGTAATAATTTCTATAATAAATAATAATTCAAAATAAAATATTAATGAATTAATCTCTGATAATCCCGGGTTGCTATTGTCACGCAGGTTCTACGGTGCACCTCTCGGGCACCGTAGAAAACAAATATTCTCGGATTATGTAATCTGTATGAAACAGTTCATACTGGTTCTCAAATCTAATTGGTTGAGAACCACGAGATATTGTACTGGTATCGCCATAGGAACACCCTTATTTTGAAAATTTGCGTGGTCGTTTTTGGAGATGTGAGCTCCAGGGCATCAGCAGCTGTTCACACTCATGAACCCGCTGAGAGCAGCCTCACCTCAGCCAAATCTTCTGGAATTTGCCGCTGGCTCTGATTTCTCTATAGTGGTTAAACATGAGACATAATTAGTTTTGGATCATTCTAATGGGCAGTCTTTGGTCTCATGAATCTATTATTTGTTCCAGAGCAAATAGTTTTGGCTGAGGGGAAAATCTCATGACGTTAAGTTTTATGTAATCTTAATTAGCAAATCTTATGATGGCTGTTGTTGTTGTTGTTTATTCAATAAATACTATTTTATTTTCATTGTAGTATTAAATATTGGGAAACAGTGTGTCTCTCTGTGTGATCATGCTGTATAGTCAGAGCAGTACTTTTGACTAAATTGGGAAACTTTTTTATTTTCATTTGTTGTTGTTGTTTATTCAATAAATACTATTTTATTTTCATTGTAGTATTAAATATTGGGAAACAGTGTGTCTCTCTGTGTGTGTGCGTGTGTGTGTGTGTGTGTGTGTGTGTGTGTGTGTGTGTGTGTGTGTGTGTGATTGTGATATTTGTGAAATTAAACTGCCATTAGATTATTACAAACGGACAACTTATCACCAACAAAACATAAAAAATATACAGAAAGAGACTGAAATGGAAGTTATGTTTAGTTTTAATAACAGCTTGTAAGATGCGGTTAACAAATGCACTGATCAGTGCTGTCATCGGAAATCACCCTTAACAGATGAAAGGTTAGTAGGACAAAGATTTTGCTTTTCTCAGTGGACATTCAGACTAATGTTTTATTGTGAATATAAGATTGAGCTGAAGAATGAATGCTGTATCAGATGCAGGTAATCACACTCGCTTAGTTAATCTCTCTCTCATAATACTCTACATATAATACAGAGAGCTTTTACAATAAGCTTTCAATGAAGCAGCTCAATGTTACTTTGTTAATTCGATTCAATTCAAGTTTATTTTTATATAGCGCTTTTTACGATACAAATCGCTGCAAAGCAACTTTACAGAAAATTAAGTTTCTACAATATTTAGTAGTAGCTTATCAGTGGTGACTGTCAGTTTATGTGCATGTGGCAGAAATGTATGGAAAAAACAAACAGACGGTGAACACTATTAACAGTAATAGTGTTTGGATTGTAGCGTGGTACAAGACTAGTTAGGTACACAGGAGCTAAACCATTAAGGTGAGTAATAATATTTTGTAACTGATACAGAACTTAATAGGTAGTCAGTGCAGAGAATGTAGAATTGAGGTAATATGATCATATTTTCTTGACCTGGTAAGGACTCTAGCCGCTGCATTTTGGATTACCTGTAGCATGTTTATTGAAGATGCATGACAACCACCTAGAAGTGCATTACAATAGTCCAGTCTAGAGGTCATGAACGCATGAACTAGCTTTTCTGCATTAGAAACAGGTAACATGTTTCATAGCTTGGCAATGTTTCTAAGATGGAAGAATGCTGTTTTTGTAACATGGGAAATATGGTTTTCAAAAGACAAGTTGCCGTCTAATATAACACCCATATTTCTGACTGTAGAGGAAGTAACAGTTCATCCGTCTAGTTGCAAACTGTAATCTATGAGATTCTGTGTACTGTTTCTGTGTACTAGTAACTTCGTTACTAGTTCTAAAGTGACGCTTTCAAATTAGTAACGGATCTTGAGCTCAGCTGTTAAACTGAGATTTGAATCTGCAGTGGAAGAAGTTCTGCACAAAAGGGTTTTTAAAGACCCTCCGTTGTTGTTTTTCTTATATATTTACACACTTGTGCCATCAAACTGTTGTGTAAATGCAATATCACATGAGTAGATGTGAGATATGGCTGTATATCGGCACACTGTGTTTACCTACGACCGAATCTCATGTCTACTACTGTGATATTGCTCATGTGTACTTTTTCTTTCTTTCTTTCTTTCTTTCTTTCTTTCTTTCTTTCTTTCTTTCTTTATAAACAAGACAATTTACTAGAATTTTAAATTAATGTATTTATGTATGTATGGTATTTATGTAAGTATGTGAAGTAGTGTAGAAGTATTTCATTACCAACAAGGATGACTTTGTGTCTCAGAGGCTTGAACACACCCTGCATTCTGAATGATCTCATTACATCCATATTCAAATCAACCTGTGACTACCGTGCAATATTGGTATGTGTCTCCAGGCTGCTTCTACCTCTCGAGGCTCTTGTCTTTTTGGTATGTGAACAGGACAGAATATCAAAAAAAAAATTGTGGCTACGACATACAGTGATATCATGTTCCCACGAGTTAATGTGACCTTCCCATCATCATGAGTTGATGATGAGTTTGAGGGCAAAAGCCAGAGAATTTAGAAGTTTTTGCCCCCACTTGCCTCTGGTACATTTTGGCAAGAACTTTAGAGGTTCATTTCTCCAAATGTATTTTGATGTGCAGCTTTGACTGGCTTGTTAAATTGTATTTGACTGAAAATTTGAAAATTATGTATTTTAGTTTGAGGAGGGAAAAAAATCATTTTTCTTTTTTGTTTAGTTCTCTATTGTTCATCTTAGAATAATTTTTTGCCATGTGTTTTTATGATATTTAATAGTATAGTCTACCCGACTTATTCATTCATAATGCAAGCTCATGAATTTTTTAACTGTGTAAAGAGCGCTGTTTATGACAATACTGTGCTGCAAGTGTGAAGCAGCCTGCGTGATCTTATTACAATCTTGCCTACAGTAAATTTATGTAAATCTGAGCTTTATCATGGGTGGGAATTTTTATGAGGGATTTTGCCAACATCAGGGACTCATTCACAAGAGATTCTGTCTTCTGTACTAGAGACTGTTGCCATTTCTTCATTTTAGCTAATGGTATCATTCTGCTGTAACTGTATAATTAAATATCATGGGATTTTTTTCCTCATCCAGAAAAAAGATAAAGAAATTAAAATAATAATAAAAAAAACCTCTTTAAAAAGTGAAAATGTGCAGTTATTACCTTAAGGCACTCTATTTTATTTATTTATTTTTTTATTTTTTTATTTTTTACCTCATTTGACCCTTAAAATCAATTTTAATTTGTGCCATTAAATGCAGTCAGTCTGAAGTAGTACTGAGCATCATGCTCTTCCCTTTTAGCAAGCACGGGGGGCAATGGTGGACCATTATTACTTTTTCTTAAGCATTCTAATTACCATAAATATGGAAGATACAGTCTTCCATACAGTGGGCAAAGGTTTATTTTGTCTCGCACAGAGAAAACGTCTTCATGTGTGACGCACAGCAAGGAAAATTATTTGGCATAGGCTTGCTTTGTCTTTGTCATGCACAAACTTATGCATATAGATGCACACACAATGCATGAGAAATCTGATTTTTGTTGTTGTTGTTGTTTTGTTTTGCTATTGCCTCATTTATCATTTTAATTAATTAATTAATAGATTTTATATTTATATATATATATATATATATATATATATATATATATATATATATATATATATATATATATGTATATATATATATATATATATATATAATTTATATATTTTATTTTTATTTATTTGTTTAATATTTTATTAAATTATTTATTTATTTGTATAAATGGTTTTATTTTATATTTTGCATTTTTTTTAATTCTATTATTTATTTATGTGTTTTTTATTTTTATTTGTATATTTCATTCTCTCCTCCATTGGATCAAACTGTAAAAGTTTTTTTTTTTTTTTTTTATACATTTAGTATTTTATTTTTATTTTTTCTTTGTTCGTTTAATTTTGTTTTATGTTTTCTTTTATATTTTTGTTATTTGTATTATATTATTTTATTTACTTACTTAGAAATTAATAAATACTAACTTCCAAGAATAGACATTCATAAGCTTGTTTATTTCTTATTCTCTGTGGTTATTCCCTAGTAAGGAGTAGTAAGGAGTACACATGCTGGAACTTACAATACCTTCATGGATCAGTCTCTCTCACCTGAATATGATTATTCTGTCTCTTTCCATTTTTATCACAAGCAAAGGTTTGATTGAAAGTGAACCAACAGCCGGGAGGGCAGGGATGTCATGGATTCCAGAGCATAAAAAACACAGGAAGAGGCTGGAAAATAGATAGTACAGAAAAAAGATACTATATAGCAGAGCGGGAAAGATGCTTTGAGCCATGAAGTGGGATGTCAGTAGAAGACAGTTGAATTAGTGTATGGGTTTACTGTACCAGATATTTGCTATGTTTTTAAAAGCAGCAAGGCGCTATTTTTGCATTTAGTGAATCCATTTCTGTCAAAAGCTTGTGACACTTCAGTAGGTCAAAAAAGAAAAAAAAAACATACCGCAGAGACATCGCACAATTATTTCAGCGTGGGACCAATTAATTTAATTAAAAACATGAAATTTAAAAGCTGCTGTTGTTGGTCCAAATGGAATTTATATTTGGTTTCATGTTGTTTTTCCATCACACAAGACAATTTAATTGATTTTAAATTTCTATAAGTCATTGCATGTGAAGACACTATTTGCATATCAGGCACTCAAACATATTTCCTCAAACTTTACATTGCCATTTGAGACCATTGCTTTATCTTTATGCCAGTAGGTAATTTTTCATCAACACTTGAAAGTGTATAGATTCATTTATTGACAGAATTGATTGACTATTCAAAAAAAGATGACATACGGTGAGAATTCAAACACATTTTCACCACATCAACATGTGAGTGAGCTTTTAACATCTTAACCTACGAGAGAGGTTGTGACTGATTTCTATTGAAGTCAGCAGAAATTCACTAGAACATACAACAGTGATAGAAGCCATTACGTTTAATAGCGTAGTCTGAAGTGTGGCAGTTTAATGGACATATCCTCACAGACTTCCCCCATCCGTGCAACCGAAAACATTAGCCTTATGTCAGTTTCTGCCAGAGCAGTCCTCCAACAAATGCTTTGCTCACCCTCACAGTGGTGAATTTCATTTCAAACCTACATCTGAGATAAAAGGGCATATTTTAGTCACTGTCTAGGAAGAATGCCAAGCACAACACAGATTGGCATGTGTTTGCATTATCGTTCTGTTGTTCTTTGATATTGGCCCATCCTTTTGAAAAGCATTTGGTAAGAATTGTGCTTATAATAACATGCTGCTTCTGTGATTTTGATGTAGTTGACGGTTTAAGGTTTGTGTTCATTTCTTTGATGCTTTTTCCATTTACACAATGTGTTGTTGTACTAAAGAACCTCACTCTTAAAAATAAAAGTTCTTAATTGACATCCAGAGCCTTTAAAGGAATAGTTCACCCAGAAATGAGCATTTGCTAAATATACTCACCCTCAGGCCATCTAAAATATAAATGAATTAGTTTTTTCATCAGAACAGATTTGGAGAAAATTAGCATTTAAGTCACTTGCTCACCGTTACTGTGAATGGGTGCCGTCAGAATACGAGACCAAACAGCTGATAAAATCATCACAGTAAACCACAAGTAATCCACACTACTACAGTCTATCAATTATCATCTTGTGAAGCGAAAAGCTGTGTAATCACTAAGATGTTAACTTCAAACTGTTGCTTACTTCAGTGAAAAAGTCATCTTGTCTGAATCAGGAGAGAAATATGCACAGATCAAGCACTTTTTATAAGTGAAAACAGTCCAAAACAGTTCTAAACAAATAAATTGCTTGCTGGATTGTGATGTAAGAAGACAAACATGGGATGGACTTTTCCACTGGAAGAGGCACTTTTATATATTATGGACATGCAGCTTTTCACTTTACAAGACTGGATTGATGGACTGGATTACTTGTGAATTTTTGTGTGATATTTTTATCAGCTCTTTGGACTCTCATTCTGATGGCACCCATTCACTGCAGAGGATCCATTGGTGATATGTTGTTAAAATTCTCCAAATCTGTTCTGATGAAGAAGTGAACACACCTACAATCTTGTGGCCTGAGGGTGAGTACTTTTTCAGCAAATTTCATTTTAGGCTGAACTGTTCCTGAAATATCCATGGAACCCAAAATGGTTCTGGTCAAACTTTATTTTAAGGTCCATTTCTTGCTATTAACAAACCATTAACTATGACTTTTGCCTCAATAAACTCCTACTTTGCTTCTTATTAATGGTTAGTAAAGTAGTTGTTAAGTTTAGGTATTGGGTAGGATTAGGGATGTAGAATATGGTCAAGCAGAACAAATGCTTATAATTACTAATACACAGCCAATATGTTAATAATAGCTATGCTAAAAAAACAGCTAGTTAATAGTGAGAATTACTCCCTATACTAAAGTGTTAACATAGTTCTTCTGTGGCATTGCCACAAAAATGCCTTTTGTTACATCTATTTTAAGAGTGTAGATTGTTTTGTCCGTCTAATTAGTTACAATATTTTTCTATTATGTTATATCAAATTGTGACAGCTCTCATTTAAGGAAAAAGTTTTCTCAAACAGAAAGGCCCAAAGCTGACTGTTTTGGGGGGAAAATATCTGTAAGGCATCATCCAAAACACACGTTTAGTCTGGCTTATTATGAGATCAAAGCCTCAAATGTGTTTCCTTCATTTATTATACATTACAATTCAGACTACACAGAAAAAGGAGGGACCCAGAGGATGAAGCATTCACATTTGATTTATTCTCCAGCCCCAGATTACGGCTTTGACTGTCTGAACCTGAGAGCACAACACATCTAATTGTGCTACGTGGTGATCACTCTCTGCCAATTCTGACTGCACAAGAACAACCTTTACAAAATGGCTTTGCATTGGGTTGTTTATTCTATTGTCTTCTGATATGCACACTCCTGATTTGAGAAGATTTGTAACATTGAATGTTTTCAAAAGGACTGTCAGCCCTCCTAAAAAAAAATTATTAAATTAATGTTTTAGCTTAGATTAACTTTTCTTTTTTGGCTTCTGTAATTGTTATTGGTTATTTTGAAAGTTTTAAAAACATTTGATAAACTTATTTTGTTGATTATAAACTTTACACTTATTTTAGTCCATTAGAGGGTGCTAAAAATATTTGTGTGGAAACTGATTTTTTTTTCAAGATTATTTGATGAATAGAAACTTCAAAAGAAATGTGTTTATTTGAAAATTTGTTGTAACAATGCAAAAGGCTTTATTCTTACTTTTAATCAATATAATGCACACTTACCGAAATAAAGTATTAATTTCTTTAAAAATTCCACACTTTTGAGTGGTACAGTAGTGTAAAAATACTGTTATATGTGATCTTTATAAAATCTCAAATATCCGTATTTTATGCTGCACATTATCATGTGAGGCAAACATTTTTTTTTTTTTTTTTTAAATTAGCATTTAAAATATTAACTGTAGTTTATAATTTAATATATTTAAATATTCTAATATTGGCCAGTTATCAGCAATGGCAGCAAAATAATTATCCTCTTCTCAGTATTGGACAGAATTTTAATATGGTGGTATTTGTGTAACACCACAAAACAAATAAACACATAACACGACTTCAGTGGCTTCCAATTTGAAGTTTCTTGTTCTGTTATAATTTGTAAGATGCATTAAAGGTGACATAACGGCGACTTCAGTGGCTTCCAATTTGAAGTTTCACGACTTCAGTGGCTTCCAATTTGAAGTTTCGCCAGATTTTAATTATCTTGTTCTTAAATGACATCTACGATTTGTTATAATTTGTAAGATGCATTAACAAGAGGTATTTCAAAACAAGATATCTAGTAAATTTCTAGTTAATTAAAGAGGGATCAAAGGCGGTGATTTCTATAAGTCTGAAAGTATATTTCCTTCACTGTGCTCTAATTAATCTATTGTAATGTTTGCCAGCAGAATATAGGATCAAAACTTTCTTGTGCTCTAATTATAAAGTTGTATTGTAGGCTTCAAAAAAGCGGATTAACCAGGTTCCAGGCCTCCTCGAGGCTGAGAACTACTCATCCTGACATTCTAATACCACAGTAAGTGACTTGAATGAATCATCCCGTGTGTGAGGAACTTTACATAATTTAGTGTAATTAGTTTGTCCGTGCAGATTGCTTCAGAGCAGACATGTCATCTCGGAACTCCCCTCACCGCAAGACACAACGCAGTCCTAATTAATCTCTTGTTTTCTATGTGAGCGATGCAAAATACCAGTTTTGATATGGTGCTGCTCTTACAGCCAGGTGTCCAACATATTTAAAGGCCTGTCTTTGATCATATAATTTACATAAGAAAATACTCCTACATCCAACAAACAATAGAAAAACTTTCTTGTGCTACATCCACATTACCCAGATCCAATTTCCACCCACC
Organism: Cyprinus carpio; assembly: GCF_018340385.1. Classification (NCBI taxonomy): domain Eukaryota; kingdom Metazoa; phylum Chordata; class Actinopteri; order Cypriniformes; family Cyprinidae; genus Cyprinus; species Cyprinus carpio. Next base: position 13,978,929 of record NC_056595.1, on the reverse strand, counting down.
ATTAATAGTCTCTTGCTACTTTTAATATGATGCCACTCTTAAGGACACTTTTCCATCATCCAATTTGTTTTCCCATGTTTGGTGTCATTATTCAGAGCCTTTTTCCACCTTCCTTCACTAGTCTCTCCAGTCGAGTTTTTTATGAAAAATAATTTGAGGTGCAGAGGAATTTGTTTTGTGTAAGGAATGTCAAATACTCATTATGCCATGTTTGGTGTCTTTTGATGGGATTTGAAGGCTGCAAAATGCAAGATTGGGTCAAGGTTTGCATGTTGAAACTCAGAAAGCCTGGGGCATTAACAAAACCAGTGCACCACATTGCCATTGTACTGTAAATAAGGATGTCATTGTACTTCAGAAACCGAGTAAATTGTCAATTTGAGCACTTTATCGCAGTGTCAAGCAAGTAAGTGCCAAACAAGCACAAACAGCTGCTAAACATTTTCCACTGGTGGATTTTGCATGATTTTATTGTCAGTATCACGTTCTACAGAAATGAACTGAATTAGGAAAGCATTATTCATTCAGAAGTTTTGAGCATTATTAAAAGAAACTCTTTAACAACTGGGTTAACTATGTTTGTAAAAATACACATTATGCAGTTTGTTAGTGGTTTCTAAATATTAATGAACTAAATTTGTTACACTTACCACACTAACATCTACTATATACATCATTCAATAGTTTGGTGTTTATTTATTTATTTATTTATTTCAATGTAAGAAGTCTCTTTTGCTTCTAGAGGCTCAATTTATTTGATCAAAAAGAAAAAGTAAAACAGTTTTCAATTTGAAATGTAATTTTGTAATTTTAAAATGTAATTTATTTCTTTTATGGAAAAGCTACATTTTTCTTCAGAAATGTTTTTAACATGCTAATATGGTGGTCTTATTATCAATGTTGAAAACAGTTGTGCTGCTTAATATTTCAGTAGAAACAGTATTTCTAAAGGATTCTTAATCACTTAATCAATAGAAAATGCAAAAGAACAGCATTTAATTTAGACGTTTATTTATCATTAATGACCATGTTTACAATATTTCCAGTTGAACAGATTTAAAACCAAAATTATTATTATTATTATTATTATTATTTCCATCCCTAATGCTATAGAATGTGAGAAATATATTTTTTAAAATCTTTAAAAGAATATCAACATGCATACAGATCAAATGTGTCATATAAAAAAATAAAAAAATAAAAAAAAAAAAAAAAAAAATATAATAATAATAATATTAATAATAAAAACTTAACAACATCAACCACTCACCCGTAATCACATACAATTCATACTATTTAATTTTATTGTATTTTTTTTTTATTTTATTTTTTTTACCATAAAATTAATAGCATATTGGTTATGGGGACATATCATGACGGAATTTCTGTTTCTGGGTGAACTGCTATTTTGGAGACTACATGAGCAGATAACTTTCCTTTTACGCCACATCAGTTGTTGTCTCTAGCACAGAACTTCTCGACTATTTAAATTAATTTGAAGCAGTGACTCTACTGAATGTGCAACAGGTATCAGCTGGCATATTAAACCAGGAGTGACATTTCCATCTTGCCTGGATAAAGTCCAGACCAGCACTTTGTCACACCTGACTGGTTGCCATCGCCCTCGTTCTGACACCATTATCTGCACCCGAGGTTATCGTCCCACTGCTTTACACCCCCACCCTCTTTTATTTAGAGCCGATCTTGACAGCCGTCTTGACAAAGGTGAGTGAGGGCATATCTGAAATGTCAAAGGACTTACAAAGGTCATATGGAAAGTACTTTTCCTGACTGCTAAACTGGTTCAGCTGTTTTTCAGTATATGTACCCCAACATTGGTGTAACTGCAGGAAGCTAGAAAAAAGAGAAAGAGCCCAGAGCCCTATAGAGGCCTTGTAAAAGTGACATTTTCCCAGTCCATGCTGATTGCTGCTTGTCACGGTTACACATGCCCTGACCGCCACAGCTACTGGTTTACTGGTGAGTCTGTGATTACCGTCAGCCCCTGCCCTTGTACATGTGGAAAATCGGTTGCATTTTGTTACAAACATCCTCGTTTTGAACGCAGTGTGGAAGCCTTTTATCAGTTTGTGTTGAAAGTGCACACAGGGGTTGTTCCTGGTGGTCCACCACTCAAACAAACAGGCTCATTTAAGTAATCTACAGAGACAAATAACATCCCAAATACAATAAATCCTTAACAACAACTCAATTACTAAAACACATGAATCAAGAGCGGTGAAGAGGAAGATTGCAGCGTCAGTAAAGGCTTCCCTACCGCTCAATGTGTAAATCAGAATTTTAAGAGAGGATATAGATATTGTTTAAAGGGATAGTTCACCCAAAAAAACAATGTTATCCAATCATAATATTCTTAAAACAATTTCTATTCTGTTATCTGTTTTTTAAGATTTTGAATTAGATTTTGTTTTTATATTTTAATTGTTAATTTTAGGTTAATTAGGTTAATTTATTTTTATTTCATTTTTAGTTTTAAAAGAGAAATTCATTTTTTTAAAAAAATGAGAAAAGAGTACAGAAATAGCTTTAGAAAGAAATATTTAGATTTAGCATTGCTTACATTTCTTTTTTATTTATTTATTATTGAATATTAAAATTATGCTAACTCTCTAACACCAGTAGGTGGCGTTAATGATTGAGTTTTTGGTACAAATGGCTGATTCATTCAGAAAGAAGCAAGTCTTTATGAATGGGATCACTGAGTCACTCAATTTATAAAAAAAAAATGTGGATTCATTTGATGCATTTAATGCATTTATTATTTGAAATGCTAAATAAATTTAATGTTAATTCTTCCAAAACTGATCGCACCAATTTAACATTTAATCGACAGCATTAGTTTTAACTTATTTCAGTAAGTTGCCAAAGCAACATTTCCGATTTTTCATTTTAAGCTTAAGTTTTCACAAACTGCACATTATTGTAGCTCCTCTATGCCCAGTCTTCCTTAAAAAATCGATTTTTTACAAAGCCCCTCCTTCCAAAAAGCGTAGTATGCTCAGCCAGCTGACCCAGTGTGTTGTGATTGGCTGAACATATTAAGCATGTTGGAAATGTAATGCCCCTTACCATAATTGTGAGCTTCAGCTTCCAAAGCAATTATAAAGACAGTTAATAAAGTCGTCAGTTTTACCATATCAGTTCGAGCCTGAGACAGATTCTGAAAATGGTATCACAGTGGAGGATACTTGTATGTATTTGCAGTACAAAAGCCATAGTTAAGCTGCATGTGATACCGCCAGTGTGAAAGCACAAAGGGCATGTGCAAATTCAGCTCTGCTTGAGCATCCAGTGTGAAACAGAACACTTAGGCTGCATTTACACTGCAGGTCTTGATGCCCAAATCCGATTTTCTGACTATATCCGATTTTTTTGACGACCCGCTTACATCATCTTTTAAAAGTGACCCGTATCCGATTTTTTTGCATTTACACTATACACTGCTGAAACTACCAACTTAGACGTTCTGACCCGGAAAAGGAAGTAAAACAGCACGAAATACAATGGATGCAGATGCAAATAATATTATACAGTGTTTTGCTTTCCACAATATTTTGAAAAGTCAACAAAATATTCAGCAAAACATTGGTCTCGTACGGCGCGGCGGAGAAAAAAAGCGCTTAAACCGTGCCTCCCCATATCTCATGAAATGTCTTCAAACACGGATTTATTTCTGTAACAACCCTGCATTTTTGCCTGCACTGTCTCTTCACCCCAAAGACTTAAAAGACATGAAACCTTGGCATTGCTCCACTGTGTGTATCCTTCGTCCTCCATCGCGCATATAATAAGTCATGTGATCTCAGTTGGTGGTGTCCACCTGAGTTGACGTCACTTTTTTAATGACGTACGACTCGCATTTACTGGGGAATATCCGATTTGTTTATTACCTGCTTACGTTCATCGGTCATATCCAATCTGGCACATGAGAGGACAAAATCGCAAATGCAGGTATCATCTCTGTCGTCTGTTGCGGCTTTAGTTATAAAAGCATGTGATCCGATGTTTGTATTCCATCCTCTGCACCAATATGCGTAGCTCTACACTTCACCAGAATCCACATTTGAACAGGCCTGAAATGGAGGTAAATCAGATAAACTCGAGAAAATCGGAATCCATATGCGGTTTTTCACAGCTTGATTGAAAAAGCTGAATCTTTCAATTAGCTTACACGTTAGTCACCGGTAAAAATGACATATGCCGTTACGACAATTTTACTTTGCCTTTACAGTTTCGCTGCACAACGCCAGGACTTTCCAAAGATCTGGCCGTACGATTCAAATCCAGCGCTCGACTTTTGGATACTTTTTGGCAGTATTCCTGTGCACAACTCACTTGTGGACTTGAACCATGCAGTGTAAATGGGTCGATGCATCAATGGAACAAAGTGCATGCTAAGAAGGTCGTCTTTTCGCTATGTATCAGTTATTTGTAAGCAGTCTTTGGCACTTGATAAGCTTTTCAGCATACTGCATGTTTTGTAAACAGGTAAATAATGCAACATCTTTCATCTCTGCACTTGTGTTGCATAAGATTGTACTTCTTCATTGGATACTTGTCAGTAATCGAACCTTTTTAAATTTTCGAACATAAAAACAACTTTACAAATATGCGTTACTCTACACATTAAAAAGCAAAACCAGACTCCAGCAGTTTGAAGCAATACTGTTTTGAGATAGAGTAGAAGCAAATATAATTAAAATCAATACTGGTATAGGCTTACTAGTTATCAGGAAGTGCCAGGTTGTCTTAGGAATTTAAAAAACAATTTTAACCCAAATACTACACTTTGGAATTGTCCCATTTTTTTAAATGGTCATTCAGGATCAGAATTGTGCGCATATTGTTTAGTATCCCCTGCAAAAACACGACTGCGGTAAGTCAGTACAAAGTCTATGAACAATTTGGGTTGTACTGGTACACATGTTGATAAGGACAGTGTAATACTGTTATTCCAGATAAAAATCTATTGTTAACCTATGATTCAATACATTGCAATAATTAAAAATCGCTGCCAACCGTTGTCTGGAAATCCCAAAATAGATTGACAGCGCGAGTGTATTGTTTAGTACTGCTTTGACACCACGTGGCGGTGAGATCAAAGCATTTCGCATGAAGGAATAACACAAATAATATGTTGCAATTCTGAGTACCTACTATGGGATACTATGAAAAGATGTGCCTTTTGTTGGTGATAATACATGACATGGATGGCATTCTTAAAATGTGGTCTGGATATTCACCCTAGTTGCTGTTTTACAAATAACTGGGATAGAAAAAAAACACAATTTCTTTTTGTGCATGGGAGGAGGCTTTGTTCATTTGCAGATCTTGTCGTTCATTCAGCACCAAGCCACCGCCCTCTGGAACAGTCTGCATATCCAAATAACACGTGGTTTTGCAACAGGATGTCAAAAGAGTAAAAAGTAGCTTTGAACTCGTGAGATTGAGAAAGTTTTTTTTTTTTTTTTTTTGCCGGACTTGAAACTGATGTATCAAATAACTATGTCGTAAACATTGTGTGGATGATCTACAACTTCCAATAAAACACGGGTGTTTGATCATGTCTGTGTGTAATTTGAATCAGCTAGAGGCTGTGAAAATTTATAACTTTACAAATTTTTATGATTTCTCTTGATGTCCAAAACTCTCGAGTTTAGCTACTGTTTTACAAAAATCATACTGAAGGCTCTACAATGCAGGTTTATACACATAGTATATAGTTTGTGCACTTTGTTTTAGAGGGTTACTATAACTTGATTTAAATCTTATCTGGTATATTTTTTGGGAAGCTAATGGCTTTTGTATAGAAAAATGCCAACTATGCCTACTATGAAACTTTTTGTGTGTACTGGATGGCATATTGGTCTGGAATTTTGAAGAAAAAAAAAAGCTTTGGTTTAACTTGCAGATCTTTATACAAGCACAAAACAGTACAAATAAAAACGTCTGAAAAAGCTTTGACGTAGAAGTATCATTGCTAATGTAGACAAGAGATTCTCTTGTCCAATAATCTAAAATCAGTTGTCTGAAGAAAACGTAAGAAGCCTTGCGTGTAGACAAGAGCTCCATTCAGCCCTGTTTCATTCGTTAATGTTTGTTGTCTGAAAAAAACGTAAGAAGCCTTGCATGTAGACAAGAGCTCCATTCAGCCCTGTTTCATTCGTATTGTTGTTAAGTCACTGAACACAGGAGTATTTCTCTTGAATAATACATGATATTGTTTTCAGAGGTGGTCTTCAGCAAACATGATTCCCTCTGGATCACTGAAAGTTTCATTTAGTTACTCTGTTGGGCTTTTACTTCCTGTTTTTCAATTCCTACCAACATTGAGTGAAATACTCAAGAGGTTTAAAAACATTTTTAAAGTACCTTTAGAATTTGAGACTGAATGGATAACTAAAAGTGCCATTTTAAAGTTGCAATTTTATATTAAAAAAGTTTAATACAATTTATGTAGTTATTATCATTATTTATACACTATAATGTATTATAATTATTCTAATATTTATTATATTTTATTAAGAACTTGTCTGGTATGGATTTAAGAGTTGGTTGGTGAATATGGGTGAATTAGAGTTGGGAAACTTTTTGTTGTTGTTGTTGTTGTTGTTGTTCATTTTGAAGGCATAATTGCAGTGGGCTATGGTGATTGGTTTGAAAGGAGGCGCTGTCTAAGCTGTCACTCATCAGTGTGGTAGCCCGAAAACGTCAGTGCTGAATCTGAAGGGGATAATCTCATTTTGCATGAGGTGAACAAAAGAATGCATTTTAATTTAGCTTAAAACCCAAGGTTAAACTGATTTTGCATTGGAGAATTGTTTGGAGTTCCCATTTTACCTGGGAATTTAATGTTTTTGTTGCTGTTGTTTTTCAGATGGTTGCTTCACAGGTATCTTTCCAGCCCAATAGGTGCTTGTGTTTCCCATTGTTGGGTTGCTAATTAATATCAGCATGTAAACAAATGCGAAAACAAAATATTTAACTTTAATGTAATGGGAGTGTGGAGTTTTTAAATTTCTTTTGGGGACATGTGCTTGTGGGGATGAAAAATAAATAAATAAATAATTAACTGGCCCAAATGAAGGTTGTATTGTTGTAGGGGTGCACAACCTATTTAATTTCTATTCATTCTATGCTTGTTAATAATATTTTGGTGGTAAACGATCAAGCATTTTCCCAATTCGCTTAAAATGCTCATGTCAGCCAATGTTTGTGTCATGGACTGTGTTTGTTTTTCTCCCCTACGTGCTCTGTTTACCATGTGTCCTAGTTTTTCCCTTGTGTCTGATTGTGAAATTGATTCCAGGTGTTTCTTGTTAATTTCCTCGTTATATTAATGTATATAATATTTCTCTGTGCTCCTTGTTATCGCACAGTAGTGAACTGTGATAGTTTGCAAGTAAAGAATAAGCTTCTTCACCTCCCTTAATTTTTGTTCTTAGTATTTATTTTCCTAATAATTTCTATGTGGAATGAAAGGCTGTTATGTCATAGCAATAAAAACATTACAAACTTTCCATCTAAACATGTACTCATTAGGTATTGTACATATTTGAAAAGTTTGTAAGTTGTTTCAAATGAAAGTATTTCAAAAAATGTAAACGTTTTATAAAAACCTTTCAATGTTCTAAAAAGCTTAAAATGGTCATGGCCATGAGAAAGTGTCATTTGACTACAGTACAAAGATCACTGTGAGCACTATTATACTGCAAAAATGTAGTTTCATGAAAATGGGCAGCAAGAAAGGTTATTTAATTTCTGAAGTTTTTACTCTTTTAAATGAATTTACTCTTTTGCTCCAAACCTGAACAATTTCTTCCTTAGAACTCAAAAAGAGTAATTTTGAACAACTGTGAATGAAAAGATTGGATGGCAAAGCTTTCAAGCTTCAAATAGAATACTAAAGCAATATAAAAGTATTATAAAAGAAGTTCATATGAATCATTCAATATATTCCAATTCTTCTGAATTTGTACTATTCATGTGGGCTTTGTGAGATAAACAGACTGAAAAAAGTAATTGATAATCTTCAATTGAACTATTAACTCAAAAAAAAAAAAAAAAAAAAAAAAACGCTGTAAACCGAAAAATGGGTCAGTCCAATTAGTAAACGAATAATTGAGACCTGTTTTGTGAACTGATTGAGAGAATGAATTGTTTATCAATTGGACATCAATCATTTCTACTTGAACTCTCATGGATGGGATGAATTAACATAGAGTTTTAAACAAATTTTAGTATTTTGCTGTCACCTACATTAACAGTAGAGATAAAAAAAAAAAAAACAAAAAAAAAAAAAAAATCAGTGGCCAATTGGGTTTTGTTCATTTTTAGCCCACCCCTATGGAGTGCTTGACTCTGAGCTGTCTGTTTTCTGTCTTTCTCTTTTGTTCTCTGTCTTACTCCCTTGAATCACCTGGTTACCAGTTCAAACAAAATCTGTCATCTGAATTCCAGCTGTGTAAATGTCAAGCAGAATGCACGAGTGAAATAGGTCATGTAATCCGTCTCCGGAGAGTTGCTGGATCCATATTAAAAGATTTGATAAGATAAAGCCAAGAGCAGAGCCGCATGGGACAGAGCATGGCGGTACCTATGCGGGAGAAGTTGGTTGCAGTCATGCTGGTTTTTCAGTGTAAAACACAATGATAGCATCCACATGAGAGGCCTACAATAGAGCTTTACACGACCCCACTGTGGAAAGAAGAGTCTGAGCTTAGCTCGAGCCGGAGCGCTGCAGATTGGAAACTCTCTGTGCTAGTTGACATCTTAATGATTTCCTTTGAGAGAATGAAAGTCACAGCTTCTTTTTTCACAGAGAAGAGATATTTGCTTTTTTTTTGTGTGTGTTACATCTTATAAAGATCCACAGCATTATTCAGCAGAAAAAGAGGCATTTCTATAGAGTAGATGTTTAACAGGAATTTTCTGTTCTGGAAGGTCAGTAGATTGTCAGGAATAAAAGAGCCTATAAAAGGTCTGGGTGGCCTGCAACATTGTAACAAAACGCTCAATTCACCATTTTGGTGCACAGTATATGAGTGCTTTTTCTAATTCTGGCATTTTTATGTCCCAGGCCTTGATGTATAGAAGATTAAAGTTTTTTTTATATGAAGATCTTAAAAACAGATCGTGTATTAATTTATTTATGCTGCTTTCTAACAAAAAGTTTTATTTTAAGATTTTATAATTTTCCCCATCAATCTGAAACCTTAGAAATATGTCACAAAAATACAAATTTTTACTTGTTTAAAGGGATACTCCACCCCAAAATGAAAATGTTGTCATTTATCACTTAGCTCCATGTCGTTCCAAACCCGTAAAAGCTTTGTTCGACCTTGGAACACAATTTAAGATATTTTGGATGAAAACCGGGAAGCTTGTGACTGTCATATAGACTGGCAAGTAAAAGGTCCAGAAAAGCATGAAAAGCATTGTCAGAATAGTCCATCTGCCATCAGTTGTTATGAACGTTATGAAGCGACGACAATACTTTCTGTACATGAATAAAACAAAAATAATGACTTTATTCAACAATTCGTCTCCTCTGTGTCTCTCTGCATCAGCGTAGCACCATTTTGGAGAATCTGAGCAGTACGCAGGCGGCTTACGCTCTTCTGTGTCAGTATCAGCTGCACTGATGCACTGTTTTCTTTCAAATCAAAGCGCGATTATACATAGAAAACATATCCTTGTGGCGCGGCTGACACAGAAAAGCGTAATTTGCACTTTTTTAATTACTAAATAAAAAAAATAAAAAAAATTGAAATTAGTGTTAACTAGTGAGAGTGTGAAAAGAGTATTTTAAAAGAGTGTATTTTCTATACTGTAAGTCCACAGAGGCAAAAGTGCCTGTAATTGAAGAAACACCCATACCAAAAACACAAGGACAGCAAATTGTGCTGGTTGAGCAAGAGAAGGTGGTGGGCACATGCAGTACATTTGGATGTGTATATTTTTTCTTAGATGTTGGTCCACTTTTAGTTAAAAATTGTCTTATTGCAGCCACAGGGGTAAAAATGGGAGGCTTGTGACAGTGTCAGCCGATCTAATTGACCTTTGGGGTGGTTTGAAGCATGTGATCGGTCTGCTCAGGCTGCTGACACAGCTACAGCTGACAGATACTGCAGTCTCTTGCTCTCTCACACTCACTCGTTCTCTGCATCAGCTAAAAAATGGCAAAGGCAAAGACCCGTGGGTCTGCAGTAGGCTGAGGTTTGGCACATGGTTAGATGAAAACCCTAGTTAGACAGCTTACAGAAAGGAAACTGAATCGTGTTTATTGACACACTCATGGGGGTCCTGCAAATGCACTTTTTGGTCCCTTGATAGCATTACAACACAAATTCTGTAAACTTCTTTCCAAACCTTTGAAGAAAAGGGTTTAAACTACACAATGAACATCACCTTTGTCAAGTCTTTGTAACTAAATTGTATTTGATTTCTTTCACTACAGCCTTCTTGAATTAGACCCAACCACTACATATGAACTCTTTGACACTGTGTCCTAACTGTATGTGACATAATACGTTTGCAGCCACAAGCAATTTGCTTGTCCACATTGATAGGGAAAATGTAGTTTGATGAGACACAAAAATGATAGTGGCACAGCCAATCAAAGCAATTAGGAGCAAAATATTGGTCCAATGAGTTTTCAGGGTGGGCGAGGCTAAATAACTTTACAAAAAATAAATAAAAAACAAAACAATAATCAAAATAACATCTCAAACTACAAAACTGAATTTGAATCATCCAATAATCAATTCTTATGATGGCAAAGCTGAATTTGAATCACCCATTAATAAAAATTATTATTATTATGATTATTATTATTATCATTTTTTTTTTTTAGTTTTAACTACTTAACATTTTTGTGGATACTTAACATTATTATACAATATTAATGATTAAATTCTATTATTATCATTTTTTTTTTTTTTTTGGGAGAATGAGAATTGGAAAAATCAATTAATTAATTACATAAATAAATTTAAAAAAGATAATTTAAAATGAAATAATATTTCACAACATTAATTTATTTAAATAATTTCTGCTATGTTAAGTTGTTTTAAATTGCAATAATATTTCACAATATTTTTTTTTTTTTTTTACTGTATTTTTCATTAAATGAATGCAATGTTTTTTTTTTTTTTTTTTTACTGTATTTTTCATTAAATGAATGCAGTCTTGGCCAGCATAAAAGACTTCTTTCAAAAGTATTTAAAAAATCTAAATTCATCCAAACTTGTAAATGGTTGTGTGTGCGCGCGCACGTGTGTGTATTTCCCAAAGAATAGAAATGCTAACATATAATTATTTATTAAATTATAATTAATTTCCAGTTTCACCTTGTTGTGCCTTGTCCTGCATTTTAATTAATAAATTAATTACAAAATTGGCTTTTTATTGTTATTGTGGTTTCTTTGAGGTTTACAGTGTTTACATCACACTGTGTATCAATCAGTTTGCGCCAGATGAGAGAAGGTGCCAGAGGACCTGCCAGATGGCTGTAGGAACATGAGAAGTAATTAAGCCCTCCAACTGAAAAGTTCTGTAATTGATCGTCTGATGTATGTGCACTATAAGAAAAAATCTAGGTGGATGGATGGACAGATAAAAAGATAGATACATAATTCAGACAAAATGAAGTAATATGTCAGTTGCAAATGATGTGTGGAATTACGTGAACCCGCTGCGACGTGTGTGTGGAGTTTCTTCAGGATTTGCTGAGGCTGTGCGTGTGTGTGCATGTGTATGCATGATGGATGATGTCATTGGCAGCAGCCCAGAGCCTAATGAAGCAGAACAGGCATTAATGAGAAGAATGTTCATGAAGGCATTATTTAGCCCTTGTCACTTTCTCTGATACTGGGACATACATTGATTAGAGTTAGACTCTTGAAGCAGCCCTTGACTACCAGATTATCATGAGTTAACACACATTTTTTAAATCTTTTCATAATAAGGAAATATAATAAAGAATGAGAAGCTGATATTCAAAGCGGAAATTTTAATTAATAGACTTGCGTCATGACACAAGGCAAGTTTTTTTTCTATCTCTTACATAAAACTGTCCATCCAGAGCTCTTTTATTAATCCTTAGTTCTGTGAGATAAAGGGAGGGAATTTCTGTAGAAAGATTAACTGGATGCAAACTCGCTTTCATGCATCTATTTGACAGATTTGACCTCTTTGAGGTCTGCTCTTTGAGGCTGTGCTATCTTATCGCCTCTGTCTGAATGTCACAGCTCCTGCTTCCAGTTGAGACATTATTTAGCTTTTTCATGCAGGTATCAAGAACCTAATGAAAAAAAAAATGTTGCTTGGTGCACTGCAAAGAAGCATTTCTGATGTAATAATTCAAAGCATAAAAAAAATATTTATTTCATACCATCTGCAAACAACTACCAAGTTGTAGATCACGGTTCAAAGTTTTCAATTAATTTATAATATTTTTAATACCAACTGCAACCAACTATGAAGTTACAAATCGTTGTTCATATGAATTTTCAATTGCATTTTTTTAAACAAAATAAAAATATATATATATTTATTTCATACCACCTGCATCTGACTAGCAATTCATGACTCATGTAAGTGTAACTGTAAAGTTGATTTTATAAGAGACAAGACCATAATGTTGTAATGTCTGTAATGTCCATATTTTTTTCATAGTTCCTATTTGTATAGAAAATACATCATCAATGAGAAGAAAACTATGCTAGTTAAATGATTTAATTTAATTGGGCATAATTTAATGCTAATTCTATGCTAAAGTTTTACGTGTTATGATGAATGGTATTTTTGAGAAAATACACTCATGTTCATGTCAGTCTTCTAGAAAAGTTTATTTATTTATTTTTTCTTGCATGGAGAAAAAAAACAAGCCAAAAGCTGGCACACTTGCATATGACCACCAACATTTTGAGATCACGACTTGCAGTGTGTTGCAATTGGCCAAGGTATTACCTCTACTAATAGTACTGATAATATGTTCACTTTATTCCTTTCAACCAGTGTCTGAGGTTATTTAAAAGAAATAAACATAGTACAAAGACAAAAAAAAAAAAAAACAAAGCCTACAATATAACAACCAGCACAACAGCACAGTCCAGACGTATAATAATGATGCAAACTTTTAAAGTAGAAAAATCCTCAGTCCACATTTGCATTTTACAGTAAATTAATATTCTTTTCTTTCTCTTCTGTTTTTGCCTGCCTACTGTGTATATCTGGAAAACAAACAGGTAAGCCCCTTTTTACTGTCTAATTAAGTGTTTGCAAATATTGTATCATGCAGTTCCTTATATAATTGTGATACATCAGCCATCCAGTCTGCCTTTGTTATGCATGAGCAGTGCTTGTGCAGTGTATTTATGTCTTTGTTCTTGTGTTTTCCTTGTGTCTTATCTTGGGCGAAATGAATAATTTGTCCCCTTGCCAAAGGGTTATTACATAACATATTTTATTAAGCTTTCTCACTTCTCGCATGATCTCTCTTTCTCTCCTGTTCGTTTTTCTAATTTTGCTTAATTTACATTATTAACATATAACAATATCCAACTGCAGTCATAAAAAAATATGGATTAATATGAAATATTTCTTATTTCTCTACTCCTTGAAGCTTCTCCCTAAAATATTGGTTTAACTTTTAATCAACACACGCAACGGCGAAGGAATTTAACGATAATGTTATTTGCTTCTCTAAGGCTAGGCTCTGTAACCAGCTCAGCATTTCTTATCGTTCTCACAGTGGATAAATCCAAGGCCACAGCATTCAGAGCTCCATAATCCTCTGCTCTGCTGTGCTTGATGGATATATTGGAAGGCTTCAGGTTTTTTTATTTATTTTTTTCTTACACCTGCAGTGAGAAGGTTTACAGCTTGTTAATGTGTGTTGCTGTTCACACATGTGCTCTTCAGCCTTGATTTGTGCCAATATGTAATGTATTAAAATTCATTTATTTAGCCTACTTTGTACAATTTTGTTCTGTATTACTCAAAAGGAGAGCTTTTGAATAATGTACTTGTTTTTTCCCCCCGTGCAATTACAGTGAATGGTAATTGGAGTTATAAACTTCAGGAAGGACACAAAGGTATCAGAAAAATAATTTAAGTGCAAGAAGTAATGAAACATTGTGATTGAATCAAGAAGTGAGAGGATTATTCTTTTGAATAGGATCTTTTCAATGAATTGGTTGAATCAGTTCATTGTGTGAATGATTCATTTACGAATGAGATTGATATGATTCTGGAAGTCATCTCACTGAATTGATACAATTTCAATGGTTATTCTGAAAACTTTCATGATATTTTTATAAAACATTTATTTTTGAAGCTTGAAATCTCCAGTCTCCTTTTGTTGCACCACATTCTTCAAAATTATTAAAGTTAGGAACAATACAAAGGTGCGTAAATAATGACATAATTTTTTTAGATGATCTGTCCCTTTAAATTGCTTCAGAGTAACGTTTCTTTGCGAGTTTCCAAAGTAAACTTGTGTCCTTACTTAAGGGTGAACATATTTCGCAACTGAAAAAAGTATTCTTTGCCATGTCATTTATTAAGCACTCTGTTTCACAACAAGAAGTCGCCATATGAAATGTTAAACCTTCATTCGGAGCAACCCTCTGATATAATTCTCTGCTCAGCTCACAAATGAGGCGAATCAATTTTCATATTTTCAGATTCTTCATTTGTTTTTCTTTACCAGGCTGATGGGAAAACTGAGCAGGCATCAACATGTAGCATCAGTGAAACAGATGCAATGCTGTGTGTAACATATGCGTCCCCGGGGGATCCCGCAACTGTCAAGAAACTCAATGTTAATGCTGAGACATGAGTTGTTGCTTGCGGATCCACTGTTTCTTAAGGTCATGACAAACGCAATGGAGCATTTTGATTATGTGGTTGCTTTCCATATCAGAGTGATATTGATCATAGCCTCTGGAAAGATCAGGGCTGGTGATTTCAGGTTGACCCTGGTTTGGTTATATGGTAGGACTAGCGATCAAAGACTCTAGTTGTTTTTAGCAATGTTCAATGAAGGCTGAGAGAAAAGAGGAGTGCGTGGTTGATGTTGGTACAAATGTATGTACAAATGTCAGTACAAAAGGGTAGATGGCACTTAGCCAGTGGGGGCTTGTTAAATCGAGGGAAAAGTTTCCGGTAGTGTGAAGCACACAGGAACGTGCACGTCATGAGCACTTGCAAATATGGGAGCCATACTGTAGTTAGGTTGACATCTGCACATTGACAGGTTTCCACCCTCTGCCCAACAAAGTTGGCCCACATACCTTTTATACTTGCTAAGCATGCTTTCCTCTGCCGGACATGTGACCTTTTCCAAATGGCACACTAAAGGGTTTGGGAGGGGTTAAGGTGATGTGACTTTTCCACGCTTCACTGACATCACAGATGTGAACTCATTAGCAATGACACTCTGAAAACAACGTGAGCTGACAGCAGCCTGTAATCATTAGCAAATGAGCAAATTACAAACCTCATCATGGGCTGGTCTCTATTTCAGAGCTTTTCTCCCAGAGGAAAGTTTCAGTGAAGAGCACCATAAATTATTTGCATTGCTTTGTTTTGCTGTGGTGAAAGTCGAACAGTGATTTTTAGAGAGCTTATGAAATTGCCTTTTGCACATTGGTTTCGCCTACTACTGAAGAAATCAGAAGTGGCTTCTGCTTGTTCTTAAAGGCTGAATAATTCCAAATGAAAATACAGGAAAATACAAAAAAGTGCATCAGCAGATCAAGACAGACTGTCTTGCTCTCCCTCTCTTTGCATGTGTGAGAGAAACACTGAGCTCTCTCAGCTATGCAACGGCGAGTTGGACGCCTTCACACAAGAGTTTATGGTGCGTCAGATATGCTTCCCATCCATTTAGATGAATTAAAGTGGATCTATTGTGCCATTTCTAAGGTGCCTAATTTTGTTTTAGGAGTCTTCTACAATAGGTTTACATGCATGCAATGTCAAAAAAGCTTTTGTTTTCATTTTCCAACAATTATCAAATGATTCGTTCGAAGTAGTTCTAAGGTTTATTCTTTCTAAACCCTCCTTTCCATGAGCCTGGTCTGCTCTGATTGGTCAGATGGCCCAGTCTGTTGTGATTGGTCTACCGTGTACAGCCCATGTCGGAAACGATACACCCGTTGCCATAGTTCAGTAATTTGAACGCTCGACTGAGAATATTAAACATCTGTTATTCATCATACTTACAGGTTGTGATTAAATGGAGCTAGCTAATCCAAATAAACTAGGCCATCTTTCAAGAGCAAGCATTTTGTGAATCCTGCGTTGAACTTACCAAGATTAAAGAAGCAGTCATCAGTAAAATGACGGAAACACAAAAAAGACTGGGGTTGTACTGTTGTGAATTTTAACCACTGATTCTTTGCAGCCTCATCTTGTGGAAGTGAAAATAAAATTAATTTACTTTCACACCATAGGACACAGCGTCTTCTTGACATGATGTTCACCATACGAAACTACAGTGTTTGAGGGAGGGGTCAAGTTGTTCGTGGCCGACCAATGAACAAGAACTTTAACGGGCATTATGCAAATGTGTTACCCCATGACATGTTGCAGTCATGGAAGTGGGATTCGAATTAGTGACGACTCGTTTAGGTTGTTCAAGGTCGATTCCTCTTTTTTTTTGGAGGGGGGTGGGACAATAATTGTATTCATCCAACACTTTTGGCTTTACAGCTTTGCAGATTGTTTATATTCACATACAGATGGCATAATAGGGGCACTTTAAATATTTTATCAGGATATATATTTTATCAGGATAAAACCCGTATGGTGCGCAATAGGAAATTATTTAAAATTAACAAAACCTCATGTCAATTAACAAAAATTATTTGTGATGGTTTTCCAGCTTAAAATTGGACAGTATTACAGTATCAATAAACATTTTCATAATTTTAAAATTTATGTATTTATTAAAAGTGTGTTGCCTCAAGGCAACATTGTAGCACAATGGACAAATTAAAACATTTGACATTTTCATGCAGGAAAAAAAAATATTTATTGAAAACATAAATTTATTTAACCAAACACTTGAACATCCAGATTTATCTAGTTTTTGATATATTACACATCCTATATTTAATAAAAAGTAACATTTCATATCCAGCTGTTGCTCTATGGCAATATTGCACCATCGTGAATCACAAATATAACCAAACCATCATAACAATGAGAGTTGTTTCAAGGTAAAACATTCAAAATCACCATAACCTTATCCTAATATGCACCTTATCCTTGCAAGCATGCACACACACACACACACACACACACACACACACACACACACACACACACACACACACACACACAAGGACCTGCGTGTGCACAAGCACATGGCACCTCAAGTTGAGGAAGCAATTCCTCTCAACAGAAAATCATAATATATGCAGATATACAGTGGTATGCAAATTACTATTCTTATAAATTAATTACAAAATCAAGCAAAATTGCAAATAGATTTAGATAATAGCTCTTTTCTAGCTCTTTTTTTCTCAAATGATATCATATACTTGTATTCTAACCTAGTATGCCTGCATGGCCTTTACATTCCATTACAGTACAATGCTGCCTCAAAGCAACATGCAGTTTTTTGTAATTTCCTATGATACATTTGATGATTTATTATGTAGAGTTTTTAAATAAAATACTTCTTTACTTACCAGTGAATGTGACTCAGATTTTTTGCAGGCAATTATATGGATGCAAATTGATAATAAATGCACTTTTCATTGGAGAAAACATGGAGTCATGTGACATGTGCACATGTCCTGAAAGTGGATACAGTATGGACCCCTGTGGGTCATATGAACACTTTTTGGCATTTTCATTGATTAGTATTTGAATTATCCTACTCTGAGATAGCATTTATCAACTAAATGGCTGTCTCATTTTATAAAAAAAAAAAAAAAAAAAAACTAAAATAGGCAATGTTGCCTGGAGGCAACTAGTGCACTCTAAAGACAGAGAGCGACATTCTCAAGCGATGTTGAAAATGAGTGATGGCAAGTGAAATATCAGTGTTAAACTTATACTTAACCACTGACTCTGGCGAGTGAAATCTAACAATATGTTAGCCAATGGTTAATAACGTTATTTGGTTATTTGGTCATTTGACATTATTTGGTTGCCTATAGCATGGAAATGTAGTCTTATATGCAAGTATTGTATTTGTAGAGGTTGCATTGTGGGTTGACCTGAAATCTCTCAACTCTCTTGAAAATGAAAGGCCACAGTCAATTTATGTGTGACCTCCTCTTTGGTTTGCATTATGAAAAATGTGAGGCAATACATGTAGTTAACATGCTGGTTTCGGAAATAGGCACAGCTGTATCATTAATGCTGCAAGCTACAAATGTATCAGGAAGCCGTGCTATGCGTGCTATGAGTGTTTTTAAACCTATAAAAAGAATTGCAGATTTTCTTGTTGGCAGGTTTTGGTTTCTGAGACCCTGTTGAAAGCGTGATCTCTCTTTTAAAAGTACAAAAAATTAAGAGCTTTGTACTGTATCATCACAGTCATAATGACATCTGAAGAAAAGCAAAAAGGCTCTGGACTGGACACTTTCATTTGCAGGGTACTAATCCCTCTTTAATACTTGCGAGAGAAAGTGAGACGGGAAGAGAGCGATTGTGAGGGAGGCAGGAAAAGACGATACTTCTAAATCAATAGCAAGCACTGCCATTGTTGTTTGTGGCATTACTCTGCTCCGCTGCTATGAGGAGACTCGATAGATTCACTCATTAGCCGCTGTTACTCACCCAGCTCTCACTTCACCACCTTGGAACATGTCCTTCATTTCTCAGTGCATCACAGATGAGTACGCACTTGAATAAGTGATACACTATGACGGTTGTGGTTGGTTTGTGGCCATATACATGATACACAGGCATATACATAATATGACACATTATTTTATTTATTTATTTTTAAGGCCACCATTGGCTAAGATAAGAGCACAAAGGAAAAAAATGCCCCTTAAGAAATATTTAAAAATATTTTCACTCAACACCAAGACTGCATTTATTTGATCAGAAATACAATAAAAACTTCTGAATTTTTATTGTATTTTATTTTTATTGAATTTTGAAATATTATTACAATTTAAAAAAAAAAACTTTTCATTGTACCTTTTCTTTTAAAATATATTTATATATTTTATATATATATATATATATATATATAGCATTATATATATATATATATATAATATATATATATATAAAATGTAATTTATCATGGCACAGGTGAATTTTCAGCCGCCATTACTCCAGTCTTCAGGGGTCACATGATCCTTCAGAAATCTTTCTAATATACTGATTTGGTGCTTAAGAAGAATTTCTTATTATTATCAGTATTTTTTGGGGAAAAGAACAGCATTTATTGAAATAGAAATTTGAGTAAAAGTATTAATTTCTTTCAAAAACAGTAGAAATTTAAATATATTTATGTGTGTGAAAGGTGATATCACACACATTTAGTCTGATAAATGAAAAGCAAAGCAATAATTCCATGTGAATAGGAAATAGTGGTGATATTGTGCAGAAATATCAGGATAAGCAAGATGTTTCTTAGTAGTGCGCATTTTACTGAGCATGACATTAAAGTTACAGGCACAATTTTATGCATGAATGGTTTTAAATTATAAAAAATCATCTCAATTTTCCTTACCTGATAGAACCACAGTTCTGGTTGTGTAAATAAAATACATATTTGTTGTAGAATTTTAGTATCATTTGTAGTGTTCTTTCTGTGTGGCTTTCAGCTTTAGATTCTGCATAGACCTGATCACGACTCTTTAAGTGTGTCATTTGTGTCTCAGGGGAGAATTGCACTCAAGAGTGAACTATCTCTTTAAAACTAAGTCTGCTGAACATATACGTACTACTTACATGGGTGGTGGAGGTAAAATCCCAGTCTTTGTGTTGTCTTTCACCATGTGGGAAATACTTTAATTTAGCTTAAAAGTACAGCTGAAAGTCTTGAAATTGTCTTTTAGTAAATCTTACATAGCACTTCTTCACCGGAAGCTTTAAACAAATCCACAATCTATAAATCACATTCCCCTTGCTGACATATTCCTGTTACTATCAGCAGAGAAAAGCCAAACTCTAGCTTATCCCCATGGTTACAGTTAGGAAGTCTGTGATATATAGCTTGCCGCTCAGAGTAGTGAGCAATTTAGCATGTGGTTTATCTTCAGTTAGCAATCATTTCAGCCATGACTGGGGTGACTTTCAGATTAAAATCATAATGTCCTTCATTTCAAATGGAAAAGAAAGAAGCAAACCCAAGTCAAACCCGACTCATAAATCCCAACTTATTATTATTAGAGTTTACTTTCTAGTCATGCAAGGTCAATTGAAATATTTAAATTCAAATGGAAAAGAAAGAAAGAAAGAAAAACATGTCAGAACCATGGCTTAGCATTGTTGCAGACACATTGAGCTTTGGTGCTCATATGAGAGATATTGGTTTGAGTCTAACCTGCATTGTGTTCTCATTCTCCGTCTTTTATACCTAGTCATCTCTCTGCATTGTCTGTCAATGAAATGACAAAAAGATGAATGCATATATGCTAAGAATGTGCACAAACAACGCTATTAAATTCCTACACTGCATTTGTTTATTCTCTTTAGCAATAATATTGGTTTTCACGTGTGCATCTCTTGTAGTTTGGTCCATTAGCACTATTGTATTAAATACGTTATGGATTAATAAACAGGTGCTGACACATCAGCTCCATTATTACATTTACTCAGTTGACCAAAGTTTATTAAAGCGACACAATAATTAAATGAGCGCCAGTACTGTTTCAAATAGATGGATGATTGCTATTCTTCTGAAATGCCAGGAGATATGTGCATACATTATGAATGGAGGAAATTAAATTAATTTGTTTCTGGGAGCATGCAATTGTATCAGCACCTCTATTTTGTGTGACAGAAGGTTTATTTTTTTTTAAACTATGCTCAAGTTTTAATTTGGAAAGTTAAGTTTTTCATTCTTGAGGTTAGATTTGCAGTGGGGCAGTGAAATTTCTATAGTCATGGCATTGGATAGCCTGTGTTATACCTTTTCATGTGAGTTCATTGTACAGTTTTTGAGCATTCATTAGTTACGAAATGATTATGGGAGTAAAGAAAAAAAGAAAAAAAGAAAGAATATTTAGAGATGTACTGATCTGATATCCAATACTCAGTATTCTATTCTGATCAAGAAAAAAAAAAAAAATAAAATAAATTATAATTATATATAAAAAAAAAAAAAAATACTGGTATGGGTTTATCATCGGCATCAGTATCATTATCAGCAAATACGTTGCAATATTGTTATCATTAGATTCTGTTTCATCAGTTAATTATCTCTCAGTTTGACTTCAACTGTCCAAATTTCCCCAGTTCATAGAGTAGAAAAGTACTTTATGGGCAAATGTACTACTAAAAATAGTATATATATATTGGTGCCAGACGGGCTGGTCTAAGTATTTCAAAAACTGCTGATCTACTGGGATTTTCACACACAACCATCTCTAGGGTTTACAGAGAATGGTCCGAAAAAGAGAAAATATCCAGTGAGCGGCAGTTGTGTGGACGAAAATGCCTTGTTGATGTCAGAGGACAGAGGAGAATGGACAGACTGGTTAGACTGGTTATCATGTCAATACGGACCAAAATCAAAACCTTGTTGAATCTATGCCACGAAGAATTAAGGCAGTTCTGAAGGCAAAAGGTCAGAGTCCAACCCGGTACTAGCAAGGTACTCATGTCAGGCTTAAAATGTGTACATAATATAATTATATGCAAATTATCAAACCAAGTGACAATCAAAAGATTATAGATCTTTTCTCAGGACTACTTCTCATTTTTCTGAACCATTTTTGAATTTGAGTCCACACAGGTTGAATGACACTAGAACGTGTTTATGTGTTTAATAAAGTTCTATTATTTAATTATTAATTTTTTTATATTATACAATTTACCACTGATATTTTGATATACAATAACATTTACATTATATACTGTATACATTCGTATACATTTTTAAATGTAGTTCAATTGTCCCAATGTTTATAAGTTCTTTTAAGTGTATAATGAATTACCTCATCATGTTTTCACACAATGTTTTAGAGAAATGTGTTTAATAGCTCTAGTGCTGGTAATAAGCCACTTAAAAGATGGGTAAAACTCACTTTGTGTGAACAAGAAAGGCAGAAATCTTTGTCCTTGTCCTCTGAAGACAGCTGTTAGTCACGAAAGAAAAAACTTCAGAGTGAGGGTGACCTACCTCCTCCCTGACAGAGGTCATGTCTCATGCTGACCGAGTTGACCATCTCTTGCTCTCTCCTTCTCTTCATATAATTTATTATTTTCAATTTCTAATGCCTCCTGCCCACTAATTTAAAACTACAGTCATATTGTGGCCTCCACGTAAAGAACTCACACATTGGCTATGACGTTATATTACATACACAGTAAATGTATTGTATATATTTACAGTTTATAATTTGCATACTCGCATAACTTATAGATAAAAGTAATTTTGAGTCTGGCTAAGCAACACTTTCTTGATATGTGCTTTCAGCTCCACATGCCCTCTAGCAGACACAGAGCTGTCTGGCTGCTATTCAACATTTATGTGTATGCATTGGTTTGATATGGGGAAAGCCTGACATTGTGTATTATCGTGGAACAATAGAAACATTAATGCCATGTTCACTTTCAGTCAAATATAGCTGTGTACTTTTGTGGTCTGTTGAGCCAGCATAGGCTACTGTAAAACTTAGATGTACTACATGATGTGCTTTTGAGTATAAATTGGTAATTAAAATATTACCAACATATTTATATTTTACCTGTAGTCATGGTGAGTATGAGAGACAATAAATAAATAAATAAATAAATATGTTAATTTATACAACTTGAAGTTTTAAAAAATAAATAAATAAATAAATAAATTGTGAGTGATTTAATATCGTTCCTTATGTTCAACCATAATACATTGTCAGATGTTAATTTACACAACTTGAAGTTTTAAATGCGTTTCAAAATATGTAGAAATTAAAACCAACCAAAAAAAAAATCAAGAAAAATTATCATTCATAGCTCACAACTGTGATTTTACAAGGACAATTTCAACAGCAAATTAAGATTACTTTTTGAATTAAAAGTTTCCAGATTACAAGTTTCAGTAGATACATTCCTGTTGCCTGCTGTAGATGACGTGTGTGCTCTGTATGATTAGGTTGCACTAAGTGGAAAGTTCTTCCACAGCAGTTTTCTCAGACACTTCCTGTTCTTTCATGACCTTTCACTCAGGTGAAACAAACTTCACTCTTTCTTCATTCACTGAACTCTGGAATTGAGAAAGATGATGCCTTTTCAACTTTGACTCTTTATTTATTTATTTATTTTTTCCCAAAGCTGTGTTCGAGCTAAAGAATCCTGGGTGTATAGCTTCCTCCTCTGTCTTTTTTTCTTTGATAGCTTCGGTTGTCTGGTTTCACCTTTTTTGTTTTAATAATCTCCCTTTTGGCTGCCAGAATGACAGATCGAGAGAGATGCTTTCTAGACTCCTTGGAGCTGTGAGAAAACAACTGACCCACTGTTGTCAGGCCCAGGGCACATTGGGTGATTAGAGCGATTTCAGCCAGAAGTTTGTAGGAGACAAAAGATGATGGAAAAAAAACACAAGGCTTCACACAACCAGGCTGATAAACCAGTGTGGTCAGGAACTTCTAGGAATGCAGCTAAAAATCCTAAAGGTGAATACTCTCATAGATCAGCAAAGTGTTGGGGACAGTACTCAGTAGCTCGAAATACACTACCGTTCAAAATTTTGGGTCAGGTTTTTTTTTTTTATTCAGTAAGAAGTTCTTACGTTTCTTTACATTTAAATTTTACATTTATACAAATAATAATAATAATAATAATCATAATAATAATAATAATAATAATAATAATGATGATGATGATGATGATGAGCAGCAGACCAGCTGTTTTTCAACATTGATCAAATCAGCATTTTAGAATGATTTATTATTTCTGAAGGATCACAATACACCTAATTCATCACTGGAATAAACAACATTACATAATAATTAAGAACAATCACATTATAAAAGTTCATTTGCATTATAAAAATAATTAATAAACAATATTATTTTTTTATTTATGAACAATAGTACTATGTTTTTGATGAAAAAGTAACTTTCAAAATCTTATTGTTCCCAAACTTTTGAATAGGAAATCTGTTTGATCTGGTTAAAAAAATATTAATAGATTTTTATATTTTTCATTCCACTGTCATATTCTGGATATACTGGAGCTCTCTTTGTGGCATATTCATCTTTCTATTATATTATATTACATTACATTACATTACATTACATTATATTATATGTTTTCTAATATTAATATCTGTCTTCTCTTTCTCTGTATGAATGGTCCAAAACAACTGTGAAGTTCATTCATATTTACTGGTGGATTTGTTGTAAATGATTACAAACCCAGAAGGCTTGTTGTCTTGGATGTTTTAGTTTAGAAGACACAAATAGATGCCATTTAAGGGGCATTTTCCTATGCAGAATTTTTGTTAAACATTTTAATGCTTTTCTGCAAGCATATATTACATTCCTGGTGGGTATCAGTTTTTTTATTATACAAGTTAATGCACTTATTTTCATGGCCTGTGAGTTAATAAATAAATATATATGGCTGTCCTCTTTGGCAGATGAGAAAGGTTCAAGCATGATAATTGCTGAAAATGATTTTTTTTTTTTTTTCGGTCCACAATGGAAATATCAATATATTGAGTAAAGTCTCATTTTCATGGTACCCTTTCTCACTGAAAATAACTCACATGGCAGAGGCTGTGGTTAACACAGTATAGTGATCCCAGCCTGAATTCCATGACAATCACAGGAGTGGATTTAGTGCTTATTTGAACTGGAGCGTTAATCCCAGTATCAACAGTCTTTGTGTTATCAAGACTACAGGGTTACATGAAGTTAAATCATTTATGGATTTATGCAGTTCTCTTTTATTCTCATATTGGCCTTTCAATATTTAATTTAGCAGTTAATGAAATTGACATTTTGTTTTAATACAGTAAAAAATGCTACATAGTGTAGGAACCTGCAACAGTAAAGGAGTGTTTTATGCAGAAAGCATCTAGGCGAGGCAATTAATCCGGCTGAGATTTGGGCCATTCCTTTTGGCATAGCTTTGAGACCAGCATGCAACATCTGTTTTCTAGAGACTGTGAGACCAGCAGAAATGGCGCCTGACTGCGACGTTGGCGTCGGCACACATGCAAAGTGACAGCCGGAGCTCTTCGTGCTGGGTGATCTACACTATCCAGCGGCAAAAAATGTGTCTTCTGGCACTGATATATGTTCAGCTCTCATGGATGGTTCTGCGGCAGCTGGCTGATGCGGGCCTTGTGCTGGGAGTGATTTATCCAAGCAGAAATATCTCCTGATTGTGTTCAGATTCAAATGCAAGGACGTTCTTCTCTCTTTGTGTACTGTACACACAAAATGCATAAGCCTACTAAGAGGCTCTCCTCTTTGGAATTCAAATGACTTTCTACATTCAAAGAGAGTCATTTCATAGACCTATTATTGTTTTACATTTATGCATTTAGCAGACACTTTTATCCAAAGTGACTTACAGTGAATTCAGGCTATACATTTTTTTTTTTTTTTTTTTTTTACCAGTATGTGTGTTCCCTGGGAATTGAACCCACAGCCTTTTGCACTGCTAACGCAATGCTCTACCACTGAGCCACAAGAACCCGTCTTTACATTGTCTGAATTCATTTAGAAGAACCTTATGACGGATCTTCTTCATGCAGTGTAATATATGGGATTTATTTATTTATTTATTTATTTATTTATTTATTTATTTATTTATTTATTGTGCACTCATTGCATTCTTTAATTTATTTGCATTGTTCAATACTGTATATCATAACCATATTAGTTATCAACCTAGATCGGTAAGAATTTTAAATGTTTTTAAAAGAAGTCTCTTCAAATATAGCAAAACTGTAATATTGTGGAATATTTTACAACAGAAAATAACAGTTTTCTATATGAATATATTTAAAATGTAATTTATTCCTGTGTTGGCAAAGCTGTATTTTCAGCAGCCATTAATCCAGTCTTCAGTGTCACATGATCCTTCAGAAATCATTCTCATATGCTGATTTGCTGCTTGAAACATTAATTATTGTGATCAATGCTGAAAACAGTTGCATGCAATTTATTGTAGGATTTTTTGGTCAGTAGAAAGTCCAAAAGAAGCATTTATCTGAAATAGAAAGCTTTGTAACAGTATAAATGTCTTTGCTGTCACTTTTGATTAATTCAATGCATCCTAGATAAATAAAATAATTAACTTTTTAGCCGTTTAGTATTGCCCAGAATTTTAAAATCATTGCATCCCTATCCACCTTTTTCCTGACGTAAAAATGGGTGCCGCCATTTGTACGTTCTATGGGTCCAGCTTCCGGTCTCCTTTGCGTCCAGCTATTTTTAGCTGTACAAAACAGTTTGTTTTGCTACTTGATATTGACAATTGATGTGTCCTGTCATATTATTTTAATCTGTTATCTTAATTAAGAACACACTGGTTTGTACTGCAAACAGTTTTACCGTTTACTGCACATTGTTATTCTCCTCGTTATTTACCTATAGCGGCTAATGAAAAGGAAGTCTCACCCATAGGCTTACTTCCGCGTTGAGGAAAAGATGGATAATTTCAGTTATCTATGTAATATATACATTTTTCCCTCCTCAGGTTTCATGAAATATCAGGATTAAAGAAGAGATAGAGTGGGAGTTTTTTGCTTCATTTCTCAAATTCGTACTTTAACTCTTATAACTTCTACCTTGACCTTAATAGGTCCTGTTTGTAAGATCCACCCATTGGCCCAATGACAGAATCCAACAGTGTGGGTGATGGCATAATGCATGTAGGGTTTTTTTTACTTGCGCTTCTACAAAGTTCATTTCATTTATCAGGATTTAGGCCCAATCCCAATTTTACCCCTTACCCCTTCTCTTTCCCCTTACCCTTCGTTTTGCACGTTCACGTGAAGGGGAAGGGGTGTCTCAATTCTCTTTCGGCTGGAGGGGTAGGGGGAAGGGCCAGATAGACCTTCAAACTAGGATTTTTCGGGACCTTACTTCAAACGAAGGGGTATGATCAATTTCCCCGCATACAGCAATATAGCTGCTCAAGCAATCAGAGATAACCATAAATGTAAGTATTTTTTGGTAAATATAAGGATTTTAATAACAAATAACCATTTGTTTTATGTTGCATTCAATCTTGTGTTCATATGTACGATTATGTTCTCCGAAGAAACATTTGCCAAAAATCACTATCACATAAAACATTGCTAACAAAAAT
Source organism: Cyprinus carpio (assembly GCF_018340385.1). NCBI lineage: Eukaryota > Metazoa > Chordata > Actinopteri > Cypriniformes > Cyprinidae > Cyprinus > Cyprinus carpio. The sequence goes on along the minus strand of NC_056595.1, from coordinate 13,951,446 downwards.
AACTTCACCACATTTCCACAACACAAATTACTGAAGACAAATGAAAAAAAAAAATAAATACTAGTCCGGTGGCAGGTATCTTTTACAGCACGTCTGAGTTTGTGATATACGTACATCTGCGCAATTTCTTTGACATAGGAGCTAGCGACGACGTATGATGACGTGTCATGGTGTAGTAGTGGTGTCCCATTTCTTAGGGGGAATATTTTCAGCCCTACCACTTGTCACTCTGTTTCAAGGGGAAGGGGTAGGCGTATGGGGTAGGGGAAGGGGATGTTGTATAAAATAGAATTGGGATTGGGCCTTGGTTTCAATTTGATTCTAGCTCTGTGTTTAAACTGACTCCAATTTTAATTGATCATTAAATTTAGGTTGTATTTCTAATTAAAAACTGATCACAATTATTGGTTATGTATTAATTTAGATGTTTTATTATGCCATACTTTCAAATATTTGTTAATTAGGGACCCAGTATCACTTAGATTCTCGCGTGGCCAGTGCGGGTCTCAAGATAACTCACCAGTTCTGAGTTTAGTCAGAGGAAAAGTGTACTTTCCTTAGTCGTGCAGCTGCAACTTGCTAAGTCAGTGATAGACAGAAATCAGAAGGTCTCATAAGATGTGCCACATGCTCCATTCACTGGGCCTTCAGTTTGACCTATCCTGGATGCAGATTTGGGGTAATACCAGACTCCACTTTATCTACTAGTCATAATGATTTCAGAAGAGATAGGAATAAATGAAATATAACATTTTATATGTCAGGTAAAAATGTATCATGTCAATTACATAATTAAGTAAAATGATAATCCAATTCAGAATTAAAATTTAGTTCCAATTCAGATAAATATGTAACATCAATTGCTCAAAGATGAATCTAAGAGTGAGAGATGCATACCCGACAGCAGAGAGACACAGCAGCATGTGAGAGATTTGGATGCTGAGCCTGAGACTCACGCACACTGTATGGAGGTTTTCTGGTTACAGAATCCCAAATTACTGTAATGCCACTGCTTATATATCCAGACCAGAACAAAGAAATATTCAAATCAGTTTGTCAGGATCCAGTGACCCAAGGGTCACACCTTTCTCATAATATAAGTGACTGCTGTGAAATTGAGACCATTTTACCAATCGCACTGAGACCTTTAAAATGGTGCTAAACATGCAAAGGTTAAAATCATAAATTCGTAATATGTAATAACTACCATATGTAAGTACAATAACTTGAGTTCTTGACTCTTCTAAGCCAACTTTCAATGACCCGGGCCATACAGTATGCTCAGGAGGGAAGGACGGGGGCTTAAGGATGGGTGAAGGAAAAGCTGAGCAAATGGTTTTCTTTGAGATCTTCTCTTCAGATTAGAAAGTTTATTGATTGTTGCATGGCATCTGTTTTAAAAGAGTTGGGAGATAATTTTGGGCATTACATGTTCATGTCTTTTTGCTTGTATCTGCTGTGCTCTGTATTATAAAGCATAAACACCAGTTGCAATATTAAGCAGATTTTTTTAAGCCTCTATATTAATGCATGGTGTATTTTTTGCCTATACTTTAAATCAAACCAATTTTCCCCACAGAATATGATGATCTGTTCTTTCTACCAATAATAATTTTGTTGTTAAACAAACAAGCAGTTTTAAGAGTTTTAATGTGTCTGTGGCTTTTCGCTTATAGCTAAATAATTAGCATTTTGCCACAAACTTCAGTAGGCGAGAGTTTGTATTGAATATAATGACTGCATGCTTCTCATTAAAGCCTGTGCTTTTCAGATTCAGATGCAATGTGCAAAAGTGATGTAAATAAACAGTTATTAAAGTGTCAGCTGCCAGCTTTTCAAACATTCAGAACACTTAATTAGCCGCTTACTTGAGTCACAATTAACGACTGTTTCAGTGTGCCATCAGATTACTTTTTCTCATTTTCATAAACCAAAACTCAAAAACAAAACGGCTTCTCAATAATAGACTGTCCTACAGACTATCATATTCTGCCATTATAGCTTATCATGGCGCGGTGAGCCTGGTAAGACAATTAAAACATGCTGGCCTGATCTATTACTCTGTCGATTAACCTCATGCATGCCTGCTGTCTGGAGATCCCTGAAAATATACTCAGGGTTTCTGCCATTATAGCTCTCCTTTATCAGACAGAGGGAACGTGTCACTCCAGCAGAGACTTTTGAGGAGAATTTGCATACCATCGTTTAAAATTTGGCCAGCCAATACCAAAAACATTTCAGAAAACAGATGTGGTTTCTTTGTAAATGCAGAGAATGGGCTGTAAAGATCTCAAGGTAACAGCTTTCCCCAGCATTCAATTCCGCGACAAATATCATGTTGATAACAAGCTGAAATGAGCACACCTTTAGAGAATATTTCAGATCTGCTGCTGTTGGATATTAACATTTTCCCCTGCGGTTTGCACTTTATTGTGCATTTATGTGGCCCATTCTAGAGTAAAAGGGGATGTTTAATTATGGCATTCGCCAGAATAAAAGCAAGTTTCCCAGAAGCCCTCAATATCCATCCAAATGGAAGAACCACCAAGTAAGACCCTGTGTTTTGTAGACGATAGTCCAATCTTTCTTTCACCATCTGTGGAAAGTGCTTTCATTATTCAGTTATGTTAAATAACTCGCGACGCGATGCAAAAACGATGGGGAAAACAAATACTCACTTTCCTTAAATTTTACAAGAGAAACAATGCAGAACTGGGAGAAATAATTATCTCTCAGGCTAGTGTTTGTTTGGTGAAATAGCCTGAAAGTTAAGAAGGCAAGACAGTCTATCAATCTAGCCTTGGCGAAGCAAACCATTTAAGGTGTTTAAATGGTGCAGCTGTGGGCAAACAAAACATTGCACTGTTATCCAGCAGCTTTTGTGCTATAGATAATAGTGTGGAGACATTTATAAACAAATACAAATAAATTCTGCATGAGCTCTGTTTTCTGCAGACATTACCTTAGAACAGGTCTTTTCTTATGCTGTAGTTGATCTCTATGTCTAGCTGTCAGTACCATTCGTAACTTAGTAGATGATTTGTGATCCATTCGTAGAGTGTTTTTTCTCTCAAAATCTCGTTCTTCCAGCAATAATCCACCACTCACACATATTTTTTTTTTTCTTCTCTACTACAAAAACTCAGCAATCTGATGGTGATGTGTCACTCTACATTTGAACATAATTATATTTAATCTATTTTCCCACATTAGTCCATTTAAGCCTAACTGACTGCTAATGACCAGGTGAATTAAACGATTAGCCTAACAAAAAAACCCAAAAAATGTCAAAATTCATAGCATAGTATGATCATCTTCACTGTAAAGGATCTTGTGGAACGACTCATTCGATATAATGTACACACATCACGCATTATAAATCTGTTCTAAATAGGGGTTTCTGATGTGATGTTGCCTTTGGCTTGCAACGTTGAATTTAAGCTAATAAAGAAACCATTATCATATCTGGTGGTTCTTGACTGTTATTATCCACGATAATATGCTGTGTATGGGTTTTACAGCTTCTAATTTAGTTTTATTCATTACATATTATATTATCTATGTGGAAAGTGAAATTGAAAATGTTTTAAATATTAATTGTATGTCAGAGTTTTTTTTTTTTTTTTTTATTCCAGATTTTTTTTTTTTTTTGACTACTAGTAATACTACTGACAATCATAATAATAATCAATTATATATATATATATATATATATATATATATATATATATATATATATATATATATATATATATATATAGATAGATAGATAGATAGATAGATAGATATATATATATATATAATTTATGCATAGCATTGTTAACTTTTTCAAAAAAATGTATTTGTAGTAATACAGCAAACATTGTGCAACAGGCATTATTGCCCATGCATTTTAATTCAACTCTTTCTCAATTTCTTTCAACAACATATTGACTGGAGCAAGTTCTGAAAATATATTTTTTTCCCAAGAACAATAATATTCAAAATTATTTGTATGTTTTTCCATGAGCACTTAGACTAGAGTATCTGCTGTCAGGTTGGAAAAATGTTATCTTAGTTGTACTTAGAACTACTTGTTCAATGGGCACTTGAATACATATATTGATTGGTACAGAAATATTCAATTCAGTATTCTAATAGAAAATGAGAGCTCTGAAGGGCTTTATAATTTAAACAGTTCTTCACCACTTTCATCGTCTCTTCTGTACTTAGATCTCCCCTGATGTATACCCCATGGATTCCTCTATTTTCTTTTCTTTTTTTTTTCTTTTTTTTCTGTATGATGTTTGCACAAATGATTTTCGCCCCCACTTCAGCCTACGTATATACGAATCACGACCACCTTCCCACATTGAGTCATCTTAGACTTCAGAGCTGTACAGATAAACTGATATTTTAATTGATATGTAGGCGTTGTTTCTCTCTTTTTTTTCTTTTATGTTTACCATCAAACCTGTCAACCACAGTTTTTTTTTTAAAGTGAAACAAATGACCACTTATTTCGTTCATGACTGTTTAAGTTTTGTGAGTAACGGAAAGGCCACTGGTGAGCATTTGTCCATGTCCAGGAGGAATGAACTTGTGAAGTGTGAGGCTCTGACTGAGCTGACCTCTCTCTTTTTAATGAATGCACCACATCTGTTAGAGCAGAAGCTAAATTTTCATAGGCTTAAAATGCTGTCATGTCAGGCTCCAGTAGTCATTGACAGCCAAGTTGATGATTATGTAATTATGAATGTCTAGAGACTAATAGTCATGATCTGTATGCCAGCACGAGGGTCTGTGCGTGTCTGTGTGTGTGTCTGAGCGAGGTAAGAAGTGGATTTCCAAAAAAATGCTTGGGCTTACACTTAAATGTGTGATGGATCAGTGTTATACTTCTATAGCTGATTCTAATTCATTATAAGGGTACGTTTACACAACAACGATGTAGTAAAAATATAATATTTTTTCTTTTGCCTTTTATAAAAGTTTTGCATACAGAAGACAATGTTTTCAATATGATCCCGTTCACACAGATCCACAAAAACAACTAAAAACATTGTATCATGCATGCCATTTACACACTTGTTGTTGCTTTGAGTGAATCATAGGCTACCACCACTACTCTTTGGTCACTAAAATGCAATTTCATGTGGAAATTGACAAAAGTGTATTTAATCTCAGTCACAGACAGCATACATTGGGCCACCACAGCAGATAGATGTTTTAGATCACAGGTTTATTTACTCATTCGGCTGAGTCAAGAGAAATGACATTCAACGTTTGATCTACACGACCTGTATAATGTTTAACAGTTATCACAGGCTTTACAACTTGATAGTAGCTTTTCTCCAAATCATTAACATGTCAGTCTCCTTCTTATTCTCTGACTTATATTCGACCAGGCCACTGAAAATGTGATTTGCAGGGAAAAAAGGGAACTCTTTTGAACTCCATTGTTCAGTCTGGTGAAGTGTAAGGGAAACAGGTCAATTTAGCTCAAAGGAAATCATTTAAGATTTTAAAGGGAATTTGAACAGAATCACTGTTGCACGGCTGATCACAGAGATGACCAGCGATTTGTTGAACGAGCCATATAACATCAACTCTGCAATGGATATTAATATCCAAAGTATAGTGAAAACACTATTAATTAGCACAGTAACAACATCGTCAGTTTAAGACATTAACTTGTAAGCACAAATCACAAGATACTTCTCTTTTCAGTATGAATAAGGCTTTATTAGAGAAATCTAAGACATATAAACTAATCTAACACATAAGCACACGCACTGCAGGAGGATAGAAAGGAAAAAAAAGAATGGGTTTAAGAGAATGAAAATGTGAAATCCCAAGTTTACAGCAATACATGAAATTGCATAGACATGAACAACCATCAATCACTTAATTAACCCTCGCAATGAGTTCCTCAATGAGGTTAAAATTATATTAGATAGCTACACCAGTTTAGATCAGAGTCTGGAGGTAAGTTACATGCATTGCCTGTGTAAAGGGGGTTCCCTTTGTTGTCGTTGAAAAGGGGGGTTTCCCGAGGTTGCTGATTGGCTGGAAGTTCAGTAGTCGTTGACGTGACGTCTTGGGGAAGCCCGTGGTTGGGCGTAGGCTGACGATGCGGAGTTGTGGGCTGGTTGAAGTTTTAGACGGGCACGCGAGGTCAGACTCGGAGACACGACATTACAAAATTGAACTCAGGACACAAACTCTCAATGGAAAAGAAAAGAAACGAAAGTAAAAGAATAGAAGTAAAGTTTGACGAGACTAGGTGGTGTTTCTTCTCATCGTGGCTAAGTAGCAGCAGGCGTGCAGGCCGAAGCACGCTGGAACAGCGCTCAAAGAATGCTAAAAGTGATGACTAAAAGCAAAAGCTAAAAAAGCAAAAGCTAAAAGCCGAAACTTGATGGTGTCCTGAGTATTTAAACTGACCTTTTGGCCACACCTCAAATGTTGTCTTGACCAATTAGATATTGTCTTTGCTCGGGGTGTTGTGATGTTTGTCCTACCCATTCATAAATCATATGTTATCTTATCAATCACGTGGTCCGAATTTTCTCGCTCTTGCAGGGTATAATTTTGGACATGATTCCTACAATAAGAATATGATACATTTGACAAATAACTGATGGTCAGAAATGTTTCAGGCAAGAAGATTGAAACACACACATACTAAACATGAATATGAATCCTTAAGCTATTCAATAGTTATTAAAAAGACATACACAATAAGTGATTAGAAACATGATAGTCAAAGGGGTGGGTTACGTATATGATATGGACTTAAGCAGTGGACTGATATTCCCTTATAAGTATTACATCTGTAAAATACAGTTTTTGTCTCTGTAAAAAGACAATCTTCTCTGACATAAGGACGTTCTGTGGAGACCAGAGGTTAAAAGGTCCCCTTAAAGGAATTTCAGTCTGGTTATTGTCTTCTAGGTGGGGGAAGTCAATCCGCAGATCTTGTGATCATGATTACTATCATGGGTTTACGTGTGATGGTCAGGCTGTGCATCTCTTTGACCATCAATCTGGATTACTTGCCCCAAATTTGACAGTCTCTTCTCCGAATTGAAATTGTCAATAATTGTTCTAATGATGTTAATGTTGAAAGCTGTTCTGTGAAAGAGTTGGTTGCTTATCTTGCTTCAGGCTGTCTGGCACACGGATTTGATTTACAACATCCTGTTGCCTTTCTGCGGAATTCGGCTCCTCATGTTTCAGCCATGCTCCCGATCGAATTTTTAATTTGCCTGGTTTGGGTCTGATACACTACAGAAGTGAATTGTGCGAATTTAGCCATTTGAATAATTCTTGGTGCCTTTTAGTCTTTGATGGCTATGAAATTTTTTTTTTTTTTTTAAAGTTAAATTTTTTTTTTTTTTTTTTGCAGTACATTTTACTGTTCAAAGGCCTCAAAAGGTATCTGGAAACTAAATCATGCTTTTAAAAGTATGAATATCATTGCATTAAATAACAAAAGACCAAACTATGTGTCATCTGCAAACAAATAACACAAGAGCATGTTTTTTAGGTAAATGGTGCCAAGGAGATTTATGGATTCAAATTTTCTTATATAATCAGACAATTGGTTAGATCATTTGCTATATAGTGAAAAGACATTCATGCATTTTTTTTTATTATTCTTAAGTATCCAGATACTTCACTTTCTCTGGGTCAGAGTTGTGTGAACCAGGCAAATTTTAGTTAGAGAGTTTGATCAACCTCCTTCTCTAAGAGGCATAAATAAGAAATAAATAGGAGTAAAAACATCTGAATTTATCAGCTTCATGTGGCTTGTGGAGGATTTGAAACTGCCAGCATCTATTTGATGTGTCTTTCTAAAACCTCATAGTTCAAATCAAAATCAATCAGTGTCAAATGTGTGTGTGTGTGTGTGTGTGTGTGTGTGTGTGTGTGTGTGTGTTTAACATTTACATTAGACAATTTAATTCCACAACATTTAGCAGATGCTACTATCCACAGTGACAAAAGTGTTTTAGCATTGCATATGAGACCATTGTGATCAACAGATGGTACAAATGCAATTTGGAATGATATCTGCCTTGGAAAAAAATTACTTCCTGTACAACAACAAAGAAGTGTTTTAAAAAATGTAATACAGATATAATACAAACAAGTGCAGATAAGCATGTATATATATATATATATATATATATATATATATATATATATATATATATATAATATATATATATTACATTATTATTATTATTATTATTATTATTATTATTATATTGCGTTATATTGAGATTTGTATTCTATAAAAATTAAAAAAGCATTTTCTTTCAAAAACTTTTTTTATTATGAATAAGTTCTGAAAACCATTCAAATCAAGCATTATTAAAAAATTATAAATGATTGTGACAAGTTAAATGTTAATATAAATGTGTTTTAATGCAAGTTCTTTAGTATGAATTAAAGTATATTTGAAGTCATTTTCAAGCATTTTCTATAAATCACTTTTTTATTCTGAATGAGTTCTGACTCTAACTTAAATAACATTGTTAGAGATTGTGACAAGTTAATTATATTGCTTTTTAAAATTTCCCTGAAACCACTTTTTTATTATAAATGGGTTCTGAAAACTCAAGTAGAATTGGTAGAAATTGTGAATGGCTGTAATCAAAGATGTTATTAATATGGAATCATTTTTACAGTGCAGCATATGGGTGCTATTTTATAAGCCTTGAAATACAAATTAATTATAAGCCCTGAGTTTTTTTATGCAAGACTCTTGTCTGCTGTGAGCAGGATGTTGTAAAGTCTTGGTGGACAGACTGCTGCATTGTTGATCTGCATTGTTGATCTGTTGATCAATCACTGGTCAGCTGCTGAGGGAGATGAAAAGGCCAGCCAATCAGAGTAGAGAGTTGTTGGGATGACTCCAGTGGAAACCTCTGGAGAGTTCAGATTTCCAGGAGTGCTGCTTCACTTTCAATCTTATCTGGCAGACACTTAGTATAGACACACACCAACCCAGTTTACATGAGAATTGTTGTGTAAAGACACACACATACTGTACAATATAAGCACTGAATCACAATGAATTAATCTTTGAATTTAAACTGGTTCAAATCAACTGTTACATCCTGTGTGTGTGTTGTCTGTGGAAAAGTATTGTCTAATTGAGCAATTCATTCAGTTTGTGCTGTCCTTTATTAGAAGTTTTGAAGGTCAAAGTTCTAAACTTTAGTTCTGAACACAACAAAAGACATGTGTTTTTGCATTTCTATTTTTCATGTTTGTATGTCTATGAATGTAGGTGAATGGATCATGTAGTTTCTTGTAACTTCACATTTACTCCAGTAGTCCTCATTACATTGAATTCCTTCCCTTATTAAAAGCACACAGCTCAAAGACCCTTGACTGAACAACCCGGAAAACAATGGGGAATTAATTATTTTCAAATATGTGTACCTAATTTTAATCCCATTATGCATCTTGGGATTTGAGCTTTTCTGTGGAAAAAAAAAGAACTCCCAAAAAAGAACAAACCACAGGAAGATGTTTTAAAGTCAGCATGAATAGGCCACAGCAAGTTAATTTTAACATTAGATTTCTTCACCAGCGAGAAGCAAATGAGAACAATAAGCGAGAAACTCTCTCCATGTCTTCCTCAGGAAGATGTTTTAAAGTCAGCATGAAATGAAAATTTAGTAAATGCATGTTATGGGTCTTATTATGAACACTTCATGCATGTATATGTTTTTCATCTCATAATGTTTCATCAAAATGTCAAAAATCGATCGTTTCATTGAGGCTGTAAGGCAAAATTGTTTGACACTTGTTTACAAAGGGAAAAAAGCCCTGTCCTAGATGGTGATACAGAGCATCTGTATTAACTCAGGGGATCAATACAGATTTCCAGATTCAATTAGTTTCTAATTTGATTTCAGGTTCATTTGATTCACTTCCAAATTAATTTGGCATGTTTTAGTTTTTGCTTACATAAGGAAAAATATCTCGCAGCTGATGATGTAAATTACATGAGAGAATCTTACTTTATTTTAATACATTATAAAACAATATTTTTTTAATTAACAACACAGGTTGCTATTGCAATTTATTTCTTTAACAGATACAATTTTCAACAACAAAACTGCTCTGTGGATAACAACTGATGTGAACCACTGAGTTGGAAACTCCCATTCAAGACTCATCCATTAAGTTCCTTCAATGAAGCATCCATCAGATTCAAATGGAAACTCCTAAATTCAGGAGTTTTTGAAGCATTATTTTTTAAAAGTTTCGATAACAACTAATTGAACTACAACTACATTAGGTATGGGTATCTATAAGTATATTCATGATATGGAAAGGTGGATAAATGATGAATGAATGGGACCAAACTTAAGTAATTCTGTTATTCTCCAGATCATGTGAAGTTACAGCATGAGCATATGATGTTGGATACAGAAATCCATATCTGAGAGGAAGCTTTTGTAGTGAAATTCATTGTTTCTTTGTTGCCTGATACTCATGCAATGTCAAAGATTTTAATTAGAATTTGGTTTTATTATTAGTCGGCTACCCATCATATTTCACATTTTCTCTCTCCTTGAAGTGTAAGTGTAGCTATTATGTACGCATTATTTTCATGAAATTTTGAAGAAAATGGGTCTCCGGCTCAATTAATCCATTGCTAATAGCCTTCAGAATGAGTACGAAAGAGCTAATACACCGCAAATGCATCAGCAACACCCCGGCCAATGGCGTTGTGTTCCTGCCCTAATGAAACATTAGGTGTGTGCATGTGCACATTGTGCTGGTGAACTTTCATTCCGGTGTTTGTTTTATGTTGTTGCTGTAATTAGAGTCCGCTGGTTGACACTCGAAATAAGCTGCAACCTTTTAGCGCTCTACATGTTAGCGAGTTAGCTTCACCAGCCTCAGGCTCCCATTAACCCGAGCGAGCCCTGCTCCTTGGGAACACCATCCCATAATATACCATCTCAAGCCTGGGTCAGAATGAAGAGGCTTGCTGGAAAATAGAGTTTGGCCTTAATTACTCTCAACCTGAGTATGTGAATGGATGGCGGGTTTTAATATGTTGTGGTGATGTGGCGCAGCTGTGTTCGGAGGTTCCATTGTTATTGTCCAACCACCTGTTTATTGCTTTTGTTGAACCTTAAATTTTCCACAGGATGAAATTATCTCTGCCTGAGTCTATTGTTCATCTGATGATGTTTTGGATAGTAGTTCTGTGTATGACTTCTTTTAAATCATTTAATACTCTATATACTGTATATTTTGTTCTTTTCTTTTCAAAAGCCTTTTTTAATACATGTATTACCTTTTATACATTTATTATTATTACTGACTTTTATACATGTATTACCATTATTACATATTTTAGTAATCATCATAAACTGATCCTTGCTGGGAGTTTGATTGACAGGCGATCTGACCAACACATAATCTGCTATTTTTGTCCGACAAAAAAACGAGATTGCATAGTAGATTAACGTCGGTGGACTTGAACTTGAAAAATGGTGTGTTTTGACATCTTTCCGCAGTTGATACAAGATACCTTCTGATGTTCATTCATGTTTATTTTGTGCTATAACTAAAAATGGTTAAAATTGGTTTGCATGCCGCTTGGACTGATGCACTACAGCGATCTGTCACTGCACATTAAAGAGCCACTAAATGGTATTTATTGTTTGAATTTCTTTAAAAAGGACAATATTTGAAACCTGAGACTTTGTTTCATGCTAAAAGTAACCTGCCTCTTGTTGGCCATAACAACAGTAACTAAGGGGGACAGGTCTTTGCGAAGACTCAATTAGGTATCAGTCAAAAGCTTAAACACTCAAAATTCATTTAAAATTGGACGATGTGTTACCATAGAAATTGTACTTTCAGTGGGTCTTGTGGGGAGCATCATGTTTCAGACTTTACAAAATTTACTGCAAATTTCGTATTCAAATCTATTTATCTTGACAAAACTCATATTATTGGAAAGGTCGGAGATGCAGGGTTCTATATTTGGCCACATTTTTTTTTTTTTTATAGGATATTGATAGAATAGAAATATTGTGATAGAAATGTATTTATTTGTGACTAGTTTCATTTATTATCTCAAAAATGCAGAAAATACAGTTTCTATTTTATACATGGTAAATTACTTGATTTTTCTAAAGAAACCCTGTCCAACAGTGACACCAGCAGGTACAGTTACAGCGGGAGTGTCTCTCTTGCCTCCCCTGAGTCCACTGAGTTTTGCTACCAGGTCTCATGGCAAAAACGTACTTGTGGGCACTTTTTACGTACCAATAAGTACATATCACTGCAGTTTCCAAAAGAAATGAACACTAGAGGCAGTAAAGACACCTTTTATTCCTTTTCACACAAATTTACAGAGTTTCGATTAAGAAAGCATAATTTTTGCACAAATACTTAAGAATGTTATGTTATGACTTCAAAACAATTTTAATATGCTGAGAGATTTGAAAACTGATGCTATTGAATGTTAGCATCACACATATCCAGCTTCATATCTATGGGTTTTCATAGACGTTAGGTTTTTTCGATAGATTACGGAGTACGGAGATGTACTTGAGAGTTGAGGAGTTCAAATCTGCATATAAGGAAGTTCAAATGGCACGGTTGCACCAAGAAATGCATTTTTTTATATCAGTTTTGCATTTGTTAACACTATCGGGTAGGTTTAGGGTTGGGTTTGGTGTAGGGGATATTTCCAACATGACAGATCATTAACTTTTAGCGACTATTTAGCGATATTCTGAATTCTGAACCACCGCAATACGCATAGACATAAACACCTCATTAACTAGATTATAAAGATTTGATAGCTTATCATAAAACTGTATATATATATATATATATATACACACACACACACACACACACACACACACACACACACACACACTGTATATATAACCACAAAATAAGACTTAAAAAGGAATGAACACATTATCTGTGGGAATTTTTAGTGAGTAAACAGCTTGGTGAAATTTAAAGTAAATCGCTCTGTCTGTGACCAATATTTATCAGAAAATTTCAAAAATAGTTAAAAGTTAACCATTAAAAAGAATAGCTGAACATAAGTTCACAAATAAAATATATTTTTTAAATTGTTCCTGCCTTGAGTTATTATTTCGGAGTAAATGAAATGTAGAATGCTTAAAAACACTAACTTGATGAGATTCATATTTGCCTTTAATAAATAGAATTTTTATTACAATGTTAATGTAAAAAAATTTTTAAAAAAATAAAAAAGTTTTATTTTTCTGATAATGTAAGTAATATACTAGATATTACTATATAACTAATATATATACACAATACACTCCGAATAAGGCAAGACAGATGGACTGAACCTCATTTATCTTTTATTTTCCTTCTACTGGCAGTAAATGTTATAAATGAAAAAGTAAATACCAGCAATTGATATATAAAAGAAGTGTTTTCAAAATCCTTGCCTTACAGTCAGTTCCTTTATTTCATCAGTATCTCCTCTTACAGCTTCAAAGACATTACAGATATGGCTCATGGCTGCACATTATTGTCAGCATTGTGAGTCTGTGTGTGTGTGTGTGTGTGTGTGTGTGTGTGTGTGTGTGTATGTGTGTGTGTGTGTGTGTGTGAGTGATAGAGAGCTTGAAGTATAGAAAGAGAGAGCAAGAGAGTGTCGGTACAGTGCCGCAAGTGATTAGTGGACTTTGTGAAGCACTATAGCACACCAGTCTCCAGGCCTGCTTCTGTTCCCCTCAGATTCATTTAATAATTTCCAGCCATACCTGGTTAGACCACAACAGCGAGGCCGGGGTTGATCTGACACTCCCAATACAACTAAGCTATGCTTTCTTATTTTATCCACTGATGGTAAAGGAAAGAGATTCGCCACCCAGAGCTTAGCGGAAGCATCATCGTTGCCCACAGCATCCAGACGACCAATGAGATCATCCGGCATGCTTGTCATCTCGAGTACAGCTGCTGGAAAACTGTGACTCTGGTTGTGGCTTGCATGTGTAGCTGTCATTTGTTGATAAGCCGCTCTCTCCCTCTCTGTATCTCTTGATTGAATAGAGCCGGTAATAGTGGATGGCATGGATCCCTTTAGCTCCTCCTCCACCCTTCCGCTGCCTTTCTGATGCTTTTAATTCCATCTCCTCAGAACGTTTTCAAAGTGACCAAAGAACAATTTCACACATGGGATCTCATGCCAAACTGCATGGAGACGCTGTGTGTTTGCTAGATGGGGAAAGCAGAATTGGGGATGAACAAAATAGGACACCATTTAATATTCATTGGAAGATTTAAGCTCTGAGAGATTCTGATTTGCGAAATATCGCAGGTTATTCGAATGAGATATTAAACACAAGGGTGCAGCCAAATTCATTTATTAAACCCACTGAAATTGAACTGTCTGTGACACAAAAATGGATCTACTTGACAGATGCCATATATTTCTCTATCACTTTGGGAGAAAAAAAAGATAAATTGTGAAGGCACAATAGAAACAGCTTGTTCAATGTAGATCTAATATATGATTGCTGCAACAAAAATATCTACACAGATTAGTAAATCAGTAATTTATTGATAAAAAAAAAAAAAATCTAAATCAGCAATTTTAGAGATTTTGGGCCAGATTCTGGCAGTTCTGTTAGGATTTACTAAAGCACTGTGAAGAATTTGCGCTTAAAAGGCAAGGACACAGTTATTTTTGCACCTGACCTTATTAAATATGCATTTGTACGAGTTTCCCTTTCAGATGCAAAATTTATGGGAGGAGAGTATTTAAATGAATCACGCAATGCAATTTACTAACGTTTGTGCCATTACTGGTATTTACGCCATTATTTAACACCCAACAAAAGCATGTCTTATAGCAGATGCTAATTTGCGCTGCTCTTGGTAGATTGTTTTGGTCATTATGGAAATGATCTGGCTACGTCTGTGTTCTTTAATTTGCTCACTGACAGCAAATCACCAGCAGAAATTTCCGCTCCCATTAGTGCTTTTTTAGAATTGCGCTCTCACGCTAATTTGCCCTGTTTAGTAAATCTGGCCCTTTAATTAATCAGTATCGATATTGCCTATTTACTTGCACATGCTGATTTGCTCTATTTACACATTTAGATTAACTTTTTCATCATTTAATGATCACAAAAACGCAAATAACTTAAGTTAAATGCCATGTAATCTTTAGCAATTCTTAAAATTAATGTATATATTTTTTATACCTAAATTATGCATTAAAAACTATTTAATTTAAAATAATTTGTTTTTTATGTATATTTTTAGTTTAAGACAAAACATTACAGAATTTAAAATCATAGTGAATTATATGAGCCATTTATCAGTTACCAGCCATTATATATAATAAATGATTATGCATAAAATGCTAATCACTATCAAATCAATTTTTACAATTATTTTATATCCCTTATTTCCATAATCTTACAATACAAAATACCATATTACTATATTTCTAGGACAGTCATTATATATATATATATATATATATATATATATATATATATATATATATATATATATATATATACATTTCTTCTTACTACAGTATATTTCTACATACAGTACAATATGTTTTTCATTACAAATTATATTATCTGATTCAAAATTTCTTAGTAGTTGGTATGTCCCTCCTTAGCTTGAATCTTAAGTATTTCTTATTCCTTTTACATGATAATATTTCATTAATTTTTCAAATTCTTGAAACTTTCTTTTTATTCCCAAATCTAAATTAGATTTTGAATGCCAAATCTGATTAATATTCCACTGTGAACTGTCTTTGAATCTCCCACAATCAGGTTTAGGAAGTTACTCACTTTTCATCTTGACATTCTCTTTTCATATTATCATATTTCTCTGCTATAAATCCTCAAGAGTGGAATGTAACCTTCCATCATTGTAGTGATATGAATTATGAACTGATAAGATGATAATCTATTGTTGAACAAAAAAGGAGCCATTACTTATAGGTAAAATTGTTGTAATTATCCTAATTAAGCTGATTCTACCTCACCGTGTGACTTCTCTTTACAGCAATATTTTTCAAAATGCTTTTAATTCTCCAAGAGTGTATCCATCATCTTCACCTTCATCATTGATTCACATGCATGATCAAATGTACCTGGAGGCTGTGGCAAATCAGAGTCGTCAGATGCTTACTGAATGGAGAGAGGCAAAAAACGAATTTGATTTTGCATAGACGCTGATCACTCAGTTTTACTTGAGCAGAGCAGTCAGTCGAGACCTGACTATGATTAAAATGCCCCCTTCAGCTTTCAGGAAACACCCAGTTGACAGCTAGTAGCCAGCGGGACAAGATGTGATCATCAAGCACAGGTGCAGATTAAGATAGAATACAAAGGAGGTGCAGTTGTCCGTTTGTTTATTTATTTATTTATTTTGTGCTGCTGGTATTGAATCTGTCTAATAGTCCTGGAGACATCAGTTTTTTCAGTTTTGATTGTCTTCATTCTGGAGTGAACAGACATGGAACTGTATACAAAGAACTGAACACTTTAATGCAATTGGAATAATAAATACATTAAATAAAATATATATACAGATGTACTAAAGCTTAGTGAATGGCTATGACATTATAACTTCCCCATGGTTGTTTTGTGCCAAAGATATTTCTCAGAAGATTCACTGGCCCCACAAAAAGGGAAACAACGGAAGAACATCACAGGGCAGAGCACCTGGAGCACAGATAATGAGTCAAAACACGACGTGAGTTCACACAGCTCCATAGACATTGAAAAGATAAAAAAGTACATTGGAATCATTTGGCAAGAAGTGACTTCTGTCATGTTCTCCCCACAAAGTGGCCCAGCCTGGCCTGCAGCTAACATCAGTCTAATTTTAAATTTCTGCTAAATCTAAATGATTTGCAGCCTTGCAAATAATAAAAATATAAATCAATAACATTGATTATATTGTTACAGTGGCACCCATCAAGGGGTAGGATATATGTTAATGTTTATGTGGTGCGATACGCACCGCAACAGGTAAAAACACAGTATAAGTCATTATGATCAGTAATTATGTCCCCATTGGATGCAACAAATGCCTCGTTTATAATGGGTTTTATTGTTTTTGTCTTGTCGCGTAACACTTCCATCACTCACGGCAAGGGGGCGTAACATTTCCATCACACAGTTGAGGAATTTGGCCAATCACAACGCACTGGATAGCTGGCCAATCAGAGCACACCTCCCTTTTTAGAACAATGAGCTTTGTAAAAATCGAGGCGTTTCATAAAGGCAGGGCATAGAGGAGCAACAATTATGTACATCATGTGGAAAATAATGTGTTTTTTGAACCTTAAACCGCATAAACACATTTCATTACACCAAATACACAAAACAATGTTCTTTTTAGCAACGTCATATGACCCCTTTAAGGGCATACAACAACACATAAAGACAAACATTTGAGCAGATTTAATGATGTGCTGATGTGAGCTAGTCTTTAGATGTTTATGTAGAATCTTTTCAGCTTGTAAATTGATTAGGGAGATGCGTAAGGATGCCTGTATATTATAGCATTTGGATTTAATCTAATCACTAGAACATTGCACAGGTGCCTTTCACTGTTATTGCAGCACACATACTGTGAGAAAACTAATTTTACATAAAACAGGCTTTAAATGCTTTGGGAAATAGACAATCTTGGCAGGACGGAAGAGTGGTGTGAATGAGAGAACCATGAGATAATGACCATGCTGGCTATTAAAGTGATGTGCCTTCCTCAGGCAAGGTGAATCGGACTCATAACCCGCCAATAACAACCAGCAGTGTTTCCCACGGAAAGTCTGTTCTTAATATTCATGTACAATATGTAGAGTTTTGCTTAAAGAATAATGGATAAGAAAAATGGTTTAAAATAGTATATCTTGCACACTCCTACACACTGGCCAGTACAACACATAATAAACAAAGATAACGAGCAAGTATAGACTTAAATTCAACTTAAAAACATAGTAGTTCCTCCTTGTTCAGTTTGATAGAATGATAGAATTGATATCTCATGATTCTCATTATGTGGTTGAGCGTCAGAGACAGTTGTGCTATTTGCTCAGGGCAGAGGTATTTGCACGGAGGAAAATGTCACATGGACAAGTAAATCTATTTTGTGACATGCTTCTCTTTCGTCTTCCTCTCTGGAATACGGTGAAATTTGTTTTAGGATTGAACAACGATTTGCAGGTCTCTCAGTAATGTGTCTTTGCCACGATCCTGATATACGATCCATCTGATTTCTGCTGTTTCAGCTCCCCAGATACCACAGAGAATCAGAGCCTGTTTTCCTTCATCTAAGCCAATCCTGGATGCTCCTTTGTGGTGATTGCAAAAAATAAATAAATAAATAAACAGTCCTTTACACTTTCTGTGTCAAAATTATGACCATCATAGTTTCAAAACTAATAACGGCACATACATTTCCAACACAAGCTTCTACAAAGAGAATTGTAGTGCTGTGACAGCAGCGACGCTCGACAAGTAATGGATAGGGACACTCATAAAGGCATACTCATAAATGATCGAAATTGCTTTGGAAAATCTTCAGCTCTTTGGCTTATTCCACAATGATTTACCCTGAAAGTGTAGCTATAATGACACGCCAGCGAGTCCTTCTTTAACTTTTCACTTTCAGTAAATTAAAGAATTGATCAGTTCATTTGAAACTGTTTTATCGGCTAGTAAAGGCCAGATCTTAGAGCCTTGGTGTACTTCTGGTTTGCATTGCCCACCTTGTCATTTAGCTGACACTTTTATCCAAACATCCAGTACATTTATTAGACGGTCAATCCCCCTGATGTCCTGAGGTTAATAGCTTTGCTCAAGGACATAATGATGATGGCTCTTGGCAGGGTTCTGAACCTACAACCTTTTGGTTGCTAGCCAAGACTTTAACCACTAAGCTACACATCCCTTGAGTTCAGTCTTTTCTAACTTCACTTTATTTTTCTCTTTCTGAACTATATTGAGGGAGAACAACCACAGACCTTTAGTATAATATGTTATTATAGCCCTATTTGAGTTTTCACAATGGTCAGTAAGATATTTATTTATTTATTTATCTCAAACTTTTGAATGGTAGTGATCATTTTTGTTGAACTTTACACTCATTGAATGGAACTGAATCCAAACTGAACCGACTTGAGCTGAAACATGACATTATTGTCTTTTTAGAGCTGCTTTACTGCAGAATTTCAATTTGCCTCATGTGTGATGAAGTTTGCATTATTGATTGTCATTTTCCTTATTACTCTGAAGCTGCTTGGAAAGAATGTCTTGTCTAAAGTGATATTGTCTCCATTTCCATGTCTTAAACTCAACTGACGTAGATGACTGGATGTTCATCGTCACTCCCTGAACCAAGTTTAGATGTTTTAGCACTGAATTCTCAAGAGAAACTATAATGCTTTATTTTCTTAAATTATTAATTGTTTGTTTTCTATCTGTCACCATAAAACCATGCAGATGACAGTAATTATGCCAGTTTGACACTGTAATGTCAACTGTAATTGGATACTTCTGGTATCCACCAACAGGTTGAGAAGAAACACATGACAGAGTGTACTGTTTTCACGTGTCGTCTGGGTAATGGGGATTGTCTGGTGAGAATGAGAAAAATAGAAGTCGTAGATCTCAGTTTGGACAGCCATCTGTGCGAGATGCATTTCTGTTTGATACTCCTGGTCAAAAGACTGATTTGACTGGGGATTCGGAGACAAACAGCTAAATATTGTTTGAACATGGCAGATGCTCATTAGAATCGGACATCACAAGTCCTCCCTCCATCCAGGGTTAGTGATTGAGTGAATGGCTGAAAATAAATATATGAAATGTGTTTCATATCGAAAACACCAAAATGCAGCTATCGGTCACGTCCGCTGGGACTCTTCTGGGACAGTTTGTGCCTGGAAGCTGTTTTTGCATATGCATCATATGTACCATTTTTTGCCATTCATCATTGAGATATTTGTACAGTTTTGCATAACCTGTTGTCTCCAGTTGTCTGAGACAGAACAATAGCATGAAATCAGATTTCTGTATGCGGTTTGGAACTTGCAGTAACTTCTTGAATTGTTTCACTACTCATTTGCATACAGTTAAACTTTGCATTGCCACATGTGAACTGTCGCTCATTACCTCATTATGATTTTCACTTGCTTATATGTTACAAGATATCATTTGTAGAACTGTAATTGTTGATTTTTTTTTTTTTTTTTTTTTTGTATTCAAATATTGATCGATCAGTTGAAAAATTGCTAAACATACCAAATACCATATGCAACTTATTTTTATGTGCATGTACTGTAGGTATTGGCATCTCTTATTAAATTTTCAATAAAATAATGATGTATTGGTTACACTTTACAATAATGTTCTATTAGTTAACTTTAAGTATACTGTAACAAATGTATTGCTCATTGTTAGTTAATGTTAGTTCACGCATTAAATATAGTTAAAAAATGTAACCTTATTGTAAAGTGTTACAGATTTATTTATATTTATATGTATTACATTTGTTACATATTATATAATTGTTTACTATTACTGATTTTTTTTTTTTTTTTTTCAGTTTAACGCTTTAAAAATGCATTTAATAAAGACATCAGTAATGGTATTGGTATCAATGATACTGACCTCCTTAATTATAGGCTATTTAGTAAAAATATTTAATATTTAAATATTTAATCTAAATAATTAAACATATATATTCAAAAAAAAAAAAATACCCCATAGAGAATCTGTTTAATTTGGAGATTCAATGTAAAATTATGACCATATAAATACAGGTCCATCTCAAAAAATTAGCATATTGTGTAAAAGTTCATTATTTTCCATAATGTAATGATAAAAATTAAACTTTCATATATTTTAGATTCATTGCACACCAACTGAAATATTTCAGGTCTTTTATTGTTTTAATACTGATGATTTTGGCATACAGCTCATGAAAACCCAAAATTCCCATCTCAAAAAATTAGCATATTTCATCCGACCAATAAAAGAAAAGTGTTTTTAATACAAAAAAAGTCAACCTTCAAATAATTATGTTCAGTTATGCACTCAATACTTGGTCGGGAATCCTTTTGCAGAAATGACTGCTTCAATGCGGCGTGGCATGGAGGCAATCACAGCCTGTGGCACTGCTGAGGTGTTATGGAGGCCCAGGATGCTTCGATAGCGGCCTTAAGCTCATCCAGAGTGTTGGGTCTTGCGTCTCTCAACTTTCTCTTCACAATATCCCACAGATTCTCTATGGGGTTCAGGTCAGGAGAGTTGGCAGGCCAATTGAGCACAGTAATACCATGGTCAGTAAACCATTTACCAGTGGTTTTGGCACTGTGAGCAGGTGCCAGGTCGTGCTGAAAAAACGAAATCTTCATCTCCATAAAGCTTTTCAGCAGATGGAAGCATGAAGTGCTCCAAAATCTCCTGATAGCTAGCTGCATTGACCCTGCCCTTGATAAAAACACAGTGGACCAACACCAGCAGCTGACATGGCACCCCAGACCATCACTTACTGTGGGTACTTGACACTGGACTTCAGGCATTTTGGCATTTCCTTCTCCCCAGTCTTCCTCCAGACTCTGGCACCTTGATTTCCAAATGACATGCAAAATTTGCTTTCATCCGAAAAAAGTACTTTGAACCACTGAGCAACAGTCCAGTGCTGCTTCTCTGTAGCCCAGGTCAGGCGCTTCTGCCGCTGTTTCTGGTTCAAAAGCACACGCCTGTGCACGGTGGCTCTGGATGTTTCTACTCCAGACTCAGTCCACTGCTTCCGCAGGTCCCCCAAGGTCTGGAATCGGTCCTTCTCCACAATCTTCCTCAGGGTCCGGTCACCTCTTCTCGTTGTGCAGCGTTTTTTGCCACACTTTTTTCTTCCCACAGACTTCCCACTGAGGTGCCTTGATACAGCACTCTGGGAACAGCCTTATTTTGTTCAGAAATTTCTTTCTGTGTCTTACCCTCTCGCTTGAGGGTGTCAATGATGGCCTTCTGGGTTAACCTCTTAACCATGATTGCGGTTTTGAGTAATGAACCAGGCTGGGAGTTTTTAAAAGCCTCAGGAATCTTTTGCAGGTGTTTAGAGTTAATTAGTTGATTCAGATGATTAGGTTAATAGCTCGTTTAGAGAACCTTTTCATGATATGCTAATTTTTGGGTTTTCAGATGTATG
Source organism: Cyprinus carpio (assembly GCF_018340385.1). NCBI lineage: Eukaryota > Metazoa > Chordata > Actinopteri > Cypriniformes > Cyprinidae > Cyprinus > Cyprinus carpio. Next base: position 13,929,225 of record NC_056595.1, on the reverse strand, counting down.
CCAAAATCATCAGTATTAAAACAATAAAAGACCTGAAATATTTCAGTTGGTGTGCAATGAATCTAAAATATATGAAAGTTTAATTTTTATCATTACATTATGGAAAATAATGAACTTTTTCACAATATGCAAATTCTTTGAGAAGGACCTGTATATTGCATTAATATGCGATTAATCACAATTACAGAAAATTGTGTGATTAGTTCATTTTTTAATCAATTGCCCGCACTAGTTATATTATATTTAATATGTTATAATTAATTATAATTAGATTTATTTATATTTATTTACATCTTATATAAAAAATGTCTATAAAACTATAAAATAAAATGTCAAATATGCTATATAAAATAAAGTTCTCTCTTTCTTTCTCTTTATATAAATAGCTCAGTTTTTAAGCAAACGTAAACCATCACCTTTATCTTTTCTGATTTTAAGTCAAATACTAACAGACTGCTACATGTGCTTGTTGCCATTTACCTCTATCACAGTTTTTGCAGTGAACGTAATCATTATTTATAGAGATTTACTGTTGAATATGCCAAGACTGCTTCACTTTTATAATTTGAGGGTGCGTTGCGTGTGTGTCGCCCACTGCTTGTATTACTTAACCCCTTTCTGTTGATTCTGCTGAAACTGATCAACAATTAATAAACTGTCCGTGACTGAATAATTATCATCTTTACAAAACATCAGTCCACACATCTTGAAAGTAATAACTAAATTCAGTTCAGTGCTTATTTTCTTCATATCTGCTGGGAAAAGATTACTTGCCTTGGCATTTTAGCCTTGTAACCGTGAAGACCTCAGACCTGAGTAATGACCAGCGGGAGCACAGCATCCATCCTCCAAAAGCTTTGACTCTTTAATATGCCGCTGTTAATAGAGCCTGCAGTCAGAAAAGGTCTGCCGTGATGGGCATCTCCGCTCAGTAAACACTGGCTTCTCTCATTTCTTCCCTCATCTTGTAGGTGCTATTACTCTGTTTAAACAGATAGATTTGAAATTGCTTCACTGCTTTATATTGTTTTTTATTCATGTGATTGTAATGTCTTTTCTCTTTTTCTTCTATAGAAAAATGTGATGAAGCTCTGGTCACACCACTCCCCCACAATGCCTTCACCAGCTCCTCTGTGTTCACAAGTGGCTATGCACCTGGATACGCCAAGCTAAACAAAAGAGGAGGTAAATTTTCATAATACTTGCCCATTACACATATACATGCCCACCAATGTGACTTGCAGAATGAACAAACCCTTTTTCTTTCATCACAATACCTCAGTGAACTTTCTTTGGCTGTTGTTTTTTATGTAAACAGTATATTACAAACTTCAATTTTACCGGTGTTTAGACTTGATATAGTTTTGTGTCATTCCAATAAACATCCATACACTATATGGCACCGCATAGTCATTACTTCAATAACTCCAGCCTGAAATTATTGCTTGAATTACTGGGCTACAATGGCTCATCCCATTATGCCAAACTGTGCTTTGCAAAACACTGTGTGCTTAAGACTAATTGAGCGAAAATCTACAACAGATGCCATCGCTGTGATTTATCTCGGTGAGATTGTGCACAATTCACATATTTTTTTATTTATTTTCAGTTTGTTCCTCATCACTCATTAAAAATGTTATTTAAAGGTGCTGTATGTAAGTTTTTGACTCTACTAAAGCATAAAAATACCATAATATGTTTGCAGATATTTAAGAAACATGCTAAGTTAACATATTTGTTTATCTGAAAAACAATGCTACAGTCAGTTATTCTCCTTTGAAAATGTGCATTCCGGGCCGGAATGTCGGTCTTTGTTTTTGGTTTGTGAAACCCGCCCACTGCCAGTTTACCCAATTGTATTTCAGCACCCCGGGTTGCCAATTGGCGGAAAACACAGCGTATTTCATTTCATTCATCGTCAAGTGCGCTTGTTTCTGTTTGTGTCGTCAATCGGGCAACCTGCATGTGTGTCAAGTCTGAGGAGGAGGGGCCGGGTGAAAAAAAACCTCTCCAATATTTTTAACTCAGACTGCAATACCTAGTTCAACCACTCGGTGTCAATCCTACATACAGCACCTTTAATTAAAATATATGTTCTTGTGTCCTCATAGGACACGTTTAGGTTAGTTTGGCATATCTGATGGAACGAGATCATGTTTTTATTTATTTATTTTACAAGGGAAAAAGCAGAAAGAAATAAACCACTGCTAATTTTTCGGATCCAAATGGATATTTTATATATGAGCCTCGCTGTGGGAGTCTGTGAAGGCCATGGGTCTGATGGGCTTTAAATTGCATGTTATTTCCAAGCTCAATGAGTCACTGGGCTCTATTATGTACACAAAATACTGTAATATTAATCGCTACTGTAACTATGCCTCATATTACTAATCCTTCTAAGAGGCACAGTGTAAGCTCTATACAAATCATTCTTCCCTGAGGAGATTCAGTATTATCTTTGCATGAATAAATTGGTGTTCATGGCATGTCTATATGCATATGCATTTTTCAGCTGTTTATGCTGTCAAGCTGAGCTCTTGAACATATATTGCAGTTTACCTCAAAGGAACAGTTCACAGAAAAATTACCATTCTGTCATAACTTTGCTTGGGTCATTATTCTATGAAAACTTTTAGCATATTTTATGTAAGGGTGCACAATGTATCACTACCATATTGATTGTTGGCTATCGGACAATATTAGATATTTATTTATTTATTGATATCAGTGTGGTTATTGAAATAAACTAAAAGCTAAAATAAAATTAAACATAAATATTAGATGAAAAAATACACGTAAACTAGAAATGTTGCCTTTGAAACTGAATTAAAGTACTAAAATGACTAAAAGCAAAACTGAAATGAAAATAAATATTTGCTAAATACAAATATTAAAAAATATATAATAACAGAATTAATAAAATGTAAATTAAAGTTAAAATAAATAAATATAATTATAAAATCTAATTTAAAATTAATATCCATTTTCATACTGTACATTAGTATGCTGCGATAAATTAATGTGAATCATTTAAATGTCTTGATTTTGTAGTTAGTGTATTTGTATAAAATAAGATTTGTATTTAATTGAATTGCTTTCTGTATTATTAATTACTATTTTCGATATTATATTATTCATTGTTTTCTGTATTATATTATTATTTTTTATGTAATTTTTTATATTTAATTTAATTGTCATTAACCATAGAATTCAAAATTGCGACCTATACATTCCTCAGAATATCTTCTTTTATTCATAAAAAGTCTATTTTGAGGGTGAGTAAATGGTGACAGAATTATTATTTTTGGGTGAGCTATCCCTTTAATTCCCTCTCCCTATAAAACATATGGTATTTAGTAGTGTGGTATTGTATGTTCAACAACTAGAAATAGATGTACTGTAGTTTGCTTGGTTTTGTGTAATATAACCAGATTGATTACTTTAGTGAGGGACTTAAAAGTTCAGACAGCATAAAGGGACAAAAGATTGGCAGGTGGCTGTGATAACAGCAGCTTGCATGTGTGTATAAGGCTGGCATTTCCATTCAGCCACCTTTCTCACTGAAGGCCGGTGGGGTTTGTGAGAATAAGCAATGGGATATGCCCTCTGGCACTGCCTCCATCAGCGTCACAGGGCTCCCTGTCACTCTGAAGCCGCAGAGTTGTGTCCAGTGAACATGTTCTCCAGCCTGCCAGTCTGCACACATGAGGCTTCATATCAATGACATGACAGCTTTGTGCACCACCGAGGTTCTTCTCGTTCAACCCTCATGTACTTTAGAGATGCCTAGGTGAGTAATGTTTGAAAAAACTCTCAGACGTGAGTTGTTTTTTTATTGGAAGCTCTAGTGGTATGTGTCATTTTCCCCTTCAGCTTCATCAGAGATTGGATTCTTATTACTGTAGGAAAGTCATAGGCCATGATGCATGTTAATGACGCCTTATCAGAGTCGAAGAGAGGTTATTCCTGTCACTTGTGTCATTCTTTCCCATAATTTGCATGCAGATATGCAGTTGCCATCGATCTTGCATAGTCTTATTTAGTCATTATGACTGTTAATAATAGGGTGAAGTCTGGACCTTATCCTGTCGATGGAGTATGACATTTTTATATATGATAGATAGGATTTTTTTTTCCCTTTTTTACTCAATATTATGAATAGCAATGACACTGGGGACCGTCTAATGAAATCCCCATCCATACAGCACATGTTCAGCTGAAATCACATTCAGTTTTTTATTGTTTTTTTTTTTTATTTATAAATATAATTACCTTTAGAACAATCACTGTGACCATTTCCAATGTCACTGGGCCAGAGGGCTGAGAAAAGATCAATTTGACAGCATGTTGGCATTAGAAGTGGCTGGTTGTGCCAGGGTGCAGGTTTGCTGCTGGACCCTGGTTGATGATGTCACAGAGAAAGGCTCATTATTTCTAGTTAGATGAGCAGCATCATGAAGGACTATTGTAGGTAATGTCCATATCCCAGCATCCAATATTCTATCTCCACCATTGATGCATTATTTAGCCTTACTAATGCATTTTAAAGATTTCCATGCTGAAAATAGAAGAGAAAAGAGAGAGTGAGTGAGCATAAAATCAATAGAAAGCAGGACTGGTATTTATCTGCTTTGATGGGTGACAGTTAAAGTGATATCATCCTGTATTCTTAATGCATGCATTGTATCATAACAGGGTATAGTTCTTTTATTCTACTTTTATTCTATCGTTCTATCTGTCATTCTGTCATTATATCTATCTGTCTATCTTTCTGTCTGTCTGTCTATCTGTCATTCTATATATTGTTCTATCACCCTATCATTCTATTTTGTCATCCATTCATCTCTGTCTGTCTGTTGTTCTATGTATCTTTCTAAGATTCTATTGTTAGATCTGTTTATTTTTTGTCTGTTTATCTATCTATCTATCTATCTATCAATCTATCTATCTATCTATCTATCTATCTATCTATCTATCTATCTATCTATCTATCTATCTATCTATCTATCTGCACAATTCATACAAAACAAAAACTCTAATAGAAATGTGTAGAAAATGTGCTTGACAGTTTATAACAACTAGATCAACCATTTTGCATTTAATGACTTATATGATGAACTAATGACTAGTTTTTTTGAGGGGTAAGACCGTTGCACAGAGAACTATATAATAAATTTTGTGCAACATGACATTAGCGACTGATAATGTAGGAATGCGCAGACAAATGTACATAATCGATTACATGAATGTACCAAAGCATTTGCAACTTGCTCAAAAGAATGAGAAACTGCTTTTATGATGTGCACAATTGACTAGATGATGTAGAGGTTGAACAAGTAGTTTTGAGAATTTCATTTCTGATCTGAGAAATGCACCAAAGCGACTGAGAAAAACTGTAAGTAATTAAGTAATAGTTATACACAGATGACACATCTAGTTGTTTCCAGAATGTTTCTGCCATTTATAGTCTATGCAGGATGGGCCAGACCTTGCATTCATGCTGCTTTAGTGTATTATGAAGTATAGCAGTGGGCCTATATGCATTATGCAGTATGCTATGGATTTCTGACACGGCTCAAGCAACATCTTTCACTCAGTCTCCTAAAGACCTCGACACTATATGAAACACATCCATCACTACACGTTTTTCATATGGATTTACATCAGAAAATGGCCTATTGAAGGTCAGCTGTAATCATGCCGCCCTGGCATGTGAGATGCACACAGGCGTTTTGCCGTCTGCCCTCAGCATCACCTCAAATCCAGACATCAGATTTGAGACTTGTTGAGGCTTCCTCCGCTCTTATCCGACAGGAGGGGCATCTATTTAGCAGCAGTTCATCTGTGAGATGAATCTGAGGGAAAGGTCAAATCTCGCTTCATCAGAAACCTGTTTGGCCTTCACAGCTGGAGATGGGAAGGGACAGACGGCTGTTCTGCCTGGTATGTGGGAAACAAAATAGCCTGTTGGAAACTAATGAGAGGGAGAGGTGGGAAAACTGAGGTGAATGACAGAGGGGAAGGAAGGTTCAGTCCCCAGCGTTCAGTCATGTATCCCAAGCTCAGCTGAATACCAATATGTCCATGCATGAGATTGAGGGACTAATATTAGGAATGTGAGCAGTGATCCATGTCCTTTATTTACCTTTCTCTTTCTTTGTAGTTCTTTCTCCTTTTGCATTCTTACAAAGTTAAAATCAGTTTCCTGAGTGAATTAAATCTTTTGATATTTTATATATTTTTTACATTATGGATACACTGTATCCATAATGACACAATCCTGAAGTCCGTGGCGCCAGAATAGCTGTGAAGTCTGTTTTCTGTAGTCCATTTCCCACGTAGATTCACTCAGATGAATCTTTGTCCTCATGAAGCTTGTTCATGGATGTCTGAGGTGATGCTTTACACCAAGGTGCTGCTTATGAAGATGACATGGCATGAACACATACCTGCAACACAAGAAAACAAAGAAACAGCAGACCAGCAGTATTCATGCATAGACATTTTTAGACTTCTGTTGATCGTATAGTGGTTTTAAGTCTGGTGATCGTATAGTGTTTTTCTCAATCTAGTTTTATGTAATTTGACACCTATGGACCAGTGAAGTGGGGATAAAACTACTGATAGGGGAAACCTATGAGGAAGTCTTCACCACAGGGTTGGCTCCCGAGGCCTGTTGCACTTCGGTTCTTCCCTGGGCTCCTCACTGGTCTGTGTATGTCCTAGTCTGTCCCTGGAGTTGGCCTGCGAACTTTACTGTACAACATCTCCATCCTCTAATGGAACATCAGTCATAACAAACATCATAACTCAAAAAGGATAGGTGAGTGACTGGAGTGTGCTGTAGTATAGCTTTGAAGGCTGTGAGTGTACTTAACTAGCGTTCTCTCAATGGGAGGAAGTGACAGTCACCTTCCTGTAGTTTGATTTACAAAGAATCTTTCATTTTTGTTGTACATTACAAGGGCACTCACAGCCCTAACAGTTAATGTCACCTAGTGACCAACGTTAAATAATTGACTCGGGTCCCAGCCACAGAAACCCAACAGACAGTCAAAGGTTGAAATACAAAATACACCTTTTATTAATGGGCCAACAAGCACTAACTAATAAATACTAATATGTAAAGGAAAGTCCTCTAAGATCAAGTCTCTAAAACCCTTTAAAGAGTTCAAGGTTCAGTGACTGGAGGCTTCTAGATAGTTCGCGACAGCGGTCCTCCCTCTACAGTTTTAACGGACACATCCAAAGGATCACAGCAGTCATCAGACCCACAGGAGAACGCTACAGTACTCCAGGCAGCCAACGTTGACAGATTCCAGCATAACCAAGGCAGTCTTCACAGCAACACTGGGCCCAGAACCCCAAAATGGATCAGCCAGAGGCTAGAAAAAAAGCACCAAAAATGACCACCAACGTCACAGATAGCAGAGGTCACACACACAGCAATGTGATAAAATCTAGTTACGGCCCTTCAGGCAAACATTAGCGAGCGTTGAGGAAGGTTCGAGGATAGCCACAATCTTCAAGACAGCACCAGACACTGGAACCACAGGATGGATATTGCCAAGGCTAGAAGCAAGCAATCACAATGAACACCAACACCATAGATAACAAAGGGACACACATTCACACTGTGTGGTAATAAAAGATTACAGCCCTTCAGGAAACATTAGAAAGCGTTGAAGGAAATCCAGCTGCAGTACACTGGTGTTCAAAAAGAGAGGCCTAGGAACCTGGGCTTCATTTGCTGAACGGGAGAGTCCTTTGACACAATGGCAGCAGATCAACCACCACCAGGCACACCCTCGCTCCTAAAGAACCAGATTTTATCTCCTTCCACCAAAGCATGGCCAGCTGTTAACAATTAATCGCCAATTTCAAATCATCAGCAGCAAGGCAGAGGCAATAATAAGGTAACTCAACGACAGGAAGTATCGCCCAAATATGGGCAGAAAGGTGGTGCATGGTAACGAGTTCTAATAAACAGATTAAATCACATTAGCAGGGGAGGAAGCACAGTCCAAATATGGGCATAATAATAAAAAAGGAAGCAGGTTGCCAGGTTTGTCCATGAGCGGGTGCCTAAAAAGAGTCAAATAGGGCAGATTAAATAATAGCAACAAAACCCACTACAAATTTGATACACACACACACACACACGGTGAATAACCACAACAATTCAGAGTGCAAATGTTCATGCACACAGTAAATACCACCACACATTAAGGCCCAAATGTCTCTACTAATTAAAAAGATCTTTTTTTAAAAAAAAAGGTAAAGAGTCCACCGGTGACATTAACACCTGAGCAAGCTGCTCCAACAGTTAGGTGAAGTGGGGAGGGGCTGCTTCAGAGTGGTAAGTAGACTGAGTAGGAGCTGAGTAAAGCTGTTAATTTATCCTAATGTCTTCTTGCTTTTCCTACACTCTTTCATCCAGTGTCCAGATTTACCACAGTAATGACAACTGCCCTCCCTCTTAGGACTTTTACATTTCTGTTGGTTCTCTGTGTTGACCTGGAAGGATGCTGCTGCAATCCTTACTCTGGCTTTAACATCAGAGTCTCTTTCCCAAGTAGCTAACCTGTCTAGGTTACTTTGCAGGCTTCCAGTGGACCATGTAAGATCTAAGAATGGCAAAGCAGATCTGTACTCTGATAAAAGGCCATCAAACCATGCTAGAACTAGTGGTCCTTTATGATCCAGTACCTTTTCTGGAGTGTCAGCTATTCCACTGTATGCTGCAGCTGACTGACAAAACCTTTCAGTGTATTCACTCACAGTTTCTTCTTTCCTTTGCACACAGTTAGTGATTCTGGACCAGTCTATTTTGGGTCCCATGATATTCTTTAGAATTTTCAAAACAACTTCTCTCAAATCGCCTTTACTGGCAAGTAACAGCAGACTCAAAACTGTTGAATTCAGATTCAGTTAGAATTTGTGACATCAGCTGTGTGACTTCTGCTAAAAGACATGTCATAGAGATGCATTTTGCTGATCAGTGCTCTTCTAAATTCAGAAAAATGTATGCATGCTGAGGGTAAGCTCTGGGATAGTCTCTTTATATCTTTAGGTCTTAGCGCTTTGGCAACAGTTAGTACTTGGCAACAGAAGAGTTGGGAGGAACACTTTCAATTCCCTCAGTTTCCTGAGATCTTCTTCTAGCGCCACATACCTTCACTGAATCTACAGGTACATCGGTTACTGATTGGATGGCTACATCTGTTTCAAAGAAAGCTTGTAAGTCAGGATAATTGTTATCAGGCTGACTAACTTCTTCCACATCAGTTTTTGCTGCAACTTTGTTGCGGTTCAATCTCTTAGGCACGGAGATCTTTGTTCTGTTCCTCAAGCTCTGAGTTACGCTGAGAATGTTGTGTAGCTAGCGCTAATCCAAATTATCTGTGGCAGCAGATAATGCATTTCACATTATTCTTGTGAATACATGCTCCAAGTACCTTTTTACATTCTTCAATTGACCATACTTTTTTTTTGGATCAATACCCAATTTCTTTATCAAGTCCAGTCTGACTGACTCTGTCACTATTGAGTCCATGTGCTGTAACATGAGTTGGTGTTTAAAACAAAGCACACGACGAAGGAGATGTACATAAAGAGTTCTTTTAATGATCACAGGAGTAAAAAGGGCACATCCAAACACAAATCTTCAAACATTAAATTACATTAACCTTAATAGCGGACCAAAAGGAACTGAACAGACGGGGTTTTTAAACACAAGGATCTTTTAGGAATGTCATCCTCTTTACCTCAAAATGTAATACACAATGTACATAACTTTTTTAGTTTATCTACTATTACATTGGAACCTAGATATAAAATAGTATAAATTTGTAATCCCACAGTACTCTTGAATTGCTGCACTATAGCTACAGTATATAGCCTCCACAATCGCCTCATGGAATGGAATGGAATGGAATTGTTTTATTTGAAACAGGGACAATGCACAAATAAACATTAAACTTGTTAAACAAGAGAATATGTCTTGGGCCAGGTTGTAGCAACAATTCACCTGTAGAGGTGTAGTCCTTGGGCAGGTATGACAAATTTTACAAAATAACAATTTTTAAAATAGAAATTTCACAGAATTATGAATAAAATTATGTCCATTGTGATTACAAACAAGTTTGCAAAAAATCAGAACCAGGGAGGCCATCAACCCATTTACTCTCTGTTCCTCTCTCTCCCAGCAAACACACTTAAACAGTTCAGTAGCATCTTAAGCACACACCCACATACCCACACACACACACACACACACACACACAAATATGCTCAGTGCTGCTTCAAGACGTGTGCAAACTTGCTTACTTAGCAACCAACTCTTTGTCAGGCATGAGAAAGTGTTGAGAATCTGTGCACAAGATATGTTCCGTGGGAAGAGTATTCCACTGCCTCATGGCCACACATGAGAAGGAGGAGCTCCCAAATTGGGTTTTGCATTGTGGGAAAGCTACACTCCCCCCTTGTGACGCTTCTAACCTTCGCACTGTTTTTTTCGGAGCAGAGTGTCACAAACTTTTTCAAAGGGGGAGCAGTAGCACTATATATAATTTTTATGTAGCAAAGACACATTTGAGTGTTTTATTAGATTATCAAAGCTAAGTATATCATATTTGACGAGTATTTGACAGTGATGATAATAACGTGTTTTTTTATCATGAATCTTGAGACAGTTTTTATACAAAGATTCTAAAGGTTTTATGACTGTTTTAAATGCCTGAGACCAGGATGTAATGCAGTACAAAAAGTGGGGGATGATCATTGCATTTAAATAAGTACTGGATGCTTCATTGGTGAGAGAGTTTCTTATATATCTAAAATTTACTAAATTAAATTTCAATTTGTTACACAATTTCTTAACATGACCTTTAAAACTAAGGGTGGAATCTAGAATTACCCCCAAATTTTAAATTTATCTACATGTTTTAAATTGTCCGTTTACTAAAATTTCTGGATAAGTTTTAAGTATAACCGGTTTGTAAAAAAACATAGTTACAGTTTTTCAACATTTAATGTGAGACATGAGTCATGTAACCAGTGGCTAACCTTGCTCATGACACTTGATAATTTTTTGGCTACGTCTGTTGCACTTCTCCCATGGGTATATAATACTGTATCATCAGCATACATAACAATATTTATGCCCTTGCAGACCGAAGGCAGGTCATTAATATATAAGCAAAACAACAGTGGCCCTAGAATTGACCCCTGTGGTACTCCCATAGTAGAGACAAGAGATGTAGACAATGTGCCATATGGCACACATTGTTTTCGATTTATCACGTTGATTTTATCCAATTTTGGACATTTGTGGAAATGGCGTATTCGGCCAATTTGTGTATCAGTACCTCATGGTTAACTGTATCAAAGGCTTTGCGTAAATCTAAGAAGACAGCTCCCACCACTCCTTCTTGATCTAAGCTAGTTTAAATCTCCTCAAGGAAGTAGCAACATGCAGTTTCAGTGGAATGTTTTTTTCTGAAACCAAATTGCATAGGATGGACAAAAGGACTTAGAGTCTAGATGTGCTATAAGTTGTTCTGCCACAACTTTTTCGATTTTTTGATGCAGCTGGGAGAATACTGATGGGTCGATAATTAGAGACCTCTTGAGTATCCCCAGATTTATGAACAGGGGTGACAATGGCAGGCTTAAATACACTAGGAAAAATATTTTCGTTAAAGGACTTGTTTATAATCATCACTAGAGGTATCATAATAGATGTCTTGTGTTGTTTGAGAAAAGCTGTATCACAACCATATATATCTTTAGCTTTACTATTAGATAGAAGTGAGATTACATTTTCAACTTTTTCTGTATTGATTAGGGAAAACTTAAAAGCAGAATCATTACAGGTTAAAAGCTTGTTAAGTTGAATTTTTGGTGAACTTAGACTCATTTCCGGTACCGAATTTATAAAATAATCATTAAAACATTCCGCAATAATCTTATCATCATCCTGGATACAGCCATCCACCATGAGTTTTAAATGTTTATTTGCTGATTTTTCCCTTCCAAGTAATTTATCAATGCTCTTCCATAACTTTTTAGAGTTTCCTTTTGCTTCACTAATAACATTGAGGAAAAAATTTGCTCTAGCCTTTCTAAGTTGTTGTGTGACTTTATTTCTTAAACTTTTAAAAATTAGATGATCAGTATTTAATTTTGATTTTAAAAACTTTTTCAGAGAAGCATCCCATTTTTTCATTAACTCCCAGAGATTTATGTTAAACCAGGGTAGATTATATTTTTTATTTGTTTTCTTGCCCCTTTTCCTGGTGTACTTTAATATAATGCCTTTAATGGTCAACATTAAATCAGCACAGGCTGGCTCACAGGGCAAACTACCAATGGTGTCATGCCAGTTTATTTGCTTTATTTCATTTTCAATGAGGGCCATCCTTTGAAGCGATAAAAGGCATGGATTTCCCCTTCATTGAGTTCTGATTTTTAAAACGTGTTTTTGATAATTTTCTGGAGACCAGAGTAAGATTATGATCTGATAACCCAGTGATGAGGTTATAAATCTTTCTAATTCTGTCTGGTTTATTTGTGAAAATTAAGTCTAAAAGCGTTTGGGAAGACTTTGTTATTCTTGTGGGCTTATGTATCATCTGTGTCATCTGAAAAGTTTTGGCAATATCTTTAAGCTCATCTTCGGCGAACTGCCTTTACTGTAATGAACAGAGTTAATAACTGCTAGATTTAAAGGCATTTTTAGGCACCGAAAAGTGGTGTTAAGCATGGAAGCGCAGGCAGTTGCCATGGTAACAAAGAATACCCACTAGTTTGTGAATCTGAAACTGATGCGATTACTGTATAAATACTGTATTATCAGAAACAAATTTAAAGAAATACTGTATAAACTTGGAATTCCGAGAAAAAGTCAGATTTGCAAGATTTAAACTCAGAATTCTGACTGACTTTCTCACAATTCTAAGATTACATTTTCCATATTTTAATTCTAAATTTTAATCTCACAATTCAGTTTTTTTTTTTTTTTTTCTCACCGTGGAATAAAAAAGGCAATTGCGACTTTTTAAACATGACTTTATTTCCTGCAATTAGGAGTTTATATCTCACAATTCAAATGTTTCTTCTCAGAATTGCGAGTTTATGTCTTGCAATTCTGAAAAATGGTCTGAATTGTGACCATTTTAATCCTGATGAACGTAATAAACAGAAGCATTTAACGGGTTCAGAACTGATGTTCTGGAGGTCTTTGAAAGTATATATTTTTCCTTGACTGAAAAAGTACTACTGAGGCAGAACTTCAAGCATGAAAATGATAAAACAGTACTGACAGAATTTTAATTATGAGGTCAAACAGATCACTCTGTAATTAATGTGCAGCAAACTCTCACTGATACTGCCCTGCCTTTAGCATAGCTTTGCCCAAAGCTGTCTGTATCTCCTTCATCTTGTATTAGAAACCAATATTGCAGACATAATGTCTGCATTTGAGCATCTATATTTGAATCCAGAAATGATCAAATAGATTAACTTTGTCAAGTGACTGAAATCAGAAGAACACAATACAAAAACAAAACACCAAACCGGGCATAACAAATCACATGAGTCTCTATCTTTTAGTGTCAGCGTGTTAGCAGATGGTAAACTATTCAAAAATTATGCCATATGATTTATCATCGCCTAGGTGCATTATTATCACAAAATCCTATGTGCTACATCTATAAGGCTGCGCAGATATCACATCAGGCAGCGTTTAGACCAGCATAATGCAATTTATTTTTCATCTCTTCACTTTTGTCTTCTGCTGTTTTATCAGAGTCATCAAGTGTTTTTTTTTTTTTTTTTTTTTTTTTTTTTTTAGTCTGGACCGTAACAACTCCAGGAGCTGTTTTCTTCTGCTGCCTGTCTTATTCCTCCCTTTCTGGGCTTCCGGTGTCCTTCCAGTGCCCTTCTTCTGCTCTCTTTATCTCCTCAGAACATCTGCCGGGTTGCAGGTGGCAGGTGGCAGTGGAGTGGATGTCCCCTGGTTCTCTTACACTCTCTTAAGCTTCTGTCTTGTACTGATCCCCGGACACCCTAAACTGCTGACCCTAACTTTATGTCCTCGCTCTGACTCTCCCTTTGCCTGCTGCAGTGTTTCGCCGGCCAGAACCGTTCTGTCTTATGTTTGCAATGAAGATAGTTAGGAACTAAATGGACTTAATTTACTTCTAAATATCAACTTTGCATTTATGCACACATTTTAAAAATTCATGGTTAAATAATATTACCACAGTTAGTAATTTAACAATTACAGCTGGATTGGAATTGATGCACATTAAGAATATTCTGCTCATAATTCAGAAGATTTAAAAAAAATTAAATAAATAAATAAAAAAAAACTTTTCTTCATACTTTGCATCTCTCATTTTGGTTATTTGACACTGCTGCCTTCTTGGTATCTTGATAACAAATAAAATAAAACTTTATTAGGGGCATTATTTATTGGTTTTCTGTTAAATGACCCCATAGCTGTGGTATAGTCACAAATAAAAAAAACAAAAAAAAAAAAAAAAACCTTCCAGTGCACATACATAATGTAATATATTATATTATATATATATATGTGTGCACATATGATGGATGAGTTTTTTTTTTTTTTTCAAATTAAGAATGATATAAACATTATATATATATATATATATACATATATACGTATATACACATATATATATACATACATACATATATATATATATATATATATATATATATATATAGAGATGTTTATATTTTTTTAATTTGTCATAGTTTTAGAATGAATATGACATAAAAAAAAATTTTTTATATTTCATAGTTTATGATTGGTTTGGGGCAAGCATTAAAAAAATCTATATGCAAAAGATGATATTAAAAAAAATTTTTTTATATGAACTGAAAATAAGTAAAAATCCGTTAGTATTAATACAAATCGACCCTTGGGACATAAAAGTTCCAGAAGATGAAAACTTAGCAATAAGATTTGAGGTATTTTGAGAGAAACGGGATATTCAAAGAGAAAAATGTTTGAACTGGATTTGATTGAATTGTGAGAAGTAGGCGTTACGTGCCGGAATGGAGCCATGTGGTTGAAAGCGAGAGGCTGAAAAAAGGGATAGTTTCTTTAATATTAATGGTTGGATTTACGACATTTAATGATCCTTCAAATATGCCTTTAACAAATGTCCAAAAGCCTCCAGCTAAAAGCACAGATAAAACATCTGCAAGACAATCTGTTCTTAGACTTCAAGAGAAGCGAAAACAGAAAAATACAGAAGCTCCTTTTGAACAACACCATTAAAGCTGATCTTTGTTAAATTACAAACTCTATCCTGTAGATTATGACGGTCAATTTGTACTCTTAAAAACACTTTAAAGAGCAAGTATAACATTTGCAAAAAAAATCAACAACATTTGTTGCTGTTCTGTTTTTCTCTAGCCCTTCTGTGACACAACCACAAAGACTTTAGATCAATACAAGAAGATAGTAAGTTTTGTGCCCTTTCTCTAGGTGCTGGGGGCTGGTCTCCGCTGGACAGTGATCATTACCAGTGGCTGCAGGTCGACCTGGGAAGCAGAAAACAGGTCACAGCCATCGCCACGCAGGGTCGATATAGCAGCTCTGATTGGACCACACGCTACCGTCTGCTCTACAGTGATACAGGCAGGAACTGGAAACCATACCATCAAGATGGCAACATCTGGGTGAGTATCATAATAATTCATAAGCATTTCCTGTAGGACTTTATAAAAAGTTTTTTCCTTCAACAATATACACTATCGTTGAAAGGTTTGGGTTAGTAAGATGCTTTATTATTTATTTATTTATTTTTGTCTCTTAGCTTACCAAGGCTGTTTTATTTAATAAAAATACAGTTATATTATGAAATATTGTTACTGTTTAAAATAACTGTATTACTGTGATGACAGCTGAATTTTCAGCATAATTTCTCCAGTCATCAGTGTCACATGATCCTTCAGAAATCATTCTAATATGCTGATTTGCAGCTCAAGAAACATTTCTAATTATCATCAGTGCTGAAAACGGTTTATTCTTGATTTTCTTTTGGGAACAGTGATAATTTTTTTTCAGGATTCTTTGATGAATAGAAAGTTCAGCATAACTTTTGAATGGTTGTGTAAGTCGAAAATATAACATTTAATTATTGATTAAAGGGGTTTATCTATATTTCACAGGCTCTTCTTCATTCTGGTGGTCTTGTACTTTATACTGACAGCTAGTGGTATGGATGCATGAGGTTGGCTTACTGATGGCTGCTGCTTTACACCAGAGGTGTTTGATTGTCTTTGGTTGTTCTTTTTTGTATGTATTTCTCACCATTTGATTGTTTTGTTTATATGAGCTTAAATTTATGTTTGAAACCTTGCATGCTGGTTAGGGCTGCAACAAACCATTATTTTGATAATCGATTAATCTAAAGATTATTAGAATGCTTAATCAGTAGACATTTATTGATTATTCAGCTTTTGTAATTAGTTAAAATCTATATGTTTTACCATCCTTCATCTATTTTGTAACAAATTAAAGTGTAACCATAACAAAATACTGTTATTAAACCATTTAAATGATAAGTTATGTACTAACTAGTCTTGATTCAGTATTAACTTTGAAATGCTACCTATTGCAATACAATATAGTTACTTAATAGCAATGCTCTCCCACATATTTAGCTATTCTAACTGCACTTATTTCGGTCATTGGTATAAGTGGCAGTGGGTGGTAATAGACTAGAAATGTACAGTTTTATACCATCGTGCTGATAACGTTTCTTTAGTCCTTCGGCAGTCCTACAGCCTGAACCACAGTGGGGAACCACCCTTACAAGATGACAGAGAAACGCTCTTATTCACCATTTAATTAGCTATATGAAAAAGTAACCGAAGGACATCATTCTGCCTAACATCTCATTTTGTAAGGCATATGGATAAGAAACAAAATAAATAAAGGTAAGTGATAAAACGCTTTATTTTTTGATAAACTATTTTATTCACAACATAATCTCTCTAAAATACAGTATAGGGTTATGATAATCAAATCATTCTTGAGCTAGATCAACATTTAATCTTGCCAGAAGTGTAACAAAGGCTACAAAATCTGTCTTATATTTGGGCATATCCAGAGATGTAGAAAGGGTGCCAAATAATACTGTAACAGCCAGAGGTTTAATGGGAATTTTGAGAACTTCAGATAGTGTGTTAAAGATCTGGGACCAATATTTATTTAAAGATGGGCAGGACCAAAATCAAACTATAACTTTAATTAAATATTTTTCCCCACTAATAAAAAGATTTGATTAGCTAGCTCCACACTGGAGAGCTGCTTTATAAAAGAAAATCAGGTTGTAATTCTAACTGAAAGTGACACAGACTCTGGTTGGCTACTTGATTTAAGGCTATTGCATAAAGTACTAAGTTATATAAATTTATATATAAGTTTGTGTAACATCTACACTGCTGTAATCAGATGCATTCTTAACTGCTGCTTTCACACTGCAGTCAGTTTTTGTTTTGTTTATTTTGTTATTGAGAGGAAAACGTGCAGCATATATTTACAGATTCATCCAAACATTGCTCAGCAGCTTAAGGTTCGACTGCTGTTAAATCGTGTCTTCTTCTCATTAATTGCATCCAGGAGGGCTGAATTACTGTCTTGCGCTACAGGGCCACACTGGTCAAACCCATTTTTTGATTGTCGACATTGTCTAAAACACTATATTGTAAGTAGTAGTAACTTGGCCAAATCTCAAAACACACCACATTGTATAGTGTCCCAAAATGGCAGCTTCGTAAGGCATGGTGGTTGTGGTAGCAGGATGTTAGCATACCTCTTCCAAACACTGAACTCACCAAGGACAGCTGAAGATCAATGAGTCAAGAGGATGCCTTGATTTCTTCCTGGGTGCTTAAATCAACAGTAAGCAATCAAGGAAGCACTTAGGTCCAGAGAAAGACAGTTTTACAGACTGATTTCAGGCTGATGTACCACTGTGCTCAGTACTCACAGCAGAGAGGAGTGGAATTATTGCTGAACCCACCAGCAATCCACACAGGGTGGTCTCAAAGGAGAAACGTCATTGTCTTTTATCCTGCACCACCAAAATGTTGCTTCTGGACATTCTCAGCTCTCTTCAGAAGATGAATCATTTGATATGTCCAAGTTAAACTCTAGTCCAAGGGAACAGCTTTAAACTTTTAAAATCAAGTCCTAAGGTCCTACTTCCATTTCTTTGATGGTTAGAAAATCGGTTACAGTGGAATGGACAATTGATGTATTAATGTTACTTTTAATTGTTATATATATATATATATATATATATATATATATATATATATATATATATATATATATATATATATATATATAATAACAATACATTTATGTTATTTATTTTATTTTTTAATGGCTGCTGAGGTTTTCAGGGAATGGCATAAATCTGTTATAAAGTTTGTTCCTTACAAAAAGCTGTGGCTTCTGAAAACTGTATATATCAATGTGCTTGTGTCATTCTTCAAAACTGACAGTGAAAAAAGTATATGGAAAAGAACAGCTCTTTTTGTCCCACGGAAGATGTGGCAGATTTTTAATTTTCACCATAAATTTTAGCCTTGGGTTATTCGATCCTCTTGAATAAGTTGATGCTTGAATGACATTTTTGGAAAGTTCTGCGATTTAAGAGTGACATTTCAGTGGTGCATGATAAAAGTCTCTAGAGTGACGTTTCCTTATGAGAGCATGTTGGATCCACTTACTACATTCCCAACAACCTCTGATTTGACACTTTACATCACTTTTAGTGTTTTGATGAGTGTTCTTCTGGCTGCTTTTGTCTTTCAATAAGAAGCCTTTATATGGGGAGTGAATGAGGCAAATCTGAGGTCATTAGCCATTTTTTTTATCTTTTTTTATTATTTATTTATTTATTTGGAAAAACTGTGGTGCATCAAAATGTTTATAATTTAGTCGATTGAAATGCTGATCATCAATCGCTATTTTTGCTATTTCTGTGTAACTTTAATGCACAAATTGTCAGTAATTATTTAAATTGCACAAAAATTTGCGTGAAAAGTGCTGCAGCTGTCGTGAAAAACAAACTGACATCACAGGTACCACCACCACTTCAGCTCTGAGGTGTTTCCTGTCCTTAACCATCCTTACATTGCTTTGCAGACACTTTTGAACTCTTTTGGTTCTTAGTTGGAAAAGGAAGTGAAGCTATTTTCCTTTCTGCTTTCTGAAGTGAGGTGCCCTTGGATTCCAGTTCATCTCTAGAACATTTACAGGTCACCATGCATTACAGTTTAATGCAGGGTAGATCAATAGTATTTGAACATTAAGAAGATGGAAGTAGGAATTATGGATCATTCCAGTTGCTACAGCAGTATAATACTGGCCATTTGGCATCAGTGAACTACTGCCTACAAGACTGACAAAAGTAATGCCAAGCAAAGGCGAACAAACAGCCCTCCTAAATTAGCTTGATTGAAGGGCATTTGTTTTTACATTCAGTTTGCAATCTGATTGCATGTCTCCTCTTGACGTAATTCACCACTCAAGGATAACCAGTCAACCAATCATGGTTTCAGTATTACAGCAGCAATCAAAAGTAGACTTTTACAACAACCATCGTCCAATTGATTTATATGCAGTTCAGTTCAGTTCAGTTCAGTGTTTTTTTTTTTTTTTTTGGACTGGATCATTTTCTTTTTTATTCCTGAATAATTTTCATCACATTTTGTGCTCTGCCTTTAATCATTTTTCTTTGACAGGCTTATATGCTTGAATATTAATTAAGACCTTTTGTGTTGCTAATGAATAATTGTTGTGCTTTTAAATGCCATGTGCAGCATCTTTAACACTCTGTTTTGGTTTGTGAACTTTAAATGCATTTTGAATTTATTTTCAGGCATTTTTCAATCGTACTGTCACTATTGTTCCTCCAAATAAGGTCAGTTCAGGTTAAATGCCAGTTTGGATTAATGATATGACAATGAGAAGAAATAGGAAGAGTGTATACTAGCACTCAAAGTAAAGGTCATATGCCATTTATCAGAAAAATGACAAACCACTATGTATTGTGGTGACGTATGATGTCCTTAGCCTTTAAGGCTAAGCTATGTTCACATCATCAGAGAAGGTGCTCTTTGTCCCTGCAATACATCTAATATTGTGACTTTACTTTATCCCTGATGTAAGATGAATGAGACGACAGTGATTTCAGTTTACCTCCGATTCTTAAATGTGACGTTGGCAGTGGAGCCAGTTTGGGATTTATGACATGTCAGATTTGCAGTTATTTCTCAGAATAAAATGTTTGCTTTGTGACCATGTAATTCATTTGTACTGCCATGTTGTTGTGTTCATCAGGGAAAGGAGAAGACATTCCTGACATGGTTGTTTATCTAGGTCAGACTTAGTTAGGGAATAATAATTAACCTCAGATTGAACAAAAGATGAGCAAATGTGTTTCTTTATGAAAACCCATTATGTCGAGAATGGCATGGAATGGTAAATTGTCTTTGCTTCAGTTGTGTTTTGAAATTTGTTTGTGCTGGTCGAGCACATCTCTGCCCATATCAGACAATAGCTTAATGCTTGCCTGGTGTTAGATGTAGAGCTCTAGACTTTTGACAAATGACTGGCTTCTAAATAGAGATGAGTCATGCCAGTCAGCTATTCAACTAGTTATCCAGCAACTCACTTGTTAATTAGCAAGTTATTTATTTATTTGTTTACTACTAAAGACTATATATTTATATATTTAGCTGTGATATTTTAATTGGCAGTGCTGTTATTAGTATCCATTTAATTAGTGTTTCAGTCTGTTTTCATGGTAAAATCCTGTTGGGGAAGTTCTGTCTTTAAATTTAGCTTGTTTAAAAGAAGTTTGGGGTCAGTAAGATTTTGTTTTTTGGAAGTAATTGATGCTTTTATTCAGCAAGAGTGTATTAAATTGATCAAAAGTGACAGCCAATGTTACAGAAGATTTAAATTTCAAATAAATGCTGTTCTTTCTTTCTGCTCATCAAGGAGTCCTGAAAAATTTATCACCATCCACAAAAAATATTAAATAGCACAGCTGTTTTCAACATTGATAAGAGCAGCAAATCAGCATATTAGAATGATGTTTGACACTAAAGGCTGGAGTAATGGCTATTGAAAATTCAGCTTTGTTGTCACAGGAATAAATTACATAATAAATATATTAAAAATAGAAATAAGTTATTTTAAATTATAATGATATTTCACAATATTGATCTTTTTATTGTATTTTTAATCAAATAAATGCAGCTTTGAGAGACATCTTTTGAAAACATTAAAAATCTTACAGATCCAAAACTTTTGAACAGTTCCCTTTCAGTCGGTCACTCTCGATGTCATGTCGGTGACCGACGAATTGCGATATCCCAATTCGTCGGTCACCAACGTGACATCTCCGTTCCCTCCTTCAGGAAAGGAGGGTTACCATACATAACAGAGACGTTTTTATGAGTTCAATATTTGTCAACAATTGCATGTTTTCATATGAACAAGTCAGTAATTATACTACTTAGTTTACTGAACATAACCAAAAATTGACTTAAGTGAAATGATTAAAGTGAAGTGTTTGAGACTGTTATATCAAACTTTATGTGTAAAAACAGATGTATTTTTACTCTGTGATGCCTAGACTTGTGTATGTCCAAGACTGAAGTCTAGTTGATCAGATTTATCTAAACACCTCCAAACCAATTATCTCGCAGCCTTTCAATCTCTTTCTCAAGTATGAATTTATTCTTGACTAAGATTGACAGACTGTGAAATAATTATTGTGCTCTTTTCAAATATGGAAAGAGGCATTTAGTATCAAATAAACTTACTGAACAAAGCGTACTTCTGCTTCAGAGACAACCAAAGACATCTAAACTTTATGCCAATCATAAATATGTGTGAAAACAAATGCTGCTGAAATCCTTTTTATACAAACGTCTTTGAAATTGATCCATAAGAGATTATGTATTCCATTTCATAGCTGATTGACTAACAGAAAGCAATACAATCCCAGCTATGACTTATGTGTTGTGTGCTGAATCTTTAATAAGAGTGTGCCTGCCATTGAAATGATTTACAGTATATAACAAATGTAAATTTATTTGCTCATGAAACCGTGAGCTAATTCCATCTGATCTCACAGCCATTTACCTGAAGACAATTAGACACTCTATTTAACTGCACCTGTCCTGGTTTATTTTTAAAATGACTTCAATTGCTTCATGATTACTTGTGAGCAGACAGATGTAATCTTCAAACCTTTATGCCACAGATCACCGTACTTCACTGTGTCTTCTTTACTTTATAAGTACTCCTCACCATGTTCTTTTTAAACTTCATAGCCCAGGGTTCAGTGCTCGACATATACTATTAATCTTCAATGTTACCAAGCTTGAATTTACTGTTCTGACTTAATGCTGTCTTGCTTACCTTTAGAAAATAATGTGATTTATGGATGTACATGGAGAGTATTTGCATGCTCTGTGGATGACAATTCATTTTGCCTTGAGTTCTCTTTTGTAAAAAGTCAAATTGGACCATGCAACACTAATGTCATCATGCAATTTCCCAAATAATGATTCAGATCTGTTTTGTTTAATAGTGCTGTCATTTTGATATATATACTAGGGAAGCATTGATGTTAGAATTCTGACTGATATCAATAAGCCGATAATTATTTTAATGTTCTGGATGACCACCACTGGATGTTTTAAAATTTGTTATTGTTTTGTCGAAATAAAACAAAAATATATCACAAAAAAAATAAATTAATTAAATCTATGTTAAATGCTACAAGTAAATTCTGGAAAAAAATGCTAAAAATTGTTTATCAGTGTAAATTAAAGTTAAATTTTTATTAGTTAATGCATTGTAAAAAAAATAAATGCTGGTGTAATTAGCTATAACAGCTTAAAATTTGTTGAGATAATTAACTAAACTAAAGTTAACTAAACTTATTTTGTCAAGCATGAACACTTTAAGTTGAAACAAGTCATTATTGCTTATTCTAATTTTGAATTTTAAGTTGTGTTAACTAATCGCAGCAATCATTTTTATATACAAATTTAAACAAATTGTATAACTTATAATAAATTATTAGTGATAGTAGTGACAATTTTTTATAGTAAATGTTTGATATAATGATACCGATAAATTTAAATAAATAAAAAACTCAAATATTAGCTGAAAACCAATATTGTGCATATATTGTGCATCCCTAATATATACCCGTTTTTTCTGTTAAAAGGTGCTGGTTCTTTTCTCATAGTTCATTGAGTGCTGAGTAATGATGACCATAACTGACTGTATTGTTACAATATCGGTAAACATTTGATTATGACTCCTACGAAATTCGTAAATGTATACTACTGTTCAAAATTTTTGGGTTATACTCACCAAAGCTGTAATTCAAAATAACTACTAACAACCCAGAACTGTGGAAATACGATTCTGCAGTTTTCACAATCCTGTCAATAAACAGAGACATAACACTATTATAAGATCACAAAATGCACACTGTCATAGGAGAAAGAACAGTATCTAAGAACAGTTGCTTGGTTCATTGAAGAGGTGACAGAACCCCACAGCCTTGTGGAAGGTGCTCAGCATGCAAGTCCCGCTCAAAGACCATATGATTTATTCCTGTTGATTGACCATGATGTGAAAGCAGTGGATTGGTTTCCTGTTCGGCTGTGAGCTAGAGGTGACATGACAGATGTCACGTAAAGTATATTCTCAGTGAAAGCTACAAGTTAACCTCCTCAGAGGCTTGACATTTCTCTGTGTCTTAGCATCTAGCAGGTAGCCCATTGTGTCACGACCAGACTGTGCCATCTTTCACACTTCTTAAATGTTACCCAAGAAGGTCCATAATAACAGGAGAAAGCTATCAGTTAGCATTCCTGCTCTCAATGGTAGCTTCTCAGCTGCTGCAGGAACCCTTGCAAGTATGTGATTTTTATCTGATGATGTTGTAGATAAAATAAATAAATAATAAAGACATTTCCTTGTCACGGCTCTGGACATTTTTCTTTTCTTTTCCCCCCTACCATTTCCAGGTCACCAACTCGGAGTGAGACCTCTTCAGGTCCCTTCCCCCCGCAAGTACCTTTCTGTGAATTGAATTTTGATGGATCCTTTTGGAGGCTTATACATTACTGATACCCTTTCTCAGCCCCTGCAGTCAGTGCTGAATGGGCTTCAAACCACCATCTCTTATACTGAATAAACACACGCTGAATTCTTATATTCTTCCTCCCATGTGGTCCGACAGCTCTGTATGTGGCATAATGGCGGCAAAACCTCTCCATCAATTAATTTGCTGAAACATGCATTTAGAAAGCCTATGAAATGAGGCAAACCCCTCGCTTTTTTTCTAAAATAACTTTACAAGAGTCATCAAACTATAGTTTTTGCCCAGTACGCACATCTCATTCTGACTGCTGGTTTTTTTCTCGTTTGACGTTCCAAGAGTTTTCACACTATATTTTTGATCTAAAATAGCATGTGTGTAGTATATTCATATGTTTACAGTATTTTAATTTTGGATTTTGGAAGTCTCGTATGCTCATCACGATAATATTTATTTGATCAAAGAGACCGTAAAATCAGTAATATTGTGAAATATTATTACAATTTAAAAGAACTGCTAAAAGATCTGAATAAAACATCAAAAGAACAGCATTTATGTGCAATTGTTTTTTAATATTTTGGAACATTATTAATGTATGTCTTATTACTGTCACCTGTCACTTTAAATAAATTTAAAGCATATTTGCTGAATGAAAGCTTTAATTTCTTTAAAAAAAAAAAAAAACAACTTACTAACCCGAAACTTTTAAACATTATTGCATTGTATATATTTACAGTAAGTTTTATGTTAACTTAATACATTTTAATAAGGAAGTAACAGGAAACATCCAGCTGAACCTCAGTTTTTTTTTTTGTTTTTTTTTTTTTTGGGGGGGGGGGCTATGTTAACTTAGTATTGTATTTTTCACAAAAGAAAAAAAAAGAAAGAAAAAAAAGAAATTGTCATTAAAAAATGTCAAAATTGTGTTGTGGATCCCCTGTTGAAGTCCTGCGCTCAAAATTTCCACCAAAATTTAGTCTTTACATTAAAATATTTTTGAATTTGTCCAAAACCAAGACTTTTAACTGATTTGCATGTAATTAGATTTTGTTTATTACCAGGGGCGGACTGGCCATCGGGAGCACCGGGACATTTCCCGGTGGCCTGATGGTCATTCTGGCCTGCCGGCTCCCGCTGTGCAGTCGATCAGTGCAATAGGCTGGGATGCAACTGCGAATTAATTGACGGATTTATGAATCTACGAATCAGGCAATCGCAGAGTGAAAATGACACCACCACATGACCCAACATCAGCGAAGCACTGCCTAATTGGCTATATCCAGAGGCATGCTTCATCTTAGAAAACCGTGCAAAAAATGGAGCGTAAAAGCAAAGGAGAAGCAGACGAACGTATAAAAAAAGAGAAAAGCCCTGGCCACAGACGCATTAAGTTGATGCAAAATCCCAGCCATGTTCACCAGTAAGGGAGCACGCCGGTCAGCATTACATTTACATTGTATTTACTAGGGGTGGGACGGTTCACTGAAAAAATCTGTTCGGTTCTCCACACACGGTTCAGCACGCGCTGGGACCGCTGTTCAACTTAAATCTGACAAAGCATCTGTAATATGGTTTACTATAAATAACACTTAAAACAAACAGGGTTATATTTAATATAAATTTCTGTTGATGGATGAACATTCTAGCTTCCCAGACATTACAACAACAGCGATGAAAAAAAAAAAAAAAAACCCGTGGCCAAACCATTCACTCTTGTTCAATACGAATACGAACACTGGATCAGTGCATTCTTTTAAAGTGACAGTCTTTAATATTAATCGAACAGCAACACCAAAGAAATCACTCACTGCTCTTGATTGAAAAGCTTTTGTAACTTTAATAAAGATTTATCTTTAATTTGTATTCCAAAATGCAATGCTGTTTTACATTTGATTACTTTATTCCATTTATGTACCTAAAAGCTATGCTATACCTACCTAAAAAACCCTGAAAGTCAGTTTATTTTATTTGTAGCTTTACTCTATTGTATTTATTTGTGCTGTTGCTTGTAGTTAGAATATTCTTAATAATATGATAAAATATATATTTTTTGAAAGTATCATTTTTCCATAAACATAGCACATACTGTGAAACAAACCTAACCGTGAAAAAGTAGAACTGTTCCACCACCTTATATTTACGTAATCATTTGGCAGACGGACGCTTTCATCCAAAGAGACTTACAATAGATACAAACTATTCTAAAAAAAAATTCAAATATATATAATGATAGAAGTTTTAAAAGAGCATCTTTATGACAAACTAGCACACTGTTTTACATATGGGGACAGAGTATTTTTTTAGTGCCAAATTTGACCAGAAATTTTGATTTTCCATTTCTAGCCTACAATATGTAGTCTAGTCTACAATGTTTATTTACTTATTTTGAAGGTGACGAAGGAAGCAACAGTAGCACTAGTGCTCCAAGTGCTCCTGCTGTTAAACAAAAGGGGGTGGACAGTTCAGCTTTTGAGTCAGAGCAGGAACCTTCCGGTAAAGTTTAAGCTATAAGCAAAACTAAACATGCTGGCTATACTCTTAGAACAATATGTGCTTTTATGATTTATAAGATCATCAGTTGTAGGACTGTGATCATGGGGACATACAATTGATGGCTGCATAATTAATATAGATTATTGAAAGTGCTTATTTCATATAGCAGAGAAACTAGATGTGCAGAGTGAGAGAGAGAGGGATTCAGGGAAAGATGATATAGATGGTGGATTCCTAGTGAGTTTTTGAGGGTTTATTTATTTATCCATTCATATTATGTATGGTAGTCTACCTGTTACATCAACAAACAGGGTTAGCCTACAAGTTTAGCAGTCTGGTGGACACATGAATAGGGTGGTGGTGACTGCACCAACAGAGGTGGCCTGGGGTGGAGTCAAATTCCCGGCCTGTTTACTGTCCCAGTCCGCCACTGTTTATTACAATTATACATTTTATTTTATTTTTGTTGTTTTTATTGTAGATATTCTTCAACTTCACAAAGTTTTGTTTCATATGTGTCTATCACATTCATTTAACTTCTGATAAGGCCCATTTCCCCTAAATTCGTTTTGTTGCCATTCTGAGAGCTTCAAGGTCTTCCCAATAATGGCATACTGTGCAGCTCAATTCACCATTATATCCTTTCAAGATCTGAGTGGAATTCAAAAAACTCATACATTGTGGTACTTTTGATCTTAATAAGCGGAGTGGAATAAGGTTTAACAGGACACTGCTCTGAATCTGAATGTAAGCAGTTGTGACAGACTGGATCTTTGGGTGCTTGAGCCCCTGCCTTTTTTCGAAATTAATCAAAAGTGCCCCTCTCAGACAAATAACAATAATTATATTGTGGTCAATAACACTGAACCATACAGCACCAAAAGTCACATTAATCGTAAGTAGTGTTCAGTTCACTGGTATTTATGTATATTGATACAACGTTTACTATTTCATGAAACTATCATAGTTAATGAAGCCCAAGTGCCACCTACATGCCTATTAAGTGTAGGTGAGCAAAATGGTGATTTGAAAGAACTTTATTATATTAACATTTTTATATATATATATATATATATAAAACAGGTCTAATCAATTGTTAAATATTAAAATATAAAATTACCAATATTTAATTGCGCTCAACATATCTAGATAGTGTTTAGTGCTCAGTAAATCACAATCACAAATATCAAAAACAAAAATAATAAAAAAAAAAACAGTATGAAGGAAATGTTTATTACATGTGTTTAGTGCTCAGTAATGCACAATCCCTACTATCTGTGGCATAAATAGGAAAAATAATACTTATCTCTAAAGAAATTTATGAACTATATTTGCTCAAGAATGTTTTTGTCACGACGGTGCTGCTGTGAGGAGCACGGAACGAGGAGAGGCAATGTCCAAGATGTTTTCTTTAATAAATCCAAAGGAGACAGGAAAACACACCGTGAAAACAGTGTCAAATTTGTACAGTATAGGGAAATTCCCAATAGTCCCTGCATGACACATCACATATGATTCTATTTTATTTTAATAGTTTTGTTTCTTCTTATTTTTGTTTTAGTATGTTAGGGTGTTTGTGAGTAGTGTGTTTTGTTACATTTTGTGTTATTTAGTAAACATTTATAACATTATTTTAGCATTCTGCGCTGTCTGTATGTGAGTAGTGGCCATATTGTATGCTTATTTTATTAAAAGGTGGTTATCAGTACAAAGCAAGATGCTGATTTTAATTAATTAATAAATTTTTTGTTTAAGTAGCTATATTAGTTTAGTTCAAGAAGTAAGGTAGATTAACATTCAATTACTAAATTGCATTAAAATATGCAGTTATAAGTTCTGAAATATAAAGGCCATCTCATAATGCCAGAAACATTGTCATCATTCTTTTTTTTTTTTTTTTATTTATTTATTTTTTTAATGGCATTGTTGGACTTTCAGTGCCATTTTTCTACCCTGTCCAGCATTAGCTCACTCCCGATTTTACTCTGCTTCAACAGTGAAATGAGGAGGGTTACGTATATCCACATGTCAGTTTCTTCCTTTAACTCTACTCCTGAGTGAGTCTCTCGACGCTAAACTACCTCGATTCAGAGTGTCACTGAGCTGGCCGCCCCTGTCAACCCTTCACACTTATGCATACGGCTGTGCTTTTGGTCTCTGAGAGAAAAGCTGTCTTCACCTCATCTGTCAAGACAACCCCAAGTGGCAAGAAAAGTACGAGGATGCCAAATGCCCTCAGTTGGAGGATAATGGTTCCTTAAATACTGGATCACATTTTGCTTTCAGTCTGCTGGGAGCGAGATACATCGCAGAGTGTCCCGCTGATTACACTGTAAAATGTGGTTGCAATTTCACATAAAAGCATTCAAATGTCCATAAATCATTTAAGCAAGGCTGCAATTATGTAGTTGGTTCTAAATGTGTGTCTCTGCAATGAATCGTGAATGCTCATCACTTGACACTGAAGTAAAATCTTTTTTTTTTTTTTTTTTTCATTTTTTTTTTTTAGATCAGTATGATGCTGAAATTGGTTTTTCAGCATCATACTAACTTACTATATTATTTTAAGTATTTTTTAGTGATGTGAAAGAATCTACAGTGAAAAAACCTTATATGAAATGCAAAAAGATGAAACCATCTCTATATTTCCATGTATATAGACCCATTTCAACAGTTAGTGGGGACAAAAATTATTAAAAAGTATTATAAAAAAAACAAAAACAAATTAAAAACATTATTGGCTGTTATTTTTATTTATATTTAATTATTTGTATTTTACCCTTGCAGAAAAACAACATGAACTTCACATGTGCAATCACATATGAAACACACATTAAACATATTTATATTATTATTAATAGTAGTGGTAGTAATAGATTATTTTGAAATATTTTCAATATTTAATATTTTAATATATATATATATATATATATATTTATATATATATATATATATATATATATATATATATATATATATATATATATATATATATATATATATATAATTATATTATTATTAATATAATTTAAATGCATATATACAATAATGAATTTAACAAAAATATATTATTATTATTAATTTAAATGCATATATGCAGTTATTAATATTATTTTGATATGTGGCTGCAAGGTGAGAACAGCAGTGTAATATATGTAAGTACAATGTGGAATTTTACAGAACTAATTTATCAGCTGAGTTCACAACAAAGTCTGCATTTGTATTGGCATAATAATTAGCCATTCAAAATGTAATATGAAATCCAAACAGATTTATGCATTAGATCACAATGTGTGACAGCTGCATGATTTACTGTAATTTTGATTTAGGACCTTCTCATATTGTTTTGGTCATGTTCTTAGCTTTAATGGATTGTTCTGATGATTTTCAGTATGAAAGGTTACCAGGAAAGATTTTGTAGTTCCCTCATACTCTTAGGGTAGAATATTACAAAATCAATAGATTTCTTGATATAACGAAAGAACGGCTACATAAAACAACAGTGACAACATCTACAGCTATATATTAATCTGTCTGAATAAAAAGGCTTTTAATTGGTATATAAAGACTCCCACCCAAATCTGACACATACATCTAACAATTTCAAGTGAACAAAAAGAAAATCATCAATCTTGAACAACCATCAACATGTTTTATTCTTGTTATGATGGTTAGAGTGCTTGCATGTCTGATGAACTGTTTTTAGATCAACTTGTTTTATTCTTGTACGCTTCACTTAATTTGCAGTTGTAATGATTCCAGTCTGTTTGTTCCAGTATTATTATTATTTTTCCAGTTCCTGTGGCTCAGTGGTATAGCATTGCATTAGCAGCACAAAAGGTCATGTGTTCAGTTCCCAGGAAACACACATACTGGTAAACAAAAAAAGGTATAGCCTGAATGCACTGTAAGTCGCTTTGGATAAAAGTGCCTGCTAAATGCATAAGTAAGTTTGTTTTCTAGACATGTGGCTTTTATTTCTACTACAGAAAAGTTCAGAAGAGCATTTTTCTGGTATTCTCAGAGTGAGAAATGTACGAATAGAGGATGGCTGTTCAAAGCTGTTAAAGAAAGAAGAGACCCTGGAGCTTTGACACAAAATAGGTAAAAGCAACTTTAATTATACCATGAGAAACCAGTGAATGTGCCACTTATGATAGTTACAGCTGGATTCCTCCCTAAACCCGGACTCTCCACTAATGAAAGACAGACTCTATCTCCGTCAGGCCTTTGTGAAGGAGCTTGATTAAACAGCATGCCATGCAGCAAAGCTCTCAGGGTGACTTCACATTTGGCTAACTAATTACTCACTCGCCGACTGTTTAAGGTCTGGATTTAGAATTGACTGCGACAGAATTGAGTCATTCAGGACATGAAGGCAGAACTTTTAGCCTGGATTTTGTCGGGTGAAGTAATGCAGATTTATGTGGCTTAATCAGCTTTTCTAAACACAATTGAAGTAAAAATAGGTCAGCAGATATTTTCTTTTTCATGAGGCCAAAGAAATATAGTGAGAGCAAAAACATTTGATTCACAGTCAGTGACATTATTGGGATTGAGTATTTTTTTATTTTATTTATTTCTGAGACGTGTTAATTCATTTATTTATTTCAAATAAAATATTACAGTATTAGAGAAACATTTCATTTTTTACTAAATCCAAATATCTGCTGCCAGTCAAAAGTTTGGAATCATTTAAATGTTTTAATGCTTTTGAAAGTTCTGTTCACCAAGGCCAAATTTATTAGATCAATAAATAAATAAAAACGTAATATTGTGTTATCTTCAGTGTCACATGATCCTTCAGATTTAATTCTAAGAAATGTTTATAAACATAAAATATTAACTTTTTTCAGCAAGCATGCATTAAATTGATCAAAAGTGGCAGTAAAGACATTTATAAAATTACATTTGATTTCTTTTTTAAATAAATGCTAATCTTTTGAACTTTCCATTTATCAAATAATATATTAAACAGCAAAAAATGTTTTCAACTTTGATAATAACAAGAAACCACTGTTCTACGTAATAGCCTACTCATTGTTCCCAGGAGGTCCACCAATAAAACACTGTTGCCTGAAACCTCACAACAACTTGGTTTCCTCTCTTCGCAATGGAAAATGAAGTGAACACTCCCCAGTTGGCCACTACAAAGCACAGTAATCAGCACTTCAAACATTAAAGTCAGACCACCGTATGGAGCCTCCAATATTGACACGTTCACCATGTTCCTGACAAGAAATCCCCGCTTGTACAATAAAGTTCATATAATGGTGGTTTTCTTAGAGGGGAAGTGCAAGTTTTGTAATCCGCATCGCTCTAGTTTGGTGGCCTTGAGCTCCTTATCGCCAATTCCACATGGTCTGTCTGGCGACTGAAGTTCCCACCACTCAATGGGTGACTGCATCAATTTCTTACTCTGCGTGATACAAGAAGCTGCGTGGGGTCAACGTGAACCACAGAGCCATGCAACTTGATTCCACCTACGTGTCGCTTCAGGGGTTTTTATTTTTCTTTCTTTTTTTTCTGGTGATTACAGCTTCTGACACAGGACAGTTGAGAGTTTCATGAAGATTTCTCAAAACCACAGTAGACCAGTTATGAGACAAAACTGCTTCACAGAGGAAACTGTAGACACTAACTGTTTATTATTATTGTAATAAGAAGTAATTATTGAAAGTGTTTATTGTTTTAGATATTGAATTGCTTGCAAAATTCACAGTTGTATGTTATAAGGTTGTATATAAAAACACAATTCTGAAAAAAAAAGTAGTAATTGTGTCTGAATTGCGAGTTTATATCTAGCAATTATGACATTCTTTCTTGCAAGTCAGAGTTTATATCTCACAATTCTGAGAAAAAGTCAGAATAACCATTTATAAACTCGCGATTGTGAGGAAAAAAATAAATCAGACTTGTGAGATAAAAAAGTCGCTATTACCTGGTTTTATTTTTTATTCAGTGGAGCAAACAGGCTTCCATTGTTTGAAGTTACAACAAGTCAAGTAACATATTTTGCATCTGTCTTGCAGGCATTTGCAGGTAACTCCAATACAGAGAGTGTGGTTCGGCATGACCTGCAAAACCTGATTGTGGCCCGTTATTTGCGCATCATTCCTTTAGACTGGAGTGAAGAGGGACGGATCGGCCTCAGGTTCGAGATCTTTGGGTGCCCGTACTGTAAGTTGACTCTGCACTGTCACATTTCACATCAATATAATCAAGTAAATATCAGTAAACAATGGAATTAACTTTTTTGTTCACTTGGCAACAGTATTGGGTGTAACGAGTTACTACTGTAAGAAACTTATCCACTGAAAAAAGTAAGGTAATTAAGGTCATTCTTAGGTAATTTAATTACAGTTACTTATAAAGTACTTGCATACTGTAAATAAATTCAACAGTTCTAAATATACTGAATTTGAAATATAAATTTATCATCTAAAGGTAAAATGGAATGCAGCATCTTTAACACTCTGTGAGCTGGTGTGTTCACTTCCAGTTTTTCCTGATGACAGAGAAAAGACCCTAAAATACTAATACAGATAAGACTAAGACATCAATCAAATCTGTAAAGGGTCTACTGTTATTTGTGTTTGCTGACAATAACAGCAAAACATTGTGCTTTTGTAAAATAAACAAAGCTAACAGGGTGCGCTTTCTGCTGCTTTGGTCTTTGTGAATTTCTTTCTGAAATGCTTCACAAAAATGAACCCAAACTCTGTGAATATTAGACTCACAGACATGAGAAATATGTCTATTGAAAAGAAGTGTCTACTTTTAAATGAAACAATTCAAATCAAAAACAAATTCTCTGATTTTGTAATCCGTATGAAACCAATGCGACGTAAAATCAAAATTCATCTAATTTCATCGTTTTTAGAAGAAGACCTGCTATAACCCAGAATTTACCTGAGAAGAACCGTGTGATATATGAGATACCTTAAAATATTGTCTCAGGTATTATCTCAAGATGCACAGCAGTAATGTTTTCTTCTAAGGCTGCGTTCACACCAAACGCGAATAGAGCGTCAAATTCACGTCTACCGCGTCTAGTTTGCCGCGTGAACATTTTGAATGCATTCGCGCGTCTAGAGCGAAATAGACGCGCGTAGAAAGCAAGAGTTTGAAGCGAAATTGACGCGCGTCCGAGGCGAAATCCGCTTCTTGTGGGAGGGGCAAGTGCTAGGCGGTTGTGTTTGTGTGTATGATGGCTGATGTTGATCGAGCATTCGAGGCTTTTCCACTTTTTCTCCTGCACACGTCCTCTGAATAAACACATTATCTTGTTAGCGAAAAGTAGGGGGAAAATACTTGTAAAAAACGGCGGGGAAGGCCGCGGGTCGATAAACATGTACGTGACTCAAAAAGTTAAATGTGTATTTACAACACACCCTTCCAACAAACCTCCATTTTATTCCTGTCTATAGAAATATGAACGTTTGTCATATAGCTCCGGGTGACTGCTCACTGACAATATCATTCGTTCCTCCATGTTGAATGAGTGACTCCTGAGCAGGCTCCTGATTGGTTAACGCGGCGCGAATTGACGCAAAAGTTCAAAATTTTCAACTCGGGCGGCAGACGCGAATTCGCGTCAAACACATAAATGCACAAAAAGCACATTCGCGCGTAACGCGCGTATCGCGCCAGACGCTCAATTCGCGTCATTCGCGCGAACTAGACGCGCGAATGAGGCGAATTCGCGTCTACCGCGCCGCGCTAAACGCCTCATTCGCGCCGCGAGACCTCCAGACCCACTCAAAACGCGTCTTTACATTGACTTAACATTGAAATCATTCGCGCCAGACGCTCTATTCGCGTTTGGTGTGTATAAACTAATCTAACCGTTTTTATAAAAGTTACTTAAAACTTGTTTCATTTTCTTTAGCTTTTTTGTTATTCAGATATTTTGCAGAGTATTTCTATTTGTTAACCAAAGGTTAAATTTTTTAACCATTCCATGTTTAATTCTAACTGAAAGAATTAAGTTTCATTTCTATTTTCTATGCATCAAGGTTTATATGGATTTTAAGAAATAATTAAATATTAGAATAATTAAGTTACTTATTAATTAAATTAATTTTCATTAATTTTCAGTAATTAGAAAAGTAATTTAAATACAATATTGATTAAGTAATTAGTGGTTAATTACTTTTTTTAAAGTAACTTAAACAAAACTTCTATCCAGTTTATATTTAAACTGAATTGAAGGTATTTTGTAAAATTTAATTTAATAAATCACAAAACCAACAAGTTACTACTTCACAAAACCAACAAGTTGCTTGGAATAAAAAAACAAGCAAAGTATTTACTGAAAACCAAATATACATTCATGTGGTTAAATTTCTGGTGTTGTAGTTAAAGGATAAGCTATTTTATTTCATAAGTTTACAGAGACAGCTTTACTGGATTTTCATTAGTTTGAAAGGTATCAGTCATTGCAAATCTTTCCAGATGAGTGGATGTATATTTGGAGCAGATGTCTCCAGTGTGGTCAAAACGTCCTGAAATCTGAATGTGGCTCACAGGGTGAGCATCAGCAGTAGTCATGTCTGTAAATTAATTGTTATTCCACTCGCTTCAGATCATTAGTATTCTTTTTACGTTTTTATTTCAGTCTAGCCTTTTATTATATTGTAATTTCAATATCAAGGAGAAAAAATTCAATGAACTATCAACACGCTCTGTTTTCTGAAATGGAATGTAGTCTTGGCAAATTCATTACTTTCATTATATTAAGTGTTGCCAAATTGATGTTGATAACAAATTTCAATTAACGCCCCCATAAATTGGTTTGAGAAGTATTACACCAGGGGTGTCAAACTCAATTCCTAAAAAAACCTAGACCTTCATATCCAAAAAAAAACCCTAATTAAACACACCTGATCCAACTAATCAAGTCCTTCAGGCTTATTTAAAAACTACATGGTATGGGTGTTGAAACAGGGTTGGAACAAAACCCTGTAGGGCTCCGACCCTCCAGGAATTGAGTTTGACACCTCTGTATTACACTCAGTTGTCTCATTGCAGTGATGTAATCATCTGTCATTTAACCCCAGACCAGAAGAACCATTTTTTACTATTGATTTAAAAAAAAAAAAAAAAAAACATAACCTTCTTACTTCTTTTCATTTGTTAAATTATTGATTGAGGAAAAAATAAAATCCTTGAGATGGATAAAACTGAAGCATAGTAGACTTTTTTCTGTTTTTAATACTTCCATTGAAATAATGATAGCGTAAATAAACCTGACATCCGGCTCTTCTGAATGTTTGTGTTTATGACAAGTATCAGTGAAGCCTGGTAGCTTTAGATACGTATCATTCCTCAAGCTGTTTGCCTACTCGTGAGGAGCAGAGAAGGGTTTGGCTGCACTGATTTTCCTGTCAGAAAGTGTTTCATCCATATATGCTCCTTGCTGTTTAAACCGCTCATATTCCTTCATCATCTCGTGCTGGTGATCACAGATGCCGATAAAGACATGCCGCCATCTCCAAGTGCTTGTTTATGAGGGCATAGGGTGGAATAAATAAACACAGCATTCCCACCCTGCTGGAAAATCCAGATTAAAATGGTAGTTGTGTTTTGGAACATGATAGCTTGTTTTTTACTGCTCTAAACAGCTGGACCTGCAACAAGGACTATCTAAAAGCTGTTGAAATCTCTTGTTAAGGAATTCATGTATTAGGTAATAACAAGCTTGATCCACCTTAAACCAGCTGTTACTTACTATTTAATATTCAATATTAAAATACTAATGCTTCTACTTATATAATAATCCTCATCATCCTAAATTAACATATTAATTTGACAACCTTACCTGTAACAAACTAGCTACCTGCTATTGTAGTTTATATTGTCTCTTAACCATCATAATAACAAGCTTGATCCACCTTAAACCAGCTTACACTATAGGTAATAACAAGCTTGATCCACCTTAAACCAGCTTACACTAGGTAATGACCAGCTTGAACCAGTTAATGACAATCTTAAACCCGCTTACACAAGATGATGACCAGCTGGAACCAGCTAATGACTCTCTTAAACCATCTTAGACTAGGTGATAACTTGAACCATCTGATGACTGTCTTAAATCAGCTAATGACAACCTTAAGCCATCTTACCCCACCTAATGACTTGAACCAGCTAACTACCATTGTAACCAGCTAATGACCAGTTTAAACAAGCTAATGACCTTCCTAAACCAACTAATGACCATCTGAAGCCAGTTTAATCTTGGTAATGGTAATCTTAATCCAACTAATGACCATCTTAAACCAACTAAAGACCATCTGAAGTATCTAATAACCAGCTTGCACCAGCTAATGACCACCTTAAACCATCTTACACCAACTGATGACCAGCTTAAACAAGCTAATGACCTTCTTAAACCATCTAATGACCATCTTAAACCAGCTTACTCTAGGCAATGACCATCTTAAACCAGCTAATGACCAGTATACACCAACTAAAGGCTGTCTTAAACCACCTTACACTAGGTAATGACCAGTTTGAACCTATTAATGACAATCTTAAACCAGCCAGAACCAGCTAATAATCAGTTACCATGTTCCTAGGCAGATTTTTCTAACAGGAAAATATTAAAAAGTACAAAAACACTTTTTTGGGGGACCTTTTCCGCCGATTGGTTTTATTTTCAGACACGGAAATGCACTGACTGTTGAGTGAAAATAAATAAGATGTGCAGTAAAGGAATAGAGATAGCCCTTCTCGGGGAGCATAGAGGGAAAGAATGGGAGTTAGATAAGCAAGACCTGCAGTAGAGATGAAGCACAGAATGAGAATGAATGCAGTGCTCTGACCTTGTTGATCGGGCGAGAACGGATGAATGCATTCGTGATGGAGGTGAAGGGGATTGGCAGTGGAGAGAGAGAGAGAGAAGAGGAGTGGAAGAGCAACTGGCCAGACATAGCACACATACTCATGCATTAGTGAAGTAATCAGTCCCCAGCAGGGTGCATGGAGAGAATTGAATTAATTCCACATGCAGACTGTACTTTAGACACAGACGCACACACACGATCGTAGTAGACGCTACATACTACAGGCATCCCCTGGTGATTGTATAAATGACATATTACACTGAACGCATATTCTCACCTGCTTTGTCCATGTAGAACAAATACAGTTGTTGCATCACTTTGCAATTTAGACTACTAATGGAAGCTGATATATGCAAATTGATTTTACATGCCTCGGGAATGCATACAATGCATGAACAATCAATTCAAATAATGGAAATATCTTACTCGCTGGCTGACTTAAAAATAACACTTACTGTAGACCTGAAACACACTCCGTATGTATTATTTTGGTATATTATTTTCTGAAACACCCACAATGAATTATTTAATTTGATTTAATTTACATAATCATCACATTATGTTTTGGTTAGAATTATTTGTCCTTTGTCATAATTACATTTTAATTCAAATAATTTTTGTAACATTGTAAATCAATGTAAAAGTATTGTAACCTTTAATTGATTGCCCATGCTGAAAAAAGTGTTCTAATTTCTTAAAAAAATATATGTATAAATTGAGGTTAAGCTTGCCATATATATTATGCATAATGCTAATTAAACATAAATAATTATTTACATAGGTAGTGTAGGGTTGATAAGATTTTATTTTATTATTATTATTTTTTATTTATTTATTTATTTATTTTATTTATTTTTTTTGGAAAAAAGTCTGTATTCATTTTATCATAATAGAGTAAAGGAATAATAGCGTAAAAGTACATTAATGTTGTGAAACATTTTTGTATTTCAAAATAACTAATAAAATTTATACCTGGGATGGCAAAGCTGAATTTTAACCAGCCATATATATTATATTTATTATAAATTTTATAACTTTGTTTATATTGCTGAAGATTGCATTTCTCAATGAGACATGATTTTTTAGTTTTTTATTATTTTATAATAAAACTATAGTATTTACCCTTTTATGGCCACCATATGAAACCTTTTTAGTCCAAAGTTATTGCAGTCACAAGCCTACCACAAAATCAGCACCTTCATTTACATTTTAATTAAGCTCAAATCAAACCTAATCAATCTCTCAGTATAGCAAGCGAATAAACATGCCACTTCAATCTTATTGGTGGTAGGAAAATGATGACATCTGTATTTTTCTGTTCTCAGGATGCTGTAGATGTCTTTATAATTACCTTCTCATGCTGATCACAGATTTTACACGTCTTCTGAATGATATAAAAACACTCTGCAAAGCAATCAAGGGCCATCAGGCACCGTGAGCTTGTGTAATATATCCAAAGGTTATGCGGTGTCAGTGCAGGAGATGAAACCAAGAGAGCGACTCAGAGATGCCGCAAAAGGAATTTACATTCATAACTTCCGGTATGCATCATTCTGAGCCTTGACAGGGATCAAAAATCCTCCTCCACTGTGCAATAAGCAGAAAGGCTTTGTCAGCAGGTAATAGCCCACTGCAATTTTCTGCCTTCTCACTGTAGTTTATCACCTGATCCCAGCCGCAGTGTTTCTGTGAACTTCACCATGCTTTCGTCCAAGCAATCTATAGAACAGTCACTCAACCGATCATTTAACCAAAAATGGGCATGACACCTAGTCACCTAGCCGCTAATCTCTTTTCCTCCCCTGTCTTTCTTCCTCCCATCAACAGGGGCAGATGTGATTAATTTTGACGGGCAGGGGGTGATCTCTTACCGCTTCAAAATGAAGAAGATGAAAATTTTGAAGGACGTGATAGCCCTGAAGTTTAAAACATCAGAGAGCGAAGGGGTGATTCTGCACGGAGAGGGGCAACAGGGTGACTACATTACCTTGGAGTTGAGGAAAGGCCGGCTGCTGCTGCAGATAAACCTCGGTAAATCTCATATGGAGGCCTAATAGATATCTGCTGTGTTCATGGTGTGCTTGTGTGTACCTTGTTGTGTATTTTTTTGTTATTTTATTAATGTGCTGCCCTAAGTATTTCTTCATGTTATTTATATACCTGCTGTCTTCTGTTATTTAATTGATTGTTTGATCTCATTGATTCTTTGGTAAAAAATTAGTTACATTTAAAAGGATAGTTCACTCCAAAAAAAAAAAAAACATTCTGTCATGGTTCTTACCCTCATGCAATTAAAAAAAAAAGTTTGGGGTTAGTAGGACTTTTTATTTTTGTTTTATTTTATTTTAT
Source organism: Cyprinus carpio (assembly GCF_018340385.1). NCBI lineage: Eukaryota > Metazoa > Chordata > Actinopteri > Cypriniformes > Cyprinidae > Cyprinus > Cyprinus carpio. Next base: position 13,889,342 of record NC_056595.1, on the reverse strand, counting down.
TTATTTAAATTAAAAATTAAAAGATAAGGATGCGTTCATTTGATCAAAAAGACATTTATGTTAATGTAAACTAGCTTTGAGACTGCTCAGCTTGTTTGCCTCCTGGCTCCATCCCTTTCTTGTCCAGGTTAAAGGTCCATTCTGCTTGTCTTGAGCTGCAAATTGGCTTTGGAAATGTGGATGAGGAGTCTGATAGTTCCGTAAATGAGTGTAGTCTTTGCTAATAGGCCGTAGTTAAGTCAAATTCCAGAGGGGACACTTGCGTAATTGCCATCTTCTTACTTTTACTTACTATTTCAGCAATTCAGTGCATTTTCAGTCTACTGATTTAAATGCATTGAAACGAGTTTTCATCATCTTTTTCTTTAAGCACTGAAGATTAACGGCAGTCACATTAAGTTAATTGACATGTCATGAATGATTCAGTGTTGCGGATCCATTTGTAATGGGTGGGAATGATACCATGTTAGGGATTAAAACTTCTTCCCAAAATCCAAATGATTCAAGATGATGCATACACAACATACTGTATCTGATGGAGTGTTTCCTTAGAATTGAATCTCTCGTTAATAGCCTGATAATATAAAAATCCCACTTTTTGGTTAAATCGAGAATTATCATGATTGTATCGACATCTTGTGCTGGCAAGTTCCTCAAAGTTTTTCCAGCATTTAATCATCATCTTTTAGGAGCCAATGGCAAGTGCTGATTACTTCCCTCGGTAACAGATAATTAATCATAATTAGGTGGTGTTACAGCAAGGTTGTTGCCATGGTAATCAAGTGCGCAGCTGTCAAGAGAATGATCCAACTTTTGAGATGTTTTCTAATTAAGCATGAGGAATCGAGTGAAGATATGTTTGCATTTGTTTGTTTTCTGCTTATTTACTAATGGACCTAGTTAGAGTTAGTCAAACGCTGCAGTTTGTTAATCATCATAATGATACTGTCTGTGAGCGGATGTTAAATCTTTAGCGTTAAGACGTTAATGCTGCAACATGTCACTGGCGTGGTGGTTTAAAATAGGGTTCCTTCACACATTTGTTTTCCTTTTAATCGTTAGTGCCGTTATACCTTCTAAGAAAAACTAATAGGTATTCGGAGCATTGCTGCATGTTCAATTACAACCGAAATTGACAGGGCAAAAGAAAATTGCCAGTGATTTTTCCACTCATGAAATGTAAGCCTGTAAGAACAACACTGACAAGTCATGTTGCTGACAGTTTGATGAATTGCACCGATCACAGACATGTTCCATTGTGTTAATGGGATAAGTTGGAAAAAAACTTCAAATTGTCATGCTTGCTGGCATTTGTTTTGCTCCTTATATGCATTCAGCTGTGGCTCTTCCCGTGGCATCAGCCAAAGACTGAAACCTTCAAGGCATGTGAACTTGGAAGACTGAAAGAACTGCCAATTGCCTCTCTCCTGTCGTCTCTCTCTAGTATTCTATCATATATTGATTCCGCTTGTTTAAGTGAATCTGTTTTCTTTGAAATTTATGAAGCCCTTGAGCACTTATGAATTTGAGTTGACTCTGTGTTTCGGTCTTAAATATTTGCCCCACCGAGGTAATTTGAGAAGCTTTTCAATCCAGGCGGAAGGCAATTTAGCAAGCTCATAAACTGGGACAATATAACATTATAATCATAGTGAGGTATAGTGTTTGCCCTATGATTCCCTTGGGGGATCTCCATTATTGCTGTATATTCTTATTCAATACTGAACTTTCAGCCTCACCACGAAAGTTAAGGTGAACGGACATTTGGGTTTATTACTTGCTATTCCTGTAGCTCAGTGGTAGAGCGTTGCATTAGCAGTGCAAAAGGTCATGGGTTCAATTCCCAGGGAACACACATACTGTTATCGCTTTGGATAAACATGTCTGCTAAATGTGAAAATGTATTTATTATGACAGTGGGATGACGGTGAGTTGTGCAGATTTCTACAGACTTGTAGCATACATGCCCTGCATCTAATATGTTCTTTATTAAACGTTTTGGCTACTTTGACCATGCTTTCATCTTTTAGTAAGAATATATTACTAATTTATCAAATTTAGATCTATTCCACAGAATTCAAGCTTTGCAAAATCATCAATTTAAATATCAAAAATTTGGGATCAGGTGTATATGTATATATATATATTTAATCAATACTTTCATTCAGCAAAAATACATAAAATTGATGAAAAAATTACAGTAAAGACTTTTACATTGTTAGAAAAGCTTTCTATTTCAAATAACTGCTGTTCTTTAAAACATTCTTTTCATCAAAGAATCCTGGAAAAAAATGTATCACTGTTTCCAGAAAAAAAAAAAAAAAAAAAAATAAATATATATATATATATATATATATATATATATATCATGTGACACTGAAGACTGAAGTAATGATGCTGAAAATTCAGCATTGCATCACAGAAATAACTTACATTTTAATATGTATCAAAATAGAAAACAGTTATTTTAAATTGTAATAATACAATATTACTGTTTTGCTGTATTTTTTGATAAAATCGAAGCAGCCTTGATGAGCATAACAGACTTCGTTCAAAAACATGAAAAAAATCATACTGGCAATATAGTAGTGTACTTTATGTGATTTTTTTTTATGTGATTTTTTTATTTATTTTTTTTTGAAGGAAATACTCAAATGTCAGCTGTTGACATTATATATATTTTAACTCAGTTGTTGAAAAACATTTTTACATCTGTTTACCAAACTTGAAAGCAAGAATATTAAATGTAAATATTATGTTTGTTTGTTTTTACTTATATGCCTCCTTATGAGAGATGATTTTAGTGTGTTGTTTTATAAAGATATTGTAGTTTTTAACCTTTTGTTCGGATTGTCTGCTTCTCAATTCAGTCAATTCATCTAATAATTTTCCATTTTTATTTACTGAACTGTATGTTTCATAACATATATAAAGGCTTTTATTCGTCAGTGAGTGTTCATGAAAGTTAACGCTCTTCATAGTAAAGAAAAAAAAACAGTGGCTATACTAAAAAAATAAACGTGTACTTATCAATAGAAAACCTTGTGTATTATCTCTGTGTGCTCACAGTGTAGGAGATGTAATCACACAGATTGGTTTTTATTTTTTTCCGGAGACTTTTTAATGCCTGCTTTCTAGCAGATTGGTTTGAAAGGCTTGTATCGTGTCTACAGTGTCTCCATTTCCGAATGATGGAGGGGTTTGTCCATAGACTACAGAATAGATGTGAGGCTGCCATTCCTTACATCGTTCAGGGAGGATGCGATGTTAATTTCCTGTATATTCTCATGCTCTGAATTCCAAGTTAGTGAACGATCTTGATGGATGTTATGCAATAATCCATTGATCTTTCAGGGATGTTTGTTCACAGTGGGTCTCAAAAGCTGCCCTGGATCGTTCTTTACGAGCTTCTTTGCTTTCAGATTACTACTTCCTGTTTGCCTTCCTTCCTCTTCAGCCAAAATGAACAGATGTCTCACACAGCCTTTTTCAACAGAGAGAGTCATTTTTTCTGTTCCAAACTCTCAGTGAGCTGCCTACAGAGGCAGAAATTTTAAGGCATCATCAGCACACTTCCGGAGTGAAGGCTTTTCCGGGCAGAAACACATGTAGATTGAGTGGATAGAGAGAGAAAATTTCATCAAGCTCAATAAAAATTATTCATTATTTTAATTTCTAATATTTTCCCCCAGATAATTTATTTTCAATTTAGTACAATAATAATAATACAATAATAATATCACAAATACTATAACTTTTGTTAATTAATAATAATTAACCTTCAAATATGTACTACAATTTAAAACTTTTATTCAGCAACAATTCTCAAAAAATTTTATTAAAAAATACTCTAAAAAAAGCAACAATTATTAGATATTAAAAAAATTAAAAACAACTATAAAATGTCATTTATTCCTGAATTTTCAGCAGCCATTACTCCAGTATCACATGATCCATAGAAATCATTAAATTTGGTGCTCAAGCAATATTTCTTATTATTCCAGATGTTACAAACAGTTATGCTGCTTGATATTTTTGTGGAAACATATTTTTCTGGTTTCTTCCCTGAATAGAAAGTTTAAATGTACAGCATTTATTTAAAATAGAGAAATATTTTGCAACAACAAATAAATCTTTGCAGTCACTTTTGATTCATCCATGCAGAATAAAAGTATTAATTTATTAAAAAATTCTAAATCAGTCATTTATAGGATTCAGTGATGGTTAGGATGCCTGTGTAGACAGTAGGCAGTGAGGCATTGGTATTGGAACAGAGCTATTATGTCTTTAGCTCATCCATAATTTACAGTAAGATCAGATAGAGGATATCTTTTGTCCCTGACTTTGCCCATTTTCAATAATGTCTGTATGAGATCTCTGTTATCTTAGCCATTCTCACTCTGATAGTGTCTGTTACAGTGTCTTCTGTTTTATAGCTCCGTGTCTAGTTAAACACTGCAGGCCATCCTTTTGCCAAGATGAAAAAAAAACAGCTTTGAAAAGCTCAAAGCCTTGACCCGTGATCCTCCCTTAACCATGTCCATTTTCCAGAGGAAAAACAGGAGGTTTGTCTATTTCAGAGCCAGTGCCTTGGTCAAATTTTATCAGTCAGAAATAAGCAGAGTTCCTCTCTCTCTCTAGTTTTTTCTGTCCCCTTCAGGGTGGTGATGGCTTCAAAATCAATGTGATATGTGGAGGTGACTGGGAGCAGAGAATATCAGGTTTATCCCGCAGGCTTCTGCTGAAATGCTCCAATGATCTTGACGTAGCGCTACATAACCTTTGACATCTAGACATTCCTTTATCAACCAGTTTATGTCTCTTCTTCAGTTGCTTAACAGCAACTTTTTTATTTGTCTTTTTATGTAAAAAAAAAAAACTGCTCGTTTTAGTAGAAAAACGTCAGTATGGTGCGTTATCATATAGTGTAAGGGGAAATATTTATATACATTATTTCCTAAATAAATATTATTTATCCAATCTTTCCCTCGGTTAGTTTGCAGCAGTTGAAAGAGTTTAACAGCAATGGCTGGCTGGAAATATTTCTGTTTCCTCAAGGATGAAGGTGTGAAGGCCATCAGGTGGTGGTGTGTATTTTACATCACTCACAAAAGCCTCTGTAAACAATCATGGCAAGTCTGAGCTCTGTCCCCCGGAGCCCACAGGCTGTGCCTCAAGAAAAGGCCAAAGTCAAGACACAAAGCAAACAGTAGCTTTGTGCCAGGTCAGGCTAGATGTATGAATTAAACAGGATGTGGTCTTAAACACTGCTTAGACAAATATCAGTGGGTTTTCCGTTAAAAATAGCCAATGCATTGTCAAAACAGACAATTTGTATGCCCACTTAGTGGTAAGGTTTCACCAAACTTATTTTATTGCGTCAATAAAAGGCTTTTCTGGAGTCATAGCAATAATAGTCCAATCATGAAACTTATAGGCAAAACTGTAGTAATGGCATTTAAAAAATATAATTTTTATACCAACCTGAAACAAAAACTTTTGAACAGTAGTGTATTTTTGTCTCAAAGCATTTTGAAAGGAACAGATGCTCATCACCTGATTTATGTAAAACATCAAATGAAAAGAAAAACTTTAATTAAACAGCGGTATTACTTTATTACTTTTCTCTTATTTATTAACCACAAAGCAGTTTATCCATGTACTATGTGATGAAATTGCACTTTGTATTTTTGTATTGAAGTACTTGTCTTTGTTTTCAGCATGAACATGATTTTGGCTCAATATATTGTTCATTATTCACAAGACTCATTGTGCTATTGAATTTTAATTTGAAAGCACAGTTTGTGTGCATTTTCTATTGCAATTTTGCCCGTACCTCATTTGATTAAGTCCGTCAGTGAATTAGATACTAAAGCTACTCGTGCAAAATGGTGCCTCACTCACTCTTACTGACTTACTGAATTTCCTCCAAAGATTTTACCTGTGACATTTGTAGAAAATCAGAGTTGGTCACATAACCAAGACCTCCCTTGGATACATCATTAATATTCTTCTGAGGGGTGGAAAGAGGAGGCATGATACATATTTCAGAACCTCTCTCTTTATGTTTAAAAAATGGGCTTCTAAGACAATTTCAGACACTTTGCTATCAAAAACTTATTCATGGAAAAGCAGAACCTTGAAGTTCCTGCTCTCCCAGGAGCACTCTTTCCTGGCAAAGCCTAACATTAATCATGGCTTGGTGTCTGTGAACCTCTGAGTAGTGAGGAAGCGGAAACTTTCCAAGCAATCCTTTTTGATGACATTATTGCATCTGGGGCTTCTTGGCTTGAGTTGCAGAGAGCCTTTCGCAGCCCATACTCAAATATCAGACTTACCATGATGACAAATAGAGCTGGAGACTGTGCATCACTGTAATTGCATCTCTACCTTTGAACCCCATATGAGGATGCACCTGCTTTTTAAAGGGCAGCAAGTCCTTCAAATGTCATTCACACTTAAATGGTCTTGTGCGGCTGGAATCCTCCAGACATTTATTAAAATCTGTTTGGACAGTGTTGTACGAGCGTCTCTTATTCTTTCAGTGGAGTTCAATCATGTTGTAAAAGAGAGACCAAGTGTATGTGTGTGATCCTGAGGAGCTTAAGGTCATCATGGGAAAGTTGATTAAGCAGGTGGAAAAGTAATGACTGTAGGTTGATCTGTCAGAGTTCAAGGGACCCACATTGTGTTAATTAATCCGTGACGGTGGGTAACGACCGCAGGGTCCCTCATGAGGACATGCAGGGGCGCTGCCCTTTCACACTGATGTTGTAATTAGGTAAGTTGCAAAAAGGCTGGACATAGTGATGCTGTGGAGATGTACATCATGTACAACATTTACAGGGTTTCTGTGGGGCTTAAAAAGTCTTAATTCACTCTTCCACAAATTAGGGCCTGAAAAGGCCTTAAATCAAGCATAAAGTCTTAAATTCATAAAGTCATTGCATTAAATGTTGCATGTGCGAAATAAATAAAAACTTAAAAATGGAGAATCTGTATTTCAGTATTTTTGTTTTACTTTCAAATATGAGTACCTAGATATCCTGAAAGCAAGATACATTTATTTAAGATGCAAACTGAACATAATTCTTGTTTTCTGAGGAAATTATAGAAATTAATGTATATTTTTAAACTTTAGAGTGTTGCTAATACAAGTCATTTAAATTTAGAGATCATATTGACTATTTTGTTGAACCACCTTTTGCTTTAATTACTGCCTATTCTGTTGGGATTTGCCTCTCCCATCTTTGCACATCCTGCTCCAGAGTTGCTTTACCACTATTCTTTGCAGAACTGCTCAAGTTCAGTTACATATGATGGGGAGCGTTTGTGGACTGCAGTCTTCAAGTCATTCCACAGATTTTCAGTGGGGTCTGGGCTCTGACTAGGCCATGCAACGACATTCACCTTTTTCTTTTTCAACCACTGTGTGCTCAGTTTTGCTGTACTTTGGGTTATTTTCATGTTAGAAGGTAAACATTTTTCCACCTTTTTATTTTGTCCCATCAATTTTTCCTTGTATCCTGACAAGTGCTCCAGTCCCTGCTGCAGAGAAACACCCCATAACAGGATCTTACCACCTCCATGCTTTACTGGAGGAATGCTGTTATTTGGATGGTGAGCTGTATTGGAATTCCACCAGACATATCATTTGGTGTTGAGGCCAGATAATTTAATTTTAGTCTCATCTGCCTCAGAAACTTCAAGGTTCGTTTCGGCAAAGCTCAGTCGTGACTCCAAGTGGCCTTTCTTGAGGAGTGGCTTTTTTCTTGCAACCCTCCCATACAAGCTACATTTGTGGAGAAATTGTGATATTGTTGTCACATGCACACAAAGACCACTCTTTGTCATAAATTCCTGCAACTGCTTCAGAGTTGCTGTAGGCCTCTTGGTCGCCTCTCTGACCAGTTTCCTCCTGACTCTTTCATCCAGTTTGGACTGACGTCCTGATCCAGGGAGGGTCTGTCTTGTACTGTGCTTCTAGCCATTGATAAAGCCTTTGATTTTTTTATTTTTTTATTCATCTCCTAAATTGTGCCTGTCCACAACTTTATCCCAGAGATCTTTTGACAGTGCCTTGCCACCCACAGTTGATTGTTTGCTTCAGTTGCACTACCAAGGACTCCAGAAAAGCTCTATTCATGCTTAGTGAATCAAAATGACCACAGCTGAAAGTCAAATGGCTTTGTGTGCCTTTGAGAAGGTGATTGGCTACACCTGACTAAGTTTACAAGTCATTTTTTTTGAAAGATCATTTTTCCAGCTCAGTGATTCTGTTTTTTATTATATTTTTTTTTTTTTCTGACATGTTGGTGTTATTGGTTGTTGTACTCAGTTGCACTGAGTAAATACAGCTGGATAAAACAAAAACTCATTTCAGGCAGCAAAGCAACAAAATGTGATTATTTTAAAGGGAGGGTGAATCTTTTCTGCTGTAGTTGGCCAGTGCTAGTCTGTTACTGACACATGTTGGTTATTGCTGCAGGGAGATGTGTTTGAAATTACTTTTGCTGGTAACCAACCTATTTTACTGGTTATATGAGAATTAAACCAGCTTAAAAAGGCTGCAATTTCTTTATTCAGGGGATCCTGATATAATCAGATGCAACTCAAACTTTAATCTCATCAGCTTTGTACACCCAACTCTCAGATGTCACTGACATTTGTTTGATGTGCTGTTGTCATATTAGAGCACTTAACATAATTTATCTTGTACACAAAAGCCATCTGTTTGCCCAACTGTCCCACAGAGCAGCTCGTGACAGGCAAGTTTGCTACACCGTTCACTTCAAACACCTACGCAGGCACAAAATGTACAGAGTTTGAGAGAAACTGATGGATGACATACTAGTACATGGCAGAAAGTGTTCTCCCTTTATATCACCAGCAACTTCTGAGAGACAAATTTATCAGCGGTAATGGCGTGTAAGGTATTTTGGCCTTGTTCGTGCCAAGTGGACTGTGTCTGAGAGTGAGAGCGGACAGGAAGGAGAGAACAGTTGTTCAGTGTTTTGTGGTGTGTGACAGATAGAGGTAAACTGGCCAATGGGGACCTACAATGAGCTAATGTCATTCCACCAGTCCGTGATTAATGATAGAAAGGAATTCATTGCTCTAAGCTAACATCAACCTGGTTATTATGTTCTGATGACTTCTGCCCTTCATGATGGCATCAGAGTAAATGACACCTCTCTGATTTATCAGTCAGAGCTGTCAAATCAGCAGCTGCTGTGGGTTTGTTAACCTGAACCCCTGTCGTCCTGAATCCACTCTCGGTGGAGACTCTTCTACTTGTCATTTTATTCTTATTAGCCTTTTCTGCCCTATGGTCGGATTGTATTTGGATTCTTGCAGCAAAATGCCATTCACTTTATGTTTGTATCAATGTGGGTATGACATGACTCTATATCTATGACTCTCTCTCTTTTATTTTTTTTTATCTGGTAATTTATTCAAAAAGCAGTTCATACATACAATGACAACCCCATTTAGAACACACACACACACACACAAACACACATAAGTCAAACATGTCAGGGTGATGCAACTCTCCTGATATCATATCGAAAAAGCTTTATTTAAAGATTTTTGAAAAGAAGACTTAATTTAGACTTAATTTATTATTATTGTTGTTATTATTATTATTAACAATTATTATTATTAGTTCTTAGAATATATTACCATTCAAAAAAAGTTTTTCGTCTCTTATGCTCACCAAGGCTGCATTTATCTGATCAAAAATACAGTAGAAACATTATATTGTGAAATAAAATTACATATTAAAATATCTGTTTTCTATTGTAATATATTTTAAAATGTAATTTTTCTTTGATTAATAGAAAGAAAAGAACAGCATTTATTTGAATATAGAACTCTTTGTGTGAAGTCGTGTGGTGTATCTAATCAAAAACTTTGGCATGATATGAATTATAATCATAATACTTGTTTAAAAAATCCTTTTTACCTTAATAAATATATTTATTCCAAGTTTTTTTACATGACACTGTCAGCTGTTAAAAGCAGTGGTGGAAAGAGTACTAATTTACTTAAGTACAAGACAAGTACTGAAAAATAATATGACTCCAGTGAGAGTAAATAAGTACTCACAAGGCGATGTGAGCATTATAGAGCATTAAACACTCTCATGAAATGTCTGTTCCACATGTGAGATTAATACAGGTATTGAACACGTTCTAGGAAATCCCTTATATGGACAAATGCATCAGATATCACTACTGTTTTTAATAAGAAATACATACAAAAAAAATAAAAATGTACATGTAAAAAAAATAATCCCATTCTTATTTAAGGTTGGGCCCAATCGATTCCCATTCTTATTGATTGCTTTAAATATCATCCCATTTATTTTAAGTCTTATTGCTAAACCTTTATCATTTTAGTTTATTTTTTATGTACTCCAGTACTGTTGACAAAATATTTGTAATTAGTTGAAGAACCTCTGGTTAAAGGAACCATAGCAAAACTTTAGAATGTTAATCAATATTTTTTTTGTCTTTTTGTACTTGTGTCCTTTTGAATGAAAAAGAAAAAAAAAATGTTCGAACTTGAATACTAAGAGATTTTTATGCTGACCATCAAGGGGACGAAAATCAGCTGCAGAGAACCAACTCGCCTGTCCAGATCACAACAGGAAGCACATACCACTTTGGAGGTAAGTTTTTTTTACAGAGACCAAAACTGAGAATCCCCATAACAACATACCTTCACAATCTCCCCCTTACTCACACCCCCCCACGTGCATTTACCCCTTACAATTTGTATATTTTTGAATTTTTTTTTGGTTCTGAGAGATGGAGCACTATGAGAAAGGATTTAAGAACTTTTTTGCCATGCTGCATATTGATGGGGCACGAATGCTGATATGCTTTTATGTTTTTATCTTGTTTGTTGGAAAAACAAAGGAAGCACATAACAAAGGGATGGAGGCTAAAAGAAGAAATAATTGGAGCCCCAGATTAGTGTGCATCCTCCATTGTCTTTTAACTCTCATGAGGACCAGAGTGTCAAGGCAGAGTGTCAGTACAGTTGGATGTAAAATAATAAAAACCTTTCACAGATATTACTTATTTGAAATTCACTTAAAACCATAACAACGGATTTGGAACTTAATTTTCCTCATATGTTGAAAGTGAAAGTGAAAGTGACGTGCATTCATGCCAAGTATGGTGACCCATACTCAGATTCGTGCTCTGCATTTAACCCATCCGAAGTGCACACACACAGAGCATTGAACACACACACACTGCTTACTGTGAAAATAATTGGTTGCCCAGATTAGTGGGCAGCCCCATTTCTTGCTGCGGCGCCCGGGGACCAGAGTGTCAAGGCAGAGTGGTCGGTGCCTTGCTCAAGGGCAAAAATAAGTAATGGTATTGAAGGTCACAGAGACTTATGTACATGCACTCCGCTGGGCTCATCAACATTGTCTTGAGAAGTAAGAAAAAAAAAGAGAGAGAATGTGAATGAGATAATAGTAAAATGTGAGCCAGAGCATCAAAAAGTTTGCTGGGCTTATCAACATTATCTTGAGTTGGAAGTCAGAAGAAGATAGTGAGAAAGTAAAAATGTTGTTTTTGTAGTATTATTACAATTTAAAATAGCTGTTTTCTATTTTAATAAATTTAATTCCTTTGATGACAAAGCTGAATTTTCAGCAGCCGTTACTCCATTTCCCCAACAAATCCAAGGTATGGTATGCAACCAACATGCCAGAAGAAGAAAAAACTTGTATAGTTGTTGAAAGTGATTAGTTGTCATAATTTTCCTCAGTCCAAAGACATCAGCTTGATGTATTTGGATCAGGGGATCTGAAAAGTGCCAAAATTATGTCAGGGGTAATTTTGCCTACATCAAATTGTCTGAAGAGACAAACAGAACTTGTTTAAATTGCTGTATTCTCCTTCTGATAGAGTGGGAGGGCGCTGTGACCTTCCATCCTCATCTTCGTTTTCGATCTAAAGTCGCATGTGCCACCACACACACATTAATTTCCCCCCCCCCCGGATGGAAACGAACCCACCCTGGTGCCCTCTTCAGCCAGCCATCTGTCCAATCAGACCATTGGCAGGAATAGAGATAAGAGCATGTTCAGCGGCTCAGAGAGGCAAATATGCAAAGGAAGACCAGCAGCTGAGATAGACAGCAGTGTCTGGCACTATCAAACCTGTCTGTCTATTGAGGCTGAGGGATAGCATGGTTGATAGCTTTATCAGACTCACACATCTTCAAAAACAGCTTAATGAGGTAGGAACTGCAGTCCATCCACTCTGGCTTTGGCACGGTCAGGCAGCACATTTACACATGACAGCCTCTAAAATGAGATCAAAAAGCTTCACTTCTTTTCACTGCGCTGCTGTTGGTTCACCTGCACACTAACTATAATTATCAATCATGCTTCTCCATCCGTCACTGTTATTTTCTAGAGAGCTGTGTCTGTACTGTCTGATTTGTTTACTGCTTGAATCTTTTTTTGAGTATAGAAAGTCCTCCACATGGCCAAATATGAATATGCCATAGACGGTTGACATTGGGAATAACTGTAAAACACAGATTGAAACATATAGGAGGAGTTTATATAACAAACAGAATATTGAATTCCTCATTTTTGGGATAAACCGTTTTCTCTGAACTGTCAAATCATGGTCTAAGAAAATCATAGCGATGTGGATATGTTTTGACCAATGCTGCAATTTGGCACTCCAGTTACAGTAAGTCACATCCTGTTAATTTATATAACAGTTTATACAATAGATTGTTTTAAAACAAGCAGTTTTACAGTATTAAACATGAAAAACAGTGTCAGTGTTGCTTTCAGTTAGAGTTACATCTTCACTTTCTACTATAAAGCAGCCAGTGTGTTCACATTATTACTTAAGTTGAACCTCAACAGACTAAAAAGAAGAAATGAACCTGGAGAAGATTTCCATGTCAAAGAAGGCAGAGCCCCAGATCTGTACACCTACTGTATCTATTACACAATCACCACAGACCAGAGTTCAGAGGTGTTTACCAGTCAGTGAATTCTTCTAGAACGTTTGCTTTGGCAAGCTGTTTTAAACACCCCAAACTAACAGGCAAAAAAATCTGTAGTTTAGCTTAATTTGGTTCAAAATGACATCACAGCGGTTCATTCTTTTATTCTGCTTGAAGTATATAGAATTTCCCCCTTCTGGGGTTTGGCCTGCAGCCACTGCATTTTTCTTGAGAAATGTGTATAAATATAGATCTTTAAAGGAATAGTTCACCCCCAGAAAAATAAAAAATAAAAATTGCTGTAAATTTACTCCCCCTCCGGTCATCCAAGATGTAGATGAGTTTGTTTCTTCATTGGAACATAAATTAAGCATTACATCACTTGCTCACCAATTGATCCTCTGCAGTGAATGGGTGCCGTCAGAATGAGAGATCAAACAGCTGATAAAAACATCACAGTATTCCACAAGGAATCCACATGACTCCAGTGCATCAATTAACATCTTGTGAAGCCAGAAGCAGCAGTTTAAAGTTAAAAACATCTGGATGGTTATGTTTCTTACAGACATACAGCTTTTCACTTCACAAGATGTAAATTGATGGACTGGCATTGTGTGGATTATCGTGACGCTTTTATCATTGGTTTGGACTTTCACTTTTCACTTTTTTTGGATCATTGGTTTCCATTCACTGTAAAGGATCCATTGGGGAACAGTGATGTAATGCTAAATTTCTTCAGATCTGCTCTGATGATCTTGGATGGCCTGAGGGTAAGTACATTTTTAGCCGATTTAAATTTTTTAGGGTGAACAATTCCTGTAACCACGACTCTCCACCAGATTTCTTGTTTATCTAATGGAACTACCAGCAACAACTGGTAATTGAGGCTGCTTATGCATGGAAGCTAATAGTGGAGCATGGAAATGGGCATATTAAATTTAATGTGGTAAAATCATCAAAGGCTTGACTCTGATCAGACTGTACTAGCAATGGCAAGGTCAGCTACAAAAAAAAAATATGCAGGACCAGATTGGGTTACTAGAGGAAACTCATACAGTATGTTTCTAATCACCTTAATCTGGCAGCTGTAGCGCATTGCATCAATGTGAACACACATGCACATTTTGGCAGATTGCAAGATCATAACATTCTCTCTTATTTCTATGCATGAAATGAGGCTTTTTTATCTGGTTGATTTTATGTCAGAGCATTGGCTTCTCAGATGTCAGCTTAGTGCAAAGACTATGATGGCTTCTCAGCTTAAACTCTGTATAAATGTATACATTAAATCTGAGAACTGGATTCATTTCTGTTTAGGAAACAGTTTAAATAGATCGAAAAGGGTTGTCGGATATTCTTCATGCAGCTGGTAATGCTATTTATGTTATTGTTTGGCATCCCATCTAATGTAGGTAATTTTTTATCACCGCTTTCTCTAGCAGAATACTACTTTACTTTGAAATAAATAGGTAAATACAATAAAAAGTTTGTATTTTGCAATGTGCAGATTGGAAAGTGAACCCTCTGTCCCTCTTCCGGTGGGCTATTATTGTTATCAGCCTTGAGCTAATGACTCTAAAGAGCAAAGGCAGTCATGTGTGTTTGTGAAAGATAAGCCTCCGGTAACAGTTCTACACCTGATTCAGATCCTCATTACAGGGATAGACAGACTATCCTTATGCACATTGGGTTTCCATAAATCCTGGAATTTCCTTGCCCACCTGAGGTCGGACATGCCATTGAAAAAGGGGAAAAATAATGTGTTTGTCACACTTTAATGTTTCAGATCATCAAACAAATTTTAATATTAGCCAAAGATAACACAAGTAAACACAACATGCAGTTTTTAAATGAAGGTTTTTATTATTAAGGGAAAACAAAATCCAAAACTACATGGCCCTGTGTGAAGAAGTGTTTGCCCCCCTGTTAAAACTGTGGTTTATCACACCTGAGTTCAATTTCTCTATAGCCGTACCCTGGCCTGATTACTGCCACACCTGTTCACAATCAAGAAATCTCTTAACTAGGACCTGACAAAGTGAAGTAGACCAAAAGATCCTCAAAAGCTAGACATCATGCCGAGATCCAAAGAAATTCAGAAACAAATGAGAAAGAAAGTAATTGAGATCTATCAGTCTGGAAAAGGTTATAAAGCCATTTCTAAAGCTTTGGGACTCCATCGAACCACGGTGAGAGCCATCATTCACAAATGGCAAAAACTGGCACAGTGGAGAACCTTCCCAGGAGTGGCCGGCTGACCAAAATTACCCCAAGAGCACAGCAACGACTCATCCAAGAGGTCACAAAAGATCCCACAACAACATCCAAAGAACTGCAGGCCTCACTTGCCTCAGTTAAGGTCAGTGTTCATGACTCCACCATAAGAAAGAGACGGGGGGAAAATGTTCTTCATGGCAGAGTTCCAAGATAAAAACCGCTGCTGAGCAAAAAGAACATAAAGGCTCATCTCAGTTTTGCCAGAAAACATCTTGATGATCCCCAAGACTTTTAGGAAAAT
The DNA here is from genome assembly GCF_018340385.1 of Cyprinus carpio. Taxonomy (NCBI): domain Eukaryota; kingdom Metazoa; phylum Chordata; class Actinopteri; order Cypriniformes; family Cyprinidae; genus Cyprinus; species Cyprinus carpio. The sequence continues at coordinate 13,873,828 of NC_056595.1, read as the reverse complement.
ACTCTGTGGACTGACAAGAAAAAAATTTAAACTTTTTGGAAGGTGTGTGTCCCATTGCGTCTGGTGTAAAAGTAACACCGCATTTCAAAAAAAGAACATCATACCAACAGTAAAATATGGTGGTGGTAGTGTGATGGTCTGGGGCTGTTTTGCTTCTTCAGGACCCGGAAGACTTGCTGTGATAAATGGAAACATGAATTCTGTTGTTTACCAAAAAATCCTGAAGGAGAATGTCCGGCAATCTGTTCGTGACCTCAAGCTGAAGCGAACTTGGGTTCTGCAGCAGGACAATGATCCAAAACACACCAGCAAGTCCACCTCTGAATGGCTGAAGAAAAACAAAATGAAGATTTTGGAGTGGCCTAGTCAAAGTCCTGACCTGAATCTTATTGAGATGCTGTGGCATTACCTTAAAAAGGCAGGTTATGTTTGAAAACCCTCCAATGTGGCTGAATTACAACAGTTCTACATAGATGAGTAGACCAAAATTCCTCCACAGCACTGTAACAGACTCATTGTAAGTTATCGCAAACACTTGATTGCAGTTGTTGCTTCTAAGGGTGGTGCCCAACCAGTTATTACGTTTAGGGGGCAAACACTTTTTCACACAGGTCCATGTAGTTTTGGATTTGTTTTCCCTTAATAATAAAAAACCTTAAAATTTAAAAACTGCATGTTGTGTTCACTTGTTATCTTTTGCTAATATTTAAATTTGTTTGATGATCTGAAACATTAAAGTGTGACAAACATGCAAAAAAAAATAATAAATCATGAAGGGGGCCAACGATTTTTCAAACCACTTTCGAAAATATCATAAATTTCTTTATCACAATTTTTTTGCCTCTACCCTATGTGAGAAAGAGCCCAAGATGCTGGTCTTGGACTTTTGCGAACAAAGCATAATTGGCTTTAGCACATGTTTGAACAAAACATAATTAGCTTTAGCACATGTTTGATAGTTTAAGCCCTGATGTAATGTCCTAGCAAAAAACAAACAAAAAAAAAACCTCCCATTAGTCTCCGATGTCTCCAAAAGACCTTTCACATGTATTTAGCTGTCTGCAGTGGAACAGCGGGAGTAGCTCTTTGTTTTTCCAAGTAAGGGTCTGGTTGTCTCTCGACATTTCTCTGGTTAGATGTAATCTCCCAAACCCATTTTACACAGGATGGTTCTGCACATTTGTGGCAGACCTCACCAAATTAATGACTGTCTGATGGAAGATGGCAGTAGATTGGATTTTGTAACAAAGAAGACAGCGTTAAACATAGAAGGGCCAAAGAGTTCTTCCGCAGCAGATTAAGACTTTAAAATACCCATCAACCTGTAGGAGGTCAGCTTTTGTTTTGATGACTTTCTAATAGAGTGGAATAAAGAAAAGGGACTCTTAAATGTTTCTCTGAAACAGTATATGGCATGTAGTGGAGCTTTTATTTGCTACTGCTGATGTGCTTGACTATTAATTTTAATACACTTAAAAACGTTTTTTTTTTTTTTTTCTCTCCTAAGATTTATGCATTTTAGCATTTCATCTGTGTCACTTTAGGAAAAATTTTGCTTTACTCACAATTTGATTGCAAGTTTTAAAATATCTCTTGTCAGTTATTGTTAGATACACTTTTACATCATTATGAACTTTCCAATGCAGAAAAAACAAAACTGGTTAACATCTGCACCAGGCTTATTGATGAGGATAAAAGTTAACAACAAGGGCTTCCCACAGGAATCTTCCATATTCCATTTGCCGTTCATGAATAATACACGGAGCCCATAGACGCTCATTAATCTTACAATAGTTATTCTCCAATCCCTGCAAATTCATCAGCAGCACGTAAACACAGTCATGCAGAACCTGCTCAGAAACCCAGCCAGGAGTGTGAGTTGTGGGCCTCAGTCGTAATTTAGGGTGTAATCTTGTCAGAAAAGTGACTCTCCTCAATTAATTACAACAGCAGAATGGGACAAAAGCAGTCAGTGGGAAGTCGCATCCAAGCATGGGTGACGAAAACCTGCCTTTTTCCACGTCCCTTGTTGATCAAGGATCCTGGCGGCTTTCCAGATCCCCACAAATCCTGGCGATCATTGAGATGCCACTGCAGCCCTGCCTTAATTTGTCAGCAGATGCTTGATTTTTTCTCTGTTTTCCTCTGTAGTGAGATGCATTTCCCTCAGCGTGTCTTCCAATAGCCCACCTTCCTCATCCTCCTCTGTTGACTGCTCAGGCATATAGACTCCTGGACAGGTGCAGGAAGCAGACAAGACAGATGGCCCAGCAAACTTGAGGAACTTTGTTTTTTTTTTCTCTCTCCCTCTTCTTATTTTATTTTTTTTAAATGAGTTCCTTGCAAACGCTAATGCTTCCAGATGCTCTCATTTGTAGATTAATGTCAGGGGGCTGCAAGGTGAATCTCAATAGACCTTCCTGTGATCGGCATCATGGAAAGCTTTGTTCATGTCTAATGCAAACGTAACCAACCCTGAGGATTCGCCAGATCTTTGGGGTTTAAATTCTGCGTGTTCTCCCAGGAATGTCAGCGGTCCATGTGGAGAAATCGGTCTAATCTGACTTTGTTCTGTATTTTTAGGTATTTTTATCTCATTAGTAGCATCAGAGTTAGCTGTTTGTTTGCGATGTGCATGACCTTTTTTGGAGTCAAAAATATCACTTGGTTAACGAGGTTAAGTTGATAGGATTTTCTCCAGTTAATGGTGACATTAGATTACCTTTCACACATATGACATTAGATCACACTCAATGACTTTATTTTAGGGTTTCATTTGGTTTACCTTTTTTTTTTTTTTTTATCCAGAGCAATGCAGTACGCAGATCTCAGTACAGCATGAGGTTAAGTATCTTCCTCGAGGGCATAATGGTTATTTTAGGAGCTCTCCAGCTCAGGTCAGTTATAATTAAAGCATTATTCGGAAAGGATTATTTTTAGAAATTATGTTGAATTACGGTTAATAACAGAGGTCATTACATAACATACTTAGTTAGACTGGATTGGGATCACAATATATCGGCAACATGTTGATTACTGGATGCAAGAGAGATTTTAGCATATAATTATCAGTCAGTATTGAACATACATTAGCCAATATTTTGCATGCTTAATTTCTCCTAATTTTACATTTAGATTACCTTAACCCCCATGTTAAACTCACATTGATATATTTTCATTTTAACTTAATTGATTTTTTTTTATATAATTTTTATTTATTTAATTTAGTGTTTTTATTTTTTGTTTATTTAGTGAATTCAGCGCACCTATAAAACAATATGACCATGTATTTGACACGGAACTGCTGCTGTGTAGGAGCGCGGAGACGTAGGAGAATTTTACTAATTGAATAATCAAAAGGAAACAGAAAAACAGACATAGCAAGGTTGACATGAACAATTCCAGATAAGGGAGAACAGAACGGGCTCCAACTCAAATACGGCAGATAACAAGGGGCAGACAGGTGAAGAGGATAACTAATAACAAGGAACAGGTTTTTACTATTTTACTAATTTTTTCTAAGATTACTAATAATGGTAAAAGGAAATGGAAGGACCAAATAAAGGCAGACAGGAACTAATCAGAAACAAAGCATGACAGTATTTTTAGTTAAATAATTATAACTGTACATAATTTAAAAATAGTTTCTTAATCAAAGTTGGAAGAGATTCATGTGGAATAAATTAAAGTTTAATTTATATGATTAGGATACATTAAGCTGATCAAAAATGACATTAAAGACATCTATCAAAAATTTATATATATATATATATATATATATATATATATATATATATATATATATATATATATATATATAGTTTCCAAACAAATAAAAACAGTTTTCAACAATGATAATAATAATAAATGTTTCTTAAGCACCCATTCAAGAGTATTGGAATGATTTCTTAAGGATCATGTGACACTGAAAACTGGAGTAATGGCTGCTAAAAATTCACTTTTGCCATAACACAAATAAATTACATTTGAAAAGATATTAAAATATAAAACAATTTTAAAATTGTAAATTCACAGTATATATATTTTTCTTTTACTGTGTTTTTGATTGAACATTTTAGTCATTTTATCTTAAATCTTAATAAATATATATCAGTGTTATTATGGTCATAACATCTCTTTTGGCATATTACATCTTTGCTGTGTGTTTTGTTTGTTTAGGTTATTTTTTAAGAACCAGAGCATCTCCTGTCCAGCGTTCATTCCAGGGCTGCATGCAGCTCATTCAGGTGGACGATCAGCTGGCTGACCTAACCGCAGTTGAGCAGGGAAGGATGGGAGCCTTCGAGAACGTCAGCCTGGACATGTGTGCCATCATTGACAGGTCAGAACCAACCCTTCTTCCCTTGCCCTGCCTTTCAACAAACACTGGCTGAGACTGATTATCAGGTGCAGCAGACTGAGACTGTGGCTTTATCCCCACCGACGGCATCTGCCCTGGGGGCAGGATCTGTCACGCTCTGCCTGCTCTCCCTGGAGTTGACCTTCTTCATTCCTCGACTGCCAGTGGCAAATGAGAAGTTTAATCAGAGAGCAGATGCTGTGCGAGAGCACGATACAGTCTCTTGGTTATCTTTAGACTGATTTTACATACTTTCACTCTCCAAGCGCGTTTTGTGTGTTGCCACATTGTTGTGGATGCAAAAGAGGCAAATCCCATTAATGGAGTTTATTAATGATATAAAACAAAAGAAACCATCATAGGTGGTCATCTGGGCATTTTTGCATCTCATTTGTACTGCTTTTGACATACTATATAGTAGGGAACTTGGCATTTTCAGCTATTGGAGTAATAACAAAAAACTTAAACAGAACTTTAAAACAAAATCTGTAAAAAGACTTCAAACTTTGATACATATGAACATAAAACCAACCAAATCCCATTACGATGTGCACATCACAACCAAATGAGCAAAGAAAATGAAACTTAAAAAAAAAGCAATGTTTTTTGAAAACTGCATTTCAAGATAGACATTGCCTGCCACATTTGTATCTTTAATGTTTTAATGAAATAATGCCTCATCGCCCAGGCAGGAGGATTCCCAAGCAGATGTGAGGACTAATGTATTCATGCATTGTGCAAGGAAACAGTAATTTGCCTTCAAATTACAGACAATTAAGGGTCAAGCAGCTTGTTTTTAATCACGACTTATCAGATTTGTCTTTATAGTAATTTAACATCAACCTAACCCTTCAAATAGTTAAACTGAATCATCTGTTCGTTGATGACATAATCCTGTTTTTTGTTGTTGTTGTTTTCATTAGCATCATTGCACAGCTGGGGACAGATCTGATGTTGGCTTGGTAATTTTTCATGTATCTTGTTTGATGGTAGTTCAGTTCTATTGAGATGAAGGAAGCATATCCAGAGACCTTAGGAAAAACGTCCATTACTGCAGTGTCCCATAGTGGGATGTATTCACTACACAGTTTCAGTACTTTTACATGTGTACGTTTTAAAACAAAAATGTGTTTTATTCACTAATCTGCCTTGATTTAACCAGGTTCTCTGTCAGCTGCACTGAAATTAAATTAAGTGTATTCTTTTTAGCAGAATCACAACTCCTTTCCATGTATGTTGGTCTCATTATACAGTAGGTTATGCCTTTTGTCACCATTAACACGTCAAACTAGCAGGCAGTGAATAAAAACCGCAAGGTCTGGAGTCATATTTTATAAAAGTCGAACTTTTAAATTGGATGCTGTGCTGCGAAATATGCAACAGTCAAACACATCTGTCTAGTGCATGTTTACATAGAAAAACAATGGAAAACAGTGCAGTGGAATTCAAAAATGTGTTTAGTGTGAACGGCCCCTAAGCATTTTAAAGAACCTCTTCAAGTGTCTTGAGTATTGCCGTATTGTCCCAATAAAGTATGTCGCTTCTCAGTGTTCTGCTTCTTCCTCTGTAACTTAGGGCCTGGAACTTGCTTGCTAGATTTGGAATTGCCTACATGCTCTTATAGCACTTTGTAACTATTTTACAGTTAACTAAGTGTATGAATATATGCGGTTTCATTTGAACATTTTTGTAAGAGCTGCTTAAGCCCCACTGATGGTTAGGTTTAGAGGGTGAACCTACTTTTACATTATTACGTACTTTTTTCTAAACATCTTATGTTTCTGTATGGATCACATTGTAAAAATTCTTACAAAATGATGGTTAGGTTTAAGGAATAAAGCTTCATGCATGTGTATAAATACATATTCTGAATGGATAGCATTGTACAAATGCGATTCTGTATAAATCTTGTTGTATGAATTCCTACAAAATTGCTACCTCATAAAATATTAGTGTTTTCTCATGAGTCTGAAATTGCCTATTGTGCTTAGAAGATCTCAGGTTAAACGGCACTTGACTTGACGTTAATGGCCTCTTACATTAAGTGCAAAGAATAGCTAATTAATAAATAACTATTTGCTTTCTTTGTTCTTTTGCTCATTTATACATTTATGTTTGCAGCTCATTTAAGTCGCTCCTTGCTGATAAAGACCCACATATGGAGGCATTGTTTATATTGCATTAGATTCCTTACAGCTCAGTTAGAAGCTTAAGCTCCTCTTTAATTGTGTGTAAAGATGCATTGTTCTTTAATGCGTCTCATTAGCCTTACAGCTCAGGGCAGAGTACATTCTCAACATGATTTAAAGACAAGCTCAGTACATTCTGCATGTCTTTCTGCCATTTTAAATTCATATCCCTCTCTCTGACAATATTTCAAAAATGTTTCAGATGAACTTTCTTACTGCACTGTGTATTTATGTTTTTGAGATTATGGTTTATACTGCAATACAGTTAGTTGTAAGTCCCCAGAGGAAAATCTTTTCCTTTATTAGATCAGGCTAGATACCGACTCGCTCGCTCTCCCTCCCTTCCTTCGCTCCGAATGGAATGAACTGTAATAATAGAGGAGGCAAGAGACTGTTGAACGATCTCCCTATGTGTTTTTCTGTCAGTGTAATGATGCTTCTCTGGCAAAGCTCCACAGTGCCAGCGCAGTGAGGAGCAAACTCATTATGTGGGATCGGAAGGGGGTCTACCACTCACCAGGCCATTGATTTTATGTTTGCTTTCATCAGGCCAGGTGATGCACTATCAATCTCCTTTACCAAATGTGTCCCTGTGTTTGACATGTAAAAGAATATTCCATGTCCTCTCACCAGGAAGACACTAAAACACATGACCTTGCAGTAAGATACAGCTGAAATCTCATCCTCTCCTTTTATGGGAGATATTTTTTCTCTTTTTCTCACCCCTACAGTATTTCACACACATCAATTTCCCTCACATCAAGCTATTTCACGCATAAGCTGTTCTGCCGAACTTCTAGAGGCCTTCTTAGAATGTGACTCATCCTCAATAGCTGTGCAAAACATTTGACGTAATGGCGTGTCTAGTGGGGGGGGGGGGCTGAGATGGGAAGAGAGGGGCTACCAGCTAACCTGCACCCATCTCTAAAGAGATGCAGATTGGTGTCTCACCCCAACAGTGTGACAGAAGCGTTTTAAGCCACGTGCTTTCGCTGTTCATAATGGTTGCATTAGAAAACTGTCACTTTTGATTACAAAAGCACAGCTAGGGATGTAAACAGCCAGAGCAGGAAAAAATTATGCTCCGGTCTCCAGGGTTAGGAAAGCTGCTTCGAAACTGTCATTTGTTAAGGTAGCTAACTGTAGTCAAGATGGTCTTTTGCAAAAAACAAACAAACAAACATAATTCTTTTGAAAAATTCAGCTAAATTTAAACTGCTTAAGGGTGCACTTTTTAAAAATAAGTAACCATCTGGTAATATTATTTGTATTTTAATCAGAGCAGTTTTGAAAGAACTGCATTAAACTTGAACATAAATTTACACCAAATCCAATTTAAAAAAAGTAGGGTGTATTATAATAATTTTTATATTAACTTTCCAAATGAACTAAATGCATTGGACTTTCCACACTGGCATATGAGAGAGAATATTTATTAAATGAATCATTCAAAAGAATAACATTTTCCAGTGCTAATTGTTTGAGATGTGTCAGCTAATAGAATGAATCAGATTTTTCACTTTTGCAAATGAGAGAGAATGTTTATATAATATTCACTCAAATTAATCAAATTTTCCAATGCTATATGTAAGAGTAATATTTGAAATGAACCAGTTTACTAGAATACATCAACTTTTCCAACATCACATTAAAAAAAAATGTTTAGGGTAACCTGGTTCAGTAGAATAGTTTTCATACTTTCAATAAGCATGCACACATTTACATGCATTCACAAACATGGACACATTTACTTTTGTGCTCTTTATCTTTCCTTGGAAAATTGTGATGGAAATCTCTGGGAAGCTAAGTGACCATGCAACAGGAAATGCTTGTTCAGGCTCACTGCTCTGCAATCTCCAGCATGGCCAGGAACAGTAGTGAAATGTTTGTAACTTTCTGGCTCGCGAGAGCTGAGCTGTTTCGAATCTATTGCTGAGAAGCTATTACCAAGGTCTTATCTCCCAGTGACATGCTGCTGTTGACTCTGACTTCATTTTTATTATTAGACTGAGTCTTCAGTGGGCTCAAATTTCCAGGGACGGTTCTGTTGCTGGAGTTTGATTAATGAACAGTGTAAACTCTATCTGTACTTTTCTCCTCCAGGCACAGATGGCCAATGAGGTAACCCAATTAATCGAGACATGTCATTCTATACGAAAACTACAGTTTGACAGCACTGAAGCTCTCAAAAAGTAAGACGGTAGCATTAACGAAGAACATTAAAGACTTAAGGCTCATTGTCAGTGGCATTGTCACAGCTCCTCCTATGAGACATCGGCCTAATGAGTATTAGCTCCAAGGGGATTGTTTGCTAATTTCATTTCATACCGCATTTTGCCATGTTAATGGATTTGACTTGCAGTTGGCAGGGCTGTATGAGGAGCTGCGGAAATGGACAGCTCATGTTCAGCGCAATTTTTGCACAGAACAGACGCCACATCACCAGGTTTCAGTTTTGATCCTTGGCCAATTGAAAGCACCTTTGAAGATGACTGTTTCTTAATTAAGTTTAGGAGAAAGTCAGTGAAGCTGTCAATTGTTTTAACTTTGCAGATTTAATTACTATTTCAGTCGAGACTTCAGATAAAAGATGCTGGCAAATATGCATGGCTTGAAAACACATCTTTGTGTTCGTGCAATTGCCTTGTGGAAATGACATACTTTTTACTCCTGATGAGATGCTAAGTCATTTAACATTTACAACCCTCTATGCACACCTTGGCAATATATTCACCGTAGTTAATTTTTTTGTTTACTCGCCAGACTTTTTTACACACAAAGTGCAGAAAATTGGTCAAATTGTTCTTCTATTCAAAACAGCACATCAGATGGGAACATATTTAAAACTTTTAACTAAATACAGCAAAAAGTATTGCAGTGATCAGTTTTATTTTATTTTTTATTTTATTTTATTTTTTACCACACATGCATTTAAATGTGTAATTCTGCTCTGATCTGCTCTTTTTCAGATGTATGCCAAACCAATGTGAACATGGAGGCCGATGCAGTCAGACCTGGGACGGCTTCACATGCACCTGTGATGGGACAGGATACACAGGAGCCACCTGTCACACATGTAAGAATTAATATACTTGTTTAATATACTTGTATGCGTGTGTGTGTGTGTGTGTGTGTGTGTGTGTGTGTGTGTGTGTGTGTGCGAGCGTGCATATATGTTTGTGGCTTGTTGCTGGGTAATTATTCTGATTACATGTCATGCTTTCTTGGAAAATAAGGATACTTTTGTGTCAACCTTTGCATGTGACATAAATGCACTGCTACAGAAATGGCAGAGAACAAAGAAAAGCATTCTGCTTTCTGTAAAATGAAAGGACATGTGGAAAAGTGAGAAAGGGGAACACACAAGAAGAACACAATTTTGTTTAACTAACATTGAGGAAATGTCACGGTAAAAATGAAAGGACATGTGGAAAAGTGAGAAAGGGGAACACACAAGAAGAACATAATTTTGTTTAACTAACATCGAGAAGACCTTTCTGTAAAATGAAAGGACATGTGGAAAAGTGAGAAAGGGGAACACACAAGAAGAACACAATTTTGTTTAACTAACATTGAGAAGACCTTTCTGCGAAATGTCACGGTTCTTCATAACAGTATTTGCTTTCCTGTTTATAACGTAAAAAGGCTTCATGTTTCCACTGTTTTCGTAGCAGCTGAAACAAAAATTTCTAAAGTTTTCTGTTTGATACCAGGAAAAGTTAACAAGGTGACATGGAAGCAAGGGAGAGGCAATGATTTCAGTAGAGTTTGCCATTAGCATGTTGCTAAGCCAGTGATTAGTTTTAATTGCACTGAAATATTGATACAATATTGAATGAAGTTGCAATTCTCTCCCCACATCCATCATATTTGATTATTTTCATCACATCAGTTCATTGCAGTGCATTCTGGAATGACCTTCTATGACTGACATGATGGTGCTCTTAAATTTGGCCAAAAACAAGATATTCTACAAGGCAGAAAATTTAAGTTTACTACCTTTCGTAATGACCTTCACATCTGGAGTGGCACCTACGACTCCTTCAAACACTCGTTAGGTTTTGAAACAGAGCTATTGATTGATATGAAAACGTCTGTTGTATTCTCTGTGAAGTCTGTTTGGGATCAGTTCTGAGAGAAATAGTTCAGAATCACTACTGAGTGAAACTTTTTAAGACCCCAGGGGTTAGATGGAGAGGAGAAGAGACTGGAAGTTACACAGTTACACATAAGTCAATAGAAAAGATGAGGAAATCCACTGAGTTACTTCCCTCAGACCTCTTCATATACAAAGATAAAGTTGTACTGGTCAGTCAAGCTAGAAAAAACAGTGTGTGTGTGTGTGTGTGTGTGTGTGTGTGTGTGTGTGTGTGTGTGTGTGTGTGTGTGTGTGTGTGTGTGTGTGTGTGTGTGTGTGTGTGAGTATACCATTGACCTCTACAACTTGGTTTTAGCATTTTGACAGACAATATATTGTACTCTACATATTGCATTAGCAAAGATGTTTTTTCTGTCATTTAACATTTATTGACTAAATGCTTTCTATTTAGCTCATGCTGTTCTTTCCAAGTGACTTAAAGTATGATTGCTGAAATAGTTTTATGAATATTAATATGAATGGTATTTATTAAAGATTTTATTTCTTACCTACAGCTGTTTATGAGCAGTCCTGTGAAGCCTACAAGCATTTGGGGAGATCATCTGATTCCTACTGGATTGACCCAGATGGAAGCGGACCATTAGGTCCTTTTAAAGTCATCTGCAACATGACAGGTAAAATTTGCATTTTTTATTGATTTGTGGCGAACCATAGCACCGAATCCAAAAAGCCCCCCGCTTGCACCTGATTAATAAATCAAGCCTTTTACTGAGTATTACATGCTTTCAAGAACCACTGTATCCCAAGCTTCTGAGTCAGGTTTTTAAAATCCCTCCTATCACCTCCAGAGACAGTCTTTCATTTCAGCATCTCAACCCATTGGTTTTCAAGCCTACTGAGCATTATCTCATCAGCCTAGGTCCACATCATCCCACTGATCCAAAAATAAATAACTAAAATTAAATAGAAGTCTTACATGTAGGGACATTCAAGTATGTAGGAATATCAGGACATAAAATGTTATCATTTCAGAGCAGGAACTGTAGTCATCTCAGAGCATAGGAAATCCCTGAGAGGACACGGTAGAGAGCAAAAACCATTCTGAAAAGAAAGTGTCTGTCAATTTCAGAAATGTGTTATCTTCATTTAACATATTTTTTATTTTATTTTATTTTTTTTTTGAAGGGTGAATCTTGTGATTCTTTGAAGTGAGAAGGATTATGTCTACAGGATCAGATAGATTTGAATAATATAAACAAAAAAATGTTTTAGAATGTCAGTTTTATAAGGTCCCATTAAATAAAAATGATTACGGAAATTTTGCCATTAACAAAGCTGTTTACACACATTGATTCATAATGAGTTAAATCAGTTTGTAATTGCTTATTTACTTATTTGTTACTTTAATGATAAAATCACTTCTTGTTTTCATAGGTCAATTTAAAAAGCTAAGAAAAACATTTACTTTTTCTTTAAAAAAAAACACATTAGGAAACTTCACTGTTTTATGTATTTTGCCATTTTAGTTTGATAAAATTCTGAGGTGACTATTCATTATGAATCATTTAAAATTTCTTTTTATTTATTAATTAAATATGAGGTATACACTACTGTTCAAATGTTAGGGGTCAGTACTTTTTTAAAAAGAAATTAATACTTTTATTCAGCAAGGATGCATTAAAATTTATCAAAGTGGCATTTTTGAAGGATCAGCTTATGGTACAGTATCAACATATATTTTTGATGAATCTGTCAACTTTTCTTGCAGTGCCAGTCAGTTTACCCTTTTATGACCATTATTGTATCTGTGTTTCAGAGGACAAGGTCTGGACAACTGTGGTGAATGACTTAGCGGCGCAGACAGCGGTGACTGGCTCCAGCCGGGAGAGACGGACAGTGCTGCAGCTGAACTACAGTGCCTCTATGGAGCAGGTCACAGCTATAACCAACAGCGCTGAACACTGCGAGCAGCACGTAGCCTACGCCTGCCGAATGTCACGCCTACTCAACACACCAGGTACAGAGAGATCGTCTGGGAGTGTGTGTGTGAGTTTGCGTGCTTATGTTGCAGAGTATAGATGCTTATAGGGACCTGTGGGGTGATATAAGGTTATCTAAAACCTTGAATAAAAATTGTAATTTTATCCAACTGTACTGCTACTTCTTTCCAGAACAAATGAGGGTCAAGTGTCTTGATAACGTGGTAAACTGATGGGTAAAATAGGATTGTGACCTTAATAGCCCTTCCGTGGCTGATACGCTCCCACTCTCCACTGCTCTCTGTTTGAACCTGCTTATTTTTGGCAGTTTGCCCATTTGCTCAACTGCAATACCACCCCAGTACGTGGTTTATGCTATAATGGCTTGGTTTCAGGAGAATTAGTGTTACATTTGCTCAATTTCTATGCTTATGTGTGGGCTAACAGCTGGACTTAATAACAAATTAGTGCTAAATGAAATCATCACAATGCAGAAGTGTTTCCATAGAAAGAATATAGTTGAATCGCAATTCTTAGAAAAACAGTTGTCCAAAAAAGTTAACTAAGTATGAACACAGTTATGAACATTTTTTTCCTGGTTAACTGGGTGGGCAGTGCAAGATTCACTCACTAATAGTTCCATGTGCGCTCTTCTAATTAGCAGTTTACGAGATTTAAATTGACCATCTGTTTATGGAGTCTGCAGAAGAATTGGTTAAAGGTTAAAATGTAACAAGTAAAGTAAATGTAATGAAAATAGAAGGGTTTTCAAATCTGTTCTCAAGTTAAAATCTTTGAATTGGTTAATTATGTTTTTGTATGTATCTTTCAATTTATGTTAAGCATATTAATCCAACAGTAATAGAGTATAAAATAAAAAACTTACTTCAAAAAAATTATTATCATTATTATTATTATTAATAAAATTTTATTTATTATTTAATTAATAATAATATTATTAATATTATTAATATTAACATTAAAAAAATTAAAAATACATAAAAAAAATTCAGCAACAACACATTCAGTTGACCAAGAGTGACATTAAAGACATCTAGAATCTCTCAAAAAAAAAAAAAAATAAATAGAAAAAAAATTAACATTCATTATAAGGCATTTCTTGAGTCCCAAATCAGCATATCAGAATGATTTCTGAAGGTTCATGTGACACTGAAGACCGCTGAAAATTTAGTTTTACCATCACTGGAATACATTACATTTAAAATAAATAAAAAAAAAGTGAAAAAGTTAAAGAATAAATATAAATATAAAACACTTATTTTAAATTGTAATAATGTTCCACAATATTACTATTTTATTTTGTTTGTGACTGGGTGAGCATATGAGACTTACAGAAATATTAAAAAATCTTACCGACCTCAAACCTTTGAACAGTATTGTATATAATGTCATATGCAGTATAATGCTGACCAGAAGGTTTTCCTACTCTATCTTTCTCACATAGCACTTCATCCCCCTTCTTCTTCACCCCCACAGCTTGCGATCATTCACCTTCTCTCTCATTCATTTGCTCTTCCATGCTCTGCCAGTCTTTGCCACTATCTCCTGGCACTCCTGCGACCCATTTTCTGATTACAGTCAGCAATAACAATTTGCAGCGTGGTTGTGGTGCTGATGCTAATCTATTAATGAGCATGCAACACAGTGAAGGCTGCTGTGCATGTTCTTACTGCTAATCTGACTATTTTCATAGTCTTTATACCATCTATGCTAAATTAGACATGAATAGAATGTCACTCTCAGTCCACTCTATTGGTACACATAGGCACCAATCCCGTGGGTGCTTGGGAGTTACAGCACCCAGGGGAATGGCAGCAGAGATGGGAAGTAACCTAGTACAAATACTTTGTTACTGTACTTTAGTTGTTTTGTTCTGGTATCAGTACATTACTTCACTATTCTTTTTTTTTCTTCTTCTTCTTTTTTTAGACAGCTTTTTACTTTTACTCCTTACATTTTTACACAAATATCTGTGCATTCTACTTCTTACATTTTCAAACTTTTTATAGCATTGTTTGTTTGTTTGTTTACCACTATGAGTACATAATACAATGCAAGACTGCTCACCAGAGTCTTGTTGTCTAAACACCAATTTCTGAATTGCTCTGCTTGGTAATGACATATATTTAGTGAGATTGTGTGTGGTGAGGTGGGAGTGTATGAGGCATTACATGACGAGATTTACAGAATAGTTTGTTTCACCTTGTTGTGTAGTGAAGGATAGCTGGCAATGTGCACTGGACCATTGCCTTGTTCATCATAGCTCTGCTCTCTGGCCTTCAGTCATCTTTAGTGAAGGACAATCAGTGCTGTAGTATGTAGTTATGCACTGTGTTGTCAAACAATAAAGCCTCTGCGTAGGATGGACAGTGTTTTCCAATTTTGCATGATTTATCTGTTTGATTGACCTGTTCAATGTTTCCAGATAGCTGTGTCTTTTATAATAGGCAGACAAGATCACATTTTGGGGATCAGTGTTGTAATCACAGAGAAAATAGTTCAGGCAGTCAACATATTGACAAAACATATGCTCAGATGATGAGCATTAGTGCAGATTTGTGTAGTGTCCATGTCACCAGAAGCAACATGGCCAATGTTGAATTTTAAATGGAATTTAAAAGAGATTAATATTAAAGATTAATTCAAATATATTAAAGGTTTGTATTATTAATCATTTATTTTTCTCTGAGCCAAGTTAGAACTACTTGTTAAATACTGAATGATACTAAAGAGATTATTCCATGCCTAATCCTGATTTCAAGGTTATAATTATTGCTATTAACAAGATTTTTGAACAGTCAATCCCCCCAAATAAACTTTTGACATTTGTCTGCTTTTGTGCTTTTGATATTCTGATAAATGCAATTAAGAATCTTCATTCCATTTTGTGATGGAAAGTTTTTAATGATCATTTTCACCCATTTTTGGAGATTAGCAGAATGTTTTCAAGATGCAGGGATGTGCAATTGTTAAATATTAATATTTAATTTTAATTTGTTAATAAAAAGGTGTTAAATTGTTAGATATTCACATTGATGAAGTAAATCATCAGTCCAATAAATAGTTTTTTTTTCTTTAGTTATATGTTGCCTAAGGCACAATGTGAACCAGGATTGCCCCTTGTGCCCCTGAAAAGCAATAGGTACATGTTGACCCTGCATGTCAGAGATTCAGAGTTGTCTCTTTAGACAGTTTGTGCTCAGATGCATTTGAAGAGACAGTGGAAGAGAAAACTATTTTCCAAAATATGCTTTCTAAATTGACTGTCAGGTTTCATCAAATTATGGAGGGCTGGCATTCTGCAACCAAATGAAGTGTTAAATCGGAATTGCATCCAGGGTGCATTAGGTTTGGTAATTGGGAAGTTAAACTGTAATTGTCCTAATTTCTTGATGCCTTCAACCCACTCATGGATGAGCTGTCAGGTTGTTATATTCCATCCTCTCATTGTCTACGCCATCCCCAGCGTCCTCCAGCCTCTTGACCTCCATTAGCTCAACATTGGGGACGGAGTTGAGAGATATCTGCTGTACATGTCTGTATGTCATCCCTTCCCATTAAGGCATGATCAACAGTGACGTTTTGTTTATTCCTTATCCCCTATAGAGGGACCAGGGGTCCATTTGTATTTAAATTGTTCTCCTTACTGCTAAATTAACCAGCTTCCACTGTGATTAGGCCTCAACTGTCACACAAAGGAAATTGCATGTGATGATGATGAATTGAGAAAAGTGTTTTTGTTTTGTCGTCTCCTATTTTTTGTCCAGTCGTGATAAACAGACAGTATACTGCCAGCTGGAGGCTGTGGCTGATTGCATGAGCAGAGCATATAAATAAGAGCAGACAGTGAGCCGTGAACTATCAGGATGCTTTGTGTCTCTGATGTCCACACAATTAGAAGTGTCCCTATTCTTGATTAGCGAGCAAATCTGAAAGACATGAGCTGAGTGCTCAACTTCAAAAACAGGCATTATTCATTCAGCCCAGTCTTCAGAAAACATCTCACTTTCAGCACTGTGTCTGTGCTGTCAGAGTAGTGAAATAAATGTTGTGTCAGTGTTCTGTATTTGAAAATACTTTAAATTTAATTTTAAAGTATAGCGTACACAAAAGGCCTATTTCTCTCAAATATTGTTCACAAATCTGTCTAAATATGTGTTAGTGAGCACTTTTCCTTTGCCGAGATATTCCATCCACCTCACAGGTTTGGCATATCAAGATGCTGATTAGACAGCATGATTATTGCACAGGTGTGCCTTAGGCTGGCCACAATAAAAGGCCACTCTAAAATGTGCAGTCCGGGGGGGGGTCCGAAAACCAGTCAGTATCTGGTGTGATCACCATTTGCCTCACGCAGTGCAACACATCTCCTTCGCATAGAGTTGATCAGGTTGTTGATTGTGGCCTATAGGGCTGCACGATTAATCGCATGCATTTGTCATGCGTGTCTCATCAGTAAAGCTGGTTCCGTGATTAGCGGTAAATATCCGTCACCTGTTTTCAAATGCACCGGGATTCATACACAGAGCCGTTTCACCGACAAGCTACGCAATATCGTGTTCATAATCGAATGCGATTAATCTCAACTTATGAAACAGAATATTGCGTAGCTTGTCAGTGAACTACGGCTCTGTGTATTAACTGCCGCTCCCGTTTAAAAACAGGTGACAGACATTTACCGCAAATCACGGAACCGGCTTTACTGATGAGACACGCATGACAAATGCATGCGATTAATCGTGCAGCCCTAGTGGCCTATGGAATGATGGTCCACTCTGCTTCAATGACTGCGAAGTTGCAGGATATTGGCAGGAACTGGAACACGCTGTCGTATACACCGATCCAGAGCATCCCAAACATGCTCAATGGGTGACATGTCCGGTGAGTATGCTGGCCATGCAAGAAGTGGTATGTTCTCAGCTTCCAGGAATTGTGTACAGATCCTTGCAACATGCTGCAGCATGAGGTGATGGTCGTGGATGAATGGCACAACAGTGGGCCTCAGGATCACGTCACGGTATCATTGTGCATTCAAAATGCCATCAATAAAATGCACCTGTGTTCGTTGTCCATAACATACGCCTGCCCATACCATAACTCCACTGCCACCATGGGCCATTCGATCCACAACATTGACATCAGCAAACCACTCACCCACACAACGCCATACACGCTGTCTGGTATCTGCCCTGTACAGTGAAAACTGGGAAAACGCACCCAACCCCAAACTTCACACAGTTTGCAGCAGCATAAATGTGTGTGTGTGCACTTTCACGGGCCGGCAATACCATGACTGAGGTGCCCTTGAGCAAGGCATCCAAACCCCCAACTAAATGGCTGCCCACTGCTCCGGGGAGTGTGTTCACTGCTCCGTGTGTGTGTTCACTGCTGTGTGTGTGCACTTTGGATGGGTTAAATGCAGAGCACGAATTCTGAGTATGGGTCACCATACTTGGCTGGATGTCATGTCACTTTTATCCGATCGAATGTGCCAAGATGAGTTTGCCCACTCAAGTCAGTTATGACGAACTGCAGTCAGGTCAAGACCCAGATGAGGATGACGAGCATGCAGATGAGCTTCCCTGAGACGGTTTCTGACAGTTTGTGCAGAAATTCTTTGGTAATGCAAACCGATTGTTGCAGCAGCTGTCCGGGTGGCTGGTCTCAGACGATCTTGGAGTTGAAGATGCTGGATATGGAGGTCCTGGGCTGGTGTGGTTGCATGTGTTCTGCGGTTGTGAGGCCGGTTGGATGTACTGCCAAATTCTCTGAAACGCCTTTGGGGATGGTTTACGGTAGAGAAATGAATATTCAGTTCACGGGCAACAGCTCTGGTGGACATTCCTGCAGTCAGCATGCCAACTGCACGCTCCCTCAAAATTTGCGACATCTGTAGCATTGTGCTGTGTGATAAAACTGCACATTTAAGAGTGTCCTTTTATTGTGGCCAGCCTAAGGCACACCTGTGCAATAATCATGCTGTCTAATCAGCATCTTGATATGCCACACCTGTGATTGATTATCTTGGCAAAGGAGAAGTGCTCACTTACACAGATTTAGACAGATTTGTGAACAATATTTGAGAGAAATAGGCTTCTTGCGTACATAGAAAAAGTCTTAGATCTTTGAGTTCAGCTCATGAAAAATGGGGGCAAAAACAGAAGTGTGCGTTTATAATTTTGTTAAGTGTATTTTAAAATGTAAGTTATTGCTGTGATGGGAAAGCTGAATTTTTTAAGTCAGAAATCATTCTATTATGCTGATAATAAAAGAGCAACATACAGTTTATTTAAAATATAAATCATTTGTAAATGTTGGTCACTTTTGATTAATTAAATCAAAATTAATTTGTCCTTGCTTAAAAAGTTTTTTATTATTATTATTATTTTTTATTTATTTTATTTTTTTTGCACAATGTGTGTGCAAAAAATGTATAATATTGCTAAAACACACAAATTACTAATTTATTCTGCATTTGCAACACTTATAGGGCGTAAGTGAACCTAACTGCTCTGTGCATCTCTAGAGTACTGTATAAATTCTCTGCTGTGATGTTCTTTGTGTGTTCTGGTCCTGTTGGTAAGAGAGTTGTAGATCCTCTCGAGACATAAAGATTTTATAGCAGTATGTAATGTGGGAAACCGCAAAGGGCAGCCCTGAGAATGATTAAAAAGACACTCTATGAAACGGAGGGGGAGACTGAGAGAGATAGGTTGACTAGTGTTATTGCCTAAGGAGTCATGCTCTCTTTTTCTATCTTTTCTCAAATTCAAATCAATCTTGCAATCTTCCCATCTACAAATCTGCCAGAAACCCAGAGTGTAAAGTATGTTGCACTTTTTTCCAGTTCAAGCAAACACAGTCGTGTAGATTTACAACTCAATCAAACTTTTTTCTGAGTCTAGGGGGAAAAAAATGTAATGCAAATGCAAAATGTCATACTTTTATTATGGAAAGAGCAATTTAAGGAAAAGTTCACCCATGTCAGCATTTACTCACCCTCCTGTTGTTCCAAGCTTCAATGCTGCTATTATTTGAAGTGGAATTTTGAAGAATCTTCACACTGCTCTTTTCCATATGTCACTACATGACTACATTTTTGCGGGGTAAATGATTATGGAGTTTCTACTTTTCCTATTGGTGCTTACAGTGGTGCTTTCTTGCAATCTCTGATTAAAAATGCATTTAACAACCTCTAAGAAAAGTGTTAGCCCTGCTTTTCAAAACTATTTTATTGTTTACAGTGAAGTTAAAGTTAAAGTGGCTGCTATCAGAATAAACGCCTTCTGATATTAGTTAATTTATCATATTTATTTTCAATGTTGACCTTAAAGGTTTGCTTGCTGGTCTATTAAGGAAAAAGCTTTAGCCTTAAATTGTGTTTTTATGTTCGGCCTGGTCTTTGTACAAAGGATATGAAGATAAATTATGTTGCATAAACGCAGAGTAACCAGAGCATGTCCACACCACACAATTTAAAACCAAATTAAAATGCAGACTGTCTGTAGTGCTCCGGAAATTATTATAGGTGCTCAGATGGCTCATTGCCTTGACACTCTTAAACTGAAATTGTCGTCATTTGGTTTACTCCACATGATCCCAACCATTTGCCCTTTGACCGCAAGACTATTCATATTGAGAAAAATATGCAGAAAAAAGGCTCAAATGCATAATGAGATGCAAAGTAAGCGGGTGTTCTGTCAGTGCGAAACAGACAAAACTCTTTAGCTGAAAATTAACCTAGCTTGTCGCAGTGGTCCAAAATGTTTCTGATGGTCAGTAATGTTTTGGTTATTGGTGTAATTATAGTTTTAATCCCAGTGAGAGGTGAAATGCTAAAAATTTGCTACATAATAATATTTTTGAATGTCAAATAGAATACTGTATTTAAGTGCACTCACTTGTTAATCTCACAGGAAAATTTTGTAGTATTTCTTTCTTGGTTGTTCTTTGTAGTCCATTAAAGTGTCAATGGAATCATTTTGTTTATCACTATCAACCTGAAAGAACAAAGGTCATATACAGCTCCCCCAAAAAGTATTTGTTTTCAAACGCTATAATTTTAAACTGTCCAAACACATTTGGGGACCACTTTATAAGTGGGCCCATATCACTATTTCACACATGAATTTCCTCTTGCAATTCTGAAGAACAGAAGTTCTGTAAATCCCAATTTGCATATGACACCAATAATCTGATATCAGCATCTGATATTAGCATTTACCATGACAGAAAGAGCATGATTAGACTTCATTTCCCAAAACAGACTCAAATATTCCTCTCCAGATTGCATTGTTCTTGTGCAACCTTTCGCAAATGTTAACTAGATCTGAGCGATGTTTGTTTTGTCATGCAGCGATCCTATTTTGAGCCGAGTCAACAGTATGTGTGCTATGGGCTGCACCTTTGCTTCTGTACCATGTAAATACATTTAGCATTTCTAAAGAGCCCTAGTCCCACATAGGACCTGGTGACAGTAGAAGAAGTTTAATTAGGGGATGGATCCTCTGGGCTGGGGCAAAGGCACTTTTTAGGTCAAAAATGACTCTCCAGTGTTAAGATGGATGAATTTCAGACCTAAAACTAATGAATTCAGTTTGAATCAAATGAACAAGTCTAGCACAAATATAAGCTTTAGTTAGGGTAAACTTTACACAAAAGATTCAAATGAAAGTATTTTTTATATTAAATAAATTACATTTTATTGATATTATTCAAATAACTTAAATAAATTAAAGCCATATAGAAATATATATTAGGGGGGAAAAAATAATTTAAAAAATACAAAAGCATATAACAAAAAAAACAAAAAAAAAACATAAAATCTTCAAATAAAACCTAAATAAAAATATTAATAAATACTCTTAGTATATAAATAATGCTAAAATAACACTGATACGGACTGTTCAATAGATTATATTGTCTAAAAGTGTTCATGTCTAAAACTTTTTGGAAGTTATTGTTCAGTGGAAATAGATTTAATATTTTAATGCTTTATCATCTAAACGCTTGACAGGGGCCATGGGCATATTCTGTGTTATGTTAAACCACCAAAGAAACATCCCATTTACTTCAGAGGAGCTTGAGAGGAGCTGCGGTGATGTTATAATTGAGGACATGATGTTTGATGCCTTATTAGCATGCGTGCTGTATATATCAGATATAATAGAAATTGATTGAATTCCTGGCTGATACAAGCTTATTAGAATCCTGGAGCTTTCTGTGGATCTTTGAATGGAGATCTGTGTGTCTTATTCAGAGTTAATGATCAGGCAACAAACCAAGTGCACATCTTGTGCACCCAATCACTCACACCTTGAAATATGGCCTCTTACCATTTGCATATATTAATGCATCATTAAATTCAATAATGTTGTCATATGTTTTATTGACAGCGTCATATATAATTTCTCGGCCTGCTTCGGTGCATGACAGGAATACCTTAAATCTTAATGCCTTGTTTTTCAGATTGATGTTAATGGAAAATTAGTTAAGTCGAGTTATCCTTTTTCTTCCCATTTCAAAACATACAAGCTACATTTGCAGAGAGCTGTCAGAAAGTATGTTCTTGGGATGAGACATCCATTTATCAATACCACAGTTACAGCGAGGACAGATCCTGAGTCTAGTGCACTGCCCGTGGTTATGTGATAGCCGTCTGCAGCGTTATGTCTGTGAGCAGAAATTAAAATTTAGTCGTGACAATGGGATGGACTTTACCCAGGATGCAGTCTGTCTCCCATGGCAGCAATAGCAGGAAAACAGTGTCCAAGAGGAAGGCGCAGTTAATTGCGCTGGGCAGCAACGCCACAGTTTGCCTCATGTGCTCCAGATGGTTCAGGACAACACAAGCTGCTTCATTATCAACATGGTCAGTCCTGTTTGTGCCTGCTGCACAAGGGGTTCATGGATTGCTTATGGTTTAAATTAAAGTGTGTTCCAGTAAATGGCCTGTCCTCTACCTTTCCTATTTCTGTCACTGCTGTATCAATTCTTCATAGTCATTTATTTTCATATAGACACATAAATAGAGTAACACTTTACAATAAAACACTTTATTAACATTAGTTTAATGCAATAATGCATTTAGTTTAAGTTAATTTATTAGTGTTAATTTATGTAACATTTGAAGCTGCATCACATTAGTTAATGGCTTATGAACAAACATGAAGTAAGGAATAATTCTAAAAATCCAGTGGAGCAAAGTAAATGATTCAACTTATATTACGGTTACCACACCTCAAGAGATCGTTCAGATGTATTTCAAGACATTCGTCAGGTTTTTGTCCTTAAAACACTTGTTTGTGAGACTAATTTCTTACGCATCTCATCCAACATCTCCGTTTCTAATTCCAAAACGTCACTTTAAACATAATAACGGAGGCTTGAGCCATTGATAGCAGACTAATGCAGTTATATATGAGAGAGAGAGAGAGAGAGAGATTAAGCATGTGTGAATTACCTGAGTCTGTTCGTCTCTCAATAGTGTTCAGTAGCAGCATCTCTAATAGTGAAACTGTTCATGAAGTACATCTGCTTTAAGAACAGTGCCATTATTATCTCACTAGTGAGATATGGCAATATAGATTTTACATTGCTAAAATCGTAAGAGCGGCACTGACAACATGTTTCTGTCCACATCTGTGTGTGCGAGTGTGTCTGTATGGTGTGATCGTTTTTGTGTGAGAGAGAGCGGGAGAAACGGAGTATGTGATTTCCGTACATAATAAAATTGTATTTTTATTGCAAAAACATAAAAATAATTTGTAATTGTTATGTTGTTGTAAACTATATTTATTCGTTTGGTCAGTGTCTTTGTGGGTTTTAGTTCTTTAGCTTTTGCATGCTGTAAGGACTTTTGAAATAACTGAAAGTTTTTTTGTGTGTGTGTGTGTGTGTTTGTTAACAAAACTTTAAATAAAAAAAAAAAAAAAAAAAAAAAAAAAAACATTTGGCGAAGTGATATGCATGTAATGTGGTCAAGACCCGTCTAGAACTACTTTCGCCGTGCATTTCCCAGAAAATAATACACACCTTAGAATGATTATCAGTCAGTCAGATTCCTCGTAGTATAATATAAAATAAACAATAGTATATCCACAAATTAACATTTAACATAGATTTAAAAAAATAAATAAATAAACATCATTAAATGATATTAATAAATGTCATTAATTACTCACCCTCATGTCCTTTGTACATCTTCGGAACACAAATTAAGCTATTTTTGATTAAATTCAAGAGCTTTCTGACCCTCCATAGACTGCAATGGAACTACCGCAAAGGTATTAAGGACATCATTAAAATAGTCCATAGCCTTGTTCAGACTTTCAGTCCAAATCCAATTTTTGTTCATATCCGATTGGAATCTGATCTAAATGATTGACTGTCCACACTGTCTATCACAACTGGTCAATTCCGATTTGTGTGTCCATGGCTCTTTTGCTTTACTCAATATCTACATTGGTTTCTATGGCAGTGACGTTGTTTTGTTATGTCTACGCTAAAAACAACAATACGAGCGATATGGTTTGCAATACAGATGTTGTCTTACAACATGTCGACATGTTGCTGTCTCAATGGATTATAATAAGGGATAACCAGTGTTGGGGAAAGTTACTTTTAAAAGTAATGCATTACAATATTGCGTTACTCCCTAAAAAAGTAACTAATTATGTTACTTAGTTACTTTTTATGGAAAGTAATGTGTTACATTACTTTTGTGTTACTTTCGCATTACTTTTTAAATATGAGCAGGGCTTGATTGTTTTTAATATAAGAAGTTCTATTTATAGCAAATGTAAAAGCCCTTTCACACCAAAAAGTGTAATGAAAAAACCTCAGGCTGAAAGAAAAATAAATGCACGTCTGTACAGTAGAACACAGGAGAAGATAAATAAAAAAAAAAAAAACAATGAAGCACAATAGGCTCTCAGATTTCATCAAAAATATGTGAAATTGTGTTCCAAAGATGAACGAAGGTCCTACGGGTTTGGAACGACATGAGGGTGAGTAATTCATGACAGAATTTTCATTTTTGTGTGAACTATCCCTTTAAGTCTCTTCTGCTCAGAAAGGCTGCATTCATTTGATGCAGAATAAAGTAAAACAGTAATATTGTGAAATATTATTACAATTTTAAAAAATCTTACTTACTCCAAACTTTTAAATGGTAGTGCAGCATAGTACAAGATTCCCACTGTGTTGGAGAAATATCACTATATTTCATCAGCAAGATATTGCTCTATGTGCAACCCAATGATCCAGTGATCATGAACAACAGGAAAAATCTTAGAAAAACATTTCTCAAGTACATGGAAACATTGCTGAGTCCATAGCCCTCCTTTCCCATGTAGTTGTATTAACATCCTGGCAGTGATGCGCAAAAAACTCTATGGTTTCTCCCCGTCTGTCTTTACAGGACTCAGAGGCACCTTAGAAAGACTTGGCATTCTCTGCTTAAAAGTACAAAATTTCCATTCTGTACAGTGAGGAGATGAAAACAGAATTTTTCTCAGTGATTTTCACAGTCTCGGAAAATACAGGTTGACATGGTTGCCTATTTGTGTGCGTGTAGACACTCTTCACACCCTGCTTATATAACATCCTGATCCTGACTTCCTGAGAGATACAAACTGCTATACAAATGTGTGATCTGAGAAAACCACATCTGGTTCTAGGCAGAACATCTGATGAATACAAAGTAATGCATTTACATTATTTTAGACAGAGCAGTAAGTCTAGTCTTTAGTTATTCTTTAAAAAAATAAGATTGTCTTTTTTTTTTCTTTAGATAACATTTAGATATTGCAATAGACTGTTCCCTTATGCGATAGATTCTTCTGTGATGCCTTAAAGGTCTTATTACGTTGCTCTGCAGTATCAGATTTGATAAGATGAATGATGAAAGTTATAATGAGGAGATTTAAATGGATGAAAAGATTAAAACATTACAATGGGAGATTTAACAACTGGGAGGCAGTGAACATGTAATGTTTCCTAATGAACTGCCTTGTCTCTTTTTAGTTTGTGACCTTCAAGTTCATCAAAAGTTTTTCTGACATGATTGAATGATTCGTAATTTGCTGGCAATTAAGTTAAATGTAACTCTGAAAGATGATCTGAACAATTAAGGAAAATCACAGGCAAATGTGTGAATATGATCTGCTACTTTTGCACATTTGGTAAACACTTAGCCTTTGACTCACTGAAATGCATTTGCAGCTTTGAAAAATCATTCATTTATGTATTGCACATCTCTCGATCTCACTGAAGGCAATGTCAGAGTGGGGTTAGCACTCTCTGTGTGGGGTTAATAGACAGACTTGTATATCTGTGATTAATCTCTGACAGTAATGCTGTCTGTCTGTAAAGAGTGTCAGACAGTACAGAGAGGGAGAAATGATAAACAATAACCCTAACACCACACAATTCAGCCTATTTGATTAGGTAATATATCTACTTTTGGCTGTCCTGTAAAAAGAAATCAAACGGCTTTCCCTTGAGAAGAACACTTAAAGCACAAGGTTTTTAGAGTCTCTAGAGTGAGATGATGGTTTTCCTTAATTTCACTGCTTGGAAAATGTGATGACAGATTATATGTCGCAAAGTTGTTATTTTTAGGTTAAGTGTGTGTGTGTGTGTGTGTGTGTGTGTGTGTGTGTGTGTGTGTGTGTGTGTGTGTGTGTGTGTGTGTGTGTGTGTGTGTGTGTGTGTGTGTGTGTGTACAATAATTCCTGCAAAATAGCAATTATTATTGAATAAATTATTAAATATATATTATTAATAATTATTATTGAATAAATTATTAAATATATATTATTAATATTATAATATAAATATTAATTAATACACATTTGAAATATTAATATAATAAATATTTATATTTTATATGTTATGATATAAAGAATTGATAAATTACTTTAAATTAATCTTATTATTTAAATTTTTAATTAAATAAATTATTTGTTATTATTGAATATATATGTGTGTGTGTGTGTGTGTGTGTGTGTGTGTGTGTGTGTGTGTGTGTTGTGTGTGTGTGTATATATATGTTGGAATATAAAAATCTGTTAATAAATATTATTAAATATAAATATTATAAATATTTATATTATTTTTAATATAAATTAATACATCTATTAAATTGTGAAATTTTTAGTTCAATGTTTAGAACTGTTAGAAATTTTTTGAATACATATCATATCATGACACAATGTTTCATATTTCTGCATTATAACCATTAGAGATGTCATTTTATTATTTACAAAAATGGAAATTAGTGTTATTAATAAGTATTAATCAATTTACAACTAAAGTACTTATTACATTTTCTTTTGTTTGTTTGTTTGTTTGTTTTTTTACATTGAGTGTTCCTGAGTTCATTGAGAGGATGCTGGCACTCCTGGGTCTGTGAAGCTTGAAACATTATTTATAAAATGGCTACGAAAGGGGAAGATACAAACCGAATGCCCTCTCATAACATTACAGTTGATGCTAATCTGTGGGAAACAGTAAGCAGTGCTAATGATGATGTGATAAGAGCAGCCCTGTGTGCCTGATGCATTCGTTACAGATGAACTGCCGCTTTAATGTCCTGTGAACATTCAGGACGTGCTACGAAAGAGCAAAAGAGTCTGACCACCCATAATCTCTACAGGTAACAAATGACTAGCCTGACTCTGCTCCTCCAGACAGATCCATAAGCCACTACCATAATCAGTACTGAGAGAAGACTAATGTTTGATTTGGTAAAAAAATATAACTCTCTTAGCAGTCCTGCTTGCACTGAAGTTTGAATGATGTACATGCTAAAGCACAGCAAAGAGCTTGGCTAACAGTCTGCTTTATGTGTGAATTCATTCAATCATGCATCCATAATGTTTTCACAGGGATCCCACCATCATGAAAAATTTTCAAATTGTGATTTTCAGACCAGGAAAAGCTTATGGGAATTTCTATGGTGAATGTAGTTTTTCGTATTTTTATGGTACTTGTGAAACCAGAAGCCAGCATTAAACATCAGCCTGTCCATCAACCATTTTATTGTAGGCATTTGTACACTAAAAAGAAAAACAAAAACCTCTAAACAATATCACCTCATACAAACACCACAAAATACAATCCCAAAAAAAAAATATTATAAAAAAATATGTTTTTTTTTTTTTTTCTGGTAGTCATGATTGACTGGAAAGGTCAGTCAAATTTATTGGAAAAAAAAGTGTGGGAACCCTGTTTTTGAGCTTTTGGTTTTTATATCTACTATACTGTATATCCACTACAGATATAACAAAATATGATAACAACTAATTATAATAATATACCACAAAAAAGCAAAAAAAAAAAAAATAATTAAGCCTGTTTTAGGAGCATTTTTATTATTATTGTAAAATAAATAAATAAAATATGCTAATTTCCCCTATGTTATGAGTATTATAATGAGTTTTTGTGTAATTCCCATTATTCTCAAAGGTAGTTGAGATTCCCATTATTTTTATGCACTAATGTTTTACTGTATTATAATAAATAATATAATGTAACAAAATATTTTACAAATATTTATTTAAATGAGCATTATTTATTTATTTATTTAGATTGAAGGTGGGGGGATATGGTCTTAACCTTTATAAAATTAAATAGGGTTGCAATATATTAAAAAATAATAAATAAAAATAATTTCTTCTCATTGCGTTTGATTTGGGGGTAAAATATGGCCCATGACTTGACAGGTTTCATGAGATTCACGTATATATTGTGTGAGCTGCATGCTGTGATTTGTATTGTTGTGTGCAATATATACATAACAATGTGTTTGGAAAGTACACTTACTTTCTCAGACTATGTTCACAACAACCTGTTTTTATTTCACTTGAACACACACACTTTCACTCAGACACATGTGCAAATACACACACTCTCCTGCCAGGGAACTCATTTGTCATATCCATCTGCCACCTG
Organism: Cyprinus carpio; assembly: GCF_018340385.1. Taxonomy (NCBI): domain Eukaryota; kingdom Metazoa; phylum Chordata; class Actinopteri; order Cypriniformes; family Cyprinidae; genus Cyprinus; species Cyprinus carpio. The sequence continues at coordinate 13,845,223 of NC_056595.1, read as the reverse complement.
TAATGTGCATTGAGCAACTGGAAAGCAGAAGTGTTCTTGCCAAACAGCTCTCAGCTGGCACCCACGGTGGCAACAAAATAGGACTTAGAACAACAACAAAAATCTAATCTAAAGCCCACAATGCAACTATGGAGCTGCTGGTAAAAATAAAATGACGTGTTTTTTGTCCTGTGTGATCTTAGTAGGTTTATGATAATGGAACATAATTTACTTAGTTTGTGTGATGTTGCCCTGTTAAAAGCTTGTCAGTCATAAAGTCTGTCAGAAAATATGATAGAATTTAAGACCATGTTCATAAAATGATGTAACATTTTATAACCAAATGCAGACAAATTAAGAATAGTTCATCCAAAAATTAAAATACAATTACTCACCCTCTGGACATCCGAGATGTAGATGTAAATCTTACAGAAGTCTAGCATTGCATCACTTACTCAACAGTGGATCCTCTGCAGTGAATGGGTGCCGTCAGAATGAGAGTCCAAACAGCTTATATAAACATCACAATTTGTCAATAATCATCATTGGTGAGAAAGTAAGATGTTTTTAACTTCAAACCATTGAGTCCTCTATCCATAACATTGCTTCCTCCAGTAAAAAGTCATCTCTGAATCAGGAGAGAAATATACACAGGTAAAGCACCATTTTGTTTACAAGTGAAAACAGTCTAAAACAGTTCTAAACAAATATATTGGTGAATTTTGACGTGAGAGGACAACAGGGGATGGACTATTTCACTTGAGTTACTATGAAAAGTTATTATTATCATCCATAATAATAGATTTGTTTCTTTCAAACACACAGCTTTTCACATCACAAGATGTTAATTGATGGACCGGAGTCATGTGAATTGCTAGTGGATTATTGTGATGTTTTTATCAGCTGTTTGGACTCTCAGTCTGATGGCACCCATTCACTGTAGTGAATCGTTTGGTGAGAAGATGATATAATGCTGAATTTCTCCAAATCTGTTCCGATGAAGACAAACTCATCTTCATCTTGGATGACCTGCGGGTGAGCACATTTTCAGCAATTTTTCATTTATGGGCAAACTTTTTGTTTAATCCAATGCAAAATATACATGTGAAATTCTTTTGGCCTCACACAAAACATGCAATTGCAAGGATTTATATTGAAATCACTGATCAGCTGTAAATGTGACTGTACTTTTAGTCTCTTGAGATAAAGCTAAGCTAAATGAGAAGTAAGGATGGCAGGGAGAAGCTGGATAAGACGGTCACCTGTGTACTGGATCCGTTTACCCTTCTCTTTTAGCTGACTGATCTTCACTGAAGCTGCTGATGCACATCATAGATTTATATACATTGGGCCGGCCCTTCGTTGTCCTGGTGTGATCATCTCCAGCACACTTCTGGCCTGATGTTACCACAGCAGAAGCTGGTTTGACATGGCAGTCACAGGTCAGTGGGGTGCTGTGAGGTGGAAATCACTGGACAGTTCATATCGCTCCCTTGAGAGGGACGGTGAGAGACCAAAAAAGAGAGAGGAGTGAGTCGTGATGGTGAGTGGGTGATGGAATGAGAGGCAGATGGTGTATGCTGGTCGGGGTTGTTGGCCGAGCAGCTCGGGTCTCCCCGTGTCACTGAGCAGGCACTGAGGCTCTCTAACCTGTTCAGCCTGTCAGAATGGCCCGCTGCCATTTTTCTATAAAGACCTCAACAGACGTACACGCTGCCATGAAGTGAGCCATTGATTAAAGCCTTTAACACTATTAGGTTTAGCTGTGATATGATGCTGAACTTCTGTAATGAACATCTTTTTCATTTCTGAAGTAAAATTCTTTTTAAATTAATTTTTGCCATTACGTAAAAATATCCAGGTGTTACAGCTGTCCAGATTAAAAATAAAAAAAATAGTGTAGAGTAACCCTTTTATACAGTATATATATATATATATATTATATATATATATATATATATAATATATATATATTATATATATATATATTATAAATGTAATTATATTTTAACAGCACCGCTTCACTGTGCTTTTTGGACTTCCAAAAATGTATGATATATATGAATTAAGGATTTATTAATTAAAAATGTTCTTCACTATTTGATTGTTATATGTATAGACATACAATTATTATTATTATTATTATTATTATTATTATTATTATATCGTATTATCAACTGCTGCTTAATATTTAAACATGAGTAAAACAAAAGTATAAACAAAAGTATACAATTGACCATTTTTTCAGGATTCTTTGATGAACAGACAGTTCAAAAGATCAGCTTTTATTTAAAACAGAAATCTTTTGTGACATTATAAATGTATTTTTGATCATTTAGTCCATCTTTGCTAAAAAAAATAACAAAAAAAAAAAAAAATAAAAAAAAAAAAAAAAAAAAATACTTAGATTGAAAGTTAAAATAGAAAACTAGAGGACAAATTAGTTTTTTAGTTTCTACTTGGGAGAAAAAAATATAATTGCTGTCAGGAGAAACAGTTGAGATATTATAGAGATGCCATGTGATTTTTGTTTCCTAGAACATTTTATATTCAATATCTACATCTATTGGTTCCAATAATAATTATAAGACATAAATTCTGCATAATATTATGATTCAAAATTGAAACTAACAAAGCACAGAATCCATGTATTCTCAAGCTGTTTGAACAGAACCACTTGCTCCATCAGCCTCTGAGCATTTCAGCACGCCTAAACCTTCACTCAAGTAGATTTGCATTGTTATGTCCCTCGGCTCAGTCGTCAGTGAATTTGATGAGTCCTGTGAAATATGTTTCTTGAATATATTGCTGATGCAGATGGGAGAGGCATTTGGGGTGTGATTTCAAGCCTCATGCATTCATGCAGATGCACTTGGAAGTGAGGGGAGTCACAGTTCTCTGAGCATACTGGGGTGTTCAAGTGTGTGTGTGTGAGTGACTGAGGAGAAGAAAAGAAAAAGAGCCTTTTCTCAAGAGCTCTCGGTCTCCTAATCACGCAAAAAGGTTGTCATTCAAAGCAGATTGCGGTCCCCGTTTGATTGATAGTTGCAGATATGCTGTTGATTTCATTCATTCAGAAAATAATTCCTGTAAAAGAAAAACCTGTAGATTTGAAATGCCTCTCGTTCTGTTTTTCAGCTCCAAAGATCAATGACCCATCACAAGGTTATTCCATGTTCCCCAGATGGGATGTGCTGATCTGGAATTTAAAATGAATGGCATTGCTTTGTTCTCTCCTGTAGGTCTGTCTCTGCTGAGTGTTCACTTTATTGTTCACAGACCATTGTCTCAGCTCCAGCACAGGGAAACAAATGCGAGTATAAAAGTCCTTCTAATACATCTCCACAACCGCACAGTCTACTTTGAAGTAATGACCACATTTTCTGAACCTCAACATAGTATTTTGTATTTTTGTATGAAGGTAGACTACTTTAATCAGTCAGTCAGTCTTTAGTTTTATTTATTTTTTCATTTCTTTATTTCTTTCTTTATTGTTTATTTGTTTATTTCATAATAAAATTATATTATTTGCATAACAGGTCAATTAAACATTTCCTTAATAAAAAAATAAATAATAATAATAACTGTTAAAATCCTGAAACATTTTGGACCCCACTGTATTTAATTTTTGGAATTATTGGCAGTTGCATTGGTGTATCCATGTCAAAGTCTACAGTATTTGTAATGCAGATGCAGGGATAGATAGAGCCCAAATATCACATATGCATTTTAACATTTGGGTCACCTTGATGTACTGTATTCGGATCAAATACGATTTGCTGCTTTGGTCCCCGAATCACTATGTGCTTCATACAACAGAAACATTGCAGTGTTGTTGGCCCAAGAGATGACTGTAAAAAGCAGTCTCACAGAGCTGGCCCCAGGCATGGCTGATGGAAAATGTGACGGTAGAAACTTTGCTCCTTTGTGTGGTCCTCGGAGGAACCGGAGAGTGCAGTGTCTTGTATGCGGTGATCGCTAAAGTGCTTCCTGAGACATGCCTTGAAGTCATACCACAGTTTAAATTTATACAAGACTTCAGATCATGCTTAAAAGCTTTACACAGAGGTACATCACTTAAGGGAAAGGATTTGTGTTCTGAATTTGTTTGAATTATGTTTGATACTTTGTTCGAGCTTTTGTCTCGGAGGGTTGTTGGACTGTGAACAAGGACTTTCTGTTGGTCATCTCCTAGATGGTCCACATTAAATGAGCATCATATATTAAATGAGATTTTTCTTAAGATGTACATCACACACAAAATTAGTAGATTTACTAGTGTGAAAATTGTGATTTTAAAATTGATTTTTATGATATTTTAAATTATGTCCATAATATAATATAATCATGTATATTATATCATGTATATTGTAAAAATGTTTTAAAATATTTTTATAATCAATATTGTCATGAAAATAACATTTACAATCATAGATGTATTTTTATTATTATTATTATTATTTTGTTTGATTTTAATTTTATTTTTGTCTTTTTACATCTATTTCTTTCAGTGTTTCTATAAATATGCATGGCACACAAAATTAGTAATAAAACTGTGATTTTTTTTATTTTTAAACAATAATATCATAATGTCTTGTTTTGTATCTGTTTTGTATCATGTATATTATGTTTTTAAATGTTTTAAAATATTTTAATCAATGTAATATATATATATATATATATATATATATATATATATATATATATATATATATATATATATATATATATATATATATATATATATATATATATATATATATGCCATTTATATGTTCTTTTTTTTAACATGATGTGTTATTTTTAGTAGTAGAATTTTCTTATTTGAATTTAAGTTACTGGAAGGTGGATGAATGTAAACTGATTTTACCTGCCGTATTTACAGTAGGCGTGATTGCCAAGGAATACACAGGCAAATAAATGTATACGTTAAAATCAGTGAGTGCTTTGGGTAAAGTGGCTGCCGAATGTGAGAAAACAAAATGCTCTCATTTGAAATTCTAGGAGTATTTTTTTTATTGATCTCAACAGGCAAAAGCAGTTGAGACTGAAGACATGAGAATATTTAACATGTTTTCCCCCTGCTCATCTTTGATAAAGCCTTCTCTATACATGCATTCATGGTGTATGATTGTTTTGTTTGTCTTTGTGGTTCTGTTTGAGAGCTGTATTATTATAATTTGACAGAATGCCACAGGGTGCTCCCCTCATCTCCTGCAGTGTGTATTTACTGTGGAAACAGATCAGGATCACTAGTGTATATTTAAGATGGCTGAAACTACAACTTCATTAGCCATATTACTGTTGCATAGAAAGAACTGTTACACATCTTGGGGAAAAACTAATTAGAGAGAATCCATTCTAAGTTTATGGTGTTTGGGAACAGCATGATGCCTGTGTATTATGACAAGCCTGCTGCCAAAGTACATTTTGGGAGAAAAATTACACGTATACAATCACCTCATGGCAACAACAGCTGTCAGGATGCAGAATTCATTCAGTTCAGTGTGATTCAGTTAACTTTGACTCTAAACAGCATTTCATCCACTTCTCAAGTGGCTCTGTGAAAACACCACATGCTCTTTGTAGCAATGTTATGTACTGTATGCTGTCAGAGTAGGTGATAGGTTGTAACATGCTAAAATGAGTATGGAGTGGTGAAAGGAAACTAATTTTCACTGTGGCCTTAGACGCACAGCTCTGCTCTCAGCACCCACTGTGGTGTGACGTTATGGTGCTGCATTCATTGTGCATAAGCTCTGATATGAAATCTAGATATATGCCCTGCTGCCTTTTGCCTAGAAGGATTTGGAACGCTCTACAGGCAGCAAATAATGAAGAACATGGGAGACTCACAACTGACATCAGTACATGTCATATTAATGAATATATACATGATTATATAAAAATCTAAATATATCATATTAAATAATGAAATAATTCAAAACTATAATTATTATTATTTTTTTTTTTATCCATGTAACTTTTTTTCTTATTTTTTTTTATGCTGACCAAGGCTGCATTTATTTGATGGGGGGGGGGGTAATATTGTAAAATTGTATTACAAGTAAAGATAACTGTTTCCTATTTGAAAATATTATTTATTTCTTGTGAAGGTAAATCTGAACTATGTCCTCTAGCAGTTGCTATGGGGAATGCCTTCGGCGTGATGTCTAAACATGACAATAACATAACTTTACCGGTGCAATCACAGTAAGGGGCACCGGGACAATACGTCAACCGATTCTTCGCCTGAAGCTCGAGTCCGAGGCATGGCAAAAAAAGAGGAAACAGTGTTTCAATCCTTTCTCAGCGAACCATGGCTACCTTCATAACCGGAGATGTTCCTTTTCTAGAGAACTCAAACTGCATCCCCTAGCAGTCACTATGGGGAAAGAAATACTCGCACTGCCATGCTGAAGGGAGTGCATTCCAAGTACCAAGGCGAGCACTAAGTACCAAATCTACCACGTAACCAGTGACGTTACTCAAAATAACTTACCTGTTATGGGCTTAGCAAAGAAAGCCCGGTCCCTGGGCAGAGCTAAATGGCTTGGAATCAGATAACAATGTGATTCCTTTAAGGGGATATGGCCAGGCGTCTAGGTTTCACCATATTACCAGACCTTGGCCTGTCACCTAGGGGGACTTCATACATCAAGCCCTAAATCTACCAGGGAGATTACAAGGTAGCCAACTGACCTGTCTCCCAGAGGCCCAGTCTAATTGGGAAACATTTGTCATGGTATCATTGAAGATACAAGTCTAGAGTTGGACCCAAGGTGAGAACCGGAGTCTGAACCACATCAGAAAAAGTGTACCATGCTGGCAGCGCATGACCCTTACCATATATGGATTTTAGAAAGTGCAGAGAATGCTCAGTGTGTGCACATACCATAAACATGGATTTTAGAAAGTACTTAATGCCATTATGGAGGCCATGAAGAGGCCTAGTGACCTGGTATGACTGCATCATGGAGCTTCTTTGCAACTAGGGGGACTTCATAATTCAACCACTAATTCTACCAGGAAGGCTACAAGATAGCCAACTGACCTGTCTGCCAGAGGCAGAGTCTAAGTTTAAGGGTGTAACACAGTTCTTAGATCGGGAAGAAGGAGGCGGAAACCAGCGAACATTTAAACAAAAACTTTAATAATAAAATAAACACAAAGTAGTGCGACAGCCCCTCACGGATGACTGTCCTACAGGGCGGAAGGGGCAACATAATGTTACTGCACCACCGTATAAAAGCAAAGTTAGGGAACCAGGTTCTGCACCAGTGACATACCTGCACCTGCAGGTGGCCCTCAGGAGCACGAGGGGAGAACAGTCAAGCTCCTAGCCCCTGAGAGCAGGGTACTCTACCACACCCACTTGCGGGTAAAGGAGCAGCAGCTCTGTTCAGGGCCAAGCATAAAGGAGGCTCACAAGCCTACACTTGAGAAAGAGGCAAGCCTAATTGAGGACGCCTACAACCCAAGAGGTCTCCAGGGTGGGGGAGGTTTCAACGCATGGGACCTACAACACCCGACTCTCAGACAGAGGAGGCACAGAGATCCATACAACCCTGAATTGAAAGTAAAGGTGCACAACATGTGCTCCCAGGGTGCAGTATAATGTTTCTATCTGATGACGACATAATATGAATCATATTCGTCCTAACTACCACAAATTAGATATCCATATTATACAATTCCTTATGTATAAAGAATTAGAAACAGCAGGAAATGACTGGTAGGGGAAAAAATTCCATCAGGTCTCTTCCATGCTCTGGCTACAAACCCCACAAATGGTCCGACTAATTGCCTCGGACTCAAACCACGGGAGATAAGCAGAGAATTCTCACCATGACCTCAATGTGCAGCATGCATTCAGCTCCAGCAGGAGATCAACACACTTTGTTCAAGCAATAGATTCCCTTGGAAATCAAGTGAGAACAGAAACTGTTGCTACGAATGCATCACTATGAGCTTGTTCATCTCCCATGGGAGGTGAACTCACTCATGTAAATGCTGTCTACAATCTCGGGTAAATGGTAAAGCACTCACTTCCCCTCTCAGTAGTCCTGTCATTGCCTCACGATGAACCAACCTTCTTGTGAGTCGAACATGTTCAATTCATGCTTATCCATAAATAAATAAGAACAATGAGTGCAATGAGCACATTCAACTCCCTCAAAAGCTGAACGCACTGAAACTGTATCAGAGCAAAATCCTCTGATGAGAGAACATGCATGAGTTTTTCTTAGGTGCTAACATAGATAAATGGCAGTGAAGACGAAGAAGAGGATGACGTATTCTCCCAGCACCATGTGATCGCACCATCACAGGCTATCGCTGGCCAATGTCATTGTCGTGTTTAGACATGTGCTTCAGACATCGATCATGCCAAAGGCATTCTCCATAACTACCGCTAGAGGATGCAATTTGGGTTCCCTCAAAAGGGGACATTATTTATATACACTATATATATATATATATATATATATATATATATATATACAATACATTCTGGAATGTGATGCTTTAAAATCGAGTTCAGACTGCCTCTGCAAAGTACACAGGAGTCAGTATGGTTTATGTGCTGTTGCATTATTCAGATGTTTGTCTATATTTGTTTTTGTTTGCCATTTTTGATTAAGTAATACATTGACAGTCTTTATTTTTTTATTGTAGAATTGTATTTTCTGTTATCACTGTGATCTTCAAAGGGAAATCACAGCTGTCTTTCTTTATCCAGCCGAAAAACAGATTTAATCAAACCCTGTCACTTGAAAAGACAACTGAACTCCTTGTGTTAAGACAAAACCTACAGATTTGAACTCTGCATGAACTGAGAAATTCAATGGAGCCAATGGTGAATTCACTATACAGATGAAGAAAACATCTATTATAGTCAGAGATTCAGAAGCTCTCGGTCATACTTTCAATGTCATTTTGAAAAAAATAATATCCAGTTAAAAAGAAAAGAAGGAACTCTTTTTGATGAGCGAAGGACTGATATTCAAAGTCCAGTTTCAGTCAAGAGGTCGGGTAAAATGCATTTGCTGGCTGCAAGCTGGCAGAGACAATCTTCCCAACGCTGTCACCCACAAGACCCTATACTTCATCACAATAAGCTTGGTCTCTTCATTTCCTTCTTCTCGAGAGCAGAGGGAAATAGCTGAGAAGTTGTGATGTCAGTGCAGAGAGAAGGTCATGCTTCATGTTGTCAGTAGTTCTTGGCACATTACCCAGTCATGACCATTTTCCTCTTAGAAATCCACTGGCTTTTTGTTCACCTTTGATTCAGTCGTAGTTGTTCTTTTATGTCATGAGACAATAATCCTCACATTTTCTCTCCTTTCACTCCAATGTCACCTTCAATGCCAACTCAAGGTGATTTCATTTACTGACATGAACATAAGGGACAACGTAATCTCCTCAGGGAATATTTTCCTTAGGGATAAAAAGTCCATCAGTCCAAGACTTGTTTCTTATTACCCAGAAATATAGCTAATGTTTATGCATGACCTTGTGCTGGGCGGTTCTTTGTCTCCTGCTCAGGATGACTGAATATATGCACGCAAAGTCACTCAGTGCTCATTTGACAAGGTTATTCCCAGTAACAAGTTCCAAAGAGCGGCTTTAAGCATCCAGGAATACTGGAATGTGATTCCTAATCTTTAGAAGTATGGAAATGCCGCACCCTTGCGGTAAGAGCGTATGATCTGTAAGGACGACACCTCGGTCACTGAGCAATTGTATTTTAGATGCCTTTGCAGGATAATATTTAGAGTCGGTTCTATCCTTTATCACCTTGAAGCAGGCAGTTTTCACTGCGAATGTGTCTGTGAGTGAGTTTCTCTAGTTACATGGCAAAGTCTGAAGAATGATGACTAAAATGTTGAGAAAATGACACATATGGATACACTAAATGGGGTAATTAGAGAGAAATTAGAATTCTCAGAGGAGAAGCTTGGGAAATTAGGTTCAAATTCATAGTTTTTCAAGCTGCAATGCTATTTATATACACAGTTTCTACTATTTTTGTTATTTTTAATTTCTTATCTTGAAGAAGAGAGACATTCGGAGTGTTCAATTTCATATTATTCTCTTTCTGACAGACATAAACAACATGTGTACAGTGACAATCTGTCCACTTGTTTTTGCTGCATGTTCGTTTGGATTTTATTGGATCTAATTCTCTGGTTTATATACATAAATATATATAGTAACTGGCTTTTACAATGTTATGTAAGAGTTTGAAAGTTGCCAGTGACAAGCCTTCTGCATCTAAATAAAGGTTTACGTGTGGGAACAGGTAGATTTCTTCAAGCTGCGGCTGTGATCAAATCAGATGAGATCGGTGCATCTGTTCTGCTCCCTCCCTCCGTGTTGACTGACAGGAGTCTAAGGGCTATTTCCATCTCAAGGCTGTGAAGTTGAGAGATTGACACGTTGAATTACAAACAAATGTTATATTTTCTTTGTAAAAGTTTACTGTGAAACATTGGAGCTGGAGAATGTTATTAAAACGTTAAGTTAATTTTTTTTATGATAGGTTATGGTGTTTTTGTGTTTTTTTTTTATGTTTGAAAGCATATTGTTGTTCATTATAATAGAGAAATAACAACTAAATCCTTATTTTTTGTATTTTACAAAAGAATGTAAGTCTTAAAGGTTTGGAACAACATGATGTTGAGGAAGTGATGACAGATCATTAATTTTTGGTTAAAATATCCCTTTAATCATTTGCATTTATGGAATTTATTCTATTTGATAATACACTTTGTTTTCTGTAAAGTGTGAAAGTGTTGTCATGTGATTTCTAGAGTTCTTCCTGAAAACTCGATTTCACTCTCTCTGGGGGGTTAGAGTAGGTTGAAGACTTCATAAAGGGTTATTTCAGCACCCCTGTGAGACCAGTAATGAAGAAGCTTTGCATGATTCATTGCGGTGTTAGTGCCTGTTGAGAATGACTTTAGGTCATAAAAGAGTTCTTTGACCCTGTGGCTTCATTAAAGGAGTCTCTCAAAAAGCTCTAGGTATTCGATGTCACAAGAAGCTTAACCTGAAGTTTCTTTGGTGAAGTTGTTGATGTCATTTTTTCAGTCCCTCAAAATCACTCTCAGTGCCTAGATGATTGTGCAAATAAATCACTGTTTCCTCTTATGGATGACACCTCATTTTACGAAGTGAAAAAGTTTGCGATAAATATTTTTTAAAAGAAATTATTTTGATGAAAAGTGACAGTAAAGACATTTACTGTATGTTACAAAATACTTCTATTTCAAATAAATGTTGTTCTTTGGAACTTTGTATTCATAGAGGATTCCTGAAAAAAATGCATCAGTTTCCACAGAAATATTAAACAGAACTGTTTTCAACAATGATGATAATAATAAATGTTTCTTGATTTCTGAAGGATCATGTGACACTGAACATTCAGCTTTGACATCACAAGAATGAATTGCATTTTTAAAAATATATTAAATTAGAAAACAGTTATTTGCAGTATTTTACATTTACTTGCTGTATTAAAAACAATTACTTTCTACACTTTCTGAGTGAATTCAGCTCAACAAAAACTATTCAGCAGTGGAATCTAGTGTGCTGTTCAGTGCTTCTGAACACAGTTAAAAACACTGAGATAAAGCATGTGCAATTTTTAATAATTATGAAGTACGACACAAGCAACATAAGGGAAAAAAAACACTAATGAGGACAGCTTGTTACTTTGTACTAATTAAAACCAATGATGGCAATAGTAATGCTTGGCTCATTTTGGAAGGGATGCAGCCCCCTTATTCCATGATTGTGAAGTCATTAATGAATTAATTTGTGCACTAGGAACAGGAAGTCTCTTCTTTTCTCTAAATTATATGCAGCAAAATATTATCTGTATATATATATATATATTATTGGTACTCTGATCTTATTTTATTTATGTTCCTATTTATTTATGTAAGTGATGCTGAATGAGCAAGGCAGTAAATACAGAAAAATAATAGTCAACTGATTGTTCACCTGGACTACGTACATGCATGTATAACTCCTCAGCAGTGTTATTTTTTGTATCATTTAGATACTATTATATTAGTATTTATTAATTTATTGAATTAGCTTTTATTTCTGTATTATAGTTGTTTTTATTTACATTTTTTGCATGCAATGTTTTATGTGCTTTTTCATTTATATGTGTATTATTTGCTTTTTTATTTATTTTTGGCTTTAGTTTCAGTAATTTAGTGCTTAAACTTATTTATTTCATTTAGCAACATTTGTACTTTTAGTAGATTTTTTAAATTATTATTATTATTATTATAATTTATTTAATTGTTTTATTTTTATTTTAAATGTTTTTTGTTTGTTTACATACTTTTTTATTATTATTTTAATTGATAACCATTTTCAGTAGTTTTAATTTTAGTTGACTATAACAACGCTGCTTTTCAGTCATGATTTATATTAGTTTAAATCCAAAGAAATGTTCCTGGGAACTGCTGTGGCTGTAATGTACTCTTTTTTAGGACCTACAAAGAGGGTTGTGACATGCAGTACTGGTATGAATATCTCTTCAAGTGATGTTTTCAGAAGGCACTATCTGACCTGCCTCTTGCTATGCGTTTATTTGTTCATGAAAAAAAAATGTGAAGGAAAAGGAGCTGAATTTCGATCTTTTATCTTTTTTCCCATATCTCACTCTTGTTTTCTGGATGACTCTGCCTGAATTATTGATTTGTAGAGAAAGCTACTGAAGTTAACTGAGGTCTACGCCGATCCCAAACTATAGTCTACCATCGTTCTGCTTTCTCCTTAAGGCAGGCTTCTTTTTGACCAAGGGCAAACTAAATTTCAGAGTCCAGGAGGGAGAAGAGTTTTGGTCAGGAGAGGACAACGTGCTGACAGTTTTCGACTGGTTCACTCAAACATTATCCTCAAGGAATCTGCATTCCGTTGATTGGTTTGCTTGCACACTCAGGTCTGATCTGCAGAAGGCATCCCAGAGAGACTTTTTAATTTCTGATGGCTCAAAAACGGTGGGTTCCTTGCAGGGTTGTCATCTGACTGGAGTATTTGATAGCCAGAGAGCGATCTAAAGATCATGAAACAAAACTAACTAATCACCAGTAATGCTGCATCCCTCATCCATATGAAAACGCTTGACAGTGTCTTAAAGCTTTAAGGAATCTGTCATCCTAAACAAACCTCAAGTTCATGAGAGAGGATGATCTAAGCATTGTGTATTTAAAAGGCTTTTTTGTGACAGATCTTCTGTCGATTGACCTGCACTGCACGTTCTTATAAATAAAAGTTAGCAACACAATAGAAGAACCATTTTGGGTTCCCCAAAGGCCCTTTCTATTATCAGTTCTTAAAAGACCCATTTTTTTCTTAGTGTGAAAAATATTTTAATAATATGAAGGACCTTTTCTCATTATAAAGAACCTTTTGTTACATAGAAAGCTTCCATTGCTGTTAAAGGTTCTTCATTGAACCATCGATAATTGTACTTTCAACACAAAATAATACTTGTGAAAGAAGGTCTGACCTTATGTTCAAATCCAGTTATTGCTCTGGGGCTTTTGTAATTGTTCAACAAATTAAGAATCTTCCTCATTCTGTTATGTTCCTGAGCTTTTCTGGGATTTGTGGCATGACAGGTATTATGGCAAAAGTACTGAATCTGAGGTCTCTCTATTTTCCTCTATCATACATTTATTGTTAATCACTTAGTGTGGTTTCACTGACTTGGCCTGTGTCTGGTGTCCTTTGCTTCCCCACCGCCAGTTCTACTTAAAAAGATTCACCAAAGTTCACCCAGAAATTAAAATCCTGTTGTCATTTTCTCACCCTCATGTCTTTCCAAATTTGTATGATTTATTTTCTTTCTTCTTTTTTTTTTTCTTTTTTTTTGTGGAACATAAAAGATGCATGGTCTTGTTTTCCATCCAATAAAAGCTCTGAACAAAGGCTGTTGATGTACAAAAAAAAAATATGAACACACACAGACACACACACCACATAATAATATTTAAAAGAGATATACTGTATATTTTTTGGAAATTAAGTCATGGTGTTTAACAACCTAATGCATAGAACAGGAAACCAAAACATTTTTTGGAAATTAAGTCATGGTGTTTAAGCACCGAATGGAAGTTGTATGGTTGTATACTACTTTTTCATTTTCTTTTATTAGAATGAAAGTTAATACTGGAGTAACTCGCTAGTTACTTTGTGCTTTTTATCCAACCAATGAAAATAGTTTCTAGGTCTATTGGATATCCCCTTTAAAGTAGTGGTGTTTCTTTACGGGTTTGAACAGTTCAGTTGAGTGAATGATTCATTGACTAGCTCATAAAGAAACATGAGATGTTTTGTGAAAAACAGTCACCTGTTTGGTTCCCGAATTAATCTGTGTTTTTGAACTAACCAGTTAAATAAATGAGTCACTAGCTGGGTTTCCATCCAAAACTGCAAATTTAACTTGTGCACAAAATTGGAATATCACATAAAACGTTTGCTAATAAGCACAGTTTCCATCCAGTGAGTCAAAGAGAACAAAATCATCACTTATTGATAAACTAGCAGTAAATTCCACTAAGAAAAGTAGGAGAAGCCACTGAATATAATAATTTTCATATATAATAAATTACTTGTGCCTCAGAGCAAACAGACGAAACACAATAAATGCGGTCTTGCTTTCGGAGGTGGATGCCTGCTGTTTAGGATCGCAGTCATTCTTCATTCTTGGGGATTTTAATAACACAAATCTCTCCCGTGCACTGCTAAAATACAGACAGCACGTTACATGTCCCACCAGAGACAGTAATATACTAGACCACTGCTACACCACAATAAAGGATGCACATCACTCTGTCCCGCTGGCAGCTTTGGGGCTCTCTGATCACTCTCTTGTTCATCTTATACTGACCTACATGCAGAAACTGAAATCAGGTAAACCTTTAATAAGGACTGTAAAAAGATGGACTAATGAAGCAGAGCTCAAAAAGCTTCTTCACGCCAACGAGGATGCTTACAGAAGTGGGGATAAAATCTTGTATAACCAGGCCAGGAACAGACTAACAAAGGAGATCAGAGTGGCTAAAAAAAGCTACTCTAAAAGGCTGAACGACCCAGTGACAGTCTGGACAGGCCTGAGGAGCATCACCAAGTACAAGACATCAGCCCTGCAGTCTGTGGAGAATCAACAACTGGCTGACAATCTGAATGTCTTTTACTGCTGATTACTGCAGTAAACAGTACACTAGGAAAGCTTCAGGCCCAGAGAGTGTTTCGCCAGTCTAAAAGCCTGTGCTGACCAACTTGCCCACATTTTCACACAGGTCTTCAACAGATCAAAAGCACTGTACTTAATAAAAAAAGACACTACCATCACAGACCCAAAAAAAAAAAAAAAAACTGGACTTAATGATTACAGACCTGTCGTTCTCACATCTGTGGTCTTAAAGTAATTTGAGAGACTGGTCTTGGCCTACCTGAAGAAGATCACTGGAACCTTGTTGGATCCTCTCCTTCTTCCCCCTCTCACCATCATGAACAGCACTGTGGCTGCAGTAGAATTATTCAAGTTCCTGGGCATCACTATCTCACAGGACCTGAAGTGGGACTTTATTGTAAAAAAGGCCCAGCAGAGGTTGTATTTTCTTCACCAGCTGAGGAAGTTCAACCTGCCGCAGGAGCTAACTCACATAGTTCTACTCAGCCATCATTGAGTCTGTCCTATGTTCATCTATAGCTGTTTAGTTTGGCTTAGCTACCAAATCAGACATCAGGAGGCTACAATGGACAGTCAGAACCCCTTTGAACTATTGCCCTCTGGCCGGCCCAACAGAGCACTGAGCAATAAAACAGCCAGACACAAGAACATTTTTTCCCCCAGGCCATATTCTTAGCAATACACAACAAACCTCAAGACTCTCCATCTGTAAATAACTTACCAAACTTTTCAACTGTAAATAGCCCATATGCACATTCACAATTCTGTTTGTTGATATTTTCTTTTTCTCTGTATTTCATTACCATATTATATTTTTTATTTGTCGTCTATACAAGATCGGTCTGCTGGTTAGTCAGGTTATGCTGTCCCATCGCTGTCACATGACTTTTTTGATGCGCACAGAGGAATTTATTCGACAAATGCGTTTCCATCTCCCATTTGTCCCATTAACCCTTAACAGCCTCAAGTGAGCATTAAAAACTTTTTTGCAAATTAAGTAATTATTTATTTATTTATTTTCAAAATTTGGCTTTTCCATCATTTGTTTCTGATGCAATACTTAAAAATGTGCATTAAAACAGGGTGATGGAAACATAGCTAATGATTGTCAAAGACAGTCACTTGTTGCCAATTTTTATTTTTGAGTGAACTGTCCCTTTAAAGCTTTAATACCGAAAGACTCATTCAAACTGGGGGCCACCTCACCATGTAATTTTCCCAGCAATTTCTCTCTCTTCATGTTACCCTGTCATTAGCATTCAACACAACAGAGCTGATTGAGATGACCTGCAATAACAATCTGTCCAGTCAGTGATTTTGATGCACTTAGCGTCAAGTGAGTCAGCCTGTCCAAAGAATGATGATTTTGTCATGACGTACTCGCACTCAGCTGCAAATTATAATGACTCCTAAGCGAAAATTTGTTGTGTCCTTTTCAGGTGAAAAAAGGCAATTACCAAGGCACAATTAATTTTAATTATATAAATGTTCATTGTTTTCATTTACGACAACATTCCAGCTTCACTTTTTATTTCACCAGCCAACTGAAGGGACTATGTAATTATTCAGATATGCATGAGGGCTTGGCTATTGAGCTGAAACAGAACTGGATCACTGGACTTGGAATACTTATAAGGGAATATAAATCGGTGTGAAAGGCCATTAAGACTACAAAATGAATTTCTATGGTATTTCATTAAGTAAAACAATTACTGAGAAATATGGAAGAAGTTATTCAAAGAGAAAATAAAACAATATGATGGGCTTCAAAGAGTAAATGCCAGAGCTTTTTCAAACTTTTGAATGCACAAATTCCAAAACACGTAACGAAAACCATACACTTATTTAAATGTGGCATTTTAGAAAATAATCTTTTGTTTTCTTCTGTTATTATTTTTGGTGACCTTTGATTTCCTGTGATCATGCTCCTGTTCAGTGCCGCGTAATTCAGCCATATTATACTTTGCACATGTGATGGCAATTTTCCAGCAGTGGAGAGTCAAACAGAAACTTATTCCCTTGGCTAAAGGGTGTAAAGCACTAATGAAATTCTAAAAAGATTCAATGCAGTGCTGGAGGTATTTATATCAGTTTGATATCACTACTGACAAAAATCTGCCTGCAAAAAAGCTTTCACCTTAAATCCTCTGAATCTTCAATAATTCAGGTGGAAAATGTTAAATTTTATGATATCTTTGAGAAAAAGACTATTAATTTCGAACAGGATGAGCTTCACTGTATTCTAATTTCCAAATATTATTAGGCATTTCTGTGATGGATGTCATGCCTATAAAGGGCAGAGGGGCGCAGCACTAAAAAATAAAGTCCATTGATTTGTATGTTGGTGGTTCTTCAAATATGGCACTTGTTCTAGAGGTTGGTTTATATATTGAAATACATCACTATTCTTCTTTTATGTAGATTTATTATTATTACTCTTGTCGCAAACCAAAATATTTCATCTTCAAACATGAAAATCCATTGAATTTACAATTATTACATTTTTATAACTTTGATGATCAAAACAAAAAGTGAATCACTTAAATATTTATTTTAAAAAATGTTTTACACTACTGAACCCAAAAGTTTGCAGTAAGTTTTTATTTTTTTATTTTTGAAAGAAACAAGGATGCAGTAAATTGATACAAATAATAAAGATTTTTACATTGTTGCAAATTATTTCTATTTCAAATGAATGCACAGCTGTTTTCAAAACTGATAATAATAAGAAATGTTTCTGAAGGATCATGTGACACTGAAGACTGGCGTAAGGACTGCTGAAAATTCAGTTTTCCCATCACAGAAAGACATGTTTTAAATATATTAAAATAGAAAATACTGTAGTTATTTTGAATTTCAATAATATTTCACAATAATTGTCTTAATGTATATTTTATCAAATGTGAAAAAGTTCCCATCTTCACCATCTGGCACATGATTGTAGAGTTTGGACCAGTGACCCTTCTCACCCCTGCTTGGCAGTCTTAAATCATGTTTTGGCCTGTTATCTCTTGCCTGCCATATCAGCCCGGGGGATTTTTTTAATGACTACTGGAGATGGCTGGATATTTTGTGTTATCTGGAGGGAAACAAGGAAGCTAATGATGCCATATCTTCTGTATTACCTGTCTCTGGATGTCCAATTACCTCCTTTAGACTGAGAAGTGAGAGAGGCTTGGCTAGTGCAAACTGTTAGAGTGTAAATCACTCTCTGGTCTCGCTTTAAAGCCAGACGAAGTCAAATAGAAACGGCGTCAGATTGCCAGGTAGATCAATAGAGATATTGTTAAGGGAGTTTTGTCTGACAGAACAGCATCTCACTCCTGTGATAAAAGTGAGAAGGGAGAGATAGACCTCAGGGCAGGCTGGGAACAAACAGGGGAGACTGAGGAATATACAGTATGGCAGAAATGTGCTTTGCAATACTGAAGTCTTACAAATGATAGCAAATCACATGCTAACTGATACCTTAATGACTTTCTGAGAATGGATGATTATTGTTATTCATACCCAAAATTGAAAATTCTGTCATCATTTACTCACCCATATGTTGTTCCAAACCTGTATTACTTTCTGTTTTCTGTGGGAAAATAGATATTTTGAGTCCGTACAATGAAAGTCAGTGGGGTCCAAAACAGCCCGAATGGGGCCCATGGATTGTGATGATGCATTTCCACAGTTATTAACATCATAAATCTTGTAAAGCTTTAAAATTTAATTTTTTTCAAAAATTGCAGTTAACGCTCCTGCTCTTCAGTCTTTCCCTTTTTTTCCCAGCATAATCAATCTTATGATTTTATATTTTTCTACTTTTGAAAGTCATAAAAAGGCTATAGTGGATTTTTTTTTTTTTTGTGCTATTGGAACAAATGAGAATGCAAAAATTATATTTGATGTAGTTTCTGTTCAGCACTATAGAAAATTACCCAACAATGACAATTTTTGCTTCTGAGAACCCAAGAAATGTGAAAAGCTCCATTGACTTTTCACAGAAGAAAGTAAGTCATACAAGTTTGGAATGACATGAGGGTGAGTAAATAATGACAGAATTTTTGGGTGAACTATCGCTGTCATAATGGATTTTAAGTTAGAGTTTACCTGTTCACTTTGTCATTTTTATTTATTTTTCCCTCATATTAAAGACATAAAATGAATCTACATTTAAGGGAAATTGTAGCCTGATGGTTAGAGTCAGACTCATAACCTAAAGGTAGGGATTGTAGGTGGGGGGAGTGAATGTAGTGCTCTCTCCCACCTTCAATACCACGACTGAGATGCTCTTGAGCAAGTCACCGAACCCCCAACTGCTCCCCGGGTGCCGCAGCAAAGAAATGGCTGCCCACTGCTCTGGGTGTGTGTGTGTTCACTGCTGTGTGTGTGCCCTTTGGATGGGATAAATACAGAGCACTAATTCCGAGTATGGGTCACCATACTTGGCCACGTCACGTCACTTTCATTTAAAAGAGTAAGGAATCAAATCGAGATGAAACTTGGGACAGATGTTTCCCACTGGAACTGTGCAACCCACTAGGCCACATCTCTCTCCATCTCAAGATGGTTTTTGTCAGGATCACCCTGCACGCATTATGATGATGTTTTCTGCACATTAAGTCACCAGAGACACAAGCATTTCAGTCTGTTCTCTACTAATTCCTCTACATTTCATTGAAAAGCATCCATCAGTATGTGTCTCCTCGTACCTACTGTAACAGATGAGCTCGATAAGGCCCATTTATCAAGCCGTTCTCTGTCTAAGGAAAGAGAGAGTGTCGATCAATACCAGGCTCCCACTGGTGTTCATTCTACACAGTGGGTTGTACTGTCAGCGAATCATTATGCAACAGTAATCTCCCCAACTTGTGAAAAGAGCCGTCCATGTCCTCCAGAGAGAAGCTCCTCAGCCAGACTGATGATGAGATGAATTTTCGATCAGTGCCAGGTTTCAATGTGGGGGCAGCCTTTTTTTTTCCAGGAGGAAAGCAGTGCTCACCCAATTTAGGTTGGTCTGATGAGCTCTTCTTCCTAGCTATCATATCAGACTTTCCCCTGGGAGGGCTGCGGGAAAAGGCAGACAGGCGTTTCGCGATGGACAGCGACATGAACAGCCATTCTGGCTCAGAAGAGCTGGCTCTCGCCACTGTGATCCTCCTGACAGGAAAATTAAGCTGTCATTCAAGATCCTGATGTGCCTAGCCAAGATCCCAGCATTTACATGTGGTGGCAGGGCTTTCCTTCTCACATGAAAGAGTGGAAGAAAGACGTCACTCTTTTTTACATCACTTAGATAAAATGGGACGAGGCACGAGGGGACCTTAGAGGAGACAGGACTGATAAAGATGGAGGGACATGTCCTTTGAAGTGACAGAGTGTTGCAAATTCGAAAGGGTTGGCGTAATGTGGGTCCCAGGCAAGAAGAACTAGAAACGATAGAAATGAGATTTGTGTCTTGCTGATCGATTTTTCTGGGAGGGATTGAAATATTTGTGCCAGGATTCTGTTGTTTGGGAAGAAAGAAAGAAAGAAAGAGAGAGGGAAAGTGTCGGCGCTGAAATAGAATTTGAAGTTTCATTTATAAAATGGCTCTCAATGGCACATCGGGCTCATTGGGGAGCCATAAGCATGCAAATACAGTACGAGACCAATTCTTTTAGTGTTTTCCCTAAACGGCTGTTGTTGGTGGTGAGTTTCTTTTTCCTTGCTTTCATTTGTTACAAAAATCAAATTAACCTTCAGCTTATAGTTATGGAGAAAGTGAAATGGAATATTCAAACTGGGTCAAGATGAATATCAATCATAGACTGTAGGAGCCGCTATATAGGGACTAGTTTTCATACTTTTTAATCCAATTAATATTTTCTCAGGGTTAGTTGGCTTTCGAAAGTCAGTTTCAGCATAAACAGATAGCATAAAGTCTTGGCTACTAAAATAACTATTAAATATTTTCATTGTTGGGGCCATTGAAAACTGTGATGTGTTGACACACTATGTGGAGTAAATTTTCACAACTGAACCTGCAAAACAGCTGTTCAAAAATTTGGGATCAGTAAGATTTTTTTTTATAAATAAAAGAATGCATTTTTAAATACATTAATACCTTTATTTAGCAAGGACACATTAATTTGACCAAACGTGACAATAAAAATGTTTATAATTTTACCAAAAAAATGTTAAGCTTCACAACTACTTTCAACAATGACAATAAGAAATTATTCTTGAGCACCAAATCAGCATTTTCTCAGATCATGTGACACTTAAGACAGAAATAAATAAAATTTTAAAATATATTACAATGGAAAAGTGTTATTTTAAGTTGTAATAATATTTCGCAATATTACTACTTTTACTGTAAAAAATAAAAAGTTTTACCGACCCCAGTCGATTCATCAGTTGCTCAAAAATAAATTTATTTATGTTATGATCTGTCTGAATATTTTATTCTGATTGGCGTTTATATATATATATTTTTATTTTAGATTTTATATATATTTTTATATATATTGTGACATTAATTGAAGGTTAACCTATATATATATATATATATATATATATATATATATATATATATATATATATAGTGACATTAATTGAAGGTTAACCTTTATAATTGGACTGAAATCTTTATAGAGTCTGGAGTTGCCTATCTTGTTTACACCTGTTTAACGATCATTGGGTTTGGGTTACAAATGGATGATCAACTCAGTTTCAAAACCCAGTAGGAGCACAAAAAGAGCTCCATCTCCCTGTTAAATTAGCCTGGCCCGGTGGCTGTGTTTCCAGCCAAGAGTGAATAGAGTGATTGATCGAGCCTGGTGTGAGCTGAGGTGAGGGAAACAGGAAGCAGTCCATGCAGATAACACTGGTGGAGCAAACTCAATTGGCCCTAGAGTTTAATGAGGCGTAGACTTCATACTGCAAATCACCACAGACCCCCGGAAGGCCAGGTGAGGCATGCACACGTGTGTCTTTTGGCCATGTTTCTTATGCATCCATCCCAACGTTCCTGGTTCAACAGCATTTCATGAGTACCAGCTGTACGGTGTGTGTCAGAGACCACTCGCCATCTGAAATAATGTCTGTCCATCACCGCAATGATGATTTTTTTTTTTTTCTGTTGTTTGTTCATTTTTCTTGTCATTCATACTTGTTCTCTCTGTCTGGCTGCTGCTTGGCATCTCTTCATTCACTTGGGGAGGTTGGCTTCCTGCCTGCAGTCGCCATGTGCGGGTCCCTCCTGTATCTGTCAGCCCTGTCGGCTGAGGCTGAAATGTGCGGGTCTTTATTCCCGGCTCCATAGTGGAATAGTAATAGTCTTTGCTACTTATTAAGTGTGGTGGAGATGAAAGTCCTTGAGCTGGTGGGACTGTCTGCTCAAACTGTGGATACATTTAATCGTTTGCTCTTTTTGGGATTGTTTCGTTAAAATCTGTGGAGGCAAGGGGTAAATCAGTATCATAAATTTATCTCACAGTATTTATTTATTTGTTTTTCACCATTTTTTGTTTTTGTTGCACAAAATGGCTGTTAAGTTTTTTAAGTATTTCTTCATTCAATAGATATTAATTTAGAATGAAGTGGCATTTTTTGCCAACAATTTTTAAGAGCTTGTTAAACACTTAGTATTTTATTATTTTTGTACTATTATTTTACTATTTATCTTGTACATTTTAATTTTAATTATTTAAATATAGTGTGTCCTTTTTGCTTGACAAAAACCAAAAACCCTTTGTCAACAATTTTTTTTCAGTAATTTTCTGTAATTTTTTCTCAATTTTTTTTGTCTTACAATAAATGCCCTTTGAATTAAAAAATGATAATTATATCATTATTACAATATTATTATTTTTTAAATCCTATTTGTCATATAAATTAATTTATAATTAAATGGCATATTATTTGTTCCAAAAATTATCTCAGTCAATAAAAAGATGTCAAACTGTCAAAAATACCAAACTTTGACCAGATTTTCATTTTTGAGATGTTCCGAACATAGTATTAGAAATTTAACAGCATAAACAAGATACAACATGAGTCTGAAGTAATAGCATATATTATTTAGTATATGTTGAATAAATTTGATTAAACCTTTCAGAAGTTGCAGCTTTGAAGAATGTTATTAACTTTGTTTTGCAGCTTGTTTAATGCTCTTTTTTATTATATTTTTTATAGAATACATTTCTGTATTGTATTGTGTTGTACTTGTATTGTTTGTTAATATCCTTTTCTCTTCATATATTTTATCAACAGTGTGTTTTAGTTGGAATAAATACAATTTTAAATATCATGATGTCTCTTTCTGTTTTGTGAAATCCAAAACCCTTTCTCAAAAATTTTCATCAATAATTTCATTGAAATGATTTACTCTGCAACAGCAAAGAACCTTTTTTTTTTATTTTTTTTATTTTTTTTTAATGTAAATGTTGAGATGTAGTCACACATCAAACATTTGCACAGAGCTCTATCACAGAGCACATTTTATATGTATTTCCCCTGGAGCTGCCTTGCGGAATCAAGCTTGTTTTAAGTAATTAGGCTCTTGCATACTGTAAATGGTGACAGCAGCCAACAGTGTGTCATCTGTTGAAATACTGTTTAAACTCAATAATTGTGAAGTTTCAATGATTTTGAAACAGTTGCGGCATCCATCTGCAATTCATCTCTCTGCAGGTTAATGAAGTCAATTGGGGAAACTTGTTTTGCCATGAGAGACAGTGTGTGCTTGTGTGGTTTGGTTTCAGCCTACTGTACTGTATGTGCGTGTACACATGCATACGTTGTGTGTTGGTGTGTGTGTGTGTGTGTGTGCTGTAGTCACAAGCTTGTGTGTGTGTATGCCTCTAGGGCACTTGCCAGCTCTCTACACTGTTTGGATTGTCTTGCTTCCTTCTGTGCATGCAGATGTGGGCATTTGCACGCACATCAGTGCTTGAGAATGGCAGTCCAGCAGCCCCTAGAGCTCCATGCATGCTCCCAAAGAGCCAAGTGTTAATCCTTTTGAGCGTGTTGTGTCTTTACACACAGAGAGAATTAATTCTCATATCTGTGGGCTAGACCGTAAAGTACTCTTCAAATCTCAAGCACTGTAATTACTGTAGTCTGCATGTTATAAGCAGCCGTCAAACAGCTGTTCAGAGATTCAGTACTGTGATAGATTCTGTGGCTGTGGTGGTG
The DNA here is from genome assembly GCF_018340385.1 of Cyprinus carpio. Lineage (NCBI taxonomy): Eukaryota > Metazoa > Chordata > Actinopteri > Cypriniformes > Cyprinidae > Cyprinus > Cyprinus carpio. Next base: position 13,820,853 of record NC_056595.1, on the reverse strand, counting down.
TTCAAACAGTAGAGCATGGCACTAACAATGGCAAGGTCATGGGCTCAATTCCCAAGGAATGCATGAAATGGTTAAAAAAATAATAATTTGGCAGCAGTGACGTAGCCAGAATTAAAAAAAATTCAGCATCTTAGAATGAGGGTGCCACTCAATATTACATGTAGGCTATAATGTCTATACTAAATGTGCGCATTTTCAAGTGTTTATGCTGAGTGTAGAAACAGTGTAGAAGCTGAATAGCAGCGAGCTTATACTGCATGACAGTTAACTTGGAGGTGCCTATGCAATAACTTGTACTTAAAATACTTTTTTTGGTCATACAGACAAAAATAATTACATCTTTCGAATCTGATAAGAGTATACATTTGTTTGAATAAAAACAAAACAACAACAAAAGCAAAATAATTAAAAAAATAATGAAACCAAACAGGATACTATTTGTGCCAACTTGGTCCCTGTTAAATGGTGCACATTATACATTAACTGAAACTCCGTGGCTTCACAGACATGAGAAATATGTCTATAGAATGCTAAAAGTTTTAATAATGAAACAATTCAAATAAAATCATTTCAATATTCTTAGATTATGTAATCCGTATTAAACCAAACCTGTATATTGCGTTTCCACCGCAGAGATGATGATTAAGCAATATTAACATCATCACTTTTTAGTTTATCAATAAATTATTAAAATGGTAAGGTAGTCTCCTTGCTGTTTTCCCTGAAATATTAAATTACTTATTTATATTTTTCATTTTTTTTTTTTTTTTTTTTTTTTTTAAGCTATCAGAAATAGATCTACTTAAACAAGAATGTCATTGACTCAAAAGGCTTGCTTGACCATGTTTACAGTACATCCTTTTATATTTAAACTGATTTAATTCTGTGCTGGTTGTGCTGGATCTAAAAGTGTTTGTTTGTTTATTCATGTTAGCGTTTGAATAATCTGCAGTCTCTCATACATGCAATTATAGTCTAATTTTGAGAGTCATCCATGGACAGACATTTCTTGGAATTCATTTGGAATGGATGGAAAAAAGTATGGAAAATAAAGAAATGAATAATGGAATGTTGGAATGGTAGATGGATGGATGTATGGAATGGTACATAGATAGATAGATAGATAGATAGATAGATAGATAGATAGATAGATAGATAGATAGATAGATAGTCATTACATTAACATATTATGTTTCACATACTGTAATATTTAATAGTTGATATGTTAAAATGAATACATAATGACTATAAATGGTGTGCTTTGCCTCTCTTATGTGTCTGCAGATGGGACGCCTTACACATGGTGGGTCGGCCGCGGTAACGAGAAGCACTTTTACTGGGGCGGCTCTGTGCCGGGCATTCAGAAATGCGCATGTGGCATTGAGCGCAACTGCACCGACTCCAAATACTACTGCAACTGTGACGCCGACCAGAAGCAGTGGTAAGTCACACATTATCTGAGTAGCAATATGCTGTTTCCATGGCGATCAACAAAGCCAGTAGCTAATTATGAGCTTTGGACTAAGTTTCTATTTGTGAGTTACTGACCTTCTCAGTCCAGCTATCAAACTTAGAGAGAGACAAGCATGTTATGTTCGCATCTGCCTTATTGTCTCTGTGTATTCATTAAATAACATGTCTGCTTCGTGACACAGTTGTCTCAACTTCAGCATTTGTGCAAATGGCACAAATTGGCTGATGGCAACACAAGAATGTGCAAAGACCCAAGCATTACAGATGTAATTGTTGTTAAAGTGGACATAACACACACAGTTGCTGCCAATCTCATGTTAATCTTGAGAACCTATAGAGTAGTACTGCACCCTTCATATCTCAAAAGAGTCTTTAGTTTTATCAGATTTATAAAAGACACATACAACTTTACCGTTTCTCTTCAAAAACAGTTGAGCTTAACAGTTTAGACGTGGACGGAGCTAAAGATTCACAAGCATGCAAAGCTTTTGCAAAATGATCGTCTGCAAGCTGGGACATCGACATAAAAAGGAACAAAAACTTTTTATACTTTTCAAAAACATCATAAATGACCATAGTATTCATCATACAGGACCATCATACAGGACCAACTTGTTTTTTGAGACTTTGGTCATGTTTAGCATGAGAATCCAACTCTTTAGCAGTGTAAATAAGTCAGAATGCATGAAATAGCAATAGACATCCCCTTTAACTGAAACTTTTTTGGTAATTTAAAGTTGTAAATAAATAAAATATAAATAATTAAACTTGGCAATTAACTGAAATAAGTTGACATTGAAGTACTAAAATTACTAAAACAAAAACTGAAATAAAAATGGATTAAAGCAATACAGAAAATGACAAAACCACATAAAATTACTAAAACTTTAAAATGAAATCTTAGATAATAAAAAAACTTACTCAAAATGTAAAATAAATACTATAATAGTAATCTATCTATCTGTATTAACTGTACATTGCAGGAATTATCTAGACCATTTAATCAGTTAATCCGTTAGTGCTCACATGTAGTACTGAATCATTAATGTGGAAAAGTCTTGAAAAAGAATAGTTCAGTGTAATTAAAAATTGTTTGGCCCAGAGTTTGCTTGTCCTGTACATTTTAATGCATATCAGATTATTGCACCATTAACTTAGCAACATGTTAATGTCAGACTGTATTGAAATCAACTGAGATGTGTTCTCTTGTGCCAAGCACTATTTCTGTGGCATGTGGAGTTGCTACCTACAGTATGTAGAGCATTTCAAATCGCTCACTTATAAGGATCCATGAGAGGTTGCAGTCTTAGGGGCCATTTACACAGAATGTGTTTTTGTATTCCACTGCACTTATTTTCTATTGTTTGGTGAAATGTGTGCAACTATCATACGACACTGCAATCTAAAACCGTGGTTCAACACTCCTGTGTCTTGCATTTTTAAATGCAGAAACACATTCTGTGTGAATGGCCCCTTAGAAGGCAGCTTACTTGGTTTTGGAACACCTATAGACTGTCAGGCATTTGAAAGCATTGACACTCCACAGGAAGTGTATTGGATGGATTGGTAGAAAGTAATAACCAAACAGATTTTATGTTCCCCCGGTAACTGTGTGTTTATATAATGTACATTGTGTTTGTTTGCACAGGTTTCATTATGCTAAGAGCTTGGAAATTATCTTTTAATACTATATTCTTAAGGTAAACATAGCCTCAGTCAGTGAGCTGTATCTTATTAGCATATTAGTATTTGTGTTTTCCTGATGGATTTCTTCATCATCATCATATTTTTGATACATTTTGTGAATATTTATACAGCTAGACTGTTGGAAAGAGAGAATTTTGCTGCTTCCGTTGCTGGTTTAGCTGAACACACAGTAATATGTGTTAATGGCCCATGCACAGATGGACAGCGGGTTATTGTGATGCCCTCGCCACTTGTCATAAACCCCAAGCAAACTGAACCACCATGCATAATGGACACAAATTAGGACACTGGATTTCAAAGCAGTATGTTTCATTCCCAACCACATTGTTGATGGTGTTTTTTTTTCTCTCTCTCTACAGGTTTGCGATAAATAATTGTTTTTTAAATGACTTTTGCAGTTGCATTGGCACCGTGATAGATGGTGGCATTAAAGTAATGCAGACATAGTGCATGTACCTGTGAGGTTTATGTATGTGTGTGTTCACTAATGTTTACTAATTTTGCAAAATACGTGGAGTGAGTGTTTCCACTGATTAAACAAATTGTATTGCTGTAATTAAACAGCAAGTCATCAATGTCAGAGGGCTGCTTTTGAGAGAAAACAAACACTTTGCGTATTAATGGTTTAATGAGTTTATTAGATCTTGTCAACAAGGAGAGTTAAGATTCTTAAAGTTTAGTACTATGATGCAGAAAAAAAGAAAATAAGATGTTTATTTTATCATCATAATTTATTATGAATTATATTGTTTGGTAGGAGGGATGATTCCGGGCTTCTGGTTTATAAAGACCACTTACCGGTCAGCCAAGTGGCTGTCGGGGACACAAATCGACCCGGCTCAGAGGCCAAGTTGACCGTGGGACCTCTCCGTTGCTATGGAGACCGTGAGTCTATTTCTTTCTCCTTAAATAATATCAAGGTTCGGCTCACAAGAATACAGCTTGTGGATTAATAAACAAATAGCTGAACATAGACAACTAATTATGTGGTTTTAATGCTTTATTAAATTAAGTAAACAGTTAAATGTTGTTTGCATATTATTCTGAGCAAGCACTGCTGTTTTTTTGTCCTTTGCAATTTATGAAAGCAGCTTTCTTCATCTGGTAGTTACTGTGTACAAGGTTATGAATCTTTTATGTCTTCTCATGGTGGCCTTGCAATTAAAATCCTTCCGCTCTTGAAATATGTTGTAATAATCTGTATTGCCAAAGGATTTGTTTTAATGGCATCTTCTTTAAATAGATGTTTAGCATTTTTCAAAGTCAGCCCATTGTCTGCAGCACTCTGAAAGAGGACGAGGAGAGGGGCACAGATGTCTCCATCTTAACCATCCCGAAGTTGTGCAATCAGAGCTTTTCAATCATCATTACATCCCACAGAGGCCCCCTGCCACTCATTTTTAAAAATTGGTGTCAACAGCCAGCTTGCCATATCTTCATAAAAAATGATCAGTTTTTTCTCTCTGAGCAATTGTGAGGTAGGCGAATGAGACATTATGCATTAAAAAGGTTTTTTTTGTGTGTGAGTCAGTTTCACCAAAGCGAAACTGAGAACCCAAGGGTAAAATACAGAGCCATCCCCACCATCATCACCATGTGAAATGATGCATTTTTATGCCTCATTATTCCTGCTAATTGCATCTGGCTTATTACTTGGATCAGGTGCATTCGATTATACTCACCTGTAAGACAAGCACGTCATCTGCTGTTTTATTTTTTATTTTTTTCCTATTGTTCCCACGGACCTGTGACTGGAAGATATTTGTCCTATTATTCAGTTCTCTTGTAAATTAGGTCATGTAATTGTCTCAAGGTTACACATGTAACCATGGTTCCTCGAGGGAACGAGATGCTGCGTCGAATGCTATGGGGAACGCCTTCAGCACGAGCGACTCTAAATATCATGTGCAATCTGTCCAATGGAAGGGCGTGATGTCACGGGCGGGGTGATGTAAGCGACCAGGAAGCTATAAAAGCACGTGCCGTGCAGCTGGCATCAGCTTCGATGAGAGAAGAAAGCACTGGAAGGGGTGCTGGGAGTATGGCTTCGAGACACAGCGTCTCGTTCCCTCGAGGAACCATGGTTACATGCGTAACCTTGAAACGTTCCTCTTCAGGAACTCAAGCTGTGTCGAATGCTATGGGGAACGAGGTGCCCACGCTGCCAGACTTCCAAATCCCTGCCTATATTAGGTGCGCAGGCCAAAAGGTATCACTTTGGACGCAGCTGCCATTAGACCCAGTGATCTCTGAAACTGCTTTACAGTGATGAGTGTTTTTAGAGTGTGCAGGACCCATTAAGATACATTTGGCAGTAGTTTCCACGCTTCTAAATAATCTCTCGAGATTGACCTCTGGTGTTCTTGAGGCAGCTAGATCAGTGCCCTGAAGCGGAGGACCGGCAGGGGGCAATCGATCTGTTTTAGAGACCCCCGAAGGGGTAGCAAGCCTCTCAGCTCCGCTACGCTCACGGGCGGAAGAAACTGAGAGCAGCGCTCGCTGGAAGCCTCTGCATCCTGGAGCTCAGGTAGGGTTGGCAGACAGATTCCCGAGGGTACTGGGGCGAGACGGGCACCGTGTGATGTGGTGTACCCCGCTCTACCCCAGTAGGTGCCACCCTCTGAAGTCCTGAACCCTTCATGTCAGGACTTCTTGGCAGAGGACTTCTTAGCTTTGATGAGTGCCCTAAGATCTATTTTGGGCTTAGAAGTCCCTGGCCCAGAGCATCGCTGAGGCTCTCGGTCCCGGCGCGGGGAAGCGCGAGAGGCGACGCTCTGTTTTTGAGCCTCGTGGTACGAGGAGCTGGTATGCGGAGAGGGCATCTCCTGCCCAGATGCCCCACAAGAGTGACGAGGGAGGAACTTCTGGAATGCCATCGCTTGCTTACGTGCCCCCTGGTACCTGTCGACGACCGAGTTGACAGCGCCTGATGGCGTCAGCAGTCTCTTTGGTGGTGCGGAGGGAGAGATCAGCGGTCCGCCTTAATTAAGTAATGTCATCGGACTTGATCTCCTCTGCCTCATCTAACTCTAAGCCCAGCACCAGAGCCTTCAGATACGATGCAGCCCTGGGGGACAGATAGCTCGCAAGCGTCTGTTCCACCCGTGGCATCGCTCTGTAGCCACACTCTCCCAGCCCCGCCACATTGCCATAGTAGTCTGATGCGGGGATGAAGAGGCGGACTGAAAATGACAGATTCCATGATCTGGCAATCTCATCGTGCAGATCAGGCAAAAACGGCAGGCTCCGGCGTAGAGGTGGTTGCCTCGCCCGCAGAAAGCGTTCATCAAGCTTGCTTTTCTGCGGTTCAGATTGCTTTTCGGCGGACCAGTCGATGTTCAGCTTGGCCACCGCATGAGTTACCACCTCTAAGAGCTCCCCGTACTGGAGCGATTGAGGAGGTGAATCCTCTTCGACACACACCACATCAACCTCCTCGGAGGAAGACAGGCGAAGTGTCGATCCCTCTCCCGGGGGGAAGAAACCGCGGAGCGGGCTTCTGATCCCAGGGATTGGGCGCCAGATTTGGCAGATGAGGAAGGAGATAGGGACTCGCCCATCTGCATTCCCTCTGACAAATCTACCTGCGAACCCCACGAGTGCAGCTGCTGCTCTGCCTAGGCAGAAGCGGGGCCAGACCTGCGGGGAATGCTGGCAGAGAGCCGACTCAGCGTGCTTCGCCCCCAAGCAGACCACACACAGACTGTGAGTATCCCTGCTCGTAATATAGCGCGGGCAGGGAGGAACAAACAGTCTGAAACGTGAACTGCTATCACCCACACGTTTGGTCTTAGCTTTGCTCTTTGACATATTGGAGCTTATAAGGACAAACAATACCAAATATACTCACAAGACAGACTGATAACACATGCATACAGCTGCGCGGCACATGCTTTTATAGCTTCCTGGTCACTTACGTCACCCTGCCCGTGACGTCACGCCCTTCCATTGGACAGATTGCACAAGATATTCAGAGTCGCTCATGCTGAAGGCATTCCCAATAGCGTTCGACGCAGCTCGAGTTCCTGAAGAGGAAACTATGTTTTCATCAGGTTCTTCCAACTACTGGACATATGCTTTAGGAACATACAGTAAAGACATTTATATGAATTAACCTTAGAGGGAAATTGGCTATAAGAAAACAATATATATATATATATATATATATATATATATATATATATATATATATATATATACACACATAACACATATAATTATATATATATATATATATATATATACACACACATATACATATATATATATATATATATATATATATATATATATATATATATATATATATATATATATATATACAGTACATGATCAGAGATTGTCAGTACATCTCAAATTTGTCTGCTTAGCCTTAGGTAAGAATTATTGAGATACTTTTGTGCCCTTGACCAAAGCATTTATGGCCAAAGGACACCAGGAGAGCCGTGCCCATAATAAGGGTACTGCAAATAATCAGATGAATTTCTCTGCTAAAGAACAATTTTTCCCATGTATGTTATTACAGTTGCACAACTATCTGTGCCAATCAGCAGCCGCAAACTGCATGAAGCCTCTTAGAAAATACTGCACCTCCTGGTCTGGAAACATAATCATTGCTCATCAGGGGGTCCCACAAATCATGGCGAGTGCCCACCACACAGGGCTGGGTCTGCTATTATTTATTCATTTCTTCAAATATTCAGGGCCTTGGTAGGAAGGGAGCAGAGTAGTAGTGCATTAATGCAGAAAGCCAGCCTCACTATGGTAATGCTGCATATAAATGTTGTTCTTAGCCACCTGCATGTGCACACGAAGAACGTTATAGGCCTCTGGACAGTCTGCACCTCACCCATGAGGCCCCTCTGGGCTTGCATTTATGCTGCACAGTGTAAGGGTTGTCTCATCTCTGCTGGGTTTCTGCTCAAGTCTGCAAATGCCTTCTAGCATGGGTCCAGCAATCCCCTAAAGACTTGTTTATTTTTGCACTCATTACTTATTTACCGCAAAGTCTCAAAATTAGGTAATTGGATGCACAGGCTGAATGTCAATGTGGTTAGGAGCCTTAATGTGCAAATAATATGAGAAACCAGAGTCCAGTCCCATTAGGTTCAGAAATCAAACAGGAGATAATTTCAGATACTTTTTCATTGAAAATATTTGCGTGCTTCAAAGGGACCCCTGTTTATGTCTATATGTTGTTGAATATTTACACTACACTACAGAATGGTTATAGTAAGTGAGCATTCTTTAGTGAGCGTGGTTTGAAGTGTATTATTTGTAATGCTGCCAAAGTTAAAGCGTTTTAACTTAATGTATCACGGTTTCTACAAAAATATGCACAACTGCTCTCAACATTGATAATTATAAGAAATGTTTCTTGAGCAGCATATTAGAAGGATTTCCGAAGGATCACGTGACACTGAAGACTGGAGTAATGGCTGCTGAAAATTCAGCTTTGCCATTACAGGAATAAATTACAAATTAAAATAGAAAACCGTTATTTAAATTGTAATAATATTTCATAATATTACTGTTTTTATTGCGTTTTTGGACTAAATAAATGCAGTGATGATGAGCATAAGAGACTTAAAAAAACACATAAAAATATTAATATTAGTACCATAAGAGTACATATTACAACCTTAAACCTTAATACTGTATGTATTACAACCGTACATACAGTATCACTACTAAGGTAATTGTACACTTTATGGGTAAAAAAGATGGTATACATACATTTACCTATTGAGGGTATTGCTCCAGTGATAAGCTGTTATTTTTGCACATTTTTTCTGACAGTGAAGAGGTTAATAATCAGAATGACTAGTGATTAGTTTTTAGTTGTATTTGCAATATCTGGCAGGTCCTTTTAGTTGTGCATATATTATATTATGCTTTCTTTGCAATGGTTGTTGGCATAGATGATTATTTTGTAGTGGGAGTAATTTGTAGTCTCGCAGACAGATGCACTTCAGTCTACGCAGCTGGCATTTAAAGGCAAAGTGTTTCATTTCTGTACAACTAGTGACACCAAACAGAATTTGCCGCAAACTGACGCCATTGAACTAAGATAAAAGTTGGCATGTTGGACTGTTGAAACAAAACATGTAATTTTAGTCTGGAATATGTTATATTTTGAAGAAGAAATCATAATATCATCCATTTATATATAATCTAATCAAGATTAATTCAAAGGTTCTGTGGTGATTAGAAGTGTGTCCAGTCATATGTGTACTTACTTCTGTAAACTCTTAGATGCTGTTTTCTCTGGAGAAACCTTGGATTCAGTGAATAGCTTAGTTTGTGCCCTCGAAACTTCAAAAAAAAAAAAAAAGGAAGACGGGTTTCTCATTTACTCAAATCAATTAATCTCTGTTGCTGTGCCACGGCATAGGACATGCGCCATCATCTTCAGGCAGGTTGCATAATTAATACTCATTAATAACAGAGAGAAGGAATAAAGATAACAAACAAAATTATGATTTAATGATGCTTCTTGCCTGGTTATGATGTGCTGTGACTTAAGACCACTTGTTGCTTTGCAAATTAATTGAGATAGATAACCTGTCAGTAATAAAGGAATATGATACCCCCGCCTAACGAAGCAGTTGCTAGAAATTATAAATTAGTGTGCCATGTGCAATGTGATGGCAATTCCATGATATATGAAAAATATTGAATATGTCTCATTATAATGCATTAGATGTTTTACATCTGAGTAGTTTTCCTGTTTGATTGATAAGACTTATGTTCAGAATAGAATTATGCGATTCATGAATAACTACAGCTAAGTGAGTGACATCGCTGATAGGAAGTTCCATCTTCATTCCATCTTCAATTTTGTATTAGCTGCTGTTAAAACCTAATTTTGGGGACAGGCTGGAGTCCTATACTTTGATCATGCTCCAACTGTGGTCAAATTGGATGATATTTGCACAGTTTAAAATCAGAATTTAACACCGTGCAACTGGGGCAGTACTCTATGAGTGGTTTTAATGATCATCCATTTTAAAAATGATCAAAATTATGAATTGATGCTGTGAATAACTTGAGTTTGACACAATTTATCATTCTGAAATATCCTATAATATCTTGGAAGCATATGGTTAAGATCCCTGATATTTAAAAAAAAATGCCAAAAGGATAAGCCGAAGTCACAAACTCTCTCTTTGCTAGCTTAGTATTTAACCAGACATGATGCCAACAGGAGAGCTGCAGGTAGGAAAAAAAATATATATATGTTTAATCAAAAATAGCAATGATTTCTACTAAATCGACCAGTATATTATCATTAGCGATAAGGATGTTCAGTGTTGCTTAGTTACTGAATCACTGAGCCGTGGTGATGCTCCCTGTACCATTTCTCATGCATTCGTGATTGGTTTGCACCTGGAGACTAATAAGGGACTAATTCGGGATGTGACGTGTGTTAGGATGTGATGTGCCCAAATTCCCAGAAAGTATCCTGAACCGATTGCATTAGATCAGTTGAATTCGGGAAGTAGTGTTTCACTATGCATTCAGTCTTTTCTGGGGTGATGTCACTTTTACAATTTTTGTGAAATCTATTAATATCACCCTGAGCCTCAGGTCTGCTGGACACTGAAAGTGAATTACATGTATAATAAAAGGTTCTTTTGTCTCCAGCTGGAAGGAAGCCTGCCGTTTGTGTCATTATCGGGAAGTATGCGCAAATGAAATCTAATAATAATCCAGAATGTACCATGGATTCCACAAAAATATTAAGCAGCACAGCTGTTTTGAACACTGATAATAATAAAGAAATCAGAAATGCACCAAATCAGCATATTAGAATGATTTCTGAAGGAGAATGTGACACTGAAGCCTGGATAAAAGTTCTACTGAAAAGGGCTGCTAAAATTCAGATTTCCATCACAGGGATAACATTTTAAAATATATTAAAATAGAAAAGTTATTTTAAATTGTATTAACATTTCACAATTTATGCCTTACGCCTTGAGACTGACAGCATATGAAACTTTTCAAAAATGTTATAGGCAAAATTGAAAGATTACAACTATTATGAAACACAAAGTAAGCATGTAAATAGTAACAAGAAAAAAAAATCTAACCTGGCTGACAGTCATTCCATACAGAAACAGTATTAAATCAGATATGAGAAAGAAAAAAATGTGACCTTAAAGTGTGACCCGGACCCTAAGAACGTCTCTCTCTTCACTACCTATTTGATATATATCTGTAAAATACTGAATTACTGAGATGTACTGATTTTGACAACCGGTCCTGTCTCCTCTATTTATTTTCTATTCCTATTAATTTTGCATGTAGAATGACAAATGATTTCCATTATAGGGCCTTTTTGTAGACTGTGAATGTTCCCTGCTAGCTGAAATGCACTCATCTGTGCCTCACAATTTTAAAGCATCTCTTCAGAGCTGTTGACACAGAAAAGTTTCAGTAGGTGCTTGCTAACAACTTAGAAGTACACCTGACATTTGACTTCAACTTTTGTAATCAGCAGGGGTTCTTCTCCTCTTTGGAAAATATAGGAAAAGAAAAGAAAATTCTTCTATTCTTTGCTGTAAACCAAGAGGGCTTGTTTCTCTAGCGCTGCCAAAGTTTGGCAATCAAACCGCAAAGTTCATAGGGTTTTTTGCAGTTGTGTGCAAACAATTTTTTATTCACATTAATGAGCTCATGGGGTAATTTAGATTACAACTGTTTGCTGTCCGCCTGCCCTAGACCCAGACAAAGGTTAACTATCATAGTTAATGAGACGAGTGGAAAAAATCTGAAACTGTTCTGCTCAATTCATCACTGTGCCGCAAGTAAACACTTTTTAATGACCTCTGATCCAGCCGTCTATTGTAAAGGTGCCATCTGGTGGACTGGCAGCACCACATATCTTGTCAAATAATAGATGAGCAGCAAAATGAACTCTGGGGGTTTGCTGGATTTAATCATTGTGTATTCTGCTGCTGAGATTATGCCTCACTGTGTCTTATAAGGGTTTATAAGGGTCCGACATGATTCATTTTATAATCAAAATATGACATTTTTGATTTTCCATGGTCAGTTTTATGTTAAGTTATTGTGTAAGAACACATTGAAAATATCAGGAATATACATGTTTTAGTTTTCACAAATCTTGACATTCTAACTTTCTGTCTATGTGAGAACTTTCTTTACCACCTCACCAGCTGGGCTGGAAATAAATGAAAGAGTAGAATTTTTCAAGACCGAAATGACCTCACACGTCCCAGGATCCTGCCAAAAAGGCATCATTGGATGCTGTTGAAAACCTCTTCACAGAAACACATGGTCCCATTCACACCTGCAAAACACATTCTTTCCTTCTGTCACTTCACTGCTGGGTCAGTCCACAGGGTAAAATTGTGATTTGGGCTCACCATAGAGAGCTTGCTTTGATGGGAAAGACTTCAGATTTTGCTGCATTTACAGTGCAGCAGTACCAGCTGACAGAACAGAACTTTGTGTCACTGTTTAATATTTCTCTGGAAACCATGATTTATTTTTTTCATGAATAGCAGTAAAAAATAAAAAGTCTTTACTTCCACTTTTGATTAATTTGATGCATCCTTGCTGTGTAAAAGTATTACATTTGATTGTTAACTATTAATTATGATATTGTTATTTTAAAATGAATTTTCTATTGTAAAAATATTTTTTTATAGTTATACTGTTAGATAATATGAAGATAAATTATAGTTAAATAAAATATTTAATTGGTTAGAAATTGCTCTTTGTGGGTGCAGCCTCAAGCTATTTTTTTAGTTAATAATTCTTATATTAATAATATCAATATGCATGTCAAATATCAATAAACATGTGACTGAAAAAAATCATTGGTCAAAAGATCTACTGTAGGGACCTCGCAACAAATTCAGGGCTAATTGCCCAATGCCAGTTTTTACTCACTTTTGGCACTTGTTCCTACTGTAAGTGTTGATTTTGGACCCTGGAAGTGTGTGTATCTTAAGCTGTTGTTGGTGTGAAATCAATTCTCGTAACGCTGATGTCAGTGCAGGCCACAGTCAGAAGCTTAGAATGAAAGTCTCTTTTTGAATGAAAGTCCTTGGCATTTGACATTGTGAACAAACTAGAAAGAAAACTGTATTTTCTATGGTCTCCATATAGGAATATCATGGAGATTGACAGTGAGTAACAGCACCCAGAGTCAATAACAGGCCTGCTTACTGATCTGTCAGTCAGATGTCAGAGCACCAGCACCATGTAATTCAGTACAACTGATTCTAATGACTCCTGACTGCCAGGATATGACCTGAGACTGGAACATCTGTAAGGTCTGAGCATTTATTCTACACGGAAATCCAATGTTTGTCCCTTTGTGAGTATAATGTTCAGTTCCTGTAAATGCAGTGTTTTGTTGATGGCTTCAGGTGTGGAGTTCAGCACAGGTGCCATGGTATTGTTCATGACATGATATATTGAGTTTTTCTTTCTCTGCTACAGGGATGTGTCCAGAATTCCAAAAATTGTAAACTGTGATTCGTCGACTCCCAAGTCAGAGGTGGAACTTTAGTAAAGCCTGATTTAGCATCCTAGGTTTCAATTTGAGCGAGTAGCAGTGTAAAGAAATGAAAGGTCACAATTTTGTTGATTTGCATGCCCACATGAGCCTCTGCTGATCCACTATATAGGTTTTTGTTGGATTGTTTTAAAAAAAATATTATTATATTTATTATTAAAGAAAAAGTAAAGTATTGTACAGTAAAGTGAAAATTTATTTACAGAAGAAAATACCAATGTTTACATTTCTTAAAAATACAATATATGCAAATACGATATTTTTATTATTTAGTGTCATTCGTGTGATTTGTGTCCTTAATAATTATAATAAAAATAATAAATGTTAATATTTATGGTTAATTTAAGATATTCAACTATAGAAATTCCCTAACAATAATAATAATAATAATAATAATAATAATGATAATAATAATAATCAATGTCACTATTGAAATCATTCTAATATGCTGATTTGGTGCTTAAGAAGCATTTTTTTTTTATTATCAATGTTTCAAGGTATTAACATCTTTAAAAAAAAAAAATTGTTTGATTTTATTTGATCAGTGTTTTATTATGTAACTCTTCCTAATAACAGGGTTCAAATTGTATTCGAAAACCTGGAAAAATATTATTATTTCTTTTATTTTATTATTTGTGATTTCCAGGTCTAAAAACATGTTGAAGTATGGAAAATATCTCTCATTATTATTATTATTGCTATTATTATTATTATTATTATTATTATTATTATTATAAAAAAATATTATTATTATCATTATCAGGGATTGTGGGTTATGCTTCTTGCTACTGTGAATCTGTGTTCCATATGCCATTGTAAAAAAAATTAAAAGTCTGGACGCACCACTGCTCTGCCGTGGTTTACAAGTGTGGCTCATGTGGTAGAGCTGTCTACTCCATTTGCCAGTTAAGAGAGGGAGACAGAAAGTGAGGAAGTCAGCTTTAAAGAAAGAGCAAGTACTCAGTAAATGTCAAATATAAAGCATGTGTGACGAAGACCGGCCTTTGTGTTTGGTCTCGATGGAGCCTACTGTTTAATAGAGGCCTGAGAGAGCTTGTGATCATCCAGCCGGCACAGGAGTGATCTAATGTGTGCCCACTCACCACTGTGGCATCAACACGGCTGCAATTATGAAAGAGGGTTGAATCAAACACTGGTGTGTGTTTAGCTTTACCCCATGCTGAGTGTCTGTCTTTACTGTTGTGAGTGCTTATGCTCCGATGCAGAAGCAAAAATGGAATCACTGAGTCAAGTGATCGCTCATCACAGCTGCAGTTCAAATGTCTTGTTCATTAAGTTGGAAATGTAATTGTGTTGCAGATGCGTGAATGCCACTGATGATGATGTGGTGCAATAACCTTAACACACAGATAAGACATTCAGACCACACTGAAAATATCAGATTCAGAATCTAATTTAAAAAGGTAATTTATTTCTTCTGCAAAATGCAAAGGAATATTTTTTGATAAATGTCCATGCAGTTAATTATATCCAGTGCTTAGGACCCCATTGACTTGCATTGTACTTACCAAAAAGAAAAAAAACATTCTTCTAAATATCTTCTGATGTTCTACAGAAGAAACAATGTCATAGATGATTTGAAAATCTGGATATAATTGTTTTGTTCAGGTTCGAATTTAATTCGATTCAGTACAATTCATCAAAAATCACACTATAAAAAAGATCAGTAAAAACAGTTAACCTTTAACATTAATACTTTTCTACACTGCAAAAAAATAAACATCAGAACTTGTGGTTATGAACTCTATGTAAAAACTATTTTTCAGACATTTGTTTTTCACAAAATGTGAATATTACAAACAGTATAATAAAATTATATTTAGTATACTAAAATTATATATGTATATAATAATAATTAATAATAATAATTTTTGTTCTTTTGTTTGTTTGTTTGTTTTTTGTTTTTGTTTTTTTGTTTTTTTTTGTTAATGAAAAAAATGAAAAACATAAAAAGACTTTCCTGAGCCATTCTTGAAAAGAGGATCAACCCATCTGACTTTCATGTGACTTTGTTGGGGTGAACATATTCGGACCACCTTACTTTCCTTATTTGGCGACTGTTAACACATTTCAGAGCATCACACTCCTGGGGTCTGTATAAGGTAAACAGCATCTGTGCTGCTGATAAATGAGCTGTCTGTCACATGTTTGTTTTTATCCCCCCACCTGAACAGCATTGAGGTCTTCAGAGACTACTTGCCAGCCGCGGTGCTACCATTTTGGCCCAGGCCTATGAGTAGTGAGTGATTTTCATTCTAGCGGTTCATCCAATAAGCAACCCGAGGAAAGCTTTGAGTGAAAGCTTCTCAGCCAATCAGCAGCTTCTACCCCACATGTGGACTCTGCATCGTCACCAGCAAGTGATCCAATGAAATGAATGACGTTGGCGGACGTCATTCATTCAAGACAGACACAGACAGTTTTGCTAATATGAAACGTAAAACAAAACAAAGCAGCTTACTTTATTTTAAATTCAGCAAGAAATGCTCCGAGGAACAGCAGGAGGAAACTCCTGCAATTTTAAATAATTTTGGACAGTTCCCTGCCCGACGTGTTGGGTAAATAAATGGAGAGAGAAACAGAACCTCCAAAGATATAATTCCGTTTCAGTCTTTTTGTGTATTGAACGTTCAAAAGAGATAAATGAAGTAAGCTTACTGCCAACAATTAAGGTGTATTTCTTTCTCCGCTTCAGCACAGAGCTAAGGACAGCGATACAAGTTGCTGTCCACAGTGCTGCAGAAAAGCGCTGGAATGGAGTTGAAGGGTTTTTTTAATTTTATTTTAACTGGCCCATCCAGTTTTCTGGAGGCCTGCCTACAATAAAAATCCTGGTGCCGCTGGTGCTACTTGCTTCATTCTTAGAGTGAAAACCCAGAAGAAGAATAAAAATCCTTTGGAAAACAAATGGATCTTAAGTACTTTCAGTGAGAGATACACTTCTTAATATATGTAAGCTACTGTACTTAAAGGAGTAGTTCACCCAAAAACTTAAATTTGCTGAATATTTACTCACCCTCAGGCCATCCAAGATGTGGATGAGTTTATTTCTTCATCCAAACAGAGAAGGATTTTAGCATTACATCAGAAATGTAGAAATTTTCGAGAAATTTAGCATTACATCACTCACCAATATATTGTCTGTGGATCCTGAAGTGACTGGATGCCGGTAGAATGAGAGTTCAAACAGCTGATAAAAACATCACAATAATTCACAAGTAATCCACATGACTCCAATCCATCAATTAACACTGGATGAAGTGAAAATCTGTGTGTTTTCATGAAGAAGAAATAAACATCATTAATGTGTTTTTAACCTCAAACCATTGTTTCTGAGTCCTCTATCCATATTGCTTTTTCCAGTGGAAAAATTAATCTTGTCTGAATCAGGACAGAAATATGTAAAGATACAAGCACAAACAGTTCTAAACAAATATGTTTTTCATTTGATGTGAGAATAGGGGATGGACTTTTTCACTGGAGGAAATGTTATTACGAATTATGGACTGGTATTTTGGACAGAAGTGATGGTTTAATAAGTCCTAACAATGGATTTGTTTCTTACAAACATGCAGCTTTTCACTTCACAAGACGTAGTTGAAGACCAAGAGTTGTGTCGAGAACTTGAGCATTATTGTTATTTTGTAGTTGTTTGGACTCGGCACCCATTCACTCCAAGGATCCTGTCATATAATGCTACATTTCTCCAGATATGTTCAGATAAAACAAACTCATCTACATCTTGGATGGCCTGAGGGTGAGTACAGCGTATTTTATTCACTATTCATTTAAGCCACAACTACTGTAGGTAAGTGAGATATACAAACCTATGAAGGGGCACACTGAGAAAAAAACAGAGCTGCAGGATTTACTTCAAAACATTTTAACATTTTAAATTGTAAATTTCACAAACAATTACAAAGAAACAGTAAGTTACACATTGAATTAAATGTGAAATTTTAAAATAAAAATACTTAATCATAGAAAACATAATTTTTACAACACAGTTTATAAGTACCATCACCATATACAGTAGGTGCTTTGGATATGAATTGTCAACTATATGAAGAATAGTTTTAAGAAAACTTGAATCAAAGTGGTGAAAAATTTATTTCTAGCTCTGTGATGGACATTCACCCTCCTGTGGTCCTTCAGCTGCTCATGGGTCATGGTCATGTTGCAGGGTGAACAATTTTGCAACTTCCAACTTCCTGGCTGAAGGCTGCAGGTTGTTTACTGTATTTTGTATCATCCATCTTCCCCTCTGTCCTGACAAACACTCCCTGTTCCTGCTGAAGAGAAAAACAAGATGCTGTTATCACTACACTTCACTGTAGAAATGGTGCTTTTTGAAATGCAAGATATTTTGGACCTTCGCCTGGTGTACACTTTTGCAAAACACTCCAGTTGTAGAGTTTTATAATGCTTTAGCACAGCATAAATAACACTTGATGTGGTAAAAAAAAAAAAAAAAAAAAAAAAAAACCCTCAACACTGTTGTGATATTGCATTTGCATGCACGCAAAGACCTGTGCTTTACTATAAGGGGTGCAGCTGCTTCAGAATTGCTATTAGTCTTTTTGTAGGTCTCCTGATAATGCTGCACTATGCTCCACCACTTGAAGCTATTGAAGTGATTTTATTCTCTCATTTTTATTTAAGTTGTGCATCTGTACAGTTGTAGCAGATAGTTTGCTTCAAAACACATTTCCAAGCTATGAAATCCTCAAGAAGCAGCCTTTTTTTGGATGTCACAAAATTGTACACTACCATTCAAATGTTTGGGGTCAGTAAAATGTTTTTGAAATAAATCTCTTTGCTCACCCAGGCTGTATTTATTAGATCAAAAATACAGTAAAAAAACAGTAATATTATGAAATATTACAATTTAACTATTAACTACAGTATTAACTATTTTATGTTTTAATATATTTTAAAATGTTATTTATTCCTGTGATGCAAAGGTGAATTTTCATTATCTTCAGTGTCACTTGATCCTTTAGAAATCATTTTAATATGCTGATTTGGTGCTCAAGAAACATTTTTTTATTATTATCCATGTTGAAAACTATATATATTTCTGTGGAAACCTTTTCTTTGCTTTTCTTTTTGATGAACTGAAAGAATAGAATTTATTTGAAACAGAAATCTTTTATAACATTTAAAAAAAAATAGTATCACTTTTGATCAATTTAATGCATCATTGCTAAATAAAACTATAAAATTTTTATGGAAAAGCTCTAAAATATCATGGAATTTTCCAACCGATTTTCAGGCCTTAAAATTTAAAATTCTTAAAACTTTATTTTAACTGTTTACTATTTTATTGTTATTTTAGAATTTAATTTAGTAAGTGTTGGTTAGAAATTGCTCTTTGGGAGTGCATTCTCGATAAAATAATTTTAAATTATTCTTATATCAGTATACATGTCAGGCATTAATAAACATATGACTGAAAAAGTTATGGAAAAAAATAATTTAAATACATTGGTTGAAAGATATTGTAGAGACCTGTAATAAAGTCAGCAGCCAACTGCAGCATAATTCACTCCCCAAAGCCATTTTTAAAAACATTTCTTTTAGTTTATTATTTGGATTTTAATTTTTTTATTTATTTATTTATTTATTTTACCAGCAACATCTGGGGATTTGGCTCTGGCCATGCAGAATTGCCTCTAGTTGTATATCCACATCTGCTATTACATCCCCATTTAAAGGCAAATCTCTTGCTCTAAAGCGATGACTCATGTTGGTTCCTCAAAGGAACAGGTTTCCACTTTGCTGTCCAAACGAACTGCTATTACGTCCAACTTTACAAGTTGCACTATTTGGCGTAGGGAACATGCTACTGTAGCTGAATGAAACATTTGGCAAACAGTAATGCTCAGTCAGCCAATTGATAATCAGCATGCATTTGTCATCTAAACTTTGTCTGAATCCAGTGCTCATTTTTTTCAACATTATGCATCAGTGTAAATCTGTCTGAAGTGCTTCACAGCCAAACACCTCTACTGTCGTTGTCCTTGGCTCTGTGAAAGCGAAATTCTCAAGGAACGTCCAAGTTCATTCACTTTTGTCACAGCTCAAGAACACTCCAAATCTTATTGAATCAGTTAGAAAAAAAAAAAATCACATCTGGGCATCACTCAAAACTCTTATCCGAAAAGAAAAAAAAATCCTAACCAGAAATGACACGCGTGAAATTGCGATGCTTTAAAAACAATGAGTGTAACATTCCATTTCGAACACAAGATTGTAATCTTTCACTGAGGAAGGACAGCGAGGCTCATCTACAGGGTGAACTATGAATTGTTTCACTGCCTTTTGTTGCCTGGCAGGAGCCATATTTAATCAGCCACATGTACCACCTTATTACCCTGAATTAAAAATCGGCCCACGTTGGCCCACACTGGCTCCCATCGAAAATTCTGCAAATCTGTGAATAATTAAATGAGTATGTGCTGGAACACTGGGTGTTAATAGATGGACGGACTGAGAGTCTTACATTCAGCAAGCTCGAATAAAAGAGCTGTTCCTGTGCTGCTGTGATAAGCTCAGACCTCCCTAATGGGTGCGTGAACGTCTCCGCTTCTCCTCCTACTCCAGTCGCCACAGAAACACATTAATGAATTATTCACAAGTGAGTACAGGGACAAAAAAGCATTGGGTGAAGTTTAGTACGTTTTTTTATTTAGATAGAAAGAGATTTATGGAATATAGGTGTCTGTGAGAAAGAAAAGGAATGGGACCTTGACTTCTCTGGCATTCAGTGCTGATGGAGTGAACAGTTTCTGCAGGTACACACCAGTAGCTTTACACAGCAGTGATGCTTTTGCAGCTGCTGATTCTGCAGAAAAAAAACTACTTGCAGTCTGAATTTTTGTGTGATATGGATACAAAGGCAGTCTTTCTATTGCATTCATACAATAATAGTAATAATAAATAACAATAATAGTTAACAACTTCTAATTTATTAAAAAAGGGTAGTTCGCCCAAAAAATTATTTCATGCTCCACAGAAGAAAAGAAACAACAAAAGGGGAACAAATTAGGGAAGAATTTTCATTTTATATATTATTTTCATTGTTAAAAGTGTGTATTTAAGGATCCATTCAGTAATATAATTAAACACGTCTAATTTATATGAATGCACGGCTGCTTTTTGAATGGCTATAAATGGAAAAACATGCAGAATGTTATAGTTCCTGGTGATGCAAAGTTGTTTCTGGTGATTCCAAAAATCTTTTTTTAGTCTCTCTCTCTTTTTCCGTTTCTCTTTGTTTCCATCTGTTTCGAGATGACATCATCCTCTTATATCTCTCCGGTCCGTTGTCACATTGTTCCTCTCCATCACATTCTGTTTATTCCTTCCTTAGATCTTTTATTCTCTGTCTTCTGCTCTGCTTCTCCTTTGCATACAGCTGTGTTTTATGCACGACATTAGAGCAGAGAGCGCTGACATTATTTAGCTTTCTGATTTAAAGCACATGAGTCACAGTAAATGTCTAGGGATAAATCTGCTCTCAGTCATTATTAATGGCAATGTGTTTGTGTCTGTCACTCTGTGTTTGTGCTTTAGCATTTAGCCAGTAGCTGAGCAAAAAAATATTTCAGTCAGACATCCTGCTGCTTATTTATTATGACGTTGTTCAATATGGGAAGAAAATGCATATGAACAAGCCCTAATGAACTTCCAAGCTAATTTGAAGCTAGTTTAGGTAGTGGACCAACATGGTCTTTCTGCCAAACCTGGTTAAGCAGAGGAATTTTGGTGTTTATACTAGCTACCTACTATTGTCTTCAAGACTTTATTTTTATAATAAACTTATTTTTTTATTTTTTTTTTACTTTTTTGACCTGTTTTCTTTAAAGAAGGGGTGGGACGAACGTTTTAGAGTGGAAAATCAGTTCAGATACACTATCGTTCAAAAGTTTGGAGTCAGATATTTTTATGTTTTTAAAATATATATTATCACCAAGGCATTTCAGATCATAATGCAAATAAATTTAAAGGAACAGCAGTTTGTAACATTTTTTGTAACAATATAAATATCTTAAATGTCACATTTGATCAATTATATATATATATATATATATATATATATATATATATATATATATATATATATATATATATATACTGTATACTTAGTTTCTTATTTTCCTTTATGGAAGGTGTTTAGCCCTAATCATGAATTTCTGATTTTTGTCTGTAGAATCACAGATGACGCAAAAGCTAGCATCCAAAACACTGCATACTTGTCAACAGGGATAATATGCAAGAATGCAGTGCAGCAAATGTTATTTTTAATTGTACATGGAGATATTTCACCAGAATGATGAACGGGAGCTGGCATGTTATCACACACGCATGCACCCACACATTAAAACCAGCCACAGATTGTCTAATAACTGTCCACAGCAAAGCTCTGGAGATATTCGAGCTAAACATAAGCTAACCTCAAACTTGTGTTTGATTTTGAGTGATGTCTTACTTTATCCCTCAGCTCAGCTATCACCCAAAATATCCCCCTTACCTGAAAAATGCACTACTCATCATCTTAGAGAGAAATTACAATTTATTTTTGTCTCTTCCATTCAGATAAGTGGGGATTCGGTGTGCCTCTGTTACACGATGGGTGGGGGTCAAACCATGAGAACTGCTGGAAAGGGAAATTGTTGGCAAGCTGGCTTTGAAATAATTCTAAGGCACCACATGCTCTCCATTCCCCTACAGACAACTGCGGTTACATACACAGCACTCACCAATGTAATGGCAAGAACTAGCTAAAGCCCTGAATGGTGCACTCCACTCCGATTTCTGACTTGTATGATTGAATTGTTGTTTTCTTCTTGTTTGGTGGTTTCCTCCCAAGTGTTTTTTGATTATACATGTCACTTCTCAGATGTTTCTTTGAGTATAAGAGACTGCTGAAGACTGGACACAGTGCAGAATTGCAATGCAATAAGTCATTTTGTGTCAGCGAAAGCTTTGCTTTTGTGAATTTCATGGTGGTTTAATGCTGTTCAGGTTCAGATATTGGATAAAAAGAACCTTGACTGCAGACTTCAGAAGCAGAACTGTTGAAACTTACTTTCGGCCTGTTCTCTGATCTGTTTTACAGGAAGCTATTGGAACGCGGCGTCATTTAACACGCCATCCTCGTACCTGCACTTCTCCACTTTTCAAGGAGAAACGAGTGCAGATATCTCCTTTTACTTCAAGACCTCTGCTCCCTATGGCGTGTTCCTGGAAAACCTTGGAAACACGGATTTCATCCGTCTGGAGTTGAAATGTAAGAGCCTGGCTCATGTTCTCTTTGTTTCTTCCTCTTTTTTTATCCCTTTCTCTGTGTCTGTCTGTCTGTCCTGCTTCTCTCTGAATCCCATGGTTGTGCAATTACTGCTGTGAAGTGTGAAATTGGAAAAAAGGAAGTGCTGAGCATGCACTTTAGAAATTTATCAGTACATCGCTTACTCTCCTCTTCAGTGAATGGGTGCCGTCAGAATGAGAGATCAAACAGCTGATAAAAACATCACAATTATCCACAAATAATCCATACAACTCAATTCCATCAATTAATGTTTTGTGAAGTGAAACGCTGTGTGTTTGTCATAAACAAATCATTAAAAAATCATTAAAGCATTTTAACTTTAAACCGCAGAATATCAGAATAAGAAATGATGAAATGATGAAGAAAAGTCTGTTTGCAGCACTGATTACAATACATTCGCCTCATATGTTCTGCTGATTGTTCTCTGCTGAATACAAATGGAAGCTTAAGAAAAAGAAAACAGGCGATTTAAAACATTCTGCATAATTGCTTATAAATGTCTATTTACTGACATTTTACAGCCAATTTCCGCAAAAATGCCTAGATTATACATGAAGCAACATAACTGAGGATTTAAATTTTTTTGCTGTGTAAAAAATAAGCAAAAGAGGCGAATCTCTATCATGCAGATTGAGTTTTCACCCTATAAGCCGAGCTGGCTGCTCCTTCACACTGTTTACTGCACAATAGGCAGTACAGAGCACAAAAATACACCATTGCGGATAAATCTTGTGTTGAATGCGGTGTTTCATGTTTCCTGAAGTGGCTCATTGTTGCAGAACGATTATTCGCTCCATAATGTATTGTCTTTGTAAATCTCTGAATGCTGTTGTTATGTGCTTTGTCTCCCATTTCTGCACCAGTTGATTGTTCTACTCTTACTGTACCTAGACTGAAGGCCAGAGAAGAAAAGAACAGATTCAGCATTTACAATAGCTAATGGTTTTTGTGCATACACAAACATACAATAAATTTCAAGTGTATTTTGGATCTTAATGATAAACAATGTCTTTAATAATTTCTTTTACACCTTAATACTTTCGCTTATATGCCTTCTCGGAGGTGTACATCAGATAAAAAATAAAAACAGCAGTAATGTCTTCGTGTCGCTCTGATTGGCTGATTGCTCTGTCAGTGTCATGACACACATCTATTGTGTTCACAACCAGTCTGCAAATTGGCCTGAATGAATCAACCTGGTGAAAATGGATGGACTGATTACAAAATAAACAAGTCCCCACTTTTGGTCTCATCCAAATCAAATGAAATTCTGTTATAATTAATAAGCTGTAAGCACAAATTTGGTAACTATTTAAGATATGAGTACATAATAATCTCTTTTATGTACTTTTGCTTATTTTACCTTTTTAATATTATATTATATTTTACTAGATTAGATTAGATTAGATTAGATTAGATTATATAATTCAAAATAGTTGTGTTCTTTTCAAATAATGTGGTATTCATAAATAGAAAGTGAATATAAACAAACAAACATATTATATTAGGCTATCCGTTCCCTGGTGATAGTGGAGTGCCTCATAGTTGTGTTCTATGTGCGTCACTGATTAAGAAGTTATATTAAAATTATCCTTATGTGATGAGTATTTAAGAATTCTGTGTTCTTGGTAGCAGGAAATCATTTCTTCAGTTTTTACACCCTCACACACACACTCACACACACACACACACACACACACACACACACACACAATCCTGAGCCAGGAGTGTGTTCCCCAGCTGTCTCCAAAGTCTTTGGTGTATCTCCCAAGGGCTCTGAAGACACACACGGAGGGAAGGAAAGCTGCTTAGTGGCTCCATTTGTCAAATTCACACATCCTGAAGCCTCCCTGTCCTCATCTCAGGGGCACGAGGGAATGCAAGGGTTATGGGTTATGGTGAGGCAGAGGACGTCACATTCCCTGCTCTCTCATTTACACACATTCCAGAATCCATACATAACCCATTATTTTTACACCCTACTGCTTTACCCTTCCTTTGGACTGCGAGTAGAAGCAAATCTTGTTCTCTTTCCTCCATTTTTAAATAAAAATAGAAAAAACATAAAAGCTTCAGGTGAGACCGAGCAGAGAGAACAGCGACTCGCTTAGTGCTTTCTCAGAGGCTGGTGACAGCAAAACATCAATCACTTGATGGAGGAGTGCAGGGAGAGAGACGGCCAACCAGGCATTATGCATACAGCACATGTAAAAGTCTGCAGGCCTGTCCATGGAGAAGACCGCACTGAGTGTTTGTGCTGATAGCAGGCCACGGATGCATACAAAGTGGCCCTGAATGAGCCTGGCATGATCGGAATATGGAGGAAACAGGAAAGCATTAGCGCTTATTGCTGCTCGTTTTGCCCCAGCAGTGTCACGGCCCTCCAGAGAGCAGAAGCTTATTGGCATCAGAGATCACTGAGGGTCTCGACATGACAGATGTGCTGCCTTTCCATATTCAGCTCTCATTCAGGGGCTTTACTCAGCTAGAGATTCTGCATGTAGCAAAAGAGGAACTGGCTGGTGTGTAGGAAAGAAAAATTACAAATAAGATCACATCAATATTTAATTATTTCTCCTAGAAAGCAGTGAGATTCAGTGGAGACTTTTGCTCAATCTCCTGATTCTCAGATTCACAACCTGGGAAGTTCACTATCAAAAGCCAGAATATGAACTTCTCTTCAAATTCCTCTGATACCAAATTATCTGCGCTAGGCTACCTATTAATTTTATAGATTGATACATGTTCAAATTTGTCTTAATTGCATGTATACTTTTATTTCTTTAAAGTAAATTTTTATTTTATTTTATTTTTTAAAAAGTCTCTTATGCTCACAAAGGTTGCATTTATTTGATTTAAAATGAAAAAAAAAACAGTAATATTGTGAAATATTATTGTAATTTAAAAAAAAGGAATTATATTAGTTTAAGTAATTTTTTTGTAAATGTAATTTATTCCTCTTATGATAAAGCTGAGCAGCCATTGCTCTAGTCATTAGTGTCACACAATCCTTTAGAAATAATTTTAATATGCTATTTAATGCTCAAAAAGGATTTCTTATTATTATTAATGATCAAAAAGTTGTGCTGCTTAATATTTTTGTGGAAACTGTAATACTTTTTTCAGTATTACAGATTTGTTGATGAATAGAAAGAACATTTATTTGAAATATAAATCCTTTCTGTAACATTACAAATGTCTTTACTGTCACTTTTGATCAATTTAATGCATCTTTGGTGAACAAAGGTATTAATTTCTTTAAAAAAGAAAAAGAAAAAGATACTCTTTGGTCCTAGTAGTGGCACAGAAATTACACACTTTACCATTTTTCTGATGTTTTATAGAGAATAGAGAGAGCAGAATTAATCTAAATAGTTGAGGAAGACACATTAAAAACCTCATCAGCCTGTCTCATGAATATTAATTAGGTGATGTAACATTCACCCAATAGTTTTAAATAATTGAAGCCAAGTGGGTTCTAGCTATTTCAGGGGATGAGCTCTTGCATTAAAGAACAACTATGCTAAGTGCAATGATCAAAGACATCAATCTAGCATGTTTACTTTCCAAAACAATTAAAAAGAGCACAGACGGATTTACCACTTACCATTTGCGTGTTCATTCAGGCTACTGCCATTCAGTCGTAAAGCCATTGTTTTACATATGCAGACTACAGTTTTCCTTCTTTGCACCGAGGCCAAGCAAAACAAAGCTGTTAGAATACAATGATTATCTCCCAAAAAGTTGAGAGCAGTGCAGTCAAACTTAGAAAGTTGCAATGATTCCTACATCCCTGAGAGCGGACAGTCAAGTAAAGAGAGCAAAAACACAGTTCAAGAGTGCATGTGTACTGTTGTGTGTGTATCAGTGTCTGAGTCTAAGCTTCTGTGTCTAAGCTTGTTGACGGTACTGGTAGGTCAGAGCTTTTCTCTAAAGCTATATTCAGCGGCACCCAGCGTAAAAAGGGCCGTACACTCCAGAGCTTTTTCACTCTAACCCAAGCTGACGATGAGCCGAAGAGTGATATTTCATTCCTGACATTAGATGGCTGCAGAAATACCCCTGTACAAACTTTACCTTCCTGAAAAGAGAGAGTAAAATCAGGCGTGTCATATAGTTCTTTGCACACCACGAGACCAGCAACTCTACATTCCATCTTGCCTTGCATCTTCTTGTGGCAGTATACTTGGCGTATAGCCGTTACTTATGTGTGTTTTTGTGGAGCCAGTTGGGTGTAACTTCAGAAGCTCCAGACACGTGTGCAAAAGCGCCATTCTCATTGGTCGTAGGACAAACCAAAAAAAACGAACCCGATTGTTTTTAAATTGACGCTTTTACGCTCGTTTTTTCCGCGTCGGTGTGCACACTCACATTGGCGCCCTTTTTAGTCTAGCGGCGAATATCGCGCGCGAAATTCGTCCCGGTGTGAACAGGCCTTAAGAGTGTGTTCGGGCCAGTTGTATGTGTGTGTGTGTGTAGGCAGAGAAGCAGATTGTGAAATTGAAGCTCTGCACCTTTTTTCTAGCCTGTTGGGTTACAGTCGAATGCCTGACTCCTAATCCTACTTCCTTATTTTGGCCTGCCTGGTTTTCTTCAGTTACGGCTCAAAACTGAGGCACAGTGAAATCCACTCAGGGCATGAAATGAGTGGAGGGCACCACGTTGGGTTACAGTCGAGTGGGAGTTTGATTTCAGTTATACATCTAGATCAGCTGCCCTCTGTGTTCTGACTTGGGGCAGCATGCTAAATCAAGTCTTTTTTAAAAACTGTTTTATGCATTATTTAGAGTGTTGTTAAATATTATTTTTATAATTTTATCTTAAATATTTTAGTGATTGCTCTAAAATTATGTGTTATTATGTTTTATTTTGTTGAATTATTTAACAAAACTTTGTTTCCACCATAGAATAAAAAATAAAAAAAGGTAATTGTGACTTTTTATCTCACAAATGTTTTTCTTGCAATTGCGAGTTTATTTCTCACAATATGGAATTCTCTTCTCAGAAGCAGAGTTTATATCAATTCTGAGTTTATGTCTTGCAAATCTAAGGGGAAAAAAATCACAGAATTGCAAGGGAAAATGTCATTATTGTGAGATAAAAAGTCACAGTTACCTTCTTTATTTTTAATCTCATTTTATGAGTCATTTTATGTATTGTTTTAATGGTGCTTAAACACCAAAACATTATTTTACTGTAAATGCATATTTGTCTAAAGAAGGTTGATGTAATATTTTAATTGTGGTAAAAGAACCATTCTTATTTTTATTGTTGAAAACTGTTGTGTTTTCAATCCTAATCTAAAAGTAATGTTTTTGTAGCAACAACCGTGATACTTTTTTTTTTTTTTTTTTTTTTATTCTTTGATGAATAGGAAGTTCAAAATAACAGCATTTATTTTTACAATAACAGCATTGACTACACATTCTCATTCTAAATAGAAAAATAGAATATTATGATGTTTAAATACTTTATTGCATGGTACACCCTCAAAAAGTATATCAAAATGTCACCTCTATAGCTCTGACTGTCAATGAGCTCTGAGCCAAATCCTTCGATTCACAGTTGATCAAATCTCTGCTCTCTCTCTCTCTCTCTCTCTCTCTCTCTCTCTCTCTCTCCCTCTCTCTCTCACTCACTCTGTCTCTCATTCTGCTGGTGCCCTCTGTTGACATCTTCTAGCATTATCTAGTACAATCTCCTTATTGTAACTCTGGCATTAGCCCAAGGGCAAAGAGCCTCTCGATGGATGATTGAATGATGGGTGGATGCCCACATCTTCCACCTCAGCTCCATCTCAAACAAAACACGCTACCCCCTAATACCTCATATGAGGAAATCTTGAAACCAAACACAAACCACCATTGAATATTCATGCCTAATTTCAAGGCATAACTGAGCTTATAACTCTCCCTTTTCCTTTTCCATTTCCTTTTTCATACTAAAATTATTAATTAAGCTCCACCAATTCATGTTTTATACTTGGTTTCAAGCTTTCAGTTGGATTCACTCATACAGTATGAATGCAGTCTAACTGTCTCCTCTTTGTGTTTGGAGTTTTTCCGAAGCTAACTGGTGCTTAATTACAAAAGTTTACATATTTTTATGTTCAAATTATGCTGTTTCTTTCTTTTAAGGGCATATATTAATGCATTAACACACTGGAATGGTTCTCATTTCTGCAGTTTTTGGATATGGAAATAGCTGTTAGACTTGTCAGATCTTCCCAAAAGCAGTATTATTTATTTATTTAATTATTTTTATTTTATATTCTGTCCACAGCAAAGCTCTTTGCCTGGGTTGTTGGCTAAATGTGGATATAGCTTGGATCCTCTGTGGGCTCAGATGGTGGGAGTAGGATATAAGACTGCCTTACATGGATAAAAGAGATCACCCAAAACTTAAATACACTCACCCTTGTGTCTTTCTAAACGTTTATGTTTTTCTTTCTATAAAAGATATTTTGAAAAATGTTGTTGAATGTTGTTTGTCCATGCAATGAAAGTGAAAGGGATCCAGAGTTGTTTTGGACCCTACTGACTTTCATTGCACACTACAAAAAAATCTGGTGTAGAAACTATTTTCACACAGAAATTGTTAGTTCATCTCACAAATAATTAGAATAGCAAGTAAAACAATTAAACTGAATAAAATACACATTTTTAAGTAGAAAGACTGAAATAGTATTTTTTTTAAACACTCCAATAATCTGAAAAAAAAAAAATATATATATATATATATTATAGTATATGGGCAAAAACGTTCATTTTTTGGGTAAACTAAGCTTTAAAATATTCTTTGGGAAATAGTGACATCATGATTCCCCAATTTCAAATACAATAATTTAAGAACCTAAAAAAAAATATGTATAACCTCTAAAACAGTATGTGTAAATATGAAGAATATTTTGATTATCCATTACAAGACCCATTTAAAGAAAATTCTGGTTTATTGCATTAGAATTTCATTCTGACATGCAGATACCAGAGTACAATGCAAATTAGCATTCACCATCTGTATAAAAGTCATTCATTAAATGCATTGGGCCGCAACTGCTGTTGGTTTGGTAGATCTGCTCTCAGCCGGTTTGGCGGGCGATCTAATATATCCATATAAACACCAACCCACTTTTTCACTGCCATGCTGTTTGGCTTGTTGATTTTGTTTAGTTTTCCTAGTGAATGCTAGAGCAGCGCTCCACTGAATGCCCTCAGTTGTGTTCAGCGGAGTGGTCCACACAGATAAACAAACACACACACAAGTGAAAAAGCTCCCCAAGAACAGTGGCGGACTCTTGATGCTCAGTGCTGGCTGGCCAAGTGCAGGAAATCCAATTACAGGGATCAGAGGGCTGAGAATGGTGGAGCAGCCCTAGTCCAAACTACACACCTGCCAGACCTGCCCTCTTCCTTCTCTCTCTCTCTCTCTCTCTCTCTCTCTCTCTCTCTCTCTCTCTCTCTCTCTCTCTCTCTCTCTCTGTCTTTTGCTGTCTCTCTCTCACAAATGGTCTGCAACATTCTCAAAGAAGGAGTCACCCATATTATAACTGGCTAGTTCTTTTAGTTAACAGTTCTGCTGAAGCATGTTGTTACAGTGGAGCTGAATTTTTGTTTTCTGAGAGCTTTGTTCTTACTCACTTTTGTTTTCTATTATTTTTTTTTTCTTTTGTTCTATTATTTTTTTTCTTTTGCTCACTGTTTTACGAAGGTCATATTAAATCTTTTACTATGGCATCATCATTTTTTGTTACTTTTTCAGTTGACTTATAAATTTTTACCCCTCTCCCAGGCCTATAATTTCAATCTTAGACTATGATTTATGACTATGACTAAGTCCATCATAAAAAGATGAATTATTAAAACAAAGATAATCTATATGATTTCACTCTGCTGTGGCATAATTTTCATTACACTAAACATCTGTGCCCCTTATAAAGTTCGAGGTGTAATTTTGTTAAACTTGTGTTTACTTGTGTTAGCATGTGTGCTTATAACTGAGCTAAAATTAACCTCAGTTGCATTGTTCTGTTGGCACTGGGCCATTGCTCACAGGGTTCTGGCTCACCATGTCATAGATCTCCTTCTCCAGTTCAGAATTTGAGATGAACATGTGGTTCTGTGGATGCCAGTCGAACACTTATTCCTAATTCCTGCAACATCTGCATCAGAATGTAGTACAGTAAAATAGCACCCCCTACTGAGAGCAGCAGGAACTCGTGTCACTCCACACAAAAGAAACCAGAAAGCAGAGCTCCTTTATTTTCTGGCATAAATAACAAATAAAACTAACTGTAGGAAGCTCACAATAGCAGATATTGTTAGGAAAAGCTGATCATAATGGCACAAATGAGTTGTGTTTGGACAGTCCATTGTGTGTGTCTCCCTGCAGCTGCCAGGTATTTGGTATCATATCACAGCACTTTTCATAGCTTCCTAAGATGGTGACAATAGCAGCGGCTGACTATCACTGCAGGCTTACTGTGCTGCCGACACTAAGCGAATCCAATTTAGTTCTTGCCTTCAGCATCTATGCAGCCATAATAACCCCTGCCAGACAAAGCCGGTCAGCCCAGTGAATTTAGTGACATACATGTCTTTTTAAATAATTTCACTTTAGTGTCGAAATGGCAGGCCTTTGTTTTTTCTTGGCTTTGTGCAGTACATATATTAGCATGTGTGTGTCAAATTGCTCGTTTTAAATTAATATTTACCCCTCTGGTGCTATAGTAAACATGAAAGCCCTCATTTCCATTTTGAATTCTGGAAATGTCGGTCAGCTGAGCTAAACCTCAGAACATAACATTCTGACCATATGGGGACAGTTTGCATATGACTTGTGTTAACAAATTTTGGTCTGTTTTGAAATATTGGCTTGTGAAAATGAATAATGAGAAAAGGAAACAAATAAGTCCCTGTTTTGAAACAGACCAATTAGAATGTCTTAAGGTTCTCACACTGTCATTTTTGTACACTATAATTCAGAAGTTTTGGCTCAATGAGATGTTATAATCTCTTATGTTTACCAAGTAAAATACAGTAATATTGTGAAATGATGAATACAAATTTAAAATCATATAAAAATCATATTTAAAATAGTATTTTTAAAACAATTTTGAATCCATCCTTGCCGAATAAAAGTGTTAATAAGTGTTAAAAAATCTTACTGGACTCAAAATTTAGAACAAAATCTAACTGTCATTTAATGCATAAATGAGTGGTTGATATGTCATCCCATGATGTTGATCCACAAATATACGTGATTTGAATAGCATTTCAATAAGGATAGATGGTGTTTGTGTTGACTATCAGACTATCAAATGAGCTCCGGTCAACCTCTCTAGAAAATCCTCTGTAATAAATGCAATGCATGTTGTACATAAACATTTCAAAGGTGTCTCGAAGTGACACCAACTCGCTGTCTGAGCATCTGAAGCCCTTGTTTTAGGAAATTATCATGTGGCGTCATGAATAAGTATGAGACTGTGGCTTATCACTGGATACAGTATGCAGTCTTTAAACACAATGGCACTACAGCGTTCGTGTCAGACAGTAATGTTGGATTGTGGTTTGGTTGGTGGCACTGTTGCTCTGATGTATTTCTGGTGTCAGGAGGATGATTCTAAATCAGAATTTATCAAGGGTTAAACCCCAAGAGGCCTGGCCCTCTGGGGCTAAACATGATATACCACAGCAGTCAGGGCTCAAACACACCTCACGCCTCTTCTCCTTTCTCCTGCCGTAAATACCATCTCCTCCTACAGCAGTATAGCTGTCAATCTTCACTGTTTATGTAGGAGAATATGCAACACTGACTCATTAAAAGCCTAAAATGAATTCAGCATGGTGAATAAACTCTCCAACTCAGTTTAGGGCTGTTAAGAGGAATTTTAATGACGTGCTTGAGCGAGTTTGGTAATTCTGCATTTTAAGTCACAACATTGGATTGTTGTTCTGCAAAACAATTATTAAGCAAAACAATTACATATGAACATTAAATGAGCCATTTAATTAAAACATGCAGAACAACCTGTGGTTGACATTCCAAATAATTTTGTAGTCAATTAATCTAGCACATAGAAAAATAAGGAATGTTTTACTTACAAATTAAAATGTAGGTTTAAAATAACTGTTATAAAGTACATAAAATGTTTCATCACCAATTACAGTTTCAATATAATGCATATTAAATTAATAGTTCACTCAAAAATGAAAATTTGCTTAAATAATAAGAATAAGAATTACTCACCCTCAAGCCATCCAAGAAGTAGATGAGTTTGTTTCTACACTGGAACAGATTTGCAGAAATTCAGCATTACCTCACTTGCTAACCAGTGGATCATCTGCAGTGAATGGGTGCCGTCAGAATGAGAGTTCAAACAGCTGATAAAACATCATGAAAATTCACACGACTCCAGTCGAGTTAATTTCTTGTGAAGTGAAACTGTTGCTTCTGGCCAAAGTTCATACTAAAACCGTGATCCATAATAATGCTTCCTCCAGTGAAAAAGTTCATCCCCTCTAGAACTGTTTTTGCTTGTAAACAGTGCTTGATCTGTGCATGTTTCTCTTCTTATACAGAAAAGATGACTTTTTTTTCACTGGTGAAAACAATATTATGGGGTATTTTAGCCGGAAAGAAGATTTTGAGATTAAAGACATCCTAATGATGGATTTGTTTGTTGCAAACACACACACAACTGATGGACTGTAGTGGTGTGGATTACTTGTGGTTTTTGTGATGCTTTTATCAGCTGTTCGGACTCATTCCGACGGCACCCATTCACTGCAGTGGACTTATTGTTGAGCAAGTTATGTAATACTAAATTTCTCCAAATCTATTGAAGAAACAAACTCATCTACACCATTAAATTCCTATAAAGGCTTAATTTTAAGATTTTTCTAATTTTTCATATAAAATTCTTCCTTTTCTTTTCTAAAAGGCTTAATTTTAAGATTTTTCTAATTTTTCATATAAAATTATTCTATTTTTATTTTATATTTTAATTTATTTTTTGTTATACATGTTCTTGCTCAGAAGAACAAGTGGTGAAAGTTTCAGGGGTCTGCTGGACATTATAATAGTTTGAGTGGTCTCTCTGTCTGTTTGTTTCTCTTCATAGCCCCCACGGTGGTGTCGTTTTCGTTCGATGTAGGAAACGGGCCGGTGGAACTGAACGTGTACTCTCCTACCCTGCTGAACGATGACCAGTGGCACCGGGTCAGTGCGGAGAGGAACACGAAAGAGGCCATTCTGCAACTAGACCAGAAATACAAGGAGGTCAGACCTGCACCTACACAGGGACACACACGCCTGGAGCTCTACAGTCAGCTTTATGTGGGTAAGGACCACATGTACATCCACATATGGTGTATATATGGATTCATGTGGGTGAGGACTTCAGACAAACACATTTTTCCATACGCCCACCCCTATAGTACTGAAGCCTGTTAATACTTAGTTATATTGTTGGAGGTTGGATGACTAATGTTCTTTGGTAGGCATTCATAATAATATTATTGATGGGCTGCACAACTCTTGAAAATCTGATCTCAAATGAGATCTGTTGCTGATTAGGATATAAAAAAAGAATATTTCTTCATTATCATGTTCCAAAAATACACAATTCCCCTTGAATCTTTCCATCCTCAGCTGTTCTTTTGCATTTTAATTATTCTCTTTTCTCTCTCTATCTCTTTTCCACTCTTTTTCTCTGTCTCTCGCTGTTTCTGCTGAAATATCAGCAGTTTTCGCGCACAGTGCTCTATGTTCTTGTGTGTCTGAAAGTGAAAATGTATTTATAGTCAGCAGCCTAAATGCAGGTGTAGCTATTACAACTTGCACTTAATGACATGGAACCCTGGGGAACCTGTTCACCTCCGGAGTATGAAAAAGTCCACTGTAAAGAAAAGGAAGTTGAAAATTGGTTTGACTGAATATGGCTGAAAAATATCTCAGACACAGCAGGAAATGTGACAAATAATGGTGTCATGTGCTATGCTAACATTAGCAAGGAATCATTTTATGGCTTTAAAGTGTGAACAAGCAGTGTCACTCATGAGGCAATTATCTCTTGAACAGAATGGCTTTGGGCTTTCATTGTGCTATTTTGTGCTTTGATTCCTTTCAACAAATGACTTTGATGCTCATTAAGAAAGGGGAAGATAATGCACCCCTGTGGCTCTCTTGAGAGAGCTTTTGGAAAGCTTGTCTAGCTTGTGTATTTAAAGCTTGACGTCTGGAAAAATTTCCGGATTTCCAAGAAGTTTTTATTGATATCGAAGTGATTGGGTTTGTAAAGGAGAATTCTACAGTACAGGAAGTAAACAGGTGTGTATTATTATTATTATTATTATTATTATTATTATTATTATTATTATTATTATTATTATTATTATTATTAATGTTTGATAATCGGATTATATGACATAATAAAATATACTATGCTATGTAATTTATTCATATATGTGATCTAAAAAATTACAGTGCATTTAATTGTTCTTTAAATTACCTAAAGGAAGAATGATTATTTATGTTTATTCCTCGGTATAACTTAACAGTAATCATATATTTTATATGACCACAGCTTTGATTTTTTTAAAAATTGAAATAGATATTGTGAACCAATTATCTTAGCCAGCTCCAGCTGTGGTTTCTCCACCAAAGTTAAATTAGATACCATTATTATAGTAGACCTTGAAACTAATCCAAATACTTTTCACACGCTCAAAGTCTAGTCTGACTGTCCCTTTAAAGAAATAGTTTACCCAGAAATGAAACATTTCTACAGATGTACTCAGCCTCAAGCCAGCCAATACGTAAATGAGTTTTTTTCTTCATCTGAACAGATTTGGAGAAATTTGTCATTACATCACTTGCTCACCAATGGATCCTCTGCAGTGAATGGGTGCCGTCAGAATTCCAGATTTTCAGAATTTCATCTGATAAAAACATCACAATAATCCACATGATTCCATCAGTTAACATCTTGGGAAGTGAAAAGCTTTGTATTTTTTCATTTTTCATGCAAATTTTTCATTTTGTGGTGAACTATTTATTTAAAGGGACAGTATATTGGATACTGCAACCAGCAAAATCATGGATTGTTAGTCTATATATTGCACTACCCAAGCCATAACCGTCTCTATGTCTCATTAGCATGTTTGTCCATGAAGCAGATTCAATTTTCATTCTTATTCTCAACAGATCTAAAGAATATTGGACTGGCATATCAATTTCATTATCACACACACTAGGGTTAGGTGTAATGAGTTTTGCAGTCCAAATGAATGTTAAAGGTTGTCTGATACTTGTCCGTTGTTTCAGTAGAAATGTAAAATGTTGGCATGACTGTTCATGGAGAGCAACTCTCAGTCTTTACACCTGACCCTCAGTGGGGAAAACTAGCTGGTTTATATCCACTGAGTGGACCTGTCCAGACCTGTCAGGCCTCTGTCTGGCCTCCTCTTCTCTTCTTATGAATTTCTCCATGCTCAGTTTTTCAGACCATTCAGTCCCATGCCATCATTTATTGGTAAAGCAGATTGCCCTTTACTTCTGTTTCACCCATGAATGCTTGTGTCTATTTGAATTTGTTTTGCATTTATTTTGGTCACGTTATATTTAATGGAGGATTAAATGCTTGCTCGTTCTTTATTGTCATTCACTCCATGTCAAATAACAAGCAGACCTTTGATTTAGCAACCACTAACACGTTTGCATTCGTTTACAGTATTATAATATGCATTTGTCTGTATTCCCTGTTTGCATGTCTCTTTAATACTTCTTTACTATCCACCATCAAGTTGCTTCTTGTGATTTATTTTCTTTTTGTGTTCTCTTTTCAACCTAGCCTTGATTATGCATTATGCAAGTTTTCTCATCACTGCATTTTTATTTTTTTTATTTTTATTTATTTTTTTATTTATTTTGTTGGTGTTGTTTTATTTCTTTCATTGCTTGCACATCTGGGTGATATTGGTTCTCCAAAGGGAAGCCAGCATCATGGGCCTGTCAGGACAGTAGGTAACTTTTTTGTAAAAATTTCATCAACAAGCAGTCTAGTGTAACCTGAAACTACCAGTCTGTTTGTCTGTCTGTGATATTTTGTCCAGGTAATCTTTTGATTTAATATACGTAAGGCTACAAATATTGTATGCACTGCATTGGTAAAAGCAATATATATATATTCCACTGGGCAGGATGGTCTAATAGATGTAATATGCTAATTCATTATAGTTTCATTAAAGAATAATTTCCAATTCAAGGCTCATCAGAGATGGAGGCAGTGAACTTCAAAAGGGTTTTCACAGCTCGCCATAACATCCTCTTTTCTCACTCAAGCTTTTATCTCATGTTCGTCCTTGAAACATGAGACATTTCAAGTATTATATAGCACAGCATATTTACTGTACATTTGATGATAAGAGCTCTCAGGTTTATTAGCAAAGGATTCAGTGAGTTTGTGTTGTATTAAATAGCCAACCAGGTCACCAGCTCAGTTAAAACATGTGTTGTCTGTTCTTTTTGTGTAAACTAAAGCATAGCCAAACTGCAATTACTTGAATCTCTATATACTTCAATCCATGTGATTTCTTTGGAGGAATTGATAGAGCTTTCCTCATTTGGCAGTTTGATAAATTGTGATAGGATTGTACTTGTGGGTGTGTTTTTATTATTCACTGTTTGTAAATAATTGATGCATCCTGACAGGACATATACTATTAATCTAGTATTAATCTAGCAAATGATTGTACGATTTCTGTTTAACTGGGCAGTTTCGTATAATGAAAAGAT
Source organism: Cyprinus carpio (assembly GCF_018340385.1). Lineage (NCBI taxonomy): Eukaryota > Metazoa > Chordata > Actinopteri > Cypriniformes > Cyprinidae > Cyprinus > Cyprinus carpio. Next base: position 13,782,973 of record NC_056595.1, on the reverse strand, counting down.
GTCCAGACACGATATTGAGCAAGTGGCAAATGTTTATTTTCTCCTGGAAGTGGAACTCTAATGATGTCTAATTTCTCTAAGGGCTATTGTATTGAATGGTACATGCCATAATGAATGAAACCCACCAGAGTGTTCAACTACTGGCTGAAACTTAATGTTTCTAATTTAACCTCTTGTTTTCAAGCTTATTGTTAAGCCTGCTATGAAAATGAATGATTGAGTCATTTTTGTGCCACTTATGCTTTTATTAAGACCACTGTCAAGCGTAATATTGACTAGTCTTTGTCTCCATTTCTCATCTAGGTGCAGCGGGAGGTCAGAAAGGATTTCTTGGATGTATCCGCTCTCTGAAGATGAACGGGATGGCCCTTGACTTAGAAGAGAGGGCAAATGTCACTCCGGGTGTAAAACCTGGCTGTTCGGGTCACTGCACCAGTTTTGGGATGTATTGCCGTAATGGCGGCAAGTGTGTGGAGAAATACAACGGCTATTCCTGTGACTGCTCTACCACCGCTTATGATGGGCCTTTTTGTTCAAAAGGTCAGTATGCATATGCAGATTAGGAATTCATACTTTTAAAAAGTTTTCTGTGAAGTCTATAGACCTTAACCAGAGATATGACACTGAACAGTTCTCTAAACTTGTAACAGAGTGGGAATCTCTGAGGGCCACTCTTTGCATTTAAGCTCCACCTCCCTTATTTGAATATAGAATTAGCATCACTGACATGAGCAGCCCCCTTCTGTAGTTTTGAGACCTCCATCAAGCCTTTCGTGCTCTCCATTTAAAGATGGCAACTCGCTGTGAGTCAGGGGCTCTGATGGTTGCCCTCGGCTTTCAATATCTCCTTCTGCTTGAAATATGCATGAACAACCTCGTAATTGCAAGGTTTTAACTCACATTTCTATTTTACACATATTTACTTGTGCCATCTAGGGTATTGCAGTCAATATCGAATTTTCTCAGATTCTTTGCCTCTGGGTCAGTGCAATTGCTCCCACAGGCTGCCTTACATCTGTGGCTCAATACTACATATTACCTTCACTCCACGAAGAGAAATCTCTTTGCTGCTTCATTTGGATTTGGAGCTATGGATGTGATGTGTTTCTTCTCATGTCTATATGCAATTTAGTGCAAATTTTTCTAGATTAAAAGGGTTAGCTCACCCAAAATGCAAATTTACTTACCCTCATGTCGCTCCAAACCTGTATGAGTTTCTATCTTTTGCAGAACACAAAAGAAAATATGAAGAAGAAAAATGTCTGTCTGTTTGTTTGTTTTTTGTTACATGATACTCAATTTGGTCATAGTGTTTTTTGTTTTGTTTTGTTTTGTTTTGTTTTGTTTTGTTTTGTTTTGTTTTGTTTTGTTTTGTTTTGTTTTGTTTTGTTTTGTTTTGTTTTGTTTTGTTTTGTTTTGTTTTGTTTTGTTTTGTTTTGGACCCATTGACTTTAATTGTATGGTTTAAAAAAAAAACAGTTCTTCAGAATACAATTCTTCCTTTGCTTCTTTTGCTCAAGGGCCTCGCTGCAAATAATTAAACCAATCTATAGTCCCTTTACTGATTTCCTTCCTGCTCCCAATACAGCATTTGTACAAAGCTCATTTGTACTTAGCGCTCTGTTCCTGGGGGTAAAACGGCTGAATGAGAGAATGCCATGAATACCCACTTCATCCTCTGTGTACATGAGATATTCGGTGCGGATGCACATTGTCATGTTCGTTCACTCTCTTTCTATACCCTCTATTTACTTCATTACCCATGTTGATTTCCCATGGTTCTTCCTGTTCCAAACCATATGCAACAAATCCTGTGTTGTTTAGACTGCTTCTGTGTAAGACAATTCCACACACACACTTGTACACGTCCTAGCAGTTGGGTTAAACGATCCGTGTAAGGACCTTTGTTCTTCCCCTCAAGTAAAAAGGTAATAGGAAAGTGTCCTCTTGGTTTATAGCTCTTGAAGAAGCCCCTCATGAATACAAAACATGTCGGTAATGTCACTCTCAAAATCACGAACACTAGATACACCAAAATCCTCTGGGAAATCATACAACAACACAAAGTTATGAAACAAATATGGAAACAATACAAAGCATCTTCTATACATCACAAGCAGGGTGACGTAGTGACCAGGATGCTTAAAAGCATGTGCGGTGGATACAGTGGCAGCTTTCTGTCAATTAACAAGCGCTTGTGTGTGTCAGTCTTATTTGGTGTTATCTGTCTCTCTTTTTTTTATTCAATGCGAGTGAAATACAAAGATAGGGTGAGAGCGGGCAGCATCTCAGGCTGTGTGTTCCTCCCTGTCCGCGCTACATTTCGGTTGGGGACACACACAGCTTGTGTGTTGTCTGCTTGGGAGCAAAGCACGTAGAGTCTCTGAGCTCTCGAGGGAGCTGACCGCCCGCATTGTGAGTGTTTTCACCAATGCGGAATGGCGGCTGTACTTGTTGGGATCGCAGATGGATCTGGTGAAGGGAATGGAGACGGGCGATTCCATTTCCCAGATCCAGAGCCTGCTCTATGTGATCGGAAGCCCGCCCTGCGGTTTTTCCCCCTGAGGAGAGGGCTCAACGCTCCACCTGTCTTCGTCCGAGGAGGTGGACATGGACGATGTTGATGAGCTTTCACCCAGTTACACAAGCAAATTATTCTAATATTATAATGAGCAGTATTTACTGGGGCGTGGAGCTTGCGCAGTCAGCTATCGAGGGGTGTGATTGTGCTTTTCCCTGCTGCAAATGCTCCGCTCCCACCATGCGCGCTTCGAGGAGTGTGTCCGTGCCTGTTATCTTGCCGTTCCAGTCCCGGTGCTGCTGAGGCATGGGGGCGAATAACACAGCAATTACACAACAATCTATTGGACAGTGGACTTATAAAAGACCTCCTCCTCCCTCTCCACCCAGCAATAGATCCTCCACAAGATCTAGCGCTCTTTCTCAGGGTTCAGAAGCCCGCGCTGTGGTTTCTTCCCCCTTTGAGTGAGAGCTCGCTGTTGCAGCTATATTTCTCAGAGGAGATTGATATTGTTTGTATAACCGAGTGGCTCGCATGTTGCCTTGACATTACGGTAATTCTCTGTTCTTTATATGAATCTTATCACATCAGACCATGTTTACTTGTCTGGTTGTTTGGTTGCATTTAATTTTGCATTTGATTCCCAGTTGGTACAGTACTGGAGTTCCTGCAGGCCTGATTCTCTGCAGGGTTGACCCACTCCACCTTGAAGGTCTACGTAGCAGCCATTGAGACCTACCATGCCCCTCTCTGTGGCCAGTCAGTGGGCAGACACCCCCTAGTTACACATTTCCTCTGCTGTGCGCTGTGGCTGAGGCCTCCAGCCAGAGAAGTTTATGCTAAGCGATGGATCAGGATGCTATTCCATAGCCTCTAGTCCTCTGATCTCCCCTCTCCTTTGAGAGTCAGCTCCCTCCTCCAGAAGTTGGCCTTCAGGATGCTGCAGGATGTCCACCCCGCCTACTTTGTCAGGTTCCTACCTGCATCCTGGCTCCTTTTCTCTCGCCTTAGCTGTGCTCTTCCACACTAGGCAGGGATTTGTAAGTCTGGCAGCATGGGCTTACTCATTCCCAAAGTGTTTTGATGCAGCTTGAGTTCCTGAAGGGAAACGTCTCTAGGTTACACATGTAACCATGGTTCCCCGAGGGAACGAGACATTGTGTCTCAGTGCCACACTTCCGGCATCCCTGCGAGCGCTTACTTCATTTCCCAGAAGCTGCCACCCAACGCATGTGCTTTAAAGCGTCCTGGTTACTGCATCCCTGCGAGCGCTTACTTCATTTCCCAGAAGCTGCCACCCAACGCATGTGCTTTAAAGCGTCCTGGTTACTATGTCACCCTACCCATGACGTCTCACTCATCCATTGGACTGATTACACACATGATTCAGCATGGTCAGGCTGAAGACATTCCCAAAGCATTTTGACACAGCGTCTCGTTCCCTCGGGGAACCATGGTTACATGCATAACCTAGAGACGTTTCCTTGCCCTTCTGTTTCAGATGGCCAAGTCAGACATCACTTACACATTCCCATTGCACATTTATTGAATGGTGGCCATGATTTTGCCCGAAGTATGATGTTTTCCTGGTTCATCATCTCTTATTGGTCCTCAAACAGCATTCCTATCAAAGAGTTTTAACTAGGACTAGGTATCACCAGCTACCTCACAAAACAATTCATATAGCGATACATGTCTGGATTCATCTTATTTGTGCAGTTTGCATCACTTTTTCAGGCTAAGAAACACTGGTTTCAGAGTTTACACTTAGTTTTAAATTACCTTCTTTATTAATTCAACACATACACTACAATACAAAGGTTTGGGGTCTGTAAGACAAAATAATATATTTATTTAAATATTTTTTGTTTTCAATTTTGTTTGTTTTCAAATATTTTTCATTTTTGTTTTTAAATTTATCAATAAATAGAAAGTTATTTCATTTTCATTTTTTTATTGAGAAACATTTCTAAAGACAAAAAAAACATTCAATTGATCAAAAGTGTCTAATAAGACATTTCTAAAGTCACAAAAGACTTCTATTTTAAATAAATGCTTTTATTTACAATATAAAAAATCTACTGTGCTGTTTTTACTATATTTCTGATCAAACAAATGCAGCCTTTGTGAGTTTAAGAAACTTTTAATAAACATTAAAAAAAATTTAACAACCCCAAAAAAATTCTATGGTAGTGTACATAAATAAAAGTATATCATAAAATATATGATTGTTTTTGCTCTGGCATATTCCTAACTATACCTAACCCTCAAATCTGAGAAATTGTTAAAATTGTTGTTCTAGGACTAGCAAGAATGTTACCTAATAGTCAGTATTGTTTGAAGAAACAACTCATTCTTTTCCAGATGTTGGTGGTTTCTTTGAGGCGGGAACACTGGTCAAGTATAATCTGGTACCTGAAGTGGTCGCTGCAGCTTCCAGCCTGGATGAGAAGAGCGTAATCCACAACCTTCCTGTCGAGACCAACCTGACACATGAAGATCTGACCTTCAGCTTCAGCACCTCCACTTCTCCCAGCCTTCTGGTTTATATCAGCTCGAAAACCCAGGATTACATGGCCGTGGTCCTCCGTCAAAATGGTAACATCATATGTTCACTCAAAAAAGAGGGTTTCTATTGCAATTCCAAAGAAGAACCATTTTGGGTTCCCCAAAGAATATGTAGATTCCACATTCAACCACTCCAAACAGTTTAACACTTCTTTTTTGAACGGTCAATGTTTCATCACTCACATTATAAATTAGTGAGTTTTCCAAGGTGCCACAACATTGTGCGGCCTCAGTTTGTAAAAACTGGCAAGATTTAAACTAAAGTCAATATTACAGATTTTTTAACTATGGTGACTTTTCAGTGTTATCAAAATCTCCTGAATTTTCTTGCAAATATAGAGATTCATACATGCGTATAACTATAGTTGCAGACATATAGTCAACTTTCTCTCAAGTGTCAAATCATGTTTCAAATATGGCGGATGACTTATGTATAGAGGCCCATAGACCAATGTGTAGTAGATGTCACAGTTAAGTCACTTGCAGCTCTGTGCGCATTATAGTGGCAGAAAAACACTGGTAACAAGTGGAGGGAAACGTGTAAACTGCATGGAATAAGACCAAATAAAAAATGTATTGTTGCTCCTTTGGATGTTAGAACAAAAATTCAAAACACAATACTGTGTGTGTCTGATTAGAGAGATATAAAAAAATACCATGTCGTCCCCGAATAACAAGATATACAAAAAATGAAATACATCCTCCAGGACAGGTTTGGGAAGCAATGATATACAGTATTTCTATGGTTAGAGTTAGCAGAATAATGGAATGTACCTGTAAAGTCAGTAAAATGTCTGTTGGGGCAACATGGTATGAGATGAACGGTTAAAATCTCATTTGTCCAAACTGTGTATTTAACATCAAATATGTTCTGATTAGCTTTTATTGTGCCCCCTTGCACAACATTTTTGCTTTCAGTATGAACAGACAAATTGCGAACCTATTGCATCGCACCTGGTTAGTCTTTGTTCATCATTAAGTCTGGACACTGATGCAATACACACATCTGTGTGTGTGTGTGTGTGTGTGTGTGTGTGTGTGTGTGTGTGTGTGTGTGTGTGTGTGTGTGTGTGTGTGTGTGTGTGTGTGTGTGTATGATTGTTCTGCAGAAGTTTTGAAACTGCACTGTAATAATAAAGGAAAATTTATTGCAGCAGGCTGAATTGCTTTTTGAAGTGGAAGCGCAACAGTAAAAGCTAATAATATGACAAATGGCAGAGCGCGGGCAATTACATTCCTGTTTGTTTGGCATAAGCACAACACTGTGATCCTTTTTTTTAGAGTTTAATAGTAAAACGCATCTGGTGTTTAAAGAAAATGACTCTTATTCCCTTCAGGGACTGGATTTCACATTAAACACAGTGACTCAGATGTACCGTTGTTTAATTTGTAGAGTGGCGTTTTCTTTAAACACCATTCCATGAAACCCAAAGTGGGCACACAAGACTGGTGATACTTATTCTTTGAGTTAAGCTGCATAAGCCCACATCGAATTTTACTCTGTGGTCTCTGAGCAAATTTATCTTGCTGGCCTGAGCTGTAACCTAAATGAGGTAATGTTGTTCCCTGCAGCTTGTAGGGCCATTGCACAGGAGAGTGCAGTAAAGGTGAGGGATGTCAGGGTGCAGAACTGATGCACAACTCTCACTCGCTCAGGCATTCTGCATCCAGGGAGACTGCAGTGCGGTTGAGTTCTGGGTACTGTAAATGTGGACTTTGTATCTCACCCTGTTTCAATCAGGTTCCCTGCAGCTGCGGTACAGCTTGGGTGGTCTCAGAGAACCCTTCAGTATCGATATTGACCAGAGGAACTTGGCCAATGGGCAGCCCCACACCGTCAACATCTCGCGAGTGGAGAGAGACATAGAAGTGCAGGTGGGAAACACATGAAACGGACCACTCTCAATAATACAATGAAAGACATTGGTAGAAGTCATTATAGTACTCATCCAATAGTAAGTTAGCTTTCTCACTTCTAAGGCAGTATTTTAACCAAAATAAAACCTCATAAGGGACTGATTTGAAACACTCTTCATGGGCAACTACTTTGTTAGTAGGTTGTTATCTGTGCCGTACAAGTAAATTTGTATATGAATTGCCCAAATAAATTTACTAAAGCTCACAATTCATTTTAGAGTAAAGGCGGACAGTAGCATGTTTCTATACTGAAAGTGCCAATGTTTTATATAAATTATTTATGATATTATGTTTGTTATAATAATATTATATTAATTATAAAATTAAATTATTTATAATAAAATAAACTTTTATATAGTTCTGTAATAATCATTAAACAAATGAATAGCTTAAAAAATACAGTATATAGCTATTAGGTAGAAGTGCTGATTTTGAATTAGGGATTATATTTTATTGATAATATTCCAAAAAACTAAAAAAAAAATCTAAATTATAAAATTATTTTCATTATAATAAAATGAAAAAGATGTGTAAAGATATATACACATATTATGTAAAAGTGCCCATTTTGAATGAGGAACTATATCATCTAATTATATTCTATTAATACTTTTCTGTATTAAATAAAATTATTTATAATAAAAATAAAAATAATACATTAACAATAGAGTACTATATATTTAATAAATAAAAAAAGTTAAAAATAACATTTAACTCCATATATAGCTCCATACTGTCATCACTGCATTTCGATCCACGAAAGTTACATGTGATGCTGCCTTCAATTTTAGTCAAAATCAAGTTTTTTTTCAAGTTTGGGTAATGATGCCTTAAGTTGTTGCCTATAAATAGGCAGCTTTCTTTGTTTTGTAACGGAATGTACAGAATGTGTCAAATATGTGAGTATGGGAGTGGATGTGTGCCGTGTCTGTTACCCAGGATACACTGCATTAGTCTCACAGGCCCAGCTGCAGTACGGAAGCAGGATAATTGAAAGCGCATATTGATCTCTGAACTGAGACTCAGGGTGAACAGTAGATTTTCTTATGTCCTAAATGGCGGGACACAGCATCTCGTGTGGTCGATAAGCAGGGCATTCAGCAACATGAAACAATAAAGCAGTGATCAAGATCAGAGAAGCATGAGCTCTACCACCCATGGATCAGTGAAAATAGTGGTAATAACAAGTTGTTTTTGAGGACAGGTGATAAAAACTAACTACAGATGGGTCAGGGACTTTAAAAACTATGTCAAAGGCTTATACAGTATGTGCTGCCCGGGACCCTCCTCGCCTTTCACCATCACTGTAACACATGTCTCAAGAGAATAATATTGAATGACAGAGGTGCAAAGATCATGTCAGATATACTGTGACCTTGTCAGCAAATTTGTGGGCTTTGTTGTCTTGTTGCTTTTCCCTCTCTCACTCTCTTTCTGGTCAGTCTGTGTCTTTAGCTCTTGTCCTGTTCTGGGCTCCTAAATCAAATAATCAAATTCCAGCCATCTGGATGGATGAGGCAAAGCACAGATAAGCCTGTGGGCATAAGGCTTAAAAAAGGGCCGTAGCTCTCTTTAATTCTGCCTTATTTCATTTCTTGCAACACAGCTCTGCCAAGCCCAAGATCCTAGGCAAGAGCTGGAAATCTGGCATGGGGTGAAATATATAGAGATAGAAAGAGAAAACCATAGCCCTTTTAACCTGTCTTTATGGCCCCTGGGAACCCCGCTGACATTGCAGCAAATAGAAACCCAGAGCCATCCTTCAGACAGTGACCTACGTGTGTGTGTGTGTGTGTGTGTCTGTGTGTGTGTTTATGACTCTAGGGTAACTCTCCTTTATTTTGTTGTGTGTATAACTGTGTTAAATGTCCTTTAGCACTACTCACCCAGACACACACACACACACACACACACACACACACAAACAAACACATTGCATGGCAATCAAGCAGGTACTCCAAAGGTACATCACATACAGTAGATGTGTAAATTAAAGGCAGCTTGCCTACAGATATCTGTTATATTTGTATAAGCCTGATAAGTTCTATTTAATTAGCCCAGCAGGTTTATTAGGTCTGTTAAATTAGCTTTTCTTTTAAATTTAAGATCCGTTTAATTTGTTGGAAATGACAAATAACATTAACTTTAATGACATTTAATACATGTCTATTTGCCTGCGCTTTTATGACAATAATAACAATAACAAAAAAGTTTTATAGTATAGTTTTTATAGTATATAAGATTTAGATATTATGTACTGTATATAATTTTCAAGAATTTGGGGGTCGTAGATTTTTTGTTTTGTTTTGTTTTTTGTTTTAAAAACCAAGGCTCCATTTATTTGATTAATATATATATAACTGTAATATTGTAAAATATTATAAATATCACATTTCTTATTATTCTCAATGTTGAAAACAGCTGTGCTGCTTAATATTTTTGTGGAAACCATGATACATTTTTTCGTCATTCTTTGAGGGACAGAAAGAACAGCAAACAGCAGCATTTATTTGAAACGGAAATCTTTTGCAACATTATTAATAGTTTAAACTGTCTTTTTTAAAAATTAAAACACAACAGCCTAATAAACAAACAATTATAATTATTAAATCTAACACCTAACCCAACCCAATCAAATAAAAAAAAAAAAAAATTACTAAAGCTTTTAAAATTAAAATGTAAACTGAAAATATACAAATAAAAACTGATTCAAAATATTGATACAAACTCTAAATAGTATCTCAATGACACCAAAATACGCTGCAGGATACTATATCCTATAGACATCATTTAAAGGCAGGGACAGTGGGGCCAATTTTGTCCCTTCCACTTTATGAAATAGGTTGTGGCAGGGTTATATCTAATACAGAAGAAACCTCTCCAATTGTCAAATATGAGTTTTCATCTCATTAACATTTTTTATAATGAATGATGATCTGCCACTGAAATTTGTGATTTCTTTATGCTGATTGGTCATTGTGATATCCCCACTCCTGATATATATCTGCTTTTGCAGATGCACAACAGATGCAATTTTGGTTTATTGAAATCAAAAATTATATAAGAGATTCGAATCTATATTATTATTAAGTATTATATTAAATATGTTTACTTACAGTTCTAATTGTAATGATATTGTTTACATTACAATTTTAAATTATATTAAAGATAACAAAAATAACACAGACCTGATCACACAGAGTATTTATTCATCAAAACAGTCAAAGATTGTGCAGTCAGATTCTGATTCTGCATTTTAGATTTCTGTGATGTGGTTTTTTGCCCACTTGTGCATTTTCCAGAAGAGAAAAGAGCTTGCTTCAAAAGGAATATGAGAAGAGAGACAGTAACATCAGTCCAGCTGACCTTTCCAGACACCCACGCCTGTGATATTTCTTTTGAATGAAACATCACACCCTTTTTGAATCAGACAGTGAAAGGTCAAAACATAACTAAGAGAATAACCATGTGGGAAAAGCAAACAGATGTACTTGATCTTTTAGAAGTTTTTGAAGATTTTTTTTTTAACCCAAAGGCAAACAGCAGAGCGCTCTTTCATTTAGGGATCTATTATTCATTCAGATTAATGAATGCTTCTGGTGTTCCCACTATCAGGTCAAGTGTCTATCAAAGTAATGTGGTGGACATTGCACTATGTTTTTATCATTGCATTAAGCCACCTTTTCACCATCTCCAACAAGCAACAGAAATCATTCATTTCCACTCGAGAGTAGTACAGGAGCTCCAATATGTTCCAAATGTGGAATGTTTGTATCCCATTTGAGCTTTGGATATGTTAAAATACCTCAGATCTGATGACCCAATGACCCCCATCTGACCCTATGTGATGTATTCTAACCAAAACTATGAGATTAGCGAAAAACCTAAGTGAGAGTGACCTATATATTTCCACTAAAACATTATTCTGTAAACACCATTTCTGTAAAATTGGCAGTTATGAATAATTATGTCAGAAATAATAATTTTATAGCTGTGAAATAATATTTTTTGTTGATTAGCCCTAGAAAGCCTGCTATGTTTTTAGACATGTTTTGACTGTTTTGTGTGGCTATATTCATAAATTCATTATTTATTCATTTTGCCATGGTGAATAACTAGAAAGGTAACGGCTGCTTCATAACCAAATTTAAAGTTCTGTGCGAAAATATGTACAGGACCAAGTTATTCTCTCAGTGGGGTTGCGGCTATAATTCAGCTTGTGCTGTCAGAGCAGCGGATGCCCCGGGGGATCTGACTATCACCTCCCAGGCCGAGTGTCCCCTCTCTGGGTGGCCGCAGTGCAGGAGGGCCCCTGTCAGATAGGAGGCTCGTTGGAAGGAGATTAATTATAGGCTCACAGCAGGGCTCATTAGTGCTTGCCGAGTCAGAATGGGGCTGCAGCACCACAAGGGACAGTTCCTCTCTCTCCGTATCATCCCTCCATCCCTGCCTGCCCATTAGTTTCAGAGGTAAACAGGTTGAAAGCAATTTAATTTGGTCACATTATCCCGTCGACGAATGGCAACACACCCTCCTCCATTAGTAGCGGCAGAAACACAAGCCCACGAGGTCTTCTGAGATTCTGCAATGTAATTGGATAAGGTCTGGAGAATGCTGGTAGCGGTGAGGGAGGGCTTCCCCTGCTTGATGTACCCAGCACAAGCACACTTGGGAGGCATCTGAATAAACATGCTTGCATTTTTGTCAGTTAGCCACATCAGTGGAACAAATTAGAGCTAAAATATGTCAGACAAACTCTATTGTGTTGGAGTCTCCATTTCTATCTGTGAAGCTATTTTGTATTCACGGCAGTGCGCAGTGATGAGAGCTCCACTTTCACAACACAGAGGAGACTGAGAGAGCAGCCGTATCTTCAAGCACAAAAAAGTAATTTAGCGGAAATAATTATTTTTAATACCGAGGCTGAGATGCCTCATGCTAATTAGGAGTGCCAGTGAATCAGCAGTAACGGGGTAATTAAAGCTGTCACCAATGTGTGTGTGGGGGGGGGGGGTGCGTGCAGGTGTTTGTGTGTGGTTGCATTCAACAGTTGCTACTGTACTGCATATCAGCATGATCTTTAATCTAAAAAAAAAATAATAATATTTAAAAAATTATATCAAGACAGGGTTATCGTTCACAGACCTAAAACTATTTTATTTTATTTTATTTTTATTATTATTATTATTATTATTATTATTATTATTGAAATAAAGCTGAAATATAATATAAATATTAGATAAAAACTTGAAGCACTGAAATTCTTAACTGAAAATAGATAAATAAATCTGAACTAAATCTACATAACAAAATGACAAAAAAAAACTAATAATTAAAATGAAAACTGAAAATATAAATAATATATAATAAAGAATTGCTCGTTCAAAATATTAATAAAAATTATAATGGTATGTAAATAATAATAAAATGACAATGAATTAAGCTACTTTGTTTGACAAGTGTAAATGTATAAATTAAAGTGACTGATTATGAATCTATAAAAATACACAAATGCGAATCTAATGCTTGTTCAAACCCTTTTTAAATTCTACATGTACACATGGAAGCAAATGTTCAAAATATATGTTAATAATAATAAAATTACCTATATTATGCATTTTATTGTACTATATATTCAAAATAAATTAAAGTAAATTATATGGATAAAAGTAGTAATTATTATTAAATACACTGAAAAATATTATTAAAATACATTACAAAGTATACTTTAAAGTAATTGTTATAATCCTTAGTTATACATTTCAATAATTTTTTGATGTCAGTTTTATATAGTACTTTATATAAAATGTATACATTTTTGGAATATAGTTGTATAGGTAATAGTTGTTATGAGGTAACTGAGTGAATTGTAAATGGTGTGATGCTTTGACTGTACTGTATGGTCAGTGAATAAATATTTAGCCAGTAGATGGCACCACTGACCACTATAGAGAAATATTAATTGCATGGGCATTTTTTACTTGACCACCAGCAACAGACATGTGTATGTAATTTAGTTTCTGTGTCTTTCTGTTTTCATTCCTTATTGGCTGTCTTTCTTTTAGCTGGATCATTATCCTCCCGTCAGCTACACGCTGCCTGAAGCCTCAGACACGCAGTTCACCCTGGTCAAGTCACTCTTCCTGGGTAAAGTCTTTGGTAAGTGCTCTCTGTTTGGTTGCAAACTCCCTCCAGGTTTGGATTAACCTGTAACCTCAAATCCTAAAAAAAAAAAAAATAGATAAGAAAAAGTTTTTTGTTTCACTTTATTAACTATAAATTTTATTTGTAAGTTTCTCTGGTCTTTTACCCTTTAAGAGTTGAATAACTCGAACCCTTAGAAAGTCAAAAGAAAATGTGCTATTGTGAGTTGGTGTACACAGAAATTAGTATTTAAAAAACTGTATTGCATCAGTTTAACCACTAGGTGGTGCTATAAGACAATTATGTGGCATATACTGAATTGCATGTATTAATAATCTATGATTCAGTATTAAATCTTTATATGCTGTTATGCTGTATTCTTTTTCACATTTTTCATTGTACTAGTGAAGAAAATCCAGTACATTTTTATCATAAGCTACTTATTTAAACAAATGACTGCAGATACATATTACAACTTATTACACAGAATTAGTAGATTTTAAGAAGAATTATTTGATTCCTTCTATTTCCAGTAAAATACTGTGTAGCAATTCACATAGTAAGGATGTGAAGGAAATTATATACATGGCTTTGTGTACTCTGGGGACACAGAAAGTCAGGAATATCATTTGCATCTGCCAGTCCACAGTGTCCTTGAATGCCCTCTAAAGAAGTCAGTGGCTTAAAGATAGTCTCTCACCCGGAGGCATCTAACAGACATGCACTTTCTTCGATGAATACCGATGAGGCACCAACCAGAGCCCATTATGCTCAATTCAGCTCTGCCTGCTGACACACCAAAACCAGCAATGTGACCCGGTGTTGTTACCAATAGCAGGAGGTGGTACAGACAAACACCCAAAGCCTGGCAGCATTATCCACCTGCAATTTAATTTTTAGCTAAAATAATACATCATGGCAGTGGAGAAGAAAAAGTGTTTCATCTCTTAGCTGAATCTGGATGACTGGTTTGTCAGAAAACTTTCGATCTTCTTCCTGTCTGCAGGCCGATAATCTCAGTCGTGTCTATCAGAGCGTGCTGTCTTCCTGTTTGCACAGTCTCTGGAGCCTCTGCATCAATTCATGCTGAAACTGTGAGTTGTGTCTGTCCACTGCCCTACCTGCCTCATCAATGATTAATAGCTGGAGACCCCTTTCACATCAATAAGCCACACTCTTTCAGCATGTCCTGCTTAAGGCAATGTCCATGGTTGGCCTGCAAGCTGTTTGTCATGGAATATTTACCGTACCATATTTCGGAGGAACAGCCATAATCCCATCATGCCACTGACATGTAGCCATCCTACCAGAATTAATACTAAACTATGGTAGGCTTTTCTAGTGTTTTTTGCACTTTGTGCAATAGAAAGGAAGAGTTTGTGATGGTTCTGTTTTGACATTTGGTGAACTTTAAGTTGATTTTAAATGTGATGAAAGGGTATGAGGTTACAAAATGCTGTGCTATGATAATCTTCTAGTGCATAATGTAGATTTATGCTGCAAATTGGGATGTGGAATCTAGCCTTCAAAGCTTTACATTGTTTTCAACTGTTCGCCGTTAGAAAAAAAGCATAAAAAGCATGGCATAGACTAATATTGACGAAATACTCCATATTTAATTTCATTGGGTAAATATCTTTTGATACATAAATATAAGTCTATGGGTACTTTGTGCTCATCGCAGTGAATTCTAAGATTGACACAAAGGTTACATGCAGGGCTCAACAATACGTTTATTTTTTTGTTTGTTTGTTTGTTTGTTTTTTTTTGCTGGCCAGTAGTTTCCAATTTTTATTTGCCCTGCCAAAAGTTTAACTGGCCTTATCATAATTATATATACATATATATATGTATATATATATAATATATGTATATATTATATATATATATATATATATATATATATATATATATTATTTATATTTTTTTTTTTTTTTTTTTAATGCATTTTATTTTTGTTTTTTCCTTATATAAAGGTTTATCTTCCATTTTTTTGTCTATATTTTTGTAAAGAAATCTTATTTACTTTTTTATTTATACTTTCATGGATTTTATTTATTAATACATTTTTACAAAAAGAAAAAATATACAACAATCTGAAAATTATACAAATATTATGCAACTTCATAGATTCATAAATGTTTTAACAAAGGCATAGTGTGCCAAACATCAAAGACTGATTTGTAGTTTTTGCAACACATTCTTGCTAATGCTTTCTAGACTCCCATAAGTCATTTTTACAATGACTAAAATCTAAATGTTAGCCAGCTAAATATATTCTGGGTTAAGTCACCAAAAAAAAAAAAAAAAAGTGTTATATATATTATATATATATATATATATATATATATATATATCTGTAAATGTATATATATATATACAAATATATATTTGAATTTGAATTTATAAATATATTCAAATTTAATTCAAATAAAGTTATCTTTAAAAGAAAATTGCATAATTATGGAAGCTTAACTTTTGGAATATCCTTCATGTTGGGGAAAATCTATAATTTCATATTTGAATTTGAATTTATATTTAAACACTTTGAATTAAGTGTTCATTCTAAAGAGACCATATGAGTGTTTCTGGGCAGTGAGTACATTGATGATCTGGCAACCTCAAACTGTAATGCCTACATGCTCAGAATGAATCAAGACAGCTTGTGATACAAACCAAGAGCTCTTGACATGGAGACCTGAAAAAAAAAGTGAAAGTTAGTCTGTGAACTCCATGAGCGTTCTGACAGGAAACATTGGCTGCTGACATCCTCATGTTGTTCAGGTGTTTGTTTTCTTTGTAGGCTGATGCAGGGTAGTGCTGCAGGGATTCATGAGTGGCGCAGAGGTTCATTTATCCATCCAGATATAGGTTCTATCTGCAGAGCATGTACAGTATTCATGAATCACACTAATGTCTGTAATATCTATAATATCACACTAATATCTATAATATCTATAATACTATAATCTGTGTCTCCGGACCATAATTGGGTTTTAGGAAATCAAGGCAACATTAAGACTGAAGGAGAAGAAAAGATAGTTTGAAACTGGCTGAAAGCATACAGTGTTTGTGATTGTGTTGTTGTCTTTAGGTACTGTATATGTGTCAGGGTGACAGAACTGTTGTGCTGAGTATTGTTTTTAATCATTCAAATTTGTAAGAACTGGGGCTGTCAGTACCTCATAATACATAATATAATATGCTTAAATGCATACATTTTGAGGAACCCAATGTAGTTAGGTCAGACAGTGTTGTGCAGTAAGCAGTACTTTGATCATTTGATATGCTGTTGGCAAAGATGCTGATGATACAACAGTTTGAGCTTTCGAGAAACTACATGCTGTCTCAGTCTTTCTCTTTTCTTCTCTTCATCTCTCCTTTGGGGCCAGCCTTTTAGTCTTATTGATAACACTAGGAGACTGATTTGATCAATACTGAATCTTGCTATATCAAGATCTTCTGCAAGAGGATGATTTTGTGCAGTGAAAAAAATCAATTTTGTTTCCGTTTTATATGAAATATTATTTTTTATATTTATAGTGAGTCTTAGTGAAGCAAGCTTCATTTTTATTATTGCCCATGCAGGGTTAGTGGTTTATTCTGAATATTAGGGATGCATATCAATTAAAATGCTCCAATACCAAAAGCCGATACCACACAGAACAACAGAGAGCAGAATGGAGTTATTAGAGATTAAGAATGTCTACGAGAGCGAGAGCAAGTGCACTTGTGTTGCGTGATATTTATTGCTTAGCACATGCATTATTTGGGATGTTTGCTAATTTTGCTTGATGCATTATATGATTCGCTTTGGAATTTAAGTCGCAGCACATTTCAGATGAAAAAAAAATGCAACTTATGTTTCAGAAAATATGTTCATTACTGTTGCAAGATTTATGTGTAGGCTAAGGAGTAGTTATTTACGTTATTACAGGAAAACGCCTTGTGATACCCGCTGCAATGGAGCAGCTCTAATGTGCTATTAAATTAAAGATGAAATACAATAGAGCAAAAAAGTGAACAGTGAAAGTAAAAAAAAAAAAAACTTGTACACTACATTTTAATGGGCAGAATTAAGTGAGAAAATAACTGAAGGAAATATCGATTTGCATAATGGACTTATCCAGCTAACATTATACATCTTAAAACAAGTGTTTGACCTCACAGCTATGAATGATACCTTAAAGGAAATGTTTCTTCAGCTAAACAGATTTGAAAAAATTTAGCATTGCACCAGTTCTGTCCTCTGTAGTGAATGGGTGCTGTCAGAATGAGAGTTCAAACAGCTGATAAAAACATCACAATAATCCATAATCCACACCAGTCCAGTCCAGTAGTTAATTTCTTGTGAAATGAAAAGCTGTGAAGTGAAACAAACTCATCTTCATATTGGATAGTGAGTAAATATTCAGCAAATTGTAATTTTTTGGGTGAACTATTCCTTTAAATCATGCTGCTTATTGAGAAGATATGCTATTAATTTTATAAACAGTTAGACTTACAGCTTTCCCTGAGCAGGTAAAAAAAAAAACTGCCAAAGACATCCCATCGATTTACATTAAAAGTTGCTTGGTCCATTATCTATACATAATTTAATTTATTCTGTCTGTCAGAGAGCCAAGCACACTTTGTATCCCAGAAATACCAGAGCATCACACACTGTTACCGACAGCCATCACATCATCACCCACTCAACACACACTAAACTATGTGAATTTGTAGTAATTGGCAATGAGATAAAGCTAATTAAATGACCAGGTGCTTTATGGCCCCTGGAGGCCACATCAGACATTAGTATTCAGCATTCCATCGCAGACTCCACCTTCAGACGAGCCGCATGGCCGGGATGATCTTCTTAATTCTCTACTGATAGAGTAGTTAGAGTGTGTGTGTGTGTGTGTGTGTGTGTGTGTGTGTGTGTGTGTGTGTGTGTGTGTGTGTGTGTGTGTGTGTGATTTTGCTAAGCTCAATCATTTTTACCAGAAGAACCACTACCCTGGAGGATTACTAGTTGAACGTTCCTTAGGTGTTTTAGATGCAGACATTCTCCAAAATTATATGAAATTTGAGATGAGTCTTGATGTGTCAAAAAAATTGATTCCTTTTTTATATGCAGATACAGCTCACCAAAGTTAGGTTCAACAAAGAATGATTCAAAGGAAAACAAAGAAGACATTTTTAGAGGGAATGTAGGACACCTTTGAAGTCTATTTCACAGTTTTGACAGGCTCCCACTGCAGGATAATGAAGGAAAAAGGGTTGAAGGAGAAAAAGGAAACTCTTCAGGGAGAAAATGACTCAAATATGATGCATTCAATTTGGCAAGTTTGCATGTTTTGCATCTCATGCATCCCATCCCATCTTATTCCCCAGGAAGGTTAGTAAATTATCTGTTTACTATAATTAGCTGTTGTACATAGATGATTGAAACCTATAGGTTAAAATCCCTGATTATCACTAAAATTCAATGATGTCTGAAGCAGTCACCTTGTGTTAAATGAGTTTGCAGTGATTCAGCAGGTTTGTGCAGGTTGTTTTGAAAGCGAGCATTGCAGGTGGGAGGTAGATGACTGCTTATCTTTCTCAAAGAAACCAAACATATCAAATCATTTTGTCAACCATCACTAAAGGTTATGTGCTTTTTATGCCTGGCTGTCTCCTTAATCCAACAGAATGAGATCCTGTCATTTTTATGTTGTTTTTCTCCCGGCAGTTTTTCAGTGCTTTCTGTGCAAATGCAGGCACCTCAAAGGCATGCAAATGTTTCAGAAGATTTGATCTCTAGCAGTTTATTTATTGTTTTAGAGCATTGTTTGTGCAGATAATTTTTATTGTTGCAATTCCCAACAACATATACACACTGAATTTCTTTAGGCCTCTTCAGATGATACTAGCTTTTCCTGAGGAGTGTAAGTTTCTTTTTCAGATGTACTTTGTGATTATATTATATTATATTATATGATATATTATATAAACCTCCAGGAAACCTAATGCTTTAAGAATGCCTGTAATTGTGGCATTTTTTTACAGCGCATCTCCATTTATTTTGCATTTGTAGAATATCATAATGAAAATAATTAAAGCTGATCACTCATACACCTTCATTATAGATTTAGATTTTTTTCCTCCAATTCACATCCGATTTAAAAAGAAAATTCAGCAGCATTTTATATGATCCTCACATTAATTAATTTCTTCCACACATACACACACACACATACACACACACACACACACACACACACACACACATTTTGATTAATTCTGAAATAAAGTTTTTTTTTTTTTTTTTTTAAATGCCGAGTTTAGATCTCGCAATTCTAAGTTCATCTCACAATGAAGAAAAGTCAGAATTGTGAGAAGTAAACTGCATGAAAAAAAAATACAAATAAAATTGTTGAGTAGCAATAAAAAGTTGCATGTCCTTTTTAATATTTTATTATCCCATGGCAGAAACAATCTTTCGTTGTAATTATAGGTACCTAGTCACAAATGTCCTTTATTAAACAGGTGTGACTCAGACATTGTTTAGAGACCTAATTCCATCCAAATAGAGCTTTTGCTTCATTTTCAGTTCATTTTTTCCTCTTCTCATCTCTTTCTGTCTTTCAGTTGATTAAAATCTCTGCAGTGATCTGCCCTAAAGCCTTCATAGCATTAAATAGGCTCAGTCAGGAGATTTCATTCCAAATTAAATTACTCCAACGGATGTCCTATTCACCAGTCCAGGTGTGTGTGAAGGGATTTATGCCATCCTTGCATCAGGCTGAATGGCCTCATCACCCATAGAGAGATGATTCATCATCCTGCACATATGTGCTTTGGTTGGGGTGTAACTGGTTGTAACAGTGGCTTTAGAATTCAAGCACTCCCACCTCAGGATAAAAATTTAGGCTACAAAAATTACACAAATAAAGAAAAAATTACATTTTAAATCTTATGTAACAGCAATAAAAAAACAAGATTTTAAAAATAATACAACAACAATAAACAAATGATTCCCTTGAGTCTGTTTTGAAACGGTCATTAAGTAACAATTATGAGAAGCCCCCTCAAACCCTGATGATTTGAGATGAGAATAATGTTCAGATTTATAGCTGGCTATGCCCTTGAGGGGCCGATTTACATTAGAAAGGCGCACAAAAGATTTAATCAAGATTATACATAATCTATCACATACAGCTGAGTGTGTACGCAAGCAATATTTCGTTTTCTTTTTCTACTATTTTAAAAACATTAAAAAACATTCAATTACAATTAAAACAGAAACACATAAAACCAAAATTAATAACAATGTTGTTCTTTAGTTTAAAAAGATGAAAATGCATTCAGGGACACTTACAATGGAAATTCATAAGCCAAATTTGATTAAATATAGCACATCTGTTGCATATGTGGACAACAAACAGAAAATCATTTAGACTTGTTCCTCTGTTTAATCTCCAGCATATCACAACAACAAACAAAAAAATAAAACAAACATAAAATCATAAAAAAAAAAAAAAAAAATGAGACTCTTTGAATGGAAATATATCAGCCAACTGAAAAAAAATATTACAAATAAAAATACACAATAAAAAAAAAACAATAAAAATACAGTTTAAAAAATATTTATAAATATACAAAATAAAAAAACAGTATAAAAAATATAGTTTAAACATACTTTGTATTTTTTTTTATATATATACAGTACAGGTCAAAAGTTGGAAACATGTTTAATGTTTTTGAAAGAAGTTTCTTCTCGCATCAAGCTGCATTTATTTGATCAAAAATACAGAAAAAAAAATGTATATTGTGATCTATTATTACAATTTAAAATAATTTTTTTTAAATTTATTATGAAATTATCATTTATTTCTGTGATGCAAAGCTGAATTTTTAGGATCATTATCACATGATCCTTTAGAAATCATTCTAATATGATGATTCATTATCAAAGTTGGAAACAGTTATGCTGCTTTAATATTTTTTCAATACATGTGATACATTGTTAAGATACTTTGATGAATAAAAAAGAAAAAAAAAAAAGAACATTTTAAAATATAAAGTAATAACAATATACACTACTGTCAGTTTTCAGTAATTTTGTTTCTTTCTTTTTTTTTAGCAAAATCAATACTTTTATTCAGCAAGGATGTGTTAAATTCATAAAAAGTGATAGTACAGAAAATATATTATTAGAATCATTATTATTAGAATTTGTTTTTTATTTTGAATAAATGCAGTTCTTTTAACCTGTTATTAATCAAATATATTAGACAGCAGAACTGTTTCCCAACAACTCATAATAAATCAGAATATTAGAATGATTTTTAAATGGGATAGACTGGATGTTCATGTGACACTGAAGGCTGGAGTAATGATGTGAAATTCAGCTTTGCATCACAGGAATAAATATTTTTTTTTATATATTCAAATAGAAAAACTATTATTTTAAGTTGTAATAATATTTTCACAAATATTAATACAGTGTTGAAAATATTGTTTAAATAATTTGTATAATTTATATATATATATAATATATATAAAAGTATGTTTGAGAGACAAAGGTGACAGTGTATATTATAAAAAAGTATGTTTGAGAGACAAAGGTGACAGTGTATATTTAGAGCAATATTCTGTGTATTTTTCTACTTTGTGTCTATAAAGCGCATCTGTTGCATATACTGTCAGTTGCCACAGAAAATAGTTTAGACTTGTTCCTAAGTTTAAAAAAAAAAAACATTATATATTAACTATTAATATAATGTTGAATATATTATTTAAAGAATTTTTATAATTTTCCAAAAAAAAAAAAAACTATCAAAGTACATCTGACAGGCAGAGGCGACAGAGCGGGATTTTACTTCCACTATGTTTCCCACACAAAACACTAGCAGAATAGTCAATTGGACTAGAACGTATAATGTCATCTCGTGATAATGAAAACAAAATTATATTCCATTACACTGAACAGACTTGCTTAGCTTCTCTAAATGACATCTTGTAGTCCGCCTGCTCTCCATCAAAGCCTTGTTGAACAGATGGATGATGTCATTGGCTATTCTGTGATCATTACACGGCTCTGGGCACAGTCATCGTCCAGCGTGGAGGGGGCTCCAGATCCAGACGACAGTGGAATCCAGTTTCCAGGTGTTGTGAAGCAGAATGTCAATGAGTGCGGAACAGGAGACAGGCTGCAGTCTGTGATCACCCAGCCCCAGCTGCAGACATATACACACACAGGCATCCGCAACGTGGAGAGGAACATACACTGACACACAAGAAGGCTGGCATTTTGGAAGAAGAAAGTGAGATATACCTGATAACAAACGCCTGTCTGGCAGGTAATGTTTGATTTCTGTGCTGCAGCATTGAGGGTTTTGAATGAGGATGTGAGACTGTGTTTTCTGGGTGAAGGATGCCTTACATGTGTTTAGTGTGTTTGGTTATTGCAGTGATCACCCACAGTAGTATTTTATGTATTCCTGTTCCTAATATTGAATTAGAAACGGAATGTTTTGTTTGGTTATTTGCTGGGCAGATTGTCTGCATTGCTGGAATGTGTGTGTGGTGCAGGTAGTGTAAGGTAGTGTTTGCCCCCTCCAAGGGTGGCTTACAGAATATATATATATATATATAAATTCATCTGTTCCATTACGTGTGTGTGTGTGTATATAATATATATATATATATATATATATATATATATATATATATATATATATATATATATATATATATATATACTTATATATATATATATATATAAATTCAGCTGTTCCATTACAAGAATAAATTTCCTTTTTTAAATATAAAGGCCACCTTTTCTATTTCAGTTATGTATTGCACCTTGTATACCTGATGCAAATAACATTATTACGTATTATTATTGGCTGATAAAAGTGACAGTTTTACATTTTTAAGAGCAATTTCAGGTACCTGGCCTGCAGTGGGTGGAACACTGTTGTAAAGTACAGCAGATTGCAATAGTCTGCAGCATACTACAATTTTTTTCATGTAAATTGTGTTTAGCACTAATGTTGTGAGCATGTTGGCGTTATTACTTAATTTGCATAAATCATTTAGTGAATATAGCTGTGCGTTTCCATAAAATCGTGCCTTTTCTGCGGGAATTTCAGAGGTTGCTTTCTGATCCTGTTGTCACGTGATGTCGGACAGTTGTTGTTCTGTCTCAGTCTGTTAGCACATGGTGCATCATGCAGCAAGATCTAAAGATTGGCCTCTACCATTCTGAACAGTACAGCAAGACTAGAGCAAATGATATTTTTGAGTGTGCGAGAGATAAAAACAGAGGTGAAATGAAGTGTTCAGCCATAATGATATGTGTTGACAGTGTGTCGTTGTAATTTACATGATCACTTTTTCTTTAGGTCCAGCATCTCCCACCTCCCTTTCTCTCACATCCCTGCTACACCAGCTTCCATTTGTTACCATGGCAACCCTTTCATCCCACCACCTTCTCTCCATCTCCCAACCCATCCATCAAAAGACGGTCTTCAATCCCTCATTTGCCCCCTCTTTCCCTGTATCTCCCCCGCAATAATAGCCCCTACCAGGATAGCAGTGTTTACTTTAATGTCTCTGAATAATTCGTAGCATTTATCATCAGCTCATAGACAAAAGAGCTGTTAAAATAATTTTATGGGTATTCAAATAGCAGTTTTACTTGCACTGCATAATTCTACATATCTATTCTCAACTTGAAATGTTTTAAAGGGATATACTGTGTTGTGTTTACTGCAATAAGGAACATGGCTTGGAGAATACAGTATCGGTTGCTTCTGTTGAGCTTTACAGTATGATCAAGTGCATATATTTTCTACAACAAACTGCATTATAAAATAGGAAGAAGTGTTTACAGCAGGTGGCTACAGGTGTGGGTGCATTGCAGTACCAGTTTTATGCTATGAATGCATGCCAGTTTTTTTTTTTTCAAATGTAATTATTATACATTTCTATAAAAAAAAAAAAAATCAAAATTTACACTTAATTGTGCATCTTGTTTGTGTTTGTCTTGATTGCATATACCCATACAGCAAAAAAATATATTTTTAAATATATTTCAAAATATACAAAAAATGACAAAAAATATATTTACTAAAATATATTTCAAAATATATATAATTGGCCAGCAGGCCAAGATGAAAATTTAGTCTGAATTGTGAAAAGCAATATTTGTTTGTTCCCGTAACTATGACTCGAGGTAAAGTTTGCAGCATTGAGGAACAAAGAAACTGTAGCACTCCCTCCTCCCTGTTAACGTCGGCTAGAGAAAAGAAGAACTGTGGCTGATTTAAGCCATCTGCTTGCGGTATAAACATTTCATCAAGGGAGTAAAAAGCATATAATGAATCTCCAGTTTGCACAAAACAGGGGGTAATGGAAGTGCAAATACTGCAGTGTGTCTCTAATAATCAGAGCAGCATGAAAAGCGAGAGGGAAATCTCCAGAGCTTTCCAGCTGAATTTGCAGCAGCAACAATCAGTCGATTCTCATAAATATTCCAGCCACGTTTCACGCCTCTGAGGCATGCAATATTTCATACAACAAACATGAACCTGAATGTCAAAGGTTTCATGTGTTTTCCAGTCAGGTGCTTTGCAGTAGCTATGTTCTTTTAAATCACAGAAAATATTTGCACTAGAAAGTAGATTGTGGATCTGAACGTGACAAGAATGATAATCGTTTAATTTGCTATGCTTTAATGTCATTTTTCTTACGAGTGGTGAGAGACGCTCAGATTACTCTCTCTAATTTCATATTCTAGTGATTTAAAGCAAAGGCAATAACAGAATTTAATGAGATCATTCACATCAGAGACGTAAGGTAACTGCATCTCTGTTTCTTATTACCCCAGTCACTTCACACTGAAAAACATATCACTGATAACAAAATTCAAGCAGATCAGGTTTTGTGTATTGGTAGGTGTCTTGCTGAAAGTGAACAAGTGTTCTGTCTGCCCTGTGCCTGCAAGAATCTGAGATGAAGACTAGTATTCATGAGGATGAGAGGTTGACTTTAGTTTTGTGGGGAGACCATTTCTTTTTGCTGAATGGGGGGGGGGATTTAGCTTTGTGAGACCTAGCATTTGGAATATTTTTGTGTTTTGGCCCATTATTTCTGAATTTATGGAATGTTTGTTGACTTTCATTAGTGTAAGACATGAGCGTAGAACTTCTTAGAGTTCTTGTACCCTGCAAAATATAAAAAAATAACAAGGATCAATTTTGTTGCATTTGAATTCCTCTATTCAACAAATAATCCCAAAAAAAATGTAGGATGGTTTCCACAAAAATGTTAAGCAGCACAACTTTTTCTAGCATTTGAAATTAACTTAACAAATGTTTCTTGACCACAAAATTAACATATTTATATTTGTATATATTTAAAACAAAAACAGTTATTTAAAATTTTAATAATATTGTTTTATATTTTTATACATCAGAAATCCAGTTTTTGCTGTATATTTGATCAAATAAATGCAGCCTGGTGAACATTATAGACATAAAAAAAAATACCAACTCCACACTGTACAATAATATTTGCTATACTATACACTACACATACATATAAATTCATTAAAAAAAATACACATCGTTGTGCATTTTGTTTATTGGTGCAAATAAGTTTCAGGAGTTGAATTACAATTCAAAATGCATTTTCAATTTCCTTCTGAATGCTTCACAATCTTGTGATACTGTGAATCAAACATTATTGTCCCTATGAGGTGTTCTTGATGCACAACACAGACAGCCTGCTTTGTTCTTGTTATCCATTGTTCTCATTGTGTGTTTTTCATGTACGGGGTGTACTTTACCCCTGGCTGTGGTGAGAGAATGCTGAATTTAGCTGCGCACAGCAGCTTTGAAGAGGCTTCACAAACACAGGTTTGAAGTGGCTTCGTCTGTAATGTGCAGCAGTTAGACTGACTCTTTTGTCTATGTTTGGTGGAGGGTGTTCAGTAGGAAAATCTCTGCACTTTGAAGGTACCAGGATATGTCAGTGTGACTGAAGACAAGAAAGAGGGGGGAGAGAAAAGAGTAGAAGTGTAATATAAAGTGTTTTATGAAAATGCCTGAGGACTGGGTTTTAATCTTATGTCAGGATTACTCTGCTGTTTGGATTTAAATATCATAGAGTATAAAGATCAGTTTGGACTATTGAGCAGAAATCAAGGTTTAAAGGGATAGTTCTCTCAAAAATGAAAATTCTGTTGTTATTTACACACCTTACACACAATGTTGTTCCAAACCCATATAACTTACTTTCTTCTGTAGAGCATAAAAGAACATGTTTTGAAGAATGTTCTAGTCGCTGTTGTCAAAAAGGGCACAAAACATAATTAAAATATCATAAAAGTGGCACATAAGACTTATATTAAGAGCCTTCTGAAGTCATATAAGAGCCTTATGTGGGGAACAAGTCAGTGTTAGTATTATTTATATGCTATTATATTGTTTTTATTATATTGAATTAACTTTTATTTTATATTTTCAGTTTTCATTAAAATTTTAGTTCACATTTTAATAATTTTGTTATGTGTTTTTGTCTTTTTTTTATTTCTTGTCAAGTTTTTCATCTAAAATTTAAATTTTGTTTTATTTTATTTTAGGATCAAACCAAAAAATAAGTCATTAATCATTGATAATCCAATGAGCTGTGAATTTCTGCAAGTTTATCATCAGTGAGTTTATGATTTCCATCTAATTCATGAACAAATCATATTCTGTGAACTAGATCAAATTATACATTAAAATGATCTGAAATAAAGTAATTCAGGTTTGGAACAATTGACATTGAGTATTTTTATAAGTGAACTATGCCTTTAAATATTCAGTGTAGCAGCAACAAATAAATGGAAAACCATTGAATGGGAATGGCATACATGAAGAGAGTAATTTATTATCAATATGTTTGTAATTCAAGTGTAAATGATACATTCTTTGTTCAGATACAGTTATTCCCTCAAGGTTTTATTTTAGGATGCCATTGTAAAGCAGATCTGATGTATGTACATTATACATGAACACGCATTGATCTTATCCTTTTATTGCAGTGAAATTGAATATAATTCCCGGAACAAGGCTTGGATGAGTTTTCTGCAGTTATCTTGTATTTCATTTAGATGGTGATTATTCTCCTGTTCTTAGTCTAACTTTAGATGCCTATCTGTATCTCCTCTTCTTGCAGAAACTGGTTACATCGATCCTGTGCTTATAGAAAAATACAACACACCCGGGTTTGTGGGTTGCCTGTCCAGAGTGCAGTTCAACAGCATTGCTCCTCTGAAAGCTGCTCTCAGGTCCCGCGGTTCTGCCCCCGTCTCACACCAGGGTAAACTGGTGGAATCCAACTGCGGAGCATCACCCCTCACCATCCCACCCATGTCTGCTGCAACCGACCCGTGGCACCTAGACGCAGGTGAGCACATTTAAACAAGCCAAATAATAATAAAAAGAGGTCTTGAAATCCCAGAAATGCACTGAAATCTCTCAGTCCTGCATTATTTCCCAGGGGTGGTGTAAAAGACATTTAATTTCCAATGCTAGTTTATTGATTGCATCATTGCATCACATTGACCTCTTTATAGAAACATTCCTAAATGTGCGTCTTAACTGCCACATTTCATTGTATGGCTTTCAGTCTGATTTAAACATGAAAAACAGATCCTGAACAAAAATTAAATACAGATTTTAGATATGACTAACCATAACAACATAAACAGGCCTTCCTTTACTGTGTCCTGCAATTCTAAAAAGGTCAATGGCCAGTTATTGGGCAAAATGGCTTCTGTAAAGATCAATGTGCTTTGTTTAGCTATAAGGGCATTAGTGCATCAAATGAAACCATTATATGTTTGTGTATCTGAGAAACATGTTATAAGGAATTATGTTTTGTCACATTAGTTTCTTTAAAAAATAATCTACTTGTAAATGTAAATCATTTGGCATAAAGAAAATGATTAATTCTCTTCTCAGACACATCAGACTGTTCAGTATTTTCAAATGTATTAATGTATTCATTTTCAGTCTATCAAGGTTATTATAGTTAACTAATACTATAAATGCTATATAAACATTTAATTATTATAATTATTATGATCTCCTAAAGGTGCTGATTTCCCCTTCAATGAGGAAAGAGTGATACCGGATGGAGTAAATAGGAATTCAGCTATAATAGGAGGTGAGATGGAAACATATTCATATCTACTTCAGATGAACAATTACTTATTTTAAGTTATCTATTCTTTTATGCATTAAAGGAGTATTTCAAAAATGAAAATTTGCTGAAAATTAACTCGTCCTCAGGCCATCCGAGTTGTAGTTTGTTTTTTCATCAGAACAGATTCGGGGAAATACTACACTTGCTCAGCAATGGATCCTCTGCAGTGAATGGGTGCCGTCAGAATGAGAGTCTGCATGACTCCAGTCCATCAGTTAACATCTTATAAAATAAAAATCTGTGTTTGCAATAAAACAAATCCATCACGGAATCCTTTTTAACTTCAAACTGTTGCTTCCAGATTGCTTCCGAGTTTTCTATCCATATTCATTTCCCCAGTGAAAAAGTCATCTCGTCTGAATTAGGAGAGAAATATGCACAGATGCACTGTTTACAAGCAAAAACAGTCCAAAATAGTTATAAACAAAATATGTAGGTGGATTTTGATGTGAGGGGACAACAAGGGGATGGGCTTTTTCACCTGAGGAAATGTTATTATGGAAAAGGTTTTAAAATTAAAAATGTCTTGATGGATTTCTTTATTACAAACATGCAACTTTTCTCTTCACCAGGTGTTAATTGATGGACTGTCATAAGGATTACTTGTAAATTATTGTGATGTTTTTATCAGTTGTTTGGAGTCTCATTCTGACGGTACCCAGTCACTGCAGAGGATCCATTGTTGAGCAAATGATGCAATGTTAAATATACCCAAATCTGTTCCGATGAAGAAATTCAAACTCATCTACAACTTTGGATGGCCAGGGTGAGTACATTTTCAGCAGATTTTCCTTTTAAACTATTCATTTAACAGTGGTGAATGTATTTTCCTTGCAGGTATCATTGCAGTGGTGATCTTCACTATTCTGTGCACACTGGTGTTTCTGATCCGGTACATGTTCCGCCATAAAGGCACTTACCACACCAACGAGGCCAAGGGGGGAGAGTCGTCAGAGTCAGCCGACGCGGCCATTATGGGCACCGAGCCCAATTTCACAGAGACCATCGATGAAAGCAAGAAAGAATGGTTCATATAATGGGGGCGTACAGACTCTTTCAGAATCTTTTTTTGAGTATCAGAACTAATGTTTTGGGATCAAGCTCATCACCAGTTTGAGAAACTGTCCTGTACATAGTGACTGGCTTGTCTCTTTCTATTGTGTTTTGGCAGAAGTCTTTTAAGTGTGTAATCTCTGGATCACATGTTAATAAATCAAATCACAAGGTTTTTTTTTTTGTTTGTTTGTTTGTTTGTTTTTTTGTTGTTGTTTTTTACAGAAACCTGCCAAAATCCTCTTTTATGGAAAATTGTAATATAAGTTTAATCATTTTCTTCATGTTCTTTTGCCTAATCTTACAAAAACTCCTTGTGTGGAAGATGTTTAGACAGACTGTAATTGTTAAACACTCTATATGAATATTTTTATTTAATTTATTGCACCAATAACAGAGATATAATTTAAAGATGACATCAGATCAGCGTGGGAAGAAAAACAAGGCATGCACCAAGAATTATGTCAAATTGACTCTGTCTGTTTGTAGCCTTCTGCACAGCTATGCTTATTTATTTCTTGTGGAAGCCTTCAGATTATTGTCCCTTGGCAAACACCTCTCAGTCTTAAGTATTTGTTTTGCTGAAGGCATGTATCATGGCATAAAGATGTTATTTTGAGAGATCATTTTGTCTGTGATTCATTTATGTAGGCTGTGGTAAAGCATTGGCATAGTGGCATCTATTTGGCACATGAAAATGCAAACGTATCATCAGTGTTTGTCATTTCAGATGACTACTGACACCCAATTTAATGACTTAATTCAAGGTGCCTTTAGGATTTAGCCAGCCGTCTGTGGAGAATTTACTTTGGATAAATAGGTAAAAGGAGAATCTCAACCAATCAAATGGCTGTTTGAATTTATTTGATGACACAACATATATGAGTTAAGATGTGTTCCGAACAGCAATGTTATATAAATGTTCAGAATGGATGATTATATGTATGCTACAACATTTTAAGAATTTATTGCACTGTGCATTTTGTGAAATTACTTTCGACATGTTAAAAACTTATTTAAGTATTATTGACTTTTTTGGAATAAAATGTCAAATAAAACATAATTTACATACAGATTATCCTTTCTCTTAGAGGCTGGTTCCAGAATGATTTTAGAAAACTGATGTTGCTCAACCTCAGATTTATATGTGATGTATTTATTTATTATAAATATGTACAGTACAGGTCAAAAGTTTGGAAACATTACTATTTTTAATGTTTTTGAAAGAAGTTTCTTCTGCTCATCAAGCCTGCATTTATTTGATCAAAAATACAGAAAAAAAAATTAATATTGTGATATATTATTACAATTTAAAATAATTGTTTTTAGATTTATTATACTTTAAATTATCATTTATTTCTGTGATGCAAAGCTGAATTTTTAAGGGATCATTATCACATGATCCTTTAGAAATCATTCTAATATGATGATTCATTATCAAAGTTGGAAACAGTTCTGCTGCTTAATATTTTTTCAGAACATGTGATACTTTTTTAGGATACTTTGATGAATAAAAAGTAAAAAAAAAAAAAAAAAAAAAAATGTTTTTATGTTTTTAAAATATAAATATTTTGTAATAACAATATACACTACTGGTCAGTAATTTTTTTTCTTTCTTTTTTTTAAATAAAATCAATACTTTTATTCAGCAAGGATGTGTTAAATTGATAAAAAGTGATAGTAAAGAAAATATATTATTAGAATATATATTATTAGAATTTTTTTTTTTTTTTTTGAATAAATGCAGTTCTTTTTAACCTTTTATTCATCAAATATATTAGACAGCAGAACTGTTTCCAACACTCATAATAAATCAGAATATTAGAATGATTTCTAAATGATCATGTGATAGACTGGATGTTACATGTGACACTGAAGGCTGGAGTAATGATGCTGAAAATTCAGCTTTGCATCACAGGAATAATTTTTTTTTTTTTTAAGTATATTCAAATAGAAAACTATTATTTTAAGTTGTAATAATATTTCACAATATTACTGTTTTTTTTCTGTATTTTTGATCAAATAAATGCAGGCTTGATGAGCAGAAGAGACTTCTTTCAAAAACATTAAAAATAGTAATGTTTCCAAACTTTTGACCTGCACTGTAGGTTTAGCATTATGACACATTTGCCATGTATTGGAATATAATGTATTCTCAGTCTCTGATCTGAAAGCTCATTATAATTATCTCATAGAGATGTCAAGTTATTTTGATCATTGTCAAATCAGCTCTTATTTATGTGGTTTCCCAAAAAAAAAGAATCCACCCCTTCAGGGGATATGCATCTTCTTATGAATTAGTTTAATATCATTTTTGGAAGGTTTTTATGTAATGTTAAAGGATTGGAAGGGTCTGTGTTCACAATCACATCTTAGACTATAACCATGTTAATTTTGTAAAAAAAAAAATAATAATAATAATTTTCAAATTGACGTTTTGGAGAGGATAATGAGGGATTCATTCGAATGTGAAAGAGTCTTGATGAGTCACACTTTTATATTCTAATATCAAATTCTTCAGCCCTCTTTCACATTGAAAATTAAAACATTGTTTACTGTAAGGTTAGTTAAGATTCACAATCAATGGAATATATGAATATATTTTTGTGAGGATATTTTGTAGATGACTTAGCATTTCACTGTGTCTCATCTAAATGTGTATTAAAGGAAGCCTGGATTTTGTTCTCAAGATCTGTGAAGAAAGAAGTACTTGAATGTTCTTTGTAGCGGAGACAGAAAGATTTGATCAGTTTAATTGTTATAATACGACCCCTTTTCATTCACCTTTTACAGTATTATTTTTTAGACATGTTGAATTGATGTTTTGTGAAGGTGCTTTGTTTCTTTTTATGACGAGGTTTCTTGTAAAAAGGAAAAGTGTTTTTATTATTTATTGAACACAACTCAGTTCTGCTGCCTCTCATATGGCACATGTATATGCCTTTTTATTAAATATATAGATTTTTTTTCTTTTATCACAGCAATTCAAGAAGGCTTTGATATTTTATTGTTTATGGGTAAATATCCGAGTAAACGTGTAAACAATACAATATATTTACTCATCTGTATCTCACGTTATAATTGCATTCTGCTCGTGTATTCAACTTGTTTTAAAGGCAGCATGACCACTATATGTGAAATTGTACATACTGTACTTTAAACTATTGTGCAATATCACAATTGTATTTACTCCTGGGGGCATATTTTTTACCTTTTGTTATGATGTTGACAAGTCAGGAATGAATGGTACAAAACTTTTTATATTTAGAGCAACTCAGTTCTCGACTGGCTGTTTAACGTAAGATATTTGTACTGACCTCTTTTCATCCATCTCATTACTGTGTGAGGACTGACTGCAAAATAAGAGAATTCCTCATTCATGTGGCTATTCTTATGGGAAGGGAATAAAAAGAAGTACCTAACAATTGTTTGGCGTGTAGTTTTATTTATTTTTGTTGATTTTTTCAATGTCAACTACATTCACATTAGATGGGACTTCAGATGTTACTGTGTATCATATTATATGAATGGAAAATTTTCGAGTTGATTACTGAGTTGTCTTTCAGTCCCTATAAAGCTACATTATCAGACATCTATTGCATGTACTTGAGACAACTAATAAAGACAGCTTATAAAATGAATTCTGCATAACTCAAAAATACATAAAGAGGGATGTTAGATGTAGATACTGAATGGTATGCATGCATATAAAACTGAAGTTCATAATAATTTGTAAACTAGGGGTCTCTTATGTTGACACGTTGTGATGACTCTTATGAAGCGGAATTCAATCTGCTGCGCGAGCATTTTAGGCTGCGTTTACACTTGGCGTTAGCAGGCGACCTGTATCAGGATGTCGTCAATTTATGGGACACAGACCTGCCTGGTAAGGTTAGACTAAAGGTTTCTGTGAAGTTTTGGGGGTTTACATGTCAATTAGAACATGCTGTCACAGAAAGAAGAAACGATTTATTTGAATAGATGATCGTTTTTCTTAAAACTGCTTTGACTAAGACGATGTCAGTTACTGTTTGCATTGTCTTTCCTTTGTCGTTTTGATTTATTAGGTCACAGTCGTTCCTTTTACGTGCTGTTGCTAAAATATAATGTAGACGTGTGTTCATAATTCATATATTTTGGAACCTCTTTTGACTAAGGTTGACTTTATTAAGGAGGTTTTGTTTGGGTTGAGTATGTTCAGTTTAAAAGTTGTTAATATATTTAAAATGTTTAAAATATATAGCCTACTATTCTTCTGAACTTTTTATTCATCAGAATCAAAAAGTGTCACAGTTTGCAGAAAAATATTAAAATCATAATAATAATAATAATAATAAAAATAAGAAGAAGAAATATAACAAAACAAAAAAATAATAATTAGAATGATTTCTGAAGGAATATGACACTGATGACTGAAGTAATGGCTGCTTTGCCATCACAGAAATATATAAAATATAGGCTACTAAAAACAGCAATAATATTTCACAATGTTGCAGTTTTAAGCAGTTTTTTCTCCCCAATCAAATAAATGTAGCCTTGGTGAACATAAGAAATGTCTTTCAAAAACATAAATAAATCTGACTGAACTCAAATTTTTTTTTTTTTTTTTTTTTTTTTTTTGGTAGTGTAAATATTGTATTACCTATTATTTATTTATTTAATAAAAATTTAAATGTATATTTAATTTAATTACTATAATTATATATATTTATATATAAAAATGTATTTAACTATTATAAACTAAATTATCTGTATAATTAATCAACAAAATTAATCATTTAAATATTTGTTCAAATCTTTTTTGTTCTGTAGTTAAGATTATATTCTGATTCCATCTGTTTGTCTAAATAGTTCACGCTAAATCTTTTTAATGTCCCTAAATAGTAGTTTCAAATCAGATTTAGTAGAGCGATTTAGTTTAAAGAGCTTCTTTTTTTTTTTTTTTACTCTTGCAGATGCCTCGCTGAAGCGGTTGGTAACTACAGTGACTCTCCGGCACTGCTCAAAATCAACCTGATTTTGATCCATATCAATCAGCACAAAGATTCAGCAAGTGCAAAATGCCACGATCAAAGGAAATTCCAGAAGATGTAAAAGAAAAGATCATTTTTTACTATAAGTCTGGCAAGGGTTACAAAGCTGTGTCTAAAATTATGGGACTGCATCGATCCACTGTCAGAACTATAATTTCCAAATGGAAAACACATGGAACAGTGATGAATCGTCCCAGGAGTGGTCGACCCACAAAAATTTCACCACGGACACAACGTAAAATCATCCAAGAAGTCGCAAAGAAACCTGGAATAACATCCAAAGAACTGCAGGCATCTCTTGCTTTAGCCAAAGTCAAAGTTCATGACTCTACGATCAGACGGAAACTGGGCCAAATTAGGAAACACAAGATAGTATCAAAGCAAAAATCACTGCAGAAAAAGAAAATAAATGCTTGTGTCTTGTTTGAAAATAATCTTCAGGACGATTCCCAAGTTTATGAGGAAAATCCTATAAAAACAGAAGTGGCAGAAGTGGAAGTTTTTATTTGATAAGAGTCCCATCATGTCCAGTGTAAAACAAACAGGCTTACTGTAAGCCAAAGTATATTGATTTAAAAAAAAAAAAATTTCCACCTGTATTCACTTCTGATTACTTGTTTTTTTGTTTGTTTGTTTGTTTTTTTACTACATTTTGCTGTGTCATGTATAAATAGTACACTACTTCAACTCACTGTTTAAGGCCTGACTGAAAAATAATAAAATTACTCATCTATGGAACTATCCCTGTCAATTAACTGTTATGTAATTCGTTTGAAATTCAGCTGCATTTGTGTTATGACTTCAACTGGATTATTACTAGGTGGGAACTGAACTTTTTATTTAGCATTTTCTGTGAGCCATTTGTCAGGTTCTAGCAGAACTATTACTTTGGTTGAAGGGATAGTTCACTCAGAAATGAAAATTCTGTTATTTACTCATCCTCAAGTTATACCAAACCTTTGTTTGTTTGTTTGTTTCTTCTGTTGATCACAGAACAAGATGTTCTGATGAATGTTAGCTTTGTTGGCATTGACTTTTATAGTATGTTAAAAAAAAGAGGGAGAGAGAGAATGTGGAAGTCAATGGCTACCGTCAGTTGTTTGGTTACCAGCATATCAAAATATCTTCTTGTTTGTTCAACAGAGGAAAGAAACTTGTGCAGGTTTGGAACAAATGGAGGGTGAGTAAAGGATGACAGAGTTTTCATTTTGGGTGAGATTATTAAAAAAAATTCTTAAAAACTCCATGGGCAGGTTTATCATGAATATACTTTTAAAATATTTTATCAGGTAGAAAATGAATAAAATATATATATTTTTTTTAAATCTTATCATAAATCTTTATCCAATAAATCAGCTAGAAAGTCTGTGGGGGAACCCTGGACTCTAAAAGCTTGCGTTAGTGAAGGTTGCTGTATTTCTCTTCGCTGTGGTGTATGATGCTTCACTCGCTCTACAATTCATATCCTAATAATCTCCAGCTGCAGAGACAGAGTAGCAAAGACCTCAACACCTCTTACAGTGCAACATTGCAGACGGATAAAATTAAATACGTGTCAGCCACTTGGGTTACAGGATAATATATATCAAGCAGGGCATGTTTGACCGAACAGTTGGCCATTTTACACAATACATAAAAAGCTTCTCCACTCTAGAGTTTGTAATACGTTGTTTGTTGTATGGCAGTCTTTACTTTGCATTAATATGCCCTAAGCGTCACTTTTCGATGTACAGTTCCTGTTGTCTTTAAAAGCATTCATTAAAACTTTTTAAACCAGCCCACTGATTTAATGCAAAAGTAGAGGAATGTGACTCACTTCTACTTTAAATATTCGTTGTTTTGACCCCTCTGGAAACATAATAAAAGCCTAGTGTAAATTTAGTGTAAATGATTTTACTTTAGTCAATAAAATGGTGAACAGATAGAATTGTATTTTGGTCTGCTGTGAAAATGACAAAGTTATCCCACACTGATGAATGTGGGCTATTAGGTCAGAAAGTCTAGCCTTGAAATAAGGTTAAAGGTGACCAGGCACAAGCAGGTTGACGTTCACAATCTGTTTTCAGTATAATACCCATAATTAAAGTAAAAGTCAGTGTCCTCTTCAGCCATCTGCATCTCTTATGTCACCATAAGCTGGGCTGATCCTAATAGTGTGACGCCACTCCTTCTATTTTATTTTTCCCTGCTATAAAACCAGAGTAGGTTTTGTCCTTTATTGTTGCGAGAACCAGGTGTTTTAAAATCTGCTTTATTATTTGCTTTCTCAAATAATAAAATAAGCAAAAAATAAATTAAGTAATTAATAAAAACAACTCCAGCATGAACTGGCCGTTTAAGGTCCTGCCACAGCAACTCAACTGGGTTCAAGTCAGGAGGACTTTGACTAAGGCCCTACCAGAACTTTCATTTTGCTTTCTTTGACCCATTCAGGGGTTTACTTACTTTTGCTTTGGATCCTTGTCTTGCTGAATAATCCAGTGGCGCTTGAGCTTCAACTTGTGTGGACATTCTCCTTAGGATTTTCTGGTAGAGAGCAGAAATCATGTTTCCCTCAGTTTTTTTTTGGAACAGTGTGCACTGAAGCAGCAAAGCATCCCCAAAGCAGCACAGTGCCACAAACATGCTTGACTATACATATCAAGTTCTTTTTGTGGAGTTTGAAAATTGGTTTACACCAGATCTAATGGGATGCCTGTCTTCCAAATAGTTCCACTTTTGACTCATTCATCACCAAAAAAATTCTCCCAAAAGGTTTGAGGATCATGAAGGCAAAATTCAGGCTAGCATTAATGTTTTGGGGGCTTATCAGTGGTTTTCGCCTTGTAATTCTTACATGGATGCCATAGTTGGCCAGTGTCTTTTGAATTGTGAAGTTTAATAATGCAAGGAGAGACCA
Source organism: Cyprinus carpio (assembly GCF_018340385.1). Taxonomy (NCBI): domain Eukaryota; kingdom Metazoa; phylum Chordata; class Actinopteri; order Cypriniformes; family Cyprinidae; genus Cyprinus; species Cyprinus carpio. The sequence goes on along the minus strand of NC_056595.1, from coordinate 13,745,610 downwards.
GCAGTTCCTTCAGTGTTGTCCTTGGGTCTTTTGTGACTTCCTGGATGAGTCATCTCTGCACTCTTGGAGGAATTTTGGGACTAGTTCGCTACTGTGCTGAATTTATTTTATTTTTTATTTTATTTTATTTCTTCATTTAGAGATGGCTCTCACTGGGTTTAAACACTTTTTACAGTACTGTTCATAAATGCATATTTTGGCTTGTACTGCTACCAGTTATTACACAAGAGCAAATGTAACCCTGCATTCAGAAATGGTCTTTCTGCTCTGTCTTTCTAGTGTTCAATTGGATGTTTTTCTTCTTGCATCAAAAAACAATGTTCTCAACCTGTTCCATATACTCTAATTCATATTTTGATCACTCTTAAGATTGATTTTACAATACAGGCTGCTTTAATGTCAGTGAAGCCGTGCAAGACTGCTAATGTTTATTATGAAATGTATTAAAATTCGCTGCACTGACAGGGACATTGTAAAATGCTATCTTTTCTAATCCAATTAGTACAAAATATTGCCACTTTGTGGTGAATAGTTGCAACAACATACAAGAAGCAGTAATGTTTCAGAGAAATGTTGGCAGGTTGCTTATTGGTAACATATTTTCCATTGTATTTATCAATACATCATATCATTAAACAAAACAATGTATCCTGCCCTATAAGTTCCAGATTTGGTAAGATGTCACTCACAAGATCTAAAATGAGTAAGGTAACTAAATTATAGTTAGTTAGAAAATTAGCTTGCCTTGGAGGTATGTAGAGGATAAATGTATGTAGAGAATAAATAAATTCAATAAAAATGTAATGATTCATAAGTGGTGTGTGACTATGGGTGCTCAAGGGGGTCGATATGGTGTAAAACGCTTCATTTGCTCTAGAGGATTTCCAATCATTTCCAGTCAGCTAGAGTAACAAACAGCATAGAAACTTCAACTCGTTACAGTTGGACGTCAGAGACGATCACAGTTAAGATTAAATATATTTAGCTTGCATTGCTAATGTATTGATACTGTTTATAAATATTGTGGTAAAATTAGTGATTATCTTGAAATGATCATAGATTGGGTTGTGAATCTGACAGAGAGTCGATTTTCTTGAGTTTCATTTTATGCAAACTCTTCATTTTAATAATTAGCCTATACACATGGTTTAATCAGCAATTAATAAATCACGTCTTTTTAATGAATTTATTTTAAATACTTCCCCAAATGAATCGCAGGCAAGAAAATCAAAGAATGGCACCGTTTTAACTTTTAGAAAACAATGGAAGTTTACATGCAGTGAAAATATTTTATTTCAGTTGTGGCCATGTAATGTTGCCAAATGCTGGAGTATGTTTGACTTGAGAACTTTGAATTATGATTGTGAATTAACTGTGCTATATTACTAAACTGGTCTTGCCTCACCAAGACCAGCAATTATGCAGTCACCAGAGTTAAATATTTTATTTTTGGAAATTAAAGTGAAAAGTTTGCTCTTTCACAGATACCAAGCTCCATCTGAGGACAGCAAGCACTACTCCTTAGCCATTAAATAGACATGAAGCTGCCAGCACAAAGGGTCTGCAAATAGTCTGGTAAGGGTTACAAATCCAAAGATTACAGGACTTCACCGATCCACAATCAGATCAATAATCTGCAATTGGAAAACACTTGGAACAGTTATGATTATGAATCTTCCCAGAAGTGGTCGGCCGTCGAAAATCTCTACAAAGGCTGAATGTAAAATCATCAAGGAAATCACAAAGAAACAACACCCAAAGAACTGCAAGACTGTCTTGCCTTCTAAGCTAAAGTCAAAGTTTCTGAATCAACAATCAGAAGAACACTGGGGAAATTGGGCTATGTGAGAGAGTATGAAACCGAAAATCAATGCAGAAAAGAATAAGGTGTTTGATGAGAATGTTTTAAGCCAAAAATGTGTAAAATGAACAGGCCTAAAAATGTTCATCAATATTGTTATTCCTGTGGAAATTAAATGAAATATAAAATGTGTTAATTTGGGTTATGACTGGTTGGGATCTGTGCAATGACATCCATCTGTTTCCTTTAAAATGTCTTTATATTGATGCATTTTCAATAAATTAATAATTAATTAATAATAATTAATAAACATTGTAGATATTTTATAATTATTAGATATGAGCATTATAAATCATTTTTAGACACTTAATAGTACTTAGCAGTACATTATATACTTATATATATACTGTAGACTTTTTTGTTTGTTTTTGTAACAGTAGGATTTTATGTAATGTGAAGAAGTGGGTGAACACTATATCTATTGTATTATATCTAACACACTATATCTAACACTGTATTTTAACAAAATGCATTCAGTGACTATATCAAAATTAATCACTGGGTGTACCAGGAGCTTGAGAAGGCTTTGTATTATCAAAGTGCACTTTATAGTGAATTCATTGTACCCCAGAAAATTAGTTTTGCAAAAGAACCAAGCAATACAAGACAAAAAAAAACACCCATGAAAGGAATAAATTGGCAGTTATCGAAGTATTGGGGGTATTTAAAAAATAAATAACAAAGAAATAAGTTTAAATATATAAATGAGGAAACAGTTTGATATTATGGACACCGAGACACTCTAGTTTGTGAACACTAGAGGTCGCTGTATCTCTCTGAGCTGTGACGTATGACGCTTCACTCGATCTAATACGGAATTCCCAATCATCTCCAGTCATACACAGACAGCAGTGGGCCTCAACCTCTCACAGCTCGACGTTAGAAACGGACACAGGTAAGACTGAATATCTTTATATACCTGTCAGCAACCCTGGTTTGGCAGGACATATACCCAGACGGAGATATTTGTCCATTTATCGAGAAAGAAGGCAAACGTTTTTGTGCTATTACAAACGACTTAATGAATAGGTAACGTTAACGTTAGCCATTTTACATCAATATCTCAAAAGCTTCGCCGTATTATAGCAGTAGGTTGATAGCAAATGTTGTTTGGCTTATTTTAAGGTCATATTTTATGTCATTTGTTTATTTGGCCTTAATATGTCTTAATAGTTCTCCTCAGTGGCAGTTTATCAATGTAACGTTACCTGAAGCTAGCGAGCTGCTACCTAGCATTGCTAATGTATTGATGCTGTTTAGAAAAACACTACCCTAAAATAGTCATGGAATTAACACACATTGTATATTTAAGACGTTAACATGCTCTTCTTGGTCAAGTCTATGATGGCGACCTAAAGCTGAGGCCGACTGAAGAGTGAACAGTCATTTACACACATTCACATGAATTCTGCTGTCTCAGATACCGACCTACACAACATTGTTCGGCCAAAATGCTGTCTACTAGGTAGGCAACCCAGACGTTTTTAAGAAGACTGCTAGAATTGGTTTTATTTGAAAGATTCCTAAACCTCATATGCCAGTGTATAGTATGTTTCCTTCTGAAATTAGAAAGATTTTCCAAGAGGATGGTTAATGAGTCATGCTAATATTGGCTTGCTTTATTGGCAAAGATGTCAAAAAAGATCAGTAGATGTAGTAACTTGCATGAATTGATTTACAACCGAAACTGTCATGATAGTCATGTGCATTTGTGTTTGTGCCTACGTTACTCAACAAGAAGTAGCCTAATTATTTTTTATTTTTTTTGTCACTCATAAAACAGTGTTATGTTAATAGTAATAATAATAAGTAAATGCTTGATTCAGTGCATAGCTGAGCATTTAAAGGGATAGTTCAGGCAAAAGTGAAAATTCTGTCATCGTTTACTAACCCTCATATCTTTTCAACCCTGTATGACTTTTTCCCTGCGTGAAATGGAAGCTAATAGTAATCAAAACTATTTAATTACCAAAATTCTTCAGAATTACTTTACTTTTCTTTAATTAAATTACTTCTGGGCTGTACTCTGACTGTAATTGTTGAAATTTTGTCAACCTACAGATCACATGTTTGATTTCATGGAAATATCCCACCGATGAATGTGGGTCAGAGAGTCTAGCCTTGCTGTGGCTGAACTAATAAGATTAAACGTGGCCAGGCTCAAGCAGTTAGACATTCAAAACTATTTTCCCACAGTGATCAGGCAAAGCTCTTGAGTGTCGTGTTTAAAACACTTCCTTAAAAGTACTGAAATATTATGGGTAGTGAATGATTATTACTGCTATTAAGAGCTGGCCCACTTACAGAGGCTAAAAGATAAGATTAGACACAACCTATGTCGTAAAGTTGTGTTTGTATATGTGTGTAGTGGAGCGAGAGAGCATTAAAAGTCATTGTCCTCTTCAACTGCGACATCTCTCATACAGTTGGTATAGAAAAGAACCACCCCCTTTAAAATAATCACATTTTGTTGCTTTGCAGCCTGAAATTAAGACGGACACAGTTTTTGTTTTATCTAGCTGTATTTACTCTGGGCTGATCCTGACGGTGTGACGCCACTCCATCTTGTTTATTTCCCCTGATGTAAAACCTCCCACTCTCTGGGTCAGTGGTTTAGCAGGGCTGGGTCAGTTGTGGGACATTTCTTTTCTTGATTTATACAGAAAAAAAAACTTAATGTAGCAGATACTTGAGCATTTAAATCTAAACACAACTTTATGTCTATCTGAATCCTCACAGCTACATTTTATCACTCAGAGATGTATTTAATGAACTTAGTCTTAGACATATATTGGCTGCTAGAGTTGCTTCTGCTGACTATAGAAACAGCTGTCTGTGAACAAGAAGCATTAGAAAGAACAATGTGGGAAATGCTATTAATAACCCAGCTAAAACCCAATCCTGCTGCTCACATGTTTTGATGCATCAGTCCTCGGTTGCTCTTGCCTCTCTGACATGTGGCATCTCGAACGTCACAACATGTAAACAATGACCGGCAAGATTCATATCCTCTGCACCTCAACACGCAGCAGTCAGACACGCTGCTAAATATAACACTGACCCAACGCTTGTCACTTCACATAAGCTCTGGAATGATGCTTCGTTTCCCATGAGTCTCCTGTTAGGTTTGCGAAAGCTACAGATTGTACTTCTGCATTTTTTGTATCCTTGCTCACAGATAGTCTGATTGAACCCTGCATATTATGGATAGTGGTCGACCAATATATTGCCTAGGCCGATATATCGGGAGATATTGGCATCGGCCGATAATTTTTTCTGCTTGGCCGATGTGTTCGTGGAGCACAGATTGCTCACTTTCTCCCTCTTGTTTACTGTCGTTAACAGTTCTGTCTAATAGACCCCTTAATCGCCTACGTCACTGTGACGTCACCGCTCTAGCTGGAGGCAAAACATAATGAAGAACTCATAGCAGGCGCGCTAAAAGTTTGAGGTTTTGACTTTAAAATGTCATCTTGTTGTGTTTTTGGCTGCAAGAATAGAAGGAACAGCACTTTTGGTTCAAAACTAAAGTTTCACCGGATCCCGGCCGACATTCCTTCACAGAAATCAAGAAGACAATTGTGGTTGAATGCAATACGGCGTACAGACTAGACAGAGACGATCATAAATAATGCTCTTGTTTGCAGTGCACACTTCGTATTAGGTAAAATAATCTATGCATATGTACTGGTGTGTTGGTTTAGCTAGTACAAATCAGCAAGTTTATGTTTTATAGGTGAAAAGTCGCCAACCTTCAGCGCACTAGCTAGCTTAAATGTTAAACAAACATACAGCGATAGATGTGTGTGCCATCCTTTGAATGGTCTCTTAAAATAATCCACATTGCTAATCATAGTTAGCCCAGCGATAGGTTACATTAGACAATAAGCCTTGACAAAATTCCCCAAACCACCCGAAAGTAATTCATATGTTGTCTAGACTCTAGGAAATATCCAAAACCTGGTTAAAATGTTTCCAATGAGAACAAGATACAAGAACTACACCAGGCTTAGCTAAAAATAAATAAATAAATAAATTAGGCTACTGTAATGTTATCCACTCGTCATTATATTTTGGTCAGATAACCAGTTTGGTCAGTGAACTGAGTGATCAACTGAATTAATTGATAAATGTATGCTAACTCCCACTTTTTTTTATTATTATTTTTTTGTCACGGTCCCGCAGAGTCAGTGACTGTACATATTCGGACAGTTCCGAACCTTCTTCTGCATCCATGTTTAATAAATCCCTCCTAAAACGTGCTAGTTTACGCTTGTCAACATTGCGTCCGCGCCTCTTTTTGCCTCCAGCTAAGCCCCGCCCACCCGGAGACGTTGCAATGTTTACAAACTTTTAAGGGGTCTATACGGATAGAAGTCTGTCTAATAATATTTTAGAATGGTTAAACAAAGGAATTAATGTATACAGAAAGTATTACGATTGGTTATATATTATTTTCAAGCTATCGCTATTCAAGCTTCAGATGTCAAAAAACCATTATCGGTCGACCACCAATTATAGATGTTAAAGTTTTTCTACTTTTTTTTGCCAAAGCCCCTTTTCTCTGTTTTCTCTAGTCATGTAGCACCAATTAAATAAATAAAAAATTCCTACTGCTTAGACAGCCAACTTTTGTCAGCAATGAATTATTTATTTAAATATCTCAAATTAAAAAGAAAACTGACTCTTGCTTTTGTATTTTTCTACACGATAATTGTTAGTTCTTCCCTGTTTAACAACTGTAAATGTGCTACTGGATGTCACACATAACTCCATGCATAACCTGCCGTTGTTATTATATCCCTCATAATGAAAACAGTATTCACTGTTTTATGGTTCTTTTTATATTGCACCCTTTGGAAAAAAGCAGAAAGTGTGGAAATTTAATTTCAAATCTTTTTTGTTTACTCTCACAGAAGTGTTTGGACTGCTGTAACCGTAGATCAGCCTGCAGCACCATCTGTGAGGTGTAGCAGTACTCGTCCCTGAGCTGATCCTGTCTAAATGCTCTCCAGCATGGTGGACTACATGTGAAGCAGCAGTGTTCTGGAGCAGAACGGGGAGAAGAGAGGATTTATCTGACGAGAGCAGACCGGCACAGAGACAATGTCATCCAACAGGGGCCAGAACACCCACGGGCTCAAACAGATTGGGCTGGACCAGATCTGGGATGACCTGAGAGCAGGAATACAGCAGGTGTATACACGCCAGAGCATGGCTAAGGCACGCTACATGGAACTCTATACGTATCTTACCTGGCACCGCGGGATGAATGGGGATTAAAGGGGGCAGCAGCTGTGGCCAGCACACCGGAAAGCTTTGTTTGTTTAAGTGTGGTACCATGTGTGTGAATTTTGCGCTTGTAATGAGGATAAGACTTCGGCTTATAAATGAAATCCACTAAATGGTTTGGGTTGCTGAAGTATACATTCCATTGCTGGTTCCATTAATGTGCAAGCGATTGGAGGGTATGCAAGGTTGTATTGGAAGGCAGTGTTTGATATTGCTATGAATGAGTGATAATTATGTGCAGTGCAAAAGTACTTCAACTTTTTGTTCTGAAGCTGGGATTTATAAGTTTAAGTCAGGCCCAAAAGGTTGTTTGGTGAAATTTCACAGTTGAAATCCAGTCATTTCAGTGGAAAGCTGTGCAGTCGGGTGTTTTGTCTTGGTGAAAATGTCTTTGTGCAGATTTTGCTTAATCGAGTCTATTCACCTTGTTGACCTTCAGAAAACTGCTTGGTTTGAAAGTGACTTCTGTTCACTGTGCTTTATACACCACTACACTAAAGGCAATGAATCTTTTTTGCATTATGTGGGGTGCTGATTAATCACACAATCATTAAAATAACAAAACGAAATAAACCATTTAAAATAAAGCTCCATATCAAATTATCTTCATAGCAATTTTAATTCATATTGTAGTTTTAGGGGGTTACTCATATTTTAAAATTAGCTGGCCTGTTAAATCAGTTAAAATTAGGTCTCAATTAACTTTAAGCAGATTAATTGCATGGTATGCAAAATTACTTTGCAATCAATTGTTGCATTTTTAAGTTTAATTTATTTTATGTTTTGTGTTAATTGCTAAGATACACATTTTGTACTTGTCAGTGAATGGCCCTTTTCATTTCTGAAAGCTACTGTAAAAAATGTGAATGCCTTTAAACAGTATTAGACAAACTAATTATTGAACTGTCTATATTAATTAAACCAGAGTGGCTTAAACTTGTACTTGCCGAGAAAACCCCTCAAATGAGGATCATTCAGAGACATTATATTATTGTTTCATTAAAAAGACATAACTAAATGTGGCTTTAGAAGTCATTACATTTTTTTTATTATCACCATGAAATAATGAGTCACATTTCTTAAGTAAAATGTGAATTGCAAAACAACTTAAAATGAAAGTGCATGGTGTTATTGTATTTGGCCCTTTCATATAATCCCAGGCATCTCCCAGCCCATGTGTGTTCCACTTTAGAGCTGTTCAAAGCAGTTTGTGTCTGGGAAATTAAAACTTTGACAAGGACATCTGTCCGATTTCAAATTTGCAGTTTTGCATTTCACCCACTAGTGCCACATCAAACACCGGGACGTAATTACAGAGTTTCATCTGCCACCCACAGCTGTCATTCTCCTCTGGATCTCCAGTAATGCATTTTATTTGTCTGCGTGTGGCCCTGTGTGTACCCAGAGAACTTTCTGCTGTTGTTGCAGGTTTCTTTTGCACTGATCAGAATCTGAGTCTCAGCATGTAGTTTATAGTGTCAGAGTGTTTGTCACCGCAGCACAGTGGAGCTCACGGTTAAAGGTGTGATACTTGACTCTCAGAAAAACACAAAATCAGAAATAGGTCTGATAATCACAGTTTACGTGGGCACGACCTTTAACCTACTGCAGTGATACATAACAGATTGCAATAAATACACACCCATGTGTATTTCCCATTAGCCGATATTAGGCCAATCCACCTCATGTTTATTCATTTTTGTACTAGGAAGGTAAAGCTACTTGGCATCTGAAACCGAAAGCATCAGCTTTGTGGAATGGCATCCTGTCAGTGTAAAAATGTGCTTGTATATCTGTTTAGTAAGCTGTCTGTCATCTTTTACTCATTTACAATCTTAAGACTTTAACTCACCGTTCAGACATGTATATAACTACTGTACCAGCGTGCACCAGTCTAACCAGGCCAGGGGTGCTGGCATCCCCCCCTCCAAACCCTCCAAAAAAACGCCCACACCTGGCGGGGCACAGTTTGTTGGACTTGAACTCTACAAAAGACTGAAAGAGTTTCTGAGGAGCTACCTGACGAACCTTCTCAAGGTAATAGCCCACAGTGTGCTGCTTATTGTTCAGGATGGCATGATGCATTGGTGACATTGTTGAGGCAATTTTTAATTAGTATTTAAAGCAGATGAAAGAACTTGAAAGCTTATCTTATCTAACACTATATGCTCCTCCTGTGCCTTGCAACAGCTATATTAAACAGTTAAACTATATTGTAATGTTTCTATAGGCCTAATTTTACTTGAATATTGGAATTTAATACACTTCATTTTTGCATTTAGCTTTAGCTGTTGATATGATTTTTTCAACTAAATTAAACAAATTATATGGATTTTTTTAATTAATTAAACTAATTTAATGGAGAAGTTTTTATTTATTTATTTATTTTTGGCCTCGCTAGAGTAGATAACAGTGTGAGTTGTTGTCACTGCTCCAGACCTCACCACTTCTCCTGTTTCTCTCCTCCATCTGTCTGTGTCTGGCAGGATGGAGAGGACCTGATGGATGAGAGTGTTCTGAAGTTCTACACGCAGCAGTGGGAGGACTATCGCTTCTCCAGTAAAGTGTTAAATGGGATCTGTGCTTACCTCAACAGACACTGGGTGCGCCGAGAGTGTGATGAGGGCCGGAAAGGAATTTATGAAATCTACTCGGTAAGAGAAACCGCACACGCCTTTGCCTGACTCATAGATTCCTTTTACCTTTCCACACATTGTGTTGATAAAACATGGATTAATGGCTATACTGTATTGTAGTTTAGCTATATTTATAGCCAGTGGTGTAATGTAACGAAGTAATAATACTTAGTTACAGTACTTAAGTATTTTATGGGAGTATCTGTACTTTACTTGAGTTTTTATATTTCTGCCAACTTTCACTTTTACTCCACTATGTTTCTTAATTAAAATGTATACTTTTACTCCGATACATTTCCCCGAAGCATATTCGTTATTTACTACTAAACAGTCAGAAGTCAGAAGAACACGGACTGCAGGAAAGCAGGTTTGACGAATCAGTGGTCTACCATCTGCAAGTTAGACTCCTAAAAACGACTTTGCTCATGTGCAAACAATTGCTCACACAACCGCAGATGATTTCATTTTCCACTCAAGTTGAGTCTGGGGTGTGCGATTGTTGTAATGATGTGCGATCTGACATTTAGTATATCACCAAATGACACACAGATTTATTAGTCTATTGAAACTCAAAATTCAAGACATTATAAATAGTAGATGGCAAAATACTTCTGTATGATTTTTATTTTTATATAATGTAATATAGTTAACTTTATATCATACAAAATACCGTTTTTCTGCAGATATCAGCATGATAAATTTAATAATCATTTTCTACATGTTCAATAAAGTTAGCAATAAGTGACTTACATTTTAGACACACAATGGGCTGTTTATGCTCAATTTTGCCTAAAAAAAAAAATAGTTCCAAACAAAGACCACAGCACTGGTTTGTGTCTCTGAGCAATTAATGGTGTTTACTTATTGAATGAATCAGCCGTTTGAATGAATCAGTTGAATCACTCATTAACACTCACTTGCTGCCACCTACCGGCGGTTTAAATAAAACAAACCGACTATTTTCTTCATGTTTAAATCATTTCAAATATCAGTATTTAACGTTTTGTTAAAAACCAAACACTTATCCATCTAACACTGCAGGTTAAATGCATCCATGTCTCCACTGAGATACATTAAACTGTGAATGCCATTTTAGATGCAGATTGCAGAAATGTTTTCTTATGTTGGAATGAAAGACACTAAGTACCGGATGAAGTGCTGCTTATTCTTACCCAAAGATATAAAATGGAAGAAAAAGTTAAAACTGAACACAGTCTTGCTACTCAAGCTGTGTATGAACATTTTATATATATATTTATTTGCTTCTTTTCCATTTTGCAGTTACTTGTACTTTTACTTTCAATACTTAAGTATGTTCAAGATTTAAAAATACTTTTCGTACTTAAGTATAATAAATATTACATACTTTAGGATTTTTACTCAACTAATATTCTAAACGGTGACTTCAACTTCATTTTCAAAGTCATTTTCTGGTAAGATATCGGTACTTTTACTTGAGTATGGCTTTCAAGTACTTTATACACCACTGGCTGATTACCTCAAGCGTGTGACGGAAATGTTACACCCCTTACCATATTGTGATGCCCTGTCCGGCCAGAGCAACGGTTCAAAAACATTAAAACCCATTATAAACAAGGTATTTGTTGCATCCAGTCGGGACATAATTACAGATTATAATGACTTATACTGTCTTTTTTTCGCGTTGCGTTGCATCTTGCCGCGTAAACATAAATCCATGTCTGCATTTGTGATCAGAGAAATGACAAACAACAAGTGCTACTCTACACTGCTCAAAACTCGCGTTTGGCAAATTCTTTAAATATAAAAAAAACGTACTTACAGTCTGTGAGTCAGAACAGCCGGCATTGTAGTCTACTTTACCAGGATCAGGAAACAGTCCTCCATAAAATGCGCTGTACACATCTGAATATTTAGGTTAATCTGTTCTGGAACAGTGTTGTAAATACAACTCAACCACTGATTTCTAGTCGTGTCCTCTTTTGGAAGGCCAAACAAAGTAGTTTCGCTTTCACAACGAAACACAGCGCCTTCATGGTGGCGCAACAACAACAATACTACAGCGAGAATAAAAGTTACGCCTTCTTTCTTTGCGTGAACATTTGGGCGGCAATATGCAAATCTTCCCACATTGTGACGTAGACGTGGGGGCATGTTAGAATGAGCCGTTTTAGGGGGGTGTGGTTGGCTCTTAACTTTTATAAAGAATATCTCTTTGGATTTGAGACTTTAGTCTTTGCAGCTTTACAGATCTTCTTTATGCACCAAGAGCTTGTAACACTCCAAAGAGAAAGGAAAAATTGAAATCGCATCATATGACCCCTTTAAAGCAGTAGGCTTATGTCTCATTGCCGTAAGAAACTGTAATCTAATCATTTCTAATAATGTGTCTCCTTCACAGCTTGCTTTGGTCACTTGGAGAGAGTGTTTGTTCAGACCTCTAAACAAGCAGGTGAGTTATCTGTTTATATGCAATTCATAATATTCCATTTGTACGATATTAGTTTCTTATATTTTCATCAGACATATTCATCAGAATTTAATTACCCTGTCTTTTCTTTTGAATAGGTGACAAATGCTGTGTTAAAGCTCATTGAGAAGGAGAGAAATGGCGAGACTATAAACACCAGACTCATCAGTGGAGTAGTGCAGTCCTACGGTGAGTGTGGCAGCCTTACATTCACATCTGTCCTATGCTGGCCTCAGAAAACTTGCCCTAAGTTGTTATATCGTGAATTGCGTCTGAGCCAGCTGTTGTCCCTTAAGGGTGTTTTCAAATCTTGCCTGAGTTGTTTGGGTGAAATAAACACAGTGCTGTCTGGACCTTTGAATCCTCATCTTGTGATTCCTCTTTTCCAGTTGAGTTGGGCTTGAATGAGGATGATGCGTTTGTGAAGGGGCCGACATTATCAGTTTATAAGGAGTACTTTGAGACACAGTTTTTTGCTGACACAGAGCGCTTCTATACACGGGAAAGCACAGAGTTCCTCCAACAAAACCCTGTTACTGAATACATGAAAAAGGTAAACTAGAGTTCAAATCCATTTCGGACATTATAATGTAAAATGCAGTGGATTTTATGGGAAATGTAAGTGTACATTTCTTATTATGTGTGCAGGCAGAGGCACGGTTGCTGGAGGAGCAGCGGAGGGTACAGGTGTATCTCCACGAGAGCACACAAGACGAGCTGGCTCGCAAGTGTGAGCAGGTCCTCATCGAGAAACACCTGGAGATCTTTCACATGGAGTTCCAGAACCTTCTAGACGCTGATAAGAATGAAGGTCAGTCAGTGCTGCAGTGTCACCTTCGTTCAAAAAGTATATTCTCTCTGAGATTTCAAACATGCATAATAGCTCACTTAGTTTGTCTGTCAGTACATGTTCTGTGTAATTACAGATCTTGGTCGGATGTATAACCTTGTTTCCCGGATTACGGACGGATTGGGCGAGCTCAAGAAACTGTTAGAGTCCCACATTCATAATCAAGGGCTGGCTGCCATCGAGAAGTGTGGAGATTCAGCACTCAATGTGAGTCATGTTACAGCGTAATGCCACAGTGACAGTGTGGACACAATATTTTTGGTCTGTAGCAGCTGCTGTGGAGAGGAATTTCAAATTTCATTGTATAACAGGTCTATTCTTACCATGACAATAGTTATTTGTCTAACTAGGCTTTTGCCAAAATTTTCTTTTATCTGGCTATACACGTAATTGTGTTTCAAAGATATGACTTAACTTTGCTTTATGTAAGCCATTCAGTAGAAATCAAGGACCCCTTTGTCAACGCCAAACCCAGAAATACTTAACTCTGTGAATAGTGGATATCTTTGTGCATGTTTTCCGGTATCTCTTCCATGCCGTTCCTGTAACATCTTAATTTGATCAGAGTTTGAACTGCCTCTACTTGTTTTTCAGGATCCCAAAATGTACGTGCAGACAATCTTGGATGTTCACAAGAAATACAATGCTCTCGTCATGTCTGCATTCAATAATGATGCTGGGTTTGTGGCAGCACTCGATAAGGTTTGTGATCTATGTTAAAAGTCAGTTTTGAGCTATAGTGTTTATGGTGTAACTTTGACTCTGTGATCTGTGCTGCTCTCCAGGCCTGTGGAAGATTCATTAATAATAATGCGATAACAAGGATGGCGCAGTCCTCTAGCAAATCTCCTGAGCTTCTGGCCAGATACTGTGACTCCTTACTGAAGAAGAGGTGAATTGTTTTATTCATTTTCCCATTCTTGATCTGTTAACATGTGAATCTCTAATTCTTCAGCCAGAAATGACAATGAAATCCAGTGAATGTCTGGTATGTTATTGCAAACACATCAGTTTATGTTTTAGGATTTGAGGCTTGAATATTTGAATACAGTATTCTGACCGAATAATAAAAAGAAGCTGCTGCTTTTAGGATTTAATTTTTTTTCAAGAATGAAAACTGCATAAGAAAGATTCTATATGTAAAATTCCACCAAAAAATATTCCAGTGCACAAGCTTAAAAGATGGAATTTGATGATATAACTGTCTAGGAAAGCTTGTTTGCTTTTAGTGTTCAGCAGTTACAGGAATCTACATAACACAGAGTGTGTGTTTCATTTAGTTCAAAGAATCCAGAGGAGGCTGAGCTAGAAGATACTCTCAACCAAGTGGTGAGTTTCACTGTCCTCCACTGAGATTAAAGATCAGATTTGAAAAGTTCCTAAGTGTGTTAGGGATCTCTTACTTGAATTCATAACACTCTAACAATTAATGTTTGCTCCACTTATTAATGTGTTGTTAAATGCAGCCATAGAGAGAGGTTATTTTATTTTATTTTTTCCACCAGAATCTGTTTTTTGTACACGTGTGTACATGTATATGAATGTATTAGGGTTGGGATGGTTCGCGAAAAAAAAAAAATCGAATGCATTGTCAGTTTTGCATTGTCAGATGCATTGTCAGTTTTACGGTTCTCCACGTGCTAGGACCGCGGTTCAACTTAAAACTGACAATGCATCTGTAATAGGTTATGGTTTCTTATAAATAACATGTAAAAGAAAAACAGGGTTTGACTAATGTATGTTTCTGTTGATGGATGCGCAGTCTGGCTTCCCAGTACATTACAACAACAGTGATTAGGAAAAAAAAAAACCTGGACAAACCATTCACTCTTGTTCAATGCGAATGCCGTGTGCTGGAATATGAGCAGTCATTTATTCCGTCATCACGTGCGTGCTGTTAGCGTGCGCACAGGTGAGACCTGAACGGCACACATTGATATCTGTTTAAACTAAACTTATTTAAGCATTGCCAGTTTAAACATTTTAGAGCCAGAGGATGTGAGCTTGCTCGAGCAGTGAGAAGATTTGTGCATGCGCTCACCTGAAGCATGCAAACCCACGTCTCAGAACGCGCAAATATTAAGCTCTCTCTGAAGTATTGTGTTTGAATGGACAAATTCACACAAAGATTACCTCAAAATTTACTACCCTGTAACAATCCTTTAACATGCTGAACGTACTGAATCGGTGCACTGGATCAGTGCATTCTCTGAAAGTTAAAGTCTTAATATTAATCGAACAGCAACCACAAATAAATCACTCACTGCTCTTGATTGAATAGCTTTTGTTACTTTAATAAAGATTAATCTTTAATTTATAGTCAAATATACAATGCTGTATAACATTTGATTACTTTCAGTTTCTGTACCTAAAAACTAATGCTAGACCTACCTTAAAAAAAAAAAAAATCTGAAAAATCACCATTTATTTTACTTGTATCCTTACTCTTTTGTCTAAACACACTGAAACTGTGACTATAAAACCATTATACAAACCAAACCTTCAAAAAACAAAGCAAAATACCTAAAATATGACTATAAAAAAACAAAACAAATACTAACACTGCAAAAAATTAAACCCATAAAACAAAAAACATATATGTAAATATAAATATTATTATTAGAAATAGTAATGTATATCTGTATATAAAGAACTTTTATTATTATTATTAGAAATAGTAATGTATATCTGTATATAAAGAACTTTGGTTTTCTGTGCTCTCTTTGATGATGCTTTTATCAAATGAAATGCTTGTGGAGTGACTCTCAAGCCCCTTTCACACTACAAGCGACACACAACAGCAAAGCGACACAATCCAGTTCATTTCAATGGAGAGCTGGCGATTTCCAGTGGCGACACGAGCGACAGCGGGCGTTGGCAACCGGATGGGGCATGTCCAGCGATGCAACAAAGATTTCAACATGCGACTTTCGGGAGAGACAGCCCAATAGGAAAGAAAACGGTGGAGCTCATGTGAACGTTCTCCTCTCAGCCGTAGATAAACATATGCAATGGTAGAAAGTAGGCTCTGTTTCTCACTAATTTTTGTTTGTTTGTACGGATTTAATAGATTTTGATTTTTAGTCGACAAAAGTCGCTGCTAGTATGAACGGGGCTTCAGAGCAGCTCTGGAGATGAAGTTGTCGTGTAGTGTCTTCATAAGAAGTGGAAAGGTAGATGCTGAAAATAGAGCATCACGCTTGCTTGAGATATGCAGAGCATGCCGCCTACTAATAACAGTCTTTATATTGTTTAATAATCACAGACACTAGTCCTGATTTGTTTCATTTCGATTTACTAATTCAGAAATTATAAAATTCTGTGTGAAAAGCAGTTCACACTGCACCAAACAGACACTGACAAATGTCAACAGTAACACATTGGTCGGGTTTTGCTAGATCAATGTTACCCCTATTAGTGTTTGGTCAATGCTTGTTTTTACTAATTGCCATTTGTCAAGTCTTGGGATCCCTGATGTACTGTAAGCATTGGTCTTTGTCCGCCAGGAAAGTTTGAATTGGCCTTTATAGAAACAATTTAATTTTTTTGAATTCTATGATTCCATGATCCAATTTCCTTATAGGGCCCTAGATTAATTTACCACTAACAATACAGTTACTGTGTACTGCATATATATATATATATATATATATAAATAAATATAAATAAGCAGTTGTTCATGGTATGCAACAAATGTTTCAAACATTAGTATTGGTTCAGCATGCACCAGGCAAAATAAGTCAAGAAAGAGACTGTGGTTGATTATTACTTTCATTCTCCTTTAATCTCATTAACACATTATCACAAAATCATTGCACAATCAATGTTCTATCCACATACACCGAACATACAAACAATCCACAAAATATACAACATACACATGCATACAGCGAATCTGCAAACTGTGCACTTTATACATAACGTACGCACAAATGACTGAATGTAATTGAATTCATTTCATTTGAATGTGTGACTGATGAAATTCTTCAACATCCTTCATCATCAGATGGTGGTTTTCAAGTATATTGAGGATAAAGACGTGTTCCAGAAGTTCTATGCCAAGATGCTGGCCAAAAGACTGGTGCACCAGAACAGTGCCAGCGACGACGCCGAGGCCAGCATGATCTCCAAACTGAAGGTCTGTTCACTTGTTTAGTGAAGATGGCTCATTTCACTGCTCTTCATTTAACTCTAACGTATGCTTAACACCTTTTTTTTTCTTCTGTCCACCCTCAGCAAGCATGTGGTTTCGAGTACACCTCCAAACTACAGCGCATGTTTCAGGACATCGGCGTCAGCAAAGACTTGAATGAGCAATTCAAAAAGCACCTTTCCAACTCGGAGCCTTTGGACTGTAAGTGCTTCACACTCTGGTTTTACATTTTCTCCTGTTTGTTTGTTATCTGAGAGTTTATGTTATAACATGCTTGCAGTCATTACTGATGAAAAAAAATCCGGCTCCGTCTGTCTTGCAGTGGATTTCAGTATCCAGGTTCTGAGCTCTGGTTCGTGGCCGTTCCAACAGTCTTGCACATTCGCTTTACCATCTGAGGTGAGATGCTCAGATGCTTAACCCTATCATTTTCCAAAGCCTTCACACCCTTCCACGAGCTGAGAATAATGTGTGATTACACTTCCAGTTGATGATAGTTTTTCAACGCCTTTGATTTTTCACAGTTGGAGCGGAGTTACCAAAGATTTACAGCGTTTTATGGAAGTAGACACAGCGGGCGGAAGTTGACATGGCTTTACCAGCTATCCAAAGGGGAGCTGGTCACCAACTGCTTCAAGAACAGATACACTCTGCAGGTTTGTGTCTTCTTCATGGCTGCATCATGTCAGTGGTAGATCATAGCATGTACTGGGACTCGTTAAAGAGCAGGTCATATGGGTTTTCATGTTTTTTTTTTGCAGTTTGTAACGAAGAGTCAACTTTGAACGGCCTTAAAGGGATACTCCAACCCCAAAATGAAAATTTTGTCATTAATCACTTTACCCCATGTCGTTCCAAACCTGTATGCTCTTCTTTATCATCTGTGCCACAAGGATGCGTTGCTTCTACGTGTATTTAGCTTTGATTTGAAAGAAAACAGCGTATCCTTTTGGCACGACTGATACAGAAGAGCATACACAGCATACGGTAATATGGAGAGAGACAGAGACTGTTGACAAGAGAATTGTTGAAGTCGTTATTTTAGTTTTCTTCACTTACAAAAAGTGTTCCTGTCGCTTCATATAACCCAGATTGCACGTCTGATGGCAGATGGAGTATTCTGACGACGACTTTCATACCTTTTATGGACCTTGACACTGTTATTTACTTGGCAGTCTATGGCACAATCACAGGCCTTCTGGTTTTCATCCAAAATATCTTAAATTGTGCTCCGAAGACGAACAAAGCTTTTACGGGTTTGGAACGACATGGGGGTAAGTGATTAATGACTAAATTTTCATTTTGGGATGGAGTATCCCTTTAACGAGTCCTCATATTTTCAAATCTTCTGCCCAACAACAAAAAACATTACAATGGAACATTACCAAATTTTCAATTCAATTCAAGTTTATTTGTATAGCGCTTTTTACGATACAAATCATTACAAAGCAACTTTACAGAAAATTAAGTTTCTACAATATTTAGTAGTAGCTTATCAGTGGTGATTGTCAGTTCATGTGCATATAGCAGAAATGTTCAGAAAAATCAATAAAAAGACGTAAACAAACAGACGATTAACACTATTTGGGGGAGGTGTTGCAACAAAACTTATAGCAAAATGTGGTAGTTCTGTATGTTGTCTCTGGGTTAGCATCATCTGAGGTCCTCTGAGGGGCTGGCATCATCTCTTCTCAGGTGTTCTGGATCCAGACTGGAGCTTGTGTAAATCCTAGTTACCACGGGATGTAATCCCATGGCAAAGCAGAGAAACAAATAGAGACATAATTAGCGTAGCTGCTGTTCCAGCCAAGTAAAATTAATTCGTTTAACCCAAGCTAAAGAAGAATAATCCCCACCTTCCCATGAAATATGAACATTCTGACCTGCCCACAAAGACTTGAGCTAGTTAGTGTGTTTACATCATGTCAAGAAGATTGGGCATTCTAACAGTTCCCACATGTGCACCTCAAATAAGTTAATAATAATATTAGTTATGAATGAATGCAATAAAACTGCTGTCACATCACATAAAGTATATATTCTGAGAAAATTATGATTTTTTTCTGATGATTTAATCACCCCCATGTCATCCAAGATGTTCATGCCTTTCTGTCTTCAGTCTCAAAGAAATTTTGGTTTTTGAGTAAAACATTCCAGGATTGTTCTCTATATAATGGATTTCAGACGGCTGAAGGTCCAAGCTTCAAAGGGCTCTACAGGATCCCAGCCGAGGAATAAGGGTCTTATCTAGCCAAACCATCTGTCATTTTCTTCAAAAAATAAACATTTATATACTATATACTCCAAACACAATATTAGGACACTTTAAAATACCATATGACCTGCGCTTTAAGAAGGTTGTAGGACTCAGATGGCACAAGTGTCAGCATGTGTTCGTGTCGTGTCCCCGCAGGCCTCCACCTTCCAGATGGCCATCCTGCTCCAGTTCAACACAGAGAACAGCTACACTGTCCAGCAACTGGCCGACAGCACACAGATCAAAATAGTGAGTGCAGTGCCGTTGCTTTATATCCCCTTAACAACATTCACGTTAGTCAATCAGTTAACTTGGATCTTTGATCTCTCATATAAAATTCATACTTGGAACAAAAAGAAGCAGTAGCAGAAACAGCGATTTCATCTATGTTAAAAATCACAAGGATTTATGATTTATATTAATAAGGATTTTTTAAAAGGCCAGTCATTTTTGACCGGGAACACGTGTAACAAGGTTGGGGGGAAAAAACTAAAAAGATTCATCTTTTTTATTTAAAAAAAAGAAAATCAAATTAACTATAAATTATTTTTATTCCACCTGAAATATCTAAAACATGCTGTTTAAAATATCAGTCTCTGTATTATTTAAAACACTGTAAAAATTAGTTATTTTAGTGATGCATTTTAGTTTTTGTGCTTGTGTTTTGTTTTTATGTTTTCCTGATTTAATGTTTTTTGCATTTTACAGGATATTTTGGTTCAGGTCTTGCAAATCCTGTTGAAATCAAAGTTGCTGGTAAGCGTTGAAAACTAGTTGCTTATAGGATCCTATAAATGTCTTTCAACATCAGTGCAATTTATATTTGCTCTTTTTTTGACTGTTTTTGTGAATTCTTTTATACTTATAATACAATTATAAAATCTAAAGATGATTTAGATGACTTGTTTTTAATATGCGTTTTTTGTTTTTGTAGGTCTTGGAAAATGAAAATGCAAACATAGATGAAACTGATTTCAAGCCGGATACATTAATCAAACTTTTCTTGGGCTATAAGAAGTGAATGCATTTTCTTACTGTTTCATGATCGATCTGCACAGTATACACTAATAATTGTAAAAATAGTACATACTAATATTTTCAAATATTGTTAGGTTTGTACATTTGTCATCTGTGTATCTACACTGTCCTCTGTGTGTGCAGTAAGAAGTTACGGGTGAATATCAATGTGCCAATGAAGACCGAGCAGAAACAAGAGCAGGAGACGACACACAAGAATATTGAGGAAGACAGAAAGCTCCTCATACAGGTATTAAAAATAAACTATAACAATCCCTTGAAGTTGAAATAAAATATTCTTTTGATTCTACCTGTTTTGTGGTGTTGTGTACAGGCAGCTATCGTGAGAATCATGAAGATGAGGAAAGTTTTAAAGCACCAGCAGCTTTTGGCCGAAGTGCTGAACCAACTTTCCTCACGATTCAAACCTCGTGTTCCTGTCATCAAGGTAACAGGACTGCAGTACGCTGTGATTTGACTACTTGTGAAGCATTGATTTGAAATATTAAAATGCGATTTTTTTTTTTTTTTTTTTTCAGAAATGCATTGACATTTTGATAGAGAAGGAATACCTGGAACGTGTGGATGGGGAAAAAGACACTTACAGTTACTTGGCCTAACAATGTCCTCTGATGTCCTTAGATATTTGAGGAATAAAAACACAGACAAACAGAGGATTCTCTCATAAAGATCTCGAGTCATTGTTGCTGAGTAGGACAATGTGACACTGGACTTTTCCCTTTAAACTCAGACTGCTAAAGCGGCCAGTCTTCGTCTTTATGCCCTTAAGCTGCTCAGGATTGCCATTTACTTTTTAATGTGTAAATATTGGACATTAAACTATGCTCATAGTGGGATCCAGAGTCAGGGTTGCATGCCAATGCCTATCATTATGAAAATACAAAATGCTGATTAATTTAATTGTAATTAATTACTTTTGGAAAACTGACAGATAAAAAAAAAAAAAAGGCTGCTGGTTGCAGACAGAAATACCTATAACTAAGAGGTAAGAGCACTCCGAGTATAATCAGTTCTGACTGGCTGTTTAGAGATGCATTGTTACCAGCCACAAGAACATTTGTATAGTGCAGTTAATTTTATAAATGTCATGAATAAACTTAATTTTTCTTTATGCGTTCTCAGTGCTAGGTTTTCTCATTTATATTCTTGGTTATTGTTCAAGTGGCTGAGCTGAATTTCTAGCCTTAAACAGTACAGCAGACAATTCTTTTCAACATTTATTTTATCACATTTAACAAGTCCCTGTAAACAATTGAACAGCACCTTGAAAACATGGAGATGGAGTGGTGAAAAACCCTCAGGAAAGAAACAGTAGAAACAAGAGGGGAGCAACAGGTTCAGAGGAGAAATATGGATTAAAATGAGCAAAACAAAACGATCAACCTCCTAAGAAGTAACTCCTTAATACTCACTAGACAAATCACAGCAAACGATAGCCATCAATAATTTAGAAAACTTGTTTACACGCATAAAATAAATAGGGACTTCTGGAGTCAAGCCTGGTATTATTGCTTTGATTTTACAGTATCCCACATTCAGAAAAAAAAAAGTGATTGTTTTTTCACGTAACCAGGGACGAGAACAGCACCTTAATCCAATCTCTTTACATTTAGTGACGTCTAAAGTTCATAGCTGCAACTGTCTGAATAAACATTACAAAATGTACAGTGAGGAATGAAGAGTTACCTGATTCCACTCCATTACTGAAACCTTTGTTCATGCATACAACAATTTGAGTACACCATTCAACATTTTAGGAAATCTAATTCAATCTATTCAGTGTTCTTTAAACATGTCAAGGCACCGCAATAATAATATGATACTGAGTCTATCCTCCTTACATAAGTTTTGTTTTTACAGCAACTGCATTGGCACCAAAAAAATGCACTTAATACCTCTGCAATGTGGTTTTGTAGATATTAACATGCAAAGCAGTGACAGTGGCTTTGGTTCCATGAACAAACCTTAAAACGGTGGGGACTACATGATATATGTTTTTGCATTACAAACGTACAGCCAGTTTAAATGTGAAATTTGGTCCAAAGGTATAGAAGAAACAGTCAAAATAATTTAAAACAAAAACACCTACAATCCAGATACAAAACAATGGCCCATTATAAAATGATTCTCTATTAAAACCTCAACTGTAAACATGACAGAGTGTTCAAGTTACTATCAGAAAGTGTATCCCAGAGTCAGCCTGTTGGTCGAGTTTTTTTTTTTGTTTTTTTTTAAAGGAAGTCCTCAAAATGTCACTGTTAAAAACTTTGCCCTTGTCCTATAAAACTGTATGGTGAAGCATGTGGAGAGAGAATTCCTGAAGAGTGTAAGGCATTTGTTGAAGGAGGTAGATGGCTTTATGGAATTTCCATTTCACGTTCAATACCTACATATTTCAGAGCATCAGCTTGACTGTATCTAAAAGAGAAACGTAAACAGGTTAGATGGCTCAAAAGCACCTCTCAAAGAAGAAATAACACCTTTTGCATTATTTTGAAGAAAACACCTCTGCACCAATATATACACACTCACTGGCTACTTTATTAGGTACACCTTTCTAGTACCGGATTGGACCCACTTTTGGTCCATATTGACATAACAGCATCACACAGTTGCTGCAGATGTGTTAGATGCACAGCCATGATGCTAATCTCCCGTCCACCACATATTGGATTGAGATCTGGTGACTGTGGAGGCCATCTGAGTAAAGTGAACTCATTATCATGTTCAAGAAACCAGTCTGAGATCCTGCTGGAAGTAGCCATCAGAAGATGGGTACACTATAGTCATAAAGGGATGGACATGGTCACCAACAATACTCAGGTAGGCTGTGGCGTTTAAACGATGCTCAATCGTTATTAAGGGGCCCAAAGTGTGGCAAGAAAATATCCCCCACACCATTACACCACCACCAGCAGCCTGAACCGTTCAGACAAGGCAGGATGGATCCAATCCTTTATGTTCTTTACGGCAAATGCTGACCCTACCATCTGAATGATGCAGCAGAAATCGAGACTCATCAGACCAGGCAACGTTTTTCCAATCTTCTATTGTCCAATTTTGTTGAGCCTGTGCGAATTGTAGCCTCTGTTTCCTTTTCTTAGCTGACAGGAGCGGCACCCGGTGTGGTCTTCTGGTACTGTAGCCCATCAGGCTTCGACGTGTTGTGCGTTCATAGATTGCAACGAGTGTTTTTTTTGAGTTACTGTTGCCTTTCTATCATCTCTAACCAGTCTGACCATTCTCCTCTGACCTCTGACATCAACAAGGCATTTTCGTCCACACTGTTGCTCACTGGATATTTTCTATTTTTCAGACCATTCTCTGTAAACCATAGAGATGGTTGTACGTGAAAATCCCAGTAGATCAGCAGTTTTTTTTTTTTAAATACTCAGACCAGCCCGTCTAGCTCCAACAACCATTCCACGTTCAAAGTCACTTAAATCCCCTTTCTTACCCATTCTGATGCTCGGTTTGAACTTCAAGTTGTCTTCACCATATCTAGATGCCTAAATGCATTGAGTTGCTGCCATGTAATTGGCTGATTAGCAATTTGTGTTACCATGCAATTGAACAGGTGTACCTATTAAAGTGGTCAGTGAGTGTATATACAGGTACATCTCGATAAATTAGAATGTCACTGAAAAGTTGTATTCCTGAAATAAATTAACTCAAATTGTGAAACTCGTGTATTAAATTCAACGCACACAGACTGAAGTAGTAAAAGTCTTTGGTTCTTTTAATTGTGATTTTTTTTTTTTTTTTTACAAAAACCCACCAATTCACTATCTCAAATTAGAATATGGTGACATGCCAATCAGCTAATCAACTCAAAACACCTGCAAAGGTTTCCTGAGCCTTCAAAATGGTCTCTCAGTTTAGTTCACTAGGCTACACAATCATGAGGAAGACTGCTGATCTAAAAGTTGTCCAGAAGACAATCATTGACACCCTTTACAAGGAGGGAAAGCCACAAATATTCATTGCCAAAGAAGCTGCATTTTCAAAGTATGATGAACACAATCATGATAACAGAAAATCAAAATCAATTAAAAAATTTGAGTGTACTTCACAAACAACCAACTGAGAGAAGCACAGCCTTATGAGGATTGTCAAGCAAAATCGATTCAAGAATTTGAGTGTACTTCACAAGGAATGGACTGAGGCTGGGGTCAAGGCATCAAGAGCCACCACACACAGACGTTTCAAGGAATTTGGCTACAGTTGTCGTATTCCTCTTGTTAAGACAATGTCAGAGGCGTCTTACCTGGGCTAAGGAGAAGAATAACTGGACTGTTGCCCAGTGGTCCAAAGTCCTCTTTTCAGATGAGAGCAAGTTTTGTATTTCATTTGGAACTCAAGGTCCTAGAGTCTGGAGGAAGGGTGGAGAAGATCATAGCCCAAGTTGCTTGAAGTCCAGTGTTAAGTTTCCACAGTCTGTGATGATTTGGGGTGCAATGTCATCTGCTGGTGTTGGTCCATTGTGTTTTTTAAAAACCAAAGTCACTGCATCCGTTTACCAAGAAATTTTGGAGCACTTCATGCTTCCTTCTGCTGACCAGCTTTTTGAAGATGCTGATTTCATTTTCCAGTAGGGCTGTGCGATATGGACAAAAAAAAAAAAAAAAAAAAAAAAAAAAACTATCCCGATATCTTTGATCAATTGTGCGATTTCGATTTTAATCACGATTTTGACACACACATACATGCTTTACAGTCATAAATGGATTCAGCATGAATTTGAAACATTTTCAAAAGAAAACCGATTAGAGTTATATATCAAAAAGTTGTAACATGTCTCTAGAACAGACATAAGTCAAAATAATCACTAACCAAAGGTGTTACAAAATGTCTAGACATATGGCAAATAAATAAATCCCATGTCCAGGGCTTTTTTTTTCCTTTTTTGCCATGCATTGGTCATAGAGCTCATTGTAGCAGTGCCTCAGGTGTTGAAATACATTTGTTATACATTATACAGGTTAACACGTACTCCGTCTGTAGAGCGTATATAGCAGTGGTCGGCAACCTTTTTGGCATGACGTGCCAATTTAAATATTTCTGGTTAACCACTGTGCCACATGTACAGTAAATGAACATACTTTCCAGAAGGCCAACAATTCACTAAAAATGTTTTTTATTGGTCTTACGAAGTATTCTAATTTGTTGAGAATTGGTGGGGTTTTGTTAAATGTGAGCCAAAATCATCACAAATAAGTCTGCGTGCATTTATTTAATTTAGTGCAATTGTTTCAAAATTTGAGTTGAATTACTGAAATTAATGAACTTTTCCAACACAATAAAATATAAAAATATACACCTATTTATATATATAACTTTTTTTTTTTTTTTTTTTTTTTACCTGTAGTCAAAGAACAGTTCCTCTCCAGTCTGTATGGCTCTTTTAGCAAATATGCCAATCCTGTGATCCCCATTAACCATCATCACTGTGGGGACAGACGGGAACAGATCATGACAATTTACACACAAGATCCATTTAGTACTGGATACTTAGATTCTGAGTGACTTACCCTTTGCATAGCAGTTGGGGTTTACAGAGTGGTTGGCAAACCTGATCTTGTTCCCTTTCCTAGTTGCATCAACAACAAAATCTGTTGGTGAAAGGTGGGAGGTTGTCAGCCAGTGAGGGGGCGTGTGAACAGTGAACATTTGCAAGATAGAGGTTAGTTACCATTGTTAAGGTTGAACAGAAAGCTGCACATGTATTTGTCATACACCTTGCCTCTGCGGTCTGCCTCATCCTGGGAGATGATCTAGCAGATAAAAATAGAAACGTCACGTAAAAAGGAAACTTCACTGTGCGTTATGTAGTCTTGATGTTTATTTATTTACTTATTTTTTAACATCTCACCTCCCCACAGTACTCGGAGATGAACTCATTTTTCTGAACTGGCTCTTTGATGAAGATTCCCCATCCGGCCACATCAGATGGAGCCAGTAGCAAGTGTAAAAAAAAACAAGAAATGGCATAACCAAGAAAAGAGGGTGCATCACAACAGTCTTGTTTATATTTGTGAAAAATGACATGCATCTTCATGCTGATGTGTGACAGATAAAAATGTACCTTCTTTGCTCCTCTCTGGATGCTACAGTTCTTGCAGGAGACATTTTTACTGTCCCAGTGATCAGCCGCCCCGCAGGTGAGACACAGGTCAGGGTCACACTCTCGTACGGCCAGGTAACAGGGGCACTGCTTGGTGTTACACTGAGCCTTACAGCGGCAGCCTGGAAACCGGTTCTGACCTGTACAGATAGAAATATCTAGTTCAAAAATAACTCCTGATTCTAGACCTGACTTGTTCAAATCAATCATGGCTGTTATAATAATAAAAAAAAAAAAAACACTTCATATGAATGCAATACCTTCACCTCCAATACCTTAATTTCTCTACATTCAGTGCCAATAATTTAAATGCAAGAGTTCTGCTGAAAAACTCTTCTACAAAAACAACTGATTTAAAATGAAGGTCAAAATGAAATGCTTTTAACTTGCCATCACATTTAGAGAATAAGAAGCAATTACTGCATTGTTTCCCCTTTCCAAGACCAAACGTCAAGATTATGTTCCAGTGTTTTAGTGTAAACTGGGGGTCACATTGATGTTGCACACATGAGCTGCCTGACTGGTGTTGGTCTGTGTGTCTCTATACACTCACATTCCGAGCTACACTGGCAAAACTTCTCACAGAAGTTTTGGGCAGTGACACAAGGGCAAGAACTGTCACACGGCTGGCGTGGGTGGTCACATGGCTGGTAGTTGTACACATGATTGGAAGAGCCATCTGCAAGCAGAAATTTCACATATATAAAAAATGTGTACTTGCATTTTACTTTCACAATGAAATATCTCACCATCTAAAAGTATGAGCTAGCCTCTCACTTAAAGACACAAACCTTTCTTTAGTTGAATTTTCCGACAATGAGTGGCCCACAGTCTAGAAGAACCCAGGAAAGCACAACAGGGTATTACATGATTGAAATGCACCATCATAATTTTAATTTATTTAAATTTAATATGATGATATCATAATTAGACATGTAACTGTATGAGATTTTCATGTTGCAATTAATTGCTAATGCTTTTATCACGGAATACGGTATTATCACGATATTGAAATGGCCAGTGAGCGGCTTAATATGAATGTGGCTGGTCTTCCAGACAGTGTTATCAGAACTATACAGAACTCTAGTGCCCTTTCCACTCGGTCACTATATGAATGTAAATGGGGCTTGTTTGAGTGTTGGAGTGCAGCTAGACACGTAATCCCCTTTTAGTGTTTGGTAGCAGTTATTCTATCTTTTCTGTAGGATCTGATAGATAATGATAAAGTGTTTTCAACCATAAAGGTGTTTCTGGCCACAATATCTGCCTGTCATGTAGGTTTTGATAACAAAACTGTTGGGCAGCACCCTATGGTATGAAGGTTTGTGAAGGGCGGGCATCGTGCTTTACTGGTCTCAAAACAGATTTCCCCTTCATAGAATCTGGTTCTGGTGTTTGATGCACTTTCTGTGACTAAAATTATTGTCGTTTAAGACTGTGCTGCTGTTGAATTTGTCTTCAGCAAAGCGTGTAAGTGAAATTCATGCTTATTCAGTGGATTCAACGTGTATGCAATTTATGGCAGGAGATGCAGAGGAAACCTAATCCTCCTTTTATGCCCAAGGTGGTCAATTCTATTATTCTTCTTGAGTTAAGACCCTTTAACCCACCACCTTTTACTTCAGTAGAACAGCAAAGGCTGAATACATTATGACTGGTGCATGATTTACATATTTACACAGATAACTAAAGGGTTCAGAGAGAGTGATCAGCGGTTTGAGTGCGCAGCGGTATTTTGCATTGTGATCAGTTGATGGGAAAAGTATTCTTAAAATGCATTTAAAAAATCGAAATAATTTGTAATAAATAATTATTCACGGTATTTTGAAGTGCCCACGATAACAATATCATGCATGTTCATTATCATGATATATCAAATAACCGAATAGCGGCACGTCTTATCATAATATATTGAAAGTGACAAAAAATTTAAGGGTAGTCAGACTCTTACAAATATCACTTTGAACACACACCTGTGTTTCCTCTTCTTCTTCCTTTGAGGAGTGTTTTCATCCACCGCAGGTGCACGTGCAATGATGCTAGATTCCTTTACCCTGAATTCATAAACCTGACAAAGCCCAAAACAAGAAAAACTACTAAAACATAAATTAATTTCACTGTTTGTTAAATTACTGTTTGTGGTAACTTGTAATTCCCTGGTACTCAAAAATAATTCCACAGCAATTATGCATAGTTGTCTAGCATTTAACAGTATTATGACCACTGCAAAATGTAATGGGATTGCATAAAGCCATCTTCTCAGGTGTGTGTACCTGTCTGCAGGTCTTTGTGCCGATGAGTCTGGCGATAGCACAGAAGTTGTCATAGTAAGTACCAATGAGCACTCTGAACAGAGATGCTTCAGCGCCACTCCAGTCCACATTCTCAGGAGGCTCTGAGCTCAACTTCAACTTCACTGGAGTCTGACAGCGGGAGTTTGCCTCTATACAAAATAAATAAATAAATAAATAACAGAAAAACTTAAGCAATTACATTTTCATAGCTCCAAAACACTAATATAAAATCAATTGTGACATTACTATGTGACTTTATTACTATGATTTTCATGGTTGACAGCACCCAATCAAATTCAGGGATGCAAACTTATCACCTATATTTTCATAGACACTCAATCTCTACCTGAGGAGCTGGTGGTCTCATCCTTTTTATCATCATCATCTTTATCATTACAGTCGTTTCCATCTGCCCCTCCCTCTCGGTCGCTATCAGTGTCTTTAGTCTCAGTGTTAACTGTTGGGGTGCTGGGTCTACTGTTGCTGTTCGGAAGTCTTCCTCTGCGTCTGCTCACTGTGCGCTTAGAAGGGGTCTTGGCACGCTCAGCAATCACACCTGCTGGGTATTCCCTGACCATGCCATCCTAAAGAGATATGTATGCCAGAGTTAATCATAGAGTGAAAGTCAGAATTAAGCAGCACTTGAAAAGATTAGCAATTATGTGTAAAACCTGCATGCAAACACTTTCAGACAGAAATCATGACTGCACTTGCAGTTTTGTGCCAACTCAAACCACACAAATATATCAAGCCTTCAGGGTTAACAACCTTTCATTTTGGAACAAGTGGAGAAATGCACTTACCTGAACCATATACATGTAGCAATAAATGCCACATGGTTTGCCATCCACCAGATTCTCTATGTTCTTACGTTTGTATGTGTTTGGAGTTGCATGAAAAGCTGTAAATCAAAAGAGGAATGCATTTATAGAAATGCAATCTTAAATAGTTGATTTTTATTGTTAGAGGACAGCATTTTGTCAAATCATTGCTTACGGTGAAGGAAACAGTCGTATTTGAAGCAACGCCTGCAGAAGAGTGTATGGAAGGAGTGCAGACTCTGCTCTCTTTGCACTGATTTAGCATTTGGACCATCAATGTTGGGGGTGCATTCAGGAGGAAGAGCCCCAGGGAGCTGCTGCTCAGTGAGTTCTTTATATCTGCAAAAAGACAATATATCTCAAAACATGATCACCACCCATAAAATTTCAATGCAAACAGAAGCTTCACATTATTTTCCATTTAGGTTTGTCATAACCATTGGAAGTTCTTGTTCAGAGGAGTTGTTTTCTAACATACTTTTCTTTGAGTTCTTCAGTTGAACCTTTATCAGGAAACATGGAAGAAATGGCTTCAAAGATTTTATCAGAGGGAAACTTTTTTGATCCGTCATTGTTGAGACCTGTTGCATACAATAAGAAAACATAGAGTTCGTTATTGAAAAATGAACTGAGAAATTGTAACATCCACCATGTAATAAAATGCCTGTTTATTGTAAGCACTAAAGGGCATGTGATTTGTTTGAAAAACAATACCATGCACTGAACAAGAAAATAATCTAAAGTATCAAAATACATATACATGCTACAGTACTAACATATGTAACACTGTTGATGCATACTGCTGTAAATCTGTTTAAAAAAAAATTAATAAATAAATGTGTGAAGCTTAAAGGGATACTCCACCCCAAAATGAAAATTTTGTCATTAATCACTTACTCCCATGTCAAACCCGTAAAAGCTTTGTTCGTCTTTGAAACACAATTTAAGATATTTTGGATGAAAACCAGAAGGCTTGTGACTGTCCCATAGACTGACAAGTAAAATAGACTGTCAAGGTCCAGAAAAGTATGAAAAGCATCGTCAGAATAGTCCATCTTCCATCAGTGGTTAAACTGTAACGTTATGAAGCGACGAGAATAGTTTTTGCATGCGAATAAAACAAAAATAATGACTTTATTCAACAATTTGTTTCCTCTGTGTCTCTCCACATCACCGTAGCACCATTTTGGAAAATATGAGCTGAACACAGGCAGCTTACGCTCTTCTTGACAGTGTATTTTACTTGGCAGTCTAAAGGACAATCACAAGCCTCCCGGTTTTCATCCAAAATATCTTAAATTGTGTTCCAAAGACGAATGAAGCTTTTACGGGTTTGGAACGACATGGGGGTAATTGAATAATGAGAAAATTTTCATTTTGGGGTGGAGTATCCCTTTAATATATTTTAATTGTATCAAAGTGCTGTGTGTGTTTTTACATACTTTACACTAAAAACCATTTAATTTTTCTTACTTTCAGAATTCAGCTGGTCCTTGTGAGAGTCTTCAGCATCATCTTTTCCATCACAGAGGTCCATCTTCTCAAACTTGCAATCATGCTGATCCTCCTCTTCATCATCCTCCTCATTATCACTGTACTGATTGAGTGCATTCACTAGCTCCACAAAGATCTCATCATTTATGAAGCCACACTCTAGACACAAAACAGAACAAGAAATCAATACTGCGACAAATGTTAGTTCTGCTTAAGCAGATAATTGTGAATCAATTCTTAAAAGGATATTTCCCCCAAAAATTAAAACTGTCATTATTTAAATTATTCATCAACATCATACCAAATCTGTGTGTGCTTTTATTCAGTAGAGCATAAAAACTGTTTTACAATTTGTTTTATATTTTTATTTTGGGGGGAAATATTTCTTTAAAACACTAACCAGCTCAAATCTTATAAATCAGAAAAAAAAAAAACAGATCCCTGACCTCTATCTCCGTGAACTTTCCCATCGTAATTTTTAATAAGCTCTTCAATGAAAGTGCCGTCTTGATCAAGGATTTCATCACCCATGTAAGGGATGTTATGCAATACAGTCTCATCCTCAACCTAAAACAAAATACAACATTAAAAGTGTGTTTTTTTTAAATACATTACAAATAAAAGAAATTTGGTTTTACCATAAAGTTTTGCTGGAGTGGAGACCATGAGTACATCACAGGCACAGAGGCCACAGCGTTCAGTGTTTTAAGAGGAATGACTTGTCTGGAGAACTCAGAGAAGCCACTGTCAACAGTGCACTGCAAAATATGTCAGTCACGTTAGATTAAAAAGTCTATATAATAAGATAATATTAGGATAAAAGCATTTACTTTAAATGCATTTAATAATAAAACACTAATAGACATTTTCAAAAAGCAAACAGAAATGAGATGCATATGCATTTTAGAAGTCTGAATTAGAGGATTTGTTCTAACCTCTCTAGTCCCTCGCAAGGAGCTCACAGGTGTCATAATATGAACAGGTTGTATCCGTCTCAGTTTCCATTCCTGGTTCAATATGTCTGTACGCTCCAATATCTTCTGTCTGTTGGAGCTGAACATGCTCTGTACAGTAAGAAAACATATTTTAATGTGAGATCATCCAACAGACAGGGAGGCAACATGGTTGTTCTCATGACTCTTTTTATCATTTGTGGAAACAGTGTTAAACATAATAACAGTGCATTTGCATTGTCCATATCTCATGACACCTAAAAGCCTGACCAACACCAAACTCTATACGAGCAGCTTAATGTCTGCTGTATTAGTCCATGGATCACCTTGACCTCGTCTGCCCTCCTGAAACGTTTGAGCTGCCGTAGTCGCATGTACTCAGACTTCACTCTCCGTCTCCAGCAAACAGGACCCTTCTCCGATTTCCTCCCAGTCAATCCCATGGCTTCCCTATGCACATACAGTACAGTACAGTATATGGCTTTAGATTTCATTATAGACTAATACAGAAACAATATAGAAACATACAACATCAGGGCTCAACAATAAGGACTGCCCGGGACAGACGCTCGGGACAGTTGATGGATTTGATATTGGCGAGTAACTTTCTACCTTTAACAATGATTAATCTATAGTATAATTTAAATTATACAGTGGAGTAGAAATGCACCGATTGACTGGACATTTGTTTTATTTGAGAGACTATCTCTATTCCGTGATTGCACACAAACTGCATCACAATAATTTTTTCAAAATGGGACTTGTGTGGAAATATTATGTTAATATCATATTTAGTCTATAAGCGGCCATTGACAGAGGCCTGTGATGCCGAAGACAGATGCAAAGAGAAAATAGGCTACTGCAGCAGGCAGAGCAAGATCACAGTTCACGATGCAAAGAATATAGGAATAAAATCCTAAATATTGAATTTTATATGGATGTGTTTCTGAGGGGAACTGACTGTTTTCAGAAAAGTTTACGTGGTATTTTCCTTTCATCTTGGCTCGGTCTAATGCATTTAAAGTAGTGGTGATACACATAGCGCTGTTTTTTTGTACAGCAGTAACCAAGTTACTAGCTGCTGTTCCATGAGCGCCACCTGCTGGCAGAGTGTGAAATTGTGTCTCATTCAACCCTTCTATGGTTTCGGTTTCATGCCAGTGTTTTATTTCACAAAGCTGAAGTCAGACCATTCTGTTTTTGATTCAAATTTTTGAAATTATACAGTCTAATATAAACCAAACATTGCACATGCTACAAGTGTGTATAATGTTTTTTTGTTGTTTTTTTGATCGATTAGAAAATGTGTACAAATTATGCAATTATCAGACACAGATATTACCTGTCACTCTCACTGTCATCCTTTCTTGCCCTCTTTGCAAAAAAAGCTGTGATTTTTCCACGACTGGCTTTCATAGTTTTGAAAGATAAAATCCTTTTTTGATAGACCTGATAATTATTTTAGTATAATCATATCAATTAAAAAGTAGCATTAAAAATGTAGCGTTTAAAGGTGTAATAGTGTCATTTTTTACCATATAAAATTTAAAAAATTAAAAAATTAGCAGCTAGCTAGCAACAGCTTGCTTTGTGCTTTGATCTAGTTTCATCTCACTCCAGTCTATCTTTAAACTAAATGATTTTATAGGTAATTTACTACACATTGTCATAGGCCTATACATACTGTGAATTATTAAGGCTAAATTTTACTAAACACTCTTGCTAAATGGGGTAAGCACACTTACTTTCTCATTTCAGATGTGTATGTTCTTCTAAGAAGTAATGATTTGTTGTACACCGATTCAGACACTGACGGGCAGACCAATTGCTTTAACCATTCATTATAATGAATCGGCTCAAAGGAATCATTAGGTCGCGATTCGGACTTTAGCGGACGTGTTGTGTGGGAATCCTGGCTGTTAGGACATCGCGAAAGATTTGTCAACACACACACACAAACAAACACACACACTTCACAAAGTTTTTTTTGCACCACATGAAACAAAGTTATGTCAGCTGCATGTGCGGAATGCTTGTCACAAGTTGTAAGAGAAGATAAGGCAACTTTTTTTTGACTGCAATTCACACCCAGCGGTAATTTTAGCAAAAAATATTATCCGAATGCACCACATGAAACATGGATTCGGTCTTCCGACCTTTAGGACCAGTTCGCTTGATGCGAGGGAGGGAGCAAAGACAGAACTGAAGACGGAGAGTGCACACGCGGGGGAGGGGCGCTGTGCTCGTTCTCTCCGTCACTCCGTCTGTAGCCTGCTTCACTCACAAAACCCAATAACACATCAAATAAGGCTTTGGCGGGACAAAAAATTTTTTGCCGGCCACCAAAAAAATTTCAATGTAGGAAAAACCCTGACGACAGATGGAGCTCCCGCCATGGTCGGCAAACAGAAAGGAGCTGTCAAATTAATTGAGGAAAAAGTGGGTCACCCTATAATGAAATTACACTGCATAATACACCAAGAAAACCTCTGTGCAAAAATGTCAAATTCAGATCTTAAGTTATGGCTACAGTTGTGAAGATTGTTAATTTTCATAGTAAAGCGATCTTCCCTCATGCACCGACAGTTCCAGTCCCTTCTCAAGGAAATGGATCGCATGTACAAAGATATTCCTCTCCATTTGGCGGTAAGGTGGCTAAGTTGTGGTAAAGTTTTAGAGAGGTTTGTTGGCGGCTTTGACAGTATTAAAGCCTTCCTGGCTGAAAAAGGCCAAGTCTACGCTGAACTCTAAGATGAGACGTGGGTTTTGAAACTAATGTTTCTCACCGATATCACAGGCCACTTCAATGAGCTAAACCTCTGATTCAAGGTGCAGAACAAACCATTTTAAACAAGCTTGCAATTTAGTTAGCTAACTAAATAAGTTAGCAATCTTGTCAAGAGATATTACTACCTCCACATTACGATATTTCAAACATATACAGGAGCATTATACCGTTCCTGCGGTATGCGCTGTTTTCCATGTCTCCTCAATGACTGAAAGAGTAGGAATACCTCAGGCTGAGTGCAGTGTAGAGAGTAACACTGACCCCTTCTCCTACTGTTTGTTTGTGCGAGCGAGCGGTCAGTCAGTGTAGGATGGCCGAACTTAAGGAGCTGCCCCCTGAACTTAAGGCCCGGGTATACTTCTCGTTCAGCGTTCCTTTCCGTCTCGCGCACAGCTTTCAAAAGTATATTCAACCGCAGATAAACACGGACAGATGAGCTCAAATGCGCAGTACCACAGGGTGCGCGGCTGTCCACGAGCCCTCTTGATGACGAAAATAATGCAATGCAGATGGTGCGCGGACGGCCGAAATATACTTTGGCCTTTACACGATCGGCAACCGGCAGTTTTTTGCCTTATTGCAACTCTCTGTTCTGGACTTGCACAAACTTCGTTGCAATGCAACTCATTTTCCAAACTGTCACTTATGTGAAAATATGAAGTCTGTTAACGCCCATTAACACAGGCCAGAGACGCTGAAGATGGACACACACAGAGAAAAATACTGTAGCAGGCAGATCACTCACTGTTCATGATGTACAAACTATTGGAAGAAAATCCTCAATATTGATTAGGGGGTTTATATAAATGTGTTTCTGATGGGAGCTTACTGTCTTCTGAAAAGTTTATGTGGTATAATTTCAAAAGCTTGTCAGAACATTCTGTTTTTGCTTCAAAATTTTGTTTTATGATTATTATTATTTAACTAAATGAGGTTACGATGTCAGTCTATTTTTTTCTTATTAGAAAAAAAAAAACAAAAAAAAACTTATTCTACTGTTTCTAATATTCTGCATGTTGCTCAAAAACAAAATATATTGTGTCCAGCAGGCAAAAGTATTTTTTTTTACTCAATCATTTAAAAATAACAAATTTCAGAGCTGTAACAATAATACCATGATACCATGAAACCATGATATTTTTGCTTAAGGTTATCATACCGTCAAAATCTCATAACGGCCCATGCCTAATCCAAATACATTTCCGAACTCAAATCGGAGTTCACAACACGATTTGGGGAATTTCAAAAATATGGACCCATGTTCTCTTCTTTGATTAAGCCTGAAATCTTCGATGGACATGAATTTGATAAATCTCTGATAAGAGTGGATGGATACACAGTAAATGGAAATGCAACTAATTGAGTTCAAGAATTCAGCACTGTGGATGACCAAATTTGTAGAACTGCGCAAAGAGTTGGAAACCACAGCAGTGCACAATCAAGGATCTTGCATCATGCCAGATAAATTCTGCTGTATCAAGAGTTGCTTTGGCTTTGCTGACAGCATTTGACTCGACATACCTCTGCAACCAAATAGTCTCGCACATGAACGATGTTCTCTGCCCCTCTCGCAATCACTTGAGTTTTGATCACAGGAAGCATATGTGAAACTTAAGGTGGTTGGTTGCCACCACAGCTGTCTACTGCCACCGGCGGTATTGCACGTGATGTCACGCACTCTATAACAAGCATAATAAGTTTTGTATACAAGTGTAATAACAGTAATAGTCACAAATTGTTTTATTTAAACTACGTCTATGCTAATTCACAAATTACCTCAAAGTACATACACAGCGTTTCCTTTAGATTGGCAGGTTTGAGCGCAGGAAAATAAAGTTTATGCATTCAGCAAATTAATTTTGTGTTGGGTGATGGACCTTGTTGGCAAACCCAATCGCTGAACTGGAGCCATCTCCATTCATGTCACCCATTCGCGTTTGTATATGTTCCCGTGATCACAAACACCTGGCTGGTCAGGTTTGGCGAGGCTTTCTCCAAACTGGCCAAATACAAACGAGACAGCGATAAATTAAATAAGTTAACAAGAAATGTGGGAAAAATTCCTATTTCAAAGAGAGTGCATGCAGACAAGTGAAAACAGTGAACCGTGTCTACACCGGACGCGACACCGCTGCATCGAAACAGGTTGAGTCTGTCTAGTGTCTACACAGGACATCCAAACTCTGTGTCAGTACCTCATAAATAGGACGAGGCAGTTTACTGTCAGGGATTTGTCATGTCCGGTCGTGCCGCATCCAATGTAGCATCACTGATTATAATAAGTTGTATAGTATTTTGTCGCGCCGCGCCACACGCGTCCGGTAGACAGGGTGTATGTAGAGACATGTGAGACAGTGCTGGGCTACTCCAGCACAGTTTTGAAAAACCATTTCAGAGACATGTTCTTAAATGTGACTCATATAAAATATATAACATGCATGCACAGATTTAAGTCAGCTTTAATCGCCTTTTTGGTAAATTCATGACTTAACTGACCATGACATTGCATGCATGTAGTTTATTTCGCACTTTGATATGAATGAATATAGGCTACAGCGTGCACCGGCACCTTTGTGCGTGCAATTGAAGAGCACACGCTGCGAACACAGTAGCCTACCATTTCCGCACTCGTTTCTGCTACTGAATAAATGCACTTCTTGTCAAGAGAAAAAGTGACAGAAGCACCAGTTGTGCAGGAGACACATTTTTCAGTTTAACATTTAAATTATTATTTCATTTTATGTAGACGCACTACACTCCTAAGATAATGGAGCTCAGCATAGGAAAACAGGACCAGGACTCACACTAACTGCTATACATGTTTATCTGTTTTTATTTTGCATTAGCCTACAGAGGACCCTGTTGGGTTATTTAACACCTATGAAAAGCAGCATTAGATCATCAGTCCAATAATATTTATGTTCCATACACTTGCTGCTCTATTTTTTGTTCCCAGGAATCTTTTTTAATGAAAGCTTAACAGCTTATAATGGTTTCAAATAAATTAAATTTTAATATTTTTCAATTAGTAAACTTAATATTAAATGTCAATGTTCTCTTACAAACAGTTTGCAAAGTTGTCTTTGATCACTAATTAATGTTATTAATTTAATGCTTTTTTGCTGCTTTTTGTCCCCAAAAATAAAAATGTTGTTTCTGTTATGCGTGTTATATTTATGGACAGTTTAAATCTACTGAACAATATATTCTATATTGTGATATAATTACATTGTGATATAATAAATAAACCATAATATTAAACATTAGTTGATATGGCACAGTAACTGCCAAGAAACAAATGAAATGGCACATCATGTGCTATTGTTTGTAATTTGTTCATTTGTTCTTACTGACTGTTCAGTTGTCTTTAATAATGATTGAACTTTATATTTGTCAGGCTAGTAGTTTTTGCTGTTGTAATGAAATTGAAAATTACTATTAGGGAATTTCACTGTTATATTTACCAGTTTTCATAATATAGACAGAGAGAGTGCAAAAATCTTTGGTATTCATTTATATATAAGAAATAGCTATGTGCTTCATCAAATAGCTCCAAATCTAAGAGGGTTTTTAGTGTCAGTGGGAACATAGTTTCATGCCACAGAACTTCTCTTAAAACCGCAGACAGTTGACAGACTTGTGTTCTTAGCTAAAAAAACTTAAAAATAATAAAATAAAATACTTTATAAATAAAATCCCAGTTGCATAGTTTAAACTGTGAATTGCATGCACTAAAAAAGTTGACAGAATGCACTTTCTGTACTTGTTTTGCACTACTTCAGTTACATATAGGCCTACATGTGTTAATTTAATAAAAAGCAGTAAGTGATCACTTGGTCTAGATTTTTTTTAACTGCTTAAATCAGCTGTTCAATCTAAACTGTTTTTGTTGTTTGTTTTTTTTTAATGGGCAAAAGAAAGTCATGGGTTTTTTTTTTATTTTAATGCAAATGCAAACATATCGAGATATATATCGAATATCGTAAAAATTTACAATATCGAGATATAATTTTTTTTTATATATCGTCCAGCCCTATACTGTACTATAATATACACAAAGAATATCAGCCGATATATCGATATCAGTCTTTTTTTACTCCTTAACATCAGTATCAGCCCCCAAAAAAAAAACATATCGGTCGGGTTCTACTTAAAAGTGATTACATATGATATATATTTATAGGGTTTCTGCAAGTTTTATAAAGGTAAACTTTTTCATAAATAACACCTAAATACCTTTCACACCAACAAAAGAACACACTGCAAAAAAAGTGATTTTTTTTCTTGTTTTTCAGGAAAAAACAAACTGATTTTTTTTCTTATTTTTTTCAATCAGCGAAAAATGTCTAACATGGGTTTAGAAAATGTGTTTTCTGAGAAAATAATCAAAAATATATTTACTTGAGAAACAAAATGACATGGGTTTAGAAAATTCTTTTCAATCAATCAAAAAAAAAAAAAAAAAAAATTAGTTCAAGAAAAAAAAAATAAAAAAAAGTCAGTGGTTACATAAAAACAAACTTAAATCAAATCAAGCGGGGTTATATTCTTATTTATTTCTTTTCAATCAAGCCAGATTTCAAAATTCAAAACAAAAATCATCCAAGCAATAATTAAGCAAATCATTCACAGTCCTGTATTCTAACCATACATTAATAGTACTATTATTAGAGTCTCCGAATTTATTTCCCTTCATTTGAAACATACCTCAAAAATACTATAACCACAAAACTACAAAAGCCAAAAAAACATAAGTCTTCTGAGCTATGAAAGAGCAACAATACTTTCCTCTGAGAACTACTAGAGTGTAAAAGCCAACTAAATTGCTGTAGAGATTACCTAACATGCTGCGGATACGTAGGCTGAAAAAAGAATTTTATCTTTCAAAACTATGTGTAACTATCAAAAAGAATTGCCTACAAGAGCAGCAGAGACAGTGAGAGACAGTGACAGTGTCACTTGTAAGTTCACAGGTTTCCCCTCCTACAAGTTCTTCATGAATAAATAGGATAAGAAAAAAAAAAACCACGAATAAACCATATAAAACTAAAAATATACACCAAAAATAGAAAAATAAACAAAAAGTAGTAACATACATGCGTGAGAAAACTGAACAAATAAGAGATAAAAGGAAAATGAATTCCTCTTTTGAACCACGAATAAACTTTATATGACCAAGAATATGAAGTTCTGAGATTGCATTAGGTACACTTTTATTTCCAAATCTGAGATTTTTGTTATCCCTGGTGTAGCTGTGACAGGTGTATAAGCTCACTGGCGCCCCTGCTGGTCTAACACACACATTGAAACGACGCCTGACTGAAAACTGAAACAAAACCATTTAACACGTTTACTCGTGTTTACTCACACTACTTCACAAAATCAGCACGTCTTATAATGACAAATAAGAAACAAACACTGAAGAACACAGCGGAGATACTAAAAAGATTCAACTAAAAATGAAAACTGTCATCATTTAACGTTAACGTTACTCAACCTCACGGTTCTCGAAACCTGACTTTTTTTTTCCTTTTGACACATAAGGATATGTTAAGAAGAATGTCACTCAACATTTACTTTTAATGCATCTTTTCCAATATAACGAAAGCGAATGGTGACTGAGACTGTCATTTCTTTCATCCTCTTTGTTTCCTTTCACGGAAGAAAGTAAGAGGATTGGAACATGAGGGTTTGTGAATGATGACAGATTTTTCGCTTTTCAGTTGAATTATCCTTTAAACGTCTCTAAGGCTCGACAGTAGGGTATAACATGATATGACTAGTAAACTGTCTATAATCTAACATGACTGCTGTCTTTGCAGTGTCAATGTAAAGTTAGTCGCTAACTGGTTAGCTGGGCTGTCTGAACCAGAAAGTAAACGTGGTTTCACTAACACTCTCTTTAGTGTCTTCTTCTAGTACCTACCTGAAGGAAGAGACCTGTCCACATCCAAACAAACGACTTTTCTGTCAGTCTGTCAGCGCCGTGCCTAGGTGAAGATGATCGGTTAACTGTGCTAGCTAACTCAGCTAGCTCGCGGCAGAGGGTCCTTTCAGCTCCGCGCGTACGCGTTACCAGTACCGGCGAGCCTCGATAAACAAAAGACAGGCGCTTAATTCGTCTTTAGTTCTACAAGTATCTGTTTGGCCAGACGTCTTTCTCTCTCTTAACCGCGGCAGACTGTAAGCGAACTGAAATAAATTTGAAATATGTTCAAATTTGTAATATTTCCGTTTCTCCAAGTATTCAAACCCGCTCAGTCTGTCGTTTATACTCAGAATTCGCCGCCCACCTCGCGCACTGCAGAATCAACGAGCGCCAAATAGACCAGCCAATCAGAACAAGCCATGTTAGAGCTGGTCAATGTTGCGATTTTCGATTGGATAGATCCTATCGGGGATTGGGCGAATCGGATGCGTGACTGCAGTGGGGAACATATGAAGAAGTTCTCTTTGTTCTTGATTTTGAACGAATACGTTTTTGTAAAACTGTAAAACCGGCGTGCATTATGCCAATGTTCGTCTTTGGGTTTTTAATCATTGCCGTGAATTATGTCAACAAAGAACAGCAGTTGCTAAATGTGTTTGCGATACAGTATAATGCAACGATCTAAGCTCTCGTTTCTTTTAGTACAGACACAAGGAAAACCATGCTGCTGTTGTGGCAAATTCTAGTAGAAAAAAGTCGATACAGTCAACATGTCATTCTATTTTTGCATTGAACTGAGGGACTTCCTGTGGACTGTTTGGACTTGGTCACCCGGTTCATTAAGTACCACCCACTCCCAGAGAATCTCTTTACGGGGGCGATGACATCTGCGTACAATTGGTGGCCAATCCGAATCATTTCCCGGAGTCGGTTCTTTCGAAGAGTTCGAAAAATGATTCAGAGACTCCTACGTCCCCGACCTCACAAACAATGAGTTCAATGACATTCAATCCGAATCGTGAACAGGCCGAACCGATTCAGTGAAATGTCTAAACGCCATTTAGATTTCTCAGTTTAAGTATTCTTTGGAGAATTATTGTACGATATTGTAAGAATTTGTAATAGAGGTTTGTAAATGTGATTTAAATTAATCTGCCTGTTAATTCCTGACATATCAAATACTGAATGACTTTTTTTAATGACTTTTTTATTGTCATTGTACAAGTACAACGAAATTGAATGCAATCCTTTGGGTGCATAATGGCACATAATGATCAGTTAAGTTACACAGATGACAGGATATGTGACACAACATTACACACAGAAGACATCTCACATTCAACAGTCGGTTACACGACTCATTCAATATTGCACATAATGATCAGTTAAGTTATTGCAGTATTCAAAACCAGATAGTTTAAGCATGTAAACTGTTTGAGCTCACATTCATCAGAGTTGTATGACTCAACCAATATTGCACATAATGATCAGTTAAGTTACTGCAGTATTTAAAACAGATATGGCTTGGCATGTCAACTATTAATTTTACAATCAAGAGAGATGAATACTTTATGTCTACAGCACACTTGGTGTTGTTTAGTTGCTTGCGCAAATGCAATATGTTTAGTTTACATTTTTGCAGTATTCAAAACAGAAATAGCATTGGAATAAAAACTATTCCTTAATTTGTTTGTTCGGCTTTTTAGAACCCTGTACCATCTGTCCGAAGGTAGCAATTCAAAAAAAGAATGTCCTGGATGAGATGCATCCTTGAGAATTTTTTTGAGCTTTCAAGAGGCAGCAGGAACTGTGTAACTCTTCCATAGAGGGGAGGGGACAACCGACTACCTTCTGGGCTGTGGTGATGATCTTCTGGAGAGCCTTCCTTTCTGCAGCAGTGCAGCTAGAAAACCACACACAAATGCAGTATGTTAGAATGCTCTCAACAGAGCAATGGTAAAAGGAAACCAACAGGTTTTGTGTGAGCTGGTAATGCCTGATTATTCTCAGGAAATGCAGTCTCTGCTGTGCCTTCTTGATGACAGTAGTGGTGTTGACACTCCAGGTCAGATTGTCCTCTATATGAATGCTCAGAAACCGGAAGTCAGAGACCCTCTCAACACTGTCACCTCTGATGAAAAGTGGCTGAATGTCTATTTGAAGTCTATTATCAGCTCCTTGATCTTGGTGGTGTTCAAGATCAAGTTGTTTTTTGTACACCACACAGACAACTGCTCCACTTCAACCCGGTAGATACTGTTTCAGGGTCCAAATCCAATCTTTAACAGCCATTTTTAACAGCTGTTTATGTGCTTTATTTGTTAGCAGAAGACCTCTAAGCTAAGCTTTTAAAAACTCACAATGTGCACAACTGTTTCCAGGCTCACGGTGTCCCAGGCACCAATATTTTAACAAATCTTAAAATGTGAATCATTATCTGGACAACTAAGATGAGATAAAGGTCAGGATTGTGATGTTTCAGTAGTACTACAGCATACAGCAAATTTAAATAAACACTGTTTTTTATTTTTTGGGTTCTTTTGAAGAACACAAGACCACAGGAACCAGAGTCCTCTGCACCTGTGTTGCAGCCTGAAATTAAACTACGCCATGCTGGTTTCCTCTGGCCAGAGAAGAACTGGCCCCCTGACTGAGCATGGTTTCTCCCAAGGTTTTTTCTCCATTTCTGTCACCAATAGAGTTTTAGTTCCTTGCCACTGTCGCCTTTGGCTTGCTTAGTTGGGGACGCTTGACTGATTGCACAGACACTATTGGAAGAGAGCTGAACTGGATGACATCACTGAATCATCAATGAACTGACTTTAGCTTGAAAATGACTCTGTTATTGTTAAACTATTTTCCTGTTTGACAGTGTAAAGCTGATTTGACACAATCAGTATTGTATAAAGCATTTTACAAAAAAAGTGACTTGATTTGAAGAAGCATTTGGACCTGGAAACTGTGATGTATAATATGGCAAGCCGTTTTAACATTTAATCTATAAACCGCACTAGTATCTAATTTAACGTTACTAATACTTATTTTTTAGATACTAGTATCTTTTAGTACTAGTACTTATTCATTAACTACTAGTGTCTTTTGTAATGTTACTAGTACTTATTCATTAGATACTAGTATTTATTCATGAGACACTAGTACTTATTCTTTA
This sequence comes from Cyprinus carpio, assembly GCF_018340385.1. Lineage (NCBI taxonomy): Eukaryota > Metazoa > Chordata > Actinopteri > Cypriniformes > Cyprinidae > Cyprinus > Cyprinus carpio. The sequence continues at coordinate 13,701,502 of NC_056595.1, read as the reverse complement.
GATACTAGTACTTATTTCAATAGTGACAACTATTATATTGTTACTAGTAACAAATTTTACATTTTTGCCATTGACTTCTATGGGGATCCGGGATCTGTCATTTAGATATCAACTATTCAGTTTTGACTAGTATGTATTCCACAAGTGACTAGTACTTAATTTTTATGTACTAGTAGTTATTCATTAGGTACTAGTACATCTTTTTTTACATACTAGTACTCATTCATTAGATACTAGTACCTATTGCACTTTTTGTAAGCAACGAAAACAAAAATAACGACTTTATTCAACAATTCCTTTGTCAACTCTGTGTCTCTCCATGTCAGTGTATGCTGTGTATGCTCTTCTGTATCAGCCATGGCACAAGGATGCACTGTTTTCTTTCAAATCAAAGCTAAATACACGTAGAAACAGCGCATCCTTGTGGCGCAGATGATACAGAAGCGCATACGCACCATACGGTGATATGTTGAATAAAGACGTTAGTTTTGTTTTCTTTGCTAACAAAAAGTGTTCCTGTCGCTTCATATAAACCAAATTGCACATCTGATGGCAGATAGAGTATTCTAATGATGACTTTCATAACTTTTATGGACCTTGACACTGTTATTTACTTGGCAGTCTATGGGACAGTCACAGGCCTCCAGGTTTTCATCCAAAATACACTGCCCGTCCAAAAAAAAAAAGTCACCACCTGGATTTAACTAAGCAAATATTTAAGATCCTCCCATTGGATAACTACTGCATGGATGATTATGTTATGTGCCCAAAGAATAAGGTCAGCTGACTACCTGAATATACTGAATGACCAGGTTTTTCCATCAATTAATTTTTTCTTCCCTGATGGCACTGGCATATTCCAAGATGACAATGCCAGGATTCATCAGGCTCAAATTGTGAAAGAGGGGTTCAGTGAGCATGCAACATTATTTTCACACATGGATTGGCCACCACAGAGTCCAGAGTCAGACCTTTACCCCAATGAGAATCTTTGGGATGTGCTGGAGAAGACTTTGCACAGCAGTCTGACTCTCCCATCATCAATACAAGATCCTGGCGAAAAATTAATGCAACTCTGGACAGAAATAAATGTTGTGACATTGCAGAAGCTTATCGAAATGATACCATGGCGAATGCATGTCATAATCAAAGTTAAAGGCAGTCCAGTGAAATATTAGAGTGTCTGACTTTTTTTTTGGACGGGCAGTGTATCTTAAATTGTGTTCCGAAGATGAACAGAGCTTTTACAGGTTTGGAACGACATGGGGGTAAGTGATTAATGATAAAATTTTCATTTTGGGGTGGAGTATCCCTTTAATACACAATTGACGATTACCATACTGGGCAGAAATGCAAATTTAAAAAGTACCAGTATCTATTAAGTTCAGGATATCTCTGGCCTAAAAAGTTACTAGTAACTAAAAAATAAGTACTAGTTCTATTTTTCTTAACAAGAAGAGTGTAATTAAATACTAGTCACTATTGGAATAAGTACTAGTATCTAATGATTAAGAACTAGTATCTAATGAATAAGTACTAGTAACTTTACAAAAGTTACACTAGTACCTAAAGAATAAACACTAGCACCTAAAGAATAAGCACTAGTACATAATGATTAATAGTACTTAATGGAAAAGATACTAGTATCTAAAAAATAAGTACTAGTACCATGAAAATAGATACTAGTATGGTTTATAGATTAAATGTTAAAAGAGCTTTCCATATGTCTAACGTCAGACTAAACCTGTTGAGATGAAACAAACAGGATCTTATTTATGACAACCACTCCATTTGTGTTTTTACATTATTTTATTTAAAAGACTTGGGAGAAATAAACCTAATAAACAGTGCTTGGTTTGGAATGAAAATACTGAATTTTTGATCCCAGAAGCAAAAGAAAGTACAAAACAAAACAATCTCTTTTCTGAAGGTCACCAAGCCCTCCAGAATGCTTCCAATCTCAGGGAACAGCATTTATACATAGTTCATGGTTTCTCTAAATCTCTTAGAGCTCATCTTTTTTTTGTGTTAATTTTGTGGCATGTTTTTCCACAAATTTGCTTAATTCCTCCATGTCCCTTTTTCCACCTTCAAATTTGACTGGGTTCTGCTTCTTGTTGCTGGGAGAAAAGTAGATTGTAGGGAAACCTTCTACTTTATAACTGTCATGAGGCACATCATTAGCAGTGGCATCCATTTTGGCAATGACGATATTCTTCTCGTTCTTGTATTTCTTTCCGAGAGCTGTGTAATCTGGCTCCAGCTTTTTACAGTGGCCACACCATGGTGCATAGAACTCGATAAGGACGTCTTTCTTTGTATCCATTACAATGTCATCAAAAGTCTTGCCCACCACAACCTTCACCGGTCCTTTGTTGCTCTTGGGAATAGGCTGAGACTTTACAATAGGTTTCAGCTTACCTGTCAGAGGAGAAAAGGATGCAATCACTGATTTTAACAATGACAAAAGAAGTGCTCTCTCTACACCCATACAAGGCTGTCAGTCTTACATTTGCATTCTTAGAAGAACATGTCTTACCATACTGGCTTAAACTCATTGTAACAATCAGTTCTGATCAATGTTGATGAAGCTGGAGAAATCAGGTTCATTTTCATAAGGAATACATAACATACATAACACACCAATACTTTACCTTTTTTGAAGGCCATGACAAAGCTTTGGAGCACATCCGAGTCAAATTCCTCTGGATCCATAGCATATTTCTTCCCTCCCTCACTGAGAATGCCAACATTCACCTCCTCCCCGCTTTCACTGAGTCCAAGGCTCTTCAATTCATCAGCATAGTCTTCCTCATCTGCGATAGCAAATGTGTACTCTGGGAAGTCCTTTGCTACTTCAAGCACTTTGCTCCTCCAAAACTGTGTGGCTGGGTGGAAATGATAACAAATTGTGTCAGTAGCAAACACAACTACATGCATATAAACCTAAATCCTAACAATTAATTCCTTTTAGAGTTTCAAAGCGCTGCAACAGCCACGGCTTAAACACATACCAACTCTGTAATCAAAACTGAAGTCTACTCCGTAATAAACAACCACAAGAGGTCGTGTGGTATATCTCTTTGCATCGTTGCTCTGTTTTCTGTGCCCAACCAAAGGTAGTATGTGTTTCTTGAAGAATTCTTGAACTTCTGAAGCAGATGTGGAGTCCTTTTGGAAAAACAAGGAAAATCTTTCAGGAAAACTGACTAAAGGTTTGTTCACAAAAATTATAGTTAAAAATAAATTCCCATTCAGATTTCACAGTGGGTTCAAATTGGTCACATGATTTTGCTGCTTTAAACAACTATGTAAGCAGTGCTTCATACACCACTTCACTACTGACATTGGACCATTTTTCCCCAAAAAGGTTTGCTCAAATTCCTCTGATGTTACCACACTTTAACAACATTGTCATGCTCGGTTTGCAAAGACCTCATACAAACAATAAAGATTCAGAACTTACATTAATTGTTAGTGAATAAGATGTTGGCTCATATTTAGACCTGAACTTCTCTGGCTGGAGCATGACTACTTGTCCAGGTGAAGCCTTGAGGAATTGTGCGACTTCATTATTGAACGTATGCATAAATTTGTAGTCATCTCTTAGAGAATTACCTGCAGGAAGAGAGAGCAAACTGTTATAATTTTTTTTTTTAAGTACAGCTTATATCTAATGCATTTGAGAAAGACTTCCAGACAGCATAATACACACATGCTTCTTGATAGATCTCATATGCTGCATCTTCTTCACTGGAAAAAATGCCTACAATCACAGCATCATCGCCATCTCTGACAAGCTCCTGAACCTGTTTTAAAGTCTGCACCTGCTTTGATGGAGGACCAGCCTGGTCTGACATGTAATCAACAATACCTAGAGAAAAAAAAAATTAAGAGATTGTAATTCTCAATTTCCAATGCCGCCAAATCAATCGGTCAAGACAATGGATGATGGACCTACCAAACTTCTCCCGTGGTCCATTGTAGTCAAAAGCCTTGCCCTTTCTGAAGATTTTAAGAGTTGGGTAGCCAGAAACACCAAACCGTGTTGCTAAATCACTTTCTGCAGTTGCATCAACTTTAGCCAGTGGAATAGGAGGAGTGCGATTGCTGAGCTCTTTAGCAGCCTTCTCATACTCAGGTGCAAGTCTCTTACAGTGGCCACACCTGTTTGAATTAAAACACAGGACTCTCAAAAAGACACACTGGTGCTTCAGAAAGAATGCAAAGATGTTACATCATGGGTTGATAAAAAAGCTGCACAGAAATCTAAATATGCAAACCAGGGTGCATAGAACTCCACTAAAATGATGTCTGCATTGTTCACCACATCATCAAAATTATCCTTTGTCAAGACAAGGGTGGCCTCTGGAGGAGGTTTCCAGTCTGGTTGGGCAACTTCTTTAACTCGTTCCACAATGGCTGAAAAATGAAAACCATGCTTGATTAACAGTGCACCAGGAAGTCAGCTGATGAGCACTTGTTACAAATTCACAGCAATCTGATGGAAATAAATCATAATGGCATTTAAATTCATTTTAAGGGCACTCACCATGCTCACTTCTGTCCCCATCATAGTCTACCGGCTCCCCGTTTTTAAGTATTTTGATGGTGGGATATCCAGACACTTCAAATTTACTGCTCAGTGCACTAGCCTTAGTGGCATCAACCTTTGCCACGGGAATCGGTGGGTCATTCTCCTTTAGCGTCTGAGCGATCTTCTCATACTCGGGAGCAAACTGTTTGCAGTGGCCACACCTGAAAAGTGTAATAATTGCATGACTGAGATCTTTGACAGTCGATGACGTGTCTCCGACGGATGTAGAGCAAAGAAAACTTACCATGGTGCATAGAACTCCACCAGTACGGTGTCTTTGCCCTCTATGAAGGTGTCAAAGTTTTTATCTGTCAGGACCAGCACTCCATTCTCCTCCTTTACTTCAGTGTCATCTGCATCATCATCATCATCATCCTCATCATCATCTTCCTCTCCAAGATCATCTGCTGAATCTAAATGTTAAAGAATATGAAATGCATAAATCTAAACTTATATTTCTTGTTTTCTTGATGCTTTTTTTATATTAACATGTCTTTGTTGTAGTGCAACAAAATATCTCTAGGGTCTCCACAACACAGTCTAACATGCAGTGTTGTCCTTAACAACAATAATGCATCAAGCTAGCTAGCAAGTGCAACACACGACACGAGCATGTTAAATATCAACAACCTGCAGCAGGTATCTTACCATCTTTGGCATCTTCTTCGCATCGGCTTGGCGATATGAAGTATGTCATTCCAAGCAGCACAATCAGCAGAAGGGTTATCTTCTTCATGATATCTAATATTTACGCCTCCTTTAGATAGCTTAATAGATTAAACCAAGAGGCATACACTGCTACCGGTAATCAAAGGAGTAAATACTGTGATAGTTATAATAATTTTTACATAAAATGAGTTGGCTCAGCTCATCACAAGTCACGCATTTTTATCTAAATGATTTTTTCTTACTTCGCTTCTCCACTCCTTTACTTGAACTTGACTGACTTGCCACGCTCTGATTGGCTGGTAGAGCAAGGACTCGGCCAATCATCGATCGCCACTCAAGTCCGCAGTTCATGCACGTTCAAAACCGCAATTGGGTGGTCTGCCGTGGGCTACAAGCTTATTGGATGGTTAGTGAAAGAGATAAGACGAGATCCAGGAAGTGTAACTAGGAGCAAGTTATTGCTTTGCTTTTACGATTGAAATTTTAGTAGTTAAAACGATAAAAGTTGTTAATAGGACGTTGTTGAAGTTACGAAATTCACACGTACCTGAATTATGACAGCATAGGTGTGGAAATATAGTAAAAGGGGTAGATATATAAAAGTTTTCTTTACGAAAATTGGTCTTTTGGCAAAAGAAAGTTTACTTTTTAATTGCAAAATTAAAGAAGGGGTCATCCTCATAAATGTCACAAATACAAATAACACCCCAAATGTGAATTTTAAAACTGCTATATTTGAAAAACAAGTTACAGTTGTCCAACTTGTCAAACATGTTTAGTCATGTCTTTGTGGTAGTAGAATTTAGCAACTTTATGATTTAATTTCAAATATCACGTCTGAGGTATGTAATCAATGAACAAAACGCTAAAGTTTTTTAAAGTAAAAAAAAAAAACCTACCTTTTATGCATTGTTTAGTGCACCCTGAAATAATGTTTGTACAGGATTGTACATTCTCTCATTGGACAATGTGATGAGGTTGGAAGAGTGTGCATTTACATTTGTGTACTGATTTGAGTATTGAGGAGAGTGTGCATTTACATTTGTGTACTGATTTGAGTATTGAGGGCATAATTATGCTCATCTGCCAGCCTGCTTGGATTAGATAGCATTAATGATTTAAACACTTTGCCCTTCCACTCAGCTGGTGCACAATGAGTCTCCTTGCTTGAAGAAAGAAATAGGGCCTGTCCAGTCTCTTCTGACTCTCTGATTGGGTCTTTGAGGTGGTTTCTTAAATTCCTCTGCCCTATTGAAAGACTCTTCTCCTGCATTTTTCCTCTGCCTTGTAAGTACTGAGACATTCTGTTTTCAAGTGGTAATCTTTAATTGAAACAATTAGCACATTACTGTGATATACTTGACATTCATTCATATTGCATCTCAACTCTGCTGTATTTGGAATTTGACAAACAAAAAAGCCTGCATGTGAGCATTTTTCCTATATGAGGCACTGCTGATATCCAGGCATCTTATGCAAGTAATGCTAAATTTCTCCAAATCTGTTCTGATTAATAAACAAACTCAGCTCTTGTATGCCCTGAGGGTGAGTAAACAATTTTTCAAAACAGAAATAATTTTGGTAACTGGTGCTTTAGATGTCATTTAATAGCACATTTATTAATACTGTATAAATATAACAAAATACATACACAGGTTGCATAAATATGTGCTTGTACAATATGGCGTGAGTAATTTTAGTTCTGTGCAAAAGTGAAACAATCACCTCTGAGTTTGAGCTATAAACAAGCCCAGAAAGTGGCAAAGAGAAATGACTCTGGGTTTCAAATAGATTTTCTTTTGTTGGCAGGGTGTTGCAGATGAAACAACAGTTCATCTATGAGATCCTCAAACTCTGCTAAAACCTCTGTGTGAAGAAAAGCAGATTTATCCTTAAATGAGTAAAAATGATGCAGTCAAGAGTATTTCTATATTTAATCTCTCTTTGTGATTACAGACAGCTTATTTACCAATAATGAGTAAAGCCATGTCTTTGACATAAGATATCAGCTCGATGACAGTCAGTAAATGTTTTCTTCTTTTAGTTTTCTTTGTTTGTTTCACAAAAAAAAAGGTAAGAGTGGCAATTACCTGAAAAAAATATTAAAATAGAATCACGTCAACCAGTCTAGGAGGTAGTTTTAATACCTCCTCCTAGTTTTAATACTCATTTACCTATATATGAGATATAACTGCACTCAAATATACACTGCGTATCATCAATATTATGATATTCCAATACATACCATAGCATTAAATGGAATCATAGTGCAAAATATAGCTCCAAAATAAATTGTTCATGGTACTCGGGTTCGGAGGTAAATGTTACCAAAGTGGCTCATGCAAAAGAAACGAGTGAAGAGCAAATCGGCAGATCTAGTGATACTGGTAAATGGGAATGAATGAAAGATCAAGTTGCGGAGACCGGAGAGGGCCACTGCTACAATAACACCAGGTGACTAAATAGAAATAAAGAAAAGTAATTTAATGGAAGTAGCCTTTGGTTACATTAATAGGGGGAACTGATATCGTGTTATGTAAATTAATAGGCTACCAGCAACCAAAGCAGGTTGGAGAAGATCAGCTTCCAAGTAGACACAGCTGCTGCCACTGCTTTGTTTAGCCATAGTAAGGACACATTTCAGCAGAAGCAAATTCACAACAACGCCAAGGAGTGATTGAGAAAGCTGTGAATGAAATATGTTCATGTTAAAAATGATCTGTTTGCCAATTAATAGCATGTTTTGAAATTCAAAAAGCTGGCAGGAAGTCTGAACAAATTTGTTTACTTAAGCCATGTAACTGCATGCAGTGCCATTGCTTTACCCCTGAAATGTTCATCTGCAATTGATTCACATTATGGCATTTTTTATGTAGTGGGATAATAGGAATACAATACAGGTAATGTCATGAAGAACTAAACTGCATTGTCCTACTTGCTCACAAAAGAAGATGGGACTTAGATCAACAGGTAATTTAAAATTAATCATCTCTGTTTTGAGCTTAAAAGTATACACAGAATAGAGAAACCGCAAAAGACTGCAGATGAAAACTGTCGCCTGTGTAAAAATGTATTTAAAGTGAGTGTCTCTTTTCCACAGACTTGTTATCAGAGCATTTAATATTGTTCTTGCCCAACAAATTCAAGATCTGTGCATTGAGAAAAGAAATATTAGCCTGTTAGAAGTGATGCGGATATATATATTTAATGTGTCTTCACAGGAAATTGTTTTATTAACTGTAAAACAGTCAGTGTTGGTGATTTACCTGGCATGATGAGTTATACGTGCTCCTGATCTTTCTAATGACTGGACTCCTGATGAGAGTGAAAGGACCGCTGAAACCTCCTGTCTGTTAAAGCAACACATAGTAAGCAGCAGTCTTTGTAAAGCCACTTAAATTTTGTTTCAAATAGCACTGATGTCAAATAAATCATTAACTATTCTACTATTTTATCATGGCAGATGGCATTGTCATATAATTTCTCAAGGAAAGTGGTTGCTGTCCAGTTCCACCAATCGTCATGTTTTTGGATGGAGTGAAATTAATTTTGCGGATTCTTGTTTGTAAGAAAATGTTGTTAGCACTTGTAGTAATAATATAATTTCATGTTATAGTTATTTAAGAATGTCTGGTATTTACTTTGTGAAATGAGTTTTGATAGCCTGATTCAAATGGTACTTGTAGTTACTGTCAGACTTTCCATAGGTCACAAACAGAATTGTCAACAGCAAGATTAGGTGAAACATCAAATCCCTGTTGAAGCAAAAGTCTGATTTGAGAGTCGAATTTAAAAGGTTATAAGAAATATGATGTTCGTTGACAGTGAAGTGCTCCATGTGATTGAGCACCTGCCTAAAGTTGTTGGATGTGCGCATATTAATTTCTTCATAAATTATCCTTTACCATACACTACAGTACAAAAGCTTATGGTCAGTAAAGTTTTTAATATGCTTGAAAGAAGTCTCTAACACTTTACAGTAAGGTCCCATTTGTTAAAATGAGTTGATGCCTTAACTAAGAATGAGCAATAGATTTGTTACTGTACTTATTCATTTTTGTTAATGTTAGTTTATAAAAATACAACTGTTCATTGTCAGTTCATGTTAGCTCAGGTCTATTAAATAAAATGAACACATAATGTATTAGTAAATATTGAAATTAATATTAACAAACATACATAAATGTTTTAGAAGTATTTTTCTTTCTTAGTTTTTAAGTAATCATAACAATTGGAACCTTGCTGTAAAGTGATACTGAAGTATGTTATGCTCATTAAGGCTGAATTTATTTGATCAAAAATACAGTAAAAGCAGTAATATTGTGAAATATTATTCAAATGTATTTTAAAATGTAATTTATTCCATTACTCCAGTCTTCAGTGTAACATGATCTTTTAGAAATCATTCTAATTTGCTCAAGAAACATTTAAAAGTTAAAAACAGTTGTGCTGCTTCATATTTTTGTGGAAATCATGACAACTTATTTTTAGGACTCTTCGGCATTTATTTAAAAAAAAAGAATTATTTTGTAACATTATAAATTGTCACAATAGAAACATTATTATTGTCTTTACTGTTAATGTCTATTTCTTTAAACAAAAACAAAAAATCTTAATGACCAAAAATGTAATTTAAAAAATATATTGCTATAACTATATTAAAATAAAAATATATTTTTAATAATTATAATCACTTTAAAAATATACATACATAACCACATAGAATTTTTACTATATAATTGTAATATAATATTTAACTAATGGGTTTACAAACGTGCAGAGGTGTGTGATTTGAGATCTTATTCCATTTGCTTTTGTCATGTGATCTGCTTGTTGACATCAGAGATGGAGTCTTCTACAATCTCTAAGATGGCATCAGGATCCTCTTTCAGTTTTGACATAGACACTGAATCTGAGGTTTTCCAATCCTGATCTCCATACTGCGGGACATACCATTTGCACTGTCTTTAGTACTGTAGACTAAAATAATTTCATTGTCAAGCATATTTAACTGAGCATATAAAGTAAGCAATTTAACTGATCTGTACATTATACATTGTATTTTTTTTTCCCATGATCCTTGAGTCCAGTGGGAAACTATAGCAGGACAGGTACGATGCACAAGTGTTCATCAGAACTGCATCGTGGTGTTCTATAAAACAGACAAACCAACAGAAAGTGTTTTGCATAAAACTATTTTGAATAATGAATAAACTGACAGATGATAACAAAAGAGGAAAATGCATAAAAACATGCCTCCTACAGAGTAGACATCAGGCACCTTGACCTTATACTGCTCTCCAGACACACTAGCGGATGTGCTCTAAAACAGATAAAATAACAGTAACATATAGGGACACTAACTACTGTAAATACATCCTACATAAATACCAATTGTCTAAATGAATGCATGCAGTTGATCTAACATTTAACTATGTAGCAAGAAGAAACTGAGGGGCAAAACAGCTGGCATTTCCCCCTGCAGCAGCTCCTCAGGAACTCTGACCTTCCTGACACTAAACACCAGGGACACCAGACCCCCCTACTGGCAGCACAGCAAGAATACTGCACAGGCCTGTTACCATGGAAACCGGTAAAACATCAATAAGCCCCATCTCTACAAAACACTGCCCATTGGTGTACAGTAGAAAACAAAAAAGACATGTCTCAAAATTGTGAAAATGACAAGCAAAATCACATTGACAGTATTTGTTGACATGTATTGATTTCTGTGTTGAACACCTGTTTTTCCAAAAGATTTACAAGCACTGTGCTGACCCACATGTAGCCCTGCAGAAGCAGCAGCCACACACTCCAGCTCTGTGTGTGTGTGTGTGTGTGTGTGTGTGTGTGTGTGTGTGAGAGTGGGTGTGTGTGTGTGTGCGTGTGCTGAAAGACGGATGACTGTACACAGACCTGGTGGAAAGTCCTCCAGGTACTCGGTGAGTTTCAAATATAGGAACTTTTGCAGACACATAGAAGGAAAAATACAGTATTTCGGTGTTAAATTGTATAACAGATATATTCAAAGAAAAAAAATGAAGTAGAAAAATTACATCATTCATTATAGTGTTTTGTATTGTGCTGGCCATTAGGGAATACAATGAATTTAAAACCTAAAAAAAAAAAACCCACCAAACCTTTAAACCTTTAAGTTTCATTTCTAAGCAATAAAAAAGAAGAAGTAGAAGAAGTAGGCTGCATTTATTTGATCAAAAATAAAGTAAAATATAAATAAAATATAAATAAAATAAAATAAATATTTGTTAAATATAATTACTATTTATATTTTATATATTTTATAATTACTATTTAAAATAGCTGTTTTCTATTTTAATATATTTTAAAATATAATTTATTCCTGTGATGGCAAAGCAGGATTTTCTGAATGTTTAATTGCTGCCTTAAAGTTTTAAGTAATATTTGTTAAATATTTAAGTCACTTTTAACCAAGCCAAAACTTTGAAAAATCTTAAGTAAATGTTGCAGAAATTATTATTAAATGGATAAATAAAGATGTTGTTATAACAAACTGTTAAATAAGGTAATAAGCAAATATATCATTCAAAATAAATTGTATATGAAATACATAAAACAAGTGTATTATTAGGTAAAACAATTTTAATGTAACTAAAATTGACAGAAGTCATTATTAACTGGATAAACAAAGATGTTGTTGTAATATATAATATACACATTTTTACAATGTTTTTAAGTACATAAAAAAAGAATTAATTAAGCACTGTTGTCAAATGAAAAAGTTCAATATGTCCTAGCCCACCGAAAATTACAAATTCTGTCATTATTTAATCCCCCTCATGTCATTCCAAACCTGTATGACTTTCTTTGTTTTGCTGAAAGAAAAAAAAAAAAAAAAAAAAAAAAAAAAAAAAAAAAAAAAAATATATATATATATATATATATATATATATATATATATATATATATATATATATATATATACACACACACACACACACACACACACACACACACACACACACACACACACACACATACATATTTTAAAGAATGCTGATTAAAGTTACCGTTCCCATTGGCAAAAAATACAGTGAAAGTAAATGGGCACCAAAACTGTTCAACATTCTTCTAAATATTTTCTGTGTTCAGCAGAAGAGAGAAATGCACACAGGCTTGAAATTGCATGAGGGTGTGTAATTTTTTTATTTTTTCATGAACTATTCCTTTAAAGACACTGTACAGACATAGGAAAATCTATATAGCCATATTTAACTAGTTGTATATCACTATCATAGGGGTTCACCTCTTTAAATGTTAGGCCACATTCAGAAGCAACTAAACTCCTCTCCACCCTTCCATCTCCCTCATCTACTGCCAGCCAACACTGGACCAGGAAGAACCAGCAGGACCCCTGCACATGGCTCGGGTACCAGCTGGAGATGAACCTCCATTATCATGCCAAAGATGCACCTTCCGTACTCGACAAAGACACACTATTAAACCTAAACATAACAATATCAACCTCAAAATATTATACAGTACCTTAAAAGCAATGTGTGCTGACCAAGGTGCTGCACAGCCAAAAAAATCAACAAACAGATATGGTCGGAACCTATAACTTGAGTCTTTGCCATCCCTCTATTAGTTTTATTTTCCTAAGAAAATGTTAACATTTAGCCCCATTAGATGCTTCACACAGCTTTAGAGGTTATTGATGGATTGTGAAATGTGTTGGTTAAAAAATAATTATGATAAAATATGATAAAAACAAATTAGATTATTAAATTAGTTTTAAGTAAATGGTTGACTACAGTCTCAAAAAATTATAAATGTGCAAAATGAGCATTTACCTGAGAATAAAGGTATTCCTTGAGTTGCATGTAAAGAGTTTGGAGTCAGAGCTGCTGAGTTCCCTGGTTTGAGAGACAACATTATCTCCATACAGAACAATATGGACCTGACAACATTATTCAGAAAATCATGCAATTTATGCAGCAATGGCTCTGATAAGGATTTCACTTTCATTCTCATTACTAATGACAATGATTAATACCTTTGCTGTCATTCTGATTCTAGATCTCATTCCTATATCTATGGTGAGGAACCGGTCTGAGGGACTGTTTTCTGGTAGCAGGAACGAGCCTGTAGTTTTCTGTAATGAAACCTCAGCCTTCCTACAGATGACCAGCTCCACCACATAGAGAGCCAAAATGATCAGTATGTAGTTGGTTTTTGAGCTGCAAGACAGGAAGTAAGTTGAAAAACAGCCATATACAGATCTGATAAATGTGGAGAAAGACACTGCAGGTGTACTGGATAAACTGTGAAACATCTGCAGATTTGTAGCTGCTTATGATGTTCTCATGTGATACTGCAAATGATGCCAGGTGGTTGCAACTGAAAAAAAAGGACAAAACCCATCAAACACATTTTTAGTGTTTTTATAGTGCATGGTGCCAGACAATATTGGCCTACAGAATAAATGATTGACACAGTAATTAATATTAAGAAACATTTGAGGTAACTATACAAGATTAAAATACATTAAACTTTAAGTTTTTTTTACCACTAGGTGGAGCATTTATTGTATAATCTGTATTAATTTATATATATATTTAAAAAGGTGTTATTTTCAGTTGTGTGTAAATAGCTCAAGAAATGTTGTCTTAAGTAACTGTTTTGGTTTGATATATTTTGTATAGATTAAATTTAGTCATGCCAGCTACACATATTAATAAAAAAGGTTAGATAAAATAAGCTAAGGCTTCGGCCTATTTTTTCTTTTTTAGTATGTAAAATTATTTATAATTATTATATAATTTTGAGGACCATAAAAATGATATTATTATATTAATATATATAAATAACTTCTGTCTCCATTGAGCTGTAACATTGCATTAAATTAAAAGGTAATTTGCTCCACATGACATGACAAAGCACATGTTTTTGTTTTTTTCAAATTCAGTCATGCATTTATAGTGTACCTGCACATGTCTGGACCATCGGTGTGGGCTCTGCCTGTACACTGTGTTCCTGTACACTGTGTTGCTGCTCCATTGTTGAAATTGCATCTCCAGAAAATCAGTCAGGTGGAACGCAGTGAGGCCAAATGTTTTCACCACAAAATGAGACCGGTCATCCTTCCAGGCTAACACTTCCATGAACGAGGTGTTCACACACAGCATACACTCCTGTGATAAAATGTGCAAGGTTAATATCACAGAATGTCAGAAGGCATCTGTTTAAAACAAAATAAGACTGAAATATCTCAAATAAGACTAAAATACTTTAACAAAATATCATTGAACTTACAATCTGCAAAGGAGTGGAAAATATGTTCAAATACTCAATTTAATGAAAGAACTTTACATAAACACGTTCATAAATAAGATTTTTTCACTAAATATGTCATTTTCTGTCATATTTGATTCAAAAAACATCTTCAGTCACTTCAGGCTCAGAGGAAGATATGAATCATGTCTTTGTGGCAGTTTGTCTGGTGATTTATAAGGAATAATATAGGAATTCTTCACCTTATAATTGGTTGTCGAAAACAAAAATAAAAATATAATGCAGAAAGGAACTGACCACATGATAGTTCAGAGATATATTGTGAACTAGACTTTTTAAAGTGCTTAATTCATCAAAATGTTCTGCTACTTTTCAACTTCTCAAGCAGGAAAGAGATCAGCAGGGCATGTTAATGTCATTTTGTAAACTAACATGTCAACATAGCATCAAGGATGCTTTTCTTACCAGCACTAAATCAGTGATGGTGTAAAGCACTTTGTTTATGAGTTGGTGTCCTGGTCTGGAAGAGAGCTCAAACACCAGACAGGAGAGATACCAGAGCTTTCACCAGCCCACTGTACAGAATATGGCCTGCTGGAGGCTTGGACTCATGTAAGAAGAATAAAGGAGTTTCCTCGGATCGTTGCCCACACTAAAACTATATTCATACAAGAGATCCTGAACACAGGAACACAATTACATCAAGATCAGTTACACCATTCTTAAAAATCCAATTAAAAATATGAATGAAAGGAGTACAAGGGAAAATGCAGACCTCTTTTCCAGAGGAGCAGAAGATGCTGATATGAGTGTGGATTTCCGAGCCTGTGTTGGGCTGCACTTGGCAGCTCATTCCTTCAGGAACAGCTTGAGTGTGGAAGAACAGCTGGCTTTCCCCTTGCAGCCAGTCCTCAGAAACTGACAAGAGAGGGGGAAAATAAAAATAAAAAAAAGAGTAAAAAATGCAAATAGCTCTAGGGCAAAATATTCCCAAACATTTAAAGCATTATTATTTGTTATTTCCATTTGTAATAGGTATTTCGATTCTGAATTAACAAAACAAGATGGAAAACTCACTTGCAGACACTTCAAGCAAATAAAGACTCTTTGGTTTAAGCATGAAGGGTTTAAATGTGACAACCGAAGAGGATAATCCTGAAGGAAAAAGAAGACAACCAAAGGTTCTTTTTATAGTCCATATGTAAAATGAGTGATCAGGAAAGTTTCATGTCCATATAAGTCCTGTGAGTACTCGCACGTACCTGTGAGAGTGTAAGACTGATGAATGAACTGTCTGTCCAGATCTAGCAGGGTCTTCTCAGACAGCGCCTGGCCAAGCAGGCTGGGGTGCAGCAGATTATCACCCTGATGGTCATAAGAGTGAGGAGATATCCTCCATTCCAACTAAAGCCCACTGAATTGGTCTCTTACACACGCAAACACACAAGACATAGTTAAATACACTACAACGTTTAAATACTAGCAAGTAGATCATTATTGCTTTTTTATGCAGAACATAAAAATGTCTACCTGTAGATCTGCCGACTAGGACACCAGGATCAGTAATCATACTCTATAAACAGCACCAAAAATTTTATATGAGTGTCATGCTTATCATGCTGTTCATTATTTTAAAAGTCTTCATTTCAGGATGTATAGTCAAGAGGGGTGTTTACTTGACTCTAAAACACCCGGTAGGGAGAGATGATCGCCTGATATCGACTGCTTATCAAAAAAAGTGAAAGTGCCGTGACATACAGCCAAGATGACCCATACTCAGAATTCGTGCTCTGCATTTAACCCATCCAAAGTGCACACACAGACACACCATGAACACACACCCAGAGCAGTGGGCAGCCATTTACCCTTTGCAACCCACGGAGCAGTTGGGGGTTCGGTGCTTTGCTCAAGGGCACCTCAGTCGTGGTATTGCAGGCCCGAGACTCGAACCCACAGCCCTAGGGTTAGGAGTCAAACTCTCTAACCATTATGCCACAACTTCCCCTGTGTAAATTATGGGGGAAGTCTATGTAAATCATGCCCTCGGTATGAACATCTGCAAATGTAGTTCACAAAGTTAGTATTTTATTTATTATTTTGTATTATTAGTTTTTATTTTATTGCTTTAAACATATTTTATTTCAGCTAGTTGCCAAGGCAGCAATTCTCATTTTTGTTTAGTGTAACCTGAAGCACTAAAACAACTAAAACTAAATAAACTGAAACTAATAATATAAAACTAATACTAATAATAATAATAATTACACAATAAAAAAAATACTAATAATGCAACTAAAATGAAAGTGAAATCAGAAAATATAAAAATAAATTTGAATTCAAAATATAAACAAAAAACTATTGATACTAAAACTTATGATACTAAAATAACACTGGTTACAAGTAAACAACTTTTAAAAATTGCATTTTATAATAATTATAATAATAATAATAATCAGACCATAATTTTGACTCATACTTCATTATTTTAATTTACTTTAATTTAATTTTATTTTCACAAGTGGCAAACCTGGTGCTGTAAGATTAAAAATTACCAAAGAAATATTTTCTATATTATTATCATTATTAGGTTGCCATAAGGCTCTCATTGAGCTAGATAACTAACCTATTATATAAAATATTTTTTCCTCCACAAATTGCTTTTGCCTTCAGCTGTGTTCTTCCCAAAAATTATTGTGATTATCTAAAAACACAATATATGTTGATTATATAAAAACAATGAACACCAGGGGGTGTCCAATCTCATTTTATTGTAATCGAAATCTTCAAATATCAATGCTGCATAGAGCTAGTTTTGTAAAAAAAAAAAAAATTCAATAGATAAATAAATATATTTAATAATAATAATTAAGACAAACGTTTTATTATAATAGGTAATCTTATTCAAGTTTTAAATCTTTTACATAATTCATTAATTCACATGATTTTGACTTTAAGACATGATTACTGTCACCCTCACCACAGTATCTTACCTGAGGTCAAATCAGTCAATGACACCCTATCTGGGGCTGGTAAAGACCCCTGATACTCCCACTGATTCCCCGTGGAAGGATGGAAGGAAGGGTGAGTGTGAAGATGCAATAGTCCGTAATGCTGCATGGTGGTACGTGTTTGTGCTGGGACTTTCAATTAGAGTGTGTACACTAATATTATGGTGTTTTTTTGTATCTTGTGTAACTGTGGCTGTAAGGTAAATATTATCAGATAAAAGATAAGGAGCTGGAGATTCTGGAATGGTAGGCTCAGTAAAATTGGCTGGAGTGTAGGGTGTCACAGCAGGTTGGGAGAAATGTAAGCTCTCCTCCATTTTAGAGGGTAAACCGAGATCCATACTGCTGCAGAACGGAACTGAGAGAAGGAGCAAGAGCAATCAATTTCAAACTGATCTAAAAGCAGAAACTAAACAATTGTCTTGGTTAATATTAGATGGCTGTGCACTCTTAAAATGAAAGGTTCCAAAAGAGTGTTTTCACAGTGTTGCAACAGAAGAACCATATTTGGTTTCAGGAAGAACCTTTCACTGAACATTTTTTAAAAGAAACATTCTTTTCTTTTCATTTGTTTAAAGTGAGGAACATTTTAATAATCTTAAGAAACTTTTTCCACTATAAAAAAACCTTTTGATCAGTTGAAAGTTTCTAGATTCTAAAAATGTTTAAGGTTCTTCATGGAACCATGCATCAATTCCAGTATAGAACTTTTATTTTTAAGAGTGTTTTTCTGTATGACTGTACACTTACTTCCTGGTACAGCTTGAGGCATTAACCAGGTAAAGTTTCCAGTAATATGTGACATTTTTTGCAGTGAATCCACAGTCATCACATAGAGCAGAAGCAGAGAACTACTCATTCCAATTCACTGAATTTTCTCGTAAATGTTTACAAGACATATGCAGAGCATAAACAAATTGATTTATGACATATGTGATATACAACATTCTTTGTGATTACCCCTATTGCATTTATTGTGAATTATATATTTTTATTATAATCATGTACTTTTAGTTATCCACTTAAATCCTACCTGACATGTTTTGATGTTACAGTGATGAACATCTCAGATGATGAAGATCGATGGCCACTGTACACGGTAAGCAGGTCAAAATCAGGTTTCAAGGCAAGAGCAGGAAATGTAAGTACCGCTGAAGTGGTCACAATGTTCCTGTTGAAACAGCTGCTCACTTCTGTGTTTACTGATCTGCGTGACCAGCTCATGTTAGTGTTACCCATGTAAATGTATGTATTAAAATGTAGAACAGTTAGGCTTAAAAAAGATACAGCAGGCAGTTACATTGGCTATCTGATCTGACCTTTGAAATTAATTTTGTGCTGCAACCTAATGTGTTGTTATTTATTTAATAACCTAAAATTATATTTTTGAATATATTTTGGATATACACTACAGTTCTGTTATTTGTGAGTCAGTAAGATTTTAAACAAATCAATACTTCTATTGAGCAAGGATGCATTAAACTGCATTAAATTGACATTTATAATATTACAACCTTGTTTTTTTTTTTGTTTTTTTTTTGTGGAAACCATGATACAGTTGTTTTCAGGATCTTTCAATGATACACAAATGTTTTCAACCTTGATAATAACAAGTAAGGTTTCTCTGATCCGGCAGGTGACGTTCACAGAGCTGTTTGATAAAACTGAGGGACTGAATAAAAGCCTGTTGGGCTGCACAGCTCTCTGAATCATGACCGGATAAACATCTGAGCTGATGGTCGTAAGACACACTGACAGTGACATTGTATCTGCAAAGATAGACAGATTAATAAACAGATACATAAATAAAGTGGCATGTTTCTCAATACAAAGCAATTAAACAGAAACTTGAATCAATGAGTGAGCGGTCAAACCACTATCAAAATTAGATTATATTTTTTTAATTAAATAATAAATAAAAAAGTAAATAAATATTACAGATTCAGTAAATAGACACATGTAAAGTATTGACTCAGTAAAACATTATATCTGTATGAAATATGTTAGAATTGAAAGCTCTTTAGTTTGTGAATGGTTTGTATAAAAAATTTATTAAACAACAAAAAACTTGTCCGGTAGGCGATATCTATTTTTGTAGATTATGTTGTTTTTATTTCTGGTCCATCCCCAAATTGCTAATGAATGTATCATTAGAAGGATCAGGCCCTTCTGTTACTGCTACAAATTTGATGTCTGTCTCTGTTGCATATGCCCGTTTTTCAGAAGAGATCGAAATAGCTGTAATACACAGCACACATACAGAGCAGAAAAGTATAAAAAGCAGTGATAAGTTTGTATAACAGAGTAGCTTTTCTTTATGAATGCCTGTGACCTCACACCTCGCTTGTGACTGTCTGTAGATTTTGTTGAGGCTTTACCCCACTGCTTCTCCTCTGCCTCTGTGGGCAGAGGGGCACAAGATGGGATATCCTGATCGCTCTTGGACAACATGAGATTCAAGCACTCAGTCCCAAAGGGACACGCTCTAATCTTCCAGCTGGCAGAATGAGTGTAGATTCTGTTTGTCACAGTCACATCTAGAAATACAAAGACTTATGGTGGTGACAAAAGCTATTTTATTCTTCCCATATATTTGTTGCTTTGCAGATAGTAAGCATACTTAAATGGTACAATCCAGCAGCAGGTAATACTGCATCTATGTAGCAGGTGAGGTATCCGTTGGCCATAACAGATATATTATGCAGACCCTGAGGACCAGAGTTCCCGCTAAATGTAATGAAAACCATAAAAAAAAATTCTTTGCTCAGATTCGGTATGCCTGGAACAAGAACATATACCAGGGATTAAATTACATTGCTTAGCCACAGATTTTTTTTTTTTTTTTTGAGAAAAGAATATTTTAAAATATATTTTCCAACAAATTATTGAATGTATATTGAAAATATTTATAATATATTGTGTAAATATATTACAATATATTAAATAATACATAATACAATACCTCTTTTCATATAATGAAAAATGTGACGATTTACTTAATGTATGTAATTTTATATTCAGTAATACACTCCATAATATATAGATGTACATCTGATTAAATATGGGACTTATTAGATTTAATATCTATGTGCAATGTGCACAATTACAAGGAATATATTACACACAGACACACACACACACACACATCAATCCATTAAGTTAAGTAACAAACGACAAATCTCATTTTCCACACACTATGTTGCCATGACTTTAACAAGAAATTTTGTTTTCAGTAAACATTTTTCCCTATATACTACCACACATATTTTCAGAGAGGAAATGTGTAACTATGGAAAAGTGAGATAAATGGTTAGGGATATGTTTTCTTCACACATATTGCAATATAATTAAAAATATAAGCAACTTTATACGTATATGAAAGTGTATTATTTAAAAAAAACTGCATTATATTTTCCAATATATTTCAATTTGTTCGTTTTTTTTTTGCCATAAGGGTCTTTATTTAAGATGTGTCCAATTCAATTAAAATAAATGTAATTAAAAACCCAACTGAATTACAAGCAAGTTAGATTACACAAGGGTTGCTATGGCAAGGCTGACAATAACCTGAGACTTCCAGGAGGAGGGGCTTCACAGTCTGCACCCTGTCAATCAAAGCAGCTACAGTGGCATCATGAACAGAAGGCCCTCTGCTGCTGCACTGCCAACCAGCCCGTCTCATTCCCAGAAGGGACATACTCAGAGGAGAAGCATCTGTAAACAAATAAAAACTAGACATGCTTCTCAACACAAAACATTAAAACTCAGAAACTTATCTGCAGGTCTTGAATCAGTGAGTGAGCAAACTCAGTTAAAATTATTTATGCTTAAATCTATATGATAAACTCTGATGCTGACATGCATTGAATAAATTATTCAAATTTTCTTGGTTTAAACTAGATTGTGAAAATGAAACTCTCAGGGATATGTTTGTGTTAAACTAGTGAAATAGAATACAGTGAAGAAATACCACACCACAGAGATTTCTCACTTCTGCTTATAGTTTTGCCTTATTGTTTATGCCCACATATTATTTTGCAGTTGTTTAACAATAAAAGATAAGAGTATTCTTATCTTTATACACATGACAAAAAACAATTTCAAGAAAGCATCTTCACAATAAATACAAGGGAATAAAATCAGTTAGAGAATCAAATCAAAATTAGTTTTTGCATGTTCAGTAACAATGGGGATGATATTGTAGCTCAAATGAATATCCATTACACAGAACATACTTCCATCTTCAAAATTAATGTAATAACTTGTTGTATTTAAAAGGCATAGCCTATAAACATTGTAGATGTTTATATTGTAGGGTTTTTTTTTCATTATTGTAACCAAGAATGATCTTTATTTTAATTAATTTAATCGTAAAAACGGAATAATTGCATTGTGCTGTTATATTGCCTGCACTTACTATATATATATTAATAGTACATCCATATTAAATAATATTTTAGACTTGAATAAAAAAAAAATTTATATTATTATTTCATGATTTTATTATTCACTGTTTTAGGTTACCTCACAAAACATTGTAATTTTATTTGTAGTGTAGATTTAAAAAAGTAGTAGAAAAAAGAACAAAAACAGTGCTCTTACCCTTCACAGAAACACAGCTTGGAACAAAGTGGAGGCTCCGTTTCTTGACACTGCATCGAGTCCAATGAGCTATAGATGCTGAATCCAAAGTACCACTGAACCGCTTTAAAAAGTGTCACTTGATGTTGTAAACAAATCTTAATGTGTACCAAAATTATTTATATTCCTTCAACAAGGCCTTATTTGTCACGTGCAATTTCAGAGTTGCTACATATCATATCTCGAGTTTCCCTTGACATGTCTGAGAGCAAAAATGAGTGACAAAATTAAACAAAATTCGAACCGACATAAAAGAATCATCGTAAAAATCTGAATGTCTCTCGTCACTAGTGCAAAAGATTTCTTTGTGTGAAGTCGCAGTGAGCAGGTGAGTAGGAGGCGTGACTTGATTGACAGCTGCATTTCCAAATGATCGATTGTACTCTTATGCGTTCAGTCAGGGATCCCTACGACAACTATTTTTTTTTCTGGTCGACACGTTGCTAAAGGGAAATCAGATATCAGAAGTTAAAAGTGCAATTACGTCTGTTGAGAAGTCATGATTGCTGGAACTTCATCATGAATCAGTTAATCCTCAGAATCCTCAGCTAAGGTCCGTACATTTCTACCTTTGATTCGCTGTATCTAAGTAGGCTGCTGGGAGGGTTTTCATATATAGCCTACGCTTGACACCTTCAAACTGCAAATTCAGCGACTTTAACTTTATGCAAACAACAATGACTGCAAGTTTCACACAGGATAAACAACTTCTGTATCACATGCCGTGACTGTAGGCTATTCAACAGGAAACCGGAGATAGTGAGAGAAGACAGAACAAAAACATACTCTCTCTAAATATTCCAAAATACTCCAAACATATGTTCACGTAATTGTATTTTGAATATTATAAGTTCATTTAAAAAGATGAAAATCAAACTACAAAAAAATACATAACATAAAACGTGTAACACATTAATTTGTTAATAAAATTAAGTTAATAAAAAAATTAAACAATTAAAAATAACCCAAATAGCCTATATAATAGGCTAAACAGAGCTGTCCTTTAAGTTTTATCTTCTGTGTACAAACTGAGCACTTCCTTTAGATTTTATGAAAACAAAATTAGCATAAGAAAACAGAGACATATTGGAGCAATGGCTACACGTTTCATAACTTCAATAAGTCTTGTTATGGTTAAAAACCTACTATTTGACGGGATAAAATTAACTTATAGCCTATTAACGGGTATGAATGTTCGTTGCGGCCGAAGCCAATGTTTCAAGAGGCCCAATACAAGGCCTACAACACAAAAGCGCTTAGCTTTGAATGATTTGCTGTTAAATAGGCCGCTTAGACAAGAAAAATAATAAATAATCGGAGGACATTCCTATCACGTCAGACTGTCTCAAATAGAAGAGGCAGAAGGAAAACTTCTGTTGTCAGTTTCCATTGAATCCACGTAGCCTATAGCAGCTTGCAATCTGGTGCACACGAAGGTATGGGCACAGCCTTATTTAAAAGCCGCAAGCATATATGGCTTAATTATTTCAAGGTTTCTTCCGTCTCTTGTGCATGGCGGTGGCTGAAAGCGCGATGCAACTGATATTTGTTTGTTCTAATTTTGGGGTAAAAGAGGCAAGTCGGAGAGGATACTTTTGTCAATTTGAAGAAAATAACTATGACAAACCATCCCCTACCTTAGAGAATTTTAAAATTATTAAATTATATTTAAGTTGAAAAATGAATTTCCTGCAAACCGCTTCTGAATCAATACAAATTCAAATATGCCATTAAGATATCTTACATCCAAACTTGAAATGCAAAAAGCTGAAATATACAAAACAATGCAAAACAAACAATGCATAACCAATCTGCTTCAATTGAAAAGTAATCTGACTGACACCAGAAGAGGAAACAATAAACAAAGAATGAGCTGCCATATGTTTAACAGCTGTTCTTTAATGTGCACATTATATGCACAAACGATAATAAGTGAATCAATTAAAACTTTTAAACCGTACCTTGTTCATTTATGTAATGAGATAATACATTTATTAAAAAAACGTGAACCCAGGCAAAATTGAAATGCATCAAATTTAAAGGGGACAATTAGATTACCGACTTCCGGAAATCAAACTTTCTGGTCCAAGTTTCTCGATAACGATTAGTGTTCCCTATACCTTCCTTTACGAGCGATAGTTCCTTTGCGTGAGTAGGCTACGCGCTTTTTAAGAGTCGTTGTTTGTTCATGAAATGTCAGTCGCTTGTTATTTTCCTAAATATTCATAATTGTCTGTATAATTATAATTGTGTGAGTCCTTTGTTAAGAACTTTGTTATTAGAAATATAGAAATTTGTTATTTTAAATAGTTTTTATTTTCGCATTTTCCTTTTATTTTCGCATTTTCAAACTTTGATTTTTTAACGCATTTTCTCCAAATATTATAAAGTCTGAGCAGCTGAATGGGGTCAAATTCTACATACATAGTGGAGACATGGAACGTTCACCCCAGTGATGTTCTGAAGCCCTGTGTCTGAACTGCCAATGAGAATGGTATAAAGACCCTTCAAACGAGAATCGTAGTGTGGCCCTTAGCAGTATGCTATTCGCCCCGCCAGTGGTAGTAAGTACTATAAGTAGTACCAGTACTAGGAGCAGGTGTCAGCTTGTGTAGAACTGATCGGTTACTAATTCTCACTAAGAGTGGGTTGTAGAATGAAAATACAATGGGAAGATGTCTTGACGAAGCAACACATCGGCAATATTCATGGGTACTGTGATCAGAGTATGAAGGCGCAGGTATGAAGAGTGGGTTGTAGAATGAAATAAAAAAATATTGCACAATGTGAAGATGTCTTGACCTGTCTTTCTCTCTATCTACGAAGCAATTTGTGTGTGTGTTGTGTACGCATCGGCAATATATGGCCAGTTCTCACCCCCCCACCCCCAAACACACAAACAAACACACAAAAACACAAACACAAAAACACACACACTAATTAGCCGTCTAATTGAGCCAATTCTATTCCTTCTTGATATTTTCATTCTAATACTTCCTTCTTTACAAATTACCCAAACAAATTAGCCAAACATACACCTTCCTGAAACAAAGTGGTCGTACAGACGCTCAAACTAATAAAGCCATAAAATCCCGACATAAAAGCTACATGCATACAGTAACAATAACAATAATAATTTGTTGATTTAAATAAAGCCATAAAATCCCGACATAAAAGCTACATGCATACAGTTCCATTAATAATAATTACTGTATTAAGTTTATGTGTAGTTTGGGTGCAGGTGAGTGGGTTTGCAAGCGATGCGCTTAGTACTCTAAGATTATTTTAAAGCACTCGTAGATCTACAGTGATATTTTAGGTCTACTGAAGTTAAAATGGATTTTGGAAAGAGTCCATAATTCTAGTAGGATTTGTCTGTTTGCTTTTGGGAAACGCGGCCCTGCGCAATGACAGGCTCTTGGGTAGACCTTCGACCTTATTTAAAATGCCTGATACTACACTCTTCACCAGAACTGAGCAAGTGTCTCAGTAATCAGTTCGACTCAAATGCAAGAGTTTAAATGGATGTGTATACCTCAAGGAGGTAGCAGGTTCATAATAAATACATTTTATTTTTGTTGTTGTTGCTGTTGTTAAACAACTACTACAAATATACCAAGGATTTTATGCAACTAGACAGATGATTAAAAAATATAAATGTTTGGTCATCTTAGGTTATCAAAAACAGAAAATCTCTGAATTAAGAATCCTCTACCACCAATAAATATAACAAAATAAGATGTTTCAGTTGTGATCATTTGTATGGTATTTTTTTTTATTTTTCACAACTTTTTGAAAAGCATTCATAGTGTTTCAGTAAAGAAAATCACACTGGCTGATAGTTATCAATCCTTTCCAGCAAGGTCTCAGAGTAACCAGGTGAATAATACCTGTGAAAGAAGGGCCGGTCAGTGGAACAACAAAAAACATACAGTTAAAGTTTATAACATTATGAATGTGCTTTGTTTAGTTTAAAAATATTTTGATGTGGTACTGTTTATAATTCATATAAATGTGTATGAACCTGACAATCTCTTCGGGGTAGCAGCTGTTGATTGCATTGATATATTCCTGAATTGCAGAACCAGGTTCTGCTTTGATCTCCTGTACTTTCTTCAGACCACCACTGGTAACAAACAATCGCCGTGCCTTACTGTCATGAGGAAGAACCTGTAAGATTGGTAGGAAATAGAAAAGTTTCTTGAATAGTTCTCACTGTGATTAACACATGCTGATCTCATAAAATGTGTTGATGAAAACAATAAGTTCCCGGTACCTTACTGAACTGGCAGATGATATGTTTCAGAATGTTGCTGGGAGCTTCATAGAGAAGAGGCTCCAGTGCTGGTAGATAAGTGCACTTTTGAAGGATGCTCTTCAGTGCCTTCTTGGCCTATTTTGAGTATATAAAAAAAAAGAAAACAGTTACTAAACATTTGACATTAGCAAAAATAATTTACACCAAAATGAAAAACAGTACCTCCATCAGTCATTTTACATATGGGCTGTTGCTCACCTTGACCTGCAGGTCTTCAGAACTTTCAGTGTCCAAATACAGATTTAGGAGTTTAGGGAACACGTTGGCCACAGCAACAGCTTTTGCATGCTCAGGTGTGTGTCTGCCAATCTGGCCAAATGCCCAAGCTGTGGCTGCTTTGATGTGATCTTCTTGCTCTTCCTCCAGACAGATAGCCAACTGCGGCACTCCCTACAGGAGTGGAAACAAATATGGAATATGGTAATAAAATACAGGAATCAAATATGATCAAATTTATGAGTATTTTGAGATTTATATCAGTGTTATGAGAGAAGTACACTACTGTTCAAAAGTCTTGGTTTGGTAAATTTATATATATATATATCCCCCTATATATATATATATATATATATATATATATATATATATATATGAGAGAAGTTTCTTATGCTCACCAAGGCTGAAATATTACTACAATAATATATTATTGTATAATATTACTACAATTTAAAATAACTGTTGTCTATTATGAAAATGTATTCCTATGATGGCAAAACTAAATTTTCAGCAGCCATTGCTCCAGCTGTGTCACATGATCCTTCAGAAATCATTCTATGCTGACTTGGTGCTCAAGAAACATTTCTTCAGTTATTATTAAAGTTAAAATGATTGTGCTGCTTAATATTTATATGAAAACCATGACACTTTTTCAGGATTGTTTAATTAATAGAAAACTCAAAAAGAACAGAATTTATTTGATATAGATTTTTTTAACATAACTACTGTCACTTTGAATCAACTGAATGTATCAGATGAATGTAAAGGTATTCAATTCTGCTTAAAAAATTCATACTGACCCCAAACCTTTAAATGTTAGTGTACATATGTAGTCAAAATTTACATGTAGTCAAGTTTTACATGTGAGCTTATGAAAAGATGTGATAACAGACTTTAGATACAATCACAGCCATGGCTAGGTTCTCGGAGTGTGTAGCCACATAGCCCAGCATCATGATCCCCGGCAGGCGTACATTCCCTCTGGAGTCCCCGAGGTAGTCAATCACAGCTGCTACGCCCCCCACATTCACTATTATCTGGGACAGCTGAGTAGGAAACACACAATGCGCACAAGCAAATACACAAGCCAGTGTTACATTATGATAAACAATAAGTGAGGCAGACCAGAAAAGCAAAACAGTTTTGGGCAGGTGAAAAAAATGGGTTATGTAATGTGGTTTCCAATTGTCTGTTTCCTGTGTTGCACTGGTGATAAATAACAGACCCACATTCTCCATGGTTTACAGACTAGCTGCCTCACACCATGTTATTTAAACAGGGGGTGTCAAAGAGCTGACAAAGTGGAGATTCCAAACTTACACAAGCATCTTGAAATCATTTAGTTGCTATGTTATGTATGTGGTAGGTACCTCAGGGGTGTGTTTTGAGATTTCCCGAATAAGTGTGGCGACATTCTTCCGAACATATTCATCCGGGTCCTTTAGGCAAACCAGTGCGGCAGGGAATATTTCAGCCTCCACCACCATCTCGGCTACGTCTACAGAGTGCTTGGCGATTTGGCTGAGAGCTGAAAAAACCTGCCTCTGTAAAGAGGAGAAAAAAATGCACTGTCAAATTAAGTCTGCATGTCATTGATTACAATATCTGTAGGCTCTGTCACCTTCAATTTGGCATCTGGGTTTAGGATCATCTGTGCTAGGTGGGCGATCGCCCCTGTGTCCACCACAGTTTGAGCCAGCTCTGGGGAGTGTTTGGCTATGTCGCTCAGAGCGGAAGCAGCAACCCTCTTCAGGGCAATTTCAGGCTCCTGGATGCATAACACGAGCAGAGGCACAACTCCAGCATCAACCACTGCCTGAGACAGCTCTGCACAGCAGGAGAAGAAATTAACAAAAGGAACACTGACGGACTGTGAGAAAGAATTATAAAACGACCGTTTTATGCAAACTTACGTGCATTATGTCTGGCAATGTAGCCTATTGCCCATGCAGCAGCCTCTTTGACCCCAGGGTCAAACTCCTCCAGGGAGATTACAAGAGCGTCCAGTGCTCCACAGTCCACCACGGCCTGAGCCAGTTCAGGGGAGTGCTTAGCAACAGCCCGAAGCACGAATGCGGCAGCTTTCTTATAGAAGCGCTGTGTCTTTCATATCCCAGCAATCCAGCAGGAAAAGGACAAAGAAATTTGCCAATAAATACATTAGAATGTTCAAGAATCACCAGCAAATCTGCCTTTAATAAACAGTAAGCAATATATCACATTCTATATCATTCAATTACATAAAAGGACCTTCTGTGGAAAGTGTTTTATACTTCTGATGAGGCCTTTCTGACAGCATAATAGTATTCTAACAATAAGTTTTAGAGCCTTTGGACCACCACTTTAAAGTGTTTTGTCGGAGCAGACCAATTTCACACCATGTCCATTCATTTAGGCCAGAGGAGAACTGGACCCCGACTGAGCCTGTTTTTTTTTTATTCTTTCCATTTCTGTCACCTGATGGAGTTTGTGTTTTGTCTTGCCACTGTTTCCTTTGGCTTGATTAGCTGGGGTCTAAAAGACATCAATTTAACAGTACTGACACTGTCGGATGAGCACAACAATAACTTGAACTGAATTGAGTTGAATAATGACACTATTTCTTCTGCTTTATAGCTAAATCAAATTGTTCATAATTCATGAATTTTTCAACATCAAAATTATTTCTGAACTGAACTGAAACAACACTGAGCTGACTCGAGGCTGAATAACCACCCTATTGTCTTCTTATCACTGAACTGAACTTGTTTCATAATGAATGAACATGAAAAGTTATTGAACTGAACTAAACCAATGCAGAACCAACACTTTTGTCTTGCTACAACTGCTTTATAGCAGAATTTGCATCCATTCTGTTATCTCCTGTTTAATACTATGAAGCGACTTTGAAACAATCTCTTTTGTATTAAAGCGTTACAAAAATAAATTCTTGGCAAAAGAAAGATGTGGTGCGAAATCTAGACATGTTGTACTACCATGAACTTAAATTTTCATGATGACAATATGTAAATGTTCAGCACCTCCTAACAGTCATAAGTACTGTTACTGTTTAGAGTCATAGAATTTAAATCAAAAGTGCAAACAAACTGTTTTTTCTTTGACTTTATACTTCTCACAAAATATTTAAAGAATAACAGCACAAAAAATATGATAAAATGGAAATTATATAAGCCTGGATTGCTTGGCTGACAGTGTCAGTAGTCAGAAGTAGAAATTTTTGTATTGTGCAAAAGCAAATTTAAGCATGACGGTTCGATACCTTAACACAAACCTTTTCATTCAAATTAGAGAGGTTCAGCTAAAGAAACTCACGTTTTGCTCAGCCAGAGAGTACACAAGCTGAGGAAGAATGTCTCCCTTTACTACAGCCTCAGCTAGGTCATCGTTATAGTTGGCAAGCCTTCCGAGAGCCAGAGCTGCTGTCTGCTGAATAGTTGGGACTGCATCCAAAAGGAGAGGCCTCAAAAGGGACATTACACCTAAGCCAAAGAGATTGAGCACATTTGTGCCGGGAAGAAAACAGGAGTGGAAAGACACTCGAGAGCAGATGAGGGGAGGATATACTTTCAAAGGTTCAAATCATATAATAAAATATATCTAAATAAAATGTGCTTCTAAGTTCCAAATGAGATAAGCATGAGCATGTGTATGCTATTCCTTATTTCTGCAATACTAATTAAAAATGTAACTTGTTAATGTCTTTTGAAAGATATTTTGTCCGGAAACATGCATTGTACTGTGTTTGGGAGAAAATGAAAGATATTGATTTAGATCGTTGTACAAAGAAACATTTGCTATAGCCTCTTTTCCCCTCATCAGTACTGAGTGTTGAAAGGGTTTAAAATAATTATGCTTCTTCTCTACATTGTAGGCAAGGATAAAGCAATCAATCAATCAATCCATTTTGAATTTACATGAATTTAGTTAAGATTGGAGTTAAGTAAATCTGTTTAAAAAATGTAAAATTCTATATTTAAATGATTAAATTCGAAATTTTATAAGTATATAGATACAAGCAAATGCCGTAACATACTTCATGCAGAAACAAAATAAAATGTTAGAAACTCACCAGAATTTTGAAGTGTTTCAGTATTTTGTGGTCTTGCTGCAAGATCTGCTACAGTTTGCACAAATTGTGTTCTTGCCTTCTGGTACTGCTCAAACACTGCATAATAATAATAATAGACGAAATAAGACAAATCAATTATGGCAACAAACTGTAAAAGTAAGAAAAGTAAGCCACCACTAGCAGTTTTAATTAATGTTTTTAATTTTTAACGTAATAGGCTACCTTAACGGATCTTACTTTCTCACCTTGCAAAACCTGTCTTACACACATATATATAAGAAAAACAAAAATCAGAAAAAAAAGCAAAAAAAAAGCTTCAATAATACAAAAAATAAACTACTAATAACAATCCATTAGGAAACAGCGTATGTTGTGACTTTGAGTTTAGAGGAGGCGTGCAACTGTTGTCTTGGCAACAAACCGGAAGTGAAGGCACTGCGTTCGTTCGGTGCGCTTGCTGTCAATGCTTATCTAATGTTTCGTGCTGAAGCACACACATGTTCAAATCAGGGCCAGTATCGCATGCAGTTTATGTCCAGATGTAATAGCGGTTTAAATAATCCCTAATTAGATTGGGATATTAAACAGGATTCAAAAACGGTCGATGAATGTGGGATATCGGGACAGAGAAGCTGCGAGGGCGAACAGCTGCCCCCACATTAGAGTTCCTACATGAGTCCGCAGAGACAACTGCAGTCACAGCAGCACTGATGTTTATACATTACTAGTCTTTGCATTAGCAGTTTTTCTTTAAATAAGTTTCAGAACCGTTCGTGCATCATATAGGCAAAAATTAGTCTTTCGTCGAACAGAATACAAACTTTACGTAGCGTGATTGTCCATTTGAAAGTTGTCGCTCTAGTTTATTATTGTTTAATCCCCTTCAAACTTTAATAATGCGGTCATTTTTGCTTGTTGCCAAATAGTTATAAATTCATAATTTTCAAACATGACTAAACTAAGTGCTTGGCCAAGAATTTAACACACTGTGTAGTCTAGAAACTATATAGTTGCCTTAGATGTTAAAATCTAAGCTTGTGATTTAGGTTGTTATATCTGAACCATTATTGGATAAGTAATCAATTCATAAAGGTTATCTGACCGGTAAACTGACATATCAAACAAATCGGGCTTTTAAACGCCAGCTCAAAAGAGTTTATTTATTAACTTTAATGCCACTTCTGCCAAAGACATGCTCTCATAATGAGCAAGTCTTTTAAACGAATTTGTGTTTAAATACTGTTGAATTTAAATAAAGAACCCGTGGGCCTACAAGGTTTATCATGACATCAGCAGGGCAAGGCGACGTATGCAGAGATTACTGCATATTTCGAAAAAGAAACTTTCCTAAAATTGTTATTTAGTTTTACAAAGACATTATTTGGAATGTCACAAAATAAATGTAAAGAATATCCACTATAGTAGCCTTTGCTCATTTCCATCTCTAAATTCAATCATAAATTCAGTCAACGTCACTGGTAGGGATTTTCTTGTCTTGTTTATTCTATAATAACTTATGGAATTTATAATATTATTAAAGGTCCGAATATACGTTTATTAGCTATTATCTTCATGTTACTCTGAGTGGGCAAAAAAAAAAAAAAAAAAAAAAAAAAAATTCCCTTGCAAGAAATTGAGTCAGACTGCTCATGGAAGTTCCAACACCAACTAAATGTAGCTGCAAAACTGCCCTATTCTACAATATTTCTAAAGTCTTCTAAAGACCATGACGTCGTACTAGATTAATGCTGAAACTGTCAACTAACCTATAAATCTGTAACATGAACTACATACCCCGTTAAAATAAATAGCTTTCATTACCGCAGTGTGTACATATCAAGTCAAGCTTTCCTCGCCTCACGGAGAGAATCACCGGCAAATTCTCCATTAACGACTGACTGGGTACTTTGCACAAAAAAGGGGTCTAACTGGGTACTTTGCACAGGCTAAGTTATAAGCTTGTCATCTGTTTGAGCTACAATTCGTCAAGTCTGTAGCACCTGCCTCACAATACCTTCCTCGCAACAGACTACATGAGGTCAAATGTATTTGACCGTAAATTAACCAGATTAACTAGGTTACTTCACATTTATTACCAATTTATCGCACAAGCATTTAATAGAATGCCATCCGCGATAAAGCATGTAGGCTGTCTTTATGCGTCAATATATAGCCTAAATAAATAAATAAACACATCTATTCTGTACTGCACCACACTTTTATGATTATTTCTTGAGATTTATTGTCTGCTGAGAGATGAGCTAATACTGGAAAGGAACGGGAGTACCCTTGAATACTAAAATGTCAACTTTTTGCACCATAATACTTATTGTAGCCTACATAAAATAAATATATTCGGATATTGTGCAAATTCATAAAGATTTTCAGGGGTAGGCTATGTAAATTTCTCTCTCTTTGTATGATTCGAAGCAGCATTAAAACGCGAGAAGGCGATTTTGAAAGTGTAAAATGTTTTATTTAGATGTTTTACTGTGCAACAGTCACAATACAATAGCTGTCAATAGTCTACAATCGACCAATAAGACAATGAACACTGAAGACATCAAAATATTGTCCAGAATGAGAAGTTTGGGGTATAACAGTGGCTGTTTGTCTTCTGACAAATTCGTATATATGTAATAGCTTAAAAGCAGTCTGAAATATAGGCCTAGGCTACAGGCTATGTGCATGCTATACAGAACTGGAGCATGACCTCGAGACCAAACTGAAGAACCTGAACCGGCAAAGTGGAGCAAATCACTTGAATTTCCGAGAACTTTGAATAATAAAAATTATGACGCCGACTACAACGTAACGTTGCATTTCTTCATCCCTTTTAACACGCAGTTCTAATATAGTATTTTATCCTTTAATTTTGAACTATATATATGCCTTTCTTTGATACATTATTAAAGGCCAGAATATACCAGGAATGTTTAGTAACTACCCCAGAAAAGGCAAACTAAAATCAAAAGTAAATGCTTTTTTTTTTTAATCATGCTTTTAAAGAACATTATAATACACATGTAAAATACAAGCAACAGATAACGTGATTTGTTTAGGAAAACTGTAGACCGAAAGTAAAAACATATAAAAAGGTAGGAATAATTCAGTCATTTCTGCATTCTGTAAAATGCCACAACCGTCGCTCTGCGCTCCACGTTGCAATCAAATGGGCCTCTAACGTTCTCACGCAAACTTAGCGATTCCAGCAATGTGTTGAAAGAAGTGTGTCATTTTCACTACGTTAAAGTTACATGTAGAATATATTGATAATGACAAAAAGTACTGGATCTACATGACACTACGTTGGCATTGAATTAGCTGGATTATATCTGGCGTTGGCTTTATCTTGTAGTCCCTCATCATCCTGACGATGCGGAAGATCCGTTCAGCGCTGTCTTTCGCACTTTGTTGCCAAAGCTGAACTGTCGATTTGGGCTTGTCATCGTCGTGCCGTTAACAGGATTGTTAAGATGGGTGAAATGAGGTTGTGAAGGCTGAACCAGTGTGCTTGGACTCGGTAGTGGTGAGGAGGTGGATGGAACTCCAGCGGGACTGCTAGCCTTATCGCTGGCTGAGTCGCTTTCAGAGCGGTTTGTATTGTTCACGCCATCTTGTGGATGGGTAATCTTCATTTTTTTACAGCTGGGCCGCACGCGGTACTTCAGAGGCAGTGGTCCATTCTATGTAATGTGCGAAAATAACAGAAGGCACTTTAGTATTGAACGCTGGATGCTGAGCAACTAAAATTCTCAGTCCACAAATTAACCAAGTGTCTAAAGATAAATAAATTGCCTGCTTAAATAAAACACTTACTTTGAGATTTAATACCAAGTGTGTAAAGTAACAATCAGCAGTCATTTTTGACAGTAAAAAAAAAATGGGAACTTACTCTTCTCCAAGTGTAGATGTAGGCAATGTCCATTAATGTGTAGTAATCCTTCAAAGGCTCATCCTCATACATAACTTCAATCTATTAGTACAAAGAACAATAATATTAAAAACCTTACCTTACCAAACCAAGCACCAATCAATCAATATCACATCATAATGGATGGTGCGAGATCAGCAAATAAATAACAGTACACTCTTACTAAAAAATTATTATTTGATGAAGCACTTTACTACCAAACTTCAACTGAAACAAAGGGATTTCAAAAAGGCCAGAAACGGAAACTATATCTGCAATAGATCACATTACCTGAAAAGTAGGAGGTATATCCATTTTGCTTCTCAGAAATTTCCTCAAATGCATCACAGTCATGGCAGCAGGGCACTGTAAGTATCTTTTATTATTAACCTATGTGGTTAATAATAAAATAAATAATACACAAATACATTATTCAGATAAGCTTTACTACTGGTGTAATCTGTATCACCATAATAACAGAGAAGAAAAAAGGCTTTCAGCAACAGCAAGCACTTCTTAATTACCTCTTCTTCTCACCTCTAATCCCTACCTCCTTGCCCCTGAACCATAAACAATAAAAATTATAAAATTTAAATACTAATGATAACTTTTCATGATTCAAATAAAAATACCTTTATCATTAAGTTTACACTAAAGAATGGCCTCTTCAAATTTATGTATTTATTTACACGTTTTTAAAACTGTAGCAGCACAGACAGATACACTGACAGAAAAATTCACTTATACAGACATATGCAATCACATACCTTTGATCAAAAAACTCAATTGACAGACTGATAATTTCATCATCTGTGATTATTCGCTTGTCTTCATCAGCGACTTCTCCTCGATCCTCATTTGATCCATTTGCAGCTTTGAAAAAAAAAAAAAAAAATCAAATGATGAATCACAGCTTAAATTTAAACAAAACAATTAGAATAAAACAGTTGCATAACAGCCAGTTCAAACAGTTACCCTAACAAAACATGCATTCATTTACTTACCATCAACAGACGGGTGTTCAGCATAAAAATCTCTCCTACGTTTCATTTCATCTGCACAGAAAAAGACATTTCCAGATCAAAGCATGTGTAAATAATTACAAACAATAAATACAATCTTTTACAGTGACTGACTTACTTTTGAAAAGACCAGGAACCAACTTGTATACAATGTCCTGTAGAGTTTTGTCAGACCTGTGGGCGGAGAGGTGTTGTTGTTTTTTTAGAAAAACTAGTCACTTTAAACAATGTTGCAATGTTGCATGTTATTTCCTAATTCTTATATTAAAAGGCATGAACAGAAAACACAATATACAGCATTTGAGATAGGAACAAACAAGATGTCTTGATGATTATTAGCTGATCATTACTATGAATAACTATTTGGAAAGACAGTGATTTTAAAGGTTACCGAATATTGAGAAGTGGCTTTGTTTTGTGGACCTGCACATCACATATGGGACAGTATTTACTGGTTTCCAGGTACCGGACAATGCACATTTTACAAACTGAGGATCAGAGAAATGTGGATAAGACACATTGTCTGGATGTGTTGCATATATTCAAATAAAACGACAATAAAATAGAGCAGCACATCTCATATACTCACATGAGTGCAAGCATTCTATGATTGTTGTTGCATCTATGAAATATCCACCACACAAGACACACATCAAATGGGGATTGAGCTCCGTAATCTTGATCCTTGTTGTACGATGCATCGTCATGGGATGGAAACGACCCTGCAGGTGCATCAAAATAAGATGATGCAACTCATCAAAATGCGTTTTGCAACTACAAACAACGCAAGTGAAAATAATCATGAGGACTTAATTTTGCTTTTATGGGATGTTGCGTGAATAGCAGAACTGGCGCAATTTTTAAGTCATCTCTTACACACAGGTCTTCTGTGCTGTGAAACGGCACGATTGCGATGTAAAACGATCGTTATTTCGCAGCAAAGCCAGTTAACAGACACAACACAACACGACATAACAGACATTACACTGCACAACGCATCGGTCCTGACGACAGTCTACGTAAATGAACTTTATATGACGAACACCTCTTACGGTTTCTATAGCAACTAAAGCTGAGTTACGTGGCAACGTACCAAGCAGCTGTAATTGAACGTTCTGCGTAGAATGGCGTGAACGCGCAAATTTCGATTTAAAACAAAACACTCCCACCCATTCTATGTTATAACGTTCTTTCAGAATTACAGTGGATCTTAAAACCTCGCATAAAAAGGTGAAATAAGAGACTGAACAGCCATGTTATTGATGATGCTGATCTCCGCTTTGCTTTGACAGTCTCTCCCTCCTGGATCACTAATGTTGTCTCAGTCGTTCATTGCCCATGAATGCACCTTGCATTAAACTGATAGGCTACCCATTTGACATCATGACTATCGTCATACGTTGCTATGTCTGAGGTTAATTTCCGTTTGACACAAATCCTGTTTTTAAAGCACCTTATTACGTCGGGGCATTCGCTGAGAGCCGAAGACAAGTGCTGAAGGAGCTCACAACAATGTGAAAACGATCAGAGTAAGCTAACTTTTAAGTAGGCTAGTGACTACGTGTTCTGAAACTGGTGCTAGATGAAGCATAGCCTACCAACAGAAGGTTATCGCTAGTAGGCTACTAGTTAAAAAAAAGCGTTTTGATGATTATGCAACTTGCTGAGAGATAATCATGCATTAAATTGTGATGTAATCTATGACAAATGGTGATAAAGGCATACAAAAAACGCTTTTAAGAACACGCCAGAAAACCAAGAATCAGACACTAATTCTGATGTTACTTCACGTGAAAGGATATCAAAACTTTCAAACCATCATACAGAGGAAAGAATAGGCTAAGTCAACCTGCGCCCTTGCTTATTAAATAAATAGGCTAAAGGTGTTCATGATTTAACATTCATTTAGTAAAACATCCCCCAGCCAAATATAACTGACACAATGCTGTTTGTTCTCACCACTGCAACAAGCGTTTCGGTTGGTTATGAAAACAAAACCACAAACTTTTTGAACTCTGACTAGACATGCATTCTGGTGATGGTGGTGCTATATGCAGGCTATAGAATAAATAGGAGGAAATGACCCTTATACATGAATTGTGCCACGTGAGAAAGTGCGAGTTTACAAAGCACTGTCTGGCCTATTTCGATTACTACAGGTTACGTTACCTTAAGGAAATTCCACCTGATTAAGCAGATGTTGACAGACCGTGTTAAAGTCATCAGTATTATAAATAACACGTCACTTTATTTAGCTCTGACATTCACAACTACAAGGAGTCAGAGAGATTCTATTTCAAACAAAATTATTCACCCAAGTCTCAGGTATACAAATTGCGGTTTCTAAATCAAGACGCATATGCGCAAGTGAAAAACCTTGTTATTATTATTAATAATAATACAGAATTCTAAAACAAGATGCCGACAAAGTTCAACACTAAATCACATTTTCTTCTTGACATGACAAGCCACAGGAAGGCTTAGCTTACATTAAGGTAGATATATACATTTTTAAGCTTATTATTTTTTATCTGAATGGTAAAGTACAGTACTTAAATGTGTTTGTCAAAGTCCAACAAGCCAGGCTATCTAGAGAAGCTTTCTTCAGGTCAGTTGAACAAATGAAAGAAACCACTAAAAACCTATATTCAGTACGTTAAATAAGTGCTTGAGATTATGAATAGGTGTTGTTTTATCAACCACACATCATCTGTGTAGTGAATGTCTGCTGTCAAGCGCTGAAAGCTTTGTCCTGTCCGACAACAGGACACATTTAGGTCACAGTGTAAATTTAAGTTAAGAAAACACGCAAATAGGTACAATTCAGCAAAACAACGAGTTTATCCGGTCATAAACATCATACAGATTGCATATCTATAAAATCAGAAAGCTGCTCAATGGGACAATAAACAGAAAATCCTTTACAAATCAGCCTCACATGAACAGTCGACCCGTTTCTACC
This sequence comes from Cyprinus carpio, assembly GCF_018340385.1. Taxonomy (NCBI): domain Eukaryota; kingdom Metazoa; phylum Chordata; class Actinopteri; order Cypriniformes; family Cyprinidae; genus Cyprinus; species Cyprinus carpio. The sequence goes on along the minus strand of NC_056595.1, from coordinate 13,662,814 downwards.
CGATTTCGCGTGCACATCAGGATTCATTAAAAACTAAACCGTTTCATTTAGCCAGAAATCCCAAGCAAACATAATGAAGCCAATAACTGAATATCATACAACAAATCAGGAATCATTCGCACAGACAGGATAAGATATTACTAGATAAAATAACTAAAATCTATAAGCACGCGGAGAGACGGAGCCAGTGCTGCGTACGCGAGCCTGTCAGTTCCCGCATCCACTCTTAACACACGTCTCCATTTTACGCTCACAAAAACACAGATGCATTTAGAGCACGGAGTGTGAAATTAGACATTTGTAAGGGAAGATATTGAAGAACACATACCTTACTGAGCTGGAGCGAAGAGTCGAGCCTGGAGGTGGTTAGACAATGAAAGTTAGGAGTCGATCAGTAGAAAATGAATACGAGCCAAGCGGCCATCTTGAAAAGGGCTGCAGACGCTGTCAATTGCAATAAGAGAACAGCGGAGCAGGGCGCATTTCAATAATAAAAAAAATTTGAAAGGTCCGGTTGTCGATGTGTGTGCTGTGTTCGGTTGCAGATTTGTATGCGCTCTTGAATGTAGACCTCCCGCCAGTAAAACGGCCAGGCTGACGTGCGTTTTCTCTAGACTAGCACCTTCAGTCTTCTCTTCGAAAAACGCTGCGCTGATGGTTCAGTGGAAACTGACACCGTCCCCAAAATGGCTTGTAGTTCGACCGCCCCGTGTATCACGTGATCTAATTCCTTAAGGGTGGCCTGAGAATATGTGTCGGTGTATTCAACGCTGCTCGCGTTCAGCAAATAACAAAGAAATGTGTTTCAAAGTCTGTTTGACCGCGGTCCAGCTCGTAAGGTTTACACAACAGGATAGGTTCTTGTAGGTCAGGTTTGAACCGTTTGCAATGTTTCTCTGCAAAAATCTCTATCCCTCAACAGCTTTGAAGAATGTAGCTAATTCAACAGAGACATTATCAGCTTAACATAAAACCCGAGTCACATCTATTCAGACAGTAGGTTATACCAAATAGCGCAAAGCCGCTGAGGAAGCAGTTCATACATTAAACAATCACACGTTCAGACACAGTATATGCTCCCAGACAGTCTGCTCCAAATTAGTTCATGGTGGTGAATGTAATGAAGAGGGCAGTACAACAAGAAGTCTGCGCACGTACTACTTATGGCCGGGAGTTCCCTATAGAAAATAAGAACTATTTTGCTATTACAAATAGTCTATGATTCAACAGTTTCGCAGAGGAACACAACCATTCCGCATATTCTCATTTACTTCAACGAATTATAAAAGCCTGTCCTGGCCCTCAACCTTAAAGAATTTCTACTTTATATAGCATATATAGAGACAATGCGTTGTTTGTATCAGTAAGGGGGTCCAGAGGTCAGACTCTATTGTCGCATAGTTGTGACAAATGTCGATTTCTTCAGAAACATGCGCTTATCAACAAAGACAGCTGACTGAGCTTTAAAACAGAATTACACAAAGGCAGGTTTACTTATATCAAAGTGATTTTTTTATTGAAAAATTTATGAAAAGAAGCTACAGAACAGTCCATATAGGCAAGAAGAAGAAGAAAAAAATGTGGCACTGCGTCCTGAAGGAAAGACACATTTGGCGCGTTAATCTTCGATATAATTTATTGATCCAGGAATCAAGACTGGGTTGCCCTCTCGAGACTTTTAGCTGCGTCCTTCATTTTTCCAACCAAATCCTATACACAGTTGAAACAATCCAGATTATCCACCATTAAATATGATGTCAATTCCTACCTTTAGTAGCTATTTCACAAAATCAAATGTCTGTATCCGAGGAATACATAAAATTTAATTTATACTGCAACACTGTTAATGTAATATAGTCTTATACCCAGTTTGTGCGTATTATGCCGATGGGGGGGGGACTAAAAAAAAGCACTATTTCATTTAAAGATGGTCAGTTGTTTGTCATCGTAAACCTCACAAGCTTTAAGTTTTACGCAAACAAGTTAATAACATTATGGATTAACACCCTCAAATGAGAAAACAGCTCTTTTATTTTATTTTATATATAAATGCAATAAAAGTTTATATATATATATATATATATATATATATATATATATATATATATATATATATATATATATATATATATAACTTTTATTGCATTTAACAATCAATCAGTCAACCTTGATCATAAATGAAAATACATCGATTTCGTCATAATTTTATTTTTACGCAGCGACATCCTTCTGGTTTTAGTCTGCTAAAACTTGTGGGTCGATTCAAAAAGTAAGCTACTAAGATATGTTATGTGACGTGACCGTGATTGAGTGCATGAGAATTTTATGACTATCTTTCGGACAATTCACCTTTGTGTCACCCCTACGACAAACACAGGCATTTGTGTAATGACTAAGATAATAAAATTGCTAAGCAGCCTTTTCCAGAGGCAGAAACCCAAAGCTGATATGTCAATTTCAGCTATAATAAAAAAAAAAATGGGTTATATCAATTAACGGTCAGTAATAATAAAAACAATAGATACATTTTTATTTATTTATTTTAATTGCGTCTGTATGTAGCATATGTTTCTTTAGACCGGACCTCTTGTAAAATGAGTATGGCCTACAAAATGTAACTAAAGGAAGATAAAATAGCCTCTATATGGAGGCTCTGCTGCTTATGAAATAACATGACTCAAACAATAAAACCGTGTATTTTACCCAGGCCTTAAAAAAAAAAAAAAACCTCTTATTCAGCAAAGTAAACCATGTCATGTTAAATTGTCCTTATTAATTATTTGACGATAAAGCAAACTAATGATTTTGCAACTTTGTCGTTTTATATAAATACCTGAAGTTGATCCATGGTGCAACTAAAATTAATTTCCGATGAAGCGCCAGCCCTCTGCAAAAGTAACCAAAATGTATTAAAAGTGAAGAAAACAACAACAACAACAATTGCTGGACATATAGCTATTAGCCTATATATGTATCTACAATTACATACCTCGGTGTTTAAGGAAATCAGGTAGGACGGCTGGTTGACTTTATGTACATGACTATTCTGCCGAGAAAACAATGGTTATGAGATAATGAAGTATTGGAAACACTAACTAATTTATAGGCAAGAAACAACCTTTATACAATACTCAAGACGCCATTCAGCATCCGTTATATGGGGAGGACCATGTATCAATGCTGAGGATCAGAAAAGATTATATTAAATTATATATATACAGCCTATCGCTGCAGACATACTTAAAGTTATACAGATATTGATTTTACACTCTGCAAACAGGAAAAAGTCACTAATGAATTGGTTTTGGTAAACAAATTAGTAGGCTATAATTCCATCAAATAAACAGGCTACTTATGTAACAGATGCATTTTACAAAATTTATATAGGCCTACATACAATTTCTCACCTTGATAAGAAAGATTCCAATTTTCTTTTGTTTTTCTAAAAGAAAAGAAATATTTAATATAACCTACTGCAATGCAACTGAGTAAACGGAACAATAGCATACAAAACATTGGCCAACCTGGAATGAAATATAAAATGTGTCCACTCTCTCATTCAAGAACTTGACGTCCTCAAGACACGAGCTAAAACAGCACACAACATTTTTAAAATAAAAAAGTTAAATAAAGTTCTAAACAGTTTTATATGATCTTAAAAAGTCAATTTCGGATCATGTTACCTAATTGTTGATTTATCTGCATTCTGCTTTACTCCTTCCAGAATGAAGGTCGTTGCCGCCGTATGACAGTGTTTCAAGGTAGTCTGATCAATGTGCTTCAAATCTGGATGACCTGCAAGAGATGAAAAATTGCTCTCAAGAGAAGCTTTTGTACGTGAGAGAGAGAGAGCGTGCGAGAGAGAGCGAGCTTACAAGAGACGTGCGTTGTTTTGATCTGACCAAACTAAACTAACAATGCTTTGACAACACAAATGTACAATTATTTGGCATGCCAATTAAGCCTTTTAAATACAAAAGGAGAAAACGTAGATATACGAAAAAAGAGACAAAACATTAGCGGATAACTATAGCAGATGAGTTAATACTGTTTTTACTTAGATGAAAGATATGCAGGCTACCACATGAAAGGGTTTGACCATAACCAAGTAAATATTCATGAATCCTTATACAGATTTCAGTTCTTCAAAAAGAATGCAGTGGTTATCACACCATAGCATAGCTAATTCGGCTAAGAGAAGGGTTCTTTATTGTATACTAGGCTACACTGTTAACGCAGTATGCAAGGATGGCGAGCACAGTCTGTCAGCCCCTGCATAGCTTTATGGTTAGGTGACATATAATATGTGAAGCCTTAGAAAATAACATCAGCAACGTACACAGCGCAGCGCGACTTCCTTCTTGTCTGGAAAGCACCGGAAGTAATGCAGCACAAAGGAAAAAAACCCTCAACCATCTTACCTAGAACGCTTCCGCCTCGATGGGAGACCAGACTGTCGAATGCGACCTCCGTGAATATCGTAAATGATTTCAGGTCGAACACAGTTGGATCGGCCAGGGTTTGAAGCCCTTTCATCACTGATTCCGACAACTCCATTTTGAGCAGACTCGCTAGCCTTGGTCACATGAGCGCGTCAGCTGATCTCAGGAGGACTTGAATTGTCGGAGAACAGAGACACTGATTCACAACGCAAAAGCATATACACTTGCATTAAATTATTGACATATAACCAGGATAAAAGCACTCGCATATAAATGGTTGTCAACGCGACTCTAGCGAGATTCCGCATTTGCTGGCAGACGTTTGTCAGGCGGCACATGCAGCGCATCCGTATTTCTACTGTGGCTTAACCTTTTTATTCTTTATATTCCCAATTATATTAGAAAGATTCTTGAGCAGGTAGAATTCTTAAAGGCCTTAGCGCAGCTTCCTTACTGCTTTTTGATTCAACAAATTAAGTCACCTCATAATTTGTTAAGCGACATATAAGATATTCTGCTATTTGTCCACTTGACACGCTCAATTCTGACGAGCGACGGCAGCTCTGTTACTCTGCCAGCTGCCGAAGTCTCCTTTGGAAGATAAACCAGCCCGATATAAACAGCCTTATAAGTTCCACTAAAAAACAAAATATTAAATTAACTACAAAAATAAATAAATAAATAAATAAATAAATAAATAAATTACACTGCTTTACAAAATATAGAAAAATCTACTTTTAACCATAGTTTCCAAAAGCAATGATGGAAGAACTTAAATTTTGTAAAGCGCAGCCTCTTTAAACTTTTTTAAATGAACGTACATGGTTTTACAGCTGTCACGCTCTTAACCATCTACACCCTTTAAAAAGAGAAAAGTTCTTTTTGTCACATGGGTTCTTCAGATTAGTGGTTTCCACGTTCTTTAAAACACAAGAAACTCTAAAAACTCCAATTTCTCGTGTACGACATCCGGTTGTAAATTCTATTTTGGCTCTAAAGGGAACCTTTAATTCGTGTAGTGGTTAATTACAAATCAGCTTTACAATATTAATTCATATAGCCTAAATGTTGCACTAAGTTATTATTCCTAATATAAGAATACCCTAATAGACAAGTGCAAATTTACTATGTATATAAATACGATTATTTTGTCTCTTTATGTTCAAGATTTCCGAAGCAACGTTCCAGTTTGATTAAAAAAAAATAAGTAAAAAAAGACAAGGTTAGACAAAAGTTTGCAGATGATCTGCTCTCCATAATGTGGAGAGAATCGGTGTTCATCAAATAAGTAGTTTGATTATTATGTAGGCCTATTATTGCCAACAAAAAATACTGAATGAATGATGATGTCCTTATATATTCGAATGTTTGTTCTCTGACATTTATTTGTTTGTTTATTTTATTTGTATTTATTTATTTCGTTAATTCATTCATTCATTTACATTAAATATTCCTTAAAGTATCCTTTAACGAGATAATCTATATAATTTATTATATAAATTATTATTTAGTATTATTCATTTTTATAATTATATATATATATATTAATACGAATTTATTTATGATGAATTTATTATTTATAATTTAATTTATCATTTATAGTTTATTAATATTACACTTGTAATGTGTAATGTTTTATTTTTATTAATATATGTTTGGTCAACCATTTTCTCAAACTGATCATGCGATATCAAGACATTATGCAAAAAATGTAAAATAACGGGTGTTTTATTTTTATTTGTTTTTTTATAAATATTTTTTTTTTTTTTTTTTTTTTTTTTTTTTTTTTTTTTTTTTACATCGGACCATGCATGTACTCGGATAAAAACATTTTATTAATCTTTTTGATATTTGATAAAAGCCTTAAGATTCTAAAAAAAAAAAAAAAAAAAAAAAAAAAAAAACATTGATTTTATGATACGCAAAAGAGTAGGTGCAGGCTATTTGCGTTATCACCCGAGGTCAAATGGCTTAGGCTATAGAATATGCATGATGACCCATATTAACCAGTTTGTTTTAGTTAAAGAAGCACACCAAATGTAGAAGAAAAATAAAACAGTCTTATTAAGGACATTGCTCTGTTGTCAGAATGGGAGCTTCGAGCACAGTTTTAAGGCTAAACTTCAGCCCGAACATAAACTGTTATTAAAACATCATCTGTCTGTCGACTTTGTCGTTTCAGAGGAAGCTGCTCACAGTCACTTCACGACAGCATGTTAAAAACTTCCAGTCACTTCTCATAGAAGAATACAACAGGAAAAGTACCAATAAAGCGTTTCTAAAAGAATTTCAATATGCAGTTCAGTTAGCTGAAGATATATATTTTTCGAACCCTCAAACAGAACAGCGGCCATTTTGGGTGATGCCCAGACAAGAGATTGCGCAACAAAATGGATGTGACGTGCACTTGTTAAGTGTTTCATAGAAAAAAAATCAGATACCAAACAACCAGCTGTTTACTAGGGGGTTCTTTAGCAGCAAATGTTTAGAAGAAAGTTCATGCTAATTGGGGAAATCTATGTTTAAATTAACCTTTTGCGCCACTGGTGCTTTTTATTAGGGGGAGGAGATATATAATAGCTATTAGCCTATTGTTATGGACTGTTTTTAAAATAACAATTTTATTGCTTCGTCATTTTCTTCACAGCATATAGCAAAAGCTCTAGGGTCAAAAGAAATTATTAAACATATAACAATGCTTTAAAATGAATATGAATATGATCCAACTGTAATATACTCTAAGCTGAGAGAAAATTGGCACTATAGTGAACAAGGTAGGTGTAAAAATGTAAAAACGAAAGCTAAAATGTCCTAGAGTCTGAACAATTTTATTTCGCTTGGTACTGCAGTGTTTAAAATGAAAAGTCATTGTTGGTTGAGGTTGCATATTTATTTAGGCTATTTATTGCTCCTTTTATTTTGGAAATGTCGTAGTTGATAATTAAAGTGTTTAACCACAAATTGAAGTCAACAAATATTTCGTTTAAATGTAAAAATTCGTTAAATCACTGACGAATGTATGTTTTAACTAGGCTGCTCTCCTATCTGAAATTAAGCTCTTAAGTCTCTCATTTAAAGAGAAAAGCAATAATATTCAACAATATATACGATATCCTATATAATCAAACAAAAATAGGCTAAATAAAAAAATGTAAAGCCATTTTTTTGCATTTTTTTATTTTAATAAATTATTGATTGATTTATTTTGCTTTTCAGACAGTCGTTTCGCTTGACAAAGGTGTTGTTATAAAGGAATCATGTGTTAGGCCACGTATTCACAGTCCAGATTGATTTTTCAATTATTATTTTTTTTTCCTTTTTGAACTTCATCTAACACTTATAAATTAAAACCTAGAAAACAGAGTGTGTTACAACTGCTGCGTTTCTAATATAATATACTTTTATATAATAGCCTATGGCAATTTATCTAATCTTGAAGTGACTTGATTTTAAGTTTCTCTAATTATATAAGAGAATCTTAGCATTCGGGGAAGACAACATATTTATAGAATAAATTGTTTAACAGGAAGATAATGAAGAATAAGAAAAGAGATAATAATAAGATAGGCTAATATATGTATATATTAAATATTCCAGGAAGAGGAAGGAAAAACATAATCAGAAACAAATATTTTCAATGAGATTTAAGAATACTAAAAAGGTTCATATAAAAGGAAGTTTTTCTGTTTGTCTGTCGATGTTGTAAAATAAATTATGTAACTCAAATTTACCAAATTAATTAATTCTGTATAAATAAAATAAACTGCACAAAATTTTTTTTTTTTATGATTTTGTATTTATTTATTTATTTTACCTTTCAGTTATGTCAGAATAGCTGTCAGGACATCTCTCGTGACAACAAAAGCGTCAATCAACTCCAGCAGCATAAAATGACAGTTCTGTCGATCATCGGTGTAAAGATAAAGAAAGTTGGCTGCATTGTGAGGTGGGAAGGGAAGACTAATCGCTCGTTACGTCCCCTTTAAGACACATGAGAGGGAAGTTTAGTTATTTGTTTTGTTCTTGAAGGAAATCATGTCAGTTCATATGCGACCACTGAACATGAGCATCATGTTATATTAAATATGGATGAAATGGGGACACCTCTAGTTCTTCACAATGTTCTTTAAATCGTCGATGTACATCGATAACCCCAATTGTTTGGTGAATAAAAGTAGTCTAAATACAGAAAATGCATGTGAGGAAACGTTAGCTAACTGTTACCTCTGTAATTTTTACAGAAAACCTTTGGTCGGTTTATACACATTTTAATCTACTTGAGTCATTTCGAGATCAGAACTTTGCTATCATTTGTACACAACAGATGGCTTATTTAAAAAAGTGTGATCCCGTCGTCGAAAACGCAATTCCTCAAGAAGCTAGATTTTGTGAAGACCACTGTAAATCTGCGAATACAGATGAACATATCTTGTACCGCAACACGGAAATTACGTTAAGCCTCAACTCACAATAATCCTGTGGCAAAGCGTTTAACTCCGACTGGTGAGGGCTATTTGTTCACCCACCACTTCCAAAGACTGAACGTATAATAAAATACACGTTTGCTCACTTCCCACTGATACTACTAATGACTTTGCCCCCTCCATTTTACAAGCCGCTGTGTTGCTTCATCCTGTGAATTGTGGTATTAGTGAGGTTTGGGAAATCCTAATGGCTCTTCGTGCCAACCCCTTGCTCTAGCTCATTCAGTGTGGGCACAGTGCCAAAAGTTAGTGCCGTTAGTCTCCGCCCTTCCCCTCCAGTCCTACATCTTATTCGTTAAGGAGTGAACAGATCACGAGCTGGGCGAGACTTGTTGCTTTATATCTCCGCATTAAAACGGTGCGGGGGCACAATGCGCCGAATGCAGAATTCATATAGCCTAATGCGCAATATACAATACTCTATCTGTCCGTTTTGACCTTTAAAGGAGGGGTGGCCTCTTGTGATTCCGGAAATGTAGCTACTTGAAGCTTCAAGATGTTGACTTTTGATTGGTAGAGAGGCCATAGCAACATTCTGGATGCAGAAAAAAACCATGGTACGGTGTGGTTTTAACAGCCTCACTGTGTGTGTGTGTGTGTGTGTGTGTGTGTGTGTGTGTGTGTGTGTGTGTGTGTGTGTGTGTGTGTGTGAACGTGGTTTTAGAGAGTGAGTCTGCCCCTATAGGAACTAAAGTCCTCTCTGTTTGTTGTGGACCAAATTTAAATCAGTCAGCTGCAACCTTTTTTTCACTGCATCCCGAATTTAACTACAACACCTATCGAGCAATCAAGAGATAACCAAATCAAAGGGTTAAAGTACATTTCATGAGGCACGGGAGTCCCCCTCCCCCAATTTTAAGCTCAAAACTGACAGATAATCATGACTTCTGTAACGCTGATTTGGAACGATGTGCATGCGCTATACAAGTACATTTCACTTGATTTAGCGTTGTTGAACTTTAATAACGTTGATGTTTGATGTTTTCGACCATAAATATTTAATTGTAAAATGTTTTGCCCTCTATCAAAAAAACAACAACAAAAAAAAAACAGTTTGTTAAGATAAAATGATATATGAAATTTGACCAGGCAAATAAATAAATAATATAGGCCTGGTCAAAATCTTCTTGTCAATAAATTGTAAATATGTAAACTGTCAAAATAAACTGATCTATATAGCCTATATCGGCCTGTCTTGTATTTAATTTTATTTGTGAATTATTGCTCATTTAGGGCTATTTTGTCAAAGAGTGGGTTATTCTGACACGTTTTTAACATAACCCATCTTTCCCTTCATTTTAACCTTATCCTATGTAAGGGACTAAAATTACGTTGTTTTGTTGCATCACGAACACCACGTACCAAAAATCATTAAGTTCCCTTTTTCGTGCGGATATCACACGTAGGCCGCAGATCCGCGCGCAGACAAACATATTCGTGGTAGAATAAACGGGGGGCGCAGCAGTGGCCGCTTGATGGCAGTGGTGGGATATAAGTGTGGGCGTTGAGTCAGAAAAGACGTGTTTTTGACCGTAATGGCCATAGGCCTATTCTAAACCAGTGGTGAGGGACAATGACCAAACGACTGGGCAGTCGAGAACTGAAAGATGGTTGAAATTCACAACTAGCGAAGAATGGTGTTGCACAATCTAAACTTCAAACAGTCCGGTTTGCTACTGTATTGTTACAATTTTAGACAATGTCTCCAATTACGTTTATTACTGACATATAGCTTAGTACGCTGCCTCAATACTTGCTGCTTACTATGCTACTTTGTATTATGTCGGTTGAATCAATTATTTGGTAGGCTACGCAAACCAAAAAGACTTAAGATGATGTTAAGAAGAGTCGGTTAATTAAGCATTCTTAAATAGACTACATTAGCGAATTTGAATTTACTCATATAACCCAAATTTGAAGTAGCCTTTTTTATATTGCTTTAAACATTTTTTAATTTTGCATGTTTTCTTCGACCTAATATGCCAATGTAAATATAACAATAATATGTTTTTAAAACGCACATATTTTCAAAGTCACGCGATCCACATGCACTCCAAATGCTGCTTTGCGGTATGATTTTATTTGCTTGTCTGGCAAGCCCGGTTTTACAATGTCGCCGCTGCGATTTTCCTGCGACCGTAAGTGGGAAAAGCAGCCGCTCAAGCACACCGGATTACCCGCTGTTCCTCAGCATTCAGCGGAACGGAAAAATCGGCATCCCTCTTTTTGACACATTTGGATTTTTTCCTGCTCTTCCCTCATTCCATACATCCAGGAACTGGCATTGCATGCTCACCGTTCGAATCACTCTTTTTGCAGTGTTATTCCCTCAAGTGATGTTACTCTGACGTAAACATTTTAGCAGCGGTCGCAATCGCTGTTGAACTATAGCCTACTGAATAAAAGACTCCTCAGTTTTTGTATCAGTTGTTGATTTCGCACAGGCAAAAGAGACTTAACATATCCCACAGAAGCAATTTTGTTAAATTTACTGTTTTAAACTTGAGCAAAAAACAAGAAACATTTTATTACTTTTTAGAAATGCATCTAGAAGCATTACACAAACATGCGATAGACACTAAATTTTCAGCAATATTTCGGCTGTTGCAAAGATCATATATAAATTGGTTATGTAACTCCTATTGTCGAAGCTTCATGCCAGTTCTTGTGTTTAATTAGGCCTATAGTTCTTATAGTTTTTGCCTGTGTTTATAGGTGGTGGTGAAAGGACTTTGTAAAATAGAAATGGGAAAATTTTAATGTGGACTCGAAGGCTTGACGTCGGCCTGCTGTAAATTGATGTTTCGATTGTCAGCTTGGGTTTAAATCATCTCATTTTTAAGGCCCTCAAAACAACAATGCATATATAAGACCACTGGAAACACGGTTAATACAAATATGTGAGAGAAACTTTGTCTGGTCAGATGTTATTGTGGGTTTTCTTTGTCTTTCTCTCTTTGCAACACATTCACACCACACACACACACACACACACACACACACACACATCAATCAGTGGGTTTTATCATGTTCTCAACAAGTCAAATTAAACTAAAATGACAAAGTTTCCTTCTCTATTGAAGCTCTGAGGGTGATTTCTGTGCCATTTCCCTCTTGACTACTAATGCGGCACAAATGAAAGCATTTTACAATCAGGCTCACGCGGACCACGAGCTCTCAAATTCCTAATGCAGGAGGTCCGAGCAGCTCTCTTGAGGGATCGGCTTTCATATCCGCGCTTTAACGCAAAACGTTCTCTTTGTTCCCCTCCTCCTGCTTGAAACAAATATCTGTGCACGAGCTTCTCTTCTAAAAATGTTAGATGTGTAAACAAACTGTGTAAGTATATATGTGTGCATTTATATATAAGTCTGTGCGTGTGTGTGTTTGCGGATATGTATCAGCCTTGTTGTGTTCATGTTTACATGTTACAAAATTGACAAAAAATTACTACTGAATTACACCACACTGAGAAATCATAGTCAATATCTATATGAATTCTCTCTACAATTATTTCAACCTCCATCTTACAACACCCATTACCAAAGAGAAAGTGGTGTTGCTGCCCTCCTTTCTTTTCTCTCGGCCTCTCCAATGCTAAGCCAGGGGACCAGGGTGCTCTGATTGACAGGCCATGCTTTGTGTTTCTATCGGTCTATAGAAGTACTCTGCTGCAAACAGACGGATGGCCCACTGCATGCATGCCCCTGACCTGACAACCTCCTGTTAAACAAAACAAGAATGAGCAAGCTACTCATAACACATAATGCTGCATGTTTGGTTTGTCTTTTGTTTATTTTGTTTTAGCCAAACAGCCCAAAAAGTATTCTTTTGAATTCTTTTTGAATTGTTGATTTTTTGAAAATGTCTATGGGAAATAATTTTAACATACAAGAAAATGCTTAATATCACCTATAAAACACTGTATAAATGTTGTGATTATAATATCAACCTTTAAAAAGTAATAGAAAATTACAAATGAATAAAATGTAAAATTAGATCATTTATAGGCAAATTTCATCAAAATATCATTTATAGGAATACATAAGGAATATATAAGGATTTTTTTTCTCTCATATATACAACTAGTGGTAAAAATACAGATAATGCCATAATTCAAAAGTAAAACTTATAACTTAAAACTCCAACTTCCATCGTCCATTGGAATTTTTTAATTATTTTATTTTATTTATTTATTTATTTATTGAATGGATTTTTCTGTTAAATGCCTGAAAAAGGTTTGCGGCTAACACAAGCTCATATTTTCATGTTTTATTTTATGTGTTATTCTATGACATAAAATGCATCAATAATACCAATAACAGTAATAAAATTTACTTGTCTTGAAAAGGAAGTCAATTATAAGATTATACAGGTTGTTGGGGACATTAAACATCATCACGCTGAAACTAATCTTCTCACTAGTTTGCTTCTACAGCCTCATTGTGTTTAAAATCCCACTCTTGCAAACAATTTTAAATCAAATCTTTAGGGAAAATGTACTGAAACGACTGAAAGGTTTGTCAGAAACAGAGTGGTGACATGGTGACGTCATCTCACTGTGGTGTCATTTAATTATAGCTTATTAGCTTTTTACTTTTGATGATTGTGTTTAGGTGTTCATTTGTGAAGATTATCATGATAAACAAAATAATATGAAATAATGAAACTTGTTGATCATATAGCTTATTTTCTGCAATAGTCAAATGCCCATGTAAAAAATCTATTGGCTTTCTGTTAAGGCAATCAGGGTGATGCTAACTTCCAGTATGGCCTTCACTGCAGCAAAACAAAGATATGAAGCAAATGTTTGAGCATCCACTACATAATTTTGTGTAATGGTGCTGCAGTGGTGGAAAGGTTTCCCTGCTCCCCCTCCTTCTCCACTGGACTAATCCTCTGCCGTGCCCTCCGTGGGTCACCTGCACCGCCTCAGGTGTGCAGAGCTTCTGTCTGGTTGCTTGAAACTAGTCCACACAATCCGCAAGGTGTCACTTGCATGTCATACTCTGTTGCCAGATATTTTTTGTCATGGAGCTGTCACACAATCAGGGATGCCTGTTTTATGATTTTGGTGCATTTTATGTGCGAACTCCAGGGGATCTCTGAAACCTGCTTGCTCTGTGACAAGCTGCCCTTTTTATTTCTCCAGTAGTCAAATCCAACATCCCCTCTGACTCAATATCCTATGCACTTCAGGTATTGATCCTCTACCCTGCGTGTGTGCATGCATTTCCCTGCCATCCCTTGCTTTTTAGCCATCTCTCTCTGTCTGTCTGTCAGAGAGCGAGGTGTGATGAAATCTCTCTGTCCCCGTGGCAACAGGCTGCACGTGGATTGAGGCCAGTGCTAGCAGATGCCTGATCTATGATAATGTCCATTGATAGGAAAGTCAATGTGGCATTGATTCCCAGCCTAGTGTTCAGAGAGTAATGGAAGTGGAAGTAAAAGAAAGAATTGGAGTAAAGGGAAAAAATAAAAAAGAGGTGGTGAATGAATTATCAGGAATAAAGTGGAAGTTGAATCTGGTTTTAAAACACTAGAGAAAGAAAAAGAGAGAAACTAACCTGGAATGAGAGAGACTTTACTCTTTCTGGCTCTGTAAATTAGGTCCTGGCGGCAACGTGTGCAGAAACCCTATGGATTGAAATGGAGAGAGGCTTTAAATGGAATTTGAAAGGAGGAAGGGTCGAATAAGGAAAAAAATCAATTTCCTCTGAGACTGAATCGCCTAATGATGATCTGGAGAAGTTTACATTTTTCTCCTAATTGCCTGTTCCCTGAACATGCAGTTCTGTGTGTACGCTACTGGGTCAACAGACCATTTCACTTAATTGGTGGAATATATTCTGTAATTCAGTTCAGTCTTATTAGAGAAACTGGTTTTGAAGGGAAAGCGCTTGTAAAAATCTGTATTTACCTAAAACTTATAAAGCAAAGTTCTAATACTTAATTTTTCAGAATTATTACCTGTAATGTCTTTATATTCGCACATTCACTATATAAAGTTTCTTTGTCTGTGTGATTGGAAACACAGAAGTTGCTGTGGAGAATAGCAGGATTGCGTGGCATCTTGATCACTATGGTGATGCATGGATAGTCTCCCCGCTGCACACTCGCTCCCTCCCCAATTCTGAAGTGAAAACGGATACCATAGCAACGGCACACACTGTTTACAATATGTACTCTCACTTCGTCACTGGCTGTTGATGGCTTCAATTTACATGTACATTTTCCATAAAAAAGCATAAAATAAATATAGATATTCTTTGAAGTGAGGAAAGGGTCTTTGTTCTGCACTGTTTATTAAAATTAAAAAGTATTATATCAACACAGGTTTTATGAAACCAATGAGTTTATTTTGAGATGCAGAGAGTCTTTATTCTAAATACTACTACAAATAATAATAATTGAACACCTTAAATTCCAATTTAAACCACTTTCAGAGTGAAAATAAATCTATATCTTATTAAAGTGTTCACTTAATTGCTGATGTATACCACCAAATCAAGTATTTTGCCAGATTTTTATTTATTAGTTTATTTATCATTATTTTGCTTGCTATTTTACAGAGACTGTCAATCAATTTGCCTAGGGGGAAAAAAATAGTAGGATGCTGGCAGCTCCCTGGACCTCATGCTGGGTGCACTGTAGGGAAATGGATCCCTTACCAGGAAATCTATTAAATTATGGCACACCACCGTGCCAGGCTTGAAGCCACTCTCTGTTTTTTTTAAATTCCTTATTAGCTGTAATTCTAAAATTATAATCAACATGGCTTGAATATAAAATTGATAATAGTAAGAATAATGATGGTAATAATATAAGGGCCAGGCAGGCAGCTGGTATGGGTCTGAATAGTGTTGGCTTCATAGTCAAATCTTCTCATGCTCTGCTCAGCCTGATGGTTAATCTAGCACTATGTCCATCGTAGGGTTCTGCCCCAGGGGGAAAAGCAGAGAGGGACAGATATAGAGAGAAGGGTGTGCATCTACAGAGGTTTCAGGAGCGGAGGGGGAAGGTTAATTTGCACATTTGCAGAATTTCTCATTAAAAAGAGATTGAAGTTGATGTATGCTGGTGTGTGCCTGACACACTGTACATTCTGATTGTGATAAGTCCTTGACATAACAAAGAGGGCCCTCCCTCTCCAGTGACCACAAAGGCAGCCATAGTCCATGGTGCACTAACCCCTCATTCCAACTGTCCCGTGAGGTGCTGTGTTAGTTTGGAGAAAATTATCAAACAATTTTAAATGCAATTTGAGAAATTAAAGGAGTATTCTGAACAAAATCGACAGCAGTTGTGGTATAATGTTGATTGCTGCAAACATTAATTTCCATTTGTCTCTCCTTTTCCTAAACAAAAGCAAAAATCAGTTACAGTAAGGCACTCACAATGGAACTGCATGGGTTAATCCAAAAGTTAAAAAACAGAATAGCCACACGAGACAATAGTTAACAATATGCATGATAACATGATTTCTGCATGAAAATTAGCACTTTTTAACCTTTTCTGTTTAAAGTTACATCCAATTTTACAACTTCGTTACCATCACAATGTAACAATCATAACCATAAAACAACTGTAAAATTAATGATTTAAACAATACTTAATGTAAGTGCTTTTATAAAATTCTAAGCTTCGTATTTCTGGTTTTAAATTTTTATTGAATTGTTTTTATGCCTTTAAAGAGATTTGAACCTTCTGTCCAGTGGTTTAGGTACATATTAATGTTTTCATATTGATACTCATATTAACGTCTTATGATTATTTTCAGATTTAGATAACATTATATATAAAAAAGTTGGCAAAGCAGTTTTTAGGTGTACACATCATTTCATTTCAGAGAACATGTTTTGATTATTTCATAAACCTGAGTAATATCATTTTTTTTTTTTTTTTTTTTATCAAACAAACCAGCCATTTTCTAAGGACCCATTACCACTCTCCAAGATGATTGTCATTGTAAAGCAGTTATTTAAAATGAACCTCAGTGCAAAATGTAAAAGTAAATTAATTGTCCTACCTTGACTGTAACTAGTTAATTGCAATAGTTTCAAAACAGACTCACTGAACCTAGTTCATTAAAGACACGAATTTGGCCGGCGTATTGCTTCAATTAATTTTCTATTACAAGTTATGCAATCAAATCTTAGACATATTGTGGGGAAAGGCTATTCCAGCCTGGGCCTCATTGTTTCTGAGCTGAAAAGCAGCAGTCCTTTCTCTCGATCCCTCTCCCCGGCCTGACGGTGGCCATTATGTGTCCTATGCTGCAGCTTGATGCAGACAAAGCACAGCAAACACCACTAATTGTGGGTGTTGTGTAGCTGCCAGTGTTCGTACGGCCCCTCTCCCTTAACCTTAAGCACAGTTTCTCTCCCAGCAAACCTAAAAGCATCCAAACCATTCATATCCTGAAGGGCATAAAACACATTCACATTTTGTTATCTTTTGTCTTGGACTTGATTTGGTCCCTGTCTCTCATGTGTCCAACACCTGTAGTTACAAACTTTGCTGTCATGCACAAAACCAATAACAATAAAACATGGCAAGCCATGGAAGACATACAGAACGTCTTAGTCAGCTAATCCTTCAAAACAAGTGTCCTCCACTCTGCAGAATACTGGCCATGTGGCTCAACAAATGTCGAAGAACTAAAAGGCAACCTCACTCCTTTTTTATCATATGATTGAGAAAAGATGTGGACTCTGGAGGCTTAATGGTTTAGATTCTGATTTGTGTGCATGTATTTATATTTTTAGTAGTCGTACTTTGGTAAGAACTTGATTTCTTTGCTTCTTTTTAAAGTTGATGTGCTGTTATAGGCCAGTGAGTTTGTGGGAGGTCTGCACTCATAGATTACATTGATAAATACACACCTGGCATTCCATGACCTCATCCTTTTTACATGTCAGCCTTAGGTTGACCATACTTTAAATGGAAAATGCTGTGGAATTTACAGGGGTTTTCAATAACAGAGTAGTTGTCATACAAGATACATTTTCTGATATCTGAATAATAAGTTTTTTTCGACACTGCAAGCGGTGCCTCTTTAAAGTTATGTTGCAAATATGTGGTATGAACTGATTCAAATTATATGAGGCAGGATAGAAAAGATAGAGATTTTTTTTTACTTGAAACAGATTCCTCTGTTGTCATTTAATCAGGTGTCTAATATAGTAATGTAACATTAGAAAGTTCTGAGTTTATAATAGTTGAACTGTTTGTTAAAACAACCATCTGTAGCCTATTTATGCTTCTCGTAAAACGCCAGTAAAATGTAGATCCTCAAAATACATAGCATTGTTTAAAAGGCATAACATTTCACAAGCGGAACACACTGGAGGAATTTAGTCGACCCCATCTTACACACACACACACACACACACACAAACACACGCGTTTATTTTTTGTCACGGTGGGGATTTTCCGTTAACTTCATTAACTAACATGTTTATTCATATGTTTATTTAATATGTCCAAACGTATGTATGCTACCCTACTCAAGGTAAACGCCATACATGTTTCAGATGATCAAAATGTATCTTTTGACGCGATATGGGAGTTTAAGTATAGCTATCCCTCGCAACCGCGGTTTCCACCCCAGATGCACCTCTGGTTGCTTCTACACATAGCCTACACAATACACACTTCTCTCGGCGTTCCCTCCAAAATTAGCGTCAGTTGTGTCGATGTTCTTGTTTTTAAATGCACCGACTCTTCCTGTCGCTGGTTCCATAGGAACGCGTCATCTCTTTTCTGCATATACTCAGGTAACAGTAGGCTATGGTCTTTTTCTGGGGTTACCGGCCACATACAGCGAACGGACTTCTCTCTCTGGGAGTTAAAGGATTGAATAATTAATGAAGCCTCCTGAGATGTGCAGTGGCCCAAAGCAGCCTCTGTCCATGACATGCATGTTCACTGCACGGCTTAAAATGAAAGAGCCTGCTTACTCACACACACACACACACACACACACACACCACTCCCTCGAGAGAGTGGCTCCGCAGCATAACAGTGGCAGCTGATTCTAACTCACATTTCCATAATTAACAAGCTTGCGGCAGGTGAGCCTATCACTGCATGTCTCTCCTGATCCAGAACAAAATGAATAGCTTTTCTTGTATCAAGAAATTATATAGAAATTTACTCCTTCTCTGGGACATTATGGGGAATAATAATAAAAAAAACAAACTACTGCACCCCCCCCCCCACTATTTTATTGATGGGGGCTGCTCAGATAATGAACTGATATCTATTTTTATCCGATTAATACATGACGTTTCACCACTACGGTCCGTCACATTTATCAAGTTATATTATAATTGATCTGTGCTAAAGAGGTTGGTTGTTTTTAAAATTATTTTTCTTGTTTTATATTTAAAGTAAATTTATTTTCTATAAAAATACTAAAACAAAACAAGAATATTTTGTATTCATCACCTCCTATGTCTGTCATGTGCACAACAAGACCACATAAAGTCCTCAAAATTGGCCTTTTGTATTCACAACACGAACTCCTATGTCCCACATGTTTTGTTTGTTTGTTTGACGGGGGAACACATATACTTTCAAAACGCATTTTAAATTGTTATTGTTGTTACATTTTACCATATAAAATTTAACTGTCAACTTTGCATGGTTTAGAAGAAAATTGTTAACCTTTTCTACTTTCCTTATAAAAGCGGTAATAGTGTTACACAAACTTGTTACAAACATTATGGCAAGCCGCGTTTCCTTTGGGACGTGGCGGCCATGTTTTGGCGTCGTGACTGTAAACATACAGCACCGTAAGCCAGATCCTAACAAGTAGGCCTATATTTGTCAATATAGCAGCTTATTGGACAAAATCTGCACTATACGTGAAAATGAAAATCCCAACAAATGTGCACAATGGAAAACCTTCGGCTACATACAATGTCCAGAACAAAAGCTAACAAGTTTGGCCATTCAGTTTTCGAATATGGGTTAAAGCATCAAGAGTAGCCGCAAACATATACAAATCACAAATAACACTCTATAGTTGCTAACACACCGTTTAGTGCTAAAATATTCACATGTACAGAAAACTTATGGTTTCAAAAGTTTAGTTACAATGTCAACCAGGCTAACTTTTGTTTTCCGGTGTTCTCATGTATTTGAGCTCTTTTCCCGCTGTCTTCCACGTTGTAGTATTTTTCCTGTAAAATATCCCGTTAGCCCTTTCCATCGGACCTGTCAACATAGTACGTTGCTACAAGCAAAACAGTTTTTTCATACCATTTTTACAACGTTACTTGAAAGCAACACGTGTCTTTTTAAAAGCGTGGTTGTTGTGAGAGCACGATAGTAACGCAAAGTCACGTTATAGCTCACAATTTTAGTTAATGCCAGCAGTTTTGTAAACGAATTTTTGCTGTCAGCAGATTTTACTGTAGAAATTTTCTTTGCATTCCCAGGAAATTTCCCCTTATTTTCCAGTGTTTACACTTAAGATATATAAAATTTATTATAACACTTGGTCTAGAGTTTCCTGGCATAATCCGTTTTTGGTCAAGGGGCGAATGTG
Organism: Cyprinus carpio; assembly: GCF_018340385.1. Taxonomy (NCBI): domain Eukaryota; kingdom Metazoa; phylum Chordata; class Actinopteri; order Cypriniformes; family Cyprinidae; genus Cyprinus; species Cyprinus carpio. The sequence goes on along the minus strand of NC_056595.1, from coordinate 13,642,331 downwards.
TTGCGCTATTACAAACATACAGCAACGGTTGGTACAGCCTGAAATATTTTTAAAAATTAATCTTTTGTAATAATAAAAAACATATATACATCCTACATTTTTAATACCCTACTAACATAACAAAATCATAAAAAATTGTTTATATTTTAAAATTAAACATTACCTACTGATTTTCGTGTATTTTTTAAAATTAAACCTTACCGATTAATTTCATATTTGGTCATTATTTTCTACATTTATGGATAATGATCAGTGTATCAGCGTGCGTTTGGAGGCATTCTAGCGCGCTCGCTGAGCTCCTGTTCCTCGCTGCTGTTCAGCTCCGGCTGCGGCAGTCAGAGGCGGCAGGGAAAATCAGCACACACCGCTGAGAGGCCTGCTGTTACCGAGCACGACCGGAGGAGCACGCAGAAAGAGTGTGTGTGCCGCGACGCGAGCGTGCAGACCCCGACAGAATAAAAATCGTGAGAATTAAGCGCATTGTGACTGGAAACACACGTTTGCGTTTATATATTACGCGTTATTTATGAATATGATGGAAAGGTGTTTATGTGCAGCCACCACAAAATGAAAAAGCAGTATGTGACATTATTGATTAGAGCGATTTACTTCCAGTGAGGACATGCTTCCTGTGCCGTATGCTCATGTGCAGATCCCAGAGACAGGGTGACAGGGCAGATTAATGTCACGCAGGGGCTCAGTCCCCCTCTCTCCCCCATGAAGAGGTCACTTCCCTCCGCACTCACGCTGCCTCCAACCGCCTGCAACTAAACCACCGCGGAGATTCAAATGCTCACTTTACAGTACGGATTAAATTATATTTGTATTCATTTTTTTTATCTTGCCGTATTTTTTTTATGAGAAATACTGCTGTTCTTTTGTTTTATTTAAATGAACAGTTAATTGTTTTTCGCCAGACGCCATCATTTTAACCAATTGTAAATTGTCTACAGAGGTAAAATCACTTTCATTTTTAATGGAAATGTTTCCTATTTGTTTGCATTTCTGCATAAAAATAATTAAAATGAGGTGGTAGTGGGGTTGTTCATGAAAAGCATAATTAATTTGAACAATTTCATTACCACAATAAATTCTTGCCAAAAAATACAAATGTCTGTTTTCTATTAACGTTACAGCCCACTCATATAGTGAAGTAGCTGTGACAGCAGCATTTTTTTTGTACTTCACACACAGTACATTTCTAAACTGCTTTTTAACAAAATGCCTTTGTTACAAACACTCAACAAAATGTGTAACAGCTGGAAAAATGTCACCTCCATTTTTTCTGACAAAAAAATAAGACAACAGATAAGTTGGCATGTCTTCTTCAGCATTAATTCTCATAATTTGCTCTAAACTTCAGTGTGTTTTTCTTGGTCCCGTCGGTTTAGGGGTTTAGTGGTGGGGGTGGCGTTACTTCGGTAGAAGAATAAGAGTGTCTGTGTATGAAAAAAGATGTGTCTGAGACCCACCGGGCCACACTGGGACCATTATCCAACAGGAGTGAAACCTGTGGGGGTCCATGGCAGGAGCCGTGGGAGGGAGGCAGTGATGAGTTTGGGGGAGGCTCAGGACTGTAGTCCCTGTACCCGGCCCTGCTAATCTCCCTCAATGGCGGGGGAGGACACATACTGTAAGGAAGGAAAGGAGGTGGAGAGTGTAAGATGGGGCCCCTCGAGCTGACCGAAGAGCTTGAAACACGGTGAAACACAATTCAGAATGTGAACATGGCCCTGAGCAACTCTAAAGCCTAATAGAAATGATTTACTGGTAATAATAATTAATTGAAAATAATTTACGAATCAAAAAAAAAATCTCCTTTTCTCTTTGCGATTTAAAAAATCACAGTTGTATTCTATAAACAAAATAATAATAATAAAAGATTTTTCTCCTCTCAGCTTTTTGATTTAATAAATCACAGTTGTATTCATATTTTTTATCTTTATTATTATTATTTATAGTTTTTACAGACACTGAAAGATGTATAACATTTTTTAGTAACACACTTTATTATTATTTTTTAAATAATCGATTAATCAAATATTTGATCAAGATATTTCCTTTAAGCTTTCTTATGATAAATCAATTATATCAATACTGTTTTGTATTTTTCTGTCAATCCTAGGATTAGTGCTTTTGTTGTTTATTGTTTGAGATCTACCCTGTAAATCAAACAAACAGTAAACCAAATTAGAAAACGAATAAACATGTAAATAATTAAACAAGCAAACAAATCTTCTGCTAATAATCCCACCGAATTATTAATGAATGTTTTATTTTAAACACTGAACACACAGCACATAATATTTAGCCTATTTATTTAAATATAATTATAAACATATTTTAAGATTATAAACAATTATTTCAATATAAACAAACAAGCAAACAAATATTTTTATTGGCTACCCAGGAGAGCCAGAGCTGGTGTCCAGATAGGCCTCTGGCAGACTGATTGAAACCGTTGATGTTGGACAGGAGTTCAGCTGGAAACAAGGGGGATGGGACTGAAGAGGGGGTGTGTCCAAACTCCCAAGATGTGAATGAATAAACCCAGAGGAGGAGGAGGAGGGGGGTGCAGCTAAGAAGTGGAGAAAGATAGAGCATAACATGCAAGAGAGAAAGACGGAGAAAAAGAGAAAGTTAAAGAGAAAGCAAGCGGTGGAGAAAAATAGAGAGCAAGTGAGAAAGAAAGTGTGCGTGGGGGGGGGGGGGCATGTTTAAACAGCCTGGACATGATTGACAGGTCTGATAAGGCAGGACAGAGAAGAGTGTATGTGTGAGAGGTGGTGGGGGGGGGGGGGGTGATCAGTCTCTGACTGGGAGAGGAAAGTGAGCTATTAATTACTAAAGCAGAAGCAGATGTAACAGAATGGTGCCTGAGCAGCTGGAAATCATCAGCATGAACCAAACAAGGAGGAGAAATAAATGTGGGTGGGGAGAAAAGGGAAAGAAAGAAAGAAAGAAAGAAAGAAAGAAAGAAAGAAAGAAAGAAAGAAAGAAAGAAAGAAAGAAAGAAATGGACAGTGGGATGCATTAGATGCAGATTGTAAAAGCAGTGAGCAGGATATTTGGGTTTGATTTAATAGTAGTAACAATCATGTGGCTTCGGTGATTCAGAATCATCTGGAAGGATGTTTGATTGGGCTTTTAATCCTATTCAGCTTGTCAGCATAAAAACGGATTAAATGACAACTGGATTTTGATGAAGAACCAAAAAGAAGAATGTGACAAAGAAATTGTTGTTATTGCTATTATACATTTATTTACAGTTGTATGTGGCTGTATTTTTGCCTATACTTTTTATTTATGCTTTTACGGTTTGTTTGTTTTCAGTCTTTTCCTAATGATTCTTTTTTTTTTTCAGTTGTTGAGACCCTGTAAATCAAATAAACTACAAGCTAGAAAATCATGCAAAAAAACAAAAACAAACAAACAAACATACAAAAAACATGCAAATAAATCAGCAAGCATAAAACTCCTGCTAATTAGCCCACAATATTATTTATGCATTTTTTTAAACACTAAGCTTTATTTTTTTTTAACAGTATGTAGTCACATAGTTGTCATTTATCAATTATAATTACACATATATTTTTGAGTAATAAACACACACACACACACACACACACACACACACACACAAACACACACACACACACACACACACACATATCATACATTATATAATTAAATTAGTTACAACAACATAATAACATTAAATAACATTAACATTTAGGTACAGATGAATACAGAAACATATAAATAAAAAAGAGACAGCAGTGAACTGAAGCAAAGCAGGGTAAGATTTCTGTTCACAAACGTCTGCTCCAGTTGTTCACCTCAAATATTCATCTCATCCTCTGAGCAATTATCAGTAAATTAAAGGTGAACTCAATAAAACCTGTCTCTGCCTCCCCCACATTTTTAAAGACACGGTGTCTTTAATGACATAATTAATTAGCAGGCTGGAGCTCAAAACACACATTTACATTGTGGTCTAATAATATTCCTAAATTTCTGTTTGACATGGTCATTCGGGGTTACAGTTCTGGCGAGAATGAGAAAGAAAAGGACCATAAATCAGTCACCTCCCTTTCCAGCTCTCAGTTAGCAGCTTTTGTTACCTACCTGTAAGCTGAACCCATTCCTTACAGGCAGCAGGGGTGAAAATGAACCGTCCCTAAGGATCTTCAGTGTTTTTTTTTTTTAATCTGGATCACCCCCTCCAGTGCACCTGGTAGAGAGAGAGTGAGGGACACGCAGGCTTCTGCGGCTCTCTGCCCTCGGCCTCCTATTACTCCATCTGCTCTCTGAGCGGGCATTAACACAAAGCCATCACTAACCGGGTGGGAAATTTATTTATCACCGTCGAGCGAATGGAATAAAAATATTATTAGAGGCTTATTGAAGAACTCACATTTAGGTCATAAAAGAGCTCCTTATTTAATCATGGGAAAAGTGCGACGGCGCCCCACAGAATGTGACGTTTTACAAATTTCCAAGAATGCTTATTAAAATAAAGCGAAGATTTTTCAGATGTGTGAATGCTGTCACTGGCCCCATTGTGTGCGGGCCGCTGTGAGCGTATCAGGCGAGGGTGGAGGGGTCAGGGGTCAGAGGGTGGTCAGGAGTGTGGACAGCTTGATGAAGTTGAGGGGAGAGAGGGGCCTGCTGTTCCCACAGAGCTGGGCAGGGACAGTGGGCAGGTCCCTGGGGGTCATGCTGAGAAATGGGTTCCACTCACCAAATAGCAAACACAAGGACAGACCGCAGAAATATGGGGGTTCTTGAGTATACAAACAGAGGAGAAAGGGATGACAGAGTTTAGTGTCTGTTTCCTTGCTCATAATGGAAGAAATATGTATGTGGCTGATCCATTGACCTTCATATATCCAGCACAAGTAGTATAATTTTAATAAAGGTAAAGAGTTATTAATTTCACCAAGATAAATGGACATGAATGGCATATTTCATTCAATCTCAATGCAACTTTCATATGGATTTAGTTTTGGCATCTTTATCAGGGCTGTGATATTCATGCTTATGGACTGATGACGTGTTTCTATGTTTGTTTGTCTTTTTATGTATATTTCAGAATATTAGTTAACACTGCTGTGTGAGTTGACATCTTTCTCTCTTCTTACCAATGCAGCAATATCAATCTGCATTTTTTGTTTTCATCTTTTTGAAAATCATTGAAATTCTATCATGGATTTTTTTTTCTTTTACTTTTGGGGCAAATGAGAATGCCAAAAATATATTTGTTCTTTCAGTTGAGCACAAAGGAAGATATTTTGAAGAATGTTGGTAACTAATCAGTTTCTTCTCCCACTGACTTCCACTGTACAGACAAAATATACAATAGAATTCAATGGCAAAAATGGTTGGTTATCAACACTTCAAAATATTGTCTTTTTGTGTTCAACAAAAGAAAGAAATGCACACAGGTTTGGAACGATATGATGATGAGTATGATAGAAATGTCATTTTTGGGTGAACTATCGCTTTAAATTATGTAAAGATATTTTAATTATAATCTAGAAGCACTTCACTGGCACTGAATGCCTTATTTTAACTGGAGAGATCTGTAACTGAAAAACATTTCATGAGTCTGTATAACGAATGAGTCATTCTTTTAATGAAAAGTGATTTGCAAGTCCATTCTAGCATAATTTGTTAGCACTTTTTTACAATTTAAAGGTTAAAAAGTATACTGAAATTAAGTAAAAAAAAATTACAAATATATGTTTTGCTCTGCTAAAACATACAAGCATACAAGATGCAAGAATTGTAATAAACATTTTAATTTCACTGGAAAAAAAAAAGCGCAACACTACAATCTCAGTGTTCAGAATTTCTTAATATGAAGCAGGACTCGTGGTTTCACTTTTGATGTTTTAAATACAAACTTTAGATTTTGCATAATTTCTGTACAGATACATAAGAAGGTGGACATACCACATCTATAACGTATAAAACCACATCAATAAAACAGTGCAAAAAAAAAAAAAAAAAAAAAGTCCCTGCACATACAAAAATAAATTAATACACTTTATCCAGTCACCAGTTTTGTGGAAAGCCTGTTGGAAAAGATCTGAACACACCGACAGTGCTTTGAAACAGTCCTTCACACCACTAAGTGAATCACAAATATGTATTTACAACAAAAAAGAGGTAAAAGTGTGCTAAACTAAAATCTTATTTATTCTGACAGCTTATTCTTATTCCAATATGCACCTGTAGATTTACATAGCAACAAAAGGAAAAAGGGAAAACAGGTGTATTTACAAGACCACAAAATTATCAAGTAGGCTTTTTTCTTTTTTCTATAACTTCAAACACAAGACATGTTCATCAAAATGTTTACAAGACTCCAAAAAGGTGAGAATTTTGTACAGTAGTATAAAAAATGTTTGCGAGTTGAGCATTAGAATATATCACCTTGTGCCCAACATGCAACAAATGCAAATAAATAAAAAAGGAATAATAGAAAGTTGGCTTCAAAAATGATTAATGCAGCACAAACATTCAAAATCAGTTTTTTTTTTCTTCAGTGTAGTCACTGTGCAGGCAGAGATCTCTGGGACTCTCTGAACTGGTATTGCCTGAGCGACGCCGATTGGTATTAAATCTTTTCCGAAAATGACTGGAGGAAAAAATAAAAAGGGAAGGAGACAGAGAGACTGGCAGCGTCTCCAGCGCGCGGCCCCTCGCTGAGAAGTTGGAGATCGGGGCCAGGCACTTGGGTTCAGGGCCTGGTCCGTGTGTCCTGGCTTGAGAGGTAGTTGCTCTTCAAAGAGTGCAGCAGGGTCAGTGAGACAGTTTGTGGACCTTTGGGACGCCTCCTCGCGGGGGAAGCTCAAGATCAGGATGCAGAGAAGGCCTTTGTGGTGCACAAATGTCTGATCGCTTCAGCTTTGAAATATCTGACGTCTTTAAATCCACAGACGGACAAATATGACAAGTTTTTATTGAGATTATTGTTACATGTTTCTTTTTAAAGGGGTACAGAGAGGTAACATTGGTGAGCAGATACTGTTCCAGAAGCATCTCCATCTTACAGTCCCCATCCGAGACCTTGATCTACACTTTCCGCCCACAGCGACTCACACCAGTGTGTCATTTTCAGCACACTGGCAGGGTGAGAGAGACTGTGTGTGTGTGAGCCTGTATTTTGGCCCCCATGGGATCCAGTAAGTTTACAGCAAGGGATTTACTAAACTCAGTTGCAGCATGTTGTTTGCCAGATGGGCATCAAACTGGCAAGTGTGTGTATATATCAAGGCTGGTGCTGGTGAGGGTTTCGTGTGGGGGTGAATGTTCTGGTGCAAGCCTCTGGGCAGATGAGAGGGCTCCATAAGACAGAACTCCTCCAAAATGTTGTTTTCTACATCAGCTCTTCTCCTGTCCTGTCACAGACACAGCCTTCTCTCCCAGTCTCTGAATAAAACACAAGCACAATTTCAATAAGTGATCCTCAAAATTTGTAAAACAAAAAATGAAAATAAAATAACTTATAATAAATACATTTTATAATAAATATAACAATTATGATACAATAAAAATAATACAAAAGTATAATTATTGTAAATACAACAATGATATATGTATATATAATGTATATAGTATTATACTATTTATATAATATCAATATGAATAAAATAAGTTAATAATATTAAATTTATAACACTAAAAAAATATATAACAATAAAATAAAATATATAAAAATAAAAATCATTATATTAAATTAATAAAATTAAAAAAATTATTAAAAATTATAAAAAATAAAAATACAAAAATATATATATTATATATATATATCTATATATATATATATATAATAGCATATATATTAATGTAATATATAATTTAATAGCATTTTATAATTATACTTTTAAATAATTATTAAAAATTATATAAATAATATTACTACAATTACATATTCATATTCATTCATATATAAATTACACACACACGCACGCACACGCACGCACACGTATGTGCTCCTACAATATATATATATATATACAATATATATATACATATATATATATATATATATATATATACATACATATATATATACAAAGACATATACATATATATATATATATATATATATATATATATACATACATATATATATACAAAGACATATACATATATATACACATATACATATATATATATATATATATATTATATATATATAATACTTATAAATATATATGTATTCCACATACACATAACATATATACTTAAAACTGTATGTCGTTGTGCATCTTCATGCTTTTGTCTGTTTGATAGTTGCCGTGCCAGCTCCAGTTTTAGGAGTGTTGTTGTCGTTGTGCATGGTGAGGAAGGGGTTTGTGGTGATGGGTGGCTGCGTGGCAGGCAGGAGGCTGTTGATTGGCAGCTGCTGTAGCTGTATGTCATTATGCTGCTGCTGCTGCTGTTGTTGTTGCTGCTGCTGTTGCATTAACTGATAGAGCAGAGCCTTCTGCTGTTCCTAAACAGACAGACAAACAGAGTATGATGAGATGTCTAGACAAAGACGGCACACCCACAGACTGCCCACGGACCGTATGATGCATATTGCACAGAACAGTGGCAAGAGTTTCCTCAAAATTGCAATTCCAAGCTGCCAGGATGCTAAAATTAACAGTTCTGAAGAAGACACCATCGTGAGGTATGAGAGTTTTGTGGCATTGAATCATCGAAAGATAAGGTGTTTTGTAAACATGCATATATTTTATGGTCTTAGAATCATGTATTATATCAGATTTATTCACCCCTAAATGTTACATTATATCATTCAGACAACATCATCTTGACTAATAACAAGGATCATGACCAAAATAAGCTGCTGTGTGGACTTAATGTTATAAGTCACATGAACAGCTGTGAATGCTCAAACAGACTCTAGACTCTAAGGCTGTGTAATGGAGTGTGTGTTAGTGCTCCTCTTACCGGTATGGCCTGCTGAGAGTTGAAAAGCTGCTGCAGTTGGTGCTGATGGAGGAGGATCTGCCTGTGCTGATCATTGAAAAGTCTTGCTGCACTGCAAACACATACATAAGCCCTCATAAGCAAACTACATTTTCAGCATTTTTTAAAAAGTTTTTGGCCATGGCCACACAAAACTATTACATATTAAATAAAACCTCTCTGTATGCTAAAGTAAAGAGACTGTAATCATAACTAATGGTCCTGGGGCCCGTTCTTCGTAACTCGCTTAATACATCTGAGATGATTTGAAAGATGCCAGATCTTCTAATCGTGATAACTGATCTCTGGCTAATTTGGTTCATCAAATGAATTTACGGATTTGATTAAAATATCTGGATTAAGTTGTCTAAGATTACTGCACGTTCTCATGTTCCCCCGTAAAGGGCAGGTGTATCAATACTCGAAACCACGATCAGCAATGCAGCGATTGGCTAACCTGACGAGAGAGATTACACAACATTATAATATTAGAAAAGCTTGACCTGACACAGAGATGAGTATTACACAACATTATAATTTTATTTTCAAATTAATTTTTTAATTATTATTATTTTAAATTATTGATTAGTAGGGTACCCTTGTAATAGAGTAGAGCAATGGCTGGGATAGATTTTAAATATCAGTTCCACTTGAAAAGATGCAATCTAATCCTGTTTACATGAAATAAGCCTGCTTCCGAGCAGGTTTAAGTTACGGACCTGTTGCTATGGCAGCAAGTCCAGCATGAGCTTCTAAGAACCAAATATTCCAAGATCATGCCAAAGCGTCAACGATCAAATCCAGCTAAATGAGTTAGCGACGCACAAAGAATGAGCTTCTGTTCTTGACTAAGGAGGGCTGTATAAGCTGGAACTTGCTTTGAAAACATCAGCGGTTCAATCTTAAGTACACAATTTTGTTTCAGAGGCAGACGTGCAGGCGCAACGCACACAGGCATAGAAAGAAAAAGAGCAAGTGAGAAAGAAAAAGGCAAAGCAAGCCAATCCTCACCTGGTTTTCGCAGTGGTCATGCTGCTGCATTCCGAAGCGAAAGCAAAAGAAAGATCGGGAAGCAGAAGAGATGAAGAAAATATGAATGCAACACACAATGCCAAGCAGCATGGATGAATCTCATGAACATGTCCTAATCACAATTCACCCCAAAATAAAAATTAGAATAAATGAAAGAAAAATATGAACGGAGCAATTTCTTGACAGTTTTCGTGAGAAATCCACATCTTCATCACCATCACCTGGACTGTGGTATCTTAACCATGAATTATGGATCCTCAACCAGTGCCTCCCACTCCCTCCCAAAGTAATCAAATTTACCATTTAACAAAAAGGACTCTTAGTGCAAAATCTAATGCGGCAAGTGCCAGTTTGTACCTGTTACTGAGACTGTTGGACATGGGCAGGGATGCGCTGGTAGCTGCAGAGTGATGGGGCAGGGGGCTGCTATTCTGGGCCAGGCTGGGGGAGGTTTGGATGACTCCGTTTAGGGCACCCACGATGCCACTCATGGCCAGGTGGTTCCCCTGCAGAGCACCCATCAGACCCGTCACCCCGGCTATAGCAGGCAGGGACGAGTTGGCATTGCCAGGCTGGATGGCCACCCCGGCCATGCCGACTCCGTTTATCTGCTGCTGGGGGGGACTGTGGGCCGCAGACGGAGGGGTGGAAAGAGAGGACGTGCTACTTCCGCTACTATGGCCACCAGACAGGGGATCCTGAAGGAAAGAGAAAGAATAGAGAAAGCACAAGCGTGTGAGAGAGAGAGAGAAAAGAGAGGTCAACGTGAGAGAGGCGCCTCCTGTACCTGTCCAACCAAATATATATAGCATAATTTCTATCAGACTTGTGCTGCAAATCATTTAAACATCACACAGCCACCAATTATCCCATGAATCTGTAATTACAATGCAATTATGTACTACAGCATCACATCAGTGCAACACACTCGACTATGTACAGATATACATAATATAACACTTGACTCAACTAAAGAGGTGCTCAGTCCCAGCAGATGGCATCTGCAGAGCAGGGGTAGAGGAAGTTACCTGAGTGGGCAAGGGTTGAGAGGACTCTGTTAAAACACTGCTGCCTAGCTGAATGCTCTTGCTGTGCAGCATGTCTGGAGGAGAGAGAGATTTTGCAACTTGACATGAATGTGGAGACCAGATTAGCTAGAGTTGAGCTGGGAGAGGAGCCTCCGTGAGCAGAACAGAGGGGGAGGATGGGGTCGTAAGGGGGTGAAAGGTGGGCTTGTGTGCATGTATGTGTGAATATGTGGATTGGGGTGGGGGTGGGGGGGTGTTTGGGGTGGGATTAGACTGTAACGGTCCAGATGGAGTGTGTGAAGACTCTAAGGGTAGACAAGAGGCATAAGATAGCATGTGTGTCTAACCTGCATGAGTGTTGCTGGGGTACAGAGGAGAAGAGGCAGTGGTGGCCGTGGTGCTCGCGGGGGTGAAAGGCACAGAGAGCTGAGCGCTCAAGAGCTGCAATCGTTCCTTCTTCATGGTGAGAGTTCGGATTTGTTCCTCCAGACGCCGGTTTTCCACCTGCAGCTGGTGCAGGACTTCAGCATTCCCAGAACTGGACATAAAAGTGCGCACACACACACAACATACGCATCAAGATTTGACAGCAAAATAGAAGTGGTTGCAAACCACCGAGATGAAGTCTTTGGGAAGCAGGGAACCCAATACCACAAGCGCAAAAACTACACTGGTACACGTGTGGTTCAAGACCTCCAGAAAAAAATACAACGGCAGACTTCCGCTTTCGGAGGATCACATGGCACTGATCGGCGGCCAGCAAACCCGAGCGAAATGCGAACCAGATGCACTGTCAGCAAAACCGCACAACTGGTCTCATATCAGCGGTGAACAGAAACACAACCGTCCTACCACTTCCTGCTCCATGCGCTTGTCAGACTTCCCCCCCGTCGCCAGAAGAGCCTCTATCATAACAGAAACAGCTGCTGCTCATTTACACAATTGTGACACTCCAAACCGACTTTCTGCTACTGAGAGATTTGCTACTACCTCCACACTAGCATTATTTAGCTGATGAAGAACTACACAAGTTACACACAGACAAAATATAAGTAATGAAGCTCATAAATACTGTGGTATTAACAAATACTTTAATTACTCACATTATGGAGACAGATGCAATTACAGGCTTCTAACAAGCATATTATTTGATTGACATGCAGTTAAATAGCAATTATGATGCAAGTAATTATTTTTGCTTTAAATAAAATATTTTCAATAAAAGCAACAGCCCCAAGTTTATTGCTATGCACCCTGAGATTAAAATGGACAAATTAGACTGAACATAAATGTAACAATTTTCACAAGTTAAGCCAAATTTCAATGACCATAATTAATAAAGGCTTTTAGCATACTAATGAGAAATTAATTTAAAATGCCTTTTGATATCTCTACAATCTTCTTTCCCAAATCTGTGAACCCTCTCAGCTAGAATATGAAATTATTATAACAGGAATAAGTTGATTTTGCATGCAAGTCAAACGTCATCACAACGATGCTTGGGTGTGGTAAGTGGCTTTTCAGGACATTGATATATGGTTACAAAGTTGTTCTGGGTGGGTTTAGTGTGGTGTTATGTGGTTGCTAAGGTGTTCTGGCTGGGTTTAGTATGGTGTTATGCGGTTGCTAACGTGTTCTGGACTGCCCCGGGTCAAGAGTCAACATGCAAGTCTATGACATCCTAGTCTCTAAATTTGGCGCTGCTTTTTTATTTAATGCAAGTTCACCAAATATTTATTTTCATTATTTATTTATTTATTTTTGCTCTGTTATTAGGTGAAAATCCTAAGTCTCATATCACCATGTGTTCATTTCAAAATTATCCCATGGGATTTTTCAATGTATGAGTAAAATAAGGTCTGTATAACTTGACGATACTTGGACATTTTGTTGCATTCACTCACAATCCAAACTTATGTAGTCACTTAAACATAATTGCACAAAAAAATCAAAATATCAAAAAGATTACAATTAATAAATAAAATAGAGAAATCTTTATGAAAAATTCAACATCAAAAATCTATACGGAACCTTCAGGTTCAATACTTTATACGGAAGCAACAAGCATCATTATATTTCTGTAAAAAAAAAAAAAAATGATTCTCACCATCTCCTTGTGAACCCTGTTGTAGGAGGAACTGCTGTCCTTCGTTCCATTGCCGTTCCAGCAGCTGGTCGATGCTGGTGGCCACTGGTGGCAATGTATCCGAACCAGATCCGAGCCCTGGAACCAACGGTCCTGACGAGTCATACCGGATATGAAGCCCACTTAACGGAAACCTAAAGTCATTTACAGAAAACAAGTGAGATATCTATACACACGTTTATGAAACATAGCTCAAATTTGTCTCATCATGAATTTAACATGGAAATGCATATCAGATCTGTTCACAGTGGTACAATTCAAGTTATAAATAATCAGCTTTCGCTTACAAACACACACTGGACTGCTGCTATATTAACAACACAGTTGAACTCCTGGTCTGGCGTCCTGCCTTCAGAGGCAGATGCGCTGCTCAGTAAAGCCAAACAGAGTTCACAGCTTGTCCAAGTGAGAGAGCCAGGGCCTGCCTCTCTGACACCATAAATCTCAGTACGCACTTGTTTGGACAGACAGCGATCTGTGTTATTATGAATACATCCAGCTCTGGGCTCTACATCAGGGCTCTCGGGTGAATGTGAATCTAGCTCTGAGGTAATTACGGCTGGGCTGAGATGTGCTCCTCAAGGCAATAAATCTCCAGCACAGGACTGTGAAGCCATATCACCCTGCATGGCTGCTCCGGTGCGGATCACAGAAATGGCAAATACAGATATTCGCAGTTAATCTGAAGATGGTGCAGAACTCTCCTGAATGAGATTCATGTACTAGAGACATGTTTAAGTTTACTTTTTTAACATTTTTAACCATGTTTTTAAAACGCTGTATCTTGTGCTGCAAAAGATGCAAGATGTGAGATCAGCAAACAAATACATCCGTCTAGCATGTTTACATAGAAAAACAATCGAAAAGCAACAGAGTGGAATGCAAAAATGTGTTTAGTGTGAACGGCTTCTTGTACCTTCAGTATTGAAGAGGCTGCCATACAAATTGACAAGCTCAGAGTTTATAGCAATATTGTGCTAAATGCATTTCTCAAACTTACATTTTGACTAAATTGATCTGAAAATTGAAAATAATATATAGTTTATATTAATATTACTATCCATACATTACATACACTAAAACAGCAATGAAAGTACACCAAATAAACCCCTTTCTTAAATAACAGAAGCAAGCATCTAAATGAAACACAGAAAATCAACATACCTTTTCAACCAAACATATTATATCCCAGAGGCATTTTTGTGGAGTATATATATGCTTCCGTATAAATCCATTTTATATCCTTAATCACAGCGCAAAAAAGGCTACACCTCAGGTTACAGAAAATTAATGCAATGTTTCTTTCTGCATTCGAAAGACATCGCTGCCACGTCGAATTCTGAAGCCGGTTTGTAACTGCGATATGGACAACAGCTGCGTGCTCAAAATGCATGCTGTTCAGAAGGTGAGCGCGCAAGGGAGGAAATGGAGTGAGTGAATAAGTGTGTTCTGTGGGGGAGGGACGGAGGGAGGGCGAGTGAAATCTCGGAGCCTGGAGGAGGGAAAGTCTAGCTCTGGAATGTAAATAGGACTTACCGAGGGGAGAGGTTTGTCTTTGGTGAGTTTCCTCTTCTGGAGAAGCCGAGAGCTCCGTCTCCTAGCTCCTGATCTGAAAGGTAAACAGAGAGCAGTCGATAAGGAGCCGGCGTGAAGATGTGGGGTTAGAGGAGCCTGGGAAATGCAGGGATAGGCAGCTCGATTCAAAGTGAGCCTGGTAGCCATCAGATCTTCCTCACAGAAATCCATCTAGGGTCTCTCTGGCGGCTCAGCTTGCACACTGACACCACTGAGTGTGTCACTGAGTCACCTCTCTCTCTCTCTCTCTCCCCCCCCTCCCTCCAGCTCTTTCTTCCCTGTGGAGGCTCCCAACACCCTGCCTGCAGGCCCCATGCCAGACACTGCTTTTCATTTTCGGCAGTGAAAGTAATGAATCACATATGCGCCTCGCCAAGCACAACCCCCTCCCTCTTTATTCTCTCTCTTTTTTTTCTCCCCACCCCCCTCCAGTCACAGCTAGCCAATCCCATTTTTCTCTTCCTCCCTGCTTCCTTCCCCCTTCTTTTCCTTTTTCACCCCATCTTGTTCTTTTTAACACTTTCCAGCCCACTACCACCTCGAGCACAGGCTGGCTCCAGTGGGGGTGTGGGCACATCAGTATGAGCCGCCCAAGGTCTGCTATGACTTATTATGGTGCTGACCTCTTGCCTGACCCTGAATCAGCCCTGGGGCTGCAGTGCAGACTGGACCCGAAAGCATCAGGTATCACTTTACAAAATAAAATAAAAAAGATAGTAAGAACAGGAACTGAACGACACAGTGGAAACCTAACAGGCGACCAGCGGTTAAAGGGAAGCACAAGTACTTTGCAAAAGTAAACAAGCCTTGTGTCACATCCTCACTGATATCATTATACATATTTTTTATTTTTAAGTTTTTTTTAATTGGCCAACACCAATATCTAGACAGGCTGGCCAATGGCTGATAGATACCTGACATTTATTAAATGACATCAAATTAGACAAGGTGTAAACAAATTTGCTGAATGTTTATAAAATATTTATTCAAAAATGCACTAAAAATAAAAAGTACCTATATATTATTACCATTAATTTATGTTATACATTATATAATAAAATAGATCAGATATAATAGATTTACATTTAGAATGTTTACATAATTTTTTTATATTTATAAACTACAAAGTTAAAAATTTACGTGTGTGTATACACAACCATTCAAAGAAATCTCTTATGCTCTCAAATGCTGCATTTATTTGATCAAAAATACAGTAATATTATAAATTATTTAAAATTGAAATATATTCTAAAATGTAATTTATTTCTGCAATGGCAAAGATGAATTTTCTGCAGCCATTACTACAGTATTCCATGTGACATGACCCTCCAGAAATCATTGTTATCATTTTGATTATTTTTAATATTGAAAACAGAAACTGTGAAACTATTTTTCAAGGTTCGATTTAAAAAAAATGCCTTTACTGTCACTTTCGATCAATTTAACACATTCTTTTGAATGAAAGTATTAAATTATTATTATTATTATTTTTTTTAATTCGTACTGACTCAAAACTTGATGAATATATATCAGAATGTTGACATATAAGCCAAATTATCAACCCGCTCAATATATATCCCCTATTTTAAACGTGCTGCACTGTAAACTAATGCTAGATAAGAACTGGGCTTATGCTAATAGCATGCAAGCGTTGCAGTCTTGAGCGGTGGTCTCTTTAAGGACGGGTGTTCTTCCTCCTATTGTTAGTCAATGACCCCCTGACCTCTGTTTGAGGAGGAGGGCATGACTGATCCATTATTCCTCAAAGGCTGTGTTCCCCTTTTTTCCTATCTCTCTCTTGCTTTCAACTGGTTCCCACCCCAAACCCCATGTCAGTGTCCCGCAAGCCCATTTGCTCATGACTGAGACCCCCAGGGTTTAGGCAGGGTCCGGGGAAAGTGTTGAGTGCTCCGGGATGGAGGGAAGAAGGAGGGAGAGGCTGAGTGTAAGGTAAGCCTGCCTCCTAAACCCAGGGCAATCCCCTCTGTGTCATCACAGCAGTCATTGTGCAGATTAATGAAATGTTTGAGTGGTAGCATGCTTCATTTAACAGGTATGCACACTTTCAGCTTTCTATCCCGGGGAGTTTTGTTCTCTCCCTCTCCCTCTCTCTGCGACCTGAGGAGGTTAGGAGGGGGGGATACAGCTGACCACACATTCCATATGCACAGGAGAGCGGAGAAAGAATGGGAGGATGAGGAGAAATGGGAGAAGAGAGCACAGGAAGCAGGAGGGAAGGATTTGAGAAGGTAATCCTGTGCCAGTGGGAGGTACTGGCTAAAGATCAGTGTGGTTCCTCATCTGTGTGTCTCACCTGCCGGGGATCCCTCAGACTGGGCGATCAGTGCAGCCATGGCAGAATTCGCATTCAGCCTGTTTCCGAACATATGGGTTGGCGCCAGGTTAAAGGATCCCGGTAGAGAGTTTGACTAAGGAAGAAACACATAAGAAAGAGAGTTAGACTATGGAACACTGTCAAATTCCAAATACTGATGGAGCGCAAGTATGTGTCTCTGCATGTGTGCATATGAATGTGTGCTAGAGTGTTGAGCCAAAGAGCTGGATGATAAAACACCATGTCAGCTGTATTTCCTGTGAGCCAGGAGAATTGGCTGAGCCTGCAACAGCAGATCCACAGCCCTGAACAACATACAGACCATGTGCTTCTGCAGCTAATTATTTAATCTAATTAAATCATTTCCCTAATAATGGTTGGGATTGGTTTCGGTGTTGCTTCTGAGGTAGCAGCATATGTGCGACAACAAACTTGGTGCACGGTGGAAACCACACAAATGTTCACATGATTTGCACTTAAATAACACTTTTGCAGTGAAATAATGTTGTAAATAGCAGGAAACTGTTGAGAGAATTGAAAAGGTTTTATTCAAATTTTACATAAATATAGATGATTACTATTTATTCCAATTTACAGACTACACTACCATTTATTCAGCAAGGACACGGTATAATGATCAAAAGTGAAAATAAAGAAATTTATTACAAAAGATTTCTATTTCAAATAAATTCATGCAAAAATCCTGAAAAAATGTTTCACATCTTCCAAAAATCAAACAATAAAAATAACTTTTTTTTTTACAGAATTTCCCATCAAATAAATATAGCTTTTGTCCTTTGATTGCTGTTACTATATAATAATGTCTTCATGTGAAACTTAAGGATTTGACAAAAAAAAAAAAAAAAAAAAAAAAACATACAGTGCTTATTTTCATCAAATCAATAAATTCTTTCATTTTCCTTTGCTTGCTTTATCTACATCAAGGCCTTATCTGATCCAAACAGGAAATAACGCTAGCTGAAATTACAATGTATTGGATTTCTTGCTGTTACTATATAATAATGTCTTCATGTGAAACTTAAGGATTTCTGACCATATTGGACTGAAGCACATTTGGTGGAAATCACTCCTACAAATGACCACTGAATAGACAACTATACAATGCCAACGTTTAAACCAACCTTGAAAACATGCTTCTTTTATGGATCTTCTACTAAGAAATAAAGGATATAAAAATGTGATTTATGGTACTAAAACATGGAGCAAAAGGTACTTTAATCCTAAACGTGACACTGAATTTGAACTGCCTTAGCTACTAAAAAAAACAAACAAACTTGTGTTTAATAACAATAAAGTGTCTACTAAAAAAAAAGAAAAAAAAAAATCCTACATCCCTCAGGCCCCTCATGGCCCCGCAGGCCCTCCCCATTCCTCAGACTCCTCTTTCAGGCAAAGTTGAGAGAGGAGGGAGCATGACCAGTATGAAGAGAACCCCTCATCCCACTACACAGCTCTCTGTCCAGCCTGTCAGCCCTCATCCCGTCAGCGAGCTCAGCTCAATGCGCCCGCACAGGGAAAAGAGGGACAGCCGGATTGTTTGAGGCTTAGGGTTCTCAGCACCATTGTGGACGTTAACGAAGAGTGGGACAGAGGTGGGCCTAGGGGGTGTGCGCTGGGGTCGAAGGTCACCGCTGCCCTGCTTGCAACCACTACATTTTTTTCCTCCAACCAATCCACAAAGTGAGATTTAGGGATGGCGAGGAAGGAAAAAAATATTTCTGGGAGGGTCATGCTGACGGAATAAAAGATGAGTGTTTGATACATTATATTCAATAAAACATCATGTTATGCATCTAATAAAAATGAATTCTATTCCTCAACACAAACAAAGTAAAAAGGACATTCTAACAAAAACCCAATGACAAAAAAAAGCTCATTGTATTAAATCTCCTATGCCATAAAGCTTAGGACTAATGGGGATATTTGCAAGCGTGCGTTAGGAGGGGCTGGTCCGCCGGGAGCCCTGCAGCATTAAGGCCATCAGTGGGTCTACTTCATCTCCTAATGTAAGGCCACCCTGCCTGCAGAGAGGGCAGATCTGCACAAACAAAGCCCTGTTGCCTGGAAACGACCGGTTGCTACAGCAGCGCAAGTCAAGACAAAGATGCTCAGGAGAGCGGCAGCGATGGTGCTCAGTGTCTAGTGCGCTTCCAAAGGGCCCATTTGGAGCTGCGCTGGGAGCCTGTAAGAATGACTTGACTTTATTACTGTCATCTAAACACATGCAGTACTCCATCCATGTGTGGGAGGGATTCTTAAGTCACTGATTTATGATTTATTATATTATATACTGATTTATTTTTTTTGTAACATTATACATTTATTCACTGTTTTCATTCACTTTTTAAATGCGGTTCTTCCAGACTTTCTATTCATCAAATATTCCTGAAAAATTTATCAGTAATGGAGTAATGGATGCTGACAATTCAGCTTTGCCATCACAGGATTAAATTAAATTTTAAAATGTATATAAAAAGAAAATAGCTACTTAAAGCTGTTCTTACTGTATTTTTCATCCAATTAATGCAAAAAAAAAAAAAAAAAAAAAAAATCTTACCAACCTCAAACTCCTAAACACATATACATACATAATTCATAATTACTGACACAAAGCAATAATATAGACAATATATAAAGACAATTATGGCACTTTTCCTCACAATGTCATGTCATGTGTTTATTTTACCACACATACTGCTCTGACTAGTGATATTAACAAAGTGCATTAACAAACACAATCGAAACAACCTGACGTTCATCCGATAAGACCATATAATTAAGCAGCCATGTCATAAATACCCTAAATGTCATGTACCCTTGTTGCCCAAAGATGGCCCCCCTCATACTTTAACATACTGCTGTGATTATATAAATATTGCATTATCTATCACAAACCCTGGCACTTGCGAACCAAATTCAGTTGTTCTGTAAAAGAAAAAATCCTGTCACAAAGAAAAATACTTAGTTACTTAATACATAAATAGCAGCACCCAACGTTTACATCTGAGCCTTTTAGGTGTTAATTACTATTTGTGCCATGAACATGCTCAAACAGCATTTATCTTGATAAAACTGGAGCAAATTAGCACACAGTACAAAGAAGATGAGTATAATTCTATTTAATTGGTTAGTTTTGTGAGAGATGATGTATAAAGGACGTGTGTGCTGAAAGCTCTGTGTGATTAGCAGAACAATATTTGTTCACAGATGTTGATTTTTTTTTTTTTAAATAAAATCTAGGTATGGACTTTTTGCAGATATACATGACTATTGTTGGTAAGATTTATAAATGCTTTTTAAAAAAAATATATATATATTCTCACCAAAACTGCATTTATTTAATAAAAAACAGTAATATTTTGAAATATTATTACAATATGAAATCATTTATTCCTGTGATGGCAAAGCTAAATTATCTGCAGCCATTACGCCAGCCTTCAGTGTCACTTGATCATTCAGAAATCATTCCAATATGCTGAGGGGGTGCTCAAGAAAACTGAATTTCTTAATTTAAACTGCTTTAATTTTAAATCAAAACAAAAGCACCTCATATAAGATTTATTTTAGCCTGGAGTCACATTTTAACGCTTGTGAAAATTTTAATCTTTCTTATATTCATTACCCCATTTCACCAAAAACAAACCTGCACTGAAATAATCAAACATATACAGAGTGAGCACTGAGCATGAATATGTAATAAGGTCCATTAAACACTCACATGTGTGGATGAGGTGCTGGTGAACGGGGCGGTCGGAGGCAGTGAGGTGAGAGTGGACATGGAAGTGACTACTGACTGATGAGCAGGTAACTCAGAGTTGGATCCGGACAGAGACCCTCCAAACACCGCACTGGGCAATGGGCAGGCTACATCACTGCTGCTGGGGTACGAACCTGCAGAACAACAGCAATTACAGCAAATGATTAAAGGGAAACAGCACATTTTCAATGATAATCACTTAGCCAAACATTCTCTTTTGGTTCCCACATAGTCAAAAATAACATTGTCTTGTTTATCAGTAGGAGATCTGGCATAGCAGCTGGGGGATGTTAAACAAATCATTAATTACACAATTGCAGGAATTATGCAAGGATTTCAATACCATCATGCCCGACCTTCTCTCAGACAAACTGACCCAGCTCTCCATGCCCACCTCCATCTGTCAGTGGATCACCAGCTTCCTGACAGACAGGCAGCAGCTAGTGAGGCTGGGCAAACTTACAACCAGGACTCTCACGATTAGCACTGGTGCCCCTCAGGGATATGTTCTCTCCCCACTGCTCTTCTCTCTGTATACAAACAAATGCAGTGCAAAAGACCCCTCTGTCAAGCTCCTGAAATTTGCAGATGACACTACCATCATCGGCCTCATCTACAATGGGGAGGAGTCTGGTTAAGGACAGGAGGAAGTTAAAGAGCTGGCTGTCTGGTGCAGTCACAACAACCTGGAGCTCAACACGCTCAAAACAGTGGAGATGATCATGGACTTCAGGAGAAACCCCCTGGACTCCCCCCACCAACAACAATAAACAGAACACTCACAAATAACACATACCAAAAACCCAAAATGCCCAGCAGAGATTATACTTCCTTCGCCAGCTGAGGAAAATCAAACTGCCGAAACAGTTTTACTCGGTAGTCATTGAGTCTGTCTTGTGTTTGTCTATAACTGTCCGGTTTGGTTCAGCTACCAAATTAGATATCCAGAGACTACAACGGACAGTCAGGACTGCTGAGAGGATTACTGGTGCCCCTCTGCCCAGCCTCCAAGACCTTTACACCTCCAGAGTGAGGAAAAGGGCTGAGAAAATCACTTTGGACCCCACACACCCAACCCACTCTCTCTTCGAACTGTTGCCTTCTGTCCGGCACTACAGAGCACCAACCACCAGAACAGACAGGCATAAGAACAGTTTTTTTTTCCCACAGGCTATACTCATCCTGAACAATTAAAAGTTCACAACTACACACTGTCCATCATAACTGAAACATTTATACATAGCATCTGGAAACTGCACATTGTGAACTACATAAACAGTACACTTATAAATAAAATATCTGTACATTCATTTCAACAATTGTGTTTCTTCTCTATATTTCTAATTCTGTATATAGTGCATTATTATTTAATTTTCTATTTTTCTTATATAAGTGTTATATTTCATTTAATCTCTACGGTTTAATTCTATGCATGCGTGCACTATCATGTATGTTTGCCCTATGTGTGTACTTTCTTCTGCACTGGAAGCTCCTGTCGTTGCCATGTCAAATTCCTTGTGTGTGTAAACATACTTGGTAATAAAGCTCTTTCTGACTTCTGAGTTCTGAAATCAACGCAGGTTATGACCTGTTATCTAGTGGTAAAAACAAAGTTTTAATAGCTCTAAGGGCAACCTCCGTCCTCCAATATACCTTCACTGGTTATCCATCTATCTTTTCTGCTGCCCCTGAGATGAACTTTGTGGACTTCGAAAGGCCTGTCTGACCAGGCCCTCGTCACAGCAGACTTTGAGAGCGCGCACAAAGCATTTTGGCGTCCTCTCAATATGCACTCTGCATCAGCCTCCCGGTGACCCAGAAAACAGTTCCCTGAATCTGTTGACTCACTATTTCTTCTGTAAAAAAGGGCTTTTCAGGCAGGGCTGGGGAGGAGTGTGGCCCATTCATATTTATGTGGCGATTCATGACATGCACACTGTTTGTTGCTGCTGTTGTTTTATTGATTTTTCCCCCTTTTCTCTCTCCCTACTCCCCTACCACCATCTCAAATAAACCCAGCTGATGGCCCAGGCTGACCCATTGCAGGAACGAGAGAGGCCCCCTTGCCACACAAAGGAATGAATGGCTCGCGGCAGTCTACATTCACTGGTGAAACAAGGAAACATTGTTGGGCGGAGAAGTACCACGTGAAGCATTTACAATACAAAGCTCCAAACTCCACATAGGGCATATGCAATAGAGAAAAGAATCTTGGATATCACTGTGTCACGGTATTCCATTTAATCACAATTGGTTTTAGTTTTGGCAGATTTGTGAATACCAACGGCTACCTTGGCTCATTAATGATTAGATTAATCTTTAAATCATTGTGTTGATCTGGTAATCTGGTTAATAATTAAAATTTTAGGAAAGGTCAACCAACGGAGCATTTGATTAGAGGTTACAAGATATGAGCGACCAAACAAAGCAAGGACAAAGATCCTGTTATCTGGTGCTGATCGAACCAGCCCGATCGATCAGGACTTAACATCTCCTCCTGAAACCCCCCTTTATCAAATCAGGGGAAGAGAGGGGAAATTTCAAATTAGATTAGCCAGCATTTCAAGTCAAACCCCTGTCTCCTCTCTCAGCAGAAAATCCATGCAAGTTCAGAGGGAGGTTAATGACGAGGCTCAGAGCCTGATAAAGATCCTCAGCGCTTTCTTTACAGATGAAGAGAAGAAAGCAGGGACTGATTCGAGGTATTGTTGCACGCTGGCAGAACATATTTAGGCCTTTGACGTGGCAGATGTTTTTAATTTAAATGTGGTATCTTGAGCAGTTATCAATGTCTTGAAGTGTTTTGCGTTGGGTTACTAGCTTCAAGATATGTTCTATCACAAGCAAACAGTCGGGGTTGACGTCTCTAAAGCATGCAGACTGAAAGCGAGGATAAGTTAAAGTGCATGGCTTCAGTTAATGCAGCAAATGCATGCACTGCTCAGGATGGTTCCATAGTTTCACCCTGAGTAATAAATCCAGGGACAAAGGGATAGTTCATCCAAAAATGAAAATTCTGTCATCATTTGTATTAGGTTGTTCCAAACCAGTGTGACTTTCTTCAGTGGAACATAAAATATATTCTGAAAAACGTCTCAATGTTTTGTGTCCATGTAAAATTCAGTGGTGTCCAAATGTTGACTTTCAGTGGGTGGATAAAAATAATGGTTCAAACATTCTTCAAAATCAGCTTGTTCAAAAAGCAATAGAAAATCATACAGTGTAACATGTTTTTGCATATTAAAATGCAAGACGCAGGGCAATAAAAGGGAAAATGCAAGGTCTCGAGATGTTTTAAAAAACGTTTAATTTATTTTAACTTGAGCCCCATATTTTAAAGTGCTAGACTATTATTATTATTATTAAGGCTGGAATACACTACACAACTTTTACCCCAATTTTCTCCACTGATAAACCAAAAAGAGCTGGGAGCCATTGAGGGAGGGTGAAACAGATAGATGAGGTGGGGCACTCTGCCGTAGCCCTGCATTAGCCATGGCTAAATATTTACAGTCCAGCCAAATGCCAGGAACAGGTGAGGGCAGCAATGGGTGGGAGCACAAACAAACAAAAAACCCATATGGCCTTGAGAGAAGGGATAGGGCAATAGTGAGATTCTACATAATAGGAATGACAGAGAAAAAGATACACCAGAGTATTCAAGTTCTAATCAGAAGGAAAGGAACTAAAAAAAAAACTAAATGGATGGATGGTTGCCAAGCAACAGGGCAGCGCCACAGATAAGGCCCCTTTAACATTAAAGCTGCCATGCGTACGCAGAGCACTTATGTCAATGGCAAGATTTAGCAGGTGAGAGAGAGAGAGGAAGTGCCTGCAAATGAGTGAGAAAGAAGGTGTGACCATGTATTTAGGCGTTCTGGCTCCAGCTCATTGAGTGGGAAGGCCAGTAGGGGTCAGGGCATTTCTACACACCATCTCAAGCTGTCTCACTCTATATCCCAAGAGAAGACAACATCAGGGAGGAACAAATAAAATTTTAACTAATTGCCTGTTACGGGCTCTTTCCCTCCTCCAGCTCCCTTGGGCTCAACAGGTTAATGTGCATCTCTATGGAGATCCAGCGGGCCACTCTAAGCTCTCAATCAGGTAGGAATGAGGAAGCACTTTAGAGAGCACCTCCATCCACTTTTACCCTAATGAGCTTCAGCACAGACCAAAACAACATCATGCTGGTTCCCAGGCCTCTCTTCGAGAAGAGCAGACCTCAAATGGATTTCTTTTCTTTTCTTTTTTTTAATAAACAGAGATGGAAAAAATGCGTTTCAGGGAAAGATTAAGATGAATCACATGAATTGAACTGCATGCGATATTGAAAAGACCTTCCATGTGTAATTCCTGAAAAATAATTATCTCAGATAGACCAAAACATGCCAATTTATAATAGTCTATGTTTTAAGGCTTCTGTGCACATTTATGAATAAGAGTCCATGAAAAAACTGCAAAGGTAAAAGAGCGAGATACAGAAAGAAAGCCGGGAAATATTAGGAGAGAACTTTTAGATTTATGAGTATGTAACGTATTAAAAAAGAAAATCATGGTAGATGTCACATGTAATTTGAAAGGAATGAAAATGAGGATGTGGAAGAGTTATTTCATTTGAAAAAGTTCTTTTTTTTTTTTTTTTAGATTTCATCACCACAAAAAAACACAAGGAAGAAATGTATCCATCTAAGCGCAAAATTCCTGGGGATTTAAACTCTTGAAATCTGGTAAACATTAAAACCTGTCAATGCAAGATAACAGAAATGTCAAGGGGAAAAAAATTATAATTTCAGGATAAATAACCAGCAAGACAATATCATAGATGCCTATGCTTAATTGTGAGAAGCAGAAATTGTGTAATCATGCAGCTCTAAATCATTCTAATGCCCTTTCATTGTTATAGTCCATAACATGAAAATAGATATTATTTTACTGTGATTTTGATTATATGTGCATCCCTGGTGTGCACAGA
This sequence comes from Cyprinus carpio, assembly GCF_018340385.1. NCBI lineage: Eukaryota > Metazoa > Chordata > Actinopteri > Cypriniformes > Cyprinidae > Cyprinus > Cyprinus carpio. Next base: position 13,616,474 of record NC_056595.1, on the reverse strand, counting down.
TGAATAATTCACAATAAAAAGGGTACATTTTAATTCCATGTTGACTAAGATTGTAAAACAAGCTAAATATGGATGGCATCTGCCCTGACTAAGATGTATTTTGGATTGTACAGTACATATTTTTCTCTGCTCACCTGGTCCAGCAGGTGGGGAGCTGACAGTCATACCCTGTAAGTTTCCATTCCTGAGGAGGGATGGGGACTTCTGAATCCCCAGACTGCTGCTACCAGCACCCACTGCTCCCCCACCTCCTGTACTGCTGACTGCACTCCCGCGGCAGGCCATGGTGCTCATAGAGGATGGCGAGGGGGAAGTGGATGAGGGCATTGTGGACCCGTGCTCTCCCGTATCAGTGGTTTTACTGTCCTGGGTGGTGAAGCACGGTCCATACCGGTTCCTCCAGTTCCCTCGCTTCTTCTTCTTCACACCATCCTCGCCAGTAGATGAAGACGATGTCGCAGAAGAAGAGGATGAGGAGGGCTGGGGTCTTTTGTAGCCTGCCGAAGCCAGGCCTCCAAGCTCTCCGGCTGGGTGACAGTTTTCGTAATGCTTGCTTGAGCTGGAGCTTTGGGGGATGGTTATCATGCTGAAGGTGTTGAGAGCCACCATGCCTTCAGAGGCTGCACTTTCTGCACCACCCTTCACGTGGCAACGGCTAAAGGATGGAGGTGTGTACGAGTCACCGGCTCTTAGGCTGGGATCAGAGAAGCTGAGGAAATCAGATGTGGGTGGAACCACAGACCCACTAGTGACTGATTTACTGCTGCTGTTGCCTAATAAAAGACCTGAGAGAGAAAGGAAGACATAAAGAAGAAAGCACACCTTAATATCACAACCACAATGACAGAGAGACAGCATAAACCAACAGAGAGGTGGCATGTGGTCATAAAACTAAGACCTTTTTGCAGCCACAATGTTTTAAATAAACAGAAACACAGCACAGCTGGAGCACCGCACTGGACATCTTTACTAAGAGCTTGTAATACTGTAGCACAAAAAAATGTTTGCTATATTATACGTTATCATCAAAAATATCTGTTTGTTTTTTTATTTTGAAATGTGATTTATTCTTGTGATGGCAAAGCTTTTCAGTCATTACTTTTACTTACATGATCCTTCACAAATCATTTTAAAATACAAATTTGGTGCTCAAGAAACATTCCTTATTATAAATGCTGAAAAAGGTTGTGATGCTTAATATGTTTGTTAAATCCATGATGCATATTTTCAAGATTTTTTGATGACTAGAAAGTTCAAAAGATCAGCATGTATTTAAAATAGAAACCTTTTAGAACATTAAAAACGTATTTACTTTTAAATAATATAATGCATCCTTGCTGAATAAAAGTACTAATATCTTTTTAAAAATCTGACTGTTTGAATGGTAATGTACTTTACCAATTTCAAGTATTTTGTGAATAACTAATTTAGTTATCCAAAATAAATACCAAAAAACCCTCCCAAAATGTGGAATGACTTTTTTCATGATCTATTAATTTATTTAAAAATATATTGACTTGACTTCATCTATTTAATAAGCAAAAACATTTTTGAAAATAACGATTAAGATATGTACTATTACATGTAAGGTGTAAGGAAAATTTTACTTGGTCACACCACATGAAATTAAATGTATATTTTTTCAAAACTATATTAAACCAATATGTATACAAACAGTTTTAAGAACTCAGCATGTTTTAAATTCAATTTGGAAAAGATTCTCCCTTTTCTTATCAAGGACCCTCTTATTTATCATCAAAAATGAATACAATTTAAAATGATTTTCTACTAAAAAAAAAACTAAAAAGACTGGCTAAAACTCCACAAAACCAGAAAATAACCTACAGAACCTGAAATCAGGCAATGCCAACATCTCCCACGCCTAGGTGGGCCAGTCAAACTTTCGGGAAGCCAAACAATCAGGTATGTAGCCAGGCAAGAAGGGTGACCCAGATTTAGGTGTTCAGGCAAGGACTTGTCTTTAACCAAAGCCAGAGGAACTCCGACGTGCATGTTTTTACAGCTGTGGCAGGAGGCTGCTGAGGCTTTAACTTCCCAATTTTACTACGCAGTCTATCCCTTGAGCCTCCTGCTAACATTAAAACATGCACAGAGCTTGCATGCCAGTTAACACATCTCGAAGATAAAGCAGTGTCACACAAACAGCTGCCACAACCAACAGATAACTAGCAGCATTCTGTATTCTTTCCAAAACACATCCATGAAGTTCTGCTATATCTTATCGCTGGATCCTAGATTAAACACTGCTATAAATGCACTGTCATTTCTCTCTAAAGACAAGCTAAAAATGTGTGAAAAGAGAGCTGAATTTAAGCAAGTGACCCAGAGATCAACCTAAACCCTGTCTGGAAGAATATTAGATTTGATCTGCCTTTCTTATATCAACAACAACGACAAGATAATTCACAAATTCGGCCTTATAAACAGCTTTACATATTACTACTGCTCTCTGTGGTCAAACAAGATTGCTGATATTACAATCTCTCAAATACTTGTAATTTTACATCAGGGCAGCATAACAGAACAGTCGTGTGGCTTACCGACCCTGGGTCTGTGTCGGGTGTTGTCACAACAGCCCAGACAATATCACAAACTCCCAGGCAGAAGATTAAACTCCATAGTTAATCACCACCATCTTTTGATCTCATTGCGCTCTGCTGAGAAAACACTGTGTTGTTTCTTCTTCCAGGGTTCCTTGAAGTTTCCCTTTAACTCCTGCGATGAGGCCCCTGCCGTACTTTGACACATTAATGATTAGTCTAAATTTTCCAGACGTGACCTCTGCTTCAATCCCTCTATCACGGCTTGATAGCAGAAAGGAAGGGAACATGCTTCTCCTCTGACTCCCAAACTTCCCTCATAACACACATAAACACACTCTCACACACACACACACACACACAGGAGGCGCCACCCACAACCCAAACGGCTCTGAAAGACTCGCCGCTCCACATTGCAGCGGCAGCCAGTCAGACGACAGTCTTATCACACACACACACTAAGTTTATGTCTTCTGGCTTCCATCCAGCTCTGTCACAACAGACTCACTCAAATGTCACACACAGGAAGTCGACACAAGGCTTAAATCTGGCAGTTCAATTTGGGAACATGCTAATTCATTTCTGAAGTGAAAGTGAAGTTGGTATGTTTGGACGTCTCACCTTGCTGAAAAGGACTGGTTGAGGAGGGAGCTGTGGATGATGTCGCTGTGGTGACCACAGGGCTGTGGGGTTTGCCCGGCACTGACTTGCGGCCCCTGGAGCCAGAATTTGAGCTGGTGCTGTGACTGCTGGACTTCTTGCTTTTGCCATCTGAGCTCTTGCCATCAGAGGAGCTGCCGTCCTTGGAGCTGGAACTGGAGTGAGACGGAACTTCCTGGAAGTTGGCATTAGTGAAACGACCTCCGCTGTCATCCAGACGCTTCTGAGTGGAGGAAATGGAGGAGACACTTCCGCCACTGCTGCTGTTGTAGCTCTGTGGCCAAGAAGGGAAATGCACATATGGACAAAAATGCTTGTACTTTTTGTAAAATACTCTAGTAACAAAAATGTCAAGACAAAAATGAATAAAATACAAAATAAACTAAATAATAAAACATTTATTTTATTTTGTTTAGGTGATCTGCAAACTACACACGATATTTAAAGGAACAGGACACCTTTATATGAGCTGCAGCCAGTGCTGGGAAGTAACTGATTACATGTAAACATATATAAGAGCTGGGAAGTAACTGATTACATGTAATCCGGATTACGTAATCAGATTCCAAAACTTACGTGCTTGTAATTGGATTAAAGTACATTTTAAAATATTTTGAATCAGACTACAGTTACTTTTTTATTGATTACATGATTACATATTATTCCCACAACAGCAATACATTATTCATAATTTATTGATTCTCCCTAATTCCTCTTTCATCTTATAAATGTTCCTTTCTAAAATAGCCGACTGCTTACATACACTCAGAAAGTCTTCCAGTTTTGTGGACATTCACACAAAGACCAGTCAATACAGCTGGCTACACAGCATTTGATTTAAAATAATCTGATTTATTCAAATTTATTAAAACCATTTATTATAATTTTACATTTCTATGATTTAATTAATTATTAGCTTTTCATTAAACTCACAAACCCTCTGTAGTTCCTTTACACAGCCCAGTTTGGGAAACCTTGATGTAATGTTTAATTCACTTCATGATTTTAATAACAAAGAATGGAATACATTTTCTTCCTTTGTATTTTATATCAATATGGTACAAGATTATCCTATTCAAATCAATGTGATAAACAAGTTAGGTCAAAAGTAACCAAAAAGTAGCCTGATTATATTACCTGAAATGTGTAATGTAGTGGATTACAATACTAACTACAATTTTTTCATGTAATTTGGAATCAGTAATGGATTACAATTCACAATCAATCCACCCACCAATGAATACAAAAGATGGATAGATGGATAGATATAGATTATAAATAAAAATACACTCATGCATCGATCATAATCTAGCTCACCTTCTCAGAGGTCACCATCAGTGCTGGCACCAAGGAAGGTGACAGTTCCAAAGACTTTTTGTGCTTTGGTTTGTGGCGATCTCTTTCTTTATGTTTCTGTGCAACAACACAAACAACAACATTAAATGAAGATGGTAACACAAACGTTTCAACTAAAGCCAGTAGAGCTTGGGAAGGACTTTAGCCTAAACTGTCATTTTCTGAAACAAAGAGGCAGAAAGATGGGAAACTTAAGAAACAGAGCAATGAAAGTCTCGTTCTGAAAAAGTCAATCGTTTGCAAGCATTCTTCAAACCCAGCAAGGAGAGCCACTTGTGCTGCCCATTAAGATCATCATGTAAAGAAAAAGAAAGGGTTTTTCTGTAGATGGATAAGGTTTCACATTGCAGGCCTGGACCAGAGTCTACTGCAGCTTAATTTACACCCCAGACTAGTGCCGCGCTCCACACAGCTCTATTTGCGCCCGAGAAGCAGGAGCGTGAACAAATTTACACCTCACACTCCAATCGAACACCTCCAAACTCTCGGTTTCTGTTCTTAAGAGTGAGGCTGTAAAAATATGCAGCGATCCTGAACCATTCATAGAGAATATTTACACATTCCCCACTGGAGCTATATACAAACCTCTATCTTTTTCTTAGCCACTTCTGTCATCTTCCAGCCATTGTCTCAGTTAGAATTGACAATTATTGATAACGGTTTACACTACTTCTCAGTGCAAGTGGCGCTGACAATTCCAAAGGCCCTCAGGCTAAAGTTTTTCAATGAAAATGAAAATGAGCTTGCGCTTCCTCTACGCCATTTACAATTTTCCTGCATATACTCTTTTAAATGCCATTTTCTTAAAACAGGAAAATCATACAAACTTGAAATGAAGGTTTTGAATAAGCACCCTGGGAATTTTTTTAAGTGGGTGGAAACAGATTGTATTATTAAATAATAAACAATACTAATTATCATCATCAACAAACAAAACAAAAAAACACCATTTTTTTTATTATTAAAAAAAATCAAAATATTAAAAATTTGCTCATGCTCTAAATCACAACACATTATTAAAAAAAACAACACAAACCAGTTTGCAAAGGCAAGACTTCAAGTAATTAACATTGACAGGTGTTGACAGGGCAGGTGTTATTGTGAGAAAATAATAATAATAATGTCACTACTTGGCTTTGTTTATGAATGGAAAAAAGAAAAATACACAGCATAACAGTCATCTTATTAACATCAGATAAATAAATTGAAACCGTCTAGATATGCAGACCCTTACGTAATGACAAAACTAAGGTATGAACTGCTGTTTACTGGTCTAATTAAAATTCTGACACAAACATCTTGCAAGAGTTTGACATAAGACGACAGCCATCTTAATTATGCAAAGATGAATAGTTCAGGCAGAGGACACTGCAAAAGAGAGAGAACAAAAAGCCAAGACATTTATCATAATTCATCAGTGAAATGTAACAAATCTCTTTCAGGATGAACAAAGAAACGACTCCCGAGGCTTCGGGCTAAGTATTAAAATTCAACTAAGGAAATTAATAAATATAACAAATCTTCGAATAAAAAAAAAAAAGTTTAAATACAAAAGACAAAAACTAATCATCCAGAAAACAAAGCTAAAATGCCAAACAGATCAGAATTTAAGATACGTGAAGAGGAAGAGAGATTTTATTTCCAGATGCCACTCTGGACGGCCTCTCGGAGCACATCTGAACTAGCTGCAAATTGAGAAGCTTTTAGCCTCTTATTGTTGTTTGGCCCTGGGGTTTGGAATTAGCTAGGTATACATCTGAGCCCCCCGACCTTTGACCTGGGAATGTGGAGTAGGGGGGATGGGCCCCCTTTGCTAATGCAAATCAGGCGCCATAACAATAGTCATGGCAGAGCACAGAGCACTCCACAACACGATCTTCAAGAATACGGCTCCAACCAGAATCACTGTTCAAGCCCTCTCAATGCCGAATAAGTTAAATATCAGAATAATTCTGGGAGAAACGACTTAAAATGGCATCTCATATTTAATCTTTTGCTGACCTAGATTACACAGGCTGCGCAGTCTGTCTTTGAGCAGCTTAACAGAGCACCATCCACTCCATTTTGGCATGCATTTCCAATGCAAACTCATTCAAACCAATTCAAATAATTAGTGAATTTGTGTCAAATAACCAACAACCTTGATGCCTGACCTCCACTCCCCACTGTAAATGCACTGCAATGCATTGTGAGCTTGCAGATTTACTTTTAAATACATTTCCTTAAATGCAGTCTAATACTTGCTTCATATTACATTAAAGTGATTCATAATAACTGAAATTGTTTTAATTGTTTTGTTACACAAAATACAATAGCAAAATAATATTTAAAAAATACATATATGAAAACAAAAAAAATGCATGTGTGATTCCACACTTTACAATTAAATTGTAACTTTCTATGTAAATTGGTAAGCTTGCAGAATAGCAAAAATAAAAAAAATCATGTTTCAGAAGAATTTACATTTTTTAAATTTCAAGGGGATAAAAAAAATCCTTTAATTAAAAAATATCACCACTAGAAAATAACTTAAGCAGAATTATTAAATAAAGAAGACAAAAAAGTTTCAGAACAGTCATTAAGACATATATTAAACATATGAAAATAAATGTAAATTCTTCCAACAAACATCAAAAACGGAAAAAAAATAAAAATAAAATACGACGAAACATTTAAAGAAATGTTAAATCCACACAGAGCCATTTTAAAGACCCGGTTCGCATAGAAATAAGGCAAGCTATCGCTGATTAAGACTGCTGCACAGAGGCTGCGCGTTCGAAAATATGTGGGAGCTGCTAGGGACAGGCAGAAAATTATCAATGACGATGGATAGATGTGACGAGCTCCTCCGCACATTTCACACTATGAGGTCTGCTGGATTAGTATTTCAGATACCCCCGTTATTACAGTAAGAAGAAAAAAATACAGACAGAGGCACAATCAAACATTTTTTCCACACAGTACAGATCATCTTCTGCCATTACGTACACATTTATTGATATGAGGCCATGTTACAGGGCATATACTTAATTTAATTAGATGTGAAGGCGAACAGGGCTAATAATGCTACACGTTTCATTCAGTATGGCTGTGTATAGAAAATTAGTGGAACAAATGACTACACTACCTATCAATACTGGTTAAATGTACTTTGTGGAACTAATGGCCATGACGGATGCTTTTCTATGAATACAGCACTCTTTATGTTGATAATTTGTGGCAGCACCAAAATACTAATCACTTAGAGTGATAAAAGGCACTCTTCTCCCACCCGTGGCTTTAAAAGCTTTGTGGGATATGAAAAGTGTGCGTGAGTTTTGGTTTTGTGCGTTTACCTCATAGTCTGAAGTCGTGAGGAGGGGGGCATCAATCACACATGGCAGGAAGTGAGGTAGATTTGGAGGCTGCCTTACCTTCTTTTCCTTGTCATGGTGCTTATCCAAAGAGTGAATGGAAGAATCACTTAAGCTTTGAGCCCTACTACCACGGCCTTTGCTCCTTCTCTAAAAGGTGAAAGAGGAACTTCGAGTTACATTTAAAGTCTAAATTTTTTTTCTGTTTCCTACTTCTCTCCTTTTTAGCAACAATGAAAATAGCCCTTACTGAGACAAAAACAATAACGGAAAAAGAAGGAAAAACACATTGTCTTGATAACCAATCAGGATATTTTTCTATTTTGGGAAGCTACTCTGTCAAAAAGCTACTTGCATTAGAATATTTCGGGTGGTTTGTTTATTTTAATGGTATGGCAGCATCCAAGGCTATTTTACCTACAGGAATATAGTTTGGGAAAGCCACAGTACACTTTTACACTTTCAATTGTATTTGATTTTTCCATTTTAAAAAAATAAAACCAACAATATTCTCTTACCAACAGGAACAGCTGATCTCATATAAACGGCTGATATATAAAAATGTTCCATTACACATGAAATCAGCATTCAAACTGACCAACTCTACATATATTCTCACAACACAATTTCAATTCTTCCTAATATTTTTCTCCATTTATTTAAAAATAATCTTAGTAAAATATGCCTCATTTCTTTTGAAGTCAACGGTCTCTAATGCTGCTATTGTCAACAAATGCCACATAATAGCCTCACAGAATGGTCTTTGTTTACCAGCAGTCCACTGAAACAAAGGCCTACATGGAAAAGTCAGAGGTTAGTATCCAGCTACTGAACTATTAAACCAAGAGACTGTGCTGATGCTGTCAGTCCATTAACATGGTGACAGGGAGACATGGTACATCCTGCAGAAATGGATGACAACAAACAAAACAAGCAATGTGCTGTCCCTTTATTCTGATAAAAACAAAACAAAAAAACAGTAGATGACAAAAAAAGTTCATTTATATATCATTATATTTATATAAATGAACACTACCGTTTAAAAGCTTGTAACCATTTAAACTGTTCAAATGTTTAAGAAGCCTCTTTATTTGATCAAACACAGTAAAAACATTAATACTGTGAAATACTATTACAATTTAATATTACTTTATTCCATTTAGTATATCTTCAAATGTAATTTACTCCTGTAATGGCAAAGCTATTCAATTTTCTTCAGGGTCGCATGATTCTTCAGAAATTATTCTAATACTCTGAGATTTGGTGCTCAAGAAACATTTTTGTGCCAAACTGTAATATTGTTTCAGCCAGCATTTTTTTTTTTTTTTGATGAATAGAAAGTAATAAAGCAGAATTTCTTTGAAATAGAAAGAGTCTTTACTGTCATTTTTGATCAATTAAAAAAACAACAACTTTTGAACGGTATTGTGTTTTTATAAAAAAAAAATTATCAATTATAGAAAAATATACTCATATATCTGAGCCAAAAATGATGCTAAAAAGTCCAAATAAAAATATGGAAAAAAAAAACAAAAAAACAACAACTGTAAAATATGAATGAATACATAAAATCACAACACAAGAAAAAAATGCATGAAATACCCCAGCATCTATCAAAGTGATCATAAATGCCGGAAAGAAATAAAACGGTGTATACATAAATAAACAACACAATCCCTCCATCCTCAACTCATTACAATCCCCAATGAGAACATTACAAAGCGCCGGCCCTGCCTCCAGCCCCTCACTCAGAAGACCTGTAGAGGACTAGCAGTATCTGAGAAGCCTTTGTTGAGTCAGAGGACACACACACACACACACACACACACACACACACACACACACACACACACACACAGCACAAATCTGAGAAGCAGCAGGGGGCTGTGGCTCTAAAGCTCAGCGTAGCTCTAGGGCTGGAGTGGGTAAAACCCCTTGTCACACATACACACACGCACGCACGCACAAATGCCCAAATCTACAAGTACACTGATGACCAAGCGAAGCTGGACAGAAAACCACAGGCCATTATGCTGTCACCGAGAGCTGGGCAGCCTGTGTATCTCTCTGAAACCTTAGCCCCTCTTTTTCTGAGAGGGGTATTAAGACAGAGTGAAGGGGCAAATGCAGGAAAGGGGGGTGGGGGTGATGGGAAGGAGAGGAAAGGAGAACCACAGACAAAGATCCAGTGAGTTGCTGTTGATTGTCAGCGAGATTAAGGGGTTAAAGGGTTTGAGGGCGATCGAGGTGGGGACGGCAGAGGCCACTGGGGGTGGACGGAGGGACTTATGCCACAGCTCAGCTTTCAGCAGCTGTAATTGGACCAGGAGTGCGAGACATTTGAGAAATGAGAGATATTCCAGATGAGGGAGTGTCTTTTTCGAAAGCCTGGTGCGTTCACGTTGGATTCTGAATGTGCAATAACAGCTTAAACTATGATGACATGGTTACAGTGATGTGATCGAGTCATGGTTCAGGTACTGGCAAATGTAAAAATCAGTAGTTTGAGTTCATCGGAAATGCATTAGAGACATGATGTATACCTCGGTATATGAAGCACTAATGACAAAATACACAAACTATGACCATCAAATACTAACTCAGTAGTAAAGCACGTCATTTATGGGAAAAACACCATATACACTCATGTTCTGAGGAGTCTGGGATCTGTAAGGATTTTTGAAATAAAGGATGCATTTATTTAATCAAAACACAGTAAAAACAGTAAAAGTGAAAAATTATTACAATTTCATATAATTGCCATCTATTTTCATGTATTTTAACATATAACTTATTCTTGTGATGCAAAGCTGAATTTTTAGAAGCCATTACTCAGTATTCAGTGCATCATGACCTTTCAGAAATCTTTCTAATGAGCTGATTTGGTTCTCAAGAAACATTTCTTATTATTAATTACAGCTGAAAAGTTGTGCTGCTTAATATTTTTATGGAAAGCATATAGCTTTTTTTCAAGATTCTTTCAGGACTGTTACATTTGATTAATTGAATGCACCCTTGCTGAATAGAAGTGTACTTTATTTAAACTAAGAATCATACTGACCCCAAACTTTTGAACAATAGAGCATCTATATGCATCTGCACATCTTGTGAAAACCACAAGATACTATACATATTATACATTCTACACATATATGGTACTGCAACTTTTTTTAATATATATTCAGCCTGGACATCATTAACTCCTTAATTTAAAATGACAGAATTTCTCTAATGTCATCAATCAAAAGCATAAAAGCTGTGGGATCCATACCAGCGGGGCTTTGTGCCAGGGTGTTATAATTAGTACAGTATGGTTTAAAAAAAAGCAGATTCTTACCAGTTTGCTGTAATGGTACTTGCAGTATCCACAGTATTTCACATTATCAGCATCTGAGCCCTGTTCTTCACACAACAACCCAGCAAACTGAGCGCTATATTCAAAGACAGAGAAAAGGCAACTTTAGAAAGATTGTACACAATACATATAAAAAATTAGTAATATTTAAACTATTTTTACATGAACTAAAGCAATTATTATATCAGTTTCAATAAATTACAGAGAAGTCTGTTGCATTTAACATGTCTTCCTATCCATTTAACTGATGCCATTATTAAGGACATTAACATGCTAACGAAGACGTATAGCTGGAATATTAGGGCTTTGCAACTCACCATGTAACATGAAAGGCTTGTCGGCAGCCATGTTTGTTGCATGTCATGCAGGCTCCAGTAGCAGCTTTGCTCTCTCGGCCCTGTTCCCAACACAAGAAACAAAAAAAAACAAAAAAAAAAACAAAAAAAACCACTCACAAAATTGACACTACACAAAATCAGTTATTATGGTGTACATATATAATGCATTGTAGCATGAAGGCTCTACCAATTTAACAAGTCTTTCAGAAGCCGCTCTTCCCAGCGCCTCGATTATTAGGCAAGTGATAACCATGCCATTTTAAATTGGCTCACAGTGAGGACTCAATTACCAACAGAGGCGAATCTATTTTATCCCAGATTTTAAACCTACTATTTCAAGCATGAGATTAAACTTGGCTCCTTAGTCCTGCAAGTCATCAGACACACCACTGAATCCAAATCATATAACACTAACTGATTGTATTATACTTATCTACTGCATTGAAGGGCATCCATAGAAAACAAAACATAATTAGGTTTTCAAATGAAAAATGAAAGAATGGTGTCATGATGGCATATCCCATTAGTACTTGATTGAACATTGTTTTCTTTCCCCTCACGGTTGAGCGAAAAAGTTTTAAGCTAACATCTAAACATTTGGACATTGCAATTATTCTTGAGTTACAGTGATGCACAGGAATCCAACCGGCAGTAATAAAAACCTTCACCTGCAAGTATTTAATGTACAAATTTATTATTCACTCAATTAAATATTAACAATTAACAATTTACATGACTTTTAATACTTTTTCAGGCTTGGAAATGACAACTTAAAAAATTCTGATATTTGAGGATATCCATTAATAAATAAATTTGGTTGGTTCTTTTCATTTCAGACCGTAAGTGTAAATTCCCATAACATGGATCTGAGTTTTCTTTCATTCAGCTTTGGTGCAGAATTAATGGCAACATAATATGTTTATCTAAGACTGATACATGTAGCTCTTGGTCCCTTAAGAAAACACATTCACAGTATAAATCTAAACTCCTTACACGCATACTGTTTACACTGTTGAGCTGATTTATGAGGCTCTTAGTTTGAGCCTTTGCTTTCCTATTGATATCCAGGCTATCAGTGTGTGTCTTTCAGTGGACAGGGAACTTACCTTATTATAACGTTCATGAGGGACAGACTGAAGCACAATGGGCTCCATGGTGGATACGTTGGCGAACTCAACTTCTGGGATGTAAAGAGCACAAACCACATGGGCCCAACCTAAACAAGACACATGACCAGTAGATGATAAATAAAGAAGCTAAGACTGAATTATTCCTTTATTTCTTTGCAAACTTGCTGTGAACATGGAACTGGGTTTAACAGCATAAAATCTAAGCAAAAAAAAAAAAAATAAATGCATAAGCAAAACATTTTTTTTTTAAATAATAATTTTACAAATTAAATTTGTGGCAAATTTTTTTTTTTTTAATAAATACAAATTAATTTTACAAATTAAATTATATTGTAACTGTTGTTTTTAGTTAAAATGTGTGTGTGTGTGTGTATGTGTGTTGTGTTGTGTGTGTGTGTGTGTGTGTGTGTGTGTGTGTATATATATATTATTTATTATATATAATTAAGATATAGTTATAAAACACACGGATAATGCCTCAATTATAGAGGTACTTACAAATTACATTTATATTTTCTGTCTTTTTGTTTTTAAATTTATTCGAGACCATGGTCATTTGTTTGCTCATAGTCATGCACATGGGGCACGCCTGGCTTCCTCCACAGTGTAAAAAAAAAAAAAAAAGCCACTTATTAAAGCATGTGGGCTGAGTGTGACCGCAAAGACGAAATACCCAGGACTGGAAGAGGCAGAAGCATATTCTCTCCTGCCTAGCGTCTAGACCAAGTGTTGAACCATAGTGTGTCAGTCACAAGCACACTACACAAATATTATTTCATAATTTCAGGCTACTACTAAACTTTTTCTCCCACATTAGATGCCTTTTACCACAAAACCCCCAAACTGCAAGGATTTCGATTTAATGACCATATTCTGTGATATGTTTGTCAGAAGAGAGCAGATGCTATTGATATCAAGTTGAAATTAATCAAATGAGTTCTGTTTATCCAGTGTAAGGGCACAATAACAGGCCTAAACTTAAAGGTGAACCCATGAACTGTCTTTGACCCCAGCCTAAAGGGATAGGGAGGTGGGTTTTGTTGTTTTGAAGTCCCTCCAAGAATCCAGCAGAAGCCTATAAAAACAGGCAATAAAACCCAAGCACACCCCAAAGAACTTCTAAACTCCTTAGACAGAAGGGTGGCACACTTAAAAAGAAAATGATTTGCCAAAATTGTCTTTAGCTGAGCATTAAGTACTCAAATAATCTTGCTCTTCATATTCTAGTTAGAAAGAATAACTGAAAATCTTTGGACTAAAGCAACAATTAAAAAAAACTGAAAGGATCAACCAGGAAGGCTGCTCTATGAACTCTTCCATGTGTTCCATGTGAGGGAGAGGGATGCATTTTTTCAATTTTGATTTTCCTTGCATGTGTTTCAACACATGTTGTTAGGCCAGATATATTCCCTGTTTTCATTTGGGATTTTTCTCGTGTTTGCAAAACTTAGCAGAAGTAACACCTGTAAAAACCTCTCCATGTGCCGGTCTGGTCATTGCTGCGGAGTTTCACTCTTCAGTTGGCCGAAATGTATAGATATCTTAAAAGCAAATCACAAACACCTACATCTCACTTCTGGGATCACTGCTGGTCCAAACAAATACTTTCTAAAATTTATGTTTCAGAAATCTTCACTCCTACTCATAAATAACGACAAAACGTGGAATGTATATCTTAAAGACTTAAAGACAAAAGGTTTCACAAATTTAGAGCAAAAAGGGATGAAAAGGTCTGAAACATTTAAACCATAAGCCTGGGGCAATGATGTTTCCCTCATGGCCGTTAAACAGCTCACCACCCCTAAAGATGGGGCATGGTCCCGCAGCTGTGTCCCATGCCGTGTTTACAGTCTCTAAGCTGCCCTTGGCGTGAACCCGGAACATGAAGAAGAGGAGACTCCTCTCAGCCCCACAATGACCCCGCTGAGACCGCCCACCCATAAAAACAAGGTGAGAGAGATAAACATGCACACGCCTAACCCCCTTTGCTTAATTACTTAACAAATAAGCACACAAAATCTGCAAATTAAACTCTTGGTTCATTTAAAAACAGTTAAGGTGCATTTTATAAAAAAGAAATGTTAAAAAATAGGCCTGAACTCAATATTTTCCTGAAACCCAAAATAAATTTAATTTGTTGAGGTGAGACATATGAAGATATTTTTGACTAATTAACAGCTTATTGATGAGATACTGTATTAAACCCTTTTAACAGCAACGTTTTTGTGATAATTAAAACTGCCAGAGGATAGCAGAGAAATACTCCATACAAGAAGAAATCAATGCAATGCGTTGTTTGAAACGACTTTCATTAGAGGTGGAAAAATAGAAAGGTGTCATCCTCAACAGAGCATATGTTCCTCACAAGAGCTTCCAACATTTTATCACCTCAATAAAACTGGGCTGGCTTACCACATTTAAAAACAATGACAATTTTCTTGTTGTGGAGGTAATAATAAATGTCCCACATAATTGTTAAGCCAACAAATGGTTTATTTTTCAAAGATTTTATAAAATATTTTATCTGTTAAACACACTCAACCATAAAAAACTTAAAGCAAAATATAGAGCAGTAGTAAACCGTGCACAGCCCCACATGTGTTACCATTGGCTGCGGTGTCTAACATCCTTTATGCTACTGGCCTATATTTAGCTACAGAGTGACTGCAATCTATTCCTGTCTACAACATTTCGAGTAGGCCTAATGCTAGAGATGTTTTTCCTTAGAACAAGTGCAAAATAAACAGTCAGCATAAAGTTCCATGTCTTACCTCCATTATCTGTTCGTTTCAGTGCTCCGTCTTTGTGGGGACACAGCTCGCACCTCTGTGAAAAAAAGAGAAGTACATGAATCCACACTCCATCCGACCAGCTGCAGACCAGACACAGCTCTGAAGACTTTCAGAAACTCTACTTCTGACATGGACATCAAATTAAAGCAGAGTTTAAGGGTTGGACATCTTTTTTTCCCCCTATACACTAGAGAACAGAGAATCTTGGCAAAACTGTAGACAATAGTTGACTGGAGCAGGAAAACATCCCTGAAGAGCTGCTTCTGTATTCAAGAATAAAATAGGATCTATTCTATTATAGGAGAAAAACAGGTTTAGACAACATTTTTCTGAAACCCTGTGAATATAAGTTGAATTATTGAATAAAGACAGCTAATACCCCTTTTGAACAACAAAAACAATAGAGATGGTTGAAAGTTTCCAAAAGAAATGGGCGCTGACACATGGTCTATTACACAGCATATCATGCATAAACACTATGACATTTCACTATAAAGCCTTGAACAGGGTTAGATATTGGGGCAAAACATTGTGCTTGGAACCATGCCGTTACTTGCCACATACCACTATGTTCAAAGTTTTTAAACTTCTGCTCAGTCTGCTGTCCTCCTCCTCTTTGTTACAGGTGGTGGACAGTCCTCCTTCTTCAGGGGTCTGCCAGCTTGGCTTTCTCCCCCTCCACCCTTTAATCTTTGGGAATGAAGTGGCAGAGCAGGGCACAAATGGGAAAAAATTGGCTTATTTTTAGTAAGCGGAGGAATGAGGACAAATGTAGAAATTTGGTTTCATAACTATGCTTTGGGAATACAAAAAAAGCTTAAAGGGATACTCCACCCTAAAATGAAAATTTTGTCCTCAATCACTTACCCCCATGTTGTTCCAAACCCGTAAAAGCTCCATTCGTCTTTGGAACGCAATTTAAAATATTTTGGATGAAAACCGGGAGGCTTGAGACTGTCCCATAGACTGCCAAGTAAATAACAGTGTCAAGATCCAGAAATGGTATGAAAGTCGTCGTCAGAATACTCCATCTGCCATCAGATGTATAATCTGGGTTATATGAAGAGACGGGAACACTTTGTAAGTGAAGAAAACAAAAATAAAGACTTTATTCAACAATTAGTTTGTCAACAGTCTCCTCTGTGTCTCTCCATATCACCGTATGCTGTGTATGCTCTTCTGTGTCTTCCGAACCACAAGGATGCGCTGTTTTCTTTCAAATCAAAGCTAAATACACGTAGAAACAGTGCATCCTTGTGGAGCGGATGATACAGAAGAGCTTACACAGGATATGGTGATATGGAGAGACACAGAGGAGACTGCTGACAAATGAATTATTGAATGAAGTCGTTACTTTTGTTTTCTTCGCTTACAAAAAGTGTTCCTGTCGCTTCATATAACCCAGATTGCATGTCTGACGGCAGATGGAGTATTCTGAAGACGACTTTCATACCATTTCTGGACCTTGACACTGTCATTTACTTGGCAGTCTATGGGACAGTCTCAAGCCTCCCGGTTTTCATCCAAAATATCTTAAATTGTGTTCCGAAGACGAACGGAGCTTTTACGGGTTTGGAACGACATGGGGGTAAGTGATTAATGACAAAATTCTCATTTTGGGGTGGAGTATGCCTTTAAAGTTTTAAAAATGCTCCAGTAAGAAATCTTTGTGATAATGCAAGCTATGATTTTCACAAATCTTGGCTAGAAGTAGCAAAAAGGCCACAAAAATATTACATGACAAACCTGTGGATAATAGGGAAGTCCTGTTTCTTTTCAGAATGAGAGCAGTTGGCATTGAAAAATGTCTCTAACCTCATAAAAGGCATTATGTGGAATGCCTTGTTTTAGCATATATCCGGATCTTTCAACAAAAATGGGCACATAATGAGTTGTAATACGTTTCCCCTTCTTGAGACTAGGGTTGGGTATCATCGATACATTAAAAAAAGAGCCACAAAACAACAGTTGACATTAAACAGTGCTGTACAAAAAATCTAATTGCATTTTTTCGGGTTAAAATTATGATTTTCAATTTTGAAATGTGATTTTTTAAAAACAAATGAACAACAGCAAAAAAAAAAAACTTCTGTACATGATAATCCACATGATAATACACACTTTTAAAAAAGCATGGATTATGCGTTTAATTTACATTTCTTCTTTCCTATTTTTACCCCAAATAGGATAGAATAAGCATTACTGAGTGCTAGCACACTAGCTGGGTTTCCATCACCCTGTTTTTATGCACATTTGAAGTATCGCATCAGAATCCAGTGATGGAAATGCTGAATTTCGAATAAAAATGCCTTAATTTGAAAAAAAAGTTTTTTACACTCGCTTGGTGGTTTTTGACTTGTGCGAAAAAGGGTTAATGCGAATAATGGGAGATGGAAATGCATTTTGCGAAGAAATTCCTCCAAGCGCATCAAAAAAGTCATGTGACTGCTCTATGGGACGGCAAATCCTGACTAACCAGTGGACTGATCTCGTTCCACAGAATCTGAAATGTTGTCATATGGTCATTCGGAAATGCCCGAGCAAAGTCTGTCATCAAAGTATTTCCATATAATTGCCCCCCAGAACTGTTAAACGACTACCTCCGAAAGCAATGACCGCATTCATTGGGTTTCATCTGCTCGTTCTGAGGTGCAAGTAATTTACTATATAGGAAAACTGTTATATTCAGTAGCTTCTCCTACTTTTCTTAGTGATATATAGTGCCAGTTTATCAGGAAGTGATGATTTTGCTCTCTTTGACTCGTTGGATGGAAACAGTGCTTGTTTGCAAATGTTTTGTGTGATATTCCAATTTTGCTCACAAGTTAAATTCGCAACTTTGGATGGAAACCCAGCTACTGTCGGTTTTATTCATACTCATACCCAGACGGCCCCATAATGCAGAAAGTACAAACATGCATCACAGAAGTAATAAAACTCATGACGTTCCTGGAGATGCCTAATATGGACAAAGGCATCCAGCTATCACTGTAGCTGAGTAAAAAGAAGATAGAAATGCTCTGATGAACAAACATGAGAATAAACACACAACTGTGACAATATATGGTTTATCAGTGTGCTTTCAAGACATCTCAGGTATTTTCATAATAAAAAAGGATATTTATAATCCAATGCTAATTGCTACAGACTTTATTACAGTATAGAAAATTGCCTCACTGTGTGACTTCAGATTGCAAAAGTAAGTTATTAAAAAAAAAAATCAATTGACAAACTGCCAGCTGATGTCCGGCAAGCTGTCAAACACGGTGCATGCCTCTGCTTTCAAGTTTATTTCCTGTGTTTTACCCATTTCACACAATTGTTGTAGATAATGCTGTAGATAAATCACCAGAAGGCAATCTACAACTCAGGCATTTAAGTAGCACCGAACTGAGGCACCGGGTTTCGTTACCCAACCCTAAATTGTGACCCACTATTCTTTGAATCTAAACTGCTACTTATGTTTCATGGCTAACTGACAGCTCACACAAGTCACATGCACAGCCATCAAAATGCTGAGCTCTAAAAGGAAACCGATTTAACTGCCAACACAACTTTGCCTATCCTGACGACTTATGTTTCCTTTACCCCAACCACAATCTTCTATTACTAAATAGCGGAATGGCATTTATTTAAAGCTACAGAATGTTTTAAGAAACAGGGTTATTATTTAGGACACTCTCATTGACTGTAACACATTATAAACATGAAAAAAAAAATATGAAAGTAAAATTTAACATTTCATCTTTTTCATTGTGCTACAAGGATGTTGGATTTAAACTAGGGATGCACCTATGTATTGGCCGCCAATATTTATCGGCCGATTTTTCCTCAATTTACAACCATCGGCATATTGGCTATATAAGGAAAAAGGCCAATATAACAAACCGATGGTTTATTAATTAACTGCGTGAAGGCACTGAGCTGTATAATGTCTGTTGCATAATCCTAGCGCTGGTGTCTGCACTTTAATGCTAATCAAATAACAAAAGACAAAAGATCGCACACTATTCTTGACTAAACTTTTGTAACTTTCATAAGTTTAGCGGAACTCATCTGAATGATGACCAAAACTTTACTGATGTTTTATTAAGTTTATTGCATCCTTTTTCACTCTAAAAAAAAAAAAAACACCATAAGACCTAAATAAAACACAGCACGAGAAGAGCACATTAAATTCTCTCTCTCAGTTGCATTATCTTCAACATAGAGCAAATTAAACAAAACACTTATTACAACTAACAGTAAATAAATATATACAGATCTCATGCCTTTTCGGGGGGTGCTTAATAAACTGACAAATTTTAAATCCGAAGAACTGCATGCTTTCATTACCCATATAGCTCTCTAGTCTAAAAAATCAGTCAAAATAAGAGTCCTGGCTTAGTAAAGGAGATCTTACACATTTAAACTTTTATTTACTATTATTATTATACTATTATTTATCTATTTAAAATGTATACAAAAACAAATTAGAAGATTAATCCAAGTCTGTTACAATAAGGAAGTATTAATATGCATTTAAATGCATTTAACAGTGAAGTGTTATTTTACATTTGTTTACTTGATTTCTGTACCTGAAAACTGTTAAACCTACCTAAAAAGCACTGTTTATTTAATATGTATCTTTGTTTTGCTGTATTAATGTAGGCCTGCTAAATGTTAAATGGATCCAATCCATGTTCATTAGAAATTGTTTGATGATGCAGCAATAAAACTGCTAGTATAATTTAATTCAGGTGTTTTTGAACTTTGCTGATTTAAAACATGATCAAAATACTATTTTTATGCCAAAATCTCAAATAAGAGAGGAAGTGACATATATCGGTATCAGTATCGGCCAATAAGTGTTTGTTAAAATTGGTATTATTTCTGTTATTTCAGATATTTTTCCAATTTTGCTGCTACTACTAATTGTGTAAAAAATATTTTTTAAAAGCAAAAACATTAAAACAACATATATTGGCATATTACATTGTAGTTATTAGTGCTGTGTTCGATAGGACGATGTATCGTCACAGAGATTTGACGATACGAGTATCGATACAGCTGTCTCTGTATCGATATTGTGGCACGTGTGCAGCAGTGGGCACACTTAATTTGAATACAAGAACACCGTTTAAAACGGAGTAGAAAATTGCAAGGTTTCTAAAAAAAAAAAAAAAAAAAAAAAAAAATGAATGCATAATATATAGTCTAGGCTACAACAAGGTTTTAATCTGGCCGCAGAAGAACACAACCGGGGTTGATATAAAAAAAACGTAATCGCCGAAAATCTGCTAAATGTGTTACTTATCTTTGTCAACCTGGCAACCATGTGTACCTGCAGTCTCTCCACTGTTGTTAAAAGCGCTGACTTTCTGAAAACACCGGTAAGTTTGCAGTATAGCAATCTCCACTTCGATATTCTATTCTCAGAAAAGTGTAATTCATTAGGTGTTCATTTATGACAGAGAGAGATGGAGAGGGAGAGAAGCTGTGTATGTATGAATTACCAATGTTTTACCTTGTTTCTCTATAAACAGTTAATCTGTGGTTTTAATTGCTTTAGAAACGATGATGTTACCAGCTCCTTGTTGAGAAAGATAATGTAGCACTTCTGTGATTAAGCTATTTTATTGATAATTATTGATAAAAAGATTGTCTGAGCGCTAAAAAGAATGTCTGTTAGTGCACGCGCAGCGGGATTTGTGTGACAAAACGTGATTAAATGTGTGTGCGTGAGGTACAGTTAAGACTGTACATTAGTTTAGAACTCTTCTCATTTTTATTTTTATTTTTTAAATATAGAGACAACATAAATTAAAAAAAATATAAACAACAATAAATTACAATATAAATTTAATATATTAGAATGAGAACATTACAGTATACATTTATTAGAACGAGTACATCATTATTTATGGGCTTGAAAACAAGATGCAAAAAATCAAAATATTGTATCTGGTGGGGAGTGCCCAATGTAAAAATTAAACATATGCCATTACCTATATTGTACTGTGGTACAGTTATGGAGGCACTTCATAATGCCTGCTCTGCCAATATTTAGCAATGGCCCTATAGTATGCAGTGTTTAATAAACAGCTGTTTTACTAAATTCTTCTGAGGAGAAATTCAGTGCAGTCCCATATTGTGATATGTATCGACTTTGCTGGTGATACACAGCCCCAGTAGTTATTATTATTATTAATATGATACAAATTGCTCCACAAATGGCCAAAACAGTATTTAAATAAATAATGGGGGGGGGAGACACATTACCTCTGAAGCTAGATAACGGCAGACTTGAGCCTGAGCCATAAAGAAGCTTTTTGTACAACTCAACAATTCTGATCTTTTCAGCTTAAAATATTTAAAAGTAAAAAAAAAAGTCAGATAACATCTGTTTTATATATTGGCCAAGAGTCCTGCCAAGTCGTTTTGTCTTTATATGCATGCGATATACACACAAACCAGGTGTTTGTTCAGTACAAATGTGAGATTGAAGGTCTTAACTGCAAAAGCCTGAAAACTCAAGCATTCTACAATATGAGAGTTTACACATGGATAACCTGCTTCATAATTACATGATATGAATGCCACCATGAAAAAAATAAAAATAATGAATCTAAGGCATCAATAAGACCATAAAATAAAATATTATGAAAATATGATTGCAACAACCCTAGACCAGACAATGTAACAAATACCATTCACTTCAGACTATACTAATAATTTGTTTGCAGTAAACAATTGACACTTTCAACACTATCTCAGAGTGCAACTTTAAGTACCCTAAAAGTGGATTCAAACTAAATACTGAAGAAACATTAAGACTCTACTTATTTATAATTGACTAATGCATGGAATAGAATTGAACAGTCCATATGTAAATAATAAATAGTAAGTGATGTCATCACCATTCCATGTGCCTGATGCTTCATTAAAAGAATAGTTCACCAAAAAATGAAAATAAAGTTATCATTTAACACAAAAGGAGACATTTAAAGAAATGTCCCACTCACAGTGAAAAGCGAGCTACCAGCGTCAAGCTTTTAAAAAACAGAATGGTCCCATGCAACACGTGCCATATATCCCAAGTGTTCTGGAGGTATAACAATAGAGTTTGGTGAAAAACAAACCTAAATTTAATGTATCATTAAAATCCTGACCTTCACCATTGGTTTCTGTGCATGGCTGAGCTTTCATGAGACTCTATAGTTCACTCCAACTCACCCAGAAAAAGCAATCAAGTTGTGAGAAATCAAGATTAATAAAAACATGACACAAAATGCAATCCATGAACAAATTAATGTACTTTAATAGAGTCTCATGAAGGCACAGCCATTCACAGAAACCAATGCCCAAGGTCAGGATTCTCATTAAATAATAGATTAAATTTTGGTTTGTTTTTCACCAAACTTGTATACCTCTAAAACACTCAGAATATAAGGCATATGTTGCATGGGACCATTCTGTGATACTTTTTTTCCTTAAAAAGTTTGACATTGGTCGCTTTTCACTGAAATTTTATGGATGAGCATGAGCATGACATTTCTTAAAATTTCTCCTTTTGTTGTCTGAAAAAGAAAGAAGGGCATATGACGTTAGAACAATACAAGGGTGAGTAAATGAAGACTTATTTTTACATTTTTGGGTGAACCAGCAATAGCTTATGGACAGAACTTCAGAAAGGATGAAGTATGTCCATGCATCCCTTGAACTGTCTGATCACTGGGAATTTCACTGAATGCCTGTCTGTCTGGCCTTCTAACCTGTTTATTATAATATGTCCCTCATGCTGGCAACCAAAGCTTTTGAAGTGAAATCTATAAGATCAGTTCAAAGTATCAATTATAAATAATATCATCTGTCAAATGGAAACTGTAAACAAACCCACAATATACAAAGAGAGGAAGGAGATCTGGACATCAGCAAAACAGATAGCCTGAAAGATTTATATAAAGATGAGGAAACTCACCACCCTGGCAGCACGTTCCTGTGATTCACATTTCCTGCAGAACCAGGGGCCTGTGGGGACTTGGACAATTCCATAGCAGGCTGAAACAACAGGAATGAAGGACAGATGAGTTGAAGAGACTTGCTTCCAACTAGTGGTCGACCGATACTGTTTTTATTTTTTTTTTATTTTTTTTTTTACAGCCAATGCTGCTATCTTAGAGAGCAAGGTATATATACAGAGAGAGAGAGAGAATATTTATTTGAATATTTAAAGGGTTAGTTCAGCCAAAAATGAAAATTATGTCATTAATGACTCACCCTCATGTCATTCCAAACCCGTAAGACCTCCGTTCATCTTCGGAACACAGTTTAAGATCTTTTAGATTTAGTCCGAGAGCTTTCTGACCCTCCATTGAAAATGTATGTACAGTATACTGTCCATGTCCAGAAAGGTAATAAAAACATGCATTTTCTTCTCTTCCAGGTCTGTTGTGAGCGCGTTCACAACACTGCAGTGACGCCTACGCAATATCGGGTTCATTATCGAAGATGTATCGCCTATTGCTCTTAACAGATGTGTGTTTTGTATCACTAGTGCAGTGTCCGTTCTCAGAGCATATAAGCCCTGCTCGCGTGAGGCGCACCGCTTCTGGCTCACGCTGTTCTGTAGTTCATTAAAAGTTTATTCATTCTAAATGTGTCGCATGTCCATTTTGCACCAAAATGCGACACTGCCCTCCCTTGGGTCCGCAGCAAGATGATTAAACTGCGATTAAACCGTCTGCGATTATGAACGTGATTTTGCGTAGCTTGTCAGTGAACTACAGCTCTATGTAGTAAATGCTGCTCCATCTGAAAGCACGTGCTGGAGATTTACTACTGACAAGATACGCATGAAAATCACATTCGATTAATCATGCTGTAACAGAGTAAAATATCTGTCCCAGTTTTTCAATATCAATAGAGAAATGGAATTTAAAATTCTATGTCTAGTAATACTACAAGGCACTAGAGGGCGCTCGTTAGACTCAACTAGATTGTATATAAGGTGAGTGCTTGCCTTCATCAAGCCTCCCTGTTTTCATCCAAAAGATCTTAAATTGTGTTCCGAAGACGAACGAAGCTTTTATGGGTTTGGAATGACATGGGGGTAAGTGATTAATGACAAAATTTTCATTTTGGTGGAGTAACCCTTTAAGAAATAGTTAGGTTGTGGTAGAGGGAACGCATGTTTCTTTGTGGCTACCTTGAACTGTTGATCTAAAAAGTCCTAGTCGGGAAACCTTTGGTTTTAAGCTTAACATGCTTATTTTAGAATGTTGGAGGAATTCTTATATTTGTTTTTGGTATTTTCTGTTTTTTAGAAGGACTTTCCTTTTTCCTCTCATTTTGTTTCCTATGATGTGTTTGGATGCATGCCTTATTTTTAACTGTGTTCAGTCGGATACTGTTTGGTGTGGATTTGCTCTTTTTGGATTCCTCTGTGGAGTCTCATTCATCAGCCAGTCGGAATTGTCAACGCTAAAGCAGAGCAACCTACTTCAACGCACTCAATGATTTTCTTCAGAATGAATAACTTATTTTTTCATGGAACGGATCATCATTTCTCAGATAAGAACTCTAAGACTATTTATATATACATATATGTGTGTGTGTGTGTATATGTATATATGTATATATGTATATATATATATATATATATATAAAATTTTCACTCAAACATATTTTGCATTTGGGGAATAAAACAACAAAAAGAAAGACTGTTGCTTAAGTTTATAAATCACTTTATTTGATCTTAGTGGTGAACCCTCATTTGTGGCTAATCTAAAATAAATAAATAAATAAATCCAAATAAAAATAAAAAAAGGGAAAGTTACAGTGCAGCCTTACCATTTTATGAGAGAAGTCACTGACTTTTTGCCACAGGTGGGATACAGCTTACGGCATTAAGGGAACATATATCGATTCTAAAAAAAACACTAACTTAAATACAATGTCTATATTAAAGGGGTCATATGGCGTTGCTAAAAAGAACATTATTTTGTGTATTTGGTGTAATGCAATGTGTTTATGCAGTTTAAGGTTCAAAAGACACATTATTTTCCACATACTGTACATTATTGTTGCTTCTCTATGCCCCACCTTTCTGAAGCACGTCAATTACAAAGCTTATCGGTCTGAAAAGCGAGGTATATGCTGATTGGCCAGCTATCCAGTGCATTGTGATTGGCCAAATGCATCAAGCATGTGACCGAAATGTTACGCCCCTTACTATACTGTGACGCCATGTCCCGGCTCGACGAGACAAAACCAATAAAACCCATTACAAACAAGCCATTTGTTGCATCCAGTGGGGACATAATTACTGATTATAATGACTTATACTGTGTTTTTACGTGTTCCGTAAATATAAAACCATATTGTGATCGGAGAAACGACAAACAACAAGTGCTACTCTACACTGCTCAAAACTCTCGGTTGAATCATCAAGGGGCAAAGTCTTTTAATATGAAAACGTACTTACAGGCTATGAGTCAGAAGCGCCAGACTGTCCATGCAAAGTTGGAACTGCCCCACTTTACAGAAACAGCCTTTGTGTGTAGACGGCATTGTAGGCTACTTTCCCAGGTTCAGGAAACAGTCCTCCATTAAATGCGCTGCACACATCTGAATATTTGGTTGAACTGTTCTGGATCAGTGTTAAATTAACCACTGATTTCTAGTTGTGTGCTCTTTTGGAAGACCAAACAAAGTAGTTTCGCTTTCACACCGAAACACACAGCATCTCCATGACATGGCGGCAGCGTCAACAATACTACAGCGAGAATCAAAGTTACGCCTTCTTACTTTGCGTGAACATTTGGGCAGTATTATGCATGTAGACATGTGGGGGCGTATTTAAACGAGGCGTTTTAGGAAGGCGTGGTAGAGTCTTAACTTTTATAAAGAATATTTATTTGGGTTTGAGACTTAACAATTTTAGGGGTCTTTTCTATTCACGAACAGCTTGTAACACTCCAAAGAGAAAGGAAAACTTGAAATCCCATCATATAACCCCTTTAAGACAATCTCTGGTTCAGTGCACAGGTTTCACTCACCCTCTAGCCGTCGTCACTGCTCTGCTAAATATTCTGCTCTATGAATATGTGTTCCACTCATGCTCACCGGAAAAGCGCAGTCCACTCAAATAACGCGCCGGCAGGAAATTTCTACGTAGTATACTTGTTCCTGTTTGCAATAGCGCTACTGTGCTGTAACATGCTCTAGTGACGCTTAGCTCGCATGCTCTGATAACAATAATAGCTTTGTAGGATTATGCATTATTTGGAATAATTAGTCAAAAAAAATAAACAGTTCTATCCAATTCTGTTGCGTAGAACTGAATAAAGATACTATTGATATTATTTATTGATAATAAAAGTGTGGTTATTTTATTTTATTTATTTATTCAGTATCATTAAAATTATTGAGTTATTTATAACTTTATAATTATAAAGTTCCTCAAGTTATTGAGGAAGAGTGCAAAGTGTATATTTTCTAGTCCACTTAAATTCTTATAATCAAAAAACAATATAACAAACAAAAAATTTCCATACAAAATAAAATACAAATATACATAAATATAAATAAAAAAAAAACAACTAAAATAAATAACAAAAAATAGAAAAACTAATCATATATATATATATAATATATATATATAAAGTTATTTTGATAAATATATATAAAAAACTGAAAATAGAAAAACTAATCATTGACCATTTATTTTTAGTGGGGGGAGAAAAAAAAAAAGTAATTTTACACCCTGAATAAAATACTTTAGATACATACAAGAATTCCCATCTTTGCTTTAAAGTTATTTTTGAGCAAATGCAAATAAATGTATGTTTCCACTTATCAGAAAAAAGATCAATGACAGACAACAAACTAAGCAAATGTTTTTCAGTCAAGGTCATAATTGTCAGCCAATACAAAAACATTACAAAAAAATATCTTTACCACAAGCTTGTCCAAACACTGTCACTAACAATAACATCTGTCTACAAGCCTATAGGTGACAACTTGACCCATTTGTACTTGATCATCTTCTGTGACCTACAAAACAGTTCCGGAAGAAAGAACTGACAGCTGACACCAATTCTAGGATATTATAAATCCGAACTGCTGATATCGGGTATTCATATAGTGTGAAGAGTAAAATAAATTTGAATCAAAGTTAATCATTGCATGAATGACAAAACATTTCTTAAAAGAATTTAACCCACCAAAATCATGTCATGACTTCAATTACATGTTTTATTAATAATCAGAATTCTTCTTTACATCTAAAACAAGATAAAGATTATATTCGCATTTGTTCGCTTAATTTTTCTCTTTGACTTGTCTGCACCAATTAGTTTCCTACAAGCACAACCTTCTTGGAACCATGATACTTATGTGAACTATTTATGTGAACTGTGTCATTTGAAGCGTCATACAACCTAAAACAATGAAGATCCTGTTAAGAGTCCCGGAAGTTGACAGCTTTGCTGACTAACATTAGCCACAAATGAGTAACG
Organism: Cyprinus carpio; assembly: GCF_018340385.1. Taxonomy (NCBI): domain Eukaryota; kingdom Metazoa; phylum Chordata; class Actinopteri; order Cypriniformes; family Cyprinidae; genus Cyprinus; species Cyprinus carpio. The sequence continues at coordinate 13,588,429 of NC_056595.1, read as the reverse complement.
TTACTATCAACCATGCTGTTACAACCTTGTAGCGCTCGTGCTAACACAACATTAGCACTTCAAAGGGCCTTCGGCAAACCGTTGCTTAACAACAACCGACACACCTGGAAACACCAAGAATTAACCGTTCAAATATTCTAAATTTCTTAACTGTCATCCAAATAATACAATTCCACTCCAGCGGATAAACTTAGGTCACACTGACTGTTCGGTTGAACTAAGCTAAGCTAGGTTGTGCTAAGCTAATTCTCTAAACACAACAGAAGGAAACTTAACAAAACATCAGCCTGAAATAACCCGTCCTTCAAGAAAAATAAGAGCGTAGATAAGCGAGACCTTTATATTTACCTTGGTGAACGGCAACGTTACAGCCGTGACCGTCGCAGTAGACTAGAGGGTTTTCGGCCCAGCCTCTCTCATCCGAGCAGACGCAGCAGCCTCCGATCATCTCCTTCATATTACTCGCAGAGTCGTCGTCTTCCTCTGGCAGATACAGCTCGCTGGATACCATCTACCATCAGCAGCGCACAAAGACCAACAAAAAAGCGGTCGGCCGTTTATCTCACGAATCCCTATCTCCCTAGAAAACTGTATTTTATGTCCCATTTCGATGAAAAGCCATATCTACTTTTATTGAAGGCGGTATTTTTTTTTTTGCGATATGGAGGCGCGTGTGCGCGCATGCGTGGAAAAGCTGAACTGGAAGAGGCGGGGCTGTTTGATCCACGCGGCGGACGCCATAGAATTTTACCGCGAGCGGCTACAGTGCACTGCAGCACTCGCGCAAGGTATGATTTGAGCTACGCCACGGCCTGCAGCGTCTTCACACACAGAGGAAACTAAACAATTTAAATCCACGTTGTGCACACTTTAATGCCCTTTGAATAGAACACACTACCTGAGTCATAGCGGAACATAATGCAATACTTTCCCTTTGTCCGAAAAAAAAAATGAGATAGGCCAACGTTACATTATAATTATATTCAGGTGTGTGTGTGTGTGGTGGTGTGTTGTGTGTGGTTCTGAGAGAGTTTCCGCGTCCTCTAATGGAGGTAGCTATGCCTAAATACTAATACAACAAACTAAACAATCATGCCCTTTGAATAGAACACACTACCTGAGTCATAGCGGAACATCGCAGGGCGCTTAGGGAAACATTCAAAGTGTGCAGACTGCAGAGTGGTGGTACGCGAGGACTGGAATTGAGAACCACTGCTTTACAGAGCCGTAGTCTTATAGAGTGGATTTCTGTAGCCTATTAAGCAGGTTCTGCTTACAGAAGTCAAAATTATCCTCAGAAGGTTTACTCGAAATATAGGCCTAATGTATATTCCTTTTCAAACTTTAGAAGTGGACATGTCTCCTTTATTTAAACGTTCTGGAAGATGAAGGCAAATTAATAAATGATGCATACAGTGTACTTTTGCCCTCAGAATTAATTAGTGTGCTTGTTTAATCTCAAATCTATTCTAATAACACATTTACAGGGAATCTCTGAGAAAATAAGTATATAGGTATATTCCATTTTTATTGTTTCGTTCTTTTAGATACTGTACTTTGTATATTTTTATAGCCTAAATGCTGAACACAAGTGGTTTGCCTATGAATTGCCTGCAGTTTCCTTATGCAAATTTTAGATGTTATTTTCAACATTAACTATACGCTTAAGTAGCTTTCCATTCATGTGCAAAAATTATAATTTCCGTAAATTTAATGTCAAGGCTGCTTGCATGTATGACTACTGTGGGACCATGAAAAACAAAAGAAGTAGGCCTATAGGCTACTGGATATAGAAACATGTATCGGGCTTATTTTTATTCTCTGCCTTAAATCTTAAATTAGTGAACATACACATAAACACTAATTTAAACACAATTCTGAACCGACGGTTTTGGCATAGACCTTGACCCAACCGATTCTCAAAGCCCCATCGAACCTGCAATAGGCAACATCAGTTTAAAACACGTGCCTTTTGTGTAAATGAGGTTAAAACGTGAGTCGCTCATAATTATGAATAGCCTATGCCTATACTTTGTTTGTTTCAATCTTATTGTTGACTTATCGTCACATTTAATGTCCTCCCATTTTAGACAAGCACGGGCTTTACTTGAATAATAAGTAAACAACATTAAAGATAGTTTATTTTTATAGATAACACGAATTTATGAATTTTAGCTCAAAGGCACCGCTGTGGCTTTTGGCGTTTTTTTGGGTCAGGTCAGTCTAAAATGTCCATAATCTTGCTGCTTGCGAATTATTTATCAGCATATGGCTCACAACCCTTACAGCATTAAATGAAGAAGCCTATATACTGGGTAACAGATAGATATTTCGACCTGTCATGATTTCTATCAGAATTCTCTCATATGCTTTTAGGCTGCCCAGCAGGCTATTTAATTTTACACGTGGAGCATAATGTTCAAGTTTTAATAATGTTTTAATAATGTTCCAATATGAAATTAAATTTTCTAATAGCCATAGAATTAGTCCTTTTGGGGGTTTCCTTGCTTCAGCCCCTTTTCACAGTAGATTAGAGTCTCACTGTCGGACTCGGAGCAATTTCTTGTGGTGGGGGGCAACACCACGTTAAGTTCAGCTAATTGAGATATAGGATATACGCTGCAATATTTTTTCCCTTGATATTTTTATAGCATTAGTGATGTCAGGCCTACTGTAATATGATATTCTAAGAAAAACGATACGATTTATTAGTTGATAATAGACAAAGTCCTTAAATCAAACTATAGTTATTGATAGTACATAGACCTAGCCATTTTTTTAATCAGAGTTTACATTATGTTGCTTCCAAAAAAAAAATTTGAATTGGAGACCCGAATTGGATCCAACAATCTGAATTATATCTAAAACGGTTAATGCCTTAATAGCATCATACCTTAATTTGTGTCTAATGAATACTGTATTCTGCAGGAAGTTACATAATAGCTTGTACAGTCTTGTACAGAAAATATTGAATATAATATTTCATATGCGCATTTTTAAATACCTTATTTATGCTTGCTTTTTTTTCACATGAAGGGGCACATGAAGGGTTTTACGATTAAATAATCTTCCGTAACAGTGTTAAGGTCTGTGACGAATGTTAAACAGAGAGGGTGCAATGGACTACGTGTTTTTTCTTGTCTAAGGCAGGGATGCTCCAGATCCGGAGCCGTAATAGAAAGAGTTTGCCTGTAGCATGAGTTCTCTTTTACGCAAAGACTTGTGGGTAATTCAGGGGCAGGCACATCCACATGCAGATATGACACGGCAGGGTGAAAGGTTATTTCAGCCCACCCCCAACCAACTCACTGTAAATTCAAGTTGCATGTACCAACTCATACGTTCTGAAAGAAGAATGCAACCTAGGCTATATGAAATGGGAAGGAACTATTTATATTGTTGGCATAAATAACAACTGACTACTTTTAATGCTTGTTTCAGAAATGTAAATGGAGATTAGTTTTGAGTTGAACAGGGATTGTTTAGAGCTAGTCGTGTATAAGTGTGCCTCATGATTTTCATAGACACGATAGAATCTTTGTGCTCACAGTCATGAAAACGTTCTGTGTGCAAGTGTGTACAAGAGAGATGTGTTTATCGCCGTTTAGGTTTAGAATGTATTCGTCCCATGAGAGGTTCGCATCGTGTTATTGAACGTCACTCAACATTTACTACATCATCTTGAAAGCAGATTTTCGACTACTAGAATTTAGTGGAGTAGTCGTGAAATGTTTTGCGTGCTAGAACTTCAGCAGGATATATATCTCTTTACTTCCGCCTTGACTTTATCTATGCCAGTTTATCGTGCATGTAAAGAAAACATTTTTTTCAAAATGTCAACTAAACAGTTGCCTAAATGTGCCATTAATGAAATTACAAAAAAAATTACTCGAGACCGCTGAAACACTTGAGCTGCCCCGTAGAAAATTAGACATCTTAAATCCAAAGGAAATGTGTTCTTTGTTCTTCTATTGTTAGCTAAATCGCGACGAACAGACGTCTTCTTACCTCACTCTTTCTAATGCGAGAATCTTCTTCATCAAACTTTGAGCTCGCGATCCTTTGCGAAAAGTATGCGCACATTTACTTAATTAAACTTGATGATAAATGTGTTGCAGTGAGCTTTTTTATTTGTCACCGGACGTCTTTGCCATGCTGTTTGAGACTCCGCGCACTCCAGTAAGGTAGCCCACGCGGACCCCCACTTGGCGAGTCAGTCACGTTTGAGGGTCCAGGGCCCATCCTGATTTCACTGCGATAAACGAGTCCAACTATCAACTGTCTCAAAATAGATGCGAAAAAGTTTTAAAGATTCAGTTCTTCTCTTAATTAAAAATAGGCTTAATTACGCAAATGAAAACAAGAGTTTTAAAATGTTGATTTATTCACATTTAAAATGGTTAGAAATCAGCAGATTTATAGCTATAAATGTATTGTAACATTCTTATATTATTATTCAATGATAATTCATCACTGCATTTCCTCACCGACTTTCAGCGTATGCAAGGCACTTCCTAGTCCTGGTGATCAAAATGAAACTGCGTTTGTGATTGTTGTCAGATTAACTCAGTTTCGTAAATATACTATGTAGCCTATGTTTTGCTTAAATTAATTTATTTGCATCTCATATATAATTAATAAATCCTGTGCGTAGCATAAATATGTTTAAAGACGGATCCAGGGGCTAATCATTTCCAGTAAACTGCATTGGAAGTAATAATATGATCAGTGATTAATCTGATTTATCCCGATGTTCTAAAAGGGATCAACTTTACAATGGATCTTAAAACAGGACAAAACATTTCTAAAGGCAAACCCCTCAACTCTTCAACCACGACGATGCACACTGTGTCAAAGATCAATCATTATCACTCATGTCACAACTGAGGGCTGTTCAAGCTGTGAGCTTTCAGAATCAAAGGACCAGGACCTGCGTGTTGTCTTTCAAATGATGTGTGCCCCTTGGATAAAAGTTATAGAGAGTTCAGCGAGGGTTGGAATAAAATTTACACTTAACAGTGCTAGACAGCAGAACGTTCAGTATATTGCCTATGCGAAAAAAAAAACTATCAAAATGCATACACTAATGCTGGTCCAATAATATTAGAGAAAATTTCCCATCGTTAAATAGACTACATTTGTTTACTGCATGGCAGAACAACTACTTATCTGCTCTAAGAGGGTAAATAAACTCTACAAGTGAGAGAATTGCATTTATTTCATTTGTATGCAAATTTGTAGCATTTATATGTATTTATATATTATGCTGACAATATTTATTTCACATATTTAAAAAAAAAAAAAAGTAAAAGCGGTGTTATTTAAATATTTGCAGACATTCAGGCTTATAAACATTCTGTTTGTTTGTCCTTTTCTTTGACAAAGCAATTGCAGCAGGAGCCACAGTAATAAGGAGGTGCTAGGACTCAGCACCGAAGGTTTAACAGGAGACCGAGTACTCTGAATCAACAGGACAACGACTAACTTCTAGTAGAGGTAGCCTGGAGTATAGAGTGACATTCACTCCCTTGAAAATCTTTATGAACTGGAGTCTATTTATGTTACCGCCCCTTGCGAATCGAGTGAGGTGGGATCGCGTACATTCTGACAAATACCGATGCTGAATTTGGTACTAAATGGGATGTGGTGATTAACATGAACCACTTCATAATCTTTAGCTCTCTGTGCACGCCATAATCAGATAAACGCGGATGCAATAGGCTATAACATATACCAGTTCATTATCAAGAGCAATAACTTGACAATGACGGCATAGAGGTTTTAATTGATCCAAATTATTCTGTCATAAACTTATTTCAACCAATATATCTATCATCAATTAATATTAAGTAATATGATGACAAATAGACATCCTCAACTAGCACTTCCAACAAAAACGTCTATGTGCGTTAAAAGCACCGTCAGCAGTAAAGTTTAATCCTATAATATTGCGCTGGCTTGCTTATTCCGGCTCGTTTGCTTTTTTAAAATAGGCAAGATGTGAAGGGTGGTGGCAGGGGCAGGTCATTTGCATTCAAATTTTGGAATGATTGAAATCGCACAATTTAATGAATTATCTATTTATCTTTATTGTACTATAGAACATTCGCAGCAAAACATCGATTGTCTTTTGAGTTTTAAAAAACACCTGAAAAGCAAGGCATTATACGGCCGCCCGGTTATGCACTGCATGAAAAACAATATTCATGTAGAGAATCACTTTATTCAACAATGAACACCAATGGAAATTTGGAATACCAACTGTATCAGGACTGTCTAGTGTTTCACAACATGTTTGTCATTTTTATTAAGAGTTTCGTAAAATAATGTACATGTGCATTTAAGATTAGCAGAAGGATTTTTTTTGTCAAATAATGTATGCCTGAAAAACGGTATTGCATTGTAGTTAAAATTACTTTTCTCTGTTCATTCTCTTTCCTCACAATTGTAAAACGGCATATGTCTGTACACAAACGGGGGAGGGGAAGTCTTTGCTTGTGAAGACCCGTTATTTTCTCTTTCACGGTAGTATGACGTGGGATGGAGGCCTGATCTGTGGAAAAAAAAATGGACCGCAAAAATGGATAATAGCCTATCTTTCTAACTCGGGCACACTTACACAAACCTAAAACTGAACAATTACGAGGGTATTAGAACATGCTGATTAACATGTACAAAACCTTTTTTTTTTTTTTGTACACCCGTGTTTCTTGGATTCTTAGCTCCTTTATATATCTTGATCGACAGTTCTTGTTGCAGAAATTGAATATGTGTATTAAGTTGCAACTTGGAAAAAGCTCCGAAGATTTTTCAAAGCATGGCTATTTTTTTATTCTGCACACATGCAGTTACCTTAAAAAATATGTATGCACACAGATAGGCCTATCTCAAACACACAAGATGACAAAAACCTGAGTTAATGTATAATGTGATTTATGTTGTTTACATATGCAAAGCAATATCAAAGAAATAATAATAATAAAACACTATAGGCTACACAGTTGTTTACGACTTTTTTCTTCTTCTTCTTCTTGATTCAAACGATTTTTGGGATTGGTAAAATGCTATCATTGATATTTTCATTCGGCTTTTAACTTGCCACTGTTAACAATGTTTGCTTCAAATTCCAAGTTTTATCTCCGTTGGAGTTCAAATGCTTATCTCCCTAAAATAAATGCACTAAATTTTGCAGAGTGTATAATGATATTTAAAAGGATAAAAAGCATTTAAATTAAAATGCGATAATGACATCACGTCAATGTTTAATATGTAAAATAAATTTTAAAAAGCAGCACATCATTGTATTTGCTGCCCAACATACCCATCTGTCAGCATTAATATTTTTTTTTCACAACCACAACAACACAAAGTTGTAACAATACTCCGACAAAATGACTAATATTAATTTCTAAGCATGAATTTATCACTAGCGAATTATTTGCTCTAGGAGAGGTGGGATTACAGCAGTATGGTAATTAGCTAGGGGGTGGGGTGGGGGTGGCCATGGGTGGAATATCCATTTTTATTGCATCACCTGTCAGTAACGTCCAATCAGCGTCGGCTTTGGGGGCATTAATTGATGAAGGTGTCTCCGGCCTTGCTCAGTTCCCACTGTCATTTTATTTGTGACTAAACCAGCAACGGGAATAGCAGCTGCATTTCTCTGTCTCTCTCTCTCTCTCCCTCCCTCTCTCTCTCTCTCTGTGTGTGTCGCTCACTTCCTCTCTTTTTCCCTTCCCTAGTCTCCTCGCTTTTTATCCTTCTCACTGGCAGTGCTGTTCACCTTCCTCTTTTCCTCATGGCCAAATGGGAAGGGAGCTGAGGGAGCGCAGGTATACAGGAGCTCAGACAGGCAGCAGCCAGCCTGTCGGCAACATCACACACATTCCATCGATCATGCAGTGCTCAGGTCAAGGGACTGATTGTTTTAATTCAAACAGGCCATTTCATTCTTATTTTTCTATTTAAAACTTTTTGTTCATCACGCAGTGTGGACATGTCAAAGCCCACGCTGGACCGGTCAGCAGAATGCCTTGAAATAAAGAAGCAGCAGTAAAGCTACTTTAAGGACATCCGTCGCTCTAAATGTTGGAATTAATGCAATGAAGAAAATGGGGGACTTGGAATCCGGTTTTGAGGAAATGCAAGGTGTAAAGCTTGGCTATTTGGTTATCAAAGGCAAACAAATGTTTGCCCTTTCTCAAGTCTTCACCGACCTCTTGAAAAATATTCCGCGGACTACTGTACACAAACGTATGGACCATTTAAACGTGAAGAAGCATCACTGTGATTTGGAGGAATTGCGAAAGCTCAAAGCAATAAATTCTATAGCTTTCCATGCAGCTAAATGCACTCTGATTTCAAGAGAGGACGTTGAGGCACTGTATTTTTCATGTAAAACTGAGCGGGTATTGAAATCAAACAAAAGAAGGGAAAAGAGAAAAAATTCCTCAGAAAAAAATTGCGATGGCAAAAACCGCACCTCTGCCAGAAGTGACTTTTGGAGAGAGAAAGTTTGGTTGAGTTTGCATGGCGTTCCTCAGACTTTCTCATTCAAAAATAAAGCTGTTCGAGAGGACCCCGTCCCTCGCACTCACTTCGATCTACCTCAAATTTACAGTAAATCCTTCTGCCGTGACTACCAACCGGTCACGAAGTCGGCATCTACACCCTTTAAAAACTATGAAACCGATCAGATACCTGACAACTGTGTGGCTTTTAATCAGAAACATACGCTTTTTCGGCACGTTGTGAATCGGCAGCCGCTGCTCTATCAGTCCGCCATTGCAGCGCAGGCAAAGCACCAAGGCAACGCAGACCTACTTTACAAAAGGAAGAGGAAGCGCGAGAGCAGCGCAAGGCAGTTTTGGCCGAGGAGCAGACGAAGCCATCCGGTTTTGGTCGTCCCAAAGTGCTGTAAACCAAAAGTTCCCAACGGATCTTTTAGCCAGTTTCACCACCTCGAGCATGGATTGTACGTCGATCCTCGGCACACTGGACATTTTCAGGAAAGCTGCAGCAGCGACACGGAATCTAGCTCCGTCTCAGAACGGGTGAACAACGATTCGGATTTCGGGTCGAGTTTTTCTACCACCAGCAACTCCGGGACTTCGGGTGAGGAGGAGGAGGACGACGACTCTCTGTCGGATTCTTCAGATGTCAGCAGCGATGAAGAGAGCTCCTCTCAGTCTGATTCGAGCTCTGTGTCCAGTCAGGTTTCAGTGCAGAGTATTCGTTTCAGGCGTGCGAGGTTCTCAAGTCTCAACACAAAAGCACCTCTGCTCTTACAGCCAACTTTTCACTACAGGCCTAACGTGCAGAACATCCCCACTAACCAAGGAGTAACTACTTTGGATTGTGAACGAACTGGCAAAACTGAGAAATCGGACTTTACACCATCCACGGATGGTGATGCCGCAAAAGAGCAGAAGTTCTGCCCCGTGCGGACATGTTTCCCAGATTTAAAACAAAACGAGGGCTCTGAAGCACCATCATGCCTTGAATTTTCAAATGATCCAAAGACAACAGACTCTGTCGCTAATAGAATTAAAGACACTGGGCTTACACCTAATGCAAATGGAAACAATGCGTTTCCCCAACAAAGAATACCAGGTTCTGCAAACAAATGCTCCCAAGCCTTGATCTCCCACTGTGTTCCGGACAAAGAAATAACGGTTTGTAAGTCTTCTGACGGCAATCTTTCATTAGCAACAAATTCCAAGAGGGAAGCAAAAACTTCCCTCAAACTGCCTTCACCTCTAAAACCTATCAAAACAGAGAGCGAGGAGCCCATAAGTACCTCAGGCTTTAACAATGAGGGCAACAGGGCAGTAAAAACGCCACCATTTTTACTCAGCAAAGTGAAGATTAAAGTCGAGGACACCTTTGACGAATATGAATATGCAAATCAGACTCCGGAATATCAGTGTAAGGATAATGAAGCTGATGATCAGCGAATCGGTATTAGATTTAAGGAAACTGACCACTATAAAGCCACAGAGAGCTCTGTTCAAAAACACCCTGCCTGTAATGAGGAATCGAGAAGCACTTTAAACTCTCCTTGTTCCGATGAAGGGGAATCCAAGAATGGTGCAAGGGTCAGAAAAAACTACAGGGCGATACTTTTAGGTAAAAAAGCCGAAAGTGTGAGGACATTTGCGAAATCAGTTGCAAAAGTTGACCGGAGCCCCCGTGCTGCAGGAAAATTCGCTAGCAGTGAGGGATCGAATGAAGACTGTGCGGGCGCGAGCAAACGCAAACGAGCGAGCCCCAATATAGCATCTCTGAAAAAGCCCTTCAGATTCATGGCGAATTTTCCCTCTCCGCCGTCTCTTGTTATTGGCAGCGATGGAGATTTGAGTCCCGCTTACTCTTTTAACTCTTCAAGAAGTAACCAACTGCCTCATCGTTCTCACCCAGTGTGGAGATGGCAGCTCGGTCATTCAGTTGTTCCTCCCCCTCCAAGCCACAAATTCAGGAAAGCCTCTGTTATTCCGTGAACTGTTGTTTTGAGCTCGTGGGGAAATGTCTTAAAACTGTGACAAGCACTGATTGCCGTTAGGTGTTTTGTTTGCATTGTTGTTTTCAATGTAAACGTTTTTGGCCTGTTGTTATGTTGCACATACCGTCCTCATAGCACAGGCTGGTCTATCCATCGAGGTTTGAGACTCGGGAATATATGGAGGTATTTATAAGCTGGTCTAGCAAAACAACAACAACAACAAAAAAAACTTGTTTTTAAATTGACAATACTGACATCGTGGAGCTGTTTTTTACCTGATGAACTAGACTCTCAAGAAGCAAATGTTGGCTCATTTTGCAGGCAGGGTTAACCATCTCACATAAGGATGGCGTTTTAGTAATTGTCAGGTCTGTGTCAACTGAAATGTTTCTTTTGTTTTTAAAACATCTGACTTGTGTCGGTATATTTTGGGCCAGTGTTTTGTATTTTCCCTTTATGCTTCATCCACATACTGTATTTCTGAATTACTGTATAGGCCGATTATCAATGCCCTTCTTATTTATTCATTTTATGGGTGCTCCGATTGTTGGCGCCTGGCTGTGTTCACTCGCACGCAGCGCAGCATACTCTCACGGTAGGCCCAACACAATGCCCCTCTAACTGACAATCAAGAGCTGTTTGATTTGCACGATGTAATAGAGGGAAAAACACCAAATCAAACTCCTTCTTTAGCACATTCATAGCTTAAGGTATAGAACAGCTAAAGCACAAATTTACCATGCATTGCACTTTGCTAATGCCCATTAAGGTGAATTAGTTACGTGTGTTTTTATTTTTATTTTTTCTTACGCAAAAAAGCCATCGCAAGTTAACCCAAAAACACAACCTTTTTAAATTCAGTCATTATTAATGTGGTGCTATTTCCAATATGCTCGTTTGGTTTTGAGAGCAGGTTTTTGTTAGTCGTTCTTATTGTAAATGTTGCAGGTTTAAACGGTGCGACCTACAGACAAATGCAAACAACAGTGTTTTTATATACGTGACGAAATCAAAGAAAAAAGACCTCGGTGCTTAGTGGAGTATACACACATTCTGGTCAGGGTATACTTAGTAAATGTTTATTTATCTTTGACTCAAGTAGCCTTGTCCTTTTCAGTGTTTTGATTGTATTTTGCTTTACTAGGCCTATTTTCCAAGGACATGGATTACCTTGGCACTGGAAAGCATAACCTTAAAAAACATTTAAGTGTTAACTTGGTGTTCTACTAGAGTCCCCCTTCCCTATATAAATGCCTTGTGATGAATGTACTGTGACGTACCATATTTGTTTACTTCAGCAAAAGCAGACTGCCTCCAAAACAGGCCTTTAAAAGCAAATTGTAGCCTATCTGTGATTGGATCAGCCATTGAGCTCAATTCATAATTTTGGTATTATAAGGGACGAAAACATTCAACTGCATTCTAATTTCCTACACGAAAACATAAATTCAAAGCCTATGAGTTATCACTAAATGGGCATAGACTGCAGATTTGGCTAAAGCGAGGCTACCGGGTTCACGTCATTCTGAGAAAACACGTAATAGACTTTAAGGTTATTTAACGTATTACATGTACTGTTTTGATTAACGTGTACAAGTGGGGACAGACATAGCCTATTAAGTGAAAATGCATCGCTTTGTGAATGTTCCAATATGCGATATAGCCTGACACTCTGACAGGTGAATGATTAAAATATAGCCTAGTAGTTCTATATTTTTGTAACGTGACTATTTAATGTCTGCTCTCTCGAGCGTATAAAAGGAACTTTTTGTTCCGTTCTGTGTCAACGTGCACTGCGGACTGACAGAATACCTATGTCGTCTCAGCTTCAGAGGAATGAATTCAAAACTAGCCAAATTAAACAGAATGTAGCACATCACAACCCCATTAAGTTAAAGAATTCATGATCTCCACAATGAACAGAAATGGGAAAATGGGCGGCGACTCACTGTAAACATGGTAGGTTAGAAATTATCTGGTCAAGTTGAACTTTGTTTTGTTTTTGTTTTGTTTATCTTTCTGCTTTTGCTACAATACTTGAGGTCAGATTTTGACATTTTTTTTCTTAAATTTAATTCACTGGTTGTTTATAAAAAAGCATATTTATTTTTGTGATTTTCCTGGTTTTTGTATACCATTGTTGTATAGGATAAATGCACTCGAAATGAAAACTTGAAAACGTGAGGTGGATTTTGAAGCACTTTCTTTTTCTTTTTATCGTGAAACTTTATTAAATACATCTGAGTGTAATGTGAGATCGTTCCTTTTTAACATTTAACTCATTAATAGGATATCCATTGTTATTATAACCGTTGTATGTCGCTTTCTTGAGGTAACGTGCAGTTCAAGCAAATGTTAGATCAAACTTTGAGATAAGTTGTTTATTGTAAAGAAAAGTATTAATGTGGGGGAGGGGTTTAGAAACCGATAGTCTCGTGCCCTGCTATAGCCTACACACTATGCACTCAAGCACACTACTCATAAGCCTATAACCACACATGAGCGCGCTTAGGGTATACAGGCTACTCTAAGTAGAGAAAGGAAACAGGAAAAGCAAGTACGTCTACTAAAAACAGCACATTTCAGATGAGGTCTACAACAGACATGATCTGGTTACATTACCGTGTTTCCATATCATAGTTTGTATAGGCTAACTGTTTAATCTGCGTCAGACGAGGCAGAATTATGTCTCTGGTATTATATAGTTAAGATATCTTTAAGATATTACCACCAGCTCTGCTCAAGATAAGCTTCTTCCTCTGACTTCCTTTCTCCAAGCAGCTTAAGATTGAAAGCAGAGGAGCAAGAGGAAGAAAGAAAGGACAGAGTTTTTGAAAAAGGTTTAAAACTTACACCATAACGGCGCACAATTAGCCTGAACCTAAATGCATTGCAGCTCCAAAGTTCCTGGTGTAGATCTATGGTACGTCCTGAGATATAGGCCTAAGGGAAAAATTAAATTGTTAATTGGGTAATTTGTGCATAAGAAAAACAAGCGATAGACTAGTAGCAGTAGCCACTTGTTTGTAGACATTGGTAAATGTGAGGATACTGGCGGTTGAAAGAGTCGGTGTCCTTCTAAATTACATGTAAATTTTATATGAATTATATACTATTAAATTCACCCAATTTACCTTTCGCACCATTAACTACATGTAATTGTATAACAGTGGTTCATATCGTTAACGTTTAAAAAATACGTCACACATTTTATACAGTGCGTTTTGGCCCAAAAAAACAGCAACAAAACAAAATAAGACAAATCTCCAAAAATAAAAAAATAAAATTAGCCTATGTAATAATAAAATATTATCTGATATTGTTTATGCTTTAATATGTCCACAAGCAAAAATAAATCGGCCCCATTCTAAAACAGTTGGCAACAAATCTGTCAGACAATGGAAATACACACAGTAGCGGTAGAGCAGGACGAAGACTTTCAGTAATCTTGCGAAATGTATAGTAGCCTAGCCTATAAAGTGTTCGTGGGTAATAAAAATAATCATTTAATTAACTAAGATAATCGCTTAGCCAAAGGATTTTTTTTTTACATAAATACTTGTTTAAAACGGCGAGAAGTCTGAATCCATATGTTTTGTGTATTATCTGGCAGGCTTATCAAATCATAGACAGCGGCTGCATGTTCTGCTTTAACCAAACCGAGCACACCTTCGAACTGAGTCGGTGTGAAAATGTCCTTTTAAAAAAAGAGTAGTTTAAGGCAGGCCATCCTAGAAATTAGAAATGGTAATTAACAAATTAAGCGATATCACGGCGAACAGCGAGACGGATCTTGCACAGCGAAACAGGCAGACTGTTTAATTTCGAGGCCTGACTTCGCCGAATGGACCCGAGGCTTCAATCACAGAACTCAACAGGCCACCATTAGGCTGTTGAGTAAAGCAGGAAAAGATTTTCGGTCTCCTAACAAACCTATGCTCAATCTGTCAAAACCTATGCTTAATTCTCTACTCTGGAAAAGAATTAACCTAGAAATAAAACCTAAGATTTTTTTTAAATGTGAAAGTATTTTGATGACAGTTTACGCATTAAACATTGTAAAAGTCTTATGACTGACTGACCGACGAATTTAACTGACAAATGTTGTGTTTTCATAAATAGTAGAACACCATTCCAAATTGTCAGTGCAACCAAAAATAATCCCAATAATCCACACAGGGGTCATTAGTAATCTTAATAAATGAGATAGGCCTAGGTTTTGCATAAATAGTCTATGTTATTAAACACTTAACACTTATTAAACACGGTAAACCATCCCATTTTCTGACTGATAAGAACCGTTCGCCTCACATTTAGACACGTGGTTCAACCAACAGGATAAGAGGCCTCGTAGAAGCATCTTTTGGGATCAGGACATGAGTGGAAAATAATGCTGTTAAGTGATCCAAACAAAAAACAAAAAAAACCACCTCATCACCACATTGTTAATCCCACAAAACCAGCAGTTCGAGTTGACATTTTTTTCTAATGCTTCTTAAGTTATTCGAGAATGTCATTAACATGAAAACCAGATTGCAATGAGATCTTTTAACGGTTATTTACACACACACACACACACACACACACACACACACACACTATAAGCGATGCACTATACACTGACCAGTTACATTTTATGAAATCACAAACTGTCTATTATACTATGTATTTATATTAGTGTGTGTGTGTGTGTCTGTGTGTGTAAATACACCGTTTAAGAATCTCATTGCAATCTGGTTTTCATGACACACACACACACAACTATATAGCAAGATCTATTATATATATATATATATATATATATATATATATACATAAAAAAATATATATAAATATATATATTAATTATGTATATATAAATACACACACATGCAATATCCAAAATAAAAGTTTGTTTACATAATATATGTGAGCGTACTGTGTATATTTATTATG
This sequence comes from Cyprinus carpio, assembly GCF_018340385.1. NCBI lineage: Eukaryota > Metazoa > Chordata > Actinopteri > Cypriniformes > Cyprinidae > Cyprinus > Cyprinus carpio. The sequence continues at coordinate 13,572,993 of NC_056595.1, read as the reverse complement.
TATATATAAATACACACACATGCATGTGTATATTTAAGAAGAATATGTTATGTTTATATAATATAAACATATTTATATATAATATAAAATATAATAATATAAATATATAAATGTATATACATGTAAATATTTTCTAAATATTAACTGTATGTGTGTGTATTTTATATATACAAATAAATATACCCTGTACACATATATATTATGTAAACAAAACTTTTATTTTGGATGTGATTAATCGTGATTAATCTAATAATTATTGCTATATATACACACACACACACACATATGTATATGTGTGTGTGTGTGTGTGTGTGTGTGTATAGGCCTATATATAGAGAGGGAGATAGATAGATAGATAGATAGATAGATAGATAGATAGATAGATAGATAGAGTGTGTGTGTGTGTGTGTGTGTGTGTGTGTGTGTGTGTGTGTGTGTGTGTGTGTGTGTGGTTTAGGCTTTAGCCTACAGCACAAAAACAAATCCAACAGACTAGACCGTCCATTAGACTCGGTTTAAAACGATACCAGCTTCCTTGAAAAAAACAGCAGTTGGATGTCAGATGTGTCTGAACTTGCGTTATATATATCTTTTCTAAAATAGTTATCAGAGTAGCCTATCTAGCTTAGTTGAGGGAGAAACTGGAGAGTTAGGTCTAAACAATGACATATCTGCATCACTTTTACTCTGATAAACTGCGGTCCTCGTCGGCCTCGTGGTAAGAGATTCCTCCGTTATCTGCAGACTGAACGCGTATCCTGAAAGGACCTACCTTCTCACAAACTCCAAAAAAGAGGTTACCGTTTCTCTGTTTCAGACAATGACAGCAAAATATAAATTATAAGAGACTGTTTAATTAAGCAAATAGAGTATTGCTCCGCACGCAATAAATAATAAAAAATTAAATTATTCTCAGAATTCACCTTATACCTTATGGTTACCCAGAAAATGTGCAATTTTATTTTCAACAGCATATCTGTTATTATTAATAACCACCGAATGCAATAAATAGAAAAAAACTCAAATAGATTTTCTCTACTTCACAATTTTTTAAAAAGTATATATTGACCCTCTGACCTGTGTCTGAATCCCCAGTCAATGAAGAAATATATTAAATATATTTTATATTTTCTTTCTATTCTTTTCATTCAAAATCTTAGAAATCTGTAATTTGAGCATTTGAAATAGACTCCCTATTTTCTTGCAATGACTTAAAATCATAAATGGCTTATAGGGTATGAATCAAACAAGCTCATACGGATAAAAAAAAGTCCAGCCCTATTAATATGAAAGGAACATGTAGTATATTGTCACAGCATACAATTTAAAATAAAGACTATTTAAAGTATTGTATATCCATGCATTTAATTCGTTTTTTAATCATTAATAAGTTCTGACAAGCTTGAATTTGGTTGCAAATGAAATTGGTAGTCATATTGCTGACATACCGATTTCGTGTAAAATGTTAAAAATAACTTTCAAAATTTATTTTCATTGACAAACGATACTTTTATACCAGTTTATATTGTTAAGGTTTTCATTTAAAAAATTATTGCTTGTAAAAAGGTCAAATAAATCAGACTTCTGAGTCATGACGATGATTGAGAAGAGAACGTAAAGAATGTAAATCAGATTAATAATTCACATGGCAAGCAATGAACAAACAAAAGCAAAATCATGTTCGATACTCTACGGAAATAGATCTTGCTTTAGCTGTTTCTTTCCTTTTAAAGTTCGGACACTGTAGGCTACTTTAGACGAGGGCAATTCTAACTGAAGCGAACTATCAATTCACGTGTCGAAATAATTAGTGATATTAGAAAAATAATTCGTGACTTGGGCTGCAGTCAACCAAATCATTAAATCCAATACTTTTCTGAGCAACGTTTCTTTCAGAAACACTTGTAAAAACAAGTCACTAATCCAAAACAAGCTCCCTTAACAGTTCCATTAGATGACGTGCGTCTTTCATAACACTGATGAAAAATGAGCTGTGGGTCAGTAATATTCTGCTGAGAGCCTGCCTAACAATTATTCTGAACAGGCCACACATTAGAAATGATCGGTTTAAGCACACTAAGAGGTTTAAGCACACTAATATATACAAAGTAGGCCTACACTTATATAACTAGGCTATAGAATGTAATCTCCCATGTGATTTTATGGTAACGTGGATTTAACCAATTACGGATGATCTGTTAAAACAATCACTTTGAGTGAGATGTAGAGCATTATCCCAGTAGAGTACCAAAGGGAATTAGCATATTTAAAAGATCATTCTTTAAAATAAAAAATGAGCATTTAGAAAACAGACAAGTCTTTCCCACATAAAAAAGTCACCTGTCCCATGTGTGCAAAGTCAAATAAATGTAGCATTTAGAGCTCTTCGCTCCCGTTACAACGATTGTTCAGGTGTATTTGTATTGTCAGAAAACAACCTTGTTTTGGTTGTCAAAAATTACCCCCCCAAAAAAGAAAGAAAATAAAAACCGTAGCCCACTGCAAGCCTGCACTGGCAGCCACATGGTCGTTTTCCGCACAGCAGGCTACGGCAGAATAGCCTTTATTCCGTTAATTTCTCTCGGTCTGTGTGTCCTTGTCAAATATACAAAATATTAATAAAGAAGGACTGGATGTATTTCATGCATACCCTCTGATTCGTCACGGGAAAGGGGTTAACCGCAAGCCATAACCACGGCGATGCGAGATTTTATTACAGAAATAATTTTATAAATATTATTGTAACGACTAATGTTGACACAAGTCACTACTAAACCCTAACGACGTGCCTTAGAGCTACCCGAGAGTAGCAAAGAACGAAAATTTCGAGATGTACAGGCTTGTTTTTTCTTTTCGCTGAGGAATTTGTGACACCAGGCCAAGTTATATATACAGTATATAAACGGTGCTTTTTAAATATTCTCCCAGCTAGCCTCAGCTGTGAAGGTCTTTATCAATATAAAAGTCGACTAAAGTAGTCTAATACAAAGGAGTAAACAGGTAAAAAAGCGAGCAGTTGAGGAAAAGCCGATGCCGAGAAAAAGACGAAACGGTGGTCGAAGGTGAGGATAGAAATTACCCCATACAACAATACCCTCGCACATGAAACTCATTTTGCCAACTGCTCTGTGAGCTATACAAGAGTTGCGTGGACTTTAATGATAAAATACTGGCGATGTCTCGACTTGTTTGAATAAGAACAGAAGCGTAAGTGCCAGCTCTTAAAAACGCGGTTCACAAACGTCTCGTCTTTGCACGTGCTACTGGCGCCCCCGCTCGGGTGGAAACGTTTGGAGAACTTTCTCTTAAAGGGGAGGACAGAAGGATTTAAGGTGGAATGAAGAAATAACTACCAGCGATCTTGATCCCCGGTAAACCATGATACTAATTAAATAATGAATGAATATTTGGCATATTTCTCCTAAGGCAGGTTTATTTTGATGATGGTAAAAATTGGGTTTACCTAAAACTGCAAAATATACCTTTGCTTAATCGTTAAGTTGGAAAACACAGTCTCTTCTTTTTCATGTTTTATGTTATAGGCCTTATAAAATATGCTAAAATAAAATATATTTTTTTTACGAAGCGGTTTCTGACATGCATGATTGTAAATGTTATATAGGCTAGCTAGTATAAAATACATGCTCTGTGTACTGATAAATTAAGGAAATAATTGTATTTTCTGGAGGACAAAAAGAAAGAAACGCTGAAGACATGAGGTTTGGCTTTTTTTGGTGTAAAATTCCTTTTTATTATTTATTTATTTATTTTCATATCGACTGTTTTCTTCTGTTATTCCATTAATGCGTGTGATTGACCTATGGCACGTGAAACGTATACGGTTCTATGTTAAGTGAAGTGAAGACGCAAAACAAATTAAATGAAATTAAATGAAATTTCCGATTCTAGCAGTCGGTGGAGTTTTGGTGAAGATTGTTAATTATACCTTTCTCCCAAAAACCAAATAAGGTCTCACAAATCAGGTTTATGCGAAGGTTGCTTAAGTGGTAACATTATTCCTCCTGGGACTGGGGTAAAATAGAAGCATGTAACTCTTAGTGAATGATGGAGAAGTATAGCATTAACCTTATGCTTTCATCCGAGAAAAATAAAAACCTTACTTTGTGTACTTGGTGTGGAAGTCATCCAAAAATAGATTGGCCTATAAAACAGTGTTAATAAAGAATGAAGCCTATATCTGATCTTTTCTATTTCCCGTTCTCCCTCTGGTCCTTGTGGGCCATTCATCCAAATGTTGATATCTTTTTTTATAAATATAATGCATCAAGGAAGAGGAAGGAGAAGCCACGTGAGCAGGGACCTGGAGCTAATATAGTCTGAAATCGATATTTTAACACTGGTTATTGAGTACTGGGACAAAGCTTAAAAAAAAATTACAAAATAAATAAATAGAAGAAAATGTTATAAAATATTTTGTGTTTGTATATAATTCGACAGTACACAGTAATGGTGAAGGATTCATTTAAGTTGCAGCTTATTTAGGATTTAGGCTACATGTCACGTTAATAACGAGGCTTAGAAGAGCAGGCCTCAAATTTAAAGTTAACGAACGTACGATGCTTTATTGTTTTGAGCAATGAACTGTGATTCCGAAACTGTGCCCTGAACAAGCGAGTATTTAGAATTTAGAAGAACCTGTGTATCTAAGAAACGGGTGTCAATGTGACATTTGACCCTGGCCTTTAAAAATCGTATAGATAATAGCCTACATGTTATATTATCGAATATTACGTTCTTAAATTCAAGTTTAGCGTACTATTTATTTTAATTATTGTAACAATTTCCCGTGTCCATCTATTGTTGGCTGTTGATCAGGTGCTGAAAAGCAACCTCTTAAGAATTTACACTCTCAGCTGTTGCCTTCTTAAACACATTACTAACCTCCAAGAGGCCAGAAGAGAGTTCATGCACGAATTTTTCATGTTCCCATTGTCTGAGCGCTTACATTCGCTGATATTGGTATTACCAGTACAGATGTCTTCATTAAACTATTTACACAGAATGTTTAACGTGCTTTACAAGTCATCATTTATTATCTACAAACGAATTGGCAACAGGATATTCACATTTGTATCAACAGTGAGCACTCATCCCGAGTCAGGGCAATACTTTCACTATGAACAGGCCTGTGCAGGCTATGGACCTCATTCAGGCAGACGCCACATTGATTTAAGCGAATGAAAGATAAACACAAACCACTCAACATGCTGGACTGTATCCATCATGTCCGTTTCACAACGGTTTCCGGAATTTTGACGCCAGTTTTTTTAAAGATGCATTTTCAATGCTTCATGTAAATCATGATGCAGGTAGATTCCGCGCAGCCTACTTTTCATTCGAGAATAAATTAACTTCTTAAGACCCGGCAAAATTTTTTAGGAAAAAATAGTATTTTTTCATGTCATACATTGCTTAGAGCACAATATATATATTGTGCTCTAAGCAATGTATATATATATTTATGTATATATATATATATATATATATATAATATATATATATATATATATATATATATATATATATATATATATATATATATATATAATATATATATATATAAATTATAGTTCTTTCATAAGTTATGCTACGTCCTTGGAAGAGGACATCGGGACTCATTTAAAAAATAAACTAAAATAAAAAGACATGAATGAACATGCATAGGCAAAAACAACTGATTTTTTTTTTTTAAATCACCAATAGCCTACATGTTTTACCTGTGTTACATGTTTAATTTTCAGAATATTTTTTATCCAAACTTTGTATAAAGATAATTTTCAACTATGTTATAACAATGATTTGATATACCATTTTTCTTTATGCAAAATGTGTGTAAAATGGCCATAAACAGGTTTTCTCATTATATATAATGCATCTATAAACTAAATCTAATTTGCATATTAATGTTTTTGGGGCAACATGTAATGAAAAAGTGTAAAAATTTCATAATAATATCTAATACTGTAATAATATGAGGGCTAATATAATGTCCTCATATGAGGATGCAGGGTCTCATGAGGATATGGCGTCTACTCTGCATAAGGTCATTTAAGCCATATACTCCTTAATTTATTAAAAATAATAATAATACTCTGCTCACAGGCCTATATGCAGACCGGTGTTATAAGTTTAATTGGCGCATTCCGTGCGCTCTTTTTTGTACTTCTTTGATTGCATTTTCTTTTCCTTTTTTTGTAAAATGTAAAGTGTTTTAGATTTAAGCAATAAACGTTTATTAACGGAGCAAAACTGTAAAATGCAAATGCATGCATTCTAATTATCAAGCTTTTATAAAATGAAAGCCAATTCTCTGCGTGACTCAGGAAAGACCATACATTAAAAGAGCACAAAACATGAGACGTTGCACCGTAAATTGCAGACAAAGTGCTTTATTGTTTTGAGCAATGCTTATGGAATGGAGTGTATATCGGTTTACATCATAACACATGAGACAGCCTCCCCTTTGGTTACTCTCAAAAACAACTTTACAAAAAACAACTCATATCTGTGAGTGTGATGCAGATAACCAGCGCTTCCCATCACTTCTATTACCTTCACTATCTAGATTAAAACACAAACGAAGGGGATTTTATTTTTCTTTCAGTAAGCGTGTAAACCTGCATATTCAAATAAAATCGATACGTTCGCGGCATTCATAAATGTTTAGAAAATAGAAATCGAATTGCTAAAAGTACATTACATTTTTTTTCCAAAGCTTATTGTTATGAATTATCCATCAATGAACACACTGAGAAAAAATTGCTTTTGGCAAATGAAGAACATGGTGGAGGGCTTTTTTTAAGAAGGCGTGAAGTGAAGCTGTATCGTAGCTACTGTAGCACTTTTCACATATATATCTCTGCGTGTGCATCCAGTATCAGAAGCTGAAGCGATGCTCTGATCACGACACTATCAAAGTCTGCCGCTAAAACTGCCTCTTTTGTCAGGCCCATTGTGGGTTTTTGTTGTTGTTGTTATGAATATTACAACCAAGAAGACCAGGGTTTGTTTTCATCCCAACGAGAACAATAAAAATGCTTCTTTTCCCACTGTGCAATGGTTTCCCAAGGGCACAAGCAGCGCTCAGTTTATTAAGAAAATGAAACACTAACCAAGGACGCTGTAACATCGGTGTCAGATAATACTTCCAGATAAAAATGCTTGGAGAAAGCCTGAACACAAATTTACAATTAACACTATAACAAGAGCCACACCTACTCATATCAACAAATTCACAATGCACACTCTTGTACAAAGGCTTTGCACATAGAATTAGAGAAATTGTGACCTTTTCAGTGTTGTTGTTGTTGTTGTTGTTGTTGTTGTGAACAGAAAATGCAACGTCTTGTATCCATTTGAAGCAACAGCACATTTTGAAACATCAAAACACCACTTAAAAAAAAAGAAAATATCTGGATTTTTTTTTTCAACAACCACCCTAATATTAGAAAATATGATTTTACTTCTGTTTGGAGGGGAAAAAAGATTTAAAATAATGAATTAAATAATTTGGAGTAAAAAGGCACGACTCTTGCACAGTGTATATACATTGAAAACAGTATAAAGCAAGTATGGGACCATCTTAAAAAATAGACCTGGGATGGTATGGGATTGGGATTGGGGGTGTTTAGGACAAGGGGAAAAAATAAAAATATGACCAAGCATGGAATATACACCATCTCTGGACTAAACCAGACTTGACACGTAAAATAATGCAACATGCATCTTTTTCTCTTTTTTCTTTCTTTTTTACACAGTACTTGTGTTGTATGATTTAAAACAGTAACATTCTTCATTTATCAGAACACTTTTACTGAGTCACGGCGTGGTGTTTTTAAAGTTCTGGTGGGTTAAAATTCAATGTAAAAATATGTGCAAGTGATCGAAAAGTCTAAACCAACATAGGATGAGGAGGCTTTTATCTTTGAATTAGAAAAGTTAAGAAACAAATGTTAAAATGACCTGCTTCCAATTCAATGCCATTTACAAAAGTATCCTCCTCTGTTACAGGTGTTCTGTTTCCCTTGTAAAAACCACTGCAGAACCAACAGGATTCCGTGAACATTTTGGTTCCATTCATCATGTGCAAAATATACAACATTTCATCTATTTTGCTGCCAATTTGAACGTTCAAAAGAATTTCGAACAAAACTCACAAGACATACACAATTTCAAACAAAACCAATGTTTAAAAAAAAAATTTTATAAGAAAAAAAAAATACAACAAAGCACCCCTTCCCCAAACCTCCATGGAATACTGAAACACATCACAAATCGGTGTGTCCTGGTACGATGCAAGAGGTAAACTATGTTTTGTCTGTTGAGAACAAGCGTATGCGTGAGAACACGTGAAACGGCAAGGCTGCGTTGAACAGTGCCTCATAGTGCTATCGTTGCAGCTCGTAACAGACCGAGTGATCCTAATAAAAAGTGCAACAGTTTAAGGTGCTGATGGTAATTGAATCATTAATGTAACAGAAATCACTGATGACTGAAGAGAAACCACTGATCCTGCTGCCTCAGTGTCTTCATTCTCCCTTCTGTCAAGTTGCTGCAAAACAAAACTCCAAAAAAAAAAACCCAAATGAAAAAATACCTATCGGAACCTTCGCCACCATTTCAAACGCATTTGCCTAAGAACACTGAAGGAACATACAACATGCAAAAGCTGTCTGTCCACACAAGGCAGGTTAGGGAGCGATGGGTCCTCCTTTTGTAAATGGCTCAAAGAGCGTTTCTGGTTAGTCTGTCCCGATAACGAAGAGGACTGTGCGAGTAAGGCGAGTTAGCAGGTGCCGTGGTGTCTCTGCGAAGCTGTTGACCCCAGTGGAGTAAAGCAGAGCGGGCAGCCAAGGGTTGCGTGAAGTGAGTTCGGCTAGGGATCTGATGAATGAGTCAGTGAGAGAACGCATACAGTTCCAATTAAGAAGTTGTGTTTTGGCCTCCTTTTTTCAAAGACCTAATTTTACTAACTGAGCCACAGACCATCACATGAGCTCTCTTTCCTCTCTCCGTCCCATTCCGCTTTAAAAGGCAAGAAAAATATCAAATGGAACAAACAAGATTAAGGGGCATGCATAAGAAAGCAGTAAAAAGCCCCATCCCCCCCCCAAAAAAAAGTTAAGAGTTTCCATCACTCTCATGGTCCCACAAGACAAATAAATGAAAATCAAAATGTAAACGAATGGTGGTTGTAGCTGCTGTAGGGGTGCCCCCCTGTGGCAGAGCAGGTGAGTGAGTGTTCAACACCCCTCTGCTGGCGTCCCTCTTCATCCCTGTGGACTCCGCTCAGCTGCCTCGGACTAGGGCAGAATGGTAGTGATGAAATCATAGAATCTCTTCGAGTACTGCTCTGGGTTCACGGTGGAAATCTCTGCCCCAGCCTAAGATGAAAAAAGCAGGAGGTTGATGCCTTGATAAAGCTATAAAAGGTTTCAGTCATGCATACACTTTAGAGCATAAATGATGAATGAGATGCTTGGGAGAAATACGCAAAGAAAAAAAAAACCTCTTGGTACAATGTAATTCTAGAAGTATTTTTTAATCAGTTGATAATGTTTCTTCTGCCCAACCAAAAAAAAGTTTGTTATTTTGTTAGACATTTTGTTATCAGTCATGTACATTAAGAGTGTTTCGTGTTACATTTTCTGTTATTTAGTTTGTCTATTGCATTATTTTTTTAATTACGTGTGTTACCCTCATTGTTTTTTGTCTTTGAGTGTACGACCATGTGCACCGCCTCTACATGACTATTGGTCATATTCATCATGTGTCTTTCTGTTTTCCTCCCTGTATTACTATGGTAGTTATTGGTACATTTTAAGGTAAATGCAGTTCAAGTACATTGGTATATTAACATTATATGACTTGGTTGTATACAGGCACCAATATACCATGCCGTAATACTGGAAGCACTGTCACAGTATTTTTACGGTGAACGGTTTTTTAGAGTAAGTTTAACAGAATAATTTTATAGTGATATAACTCTGAATATTAAGAAAAATTACATTTAAATGTAAACGTCAAAGCACTCACCCCATGCTTTACTGTCTTGGCTGCATGAGCAGCCTTTTTCTTGGCATCATAATGCTGAAGGATGTCAATAACAGCCATAAAATAGACCTCCTTTCTGGGAGAATCTGGGGGAAAAACTTACATTCATCATTTATGAAAACAGAGCTTACAGCAAATTTTCATAATGTAACATATTACAGAAACCATATACTCAGCAAGAAAAAAGTAGGATGTGTCTTAGCTTATCAATCTAGAAGTGATTGGATTGTGGAAGGTGCCTATTTCATATCAAAATGAAAGCAGAATTGAATGTTTGACTATAAAAATTATTTTCACCACCTACTGTACCTCTCTTGGTAACATCATCCAAGGAGGGAACATAATTTTTATTTACAAGCTTTTATTTTAAGAATATCATGCATGGATGAATTGTTCACAATAACCACAGGGACATACATTAAAAGAGAAAATGGGGCCAATTTTTATTTCATGCTGACTTTAACTCTTAACCCCGCCAGCGTTTTTGGAAAAAGTTGCCAGCCACGCCAGCATTTTTGTTCATTTTTCACGGCCCCCAGAATATTTTATTGTATGAATATCTAAACATGCAATCCATTTTATTCTAGCTTCAAGCATTCTTTCTTTTATGAACACTTGAATGTAGGTAAGTTTAATAAAACAAAAGCAAAATTTTGAGCAAAAAGCTGATAAAATCGAGTTTTTGTCAAATACTATATCTAGATCATATTCAGTATGATGATCAAAACAAAGATGCAGTAGATCACTTCCATCAGCACCCCCAAAGCTGGCACAGTCATAAACCACTTCCTGAATCAACATTTCCTCTTCATCGCCTGTGTTTTTGATCGGGAGATTCTGGAAGGTTTGGAGGGAAGCCTTGTCTCAAACATAACGGAAAATTCCATGTTTGGCAGGGAAAGAGTTAAGGTTTTGTATATAGTATATATGTTCGAAAGTGTATATATACAGATAATTTATATATGCACAGGATCCATTTCAACATGCTTCCTGCTCCACTCACTGTCATGGCTTTTGATGGCATAGACGTCAATACTGGGGTTGAAGTCTCCCGGTGAGAGTGGTTTAGTGCTGTCCAGAGTGTTACTGGGACTGTCAGGAGGAGTGCCTACAATCCCTCCATCACTCTCTCCTTCCTCTTCTCCATCATTATCCTCACTCTCCACCTCCTCTTGTTCTGCCCTTTCCACATCATGTATCCCAACCAGAAGACTGTAGTCCATCAACTTCAGCAAAGCAAGGAACTAGACAGAGATATGAGGGAGGAAAAAAACAGTTTGATGAGAAAGGGAAAGAGACAAAGTGAGTATTCAAGAAAAATGAGTCATTGTATCAGTACAAGGGAGACAGAGTGGGAAAGTGACTACTTCTAAATTATTTACCTCTACATCCTTTCGTAGCTTATCAAGGAAGGTCTTCTTACTCTCTTCATCAATGTATATTTTCTGTCCATCATTGATAAAGTCATTGTCTTTGTACGTGGGGAATTCTTTAGCCTGGTGAAAAAGAGGGAAACAACATTTAGTGTGCTAAAGATGCTCACTTACACTTGCAGACTCTTTTAAGGGCTTCAAAAGAGGTTGATCATTAACATTTAAATGAATTCAGGTCCTGATATGCTGGTCATGTCATGTAGTATCAGACGGCGCAGCAGGGGGTGCTCTAGATTCATAAGAAAAAGCTTGTTTGGCATGTTCAGCTGCATGTAGTGTCAAGGGACCCTCAAATGAACAAAGGAGGCAACAACCTAACTAGCTGATCGACATTCGTGTTAAGAGATATTCAGAATGGCCTACAAAAAAAAAAAGCTTTCATATACAGCATTGCATCATAAGTCAGGCACAACTCAATATGAAGTCAGCTGTAAGTAATTACTCATTATTCAATAATTAAGTAATACAATTTTATGGCTTGTTCGAACTATTGGAAAGGAATGCAGGTGAAAAAATTTCCTCTGGGGTGATTTGAACCACCAGAATGAACCGATTCCAGCAATTTTGTGTAATTAGCTTATTTGGTATCCTTGCTCAAGACTCCAGTAAAAACCTTATTAATGGCCTTTAACAACCACTTGCAGATTTCCCAACTTTCTAAGGCAAACACACCTATCATATTATTGTGAAATCTAGGTAAAAGATAGCAAAAGTGCCCCCTGTTGGTAGGTTGAAGAGTAATAGGAATAGGTTTGGTCAAGGAAAGCACCATAAGTAAACAAATATCTATGGGAGGGCACTGATGAAGGGTTTGCATCCATTAAAGATTAATACACATTGCTTATTTTCTTTAACTTCTACTCTTCAAAAACATGTCATGGAGCCCAATTTTTTTTGAGCCAATCATGTCTTGGCAAATAAAATACATTGAATATCCTGTTTCACTCAGAAATATGTCACATTATTAAAGTAAAATGACTTGTGAATGCCATTTTACTTTAAAAGTGAAGTAATAGACATGCAAAAAAGGAACAAAAGTGCCACTGGGGTGGTACCCTTCAAAAGGTACTCTGTAAAGTATTCATATGTAATTTTTTAGTACTAATATGTATCGGTAAGGTACAAAGATGTACCTTTTATTTTATATACCTTAGTGCAGAGGTTCCCAAACTGGGGGACACGGCAAAGCTGAGAGATAGTGTACAGTCAGCAGATTATTTTGCTAAAGAAACCTCCGCAGGGTGAAAAAGACTACACTGTGTAATTTTCCCGCTCATCATTGCCTGATAAGTGAATATTAATTTGACATATTTTAATTACCTCAACATGACTCCAATACCCACTTGAGCGCTCCAATATCAGTTGTAGCAGTTGTGGTTGCATCAATAACAGACCACTAGATGGCGCGGTTGAAGAATCAGAGTTGTATTGATGAACCATGCATGGTTCTGCTCTGAGCAAGTAACGTTAAGTTACAAGTTTACAAGTGAAAATACTGCCAGTGATGCAGATGGTAAATACACGTAAGATTCACAAACACCAAAACAACTTGTCTACACCAGACGCGAGTGCCACGATGTGACAAAAGCAAATAGAACCCAGTAATGCTGTGGATGCGGCGCGACTCGACATGACAAATCCATGATGCTCCAATGCTCTGACCAAAAGAACAATTGGATTTGCAATTCAAAAATTGAAATCGCATCATATGACCCCTTCAAGTGGACAGCCTTGACAGCCTTACTTACTGGAGTTCGACAACTATTGACTGCTCTCTCTCACCGGACTTGTGTGTGTGTAGGTGATGTAAAAGAGGAAAGCAGGCATTTGTACCAAAGCACTGTGAAGCAAGGGCGGGGGAGACTCAAAATATTTCTAAACTTAAAACTAGGGGTGTCCCCGACTAAGGATTTTCATAGTCGAATCGGAATTTTCGAATCTTGCCAATATTCGAATGATAGTCAAATCATATGTTTGGGGGCGGGGCAAAATACATTGAGTCAAGTTAGACATTCGACAGCCATAATTACTGACGTTAACACACAGGGAAAATGTGTAATGAACGCCTCACAGATACAAATGAGGTTAATAATGTTTTATGTTTTGATTAAATGATAGTTAACACTAAATGTCAGCGAAATCCTAACAATTCACAATTTTTTTACATTAGTGCTCTCATTATAACGTTAGCCTATATGATAGTAGTAATGTTCTGCATTTCTATTTTCCTAGGACTTATAGGCTATCTGCAAAAAGGGCCCGAATGCACATGAATGTATCTGCGTGGCTCTGAATGAACTCATTTTGTGGCAGTGTTCTTCACGCAACAACGTGCAGAAACACGGCAGCTAAACTCTAAAAATTCACAGCGTTTTATTATAATGGTGATCTCATTATAATGGTATGTGTATGACAGTCCCAGTCATAGTTATTAATATTCTTCATTGTTGTTTGTCCTGCTCGCTGAAGAGATAATTACCGTAATACTAGAATGAAGCACTTGACTCTTATATCAGGTAAATAATATATCCATGATATATATAAAACGGCTGAAATGTACCCTACCTGATCGAAAAAATCCAGTCTCTGCCTGTGTCAGTTCGAGTCTTGTTAAAGTTTAAATCCCTGCTGCCAAGATGCTCCTCTGTCGGTGACGGATTATGGAAAGTGAAACATAAATCTATAGGGGTGGTTGGATTTATTCACACACTTTAAAATATTTAGCTTCTATCAAGCTTCTTTCTTGTCAGATTCTTATTTACAGCTTTATCATAATAGGCTGTATATTAACATATTGGGAGAAAACCGGTAGTTCTATGTGAAATCAGACATTTGAGCTCCCCCATATAGTCAATATGGCATAATCATAGCACCCCGCGAATATTCGACTGTGAGATTGAGAGTCGAATAAGGCTCCTCGAATCAAACCATCGAATCGTCAACCATTTGGGGTCACCCCTACTTAAAACGCATTTTTGCCCCGTTTGTGTTATTTTACTACTTAAACAATTTTACAATTACTTACACAATTTACAATGCGCAGTGTGGTTTTTAATCATATTTTTATCCCCCAAAACCCCCAGATTTCCCCCCTCTGAAAATATTTTTCTCTACAAAAGGGGGGCCCAGCAGAAAAGGTTTGGGAACCACTGGCTTAGTGTGACAGCTACGTACCTTTTATTTCCTTAGAGTGTAGACAGGCATAGAGCAAAAGGAGAATTTTTTAACCTTCTGGAGGATTGAATTACATAGTATATACCAGCAGAGTTAATTTGTTTCTTAATGCCATGCCAGCTCCTACTGCTATTTTCATGTTGAATGCCTAATGTTAGTGAAATCTATTAACCACACATTATATATTTTTAGTCAAGTAGCATATGGATGCTGTGTCATAAAATATTTTTAATATGACTGAATTTGTATTTAACATGATAATTTAATAGAAACATTGTAAATTACTAAATATAAAATGCTTACATGTCCACAGTTATTAAAACAACAGCTACTAAATGAGCACAGAACATTTAGGTTATCAGAGAACATCATCACTGACTTCAGTCTAGAGCTACTTTATGCACTTTAAAAAACACTTCCATTATAATCTGTGAAGCTGTCTACACTGTATGATGAATAAATCTCTTATACTTACACGTGCATCTGCACTTTGTTGTTTATGATGAGAGAACACTGTGCGCACTGGCATAATGGGGGTACTTTAAAGGCGTCATAAATTGAGAAATCAATTTTTACTTGAGCTTTGGATTTATAATAGGTCATTGTACTAAAAAAATATTCTGTAAGTTTCAAAACTGAAAACGTCCTTGTTACTGAAATAAAAGCTTTTACTGACACCAGGCCCAGCAAACGGCAGATCCTGGAATGCGCCTACCTATGATGTAATAGACAAGTTAAACACCGCCTCCACAGAAGAATATCAATGTCCAACTCTGTAGCCCCGCCCACTGATTCATACGTGACACAGTAGGGAAATAACATAAGTGGCGCTAAACCGGATCGAGCAACCAAGCAATAAACATGCTGTTAAAGATCACAAAATATTGTGCAGTTCCTGGTTGTGGAAGAACACATTCACTGCATAACCCTCCTTCGGATTCAAATATTACGAATGCATTGAACTTTATTTTAATTAAGTTTTAACTCACGTGAGTAAAACACTGAGCGTTTGTTCGCTTCATTTCACTGCAGATTCCTTTGTAAACAAGACACAGCTCGACGCTGGATATGCAGAGAGCCTGAGATTAAAAAGCAATTGCTGTGCCGTCTATATTGGACTCGACAGGAATGACGCAGCACACTTATGTGAGTAAAAAATATTTATACTGTCACTATTGCTTTATTAGAGATCACTTGATATGTCCTGATTATGTGTACGTGTCTAACCAAAGTCACAGAATGCTCCAATTATGAAGGACGTAGCTTGTTAAACAGACACACAGAAAGTTAGTTTACTATGAAAACTGTTATTTACAGTCTTCAATGCAGCATGCCCATAAAAACCGAGCCTTTCTCAAGCTGGCCTCAAAACCAGGGTAGAAAATAGCCGATTATTGATTCTGATGTTTTGGAATGTACAAAACAACGTGAACGTCATAAGTGGACCTCAGACAACAGTATAAAATAATAAAAAATGCCAGTTCATGACCCCTTTAACCTAATAATATGCAAAGTAGACATGTGAAATTACAAGTATTCACAGCTAGCTTAACATATTCTTCTTTGTTAAGTTCTAGTACCTTGTGATGACCAGCAGGCAAGCATTCCAACCACTGTCATTAAATCATCCCTTTTATTTACGGTGCCAGTGTTAATGCTACTGAAGCTTACAGTCTCTTGCTTTAATCTCCATAGCTTAAAAAAGCACCATGGACTCTGCTTCACCTTGACACCCTAAGTATAGGATAGATCTACATCTGTGCACCCGATAATCACACAGACGGTCTAAATCCAGCACGCCTCACTCTCATACTCGCACCTTTGCTTCACAGTAAATTACGGTGCTTGAAGTGACAAATGATTAGCCACAAAAGAATGAACCATCTTCAAACACACAAGCAAAGAGACCTGACAGAAACCCTGAAACAACATTGTTACGGTTTTGTTTTGGGTTTCTTTTCTGTTCTAGTTCTTCTCTTTTATAGGTTACCAGATAAGGATCTACACCTGTTACCAATTTGGGAGTCTATTTAAGCTGTTTGGCCTTTGTTGAAGGGGGAGCTTTCGTCCTTATCCTGCAGTTGTGCTCCGAAGCTGGACCTTCACTTTGTTTTTTGTTAATTGTTTGTTTCTTTATTGCTGTTCATTTATTATCTTTAGCATTTAAACCCCTGGACTTAAATAAATATTTTCTGGTTAATATACTTTTGGACTTCAAACCCTTTTTGTTTTTGCTTACAGAACTACCAAATTTTGCTACAAGTTGGACTGCATCATATAATAATTGCTGTTAATAGTGTTCATCGTCTGTTTGATTATGTCTTTAATTGTTTTTCCGTACATTTCTGCCATATGTACATTAACTGACAGTCACCACTGATAAGCTACTACTAAAATATTGTAGAAACTTAATTTTCTGTAAAGTTGCTTTGCAATGATTTGTATTGTGAAAAGCGCTATACAAATAAACTTTAATTTAACTGAACTGACATACAATGCAATTAAAAAAAAACGGACAAAAATATTATCGGAAAAGCAATACAAGTGAAAATGTGAAACTTTCACATCAGATTTTTGTGTTTGAGGGTGAAACTGACCTTTTCTTTGTCACTTGCCTCTCTGGCAACAGTAGATCCCTACAGAGAAGAAAAATTTAAACATGTCAAACCATATAATAAACGTTATCTGGTTTGACTTGGCCTGTCATTTTCCATAATCCTTACCTTCAGGTCGTATTTCTTATACACAGACAACCGGTGACTGAACACGTTGCGTGTGATTATCATATAAGTCTCATCTCCGTCTACAGTGAGGCGGTACATGCCTAAAAACTGAGGCAGCAATGTGGTACCATGACATTCCACGATATACTGCAGTGAAAAAAGACATTATAACCATCCAGCTCACTAGAAATGTGTAAGTAAATGTACAAATTATGGGTAAAACATCAATTAAATTAAACACTTGTATGGGGAATGTATGAGATTGTGTCACACCTGGTGGTACTTTTTGAGGATGTTGTGCATCTCAGCCACGTCCTCGCTGCTTATGGTTTTGATGACGTACCTCTTGTCGTAGGAGGTGTGGAAGCGAGCTCCACTACGGCCCTGAGCTTCACTAACAAGGGGCGCACTGTGTGTCAAAGAGTTCTGCCAACACACATGGGAAAGAGGTCTTAGCACACGTAATAAATGCACACAAAGATGGATGAGATTAAGTGAGACTTTTTAACACTTTCATACTGCATACTGGGAGACTCATTTATAAACATCACACTGAATTAGAAATGAATGATCATTTAAAGCAGAAAAGTTGAAACAAACGGCTGTTTTTATTCATTACTTTCTTTAAGCACACCAACTAGGTCTGGGCGATAAAATGGTATCGATATTAATCGACAGTACACCATCATCGATAACGATAGAAAAATATTCGATATATCGCACGATAGTTTCACACTTTTTTAATTTAAAGGCGAGTGTTATGAGTGACAAGCAGACAGCCAACAGAACACAAACACATGCTGAAATGAGTGCCATAAATAAAAAGGAATATTAGTAGAATTTAAAATTCGAAATTTGCATTCGAATGAAAAAAAGGTTTATTTGAATTTTAGGTGTGCATCAGGGAGCCTTATCATTGGTGCACGAGATGCGGTGATGGTGATAGGCTAAGTGTATTTGTTGCATTTAAATGTTTTTGTTAATCTGTCCAGTTGAGCCACCAAGATGTGCCGCTGCTGCATTTTTCATTCAAAATATTAGAGAAATATAAAAGCTCAATGCAGAAAAGATATTGTTTAGGTTAAAACCGAAACCAAGCCATTCACACAGAACGCATATTCGGCACATCTGTTGTGTTGCAGAGCGACTATATATTTTATCTGAAATAAAATTATTTTATTTACAAATTTCATATTGTTCAAAGGTTTGGGGGCAGTATGTTCTTCTTTTCAAGTTGCTAATGCTCACCAAGGCTACATTTATTTGATCGAAATTACAGAAAAAACTTTGATAATGTGAAATATTACAATTTAAAATGAACCATTTTTTTCAATACATAAATTAAGTTTCAGTAGCCATTACTCCAGTCTTCAGTGTCCCATGATCCTTCAGAAATATATAAAATATAGAAATAATAAATACAAAATTCTAATATGCTGAGCTGGTGCTCAAGAAACACATCTCAGTATTATCAATGTTGAAAACAGTTTTGCTGCTTAACTTCGTGGGGAAAAAATAAGAGTATGCATGGTAATAAAAAAAAGACATACAAATAAAATAAACTAAGACTGATGCACATTTATTTGTGGGCAGGTTAAGTAGTAACAGTCGGTTATGTCATGGTTTGGTTGTAAAGTCACTGGTAAAAATGTATCTGAATGTTCTGAAGTTCTGAGGTTCACAGAACTCATGACTGTTCCTGGTTCCTCTGTTCCTCTCATGCGAAAGCTTATGTGAATTTCTGATGATAACATTTTGTTTGCAAATCACAACTGTAATTGCCCTGCCCACAAACACATGACCACTGACATACAGACGCTGTGCAGTTTCCATTTTTTCCTCACTGACTGAAGGGGTCTGCCCTTGTGTCTGTCCCAGTTTCATAAAGATAAAGCTCATGATGGACACATGATGCACTTGAAAGAAATGGAGGATCTCTGCTCAGTGAGGGTGAGTGAAGGACACAGCTGCACAGAGCGGGTCAGACCACTCTACATACATTCCCAAGGTCTGTTACCTCAAACATGTACACACCCACACATTTCCCTGTCACCTCTCTCTGTCTGAGTATCAGTGTCTCTTTCTTCCTCAAATCTATGTGCTTGGATTTCCTCATATTCATCAAACACTCCCTATATTCATCAAGTATACTCTTTAAACACAAAACCAAAAGCAGGATATGAAATTTCGAAAGGCTTCCCAGGCTGAGTCATGCGGGTTAGGGCTTGTAGCCGTTCAGCTCACGACTCGTTCCGCAGGGAAATGTGTGACCAGATGAGCTGAAAATAGTGATGATGAGGCAGAGGATGCAGAGTGGACTGAGGAACCACAATGTTAGGAAGTCATAGCGGGTTTACACTAGGTCTGTATTACAAAACAGCTTTGTTATTATGCAGGTAGACATTTGACTTGCGGCATAACGTCTGGTCCCAAGCACCGCCCACTTATGACCAACATGAAA
This sequence comes from Cyprinus carpio, assembly GCF_018340385.1. NCBI lineage: Eukaryota > Metazoa > Chordata > Actinopteri > Cypriniformes > Cyprinidae > Cyprinus > Cyprinus carpio. The sequence continues at coordinate 13,553,128 of NC_056595.1, read as the reverse complement.
AGTGGTCCTAAACTAGCCTAATTATATAGGGCAGTGGTTCCCAACCTTTTTTTTATGGCTGTTATTGACTTTCCACAATCATATTCAAATGCCCCATGACTCTTCCAGTAGTAATTCTTATTACTGGATAAGGATTAAGGATAAGGATTTAAAAAAAAAAAACACTTTTTATTTCCATTTTTCACAGTTTCTATAAAGTTGTATAAAATATTTTAAAGCATGGCATAACTATAAAAGTGCATACTCATTATAAAAATGACTTTGACTGTGCCAATAATTACACTTTCAAAATCATGCTATCTTATATATCCACATTTTCCAAGCAACAATTGTTAAGGGGGGAAATTAGGGAATTGGTTCTGGAATAATTTTTTTCCCCCCGTTCATTTTCCCCATAGGGATTTTTAAAAAGTCTTTGTTAAAGCATTATGAGCCATGAACTAAGCAAGCCAGCTGCGAGGTGAATCAAAACATTACAAAAATTGTTGTAAATATTCAAAATATGCAAAAATATTTTAAAATCAGACAAAAAGTAAAAAGTACAAGACTGTGTACTTAATGTCTTTAGTGAAGGAAAGAACTATAATCCCATGAAGCAGTGTGAATGACAATCAAATTAAAAATTAATATAATCTTTAGACAAATTCTGCTGTTAAACATGATTTAAAAAATAACTTGAAATGACGCGAACAGATGGTTTCAACAAAAGCATATAACATTGCTTAACAAATCTCAGAGCTCATAACAAGTCCATCTTTATAGATTTATAAGTTAATGTAAAAAAAAAGAAAAAGAAAATGATTTAAGATTTTACTTCCAGAAGCTGACTGTTGCACTTAAAACTCTTGTTAAAGTCATCTTGCGGCTCTCTTGGAAGTTTGCTGAGGCCTCCAAGTGAACACCAGCCCCCTGGTTGCGAACCACTGATTAAGGGCTTCCTTAACACTGACTAGTCTATTTTGACAATACATAGTTGTGCACAGTTCTAAAATTTCAAAACCCCTTAAAGGGTCATATGATGCTGCTAAAAAGAACATTATTTTGTGTATTTGGTGTAATGAAATGTGTTTATGTGGTTTAAGGTAAAAAAAAAACAAAAAAAAAAACATTATTTTCCACATACTGTACATTATTGTTTCTCCTCTATGCCTCGCCTTTTGCAACGCGCCGATTTTCACAAAGCTCATCCCTCTGAAAAGCGAGGTGTGCTGTGATTGGCCAGCTATCAGCACGTTGTGATTGGCCGAATGCCTCAAGCGTGAGATGGAAATGTTACGCCTCTTAACATATTGTGAAGCCTCGTCCAGCCAGAGCGACGAGACATAAAACATAAAACCCATTATAACCATGATATAAACATGATTTCTAGTCGTGTTTTCTTTTGGAAGGCAAAAACAAAGTAGTTTTGCTTTTTCAACAGAACAATGTCACACACCGCCGCCTTGAGTGAGCAGAGGCCGGAGGCCTAGAGTGAGCCGCGGTCTAGAGTGAGCTGCAGCTGGCTTGAGTGAGCAGAGGCGGGCGTCTTGAGAACGGTGCGGCAGGTGGATTCTACGAAGGGGCATAATTTGGTCTTACAGCGACCACATGTGACGACCCCGGGCTGGACGCCACTTCGTCCACGGTGAAAGCCAGTTCTGCGATCCACAGTGCAAAGCTAATGTATTTCCATAGCGACCAGCACAGATCAGCTCCAGGCATGACGAAGCGGATATCATCTTCTTTTTGAAGGCCAAACAAAGTAGTTGCGCTTTCACAGGTGGCAGCGGCAACAACAATACTACAATGAGAATAAAAGGTACGCCTTCTTTCTTTGCGCGGAAATCTGGGCGGCGTTATGCAAATCTTAATGCAAAACCCACATACTGACGTAGATATGTGGGGGTGTGTTAGAACAAGCCTCAGGGGGGCGTGGACGAGTCTCAACTTTTATAAAGAATATCTCTTTGGATTTGAGACTTTAGTCTTTGCAACTTCACAGATCTTCTTTATTCACCAAGAGCTTGTTACACTCCAAAGAGAAAGGAAAATTTGAAATCGCATCATATGACCCCTTTAAACGATTGTCTTGCAACTTACAAAGCCTAGACAACAGTAAACCTCCAGTAAATAGCTCATACTTAACGTCTCTAATCAAGACCATAAAATAAGCAGCACATTCTGGGAAGCTTATGTTTTATGCACGTGTCAGGGTTACAGTCATAACATAATGCCTTTTAAACCCACATAACCAGACCCTGACTAACCAAGACCCTGAGCTCTTTCTGATTACAGTGAGGAGCGAAGGCATATCTTCCTCATTAACCAAAATAAGAAATGTTAAGAAAAACCTTTCCATCTAATGCACACTGATTGCGACTATTCTTGCAAAAAAAAAAGGTATTTTTTTCCATGAAAGAGATATAAGGAAAGGAATATGAGGACAATTAAGAACATTTGTATGTAGGAGGCTGAAGAATACAAGGACAGCTCTGACATTAAGGTGTTATTATGGGGAATAATGGTCTTCATTACGACAGCAAATTGAGTGGTTAATGACTAAATTACCTTTTGGTAATCATGGGCTTTTCTCACAGAGACTTGAATCTATTTTGCATTGTTAAGTAGTGAGTACACTGGTGTTTTGTGTGGTTCAACTGCAGTAATATGCTGTGGTTCTAAGACACACTGAATGTGACACCATGGATAATTTCTCTTTCTTTCACAAAACCTACCTGGAAGTCGTGGTCATCGATGCTGAACCTCTCTCTCAAATTACGGAAAACAAGAGGGCAATACTCTTTAAACTTAAAATGGCTGGGCATATTCTCTCTGAAAAGCAAAGAAGAAAAGGGGTAAATAAAATTAAGAAACATCTTGAGAGTTGTCTGGGTGAATCACAAAAAGAAAAGTCTCAGTTACATATTTTTGCATTTTTGTTTGAAATAAATCAAATCTTTGTTTAAATGAAACGCTACTGTGACTTACAAATATTTGTTATTAATATGTATAAACATTATTTTATAATTATAAATAATATGTCAAGGTATGTGTTGTACTGTTTTTTTTAAAAAACATGATTCAGAAATGTTTTTGACAGGTTTCATAAGATTCACCCCTCTAATAAGATTAAAATATTATGAATCATAACAGCTGAGGAAAGGGGAAAACTTTGAGAGGCACTCACTTGTTGAAAAGGTGGTTGTCTACCTTAATCTTCGAGTAGGCTTTGAAGTCATCAGGCATAAGCATGATGGGGATCTGAACATGGCTCAACTCGTTTATCTAGACAGGAGAGAGAGAGAAAGAGGAGAGAGATTCAGTTACTGGTTACCCGATCAGGGTCCGGGTCTTAAAATGCGAGTCAAATGTAGTGGTCTCCCAATATGGGCATGGAAATGTATGACCAATACCAATATCTTAAGAGCAAGGTGACCTATATAAATACTAACACAATTTAATTATGGCAAATGAAACGTACAAATTTGCTGAATATATATACCTCAATTTAAATATTTCAATAAATATTTACTCAAAATTCACTAAAAAAAAAGACTCAACAATGTATCAAGCTATCAATAAGCTACATAATTCAAACACTTGCTACCAGTCAGAACTACAAATATAACAACCACACACTTTTGTGATGAACATAGTATAGTATAATTTTATTTAATGCCATGTCAGCATCTGGGGCTATTTTCATGGCAAAAACTCAAATACAATAATGCTAATATCACATAAATACAATAAAAACAAGCAAACAAATAAACACAGCAAGTAATATACAAGATTTTTTAAATTAACATGTGCTAAACATTCTAAAAACTTTTCAGGCAAAATCTTACTAAATAAGTCCTTAAGTGAACTAACTTCATAAAAGAGCTTTCTACTTGCATTAAAAATCGGGACAGTACAAAAGAATATGTTAAATAGAAAGGGGGGTCTTGCAGAACATGCATAGAGTTGGGTCTTCACCTTTTAGCAAAAATGCAGAAGTCATTCTTGTATGACCTATATGACATCTGGTAAAGACCACTTGATCAAATCTGGTTTGGGATGAACATAATTATTCATGTGACATTGAACCAATCAAAGCACACAAACAGGTGCTGAGATGTGCTGGGTACAGGAAAACCATCAGTGTGAGTGATGTGTTCTGCTCATCAGAGGGCGATATCTCTGTGGCACAATGCACTGCTTTGCTCCGCTCAGGGCCTGAAACAATGTGCTACATTCAACAGTCATCAGTTTCTGCTTTGCATAGTTTGCTCTTGTGAAAACAGCACTACAGCGTTTTTGTAATAAAACTGTAATAACGGAAATTACTGCTGTACTGTGAGAAGTGGGAATGTAAAACTGCTGTGGACAGTTTTCATTCCAACAAAAAGATCTGGTGACTCATAAGTTCTTTCCCTCTATTAAGATTTAAATATAAATAACAATAGTGCTAACTAAACTCAAGAGGACTGCAGAAGGCCTTAATTACTGTGATATATTTGTTTGTTTGAGGATGTGCATGCACCAGGAAAATTATAAGCAATCAAACAGGCAAGAAGCACTGAAGCAGCACAAAGATTTTATGTCTGACACTCTGCAACAACAGACAATCAGCAGAGCATTTAATAATAAATATACGAACTCCATGAAATGTACAAATAAGTAAGGATTCATTGATATTAAAACTGTGGCTGATAATTATTTTCATAGAACCAATAATCAATAAATGGAGGATACTATAAATGAAAAATAAAAAAGAACTAAAATCAATTTTAAATTCTACAAGTGAATGTAGGCATCACAACATTATAATTTAGAATATGATTTGCTAAATATTAAATCTAACAGTGTTATTAAATTATTGGAATTTTAAGTGATCATTAGTAAAAAGATCTATCACTTTAAATGGTACAAGTGAATATGGCCATCACAAAATTATAATGTACAGAAAAAACACAAAAATACATAAAATGAGAACATGAAAATGCAGCCAAATTATGATATCATCTGACATTCACAGAAGATACCTGTCACTTCTTACATCAGTCAGATCTAATCAGTAACAGAAGATACCTGTCACTTCTTACATCAGTCAGATCTAATCAGTAAGAGATACCACTTTTAATCAAGCAGTCAAAGGCCAACAAAGTTCCTTTTAGGGGCTCCCTGCCTGTCAGTCGCACCATTTAACTGAGTTCGTCTTCCAAGACTTGGTGGAGATATTGCATCAACCCACTGTGATGTGACCTCTCGGAGAATGGATAGCACTGAGGTCTCTAGAGACTTTCCTATTGGCTGGTCAAATGTCAGGCTTCTGGATTTGAAGGGTGTCTCAGAGCCCAGTACACTGTGAGTAAGCAGTGCTACCTATAGGAGGCAGAATGTCTGCGTTTTGTCTTGTCTGAGCAAATGTTCTGCCTCATTTGTTCTGCATGCAGCATCTTTATGTGACATCCAAGAGTCAGTCATTTAGCTTCCCTTGTGGATATTTAGCTTGTTCTTACATATTTAAACTGTGATTTAAGACCTTTCAGTAATGTATACCTAATTCCACTTGTGTATAATGTACTATATAATTTATTGATATGTAAAATCCATGATCGCTAAGATTTTATTTCATGGTCAAATTGTAAATAGTTGATGTTTAATCTAAATAAATTAAAAATGAAATTGTTTTCATTTGCTACAAATGCTACAAATGAATTTAGGAATTTTAATATACATTATGAATAATGGAATGGATATACATTTGTTAAATATTATATTCAATGTTTAATTAAATGATTAGTTTTTAAAGATTAACTTTAAGTAAGCATTAGATGGTGCCAAAGATATTCTAAATAAAAATATGGGAAATGAGCAAGCACAATTAAATATTCCATTATTTGTAGATTCCTAGCAACAGCTGACCCCAAAAAATTTGCTGAAAATTACCCTCAGTTTGCTGCTTTATTAGAACAGATTTGGAGAAATGTAGCATTACATCCTCTGCAGTGAATGTGTGCCATCAGAATGAGAGTTTAATCTACATCTCGGACGGTTTCAAGGCGAGTACATTTTCGGAAATTTTTTATTATTGGGTAAACTATTCCTTTAAATCAGCCCTGAAAAGTGTCACATTACATGCAACCTTAACAGTAACAGACTTGTTATTATTACGAGTTTAATCCTTCATTTACAACATCAAAACCAGCCTCCCCAACACACTCAATCCCCTCCAGTATGCATACCATCCAAACAGCTCTACAGACGATGCAATTTCCTCCACCCTCCACCTGGCTTTTACCCACCTAGAAAATAAAGACTCCTATGTTAGAATGCTGTTCATCGACTTCAACTCAGCATTCAACACAAGAACCCCACAACAGTTCATTAATAAACTAAACCTGCTGGGCCTTAACAATTCCCTCTGTAATTGGATCCTGGACTTTCTAACCTCAGTCAGTCCGTGTCGTTCACAACACCTCGAGGACTACCACACTGAGCACAGGTGCCCCACAAGGCTGTATGCTCAGCCCGCTGCTCTTCACGCTGCTGACCCATGACTGCACTGCCAAGTTCATCATCAAGTTCACGGATGACACCACGGTGGTAGGTCTCATCAGCAACAGCGATGAAACGCTCTACAGAGAGGAAGTGGCTGAATGGTGTGGCACTAACAACCTGTCCCTCAATGTGGGGAACACAAAGGAGGTTGTGATGGACTTCAGAAGAAACTCCGCTGACCACCTCCCACTGACCATCGACAGCTTGACTGTGGAGAGAGTCAGCAGCACCAAATTCCTGGGGGTGCACATCACAGAGGATCTCATCTGGACCACCAACACCATGTCACTCTCCAAGAAGGCACAACAGCGCCTACACTTTCTCCGCTGGCTGAAAAGAGCAAGTCTCCCTCCACCCATCCTCACCACATTCTACAGGGGCACCACTGAGAGCGTGCTGACCAGCTGCATCACTGTCTGGTACAGGAACTATAGTGCAGCAGACCACAAGACCCTCCAGCAGACAGTGAACATTGCTGCAAAGATCATCGGTGCCCCTCTCCCCTCCATCCTGGACATTTTCCTTGCACGATGCTCCAGTAAAGCTACCAGTATCGTGAAGGGCCCCATCCATCCCTCCCACAGTCCCTTTCAGCTCCTACCATCAGGAAGACGGTACCGGAGCATCAGAGCCCGCTCCGCCAGATTGCTCAACAGCTTTTTCCCCCAGGCTGTGAGAGCCCTGAACTCAAATCCCCCGCCCTCCTCTGAAACCCCACACAAACCCCCTACCTCCTGAAACATGGACCATCTCACCTCCTCCACCCAACCAAACACCCCCTAACCTTACCACATACCTTTTTTTGTGCAATTCGAAGTGTGCTACACACAGGTGAGTGGTACAAACCTGTCCAAACCACCTGTAGTAACACACTCTCCTCTATGCGCACAAGGAACTTTTCACACACACGCTGCTGTGTGTACATAATCCCACAAAAGACTCAGTAATATGTGTATGTTTACATGCTCATGCACTACAAATCATCTTGCACTGTTCCCCAGCCAGGTGCTTGACTTACGATGTTTCTCTTTGCACGTGGTATTAAGTGAAGCATTCGTATAATTTGTATTTTTTTTAGTTTATGTATAGGTTAACATTTATATATAGTTTATTTAAAGTCAAAATCTGTCAGTAGGTTAGTTGTGTATAGTTACAGTATTTATGTGAAGCATTCGTATAGTTTGTATTTTTTAGTTTATGTATAGGTAAACATTTATACATAGTATATTTATAGTCAAAATCTGTCAGTAGGTTAGTTGTGTATAGGTTACTGTTTTACTTCATTGTTGTATGTCTGTATTTATGTAGCACCATGGTCCTGTGAGGCATGACATTTTGTTCCACTGTATGTCAACACATGTAGCGGAATGACAATAAAGCTCAACTTGACTTGACTCATTTCTATCAAAAAGGAAAAGAGTGGGGTTATCGCCCACCCAATGAGAAACCAATCCTAGCAGGCTTTGGGTTACTAAAGCTCTTTACAAGAATGCAGATTGTGAAAGGAAGTCAGGCATTTTAAACAAGGTCACTTGAAACCCTTTAAAAAACCTCAGTCCTGACACAAACCCTGACACAAGCAAGTGTAAGGAAGCTGTAATGCATGCTGTGGTTACTGCTTAGTGGGTTAGGTTCATCTATCACACTGTGGCCAGAAAATAAAGCTACACTGAGCACTGGGTATGAAAAGTTAATTTTTATTTGTAACAACAAGCATGTGCCAATCTAGCATGGCTTTAAAATCAGGTCGATTTAACAAAAATGCTTTGTTTGGACTGTAAATATGATAAATCTTTTTATATACTGTTCAAGGAAATTAAATGTCACATGAGGAAGCCAGCACTATGAACAACAGAAGGAAATTTCATGAAAGTTTATGCCCACTCATCACTAAAACTGAAACTAGTTTTTCTTTAGTTTGTGCTGACACAAACTGTTCATCCTTTTTATAGAATAGATGGGCTGTCTGACCAGAAGAAACATAACTGCTCTTTGGGCCTCCGCCAGGCTGTTGTACACACTATTTATCAAAGATCAAGAGAGCTACAATCAGAGGACTGCTTCAGACAACATGCAAGCGTACAGAGAGTTGCTTCAAGTGTCAACATAGCACCACGAGAACATGACACTAAATCACCCACAAACCAAGAGTGCAAATCAAAAGCAGAGGGACGAAAATCTCAATCTCAACAACTTTTTGTTCTAAATAACATGTGAAATACAGTGGCATAATGACACAGTAAAACCAGTGTGGTTTTCCCCTGCAGGATGGGATTAATGCAGTGTGTTTATTTGAAATGCAATTAAAGCTAAGCGGCAATGAGAGGGGTTAAGAGGCAACAGGCACTTGCAGAAACACGTGCAAGCAGGATGAGGTATGAGCTGTGTTTCTAGAGGACTAAAGCCTGTCTACTGGCAATGGTGGAGCAACAGTGAGCACAGAGGGGCCCCCCCGGCCCCTGTCAGCTACAGCAGGGGGCCCTCTCAGTAGCTAGCTACAGACTATTTTGGACACCAAGCCTATGCCTTTTAAGGACTCTACACCACGTGGACAAATAAGGAACTATATATGTTCCTTGTTTTATTAAACATACAGTATATCTGATCTGACACCTGGGTCCGTGAATAACAGTGAACTTCTCTAATTTTTATTTGCTTTTAAACATTTTTTTTATATTTCATAATATCTAGCCATCAATTTAAACACCATAGTGACAATTTTAATTAACTGATTCAGTTCAAAGTATTTAGTAAATAAATGCAATTTAGACATTTCATTCACTCTAATGGGGCCTTCAATGATTCATTCACAGCAAGTGTTGATATTATGTAACATTAAAAATAGTTTGAAATAAACCAGAAATCAAATAAAATATAAATATAACATGCAAAATGTATCTAAACTGAAAATGAAAACAAAAGAAGATATTTTGAATGCCTCAGTGAGTCCATACAATGGAAATCAATGGTAACCAAGACTGTTTGGTTATCAACAATCTTCAAAATATCTTTTTGTTTTGTTTTGTGTTCTAGAGAAGAAAGTAAGTCATACAGATTTGTAACAACATGAGAAAATGGAAAGTGATGGGAAAATGATGACAAAAGTTTCATTTTAGGCTGAACAATCCCTTTAACACAATCAAACGTGTCCATTTAAGATGTCCCCTCTTTTATAAATTAACAAAACAAAATATACTTTAGTCATTTATATGCTATTACATTAAAAACATCTAACATGAATAAGTGCTGATACTGATTTAAAACAAATCTTTAGCTTCCAAAAAACAATTAGCCATCAGAGCTGGTAAATTTGATCCAATAAATTGCCAGTGACAAAAAGCCGGTGACAGAGCATGAGCAGTTTTAGAGACGTTGCACTGCACAAGATTAGAAACTGTGAGAAACTGGAGTAGACAACACGCTCCACTGTCCCAGTTTCCACCTACATGCTAGATCCTTTGAGGATCCAGGTATAGTGGCCAAACATTTTCAACAAAGCCAGGGCAGCTGCACAGGATCTCCTCGGCTTGTTCCCTCCTACTAATATAAATACAAATAACTTCTAAAAGCGACTGCTATAGACCTCGATCACACTGAGGCCATGTTTTACGTGTTTAACAAGTCTGGTTGTTCACGATGGTTTCATTTGTTCAAGAACTAAGCACTTATCTCTGTGAACCCATAACATCGGCCAGGTTTCACACTACCACTTCCTGTTTCTCTCCATGGTAGCGAAGTCAGGTTTTCCGCTACAGAGCTGACAAGCTTGCACTCCATCAGTGCAGGAAGCCTAGTTCAGAGAATGCTCATCCTCCTACCAGATGTTTATAAAGCTCTTTGTTTCTAAGCAGTGCAGTCAAATCTAGCGGTCCTAGTGGGACGTTCGGTATTTCATCCTCTTGATGTAAACAATGCACTCATTTATTGCATATGAGCCTAGGAGTCAAAAAACGAAACCAACAAAAAGGTCTGACACAGGTTAAGATTATATTCTGACAAATTAAACAGAAAAGTATTCATTTGTAAATTCTCTGGAAAATAAACATAAAAAAATTAAATCTGTCATTATTTATTCACTCTCATGTCAATGCAAACCTGTATGACTTTATCTTCTGTAGAACATAAAAAAATACATTTTGAAAAATGTTTCACTTGATGTTGTCCATATAATAAAAGTCAGTGTGGTCCAAAGCAAAACTAAACCTAACTGACTTTCATATGAACATTTTTATTGTGTTCAACAGAAGAAAGCTTTGGAACATAAAGGTGAGTAAATGATAAGAGAATTATAACTAACACATTATCAGTGTCCGCACTATTCATTTAGAAAACCTATTTAGGCTTTAACACAAAGAAAAAGTATTGTGGAAATCAGGAAGGAATTTATCTAACCAAATGGCTCATTCAAATTCTTGAGGAAGGCTAAAGAAAAAGCCCTAAAGGTCACACATGAAGCTATTCATAGTTTGCCCACATGCATTAAAAACTCAGATGCAAGCCATTTGATTACACGCTCTAAAATAAGAGTTCATCAGCTGGGAATGCTGATACTGATCTGCTATATTAATGACAGTGCTTAAATATGTTTTGCTATTTGCTCACAGGCATAAAGTTAATCAGCAAATGCATAGCGACAGCAACAAGAATAATTGTATTAAAAATACATCGATTGTTGAAGCATTTAGACAGAGCCATCACCCACAATCTATAAGTTTGTTTTAACGATAGCAGTGAGGATGTGTGTGATAAAAAGGTACATGTTGATCTTTGCCTACTCAAGGTTGAGCTAAATCCGTTACACAGGTCATTCACCTGTACTGCCATCATTTGAATAACAAACTTAGGCATGCTGAATTTGTGTAGACATCATTACGCAAACGCAAGCCTTGCAAATAAAGAAGAGCATGAAGTGCCTATGAACGAAATGACTATCAATGCAGTTAGTTTTGATTTATCATGCCTTCACCCTTCTACACACTGCACGATTTTAGAAACCCTATAAGATTATTGCAAATCCCAGTGTGCGACATGGATCTGATAAACTTGGGTACAAGTTATGCAGACTGTACGATGATGACACTGACTCGTAGGCTACGATGCATGTTACTATAAGAAACCATGTTACTATATGTTACTACATGTTACTAAAAATACAACGTCAACACCATGCACTAGTGGTAAACAAAAAGAGCATGATGAATCACACTTTGGCAGTTGTAGATTTTATGTGTGCTGAAAAAAATTGGAAGCGGTGAAAGAGGAAGGGGTAAGAGCTTGATTTAAGCAGTTTATTTCACGTAGATTTCACGTCATATTTATATTGGCTGGTCAGTAAGTGGGTCGTAGCAGCAAACACACTGTGTGATGATCATGCTGAATTTCTGACACTGTCAGAAAATGATCGTAGGCTATCTTTGGTCACAAGACCGTGACAACGGCCGTCTTTGAACCTCTCTCACTGTACGCCATAGGACCACCATTTAGGAGCCACGATAAAAAAAAAAAACGCCACGATTGTTTCACAATGCCAATCTTTCATCTGGGACAGCCGAAAATCGTGCAGTGTGTCTAGGGATTAACTAGTATTGACTGAAATGGCTACACAGATAAGTGGCGGCATTGTGATTAACATTTTTTTTTGTTGTTGAACCTGATACGCCTACAACAAAGTAAATGGCAAATAGCATCCCACATGCACTTCAGCAGAAATGCATTTTACTGAGAAGAGCATGTGAAAATGATCTACTGCTAATCAAAGCATTACGACTGAAATGTAAAGACTTTGAAGATCATCAGCATTTGCCTTAGGCGGTTTAAAAATAAAATAGTGTGTCTATTTTCCCAGTGCCACAGATCAACTGCTGTATCTTGTGTATTTTTAGAAACTCCCTTTGCAATCCAGACACAGACTTAGCAACTCTTGGTCAGGGCAGGAGAGTCTGGGAAGCATGGAGGGCTTAACAAAGAGAAAAGTAAGAGATAAAAAGATTAAGAGAGAGTAAAGTAGGGCCCTATGAAATCCATTTAATTTTTTCCAAATGACTCCTTTTTCCATCTAAATTCTTCTTAATTCTCCATTTAACCATTTTAATTTTTCTTGACTCCTTTTTAATAGTTAAATTAAATTGTATTTATCAAAAAGCAGTTCTAATTAATTAAAATCATGAAACATACAATTTCACATCAATTTATTAAAAGTGTAACAAAAATGACATGTTTAGGGCCCTATGAAATGTTTTTTTTCTCACCATTTTTTTTTATTGTTACCAAATTCTGTGTTTTAGCATGTCTAATTTTTTAAATGCATAAAAAAAAATAAATAATTAATTAATTCCTTTAACAAACCCATCGTTTTCTACAATGTCTATTTAAATTTTTCTGATTATCAATTGAAGGCATAAAGCATGAAGGCCTTTCTCAAACGCATCGTTTTCTACAAAGTCCCTCCTTCTGACAAGCGCAGTCTGCTCTGATTGGCCAACTGACCCAGTGCATTGTGATTGGCCGAACACCCAAAGCACTCATCAGAAATGTAATGCTTTCAATGTAAAATCTTTCAAAATAAATGTAAAGACAGTTAATAATGTCCTTAGTTTTGACATCAGTTCAAGCCAGAAAGGGGAACAGAATCGCGTGACAGACCCAGTAATGAAGCTCATATGTATTTGAAGTACACAAACCACATACGGTTAAGACAGCTGACTCCACTGTGTGACCCTGTCTCTCTCTCTCTCTCCCTCTCTCTCTCACACACACAAACATACACACACACACACATGCACGCACACGCAAAACTCCGCATTTGAACAGTAAATACCAAATACTTAAACCAATAACAAAACATACATACAGAAGCTGATTCAGAAGTGCCAGATTGTTGTAGCAAAGTCAGAATTACCACCTCTCCTAGGTTCACAAAACGGTCGTCCATAAAATGCGTTGCTGTTCTGTTGTAAGTAATCTTAAAGCTTCCTAAATGCATCTACATTCGGTAGGCCAAATAAAGTGCTTTTGCTTTTGCCTAGATACACACAGCATCTCCCTGGCATGGCTGCATCAACACTAACTGTGGTAACTGAAACCACGCCTTCTTTCTTTGTGTGAACATTTGGGCGGCATTGAGCAAATATTTCCACATTGTGACATAGAGATGTGGAGGCGTGTTTGATTGAGCCATTTTAGGGGGGCGTGGCAGAGTCTTAACTTTGATAAAGAATATCTCTTTGGATTTGAGACTTTAGTCTTTGCAACTTTACAGATCTTCTTTATGCACCAAGAACTTGTAACGCTCCAAACAGAAAGGAAAAATTTAAATCGCATCATATGACCCCTGTAAGCAAACTTAATTTTTTGGCAAACAAAGGGAATTTACTATTAAAATTTAAACCTGGAAGAAATGTGATGTGTGATTATTCCTTAAAAAATGTTTGTTTCATTTTAGTAGTAGTAGTAATAGGCTATGTACATTCTACTGAAAAATAGTAATAGGCATTCAGTGTATTCAAATCTAACCAGACTTTTATTTTGATGGGTTGCCGTGAATACATTTACAGTTCTGTGTGATATTATGCTAGTTTTACTCAAATCAAACGGACAAACGCTCATGAAGTGACTCTCAGAGCAGTTCTGGATATGTTGTTAATTTGTTTGTCACGTCACGCACGCTTATGTATGTGTGGAACGTTAAAACCACGCGTCTGCACCATTCATTTACAGAGACACACAGAACATGCAGGGTTCATATTTAAATAGACTTTTGCGGCTTAATATTTACAGATACTAGTCCATATAGTGAATTGATTTAAGTGTAAAGATCCTTTATTTTGATTAATTCATTCAAAATTTGACAAATTCATGACATTCCACGTTAAACTGTGAATTATGTTTTTATGACTGGATTCCATGATTCCGTCTGAGTTTTCCGCATCGTGGAAATCATAGGGCTCTAGTAAAGACCTGTACAAAGTAAGCAGAAAGGAGGGTAGAGAAACAAACACTAACGACTAAAAAAAACAACCACCACACACATTGTTTTCATAAACAACCAAACAAACATATTAGCATTAATTCCCATATCAATCTCAATGCATTTACAAATTAGTCTTTAGTAGATGCATAAAAACAGACAGCTTGAGAACACAAAAGCTGAGATGCTCCTTGATATGAGACAGAATAAGTATACATTTTATTCCCCATTCACTGGTTTGCTAATCAAATTCAAGCATTGTGGTCCTCAGTGGTCAAGAGCTGCTGCTTTTCTGTTTGGTAGCCTGAGCTCAGTGAGGGCCTCCAGCTGCATGCATGATTCATTAGCACTGGAAGCACCACACAGAGCTGCACCAACTACTCCACCCTCAACTTTTTTTAACCACATGCTCTCAAAGTTGCTTGATATCTAAAATATCCAACAATAAATATCCACTTGCAGCCTACAGAATGTAGCAGTGCTGCTTAGATCCAGTCAGTTGTGGTCAATGTATTTAACTGATGGGGCTGTCACAGATAAGGAAGGATCTCTTCTCCGCTTCTCTCTCTTGTAAATTTTTAGCCTCCCACTCTCTCCAATTCCATTCCAGCCCTACAAGACCAAGACCTGACCTCCACTTTGACCCATGACACAAAGCACCACAGCTCTCTGTTGATGTTATAGCATGCAAAACAACAAATGGCTGTGGTTTAATATTTTACGTAAAACAAGATTAAAGATGGCATGATAATCTGAAAAAGCATCTTATTTTGAATGATTCATTTATTCATGTTTAATTTCTTCTTTAATTTTTTTTTTTGAGTTTGTAATTTCTAAAGGCTCGACATTAAGGACTCCCTGATGGCCAGTGTGAAAGACGCTCGGGACAGTTGAAGGATTTGTCACTGGCACTATACCACCACTGCATCATCATTCAAGTAAATCAATCATCATCATTTTTTAAAAAAATGATTGATTACTACTACACCTTTTTAACGTTAGTTAGTGTGTAATGTTTTGCTGTTTGTGCATAAACAATATCTGTTCCGGTCCTGAAAGTTCAATGCAAAATCTACTGTAGGGACTACAATGAGTTACTTCCCGGGTTTGTGACATCACAAACCCAGACAAACCCCGTCCCCGGGAACATGCAACAAAGGGGGCAAGGGCAATGCTGCGCTGCTTTAGAGATGAGGAAGAAAAACAGGGGTGCATGTAAAAATCTATTCATATATTAATCCTGATTCTAACTAGGGCTGGTCCGAATACCATTTTTTGAGCTTCGAAGCTTCAGTAGTAATCAACTGCTGCGTTATATTTGTACTGACACAAATTTCAAATGATTTTCAACGGTCACTTTGAATCCAGTAGACATTTTATACCGTCTATGGTATAGACGGTGAGGCGCAAAACTACAACTGTCGCGTCCGGTGTAGACACGGTGTAATAAAGGCAGGAATCTCTGTTTGTCTGTCTGTCTGTCTGTTCACATGTCGAGAACCTTTCATCCAGTCGACTTCACGTGTGGCGGGGGTGTTGCAACGGACACCACAGTCACATTTTGGTGCAAAATGGACACGTGACATGTTTAGAATGAATAAATTTTTAATGAACTACAGAACAGCGTGAGCCAGAAGCAGTGCGCCTCACGCGAGCAGGGCTTATATGCTCCGAGAACGGACACTGCACTAGTGATACAAAACACACGTCTGTTAAGAGCAATACTTTTATTATAGACAAATTAGTATCAGGCTGGTGCTACTGTATGTTTTTTTATTTTTTTATTGACTGCCGTATTCGCAAGTATTTTCCAAGCAAAATAAGTGCACATTTTTATCATAAATAATACTGTGTAAAATTACTGATTAACATGCCGGATAAAAGCAGTTCGTTTTTTTTTTTTTTTTACACCAACAATATACTATAGGCGTACTTACAGAACTCAGGTGCTTTTCCAAAGTTGATGTGCTGTTGTGGTAGGCCAGTTTAAAATCGCATATTTGGCACAATGCCTTTGTCTTGTCCTCACTCTATTTAAAGTGCTCCCACACAGCTGAGGTCTTCGGCATTTGTGTCTTCTCTTCCAGATGAATTGAATCATGACATTCACTAATGGGCTATTCATATTCAACAGCAAATGGGAACCGTTTCGCTGGGGGTGCTAGGTGTTCGAAAAAAAAAGAAAGAATATTCGAATCTCAAAATTGAAAATCAAATTCCAACTCACTGAACATATAATAGAATAATCGAATATTCTGGTCCAGCCCTAATTCTAACGAATCTAATGGATTCACAAGTTTCAAAATCAATGTTATAAAGAAGCCGTTCGCAGTCCTGTTCCTCGTGTCGCCCTGCTCTACATCTCTCTCTCTCTCTCTCAATCAGATCACCAGCTCAGCTCAAACAATGAACTATTCCATTTATACACTTATTCTCACAAAGCTATGAGAAGAGTTATACATGGATGCGTGTGTGGCTGCTATACTAAGCTTTAATCAGGATAAAACTGTTTATTAAAAGCTAACAGAAGAATTTACAAATACAGTGCATCTAAATGTGTGAGACAACAACAAAAAAAAAAAAAAAAACATACCATAAAGAGCCGTGCTTGCACAGGTTCTGCGCAATCCTCCTTACTAATATCCTCTGCGTCTTAATCGGGCTCAAACTGATAAGCAATATGGACGAATACAACCGGAGCACATGTGGCTGAGGTGAAGGGTGGGATGTTTAGACGCGCGTAGATGCAGTTTAGCTAATTACAACCCACTGGACTAGCTAACCAATCAGAGCCCATCACGTGTTTATGAGGGAGGGGCTTCATAGAAGCAGGAAATGATCATATAGGATTATAGAAATAGCAACAAATCAGTGTGGAAAAAAGGTAAATTATGTGAAAAATAATGTATTTTTTTTTTTAAACGAAGCATTAACACGTTAGACTGCACCCCATAAACACAATCAAGCCTATAAAAAGAAACAGTCAGCTACCCCTTTAAGCCTTGCTAATTAAAAAATTCAAGTGACTTCAAAGCATTCAAGCAAGACGTGAAAGACAATTATGGCGCTTTTCCACTGCATGGTATGGCACAGCTCGCTTTTGGGGGGTTTTCCACTGTGTACAGTACCTGGTACTTTTTTCAGTACCACCTCGGCTGAGGTTCCAAGCAAGCCATTACCAAAACTTGACGTGTCTTAACTTTTATAAAGAATATCGCTTTGGGTTTGAGAGTTTAGTCTTTGCAACTTACGGGATCTTATCTTCACAAAC
Source organism: Cyprinus carpio (assembly GCF_018340385.1). Classification (NCBI taxonomy): domain Eukaryota; kingdom Metazoa; phylum Chordata; class Actinopteri; order Cypriniformes; family Cyprinidae; genus Cyprinus; species Cyprinus carpio. Next base: position 13,535,366 of record NC_056595.1, on the reverse strand, counting down.
AGCTTGTAACACTCCAAAGAGAAAGGAAGACTTGAAATTGAAATCATATGACCCCTTTAAAACTTTTATAAAGTTTTATAAACATTGATTAATAAACACACAGTCACAACAGGAAAATAGCCCGCTGTCACTTTAAGAGCAGCATGGATCCAAATTACCGTTACACACGTATTTTCATTCTCAACTCTTTACGTTCATTCATTACATGACCGACGAAGGTATACATGATTAATCACTAAGTGCAGTATTTTGACACATTTTCGCATGCATTTCACCATTTAGGCACGCACCTTGAGCTAAAAGTTGACTTTATATGTCCGTGTTCTGTTCCGTCTCTGAGCACTTATAGCTTCCTAAGGAGCAGCGCAAGTTCTCTTTCACGCTTCTAGAAACATGAATAAATATACTTCGATAAATCAAGCACGTCCCATTTTGCAAATGTCATATTACATGATTTTACTGATTTGTACGGGGAATTGGGCTTTTATGGAGGAACGAAAGCCCAGCGCTGCAAAAGGGGGTGGAATGGGCCGCAATAATCGTTTTATTTCGATTACTGTATTTTCATAATCGTTGAAGGCCAAAATCGAAATCAAAACCGTTTTTTCGATTAATTGCACAGCCCTACATGAGGGTTTATTACAAAGTAATAACTAACTATATTCAGATTTGCCTCCATTAAAATAACTACCGACTGTAGTTATTTTGTTTTCATAGTTAGACAGATATCATGATGTATCGTTATAGGATTGTCTAGCACTATATCCATAATCGCAGAATCGTTGTATTTGTGATATTATCATATTGTGAGCCATGTATCGTGATTCATATCGTATTGTGAGCTACCCTGCGATTCCCACCCCTCAAGTAAAGATTAGACTAGGGCAAAAGTAATCAAAACTTAAAAAATATGGAAAAAGTGTTCACAATTAAATTCCAACATTAACCCATATGAATAAATATAAATAATTACTAATATCAATATTAACACATATATGCTTGTGATCATTTTTAGATTTCTTTTCAGAAATGTTCAGAGTGTTTTTCAAATTATGATGACAATGAGGATGTGCTTCCACAAAAGGCCATGAGTACAATACAAATAACTACATTATTTTCATGCCTTTTCTACTGGAACATTTTCTTAAATGTAAACCATCCATGTAGGCTACATTTATCCACTGTAAATAAAATAAATCAGAAAAATGACACTTAAGGACAGTATGTGTGACTGGAAAATAACAAAACTTTAATATGTCTGAGACAACTAAACAGCTACAGTATGGAAAATGTCACCAGACAGTGTAGAAAAAGAAGAAACTGAAAACGTTCCAAAGAATTACCTTTTAAGAACCTTTAATGTAGAACACTAAAGAAATGGTGTATGATTGGTCTGACAGTTAATTAACAGAGAAACATCTAACAAACAACTAGAGGTGGTCACACCAAACATAAATGGACAACCAAAGAGACACACATAAAGGCATCAAAATCTGAATTATTTTGTTACCTGTAGAGCAAATACTGCCATTCATCATCTCAAAATACAATCAAACAGATACACAAGTATATGAATATGAACCACTCCCAAATGAAAAGTGTAGGCCTATAGGAGAAACACATCAATAAGGCTTTCCTCTCCGATGTCAGATAATGGTGCAAGCAATAACAGTCAGTAGTCAGCTGAGATGAGTCTTGCTTCAGCAAACCTCTAAGCTTATCGTCTTGCAACCAAAACTTCCAACAGGAAATGATTACTCACCCACAACTCCATAGTACTCATACAGTTATTATTTTGCAACCTCTTAGCGTGCACATAAAAGGACAAGGAGAACTTAAAATTATGTTCATTGCTACATACACTTCAAATGAAGGTTTACACCAATTTCCATCAATATGATGAAAGTTGGGATAAGTTTTTTGACAAGCACAAAATTTATATAAACATTGACAGGTTTGGTTCACATTCTGTAAGAACGTATTAATATGCAACTGCAAGGGTTTAAAGGAGCTAATCAGAATGTTGTCCATTAAACTGAAGTTTAGGCAACAGAAAATCATGCATGTACCCAACAGATGGTGCCAATTGTCGGTTGTGAGACATGCTGAACTTCTTTTTTCTCGTTCATTCTAATGCATTGATCAATACCGGACACAAACAAAGAAAAAGACTGCAGATTTGACTCACCGAATGGTTTATTCCCCACATGAGAACACTGAGCAGAGGGTCGCTGGCACGAAACAGCTTCACTTTCTGAGCCACGAAGTGTTTCTTCTTCGTTTTTGTTTTACTCGCAAACGACGAGACAGTGTTACCAGCCGAGGCCATTGTTTGTTGTATAACAATAAATTAACTATCACACAGTGACAAGTGTTTTAAGCTAGTTGTGTCCTAACTGTCTCTTAGTAAAATATAATTTGGCATAACGTTCAGTTAGCTAACCGCAGCCAGCTACTTAGCTGTATTAGCTCGCTAGTATCTCGCTTAATGTGCTAAAACAGTCTGCTGTTACATTTAACATTAATGTTCAGACCAATAAGACGTATTATTCTTAAGTTCTCGTCCGTAAACTGCAAAAGCTCCTTAAGAGTTCATTAGTAAGCCTACCTTACTTGCTAACTAGCTAGCCTGCCAAGCCAGTCTCCCCTCGGGAGCTTTTTAAACACTAAGCTTAAAAAAAACAGACCAAATGCTGGCCGATACAACTGAAAATGAAGAATAAAAGGCAATTTGAGCGACGTCAGATTAATTTAAAGAAAAAAAGAGCGGGTGGAGAGAAATCCACTGTGGCGCTGCTCCGTTAGCATGCTAACTCACCCCAGTCAGGCTAAGCCATCAACCCTTCAAATATGTCTCAAGCAAAATCCCACTCCCACTTTCTTTCTTTGTCGTTTGTCTGCCCCGAAAATATGTTTATTTTTAGACGAAGCCAGTATTCCGAGTGTGGAGCGTGTCCGAGTCTGAACTCGGTGTGAATTTTGTCAGCTATATTGTCTGAAGTTGGCGTATCCGGCTCATCCGCGCTGCTCGACTGACGGACTGACAGCTACGCACACGCGCGCGCGCACGCACGCACAAACACACACACACTTTGATTTATAACTCAAATATTTATTTTCATTGAGGTCAATCTAGATTCAGAGAAAAAATAAATAAATGGCTATAAAAGATGAACACAAACAACATTTGATTTGGCACAAAGGCAAAAAGACAGACAGACAGACAAATAAATAGATGATAGATAGATAGATAGATAGATAGATAGATAGATAGATAGATAGATAGATAGATAGATAGCAATTAAAACTCAGAAGCGAAAGAGAGAGAATAATAATTATAATAATAATTATAATAATAATAATAATAATAAAAAATAATAATAATAGGAGGTCTACGAGGATTTAATATAGATCTTGAAAGTGTAATTTTATTGGATCGTTTTGTATATAATTTAATAAATGATTACGTCAGAGCCACCTAACGGTTTATGACCGACATATACATAGAGAGAGAGAGAGAGAGAGAGAGAGAGAGAGAGAGAGAGAGAGAGAGAGAGAGAGAGAGAGAGAGAGAGAGAGCGCAGCCTATTTTAAACAAATAAAAAAATATTGAGCCAGTATGTTTCGGAGTGATTCTTGCCTCACCTACAGGTGAAACGGTAAATGACATCCGTCACCTAGCAACAGCTGAATTCTAAACAGAAACACAGTGTTACTGGTATCTTCATGTTTTGTTTAAGTCTCTTATTTTTTTTGTTTTGTAGAAATAATTTATTAAGATTTTATCGATATTATTTATCTTGTTGAAATGTGTGTTAGGTTTTAAATAACAAAAAGTCAAAAAGAGGCTGAGCCATGCTCGAAATATGCGGTGAGAAGTTGTTTCTCCGCTCGTGTGATTTTGCAGGGCTTTCCTGAAATATTTTACAACCTTTTAATAATTTACACGTCCTTTTTTCCGGTCGACCCTCTCCCTATCGAGAGCCAAACAGCAGCGTCAGCGGTTCTCGTGGTGCTGGCAAAAGCTCGTGAGGCCATGCACACATTCGCAGAAAAAGGTAACAGTGTCATTTAGTTTTACAGTCTAGGTCACTGAGAGAAGTAAGTGCTCACTATGTGCGGCTCTACTTTATCGATCCCTGTTTGAATTGCTGTTGTTCTGATATTTTTAGGCGATGAGAATAAGACTTCTTTGATGTGCTTGGGAGCGATTGAACCTCTTTATCGTCTCATATCTCACGAGGACAAGACTGCTGTCGTGTCTCTGGGCGTCATGGCTTCTAACAGTACGCAAAAAAAAAAAACAGCCAATAATAAAAAATCAGAGGATGTTCGGCAGCATAGCTTTCATTTTAATTGTCATATTTAAACAGATGAAGTTAAAAAGTGACACTGAATGTGATACCTGTAATCATCAGCAAACTATCACCTGAAGGTACTGGCACAATATATATATATATATATATATTTCAATTTCAGTGCTCTCTCTCTCTCTCTCTCTCTCTCTCTCTCTCTCTCTCTCTCTCTCTCTCTCTCTCACACACACAAGTCTGGTTTACTATCCTGGGGACTCTCCATAAGTTTTTATACTGTACAAACCATAAATTCTATTGCCATACACCTAAACCCTACCCCTCACAAGAAACTTTCTGCATTTCTGCATTTTTACAATCTCAAAACAAAAAAAAAATCTGCATGATTTATAAGCTTGTTTCCCCATGGGGACCTTAATTTAATTTAGGTCCCCACGGTGACACAAGTCACCATGAGTCGGTGTGTATTCAGGTTTAAGTCCCCACTGGGATAGAAAAACGTACACACACACATAGAGACAGATAAATATTTTGTAACAATATACCTCTTTACTATCATTTTTTATCAACATAACATATCCTTGCTGAGTAAAAGCATTCATTTCTTTCAAAAACAGAATGAAAGAAAAAAAAACATACTGACCCCAAACTTTTGTTACAAAACTTTTTGTTACAAAAGATTACTATTTTGAATAAATGCTGTTCTTTTCAATTTTTTTATTCATCAAAAAATCATGAAAAACATATAGGTTCCCAAAAAAAAAAAAAAAAAAATTTAACCAGCACAGCTGTTTCCATCATTGATAATAAATCAGCATATTAGAATGATTTCTGAAGGATCATGTGACACTGAAGACTGGAGTAATGGCTGATTAATTTAGCTTTGGCACCATAGGAATAAATAATATTTTAAAGTAAAATAGATTATATTTTTGTTCAAATTAATGCAGCCTTGATGAACATAAGAAACTTCTTTCAAAAACATATATATATATATATATATATTTTTTTTTTTTTTTTTTGTTTTTTTTTTTACTGAACTTTATAATGGTAGTGTATGAATGAATAAATAAATAAATATTACATATATAATTATTACTTAAAAATATTTTTTTAATTTTCATTTCTTTTGCACAAACCTTACCTGCCACTCGTGGTCCACCAGTTTGCCACTTTGTGTTTGACGTCATTGTCAGTGGACTTTTCCTACAAGGTCCAGATTTTTGAGAACAAAGGGCTTGAACCTCTTATTCAGCTCTTGTCCAGCCCGGATCCTAATGTGAAGAAAAATTCCGTGGAGTGCATCTTTAATCTTGTACAAGAAAGACAACAGATGTCCGAGTCAGACAGAAAGTCTGTTGTGAATTAGACTAAAAGGCATCAGTCAGGGTGGTATTTTTACAGCACTAACAAATCACAACTGTTAGACAATGCCATAGATATTCAATCAACTTTAAAAGCATAACTCTTTGAATAGCAGAAGGATGCAGTTAAAATCAATTATTTGTGCTTTTTTTTCTTTGAGCAGACTCAGGATTTTCAGAATCGAGCGGCCGTGCAGCGACTAAATGCCCCCCACCCCTGCTTCTGGAACTGCTACGCTCAGACTTCCCAGTTATTCAGCAACTTGCACTGCGCACCATAGAGAACATCACCACTGACAGTGAATCCCATGTGGGCTTTAGGAATGTACAGGGCTTTGACAGAATCCTGGAGATCCTTCGGCCCAAAGTAGACTAATTATTCTCATCTGAATTATTCATGAGCACATTTTGAAAACTGCTCCTTAGTCACCTTCATTAGGAGCAATCAAACTTTCCATATGCAAGTTGAGAACAGTTCAAACAAGTCAATGAAAATTAAGCAACACATGATTGAGCAGTAATGGCAGCTGTGTCTCCTCCCTGTAGGAGTTTAGTGACCTGCACGAGGGGGCTCTCAGGGTTATCTTGAACTGTCTTCAGATGATGGGTGGCCTGGAACAGCTACTGCAGTTTGTTGGCACATCCACGCTGCCTGAAGCATGTATGGAAAAAAAAGCCTCAGTTCTCTTTTTTGACAAATGAGTTCGTGCTCCATACACTGTCAGACAAAATGTGCAAAAATTGAAGAACAGCTTGTCAATCAAAAGGTACATCTTTGTACCTCATGTACAATGCATCCAAACATTAGTACATGTTTGTACTGTAAAGTTGCAAGTTAGTTCCTTAAGAAGACATATTACTACTTTAAAGATACATATTAATACCTTAAGAGGACATATTAGTATTTTAAGGATGCATATTTGTACTTTAAGGTAGCATATTAGTATCTTAAGAGGACATATTACTACTTCAAGGCTATATATTTGTATTTACATGTACGTATAAGGACTTTAAAGGTGCATTTTAGTACTTTAAGACAACAAATTACTACTTTAAAGGGGGCATATTTGTACTTTAAGTGTCTTTAGAGAACATGTTAGTACTTTTACGGTTTGTATTTATATTACAGGTACATATTTATACTCTAATGGTTTATATTAGGACCATAGGAAGACATTTTTTATCTTTACTGGCGCATATTAGTGCTTTAAGGATGTATATTTGTATTTGGTACATATTAATACTTTAAGGGTGCATATTAGTACCTCAAGAGGACATATTCATACTTGTTGTATATTTGTATTTGCAGGGAAAGTTTAGTACCTTAAGAGAACATATTACTACTTGAAGGATACATGCTGTATTTGTATTTTTAGGTACATATTAGTACTTTAAGGGTGCATATTAGTACCTTAGGATGACATGTTAGTATTTTAAGGGCATATGTAGCTTTGAGGTTCACTTCCCCAGTGACATGCTTTTAGAACACATTTTGTCTAACAGTTTATACTGATAGAATCTGATTAATATAAAGTAATAAACAGGATTTTCTTTCACAATACAATTGTATAACATTCCAAATTGTGTAAAAAAAATTTCTCTCCATAATGGGGAGAACAGAAAAATACTGCATGAACGCAATGTAAAAAAGACCCTCACTGACCTTCTCATGCAGAAGAATGAGAGTGTATGCACTGCTGCATGTCTGTGATACAGAGGCTAGAATGGAGGTAACAGTGCACTGCTCGAATGAGTCAATTTCAAAGGTCTATACAATCAAAAACAAACTTTTTTTTTCTTTTTTCTGTGTCAGTGGCTATGAAGGACTTTAGTTCAACTGCTCAAATTTATCAACGCTAAAATGAGAAGAAATGCTTCCTGGGCAATCAGTGTGTGTGCAAATGATGAAATAACAGCTCTAGAATTGTGTTATGTCGGATAAGCATGCTGTAATACGCTAAATTTCCCTAATTCAAAGTCTTTATATGAACATAATATATGAGTCAAGTTTACATTCATCAAATTGATGCTGTGAGCTTTGTATTAAAAAATATTACTATTACTATTACTACTAATAAAATATTACTAAATATTACTATTATTTTAATAGGCTTGAGATGTTTACAACTTTTGCAGAATTAACTGTTTAACTTTTAAAGTAAAACCACCAGTAGATGGCAGTAAATCCCAAGTAAAAGATTTCTAGAAGAAAATGAAGCCTATTTTAGGACTAGATTTTGCATTTGTGATGATTTTCTATGAAAATGATGACAATTATACACATTTTCATCCAAATTTTTAATTATTTTACTGCATGTGGACATTTTATATAAAGAAGATAATTCTCATTATCCAATTCCATTATATTCTAATAGCAGAATTTTTAATTTAAATAAATTGATTTAATTTTTTTTTTTTTTTAATAAATCAAAGGCAGAACAACTACCATGATATAAAAATATATATTTTTTGTATTGCATTATATGAAAATCAGGGATTCATTTTTATATGTTTCATAAAAATAATGCCGTAATGCAATACTACTAATAAAACTGTGCTATAATAGGCTTAATTAAAAATAAAAAAATAAAAAAGTATTTCTTTTGATTTGGGGATGAAATATGACCAGGATTCTGGTTTTGAGAGATTCGCTCTATCGTATGTTTTGGCTGGTTCTCAATGGTTAATGGTCTCTTCATTGAATGTTTGGTCATTAGGTTTGTTGTCATCAATCTTACAGCGCTCTGGAGATACTCCAGGAAATCAACCTGTCACCAAACCGTAACAACAAATTTAGTGAGCTGGCACTACAGAAGCTTCTGGACAGTAATCTATCGTTGAAGTATAGTTTGACACCTGTCAGCTGGTGATATGGCTTCTACAAACATGGACAGGTCCAAATGTGAATGTTTTTTAAGAGACATTATAAATCCTCAATCGCAGAGGTTGCACACATCAGTCAATCTCTTTTCTCTTCCTTTCTCTTCTTCCTCCTGCAGAAAAGACTGGGTCATCAGGTTCCTACCTTGGAGGAAATATCCAAACAAGTTGTCAGCCAACATCGAGCTACTATTGCGGTTAATGGGAAACCCCCAGATCAGTATGTTAAGACAAAGGGTCATGCTTTGGCAATCCAAACCTACTGTTTCTAATTACTGTCACATGAATCTTGCTCAAACATTGTTTAAAACAGCTCCACAAATAGTATTTTCCTCACTGATTTAGTGTATTCATAGTCTTTGTAGGGGCACATTAATCAAATGTACGCGAAATCTCTTTCTTTTCACATCAGAGAGAAAGCAAGCTCTTTGTGGAGAATAAAGACTTTCAGAAAGACTTTTCCTGCCCTCTTCTACACCATAGTTCTACATTAGCACACTTGAATATTAAATACCTCTATTGCACAACAGATAGATGTAGACAGATGAATTTCCCCCGGGGAAATTCTTTTGCATGGCTCGGGAATCTGGCCCAGAGCTCCCACAGGAGAAATGGGAGTTCTGCCACTGAGGCCCAAGCAACACAATTTATGCTCAGTTCAAGTTAATTACATGTACAGATTCTAAATTACAAACAGAACATTACTTGACCACTTTAAATGTTTGTTTTTTGTGTTTGTTCTGATCCACTAATCTTGGGGTTTGTGGATTCGGTTCTACCATCCAAATTAGTCAAATGCCAAGTGAACACAAAGTCATTTGATCCACTGCTCTTGGAGATGTTGTGAAGTAGTTTGATGGTTTTGCATAGTGAATTAGAAAAGATTGGGAGAAATTTAGCTTTACATCACTTGCACAAGTGGATCCTATGCAGTGAATGGGTGCTGTCAGAATGAGAGTCCAAACAGATTATAAAAAAATGTCACATTTCCTAATTCGCTTCTCCTCTATCGTTTCCAACGGAGCGAGTGTCAAATCAATTTTACATCAGAAGAGGATATTTGTAGGGATTCGGCTGATGTCTCCAACCAAGGGTAGGGGTTTTGCCTCGTTGTATATTGTTTTTAAAAAATCAAGAACCTCAAGATTTCTATTAGAATTATTCCATTTCGTTATCTAGTGAGTCGGTGCAAAGTGCAGTTATTCTAGTCATGTAGCTCAGAACAAGCATGCGTGATCTGATCACTCAAACACAGTGTTAGCTTTTGAGAAAGGCCTGCAAAAGAAACTGATTCTATGTGGTGCATGTTCAAATAAATAAAATAATAATCTCAGTGTATTTTTTAACAATTCTTTACAAATTCTGAGATTAATGTCCATTATCCTATATGAAGACGTATGTTTTGGAAAAAAAAAAAAGTATTGCGTTTATGGCTGTTTATGCAGGTTTGCAGTCATTGACACGTTATGACCAGTCCACAGATTGACTCCAGAACAGTATGTTGTTACAAGAGAAAAAGGCACAGAGGTGGTATGTTAACAAAGTAATAATAATGTTTAAAGTAGCTCATTTGGTAACTCATATAATATCACACAATTTTATGGATACCTTAATAAATCATTTAGGCATGGACCATAAAAATAAGTACACACTTTTTATTTTATAGCCATTCAGTTAATTCTCACAAAATCACAATGAGGTGGGCATGGACCATTGTGTTTGCTGTGACTCCCCTCTTTTTAGGTAAGATTTTTTTAAAAACCTAAATCAAAATTCAATTAAAAATGTGTAATTCTCCTCGAAGACAGATTGATACTTTTAAATATATACAGTTATGAGGAGTAACAAAAGAACAAAATGATAAATTAACAAAAATAATATTACATTTAAACATTAAAACTATTAAATATGAAATTAATATTAAAAATCTATTATAATAAATAATAAATTACAACTTGCAAATATAAATACAATTTTGCCTTTGCTCCGACAGCTCAGAAGTGAAATATGATCCAGGAACTGGGTGGCCGTCCTACTATGAGGCTCACGGGACATGGGAAAAAGATGAGAGTCACGCCAACATCACGCCCTGATAACTCACTTGGTAGCACAGGAACAGAGATTATCTGCAAACATGTGAGTGCAGGACAATGATGTCAGCCGGTTTAATCATTGTGTTGGCTTTTTTGGAAACCATACTTTGTGCTGTTTGCTAACATAAGGATTCTTCCGTGATACTGTCGTTCCTTTTACACAACAATATTAAATTAAATATATTTTCTTAAATACATTACCTCTTTAATTCATCTGACTCCAAACTGAAAAAAGTTTAAACAACTCAGTCAACAACTCACTGTTGTCCTAAATGAAAAAAAAAAACATTATAGCCTCTACAGTCTAAGTATACATAACTAATGCCAATGTGTTAGCCGGAGCTCTATGATATTTCAATCCGTTATTAACCTGAGCACACATTTGCAGTGTTATAGGCTTACTATAATATACTAGAGTAAACAACACAAAGACTAGTTAGAATAAATCATGTGTAACAATTTATTAGCCAGGTAAGCAAACAATAATTCACAACCCAATTCAAATCATAAATCCCTAATCAATAATATACATCATCAATAATCCAGAAATGAAGATTTTAGAAGTGGTTACCGGGTAGCAGAAAATCATACACACGGCAATCGTGTGGGAGATCTGTTTGCAGACTCCCTGAGCTCTTAGTCCCTCTCCCTTAAGTTTCCAGAAGAACCCCAAAGTTACCAAATTGTATTGTTTGTTTATTGCTGGGGTTTGAGCATATCACTTTTGGGGGTTGCATGTGAGTAACTTTGATTGCTGTGGGAAGATTTACATACAGGAGCTAATTTGCATGAAAACCTGGGAGTAGTCTGTCTTCAGTGTTTTCTAATCTTGATGGCCGTCTGTTCTATTGTTATGAGAATGAAACCCTTTTAACAGACACACAGAGACCTTTCAAACGACATCAGACATGAATAGTTGCATTGTAATGAACTCTGATTAAGAAAGGTTGTTTAGATGGTTGTTGTAATGTCCTGTGTTTAGATGGAAATAAGAGGAGAGAGGGGGAGAGTGATGTGAGGTGTGAAACTTTTGTCTCTCTTAGTTGGGTGTGTTGTCTTGAAGGAGGATGTTAGGCTTCTGAGGCAGAGTTCAGATTGTGTTGATTGTCTTTTCAGACTGTGGCCATCTTACGGTCCAGACAAGTGGCATCAATAATCTTACACATACAATGTAAATAGTAATAATTCCACTCTTCCTTTCAGGTTGTCAGATACCATTATAACATGTCATTTTGTTTTACAGTGTGATGCCCATCTTGGACAAGTCTTTGATGATGGTCCAGTTCCTACTGGCCAGCGATTCTGCATCAACAGTGTTGCTCTGAACTTCAAGCCCAGAGAGAAATAATGTAGAGACATCCATATATCTCTGGACAGTATTTTACACTTGTTCCATGCAAATAAAGAAAACAAATAGGATTTGAATAACAAATGTCCACTGTGGTATGCTATGAATTACAGTGGGTGATTGCTTTCTATGAATAGTTTTTAAAAGTACCATTTTTTTTCTTAGTGTAAAGAACATTTTAAAATTCTAAAGAACCTTTTCCACTGTAAAGAACCTACTGGAAGGGTTCCATAGATGTTAACAGTTCTTATTGGAACCAGATGGCAATAAAAAAACGTTCTTTTTAAGAATGTGGTTGATAAAACATCCCATAAGAAAGTGTCATTATGTTCCTGTGCACTGTAATTATGATCGCTTGTATTTTTGCATACTGCTAATCTGAGTGCACACACTGTATGACAAAATAAAAAAGACATATCAGTTTCTTTTAAAGTGAACATTGCCAAAAATGTGTATTTGTGTGGGTTTTTCTAGTTAATGATAAACCTGAGTAGAGGGTCATCATCCAAATCTGTGTTGGGCAACACTGGACAGCTGACTGACTCATATTAACAAACTTTTAACAGCTGTTGGGGAAGATTGGTATACAGTGAAGCAACACGTTAAAAAGAACCGATTTCATGGTTTGCTTCTGGCTGCATTTGTTCTTCGTGATCACATGGCTCAGTTTCTGGGAGCCTGCTGAGGCACGAAGAGCACGGTTTAAACCAACACTACAGAAGCCAAAGAAATCAGAGGCAGAAAAGACTGCTGAAAAACTAGCGCCAGGTCAGAACATCAACATTGAGCAGGTATATTTCAACACCCTTTATGCCATAGCAATCAAGTTAATTCATTTTGGCACACTGAATAAGAAAGGCACATCATTTTATAGGCTATGAGTGAACATTATTCATATTAATAGGCCATTAATCTTGCCCGATGTTGTTTCAACAGACGGCAGATATATTTCTTCATAAATTTTACTCAATTTTACTTAATTTTACTCTATACATTTTTTCTTTTACTCACTGCATTTAAGACTTTCCAGCATATCTTAGTTCACTTTCTGATATAGTTCGGTTTATCCAATTACTGGCTCTTAATGGTTATGAGAGGGCAGGAAATCCCAGGTCAATAGGGTAAAAAAATTATCAACATATCATCCTACTTCCTGGGTGACTGATTTCATTAAGAATTGCAAACACTTGTTTGTATTACAAGTTTTGTATTACATTTCTGGTATATTATGTTTCCATATGCAAATGAGGCATTGTCTAATTAAATATCTGCTAAAATGCATACAATTCTAGAACAAAAGTCTGAATACTGGATAAAGCCAGGTTCAAAATTCTTGTGTCATTTATTTGACATACTTGAGTCAAAGGTTTTTATGGAGGGGATTTTGGATATCTCTTTTTATCACTCTATACATCTGAGAATTCTGTCAACAGCCTGGGGTGGGGGGGATGTTCACCTTTTTTTTTTTTTTATAAATTAAATGTTGTTTAAAATCAAGCAAAATATAAAAACACACCTCCAGTAAAAACTTTTAGAGAATGAAACTGTAAAGTTTGGTCTGTATAAGTGCTACTGAAGTGGAGATTTCTGGCTCAGTTAAGAGAAATATAAAAAAGGCCTTACTAAACAGTATTTTGAGATTTTTTAAGTGTATCATATTGTGAGTATTATGCAACCTTAAAAAAGTCCCCTTTGGCAACTTGTATAGACTCTCCTTTAATTACAGCTGATGTAGGCAAAAGCATCGGATGGTCAAGATACAGCTTGCTTTGTCAAAATATTTTTTTTTCATAGGTATTTTTCTCTTATATTTAAAACCTGTGTGTTCAAAGCCTGTCATTCATACCACTATCTGAACTGATGGCTTATCTTTGTTGTGAAATGCTCCCTGACCTGGACTTACAGTTGGTATGCAATAGATGAAAGTTATTTTATAATCATGAAGTCATTTTAAATACTTTTTAAAGAAAAGGTTTGAAAAAAAAAAAGTACTGAGCATTGGGTTTGGCATAAATATTATTATTTTTAAATAAAAACTCAATTTTTAAAAAAAAAATACTCAATTAAAAAAAAAAATTTTTTTTTACTGTTATTACTAAAATACATGTAACATTTCTGAAGGACACCAAAACCAAGTGTTTCTGTGGACAAATACATTAGATCCAGCATGTGCTTGAACACTTTAGACATACTCACATCATCGCATTTACAACATATTTGCAAATGATGCCATAAGATAACATTTTTATTTTCATAGCCATCAGGTTCCTCTCGGTTATTTATTTATTTTTCAAAGCTAATACAATGGTATTCAATAATGTCAAATTTCTTATGCAGGTAAGAGTCCTACTGAGAATGTGGACATAATGGTGCTGCAGACTAACTACAGCTACAGTGGTTTTTAAGAGAGCAGGGAAAATTACCATGAAACTAGGTGTTCTAGTCCCTATTTTAAACTTCTCACACCTTTCCTTTTGTCACAATGGCACAGCTTAGGAAAAGAGTAGGCTACTGTTTTAATTAAATACTTATTTCGTTTTTTAAAGGACAGTCCAGTGAAGAGCCTATTGGATAAATTTAAGGATCATGCATTTAATTTGGGATTGGACGTCATTTTCCACTAGCCAATGGACAAATTAAATGTAAATAATAAAATAATAAAACAGCGGATGAACACTTTTTAACTCCTTTTGACTCTTTTCCAGGGTTCTGTGAGTCCACAGAAAATGTCCTTGGTAAGAGCTACATCTTTTTTTTTTTTTTTTTTTTTTTTTTTTTTTTACATCGGCTTAATGTTTAATTAACTGACATTTACAGACTGACAAGTATATTGTTAAGTAATTTAATAACTGTTTCATTCTAAACATCGCACTGCTGATTCTAATGTCATATTCGTGCACAAGTCGTTATTTTGTAACGGTTCTTTTTAATGATTCAAGTGAACCGATTCGCAAAGCGTGTATGATAAATACTCGACAGTAATGAAGAACATTGACACAACATAAAACGTATTCGAATACAGAATCATAACATTTTTCACTGAATACTTATTCACTACGTGCAATAACACGTATAATCGCGCGTCAGGAGTTTTGGGAACTGATTCAATTGAATTGTTTTAACGAACCGATTCGCGAAATGAATCAGATTTCTCGACTGCTCTGTGCAGTTGCTTGGTTTTAGGCTGATTGGCTGAAATGAACCAATCCGGCCATTTGTGCATCTCTCGCTCGTGTTAGAATCATGTTTTCTGCTTTACAAGAATGTGTTGCTAAACTTGCACAATTTAAATTAGGTTTTGTAACATAAAGAAACTGTATGATTTTGTATAATCTCTATTTTTGTCTAACAACCTAACAACACTATCATTGCTTTGTCCACCAGATCCGACCTAAGACTGACTAGCCAGCATCTTGTGAGCACTGTGAGAAAGCATTGTGCTAAGAATTTCACCAATAAACTGAATTTGTAATTTCAAGGTTTTGTGTGTTTTAACTTTACATTTTCCAGTTTGATCATGAACAATAGCATTCAATGTAAAAGGAACCAATAGACACTTAAGAAAAGCACATCCCCCTAATCTTCAGTTGATTTGGGTTACATCCTTGCTAATAAGTATCGAAAGTGGTGATTTTGCTCAAGCCATTGATGTGACAGAAGAGCACTTATACAACAAGGCAAAGGCATCTTGATGAGGTTAGTGCGGTTTGTGATGTAACCCTCAACACAAGACTCTGCCTGCCCACACTTTCAGAGTTACACAACACAAGGGGTAAACATGTTACATATCCAACATTCCAAAAAATATCCAAAGGTAATCATTTTCATATGAAAAAACATCTAACACATGAACTAGATTTATTTTTATTCAGCAAGCATGCTTTAAATTGATCAAAAGTGACAGCAAAAACGTCAAATATTACAAAAAAAAAATGCTGCTCTTTTGAACTTTCTATTCATCAAGGACTCTTGAAAAATGGTTTACACAAAAATATTAAGTTAAACTTTGACAATAATAAAAAAAAGTGTCTTGAGCAGCAAATCAGCACATTAGAATGATTTCTGAAGGATCACGTGACACTGAAGGCTTTGCAGTCACAGGAATAAATGACATTTGAAAGTATTAATCAAGAAAACAGTTGTTTTGAATCATTATTATTAACAGTACTACTGCATTTTTGGTCAAATAAATGCAGCATGGATAAGCAATAAGAAACTTCTTTCAAAAACATAAAAAAAAAAAAGTTTGCATGTATTGCTTGAAGGCCAATCAGGGACATCATAAAAAAACATCTTAAAAAACATCAAAAACACCCACATATACCTGGAAAAATCCACACGTGCATGTTGCAAGTTGTGTAACGACTGTAATTATCATTCCTGCTAGCCTGTGTCTTCGAGGTGGGAGGGACTAAAGGAGGGAGGGTTTGGGGGGCTCAAATCTGAGGATAAAACAGGGGCTGCCTTCCGTCTCCTCCACACAGCCAACTTTGCCTTCTGAACTGCACACAGAGAGAGAACCTACACTTCTGCAGCCATGACGACTGTCGTTTTAAAGATGCTGTGCGTTCTGCTCTGTGCAGTGTTCGCCTCTGCTGATGTCATGCCCATGACTGACTTCGACTTGGAAAAGGTAAAAAATGCAGTTTTACTGTAAAATACTATAAATGAAAGCGTCTAAGTGTTATATGTGAGTTTTAGGGATATTCTCAGGTTTATTCTTAAAAAGCTTCTTTAATGCCATCAGTGGTTAAGAAACTTCCATGGAATCTTTCCATTCTTTATAGTGTAAAAAGGTTCTTTAGATTATTCAAATATTCTGCAAGCTAACAAAAAGTGGTTCTTTTAAGAAGTGAAGGTTCATCACAGTAAAAAAAACATTTTGAAACCTTTATTTTTAAGAGCGTTGGTCTAAAATAGTTATTTTCTTTGCAGATGGGAGGAAAGTGGTATCTCATTGGCTTTGCTACAAATGCAAAATGGTTTGTCAGTCACAAGGCTGACATGAAGATGGGAACTGCCATGATGGTGCCTACAGAGGACGGAGACCTTGATCTCAGTTACTCTAGTATGAAGTAAGCTGAAGGAGAACAGTTTTCATACATATTCGTATAATTACAAAAATAACTTAAACGGCTTCATTGGTTTCTCAGCAGTGACGGTTCCTGCTGGAGAATGACACACCTCGCTAAGAAAACTGAGACTCCAGGACGGTTTGTCTTCCATAGCCAGCGTAAGTCGTCCTGCTTTTGCTTCAGGTTGTTTTTTTTAAATATATGTATATATATAATATTTGTGATCCTTTGGCCTAAATGTGTTCGATTTTTTCAGGTTGGAGTAATGACAACGACATGCGTGTGGTCGATGCCAAATTTGATGAGTACGCTCTCATTCACACCATCAAGACCAAGGGAGGGGTTTCTGAGGTTCTGAACAAACTCTACAGTAAGAGCTCGATTTGTCCAAATTACACCTGTTACCTTTTCGTGAATAAACGCTAAACGGACCCTGAATGTGTCATCAACAGGTCGTTCCGCAGTACTTTCTGATGACTTGAAGGAGAAGTTCAGGCAGTTCTGTCTGGACACCAGCATTCTTGAGGAAAACATTGCCATACTGCCATCAAACGGTATGTTTTAATATTTAAATCAATCCTCAATGTCGCTAACGATGTATTATTATTATTTTTCTAACTTTGTACCCGCTGTTCTATTACAGGAGAATGCTCGGCTGCATAAGTGTCTCGACCAAAGTTAGACAACTTCAGCTGGTCTGACCATTTCACCTGAAACACAGATGTGAATTTGCTGGCCTTCAGTCTGCTTGGTTTCTGTCTTTTTCATTTTGGATGGAAACATCAGTTTTTCTTTTTGCCTTAAACACAGTTGTTGTTCTCACGATGACAAACCACTTCGCAATTACAGAGCTTATCCAAAGAATGTCTCAAGCAGGGGGACAGAATGGCAAAGTATTACCTTATCCAAATGATGCATTTCAATAAAATGAACTCAGTTCTTGATGTTTCTGTATTGATGTGTGATTTTTTTTCTCCTGTAAATGTGTCATACATGTTTCATAACTGATTTGGCAGCCCTGTAAACACATATGAACAGTGCTTTCATTTTTGGTTTTGTTTACTGCTGTTAGATTAAATTAGTTTACCGATGTTGGTGCGATTCATTCAAATTCCCCATTTGCATTTTATTTTATAATGAAGAGTAAAAAAATAAAACCATTTTGGACACAAAATACTGTTTATTACTTCTGTATTTACAAATATTTCATATACACATAACATAACATATTTTAGAATCTCTTTATTCCAAATTATACATTTTCAGTATCTGTGTAAAAAATAAAATTTACCCTAAACATCTGAATAATAATAATTTGAGGGTGTGTTTTACAACAGACCAAATGCCAAACGGCCACATTCAAGAAATACCCAAACTAGCGTCTAAATTAAAACAAATTTAGATAACCAGCCATTCGGCCTGATTTCATGTCTGCACACTCTGATTAAACCTGAAAATCTCTTCTGATTTGAGTACTATTTGCAATATAATTTATTTGAAATATTACCAAGAAACCTTTAAGCCTACATTATAAATTCATTGTCTTAAATAACAGCTGTTATTAGTAAATTAATGCACCAGTGTTGTTAGAGAACCAAAATGAAAGATGGGTTTCCCAAAAGCCTATAACTGATCTGAACAGCCATCATCCACGGCATAAGTTGAGTTTTTCAGTTCTCTTTAATTAGACATTCTGTTCATCTGAAGCTAAGATACCAGGTGATAAAGCATGAGCACCGTAGTTTAAAGACAACGGACTCCTTCAAGGTGATAAAGCATGAGCACCGTAGTTTAAAGACAACGGACTCCTTCAAGGCCTTTTTCCCAAGATTTTGTACTTGTAAACGCATGTGCACAAACACGCCACAATCACCAAAGCTGTTCAAACTTGTTTCGTGTAACATGCAATACAGGAGTCATAATTCAAATTTATAACCAGACACGCCAACATAAAACTACACGGTATGCATTTCGTCCACCCTTGATGGATTAGTACGCAAGTTGATCTATTTTCGCAATTAATCTAAAGCTTGTCAGCAGATTTAGACTCTCAAGAAAGGTTGGTTCAACTTTAAAAAAAAATGTATCTTCAGAACATTGACTTGAGTAATTTGCAACTGGACATATTGGTTGATTTTTTCTGTATTTCCTTGCACTTTCAGCCTGTCTGTACCATCAGGGATCAGCTTTTGGCCCTGAAGACCACATCAGAACAGAGCTTTTACTAACGGTTTCTGATTGCAAAGGTCACATGGTAGGCATTAGGTCTTTATGGTGCCGCATAATGTGCTGATTCTTCTCCGACGGTCTGCGGAAACCTTTCGAGCAGAAGTCACATCGGTGAGGATAGTCTTTGGTGTGAATGGAGATCACGTGCCTCTTGAAACCAGATGCATCGCCTGTGCTGTAGTCACAATACTGGCATTGGTAAACCCTGCGCTCCCTGTGGCCCTTGGACAAACCGGCACCCCCTAAAATTCTCTTACCTCCATGAGCACCGAGTCCAAACGTCTTCTTAAGACCCTTTTTGTCAGGAAAGGCCTGCTGCTCCTTGGTGTGCACTGATAAAATATGCCGACTGAGAACAAATGGATCTGCGATTTTGAAATTGCAATGCCTGCACTGGTGTAACTTCTTAGCCTTGTGGGCAGCCGAGTGCTTTTTGAGCTCCGACGGCCGGTGGAAGCCTTTTCCACAGACTTCACATTTATGTGGATAGTCTTTGGTGTGAACTGAAATGATGTGGCGCTTCAGGTCACTGGAATTGGAGCTTTTGTGGTCACAGTGGGAGCACTGGTGCGTTTTGGCCTCCTCGTGTGTCAGCCCGTGTTGTAACAGCTCGTCGGGTTCGGCAAACGTCTGGAAACAGCGCTCACACTTGTAGGGCATCTCCTTGCTATGCTTGGTCTTCACGTGTGTTTTTAAGTTGGACGAGTCGGCTGATTTGTAGTCGCAGTAATGGCAGGAGTACGGTTTCTCACCGGTGTGGGTTCTCATGTGTTTTTTCAGCTCTGAAGGATGCCGGAAACCCTTCCCACACTCCACGCAGATATGTGGGAAATTCTTGCTGTGAACGGCAAGAAGGTGTCGGTTTAAGAGTCCTTGTTCTGCTGTTTCATATTCGCAGAACTTGCATTTGTGCATTTTGGTGGTGGGTGGAGGGATCTGAAGCTTGGCTTCTCGGTGGTGGTGCTGCAGACGGTGGGAGAACAGCGCTGCCTGCTGGTGAAACTCTTTTCCGCAGACTTCACACTCAAATGGCGCTTTACTGCTGAGGGTGTGGATCTCCATGTGGTTGTGGAGACTGGCTTTTTTGTTAGTGGTGAAATCACAGTCCGTACACTGGTATTTCTTTCGGTTTACGACATCCTGATGGTGATTCTTGGTGTGGCGCTTGAGGAAACCACGTGACTTGAACTTCTTCCCACATAGCATACAAGGATACACCGTAAGAGGCTGGCCGTAAGGTCCAATGATGATTGCTGGAGTTTAAAAAGTAAACCAAAATTAATATATATATATACGCTAGAACTGAAAGATATGGTGGTAATGCTTTTAAAAGCTCTTCTCTCTTTAAAAGCTGTATTTATTCAGTGTCACATGATCCTCATGTTGATTTGCTGCTCAAGAAACATTTCCTAACAGTGCAGTGCTGCTTAATTTTTTTTCAGGATTCTTTGATGAAAAGAAAGTTCAAAACAACATTATTTATTTGAAATAAAAATCTTTTGCAACAATGTAAGTATTAAAAGTAATAGACCTAGTAATTTCTTTAATAAAAAAAACTAAACAAAAAAACGTACTGACCTTTTGAATGACATTATAATATTTAAGAAATAAAATATTTTTTAAAAAGTTAAATATTTATATATTTAACACACAATGAAAACGAAAGTGTAGAAGAGATGTACCTGTCTGAACATGACGAAGCTCAGAACGTTTTTTGCTCCTGTTCTTGCTCCGCTGACGGCTGAGTCTTTCGATCATTTCAGGCTCATCAACATGCAGTAAAGCACTGGCTGCTCCATTCCGGTTCTCACAGCTTTCACTCTCCTCCCCACCTGACAGACATCACATCATATTTCAAGATTATAATGAGAATCTGTCTTGTACTGCGGATTAAAGAGATATGTGTATTACAAAGGGTTCGATTAATGAACTATAACTCGTCTCAGTGACGGATTTGGATGTTGGCATAGTCTATTAGGAAGGTTCAAATAATGATAAGAATAAGAATGTCCATTTCATAAAATTAAAATTCCTTATTAGTTAATGTACAAATGATTTAGGAGACATAATTTAGGAGAATAATGCATATTTCTTTAGAATTAACTGCCTAAAATGAATGTTAAAGTGATCAATATTGTCTGTGGAAAATACTGCACAATGCAACTTTTGAATATGAGCAAAAAATGCGTGTTTCACTAACTGTAAGCAGCTGCCCAAGCCACAGGCATGAAGTCCTTGCTGAGCGATGCACTGTCAAGTGTCCGCTGAGCACTGCCAGGGTCCTCACCCCCTACCACCACTTCCATGTAGACCTCATCTGTGATTTTAGCCACATCTGTGTGAGGAAAAACACATAATATCACTTGTAGGAAACACCTTCACAACCAGCTGACAGTGACGGGACTCACTGATATCCTCCTGGTTTTGATTGGCTTCATCCATTGACATGTACACCATCTTTTCTCTTATCGGCATTCCAGAAGGATCCACCAGCTCCACGGTTTCATCTACTTCAAGCTCAGTGTCTTCTATGTCAACAGTGCCTCCTGTAAATTATCCAGAAATCTATAACCACCCCACTAAAATAAAAAGTGTTTGATATAAACTCCGTAATGAAGTACAGCATCGTGCTGCAGACTTGAAGAGAGTTCTATCATACCCAAGCCCTCCTCCTCTGGGTGCGCCTTGATGATGTACACTTTGATGACCTCTTGACCCTCATCATCCTTCTCCACATCCTCAGGGTCTTCTAAAGTGCCCTCAATGGTAACTTTAGCATCCTCATCGGAAACCACCTTTCCGGCCTCATCCACTGAAATAAAACCAAACAAACATCATGCATATTCTTGCATACTGCATCGTTAAATGGTGTATGTTTACCATGTTCTAAACAAAATGGAAGCTCTAAAAAATAAAATCAGTTTTATTTTATTTTAAACCATAAGCTGAACTTGGTATGGTATGGAAATTTTCTACAGATAAGAGTTATTAATGTTTTTAAAAATTAACTTCAATTGAGGATTCGATGATGGCAAAGGTAATCTAAAATTAGAGCAATTGAGCATGCACAATTCTATAATGAATATCAACAGTTAAATGAATCTCTGAATTCAAATAAAATAACAAGAATATTAATTATAATAATAATAATAATAAATAATGGCCACTTATACAGATACAGCAGCAATATATTCTGCATCCCAAATAATAATAATAAATATAACAGAACATAAAAGTCACTTCCAAACCAAGCAGCTTTTCTTTTTTGAAAATGTTACTGTTTTCATGCAACACAGAAACTTCCTGAATAATGAGTCATTAATATCCACAGATCCTTTTCAACAGGTGTTGTATTCTGAGCCACTCACAAGAGATCATGAGGTAGTCCCCACAGGTGTCAGGATCCTCCTGTTCCTGAGCGTCAGTCACCACATCAACATGCAGTCCTTCTTCCTCCAGAGCCACATCATCGGGTGACATCACACAGGTCTCCACAGTGATGGTGCCAAGCGCTTCGTCTTCATCCGTGCATGGCACGTACTCCGCCACCACATCCTCGATGGCTTCCTGGATGACCAGCTCCTCATGGGCGAGGCCATGCACCGCGATCTTCTCGCCCTCCACATCAGACACGAGAACAGACTCCTGCAGTTCAACCACCACCTCGTCTTCTCCATCAACCTCCATGTAGAAGACAAATACATGTCTTTCCATTCATAAAACAGCAATCTGAGAGACTTCATCAGTCATTGTTTGTTTACCTGTCCCATGGAATATGATCTTAGGCTCATGGGAATGGAGAGAGAGAGCCGTTACATCTTCATCCATTGTCTCCACCGGTCATCTGCATAATATAAGACCTACAGGAACAACATGCAAAATGAAATAAAACCATCAGAACACAATTAGAACATAAAAGACATTCAATTTGTATGCGATTCAGCATAAAATCAGCATTATATAATATTTTGTCAGAACTGTCTTGCAATGGGATACTTTGGGATATTACAAAGATAACCAAAACAACATCACATAAGAAAATGATAAAATAACCAGGTCATATATTCATATTTATTTTCTAGTTCCTTCCCATCACTAAAGCAATTCAATTATTCTAGTTATGCATTTTATATCCCAAACAAATGTGTCTTTAAATATTGTATACAATAATAAATATATTTTTTTAAAGATGAAAATCATTAAATTTTTTCATTTAAATTGAAAAACATGGTTAAATGTAAGCTTTAGCAAATCTCAAAATAAACACCTGTTTTTCATAATATACATATTGTGATGCTGCCTAAATTCAATTGTAGTATATCAAACGACTAATTTTAGTAAGTAGTATTTTATTTTTCGACAAAATTGTGTAGAATTTAATAATGACCATCATTTATATAGCTCATAAGATGAAAATACATGTATCTTGATATTGTATAAAATACTGAACACAATTTTTAAGATCATTAAATCATATTTAAATTGAATAACTCTAGTTTGCCATTACGTATATAATCAAATTATTAATACATCTAAGTACCTGATCTAGACTAGTGAATATTTCTGAAAGTCTGGTACACCCTTGTGTAGAAATACAACACAAGCAGAATTATTTTCTAAGTTACAGAGCTAAAAAAGATAACTGCACAATATGAATTACCATGTTATACTTTTAGTACAGTAACTGTAAACAGGCTTCCATGAATCCCATAATCTGATACTTTAATATAGTGTTGACGTTTCTATTCCCATCTGTGACTATAAGAAGGGGCGTTCCCTCGATGAGACTAGCGCGCACTGCCCCGCCCACTGCTATAAATACTCAGACACGCCCCCTTTCGCAATCATCGCCATTTTGAATAAATTAAAATAATTCATCAAATCTCATAAATACATACTTATGTGTCAGCACAATCACACTCAATATAATCTGCAACTCAATTATAGTTTGCGTAATCCATCTGAACATGAAATCAATGTGTAGCTGCTTATGAATCAGTCGTGCGGGTCTTGAGAGTTTCGTCTCCGCGGCCTACTTTAGGCCTCTGAAGGCCGCGGCTCGCTGCTAACAAAGGCCTACGCACCACTGCAACGACGTTAATCTCTCAAACAGATAAACACGTATTTCACCCAGACGCCAAAATATCGCATCAGCTACTAATCTATTAAATAGCAAATTTAATAATCTGTTAAAACTCAGCGGCCTACCTTTTGGAAAAAAATTTTTTCGTTTCCAAGGCCGTACGGGTTTCCTTCTCCCACCCCCAGACTCGGGCAGAACGCAGACGGGGCTCTTGTGTGAGTAGGGCGGGCCGCCGCAGAACGCGGAGGGGAGGGGCCGAGTCTGATGCGCTCCGAGGCGCTGCAGCCTCCAGCTCCGCCGGAGATTACGCCGCCTTCAGAGGCGCACGTCACTGCCTCGGAGCCGCAGGAAAATGCGGAAGGAGTCTGAGAGAAGTGGCCGCAGTCCGGCTCTTTTGGCAGGCCCGCAAACTGTGTTTTCTCTGCGCGCTGGCCATTTTAAAACTAGGCGGAATTGAGTAAAACCAAAGGAATGATTTTGTTTCACTCGCTTGTGGGGGAGAATTTGTGGGCTTTATTTTGCGGTGGCGTGAAAGCGTATGATGCGGAATGATTATATCCCGAGCTCGGGATATTAGCCACTTAGGTATTTATGCATATAAACATGGTTTAAATGACCATAAAGGCTTATTAGGAAAATTGTTTTGGTTAGAAATATTTCCTGAGTAGCACATTCACAGTTTAGTGCAAGTACGGTTATTGACCTTTTGGTTTTACGTTTTTATTCTTTTCTTTTTAGAAAGACGCTTGGACATGTCAGTTTGTTCTTACATTAGGAACAGGCCGACATACTTTTATAAACAAGAACTATTAGCATGCACCAATAACCCAGCAAACGTATATAACAAACAATATCAATTTTAAAATAGCTACGGCATATAAGTCTAATGTCTAATGTTCTTCTAACACAATTAAATACTATAATCTAATGTTCTTCTAACACAATTAAATACTATAACTGAGGTAATTAATTAAGGTATAATGCTGCCATACTGTTAAGACACAACTGCTGCTCATTCAAAAGCATCAAAAACCTGTTACTACATGCTTATAGATCAGCTTTATCATGGTTTTAATATACAACATTTGTTCAGGATATTTAAGTTTAATCAAAGGAATATAAACCAACATATCTGTTGTGGACCTGTGTCCCCACTTCTTATTGACTCAAGCATTAATTTGTCACCCCACATTCTCAAATGACTTTGGATGCTATTAATAACCCTGCATGCCATACTAAAATCAGGTTGTTGGAGCACTACACTGCTCTTGCGAGAATAAGGTTTTAATAGTAATTGTAGTGGTTGAGATGAAGCACCATTTTCAGAAAACAGCACACAAAACAGTTTGATCCAAAAGATTTTTATTAGTCATCTTTGTCAAGACAAGGGATGTTGTTTTCGTTGCATTTCTCATATAAATGACACCAATCCTTCCAGAGAGGATGGTGAACATCTTAAAATACAGGGCCAGTGCGTTCCTGTCAAAAAGAGCCTTTCCATTCACTCTGCGCTGACGACGAAACGCGCTGGCCTGTGCACAAGTGTGTGTGAAAATGATTGAATAATTATGTCCGGGAGAGAGACGTTGAAGAAATATGGTCACTCCTCAATCATCATCAACTGTGGGTGTGATGGACATCCCTCTCCTGATCTGACCCCATCCGATCAAACTAGGGAAGAGA
This sequence comes from Cyprinus carpio, assembly GCF_018340385.1. Taxonomy (NCBI): domain Eukaryota; kingdom Metazoa; phylum Chordata; class Actinopteri; order Cypriniformes; family Cyprinidae; genus Cyprinus; species Cyprinus carpio. The sequence continues at coordinate 13,509,298 of NC_056595.1, read as the reverse complement.
AACAAGTCAATGACTGTACAAACTACATTAATGAAAATTGGAAAATATTTAAAACCTAAAACACGTTTTTGAATAATTGCGCATGATTCAATGACGCACATTATTTCACAGAACAAACAGCTGAATTCAAATTTGCTCACCGCCAATGTTTCTCCACTCTGCGACTCAAGGCGATCTTCTCCCCCACCTCTGTGCACACAGGGTTAGTGAGCACAATCTTGGCCAAATCAGCTTTCACTGCACTCACCCGACCTCCTGTCGACAGCGAGCCAATGTTAACCATCAGCACCTCATTCTTCGACAGCTTCTGAACCTGTAGGCCAAATCGGTGAGAAAATCAAAAACTGTAATAGCATTCAAAATAAGGCAAAAGTACAGTTAAATCAGAATGCTTATTTCTGATTTAACTGTACTGTGAGCAGAATAGGATTGGAGAGATGGGAAAGGAGAAAAACACAAGAGCTTCAAAGGGGAGCTGTAACATAGCCACAGATTTATAACCTAATCTTAGTCTTAGTATTAGTATAGGACTACTTGTTTTTTATTACAGCCCCTGGTAATTACAAAAACATTGTAAAAATTAAAAATTAGGCTAAAAGAAAGTTATCCCACTCCACTACGTCTACTTCTATCATCAATGGAATTACAGAATCACGTGCCATCTTTTTGAATGTGATTTTCTTCAATGAGGGGAAGGAACATTTGGCAAATCACACTGCAGCACTTATATTATTGCACTGGTTGGTTATTAACTGCTAGCAGACAGAGTGTCATTCAGTGCATTGGAGAATACGGCGAACGTAAATAAAGAAAATAAAGAAACAAAATTTCCCAAACAAGTAACATTTTTAAAAATAAGCACAAAATACTGCAACCTGGGATTTTTTCAAGCAACTTTACAAAAAAAAAAAAAGTCAGAAAAAAGCCCAAAGTCGCGTAGAATACATGGATTTGGCAACTCTGCTCTATGAATGCGTGTTCCGCTCTTGTACCACATGCTCATCGGTTAAACAAAGTCCACTGAAGTAACGTGCTGACAGGAAATTTCTACGTAGTATACTTGTTCCTGTTTGCAGTAGCACTACTGTGCTGTAACATGGTGTAGGCTAGTACAGCTGTACTGGGCAACGCTGGTAAAATGATGCTACCTTCAGTGATGCTATGCTCTGCTCACATGCTATGATAATAGTAGCTTTGTAGGACTATACATTATTTGGATAATTATTCAAAAAAAAAAAACATCTGATTCTGTTACATAGAAGTGAATAAAAATAATATATTAATATTTAATATTAAGGTAAAACTTTACAATAAGGTTCCATTAGTTAATGTTAATGTATTTACTAACATGAATGAACAATACATTACAGTATTTATTAATCTTTCTTAGGTTAGTTAATGAGAATACAGTGGTTCACTGTTAGTTCATGTTAATTCAGAGTAGGGCTGCACAATAAATCGAAAGAAATCATAATCAAGATTAGGCAAAATCTGCGAGTCATGCCGATCTATCTTTCAGTGAAGCACGGTTCTGTGATCAGCAGTTACTCTCCATCCGAAGGCCAGAGGGCGCTCTCGCACGGAAACTCTGAATACAACTTGAAGAAAAAAAAAAAAACAGTACATGCCTATAGTGGTTGTTGAATAAACAGAAGATTTAACTGCTTCTATTGATTCAATGTGATTAAAAAACACACGACTACAACAATATATGGTTTATCTGAGTTTGTCTTATTATAATTTTCATTATAATGAAGTATATAATAATAATAATAATGCAATGCTAATCGACCTAGACTTTATCACTGCTTGGAGTACTATGATTGCGTGCCTTATTCCATGTAAGAAGCCACATCATCTCACAGAAGGATTTATTTCAAACAATCGACTGACGTTATGAAATGAGTTAAGAATAAAAACATGTTATAAAATGTGGTGTTTTCACATGCTTTTGGATAGAGCAGCATTTACTACACAGAGCCATAGTTCACTGAGAAGCTACGCAAACAGCTGTCATTATCGCAAACGATTTCTTCAACTTCATAATCGTAGGATTGTCTCATCTGCGTAACTTGTCAGTGAATTACGGCTCTGTGTAGTAAATGCTGCTCCATCTGAAAGCAGGTAATGGAGATTTACTATTGTTTACAGAACTGGCTTTACTGACAAGATGCACATGACAATCACATTCGATTAATCGTGCAGCCATAATTCAGAGTGCATTAACTGTTAACAAGCACAACTGTTGATATAATAATGCATTAGTAAATGTTGAAATTAACATTAAGATTAATAAATGCTGAAGAACTATCGTTCATTCTTAGTTCATATTAACTAAAGTAGTTAACTAATGTTAATTCTTAGTTCATGTTAAAAGTGTGGTTTTATTTTTTCATTGGCTTGTTATTGTTGTTTTTTAAATTCAGTATCATTAAAATTGAGTCTTACAAAATTATATTATTTAATAAAATAATAAATAATCATTACAAAGCATTTTCGGTTTTCGGCCCAAGTGCATCCAGAATTTTCAGTTTCAGCCCTAGTTAAAACAGTGTAACGGTTTCCACAAAACTATTAATTAACATTTTTTTAACTTTGCCAAAAAAACAAAATACAACAAAAAGATCATGTGACAATGAAGAATGTAGTAATGATTGCTGAAAACTCAGCTTTGCCATCACAGGAATAAATTACATTTTAAAATGTATCCAAATAGAAAATAGTGTTTGAACATACTATTAAAAATTGTAATAATATTTCACAAGATTACTGTATTTTTGATCAAATAAATGTAGCCTTGGTGATATTTTTCTTTCAAAAACAATCAAAATCTTACAAACCCAAATCTTTGAACGCTAGTATGTATATTATGTCTGTTGTGCTAGAAATAAGTTTGGCCAGCCTTGTGAAATAACACCATTACAATGCCTATGCATTAACAGTGGACTACATGAAACACAAAACTCTAATTTCAATGTAATGAATTGCCTAAAATTCATAAGTCTAGTCTCATTCGTAAGTATGTTGAACAATAGTTAGAGTTAATATTTTGTTTTGATGATACTACTTTAAAAGCTTTACCTTGGCTGCTTTCTTGTCACCCTCAGTGCGCACGCCAAGCAGCCTTCTTAAAAGGAAGTAGGAGATCTCAAGCTCTGTGAAGATCTCAGGAAGAGCCCCCACAGCGCCGAGGACCTGGCCCACCATACGATCTGCTCTGCACAGTGTAGGGTCAATCTTGGTGCCAACACCTGCAACAGAGAATGTGCATAACAAATATTAAATCATGTAACAACAACACACACAATTACAAGACTGCAGTAATGTTTAAGTCTGCATACCAATAAGGCCACCAGGAGCAGCATACTGGAGGTCATTATGCTCAGCAAACAGGGAGACAATTTTGGAGAAGATAGGTTTGCACATTAGTTTGCCTTCATGGTCCTTAGAAACAATACCTGGTCTGACCTCAATCTCCTGTCCAACCTTGAACCAAAATAAACACAGAACAGAAATAGCAACAGCAAAGCAGAAGCCTGATAGTCTGACAATGAAACTGTTTTAGGAACTGCTTGGCCTAAATTGGATCAAACAAGTCAAAAGTTACCTTCAGGACTCCTTTGAGAATACTTCCTCCAGCTACACCTCCTTTCAGATCATCTACTTCACAGCCAGGCTTATTGACATCAAATGACCTGATTACTGTTAAAAAAACAACAACAACAACAAAAACATAAATCACTCATCTAAACTTTGACACTGTGCACAACGAGTCCTCTTTAGTAATATTCAAGGTCTCTTACCAATAAGTCGAGGCTCAGAGGTGAAGTCGCGGACAGGCACAGGGATCTTATTTACAATGTACTCGCAGACAACCTCAATGTTGTACTTGAGCTGGGCTGAGATCGGGATGATTGGAGCTCCCTCTGCTACTGTGCCTTCAGGAAAATAAATGAAAGTGAAACATTATTAAAATGGGACAGTTCATCCACCAGTCACTCTGTGCAACTCATTCAGGGCGTTTCGAGGACACATAAAATAATAACACAAAGAATCCATGTTAAATGGATAATTCACCCAAAATTACCATTCTGTCATAATCTACTCATCCTCATGCAACAGATCTAAAAAAAGACAGTATTTTGGGGTTTTTGTTAGATTTGTAGGTCTGACTTTTTGGAACGTGACAGTTTCATTATATGAAAAAAAAAAAAATCCAAATTTAAAACATTGTGCTCAACAAAAAAATACAGTCATTCAGGTCGAACAATATGAGGGCTAATAAATGGTACAATTTTTCATTTTTGGATGAACTCTCTTTCCAATTTCAGGGAATGACGTTCTCTCTCAAACCTTTGAAAGACGTATTTAGAATTAGATTAAAAGCAACAGTAAAGACTTCCAAAATATTGAGAGTAGATTTTTATTTAAAAAAGATGCAGTTTTTAACATTGATAATAATAAAAGGAAGAAGAAAAAAAGAAGAAATGTTTCTTTAGCACCAAATCAGCATATTACAGTCCCTCCAGGATTTCACCCTAATCACACGTATATCTCGGAGATGTCTATATTTACATATGTAAGATGTATTTTTTAGAGTGTTTGCTCATCTACAATACGTCTCTAACATGTTTGCTGTCAGATGTCAAATAGACCTTTATTAGAACGCATGTAAAACTGCTTCTAAGATGTTTATCAAATTACACATCAGACGTTTCCCAGATTTTTAGCAGATGTCTTACAGATGTACTTGTGCTGTCTAGGTAGTTGAGATGCAGATAAAATTAACTTTAATTACTGTCATTCATAATGTCTAAATATAACTGAATACAAAAAAAATATGTACTGTATTAGGGAGTGGAAATGGTTAATAAGCTATTAAGTACTTCTCTGCAGCCATCTACTAGTGGGAATTTAATGTCTTTTTTATTTTTAAATAAGTCTTTGCTTTCCAACATCATGAAACTTTTAGTTTTCTAAATGGGGGCAACCTATGAAGGATAAACAAATAATGCCATCACATTAAAAAATAACTCAAAAATTCAGTGATACTTAAAGCTTTGAAGTGCTGGGAAAAGTTGTGTGAAGCATTTAAAATCACTCGAAAACATTAGACCATTTCTGCCACAAGTTGTTCCTGTAGTTTTACTGTTAAATCAATGGTGGTGGTGATTTGTGTTTACTGAACAATGTTTTTCCTGGTTTCCACATCAGTGGCGTTTGTTCTGAGATCAGCTTTAACAGAATGCTGCACTGAATTTGAATGCTAGTCATAAGATTTCACAGAGATGTTATTGATTCTGCAGCGAATTCGACTGCTTTCTTCACTGTAGGCCTATCTCCCAGTGCTGTGTATAATGGTGTCGCATGATTGAGATCAGCCCACGGCTCTGGCCCGAGCAGATAAACGGTATGCGCTGCGTAGCCCAAAGGAGTAGCGCAGATTCGTTCCACTTTCAGTTTGTTTGTCCAATGTAGCTTTTGATTTTGTAGCAATTACAAAAATTTGCTCTTGCAAAAATTGCGGAGTTTGCTTGATTTTGCAATAAATTCAGCGATCGCAAAATCCTGGAGGGACTGGTATTAGCATGATTATTGCAGATTCATGTGACCCTAATGACTGCTGAAAATTTAGCTTCGCCATCACAGGAATAAACTGCATTTTAATATAGATTTTTAAGTGTAATATTTCACAATATTATTGTTTTTTTTTTACTTTATTTTTGTTCAAGTAAATGCAGCATTGGTGACAAGAGACTTCAAAAACATAAAAAAAAAAAAGTTTTAAAAAAATCTTACCGATCCAAATATTTAAACAGTATATCTCAATTCATATCGGCAATGACACTGTGATGATCTCTTGTTCGACTATCAGCATATCTGTGATATTTGAGAATAGCACCAAGCTAAAACTCTTACCCTGCACAAAAGCCAGGATCTGTTCATACTGCTCTTTGGCCTGACTTTCTTTCACCAAGTCGATTTTATTCTGCAGAATCAGTATGTGCTTGAGCTTCATGATCTCAATGGCAGCCAAATGCTCTGACGTCTGTGGCTGAGGGCATGATTCATTCCCAGCTGAAAGAGTAAAGAAGATCATAAGCCACTCATACAACATGAGAACGGCTGTGTTCATTACTTGCAAGACAAAAACCACTACAGGTTCAAGGTAAATACTTACCGATTAGGAGTAGTGCAGCATCCATTACGGCAGCACCGTTTAACATCGTGGCCATCAAGATGTCATGACCCGGGCAATCCACAAATGAGACATGTCTAAAAAGACAAAAAGAATCAGGATGTCTGGTGAAACCAATGCTGGCTAACTGGACCATGATAACTGAATTAACTGTTTACAGAAACTGAATTCGGAAGGATATAATACATTGATTAGACCAGTGGTTCTCAAAGTAGGGCGCAGAAAAAAAACAAAAAACAGAAAACAGCCGTGGCAAAAGCATTTAAGTGTGTGAATGGTGGCTGGCTCTCTGCCTTTTATAAAGCCACACCGAATGCCAATTCCTCTGAATGTTTCTTCTTTAGACCATCTAAACAAGAAAGAAACACATCATCGGACGGCATCACAACCTGCTATTGTGAATTTGCCACTCCCCTTCAACAGCAACACACACACTCACACACAGACACACAGTGTCTACACCAGACACAACCACTGTTGCATCACATCATTAGACTTGTGCCAATATTCGGTAATGCGATATATCGCGGTAATAAATATGCACGATATTGTTATCGTGGGCACTTCCAAATACCGAGAAATAATTATATATTACAAATTATTCAGAATTTTAAATGCATTTTAAGAATACTTTTCCCATCAACTGGTCAAAATGCACAACACCGTTTGTATGCTGCTTTAAAGACCTGTGTGAACTCTGATGTAAACAAGCACGCACAAGAAGCACATGGAGGAACACGTGAGAGACGCGCTGAATGAAAGCACATTCACTCTCTGACAGCAGATGGCGCTAAACTGCAGAAACTGCAGCCCTTACCCTGGAAACCCCATAAATAAAAGCAGCTGCTACTTTCTAAACATTTAAATAATATAAAATAATATTTATATATTTCCATATTTTTTTCTATTTTAATCTGGACTATAACATGTCCTAGATATTGTTTGAAAGTGTTTTGATTCTTTATTGATCATTAACACTTTACATTAGGGCTTCATTAAACTGCCAATGAAAAATTCTTCTGAACATTCATTAATCTTAGGTATTCCAATATTTAATAACACATTGTTAAAATCGAAAGTTGCAGCTGTGTTATTTAATGAGCTATCATGAGCTAAGACTTGTATTTTTTAACAAAGATTAGTAACTTCTGTAGCAAATGTAGCTATTGCTCTTTGTGAATGTTAATGCATTAACTAAGCCTAACTAATGAGTTCTTATTGTAAAGTGATACCTATGGGTCTTTAAAGTTCTTTTGCACTTTAATCGGTGTAAAATTTTTAACTTTAAATATATTTTTTGTATTGCTTTATTGTATTTAAATGTTCAGTTATCTTTATTATAACAAAAAAATTTAAAACTTAATTTCAATATATTATGACAACTAACATAAAAACATAATTTAAATACAATGACAATACAAGATACAACCACTTTTGAAACAAACCATCCCAAAAAAAACACTACTAAAAAAGAAACAAAAATACCCCAGACACAACCACTGTTGCATCACATCATGTCAGCTAAAAGCTGTCTACACTGGACACGACAAAGCGACTGTTGCATTTCCATTTGTCCACTTAGAGTACATAAATAGAATGGGCGTCAGTTTACTGTCAGGATTTGTAATGTCATCCAGTGAAGAGATAATCACTATTGTAATGGGTTTTATTATCTTTAGTCACGTCGCATCGCTAGCATCTGGTGTAGGCACAGTGAAAGTGAAACAATTGCAGGTCTACTTCATTGTAGGTTTACAATTTAAAAAATCTTTACATTTTCTTAATGTTTTGCTAAATTATTTGGTAGTCAGAGGTGAGGTGGGTGCCAGATTTATTTCAATTTTTTATTTTAAAGGGACATTAAGATATGGATATTGATACAGCTGTGTCATATCGATATTGCAGCACATACTCAACAACTTGACCATCAATTATTACAAAACTTAATTTGAAAAGTGAAAAAAAAAAGAAATGACCCATACTCAGAATTCGTGCTCTGCATTTAACCCATCCAAGCAGTGAACACACACCCGGCCCGAGACTCGAACCCACAACCTTAGGGTTAGGAGTCAAACTCTCTAACCACTAGGCCATGACTTCCCCCCCACCTCTGAATACAAGAACAGCAATTAAAACTGAATTAAAAAGTGCCAAAAAAAAAAAAAAAAAAAAAAAAAAAAACTATTTATAGAGTAGAAGATATAGGCTACAACTAGGTTTAATCTGGCCGCCGAAGAACCCAACTGGGTTGCCTGATATAAAGAGAAGTAATCCACAACACAGAGCTTCACACTGGCACAATATGGAATTATCTGATACGCGTGTTATTTATTTTTGTCAACCTGGCAACCATGTGCACGCGCTCTCACGAAAACACCAATACCCTTGAAGTATAATCTCCATTTTGATATTCTATTCTCAGAAAAGTGTAATTCATCAAGTGTTCATTTACGAGAGAGAAAGAGAGAGAGAGAGATGGTGTATTTCAGAATTGCCTCCATTTTTGCCATGTTTCTTCATTAACAGTGAAGTGGTGGCTTTAACTGCTTCAGAAACGAAGTTACCAACTCTGTGCTGAGAAAGATAATGTAGCTCTTTAGCAGTGAAGCTCTTTTATTGATGAAATTGATAGAGACTGAATGTGTGCGCATGAGCTACAGTGAAGACAGCGCATTAGTTAAGAACGCTTATAATTTTTCCTTTTATTTTTTTTAAACGTAGAGAGTGTGTGCAATGATAACCTACCAGCAATATAAGGTGATTTTATTAATATAATAGAATGAGTACATTACAATATATATTAGAACAAGTACATTATTATTTATGGGCTTAAAAACAAAATGCAAATACAATATTCACGCAAATATTGTACCTGGTGGGGAGTGCCCAATGTTAACATGAAACCTATGCCATTCATAGGCGCAATTTAAGGGTGGGACATGTTCCCACCACTTTTTGCCAGGGTCAATATTGTCCCCACCACTTTTTGAAACCAAAGCCCCTTTAAGGTATTCTATAATCTATGTTTGTTCACGGCACGGACATACCTAATGCAGATTAAAACATTCCTTTCTGTTAAATAAGAAGCAATCTGGCGCTGGAATCTGTTGTTTTTGAAAGTGTTCATTGCAATGTTATTAGTGACGGAATGTTCTCTTATGGCTCGTGCACAGTCTTCACACAAGAGCACTCATTGCTTAATGACGTTGCAGAGAATATCTATTCATTCTGGTTAAATACACACAAACATGTCCCTGCTCTTGATATATGATCACTGGTTAACATCTTGATTTTAAAATTATGCGAGGGCAAATTAGAACCCAAAACGAAAATTCTACCATGAGACTGTTTAGGAATACTAATAATTATTGTGCATCTATGCATTTATTCACTGATATGATAATCTCGGGCCTAATAATACATTTTATTACAGTACATGTAAGAATGAAAAACTATCTGGTTAAAAATGAGTGCTATGCTCTGCCTATAGTTAGCAATGGCACTGTAGTATGCAGCGTTTAACAAACAGCTGTTTTAATAAATTCTGCTGAGGTGAAAATTAGTGCAGTCACGTATCGTGATATGTATCGTATTGTGGCCTCTGTATCATGATACGTATCGTATCATGACTTTGTTGGTGATACACAGCCTTAACACACATATACATATATATATATATATATATATATATATATATATATATATATATATATATACATTATATATACATATATACATATACATATATACATACATATACATATATACATATACATATATACATACAAATATATATATACATATACATACATATATATAAATACATACTTACATATATATACATATATATACACACATATACATACATTATATATATATATATATATATATATAATTTGGATTTTTTTTAACATGCTGTCATATATACATATATACATATATATACATACATACATATAAAATATGAAGATTCCCAATATTTTATTTATTTAAAAAATAAATAAAAAATATACATACATACATATATATACATACATACATATATATACATACATATATATATATACCATATATATATATATACATATATATATATATATATATATATATATATATATATATATATATATATATATATATATACATATATATATATATATATATATATATATATATATATACATATATATATATATACATATATATATATATATATATATATATATATATATATATATATATATACACATATATACATATACGTATATATACATATACGTATATATACATATACGTATATATACATATACGTATATATACATATACGTATATATACATATACGTATATATACATATACGTATATATACATATACGTATATATATATATATATATATATATATATATATATATATATATATATATATAACCAACATACCGTACTAATTTGAAGTTGCCTTTGGTGCCAGGAATGTCTGTGGGGAACTCATCAGGTGTGCTGCTGCCACATGACCTGTAACACTCTGGCCGTGGACAACTTGGATCATCCAATTTATACACCTAAATATGGGATTCAATACAAAAGAAATAAACTTTAGGCAAAAAAAACAACCTTAAAAAACCCCATCAAACCTCAGAAATAAATATTTCACATTTATTCAAAAGAAATAACTTGTAACAACCTCTCTTAGAGGAAAAAAAACAAACATTTTTTTCCTAAAAAGGGATGCTGGAATTTGCTATTGCAAGCTTAAATTGAATCAAATAATCGCTATTACTAGCTTCTGACTCAGAGTGTAGCTTGCAAAAATTACTTGAAAGAGATTAGCGAACATTGCCATTACCTTAGCATTAGCATAACCCAACTTGATTGTAATGTTTCTCTCAAGCTCATTTTTGAATCGGACAGTATGAACTCCAGAGATCGCTTTCACCACTGTTGATTTCCCGTGGGCTACATGACCAATAGTTCCTAGAGACAAATAAATAGGTCGGCTTATAATTCATTTCATGTGACATTTTGCACTTTGCACAAAACAGTAAAAAGAAATCTCACCTATGTTTATTGTGGCTTGTCTGCTGATGATCTCTTGGGACAGAGGAGTTAGTTTCTTCACATTCTATAAGGCAAAACAGATTTGTTAATGCTAATCATCAGGAGAAGTAATTATGGCAAGCTGTTTCATGTGTAACTTCAAGAAAAACATACCAACATTAAAAAACATCAGCAGTGACAAGCATCAAAACACATAAATCAATCCGTTCATGAGTGACAACTGCCAGAAATAAATACTTCAGATTTCTTCACAACTTGTAACAGCCTCTCTTAAAGAAAAATACGTTTTCACCCTTTAAAAAAGAGAAGCTGCTTTGCTGTTGCAAGCTTAAAATGAATCTAATAATTGCTATTACTTTTGATTTAGAGTTAAGCTTGCAATTATTGTTTTAAAACTTGTTACTTTCAAGTAATAGATGAGTCACAGTAACAAAAATAAATACAAGCTAACTGAAAAGATTATTTGTTAACACGGCTTGCCATAATGGAACTGTCGAGTACATTACATTAAACGAACACAATTCATTTGATTAGAAGTATTCCAGATTAGTACTACCTAAACAAAGTAGTACATGACTGGAACGATATTAAACAGAATGACATTTGGGTTTCACAACATTTTCACCTAATTTCTACACGGGGTCCTTCTCCATCCCCGAATGAATCATGTGGTGAGCTTTCACCAGTACAGCTAACAAGCACGCCTGCTATCATCAGAGTACAAACCCGCGTAACTCGAACTGTCGACACAGCTAGTACTTTTAGAACAAGTTATATTACAAATACGAACAAAAGATGAAGACTTACTAATGTACTAAGGTCTTGTTTAGAAAGATGAGGCTGACTCAACGTTGTTCCAGACTCGTCGCCCGCCATCTTGATAGAAAAGGAATGAAAGTATGACCAAGCAAACGCCTGACCGTTTTTTTTTTTTTTTTTTTTTTTACAAATACACGTGTGGTATTAAAACACATCCCGTTAAATTATTTTTAAGTGTTGGATATATACATATAGATAGTGTTCTGTTTCACTATTACACTGCATAAAACCGTAAAATAAAACAGATAAATATAAACTAATTTAATTTAATGGCGTCCTGTAGGCATGGGATGATGCAATCAGTTTCTAGAAAACCCAGTAAACATCAAGGAGGAGAAAAGACCAGAAAATGCATCCTAGATTATAATTAACATAAATTTAAAATACGAACATAACCAGCAGCAAATTTTACCTAATATACGATTAACGTCTACAAACTTGAACACACGGATTGTCGCGGATGGAGCCAGGGTCCGTCTAAGGGTTATGACGTCACATAATTTGTAGTTTTTATATGTCTGTCTGTCTATCTATCTATCTATCTATCTATCTATCTATCTATCTATCTATCTAATACACAAATTCTACCCAGTCAAACATTTCCTTAGTAAGTTTAATAAAGATATTGATGTTAATGGTTCTTTTTGTTATTTGCATTTGGACTTTGCATTTTCTGGCATTTTAGTCATGTGAAAAAGTTATGTTATGATGTATCTCTGTTTATTAAGGTAAAGGTACTCTTTACTTTTGCTTTGCATTTTGAAAATTTAATTTATGTATTTCTTAAGTACGACAGCAGTGCGAATAAGGTAGCTTTTGTAATTAATCTGTCAATTTTATTAGTCAAATCTCACATTCATAAGTGTAAGTTTTCTAACTAAAAAGCCTCTTTTCTCAGTAGTTCTTAAATAATCTGAAAAGTACTTTTCTACTATTCAGAATAATGGAAAAGCTATAAAGACTGTTCCTCTGTGTAATGTCTTCAAACTCATAAACCTCATAAAGAAACATATAATATTACTGTGTAATCACTCTAAACATTCTTAGATGTTCCCATGCTGACGTAAATATTAAACTCAACTACACATATACTGAAACAATATTTAGAAACTTTAATGTGTACAGTTCAAACATACCTCTTGTGTATAGTGTATAGAATTTGTTTTTCCTCTCTGCACTTATTATAATATGTGTAACACTGTACTATGCACAATACAGTGTTGACCTGTTTTTGCAATTTATTAATTTAATATAATATTAAAACAGGAGGTTCCCACGTTTATAAGGATTCATAAGGTTCATTAATAAGTTAAATCATAATATTTACATTTACAATTACATTTAGTCATTTAGCAGACGCTTTTATCCAAAGCGACTTACAAATGAGGACAATGGAAGCAATCAAAAACAACAAAAGAGCAATGATATATAAGTGCTATAACAAGTTTCAGTTAGCTTAAACGCAGTACACGTGCAAGGGCTTTTAAATAATATAATAAATAAAAAGAAAACAGATAGAATAGAAAAAGAATAGAGCAATATAAAAAGATAGTAGTTAGATTTTTTTTTTTAAATAGAATTAGAATAGTGAGTGCAAAATAATAATAATAATAATATATGCCATGATTTATGTGCTCGGAGCAGTTTGCACATTAGTGACAGTGAGCTAAAACACTTTGTAACGTTACATTAAGGCAGAGAATATTGACACACAAACTGCAACATTTCCGCCCGACCGACAAATGTTCGGGAAATGACGTCAGTGCAGACAATAACATGGCGTCTACGATCGCAGTGGAGGCTATAGACAAACAACATTTAGGGATTGACTCTAAATAACACAAGTTTATTGTGACCTAAAGACGTCAATGGGCAGCATATCTCCGTCGATAATGAGACATCATATTTAATTTCTCTGGACTTTGTCTAACACCAGCACTCCATGTCCGAAGGACCGCGGGCTCCCTGGTCGAAGCGGGGTTGCGTGGAGTCGCATCGCCGAGGTAAAGCCTGCTGGAATCGTTTCATATCCCACTCAAGCTTAATAGCGTAGTCATTTTAACTCACTGTAGCCGAAAACATCAGAAATGTTACATAAGTAGTGGGTTGACATTCGTTGGGACGTGCCTGCGTTTATAATTACTGTCTGTGTCTATCATATTGACCTAGTGAGCTCCCTAGGTAGACAGCATGTTTAGGCATCATATTCGCGTTAGGATCCAGTGACTGTAAATGCTGTCTAGATAGATTCCACCGCTAATGTTTATGTCCAGTCGCTTGTAGATATTTATTAAAGATTTAAGAAGCAAAACAATAGCAACAACTGCAAAATCAAAACATGTCACGAAGAAGCCCATAGCGAGGAATCAGTCAAGAGTTGTTTTTGTGTCTCGTGCACTGAGGGTCTGAACACGAGGTCAGTGAAGTTCAGAGGATTTAAAACCAGGCTGAGTCTACTGTAAGGTTGAACGCTGCTAAAACAGATCTATTTGTCATTAAGGTACTGTGACAGATAAACGTTCGTTATTTACGAGGAGAACAAACTTTTCTATAAGCAACTTACTAGTTATACCATAATGTCAGTCAAAAATGTTGCGTTTATTTAATTAAAAATACAGTAGAAACTATAATATTGTGATTTATTATAATTACAATTTAAAATAACAGTTTTCTGTTTTAAAACACTTTAAAATGTAATTTAATCCTGTGATGCAAAGCTGAATTTTCAGCATCATTACTGTAGTCTTCAGTGTCACATGATCCTCCAGAAATCATTCTAATATGCTGATGAATCAATCAATATTGAAAACGTTGTGCTGCTTAATATACGTTTGAGGAAGAAGCCATGATACGTATTTTTTCAGGATTCTTTGATGAATAAAAAGTTCAAAAGAATTACATTTATTTGAAATATAGGTCTACATATTTTGTAATATTATGCATATTTTTTTACTGTCACTTTTGATCACTTTTTTGTGTCCTTTCTCGTTAAAAGTATTAATTTCTTTAAAATAAATTTGTACTGACTTTTGAACCTTAGTGTATAATTTATAATCATACTTTATTTAGGAAATTGCAGTTTGCTTTGAAAAGTCCATTTGTTTTCTTCTCTCTGACCTGTCTACTGTTTGCTAATGTAGCTCTTATACTGTTTAGTGTACATCAAATATGCATTTGATCAGCCTCACAATAAAAAAGTTCCTAACATTGTTATACACCATATCAGATGTTGCTTTATGTTTTCTGAATGGGTTACATTTGATATGTCCTTTTTAACTCTTTAGCAGAACATTTTCAAATGTGTGTTAAGAATGGGTAATAATAATAATAACAGAAATGAAAGAATATCTGTCTGTTTACCAACATGTGGATGTCATCTCATTTTAGAGCAGGGCAAGTACAAGCAGAGGAAATGTGAACGTCCCTTCAGCGCAGCGAAGCCGAAAGTTGGCCAGGAGGCCTCTAAAAGGTAATATCACAAAATCTTCACCCTCTGCTTTTCTACAAGCCACATAACCTGCTGAGGATACAGTGTCTTTACGTGTATGTCATCTCATTTTTCTATCAAAAATGATTGAACAATAAGAGGCTGTTGTTCTGCACAAATATGGTGTAGTTTTAATATGCAAGCAGGGATATATGTAGTCAAAGTATTCTGTCAAATTTTACCTCCATTTAATTGTTTCATATTTGCACACGGTGGGATATTGAGTTGTTGGGGCATCTTTAATATTTTAGTCTGTTAGTAATTCTCACGTTATTTTAATGATTGGGGCTTGTTCAATTTGTCATTTAGGTGAATATCTTCAGAATTAAATTTCCTACGGACACAAGAGGTACTGTCCTCTGATTGGCTCGGACACCCCCCTGTGACATGCCCGTGGCCAATCAGAGGTGAGTGTGCTGTGTGTGTATGTGTGCAGTAGAGGGGAGCTTTGAGATAGAGTTTGGCTTTCAGCAGCGGAAACTGAGGTGTGAAACTCCTTCCAGAGGCTTTATTCAAGTCTGGCATGTTTTTTTTCACCATCTATTATTCACTAAAATACAGATAGCTTGATTTGGTTGATAAAGAACTTGAGGAGATGCTGTTTAGTTCACTGAGCATGTAATTAAAGATATGCATAATTTTATCTTGTTTTAAAGGGATTGTTCACCCTAAAATTGAAAATCCTCTCTTCATTTATGCTACATTCAAAAGTTTGGTGTTGGTATGATTGTTTTTTTTTTTTTTTAAAGAAATCTCTCATGCTCTCCAAAGCTTATTTGATCAAAATTACAATAAAAACAGTAATGCTGTAAAATATTAACATTTCATTGTTTTTGTAAATATTTTAAAATGTAATTTATGATGGCAAAACTGAATTTTTAGTAGCCATTACTCTAGTCTTCAGTGTCACATGTTTTTAAACATTATTATCAATGTCTGTTTTTGTGGAAACAGAGATCCATTTTTCTCAGGATTCTATGATTAAATAGAAAGTTCAAAAAGAACAGCATTTATTTGAAAGAGAAATATTTTGTAATATGTATAAATGTCACTTTTGATCACTTTAATGTTTTTATGCAGAATAAAAATATTAATTTCTTTAAAAAAAAATCATACTGACTACAAATTTTCAAGTCATTCCAAACTTTTATGACTTGCTTTTTTCTGTTTTTATCTATCAAATAATGTTAATGTTGTCCAAAACAACAGTGGACCCCACTAACTTTCATTTTATGGTCAAAAAACACAAAGATTTTTTTTCTAAATATTTTTGTGTTTCAAAATGAAGTTTTTATTTTTGAGTGAACTGTCCCTTTAAGATCCTTTTCCCATCCTGTTGATTGATATTGAACTCTGAGATGAGACAAATCAGTCTTATTTCTATCAAATACTTGAGAAAAGGCAGTTAAACATCTGTCTGTCCATCACAGTTATGGCTTTCCCAACCTTGCAGAGTTGACCAGCTGAATGGGATGTATCGACTCCTCTTGGCCCGTCATTTATACGAGCGTTTGTGTCTCTGCAGGTGCCTAATGGCGGGGGATGTGGAGGTGTACCTTTCCCAAGTGCATGATGGCAGCGTGTCGTCAGGCTTCAGAGCCTTGTATGAGGAGCGACTGCTGCTCGATGTCACTCTGCTCATCGAGGAGCACCACTTCAAGGCGCACAAAGCTCTGTTAGCAACGCAAAGCGACTATTTCCGGGTCATGTTCACGGCCGACATGCGGGAACGTGACCAGGATAAGATTCACATGAAGGGGTTGACGGCAGCTGGGTTTGGTCACGTCCTTCGCTTCATGTACTACGGCTCTTTGGAGTTGAGCATGCTCACGGTGCAGGAGATCCTGCAGGCTGCCATGTACGTGCAACTCACCGAGGCTGTAGAGTTCTGCTGCTCCTTCCTGCTGGCCAAGATCTGCTTGGAGAACTGTGCTGAGGTCATGCGCTTGCTGGAAGACTTCAGCGTTGGCGTGGAAGGCGTGCAGGAGCAGCTTGATGCATTTCTGCTGGAGAACTTTGTGCCTTTGATGGCACGACCAGACTTCCTGTCTTATCTGAGTTTGGAGAAGTTGATGGCATATCTGAATAGTGACCAGCTAAGCCGATTTCCGGAAATTGAGCTTTATGAGGCAGTGCAGGCCTGGCTGAGACATGACCGGCGGCGCTGGAGACATACGGATGCAGTCGTGCAGAACCTGCGCTTTTGCCTCATGACTCCTGCCAATATCTTTGAGAAGGTAAAAGTGCTTCCTTGTTATTTATGTGTCATTGTGTTCACAACAAAAAAGAAGAAATCATTTAAAAATCTGGTTGTGCCAAGCCTTTGTAGTCATGTTGATTTCATATGGTTTTGGAGAACATTTATACGGTTTTCAAGAAAAATAGTGGTCTAATCACTAAAGTAAAAACTATTCTCCTTACAAAATGTTTTTAATTGTCTTTTTCAAGGTGAAATGTATTTTTAAAAAATGGCATGAATTGTTAATTCATAAATACCATTCTGTTTTTCGTGAATTGCACCACATGACAATTAACAGCCTGAACTAACCTTGCCTTATAAATAATCTGATAATATTATAAGACCCAGTTATGAGGATCTGCAAGGGTCCTCTCTATGATATCATTTCTTGTTTTTCTGCATGAAGTTTTATTTGGCGAACAGAAGGTTTTCTAATAATAATAAGCATTTTGAAGCATTTTTGATATATTACTAAAAGGTTATACCAAACTACTTGATAAGGTTTACATTACATATGAACTTATAGGAATTACGAAGATTGCCATTCATTACATATAAAATTTTAGTCCTTTCATCAGTTTATTATATAAGTAAACAATTATATACACTTACAAATGCAATCATCCAAACCACAAAAGAGCTTATTAGCCATTTCCTCCATTTGTTCTCAAAGATTTGCGTAGAAAAGAGTTATTTTAAGTAGACCTTGACTTCGATACCGGTTCCTGAACAATACTTAGGGCTGCACGATTAATCGCATGCATTTGTCATGCGTGTCTCATCAGTAAAGCTGGTTCCGTGTAAACGGTAAATATCCGTCACCTGTTTTCAAATGCACCGGGAGTTCATACACAGAGCCGTAGTTCACTGACAAGCTACGCAATATCGTGTTCATAATCGAATGCGATTAATCTCAATTATGAACAGAATATTGCGTAGCTTGTCAGTGAAGTACGGCTCTGGTGTATTAACTGCCGCTCCCGTTTGAAAAAAGGTGACAGACATTTACCGCTAATCACGGAACCGGCTTTATGATGACCATGCATGACACCTTGACTTCGATACCTATTCCTCAACAATACCGATACCTTGACTTCGATACCGGTTCCTGAACAATACTTTTTTGATACCAATTTTAGGAAATCCATTTTAACAAGATTACATTACACATTAACTCGTAAAACTACTTTTTTCATTTTGTTTAGGTTTCTACAGACTCAAAGACTCATCTCCTGAGCCACTGCACAAAGAAACAAAATGTAACCAACACAATAAATCAGTGCAGAGCATTAAGCAGAACATTAACTGCTTCCTACATCTTCTCTTTCATGATCGCTAAAGTTTATTCGCTGTTCATAGTTCAACCATATTGCGTGTTCATAACCCGCCGTCTCTTCTGATGGTGAACGTGCGTTACACTACCAGAAAAACATTTACATACATGAAACAAAAATCAAACAAACAAACAATCTGATTTTGATTTGTATGTGATTTTTATGAGATTCTGCTTATTTTTATAACAATACAGTGTGTTTACATGAGAAATGCTAAGCAGATGTAGCGGTTAGCTTGATATAAAAGGCTACAAATATCATATTTCTGCAACATTATATGACCGTCATTAGATAAAACCCTTATTAGATCACAATCGGAAGTTATTACAAACACTCTGGTGGTTTAAAGTGAGTTGTGAGTAAAATCATAGTATAAGTTGTCTTCTGTAGCATGATGATACAGTGTGCATGAATGGTCACAGATGCATTTTCCTTGATGCCTCGCCAGAGCCAATCACTGATTTAGGCAGATAAAGCATGCTGCATGCTTATTGGCTCACTGACTTTGATGAGATTAAAGGCCCGTTCACACCAAGTACGATAACTATAAAGATAACAATAAAGATAGAGTTCTAAAAATCGTTCTCGATATTAAAGAATAGCAGAGTCCACACCACAACTATAACGATAAAGGCATAGAGAAACAATATCGTTGGAATCACTTTCAGAATGTTTTTTCCAGCTGATGAACGATAAAAATATTGACAGCCAATCAGAATCCCTCCTGTTGTAATGAGCTGGAGAATTTAAAGTGGCAGACGCGCCTGTTCCAGAATAAACAGACAATATTGTTCGCTGGTGTGGACACTAATATCGTTATTTTTATCGTTATTGGTGTGAATGGGCCTTAACTCCTTAGGTATCAAAAATACTCAACAATATCAAGGCAATTCAGGTGCATTAAAAAGTATCGAACTCGATACAAATTGATCGGTGCCTAAAAAGTATCGAACTCGATAGATACCCAGATCTAATTTTAAGTTGTTATAATGTCACAATATTACTGTTCTTACTGCATTTTTGATCAATCAAATGCAACTTTTGAGCATAAGAGACTTCTTTCAAAAAACATCTTCCTAACCCCAAACATTTGAACAGTAGTGTATTTATGAAGTGACCTTTATCTGTTTCTTCCTCCTTGCACAGGTGAAGACATCAGAGTTCTACCGTTATTCGCGCCAACTGAGACTAGAAGTAGACCAGGCGCTCAGCTACTTCCATCAAGTGAATGAACAACCGCTGGCGGAAACCAAGTCCAACCGCATCAGATCTGTGAGACCCCAGACTGCTGTATTCCGTGGAATGATTGGCCACAGCATGGTCAATAGCAAGATCCTCCTCCTGCATCGGCCCAAAGTGTGGTGGGAATTAGAAGGCCCACAGGTGCCGCTCCGCCCCGATTGCCTGGCCATCGTCAACAACTTTGCTTTCCTGTTGGGTGGTGAAGAACTAGGCCCGGATGGAGAATTCCATGCTTCTTCGAAGGTCTACCGCTACGATCCCAGACAGAACTCCTGGCTACGCATGGCTGACATGTCCGTTCCCAGATCGGAGTTTGCTGTCGGCGTCATCGGGAAGTATATTTATGCTGTGGCAGGCCGCACTCGCGATGAGACGTTCTATTCTACAGAGCGTTATGACATTGTCGAGGACAAGTGGGAGTTTGTAGACCCGTATCCTGTAAACAAGTACGGTCACGAAGGTACAGTGCTCAACGGGAAGTTGTATATCACTGGCGGCATCACCTCCTCTTCCACCTCAAAACAAGTGTGCGTTTTTGACCCTGGACGGGAAGGAACTTCCGAACACCGTATGCGGCGCACGCCTATCCTCACTAACTGCTGGGAGAACAAGTCAAAAATGAACTACGCTCGTTGCTTCCATAAGATGATCTCCCACAATGGGAAGCTGTACGTGTTCGGCGGGGTGTGTGTGATACTGCGTGCCTCTTTCGAGTCCCAGGGCTGCCCTTCGACGGAAGTGTACGACCCAGAGACCGATGAGTGGACTATTTTGGCCTCTATGCCTATAGGACGCAGTGGACACGGAGTGGCAGTGTTGGACAAACAGATCATGGTGCTTGGAGGACTTTGCTACAACGGTCATTACAGCGACTCTATCCTCACATTTGACCCTGAGGAGAACAAATGGAAAGAGGACGAGTATCCCAGGATGCCTTGCAAACTGGACGGACTGCAAGTGTGTAGTTTGCACTTCCCAGAATACGTTTTGGAACATGTGAGACGCTGCAGCTGAGTATTTGTAACTACTTAGGACAGTTCAGGAGACACGTTTACAGGTGTGACAAGTAATACTAAAACTATTGAAGCTTTTAAACTGTAGGCCAGTGCTTCTTTAAGAAGAAAAATTCTTTTTAGGCTTAAATTGTAGAAGGAAAGTTTGTTATTTGGTCTGAGCATTGGCGTAAAAACAAATACAGACGACCTTTTTACTCATACGTCTGATTCATTGCACTGTAATCATCCTGTAGAGCACATAATACTCTTCATGTTTCGCCACATTGTCCTCTCTGTGACATTCTTCTATATCCCTTCATTCTCTTCACAGGAAGTCATGTTTTATGCGTCCATATTTCCATGAAAAGGAGACTAAATTAAGTAGAGGAGCTCATGAAAAAAGTTAAAAAGTTCCCTGTTTTTTTTTCTTTCACATTTACTAATCTAAGAATGCATTTGTGCTGATACTAGTGATGTTGTAGTGGATAATGACTGGAATGATTGTAATATTGACGATGATGTTGACAAGCATTGCACTCGTATAAGGGCGTATATTACTGCTCTACAATAACACCGGTCCTCCACTGCTGACTGCAAAGGGAGAAAAGGGGACGGCAGAGATTAGGGGACACATAGTTCCTGCTTCTCCAAACTTTATTAGTTGTGCTTATGCTTATTTTTAACTTATTTATTAAAATGGCAGAGCCTCGCCTTGATCCGATCTTGCTCCGATCTGTGTGTCTCTCATTTTGTTTCACCAGCAAAGGGCTAAAGCACATATGCATCTTATGTTTAATGTCTAATGAAACACTAACGGCAGTTCTATGAGTTTAGATGTCCACTATATATTAAAATCAGTTGTAGTTAAAGGGGTAGTAAACCCATTATTCATCAATTTCTCACCCTTATGTCATCCCAAGCCAGTTTGAGTGAAGATATTTTTAAAATGTATGTTTTTTTTGTCTGTGCAATGACAGTCAATGGGGTCCAAACAAAAGTTATTTTGGACCCCATTGACTTTCAATGTGTGGACAACATACAAACATCATCTTTTGTGTTAATCATTTGGAATGACATGAGGGTGAGTCTAAATCTTAATTTTTGAGTAAAAGATCCCTTTAAGCCAGATCTTGAAGGTGTTTAGCACTATGTAATTTCCTGTTATGGACTTCACATGTGATGCTATGTGTTCTTCAGAGTTCTGGTTTGTTTGTATTTCCTCAAACTCTAACTTTGAGCTTTTGTCTCTTTTGTTTGACATTTCTCATCCGAAATTCATGTTAATTTCATGTACATATAAATGCCAAACTGGTCTGTAAGGGTCAAGTTGTAATAATCAGACACAGCAAAAGATTTTAACCTTGTCTTGTTATCCTTTAGCAGAATAACAGACAGTTATTCCCCTATTATAATAATAATCCATAGCCCTGTACCTTGTTCTTGAGAGAAGTATAATCAAATTGCGAACTTGTTTACTAGAATCTGGTGGATCACTGGTATTTGAAGACTTTGTAATTAATTTCCAGAAATAAATGTTCATACTGTCCAGCTCTCTGGGTTTTCTAATTGAATACAAGTACCTGCTGTGCTGCTGTATTTGGGTTTAGCGTGTATTTGAGCCTCTGTCTTCTCTATATGTCAGCCTCTTATCCTGTGGGTTTATCCCTGTAAGAGGATCCACCAGCAGGATGGGCGCTGTGACTTAAGCCTGCTTTCCGGCTTGTGTGTCGCCATGTCTGATAGAGAAGAGCAACATGGTGCTATATTGAGAAAAATGCATTCCTGTAGCTCAAAGAGTAAAAGCATACTGATAGCAATGCCAGGGTCATAAGTTCAATTCCTGGGGAATGCATGAGCGGATAAAAATGTATACATTCAATGCAATGTAAGTCACGTTGAAAAAAAATCATCGGCCAAATGCATAAAAAAGTGTGGAAAGATGTCTTGTGGGTATTTTGAGTCTTTTGGTACATCTGAAGTCCTATTTTGAAATGAATCATAACCATAGAACTTTGCAAGCAGATTAGATTAATATTAAAGTTTGAATTTTAACTTTGTAGAATTAAGCCTCAAGTGAAATTTTCTTCCTTATAATAATAATAATAATAAACACAATTTGACACATAAATTTAACCCTGAACCATTAATCCTGCCAGATATATTTTGTAAATAAGGGTGTTTTACCCAATTTGGACTCTAAATCTCACAATGTAATTTCATATCTCACTAATGCAGCTTAATGTCTTGTAAATATGACTGTATGTCTTACAACTGTTATACTTGTACAATTACAATTTTTTTTTCGACTTTTCTAGAAAACACATATATATATAATGGACATCTCTGTGATCCAAAGAGGGCCCAAGCTCGTCCAGTCTTCTTCTGGAGTGTCGGTTTTCGTGACTAGTATTCATCTGATCAGTGGTTTTAGTTGTTGTCTAATCAAGCAACCGAACAAGTGTAACGTTAGATTAGAAATAAACGCACTCGTTGATGTTATTAGACTATCATTTTGATTAAGTATTCGATGCGATGATGGTGAATCGTTTTTCTGAAACTTCTCTATTTTTGTTTTTCCATGATTTATTCAACACTTTAATTGGAACATTAAATGAAGACTGAACGGTACCAACCATAACATAAATATCACAAAAGATTTTCACAATTTGCGTTGATCATGTCAGAATATTACATGTCACGAAGATAATGGTTATGTGTCAACTCCTCTGGCTGTTACAGATATTATAATTATGATGTGCTTCGTGCTAAAGTGTGTTGGACAAATGACTCCGATTATTAAATGAATGCCGGAAGCTTGACACCAACTGATTTCCGCTTAATAAAAAAGGCTGGAATGTGGCGAGTTCGCACGTGGCGCCGTGGCTTAGTTGGTTAAAGCGCCTGTCTAGTAAACAGGAGATCCTGGGTTCGAATCCCAGCGGTGCCTTTTAAATGCATTTCATTAAACCTTTGCTTTTACACTGCACTAATAATGATGATTACTCATTATTCTTTATATTCAAGGAAATATCTCTCAGGTTTGGTCTTTTTAATGCCAGCTTCTGTTTAAGCACATCCATGGCTACAAAAAAGGGATAATCCAAATCTATGTTTAAAAT
The DNA here is from genome assembly GCF_018340385.1 of Cyprinus carpio. Taxonomy (NCBI): domain Eukaryota; kingdom Metazoa; phylum Chordata; class Actinopteri; order Cypriniformes; family Cyprinidae; genus Cyprinus; species Cyprinus carpio. The sequence goes on along the minus strand of NC_056595.1, from coordinate 13,484,809 downwards.
GTACCATAATATAACATTTAATGGCTTGCCTGCAAAATTATTAAACACGAAACATTTAATAAATCAGCAAGAAAGGTAACATACCAAAATATTTTACCATTGTTTTGGGCAACAGAATTTTTAATAACTTTAAAAAATATATAGCAATAATTTTTAACATATATATTACATAACAACACTATAATAAAAATATTATGAAATTGACCCTTGTCAGAAAATGTAGTGGACCCAGAGCTTTCTCTGAAATCAAAATCAGGTATGGCACGCCCTCTGGTGGCAAACTGTCAATAGAGACGTTTATTTCGAGATTTATTATGCATGCAGCCGACGCAATGCATGAAATATTTGACTTTGCAATTCACTTGTTTAACCACAGGAGCATTGAAATAGTGATTAAAAGTCGTAAACTTAGTAAAAGTCAAGAAAAGCAGTCACAGAGTCTTCGTTATACGTCAACAATTCATATGATTTCCTAAATAACTGCAAACATAAAACTGCAAACACTGTATTTTTTTTTATTATTTAGATAGAGAGCAATACAAAAAAAAAAAACACTTAAACTAATAATTATTATTGCAGCAGCAGAGAACGTTTTTCTAATAGGACGATCATGCCCTCAGTGCAGGATACGCAATAAATATTACACTGTCTGCACACCACTATAGATCCATATATTTTGAACCAAAATAATTTTGCTAACTCGGTTATGCAGCATTTCAAAGTGGGCGTTGCTAAAAGGGACAAACAGTGAAATCTGCAGTGTGTGTTGTTCAGCGACATGAGGAGTCGGATATTATTATTATTATTTTCCAGGAACCTTCTCAGTTTTTTTTAACCGTAAACAAACCCAGAATATTACAGGGAGTTTTTGTAACAACCTAAAGAGAACGTTCTTAGAGAATGCTTATGTTTTATTTTGATAAAAAATAATTCCAGTTTGCTAAACTGATTTTTTTTTCACGAAATAAATATTGTATAGCCTACACGAAATAATAAATAACGAAATAATATTACAAATGATGTAGCTACCATATTTGATACACAAAATATCTAAAAGGCATATTATTAATGTAGCCTATATTATTAAGAGCATTCACTTTCATAAAAAATAAATACATATGCCTACAGTTGGTATAGAAAAGAATCACCCCCTTTACAATATAATCACTTTTTGTTGCTTTGCAGTATGAAATAACAGATAGAGTTTTTGTTTTATCCAGCTGTATTTGTATATAGTGCAATTTATAATATCCAGGTTTAACACCAACATGTCAGAAAGAAATTAAAAAACAGAACTGAGTTGGAAAAAGGAACACTGCCTTGTGTTAGTATTTTGTTGAACCACCTTTTGCTTTAATTACAGCTTTTAGTCTGTTGGGATTTGCCTCTACCATCTTTGCACATAGACTATGCAATATTTGGCCACTCCTCTTTGCAGAACTGCTCAAGTTCAGTTACATATGATGGTGAGTGTTTGTGGACTGCAGTCTTCAAGTCATTCCACAGATTTTCAGTGAGGTTTAAGTCTGGGCTCTGACTAGGCCATGCAACGACATTCACCTTTTTCTTTTTCAACCACTGTGTGCTCAGTTTTGCTGTGTGCTTAGGGTCTTTGTAATGCACCTTCTTCCTCCTTTTTATTTCGTCCCATCCATTTGTCCTTGTATCCTGACAAGTGCTCCAGTCCCTGCTGCAGAGAAACACCCCAACACCCATAACAGGATATTACCACCTCCACGCTTTACTGGAGGAATGCTGTTATTTTGATGGTGAGCTGTATTGGATTTTCGCCAGAAAAATTGTCTGGTGTTGAGGTCAAATAATTACATTTTTGGTGTCCTCTGCCTCAAAATCTTCAAGGTGCATTTTGGCAAAGCTCAGTCGTGACTGCCTGTGGTCTGTCTTGAGGAGTGGCTTTTTTCCACACAGCACAGCTGAAAAAAAGTCAATGGCTTTGTGTGCCATTGAGAAGGTGATTAGCTGATTGAGTTTGTGTTTATTTTAAAGGGGCTGATTCTTTTCTATACCAACTATGATTACAGCACAATAAACATTAGTGGTCACAATCACATTGCATCACATTATAAAATTGTAGTTTAATTATTATTATTATTTTTTGCATATTTGCAAGTAAAGCATCAAAGTAATCTGGGTTTATGATTTCTTTCTTCCCCCATAAGCGCCTTTTAGATTTCAAAATACGTTGCTTCATTGTTTGCAACTATATATTAAAAAATATTGGCTTCCATTTATGGTTGTGACAAGGAATAACCCACATACTGTCACAAACCTTTTTATTTTAATTTTTAATTTAAGAAAAGGCGTAAATTTTTTTGGGGGAGGGATTTAGAAAATTTGGGATTAAATAATAAAATGAGTTGAGGGGTGTTGTAGGCTTTTGCTGGGGTGGTGTTGCCACACACTACATTGCTCTTCAATATCAGGAAATCAAAGCCGGTGTGTCTGTCTATGGTAAAGCATTTGTTGTGTCTTCTTGAACAGTCAAAGATACAGGAAATATGTGGCAAGATGTTTTCTGCAATCCAAGCAACTGTATATAAATTCCTTTAATCCAGCTATCGTTTAGAGAACGGGAAGACAGGTTTGATCTCAAGAGTTTAACTCTCTTTATCTTTGCGGAAAATGATGCAGTCATCCCACTTGATCATGTAAGCTGAGGTGAAGGACAGATTTTGAGATTTGCCCCATTTCAAGATGACTTCTATGCATACATATAGCAATAATTTCCATCATTGTTCTAGCCACATTACATATTGATTTTTTGTTGCCACGATAAGTAATATGTTTCATGGATGAGCTTTATTTACTTTATTTGTATTTTTGAATGATGACACTTTTGAACTCTACTCAATGTAAACATTAAATGTAACTTTCAAGAAGTGACAACAGAAACAAATCAGAAAACAAAATTTTAATGATCACTTCAGTACTACATTGAACTGTATCAAATGATAAATAACAGTACGAAGGTTCGACACATTCCTTTAGAAGTGCTTGAGACCATTCTTTTCAACACAGCTACACGACGCTCAGTCTTCAGGCTCGCCGGGGCCCCTGATGTCATCAATCTTCAGAATCATCTTGACTACTTGAGTGGCCAGAGAAATCTGCTGTTTCTTTCCAATGAGGGTCTCGATCACATGCTGTTGCTTCATGTCTGCAAAGATTTAAGTCTAATTTAATGGCAAATATATATTTTTCTGTGTGTCAGATTAAGACTGAACCCATTACATAAAAATGGAACAAAGACTGATTCAATTCATCAACAGTGAGAGTGAAGAATTTTACATTGGTACAAAAAAGATACTGTTAACTTTGTTCAATGAAGAATCCTGAAAAGGAAATGTATGATAGCTTCCACAAAAATATTAAGTGGCACAACTGTTTTAAACATCATAATGAGAACACCAAACCGGCATATTAGAATGAAATCTGAAGGATCATGTGACACTGAAGACTGGAGTAATGATGCTGGAAATCTGAACATATATTCAAATTGAAAACAGTTATTTTAAATTAATAATATTTCACAATGTTACTGTTTTTTACAGTATTTTTGAACAACTTTTGAACTGAAGTGTACACACACACACACACACATACATACATATATACATACACATATATATATAAATAATTTTCACATACTTACATACATACTTTACATACTATATATATATACACACACACATATATATATATATACATATAAAAAATACACATATATATATAAATAATTTTCCCCACTTTCCAGTACTAAAAATGTGATTCTTTACTTCCTATTTTTAATATATATATATAAATAATTTTCCCCACTTTCCAGTACTAAAAATGTGATTCTTTACTTCCTATTTTTAATAAAATTTAATAAATAAGTGTTTTCATATCAGTAATGTATAATAAGGAAGTCCATACCGTTTGTTGATAAGTGTAGGCAGTCAATTCCAAGTGCAGGGTTGTTTTCCTTGACTTGTTGGGCTCTGACCTCTGTCATTGTTTGAATGGGGTTCATACCACTGTTCTCAGCAAGTGCCATAGGAATGACCTCCAGAGCATCAGCGAACGCTCTCATGGCATACTGTTCCAGAGAGGGGCACTGGAATAGAAGCAGAATGTTTTAAACATAGGCTTAACAAAAACCTCTTGCACCTCAGGGATTGAAAGCGTATAGAGTGCATATGACTCCAAAACAGTGTACCTTATCAGCTGCCTGGTTGACTGCAAGAGCGCAGGAGATCTCTGAGGCACCGCCACCATACACAATGCGGTTATCCCTCACGAGGTTACGGATGACGCACAAAGCGTCATGGAGAGCTCTCTTAGCCTCTTCAATAATCTAAATGATTCAGATCAATAGGCGAAGGAGATGACAAAATTGTAACAGTGATACAAAATCAGATTTAATATTTTGAAGGGGAAAAAACATCCCAACTTAGCACTTAAAACTCTTTACCATTTTGTTCCCGCCACGGATGAAGATCGTCACAGCTCTGGAGTTCTTGCATTCCTCAATAACCAGCATTCTGTCTTTAGTGGTCCCAAAGCAGATTTCCTTCACCAGCCCAGCACTGCCCAACTTCTCTGGTGTCAGCTCGCAGAATCGGGGTACGATACGTCCTCCGGTAGCAATGGCAATGAGCTGGAAAAAAATAGAATCTCAATCTTTGCATAAAATCATAGTTTGTCAGTTTCCTAACAAAGAAAAAGTTTAACACATTTCAAATCAGTTTTCAAATCACAGTTTCTGTAAAATGCAGCACAAGTGATTTCCACACTGATAATAAGAAATGTTTCTTGAGCATCACAGCAGCATTTTAGAATGATTTCTGAAGAGTCATGTGACTATGAAGACTCGAGTAATGATGCGGAAAATTCATCCTGACCCCAAACTTTTGGCTGTATGGTTTTTACAAACCTCAATCTCAGGTCCACCGACCCAGCGGACTGCAGGAAGCTCATTCTGCAGAAGTAAGTGATTGGCTTCATCATCAAATCCCCACTGGCAGATGGCAAGATTAGCCCCGTTCTCCTTGACCTTTAGAAGAAGTGTTTTAAAAATACAAAAAGAATTACATTCAATTATCAGTGATGGTCAGTGATAAATATGTCACTTTTTTTTTTTTTTTAAGGATGATGTACCAAAAGTCAAAAGATCTTCTTAAACAGAATATTTATTTATGAAAAATACTTTGTCATCTAAAATATTTGTTTATTTTGCACACTTATTTTTTTTTATCCATTTTCAAATTATTTCAAATTTCTTGAATATTAATTAAAATAAATTATATCGGCCACCATGGTTTCCAAGATATCGGCATCGGCTGTCAAAAAACACATCGGTCGACCACTAAAAACAATGCCTCGATTCCCTTAGGAATTTGTGCAAACAGAAGCATACAATATACAAACCTGACGAATCATTTCCTCAAACTTTTCCTTCTCATACTTCTGCAGAGCTTTGTAGTCCTCAACTGAGGTCACGTCAAGCTTATGCTTGGTTTTGGGCTTGGGGGGCTCAAATGGGCAGGTGAGAATGGCGATTTTTGTGTCTTTCAGTACCTGCATGTACAACATGCTTATTAACTTTACATATGATACATATAAAAAGACTTTACATATGATAATCATGCCATGCATGTGCAACCAGGAATGAATATTAATAGTACCTTGGGCATCTGAGGGTGACTGAACTCTTTGTCCACAATGACACCTTTGATGAGCTGAGTGTCCTCTAGTTTACCACCGACTTTTCCTTCAACTTTGATCAGCTCAAAGTCGACATCCTTCCTCTCCATGTCAGCCACTGTCAGGATGGCACTGACGGCGATCTCTGCCATCTGTCTGTGGCACCGGTTGATTCTACAAAAGCAAAAACGGGATTTTCTTTATAATATTCTCATGAACTGTTAATTTAAAAAGACTAGTAAGACAGACACTCACACTTTGGATCCCAGCGTGGTCATGGCTGTCTGAATAAGAGGCTCTGTGTTGTTGGGATCCACTGGGAAACTATCACTAATTTTGTCGAGTTGCTCAATGGCGATCTTTGCAGCCTGGTCATAACCATCGGTGATCCTGATGGGGTGAATGCCTCTGTCTAACAGCTGCTCGGCCTGCTCGAGAAGAGCTCCAGCCAAAACTACAGCGACAAACAGACACATTAGACCACAAAGCTGCACTGGGGGAGCAAAACAGTTTTTAAAACACAATTATGAGGCATATATTACAATTAAAAGATGTCATCTACTGTAGCTTACAGCTAGGTGAACATGGAATAAATGCAGTGAAAATATTACATTGCATTTCAAAAGTTTTGGCTTTTATTAGAAATCTCTAATGTTACCTTTGATCAATTTAATGCATCCTTACTAAATAAATATAATAATTTCTGGAGTATATATGGAGATATTTTATTAAAAAGAAAAAAAAAAGTTTCTGTATTTCTTTTGTCATTTTAGCCAAACCCTGGGTAATTTTGACCCCTATACAAATTACTGACATCTGAACACATTATAAAACAAAACAGAAAACGTAATAAATAAACATGCAGTTTTATCAGTGCAACTCTGCATCCCACGTGCAATCAGCTGGTTATTATGTTTAGTAAGAAGAGGGAAGGGAAGAACTCACCAACAACACCAGTAGTTCCATCTCCAATTTCATCATCCTGAGACTTGGAGAGTTCTACCATGAGCTTGGCAATCTGATGGTCCACATCCATCATGCTGAGGATCGTCGCACCATCATTAGTCACAGTCACCTCACCATCCTTATCCACCATCATCTTGTCAAGTCCTGTAAAAAACACCCATTTGCATTAAGAACACAGCAAGGAACGGACTAGCAAGGCTGCATGTAGAACTGAGCACTTACCATTTGGCCCAAGTGACGTCCTCAGGGTGTTCGCAACTGCTTTTGCTGCCATGATGTGAGACTGAAATGTGCAGGTTTAACATTAAAATATGCGTGTCACGAACAACAAACTTCTTGACAGGATTCTAGACAAATAATCAGAGGTTAATCAGTCGAAAAATAAAATCAAGGTACAGTTACAGCTGTCTTATAAATAAAAAAAATAATAATTTTTCACGCCTCCCTAACTGCGCATCATGACTCAACACCGCTAGAGGAAGCACATGGACCCTCCGCTGGTTGACATGAAGCGCATTATTGATCACATTACACAATTAAAAGAAGACATTCTTTTATGTAAGACTACAGAAATAATAAATACGTATTTAAAACATGAAACCGACTTTGCATTTCTGGATTACAGATATGATTTAATGCACAGTCAAAAGCTTAGAGAGCGCATTAGCCCGTTAGCTTTTGTACCTTCAGCGCTTCCAGGCCAGTCAAGCGAGATTTCTTGTCCTGGTCCTTTATGATGATGAAAGGCCTTCCATATTCATCGAAGGCAAGGGTCCCGAGCGAGGACATTTTTAATCTCCACCCCAACGAAATGCACAACTACGCGAAATGATTTTATACTAGAGAGTTTGATCCTGTAGCTGTGCACCTCACCGCGCGGATCTGCCGGCTAGTTCTGGAAGAATCTCGGGGCGGGGCGGAGCAAGCCAAGTAGAGAATGTTTTAACACCCACGGGTAAATTAGATAAACGTTAAGTGATTAATTAAAGAGTGATTTAAAACACTTCAGAAAATTATTTAGGAATAAAAACAAAAAGCCCACATCTTTCTAACAAACACATAAAAAATAAACATATTAATATTACATCCCAACCACTACATAACTCCAACACAAAACGTGAGTACAGCCACATATCTATATTCCATACAGATTGACTAAACATATTAAGATTTGTCCTTGACTAGTACGTCTTTTAATTTACAAATTGGTTATTTCTGCAAGGCCATGTGCGAGTCCAGAGTAACGTGGTATCCGGTGACCCGTTCATGCTCCTGAAAGCACGCCCGTGCGGAATTCAGTATGTTACTCGGCTGGAGTTGGCGTTCACAAAATCAAGGTAACTTTTATTAACTTAATCAATTTAATCTCACCGCTCACAATTTAAATCTGTGACCAAAGTGTATTTTGAACTTCGGAGGGTCTAAAAACAGTTATACATGAGAGTGCAGACTGTTTTGATATCTCATATATATTTCATTTGTCTGATGTAAATTCTCACATGACCAGAGCTGTTCAATTCCAGTTTGTACATATAGAAGATGTTTAACAATCACATTTTTGAATAAGTAACATATCAATTAACCTTCCAATTGAAAGAATGAGATGTAAATTAAATTTAAATGCTTATATAAGTTAATATTACATCACTCTTGTTCGAAACTAGCTTTATGATTTATTTATGAATTTATGTAATTTTTAATTAATTGTTTATTAAATTCTATTTATAAATATTTTATAATAAATAATTATTTATAATTGTATGCATTTATTTATAAAATTTATAATAAATGTTTGTAATAATATAAAAATCAAATATGTTTATTGCTTTTTAAAACATGCAGAAATGATTTGCAACATTTTAACCCCCTTCATCCAGCTTTCATAATATGCCGTGTGAAGTTGCTGCTCGTTTCTTGATATTGTACGGATCTCAGCGTGGTCAGGCTCAGTCTATAGCCGAAGAGATCTGCCAGCAAGCAGCTGAGCATGGGTTTACAGCCGATATCAGCTGTTTGAGCAACCAGCACAAGGTATGTTTCTTGCCTATTACTTTTCATGGCAATCAACAGTCATATATCAGAACTGACTGATGCAACTTGTGCATTCCCATGTTTTCCCAGTACAACGTGGATCGTGAAATCCGGCCAGTTGTGTTTGTGGTTTCCACGACCGGTGATGGTGACCCTCCGGACACAGCTCAGAAGTTTGTAAGAAAGATCAAGAACAAATCTCTGGTGCACGACCACTTCTCCCATCTGCGTTATGCACTGTTAGGTAAGATGATCATTCTGTTATGTAAGCGTGAGCTCCACCCATGAGCACTTTTTCATGCTGTTATATATGCAGCTTTGGGAGACACAAACTATGCAAATTTCTGCAACGGGGGCAAGACCATTGACAGCCGTCTGCAGCAGCTTGGTGCTAAACATTTCTATGCCACTGGGCATGCAGATGACGGCACTGGGTATGCATGAATGTTAAGTAACAATAATAAAGCTCATTCTCTGATATATTGCCTTGTCAAACTCTGTCTCTTTTCTTTCCAGACTTGAAGTAGTGGTGGATCCTTGGATTGAGGGACTCTGGGACGCTCTGAAAAAAATATTCTCCAGCATGTCTTCTTCAAATCAACAGAGCGCTGACCTAAGTGACTGTACACAGGACAATTATCATAAAAATGCATCTGGCCAGGAAAAAAATAAGTCAGGTCTAGAAGTTGATCTTCAGCTTTTAAAGCTGAGTGAAGTAGACTCACAAAAAGGGAAAACGATTACATCTGACAGCAGTGACGTAGAGACTCTTTCTACCGCATTGGTTGCATCTCTTAAGCAATCGGTACCACCATTGTCAGAGTCTGTTCTTAATGTTCCTGCACTTCCCGCTTCATATCTGGAGGTCTGTTTGGAGCAGGTGTCAACTGAAGGGGTATGATCTTCCTGGAAAATCAAAGTTTTTAGATCAGTCTTAAATACAGTGGGTCTTATTCATGAAACACAAGCTAGACAGAATTTCTGTGTAAAACCTTTTGCGTAAATTCATTGCAACAATTTATGCAAGCATGGATTTAGGAACATTTATGCATTTTATGAATAAGGTTCATTCAGTAAATGTTTTGGTGTAAAATCAGTGGTTCTCAACTAAGGGCTGGGGGCCTCAGGAAACTTTCAAGGGTTCATATTTAATTATTAAAAAAAATCTAAATGAATACACACACACACACACAATCAGTAATTTTAACAGTAATTCTTGTTTTTATTGAAGAACATACAAAATCATGGATTTTCTAGAATCACAAATCTTATCATGGTTAATTAAGATTAATTTATTAACACTTCAGTTTCTGTTAATCAATTTGAAAACAAGCAGTGTTGAATAATTAAGTTGGACAATGGGGGCATTTGAGTCAAAAATGTAGATGTGGGATAAAATATAATTTTATTGTTTCTTTTATGTGTATAATTCTGCTAATTAACATACTTCTTTCATAGGAGACAGTCCCATCTGATAAAGACGGTTATCGTGAGGTGTCCATTTCGAAAGCAGTTCAGTTAACTCAAGATGATGCAGTGAAAAATGCCATCTTACTGGAGCTTGATATCTCGGTAAGTCCATATTTATTCATGTTTATTTAAATCAGGATGCACTAATATTAATTATATATAGAGTTTGTATATATTGCTTTTATATTACTTAAAAGTAAGTATAAAATATTTTATACTTTTTTTTTTTTTTTTTTTTTTTTTTAATAAAAAAAAAAAATCTGTTGTGTTCTCCTTGTAGGAGTTATAATAAATGTTGTCTCTCCAGGAGCAGAGCATTGCTTACCAGCCTGGAGATGCCTTTGATATTCTCTGTCCAAACAGAGCCAGTGAAGTTGAGGAGTTGCTGCTCAGACTGGATCTGCAAACGCAAAAGAATTGTGCTGTTCAGGTCAACTTGCTTAAAAACAGCAGTAAGAAAGGTATTGCAGCAGTTGTTGACACAGTCAGTGACACCAGGAACATTCTCTTCGAGCTGTGCTAGAAAACAGATAAAATAATGTATTCTGTTCAAAAGTCAGAGAAATAGATTCAGATTGAACAACCAGAAATGTTGAATAAATACATAACCATTTCTTTTTTCTTTTACAGCAGCAAAAGTTCCACTTCACATCCCACAGAGCGGCTCTTTGCAGTTTATTCTCACCTGGTGTTTGGAGATAAGGAGTGCTCCAAAAAAAGTAATTTTGTGTTATTAACCTTATTTAATGTGATAGTTGCTGTGCTGTTGAAGTTATGAACCTTTGATTTAGCACTAGCGTTTACTTTATACGCAACAGTGCTTTTGATGTACAGGTAGGGATGATTTATTTAGCTTTCATGGAGGCTGTAGTCTGAGTTCCTGGACAGACACTGTACACTGTTCTCTTATGCTTTCAGGCGTTTGTGCGAGCGTTGGCGGACTTCACTCAGAACGGTTCAGAAAAAAGAAGGCTTTTAGAATTGTGTAGCAAAGAAGGCTCAGCAGACTACAACAGCTTTGTCAGGGACACCAATGTATGCTTGCTAGATCTGCTTTGGGCCTTCCCATCCTGCCTACCTCCACTGAGCCTTCTGTTTGGTCAGTAAACACATAATCTGCTTGGTATTTACTGGAAAGTGGATGTTTTCTACATTTAATATCCCCATATGCAGTTTGCATGGTAAATGTGCCTGATGTTTGGAAGTGTTTGCAGTGTTTGTACCACCAGATGGCAGTAAAACAACATCGGATCAGAGGCACAGCTTTGCTTTTTTTCCTTTTAAAGGCAAACTGTTCTTTAACTGAAAGTAGAGCCTATGAAAAATACATTTTAAAGGGATACTCCACCCCAAAATGAAAAGGTTGATCAGGTTATTAATCACTTACCCCCATGTCGTTCCAAACCCGTAAAAGCTCAGTTCGTCTTCGGAACACAATTTAAGATATTTTGGATGAAAACCGGGAGGCCTGTGACTGTCCCATAGACTGCCAAGTAAATAACAGTGTCAAGGTCCAGAAAAGGTATGAAAGTCGTAGTCAGAATAGTCCATCTGCCATCAGACGTGCAATTGGGTTTTACGGGTTTGGAACGTCATGGGGGTAACTGATTAATGACAAAATTTTCATTTTGGGGTGGAGTATCCCTTTAAACTTTGAAACTCGCCAATGCATTATCATGGGACACAAGAAGGATGATGATAAATTCAGCAAATATAAACTAAAACTTAAGTCTGTCAGCTGATTAAGAGATTTAATCATGATTATATCTCATAATTTATTTCATTAAATGCCTTCAGACACTTTTTAAGGTGAAAAACTATGTAATTACTGGGTTCAGCACTGACTGGATGACACTCTATATGTGCATATCTTTGTAAGGACCATATCAAAAATGAACAGAAAATGTGTACTCTCTAAAAGTTTGAGGTCGGTAACATTTTTAAATGTTTTGAAAGAAGTCTCTTATACTCAAAGGGCTTGTTTTATATATTAATATAGATTTTAGACATCATTTAGTCCTATGATGGCAAAGCTGAATTTTCATTACTCCAGTCTCCAGTGTCACATGATCCTTCAGAAATCATTCCGATTTGGTGCTCAAGAAACATTTATTTTTATTATATTTATTTATTTATTTATTATATTATATTATATTATATAGAAACATTCTTCTTTTATTGTAAAATAATATTTCACATCATCAAATCCATTCATTATTTGTATCACGCCAGCGTCAGTAATCGCAATAATCTTTGTGCTTTGTTGCTTTTAATATAACACAGCTCAGCTTTCAAATTCTGTCAGTTTTGTCATGAAATACAAATTATAAATGTGTTTTTCCTCTTTATTACAAGTTATAGCATGATATAAACGTGAAGGAACATCAGAAGGCATGAAAAAACAGTATGCTTATAATTTAATGAAACGAATGTCTCTTTGTAATGGAAAAGATGATTGATTCACATGTCCCTTAAACTGAGGCGAATACAGTGATATTGTCATCCCACATTAAAGACCGTGAAAAACTCATTATTGTAAGACATATTGTTTGTATTTTAGTATATAACTGACAGAATTTGAAAGCTGAGACTTTGTTTTATATTAAAAGTACCAAAAGCACAAAGCTTATTGGGTGACTGGCGCAATACAAATAATGAATGCATTCAGAGACGTGAAATATTATTTCCAAGCATACTGTCCCTGCGAGTATATGACACATGGTATGATTTCTGCTAATAATCCCACATATATTCAAATCAGTTGCCAGGCCACCAAAATTTCTCCCGGTGCTCCTAAACCGTGACATTTGCATGCACAATATAGACTACTTTCAAAATAATATAACTTTAATCTCGTAATTCCTAGGACTTTATTCTCAAAATATTATGAATTTATTCTCGTAATTTTGACTTCATTTTCAAAATATTATGACTTTATTCTAGTAATTTTGATTTTATTCTTAAAATATTTCAACTTTATTCTCGCATTGCTATGACTTTATTCTCAGAATCTTTTTTAACTTTATTTTCAAAATATTACGACTTTATTCTCGTACTCTTGTTGTTATTTTTTTTATTTACGTGGCACTAAAACACCGTCGTATAATCCTCTTCCATAGACTTCCATAAGTGATCAGTTTAATTGATTCTTTCTGAAGTAAAAAAAAAAAACGTACACAGAATTTTCAATGGCATAGTGTAAGTTTTGCACACTGTATAAGAAATCACTGTGCAATGTAATTAGCCTTGACAACATAAAGTTGACATTTTGTTATAATAAACCTTATATAGTAAAATGTTGTACAGTAAGTCTCTGCTGTGAAATGCAATAAAATTCTCCATCAAGGTGAGAAATATGCTGTCAACTTGAATTTGGGAAACAGCAGGTATTGCTGAAATTATTAATGCATACCATGCTTAAGATATAGAGAACTGCAAGGTAGTCATAATGCAGTGACCCTCGCTGGTTTATGCGAATGTGGCCGGTGAATTGTTGCATTGGATGCAAGTACATGTAAAGTTTTAATCTGTGTGAATATTACTGCGACTTTGGCAAATTAAAGATTAACACAGTGATTCTCCATGGCACAAATCACAGAGATGCTGGTTCAGCAGCGTTTGACAGCACATTCATTTTATTCCTAAAATCACTCTGCACTGGTGTGTTGTGGCAGTAACATCACTGTCATCACTCAAACAGTTCTCTCCTGGTTTTATTAGGCTTTCCCGACATTAAAGAGCAGTGTTTTAATGGTGAGCTGGAAATGAACATTTCAAATTGATTCATCATTTCAGCGAATAGGAGAAAATTATATGCCATTTGCTGACAGATGAAGGAGAATTTTAAACATTTTGTTTGAGCTAAAAAACAACTACCTCTGTGTTTTTAAAAAGGAGCAAAATATTAAGTGAAAAAACATCTTAAATTCCATTGGAAAATGGTATAAGGCCCTTAGATAGTGATGCACTGAAATAAATAGTATTAGAATGAAAGCAAAATCAGAAAGCCTTTGTTGGAAATTAATAAACAAATTTGAATAACAGATATTTTGAATACAAAACGAAACCAAAAACATTATAAACAAATTATAAATTAAATACCCACCGAACATCTAAGTAATCCCACATGAGAAATGATTTTTGCATTGAATACCCTCCGGGCCTCTAAGTAAGCACTTACTTAGACGATCACTTACTGATCCCAAACTTTGGATGATGATGTTAATATCTAAAAAATTGAACGCAAAAAAAATGATGAGTGCAAAATGATCAATTATTGACCAATGAATTGGCCTAGCCAATATTTCTGTCTGGCTCCTAACATTCTTAAAACATTCTCCAAAACATTTCATGATTATATATACTGTACTTGCTTAACATTAAGGCTGTCCTAGAAAGGCATTGAACATTTTGTTTTGAATTGAGCTATTCTGAGAAATTGGCCCTCATCAGCTCAAGAGTCTTGGGTAACATCCAGAGGGGGGGTTCCCTAAAAGAGTAACTCAAGTCATTTTCGAATAGCCTCAAGGTCACAATGCCATCTTCATCTTCATCTCTGATCTCTCCTCTGCTGCATTACAGAACATTTGCCGAAGCTTCAGCCCAGAGCCTATTCTGCTGCCAGGTAAGAGACCTTGTTTGAAACACCTGCGCTTTATATTTGGACTCACAAATTAAAGCAGAGACATATCCAGGTTTTAGGTTGTTATTTCTGTTTCTATCCTCCTTTGAGGTTTATTATAGATAGACATGAATTTTGTGTCACTTATACTCTTGCTTTATGATAGTCCATTTGTTGTGATCAAAGTCAAACACTGGATGCAAAGGATGTCCTTTCAGAACCGCCTGCCACTGCCATTTGTTTTCTGCCTGTCTCCCTTAGCTTGTAAATGGTCTGGCATCTACACTAATGTCTTATGTTTAGTACGCTGATGCTGGTAGAATAGACCAATTTGAATTAGACGTCACAGTTACGTCACTTGCAGCTGCGCGCGCATTGTGGTGGCAGAAAAACAAACACAACAAACAAATGAAAAAAAAAAAAAAAAAATACATAAAAAAAGAAAAAAATGTATTATTGTGCATTTGGATGTCAGAGTCGCAATGCAAATAGTTTTAATATAATACTGTCATCAAAGACGCTATTTGAATCTAAATGCAGACATTTAAACGGACAAACTATGGATGAAACCTGCTATGATTACCCTACTTTAAAGCATAAATTAGATTTGAATAATAGGTCTATATAATATTCACATAGGGGACATATTATATTAGCCCTATAGTTGAAATACATGCATCTAGTTCGAACTTTATAACTTAATTCAACTCGACAGTTGCGAGTTTGTCAATTCTGAGGAAAAAAAGCCAGAAGTGTGGGATTATAAACTAATGATTCTGAGCCAAGGGAAAAAGACAGAATGACGAGTTGATTTTTCTAACCAGAATTGTGAGATATAATCTTGGAATTTAAAGAAAAAAGTCAGAATTACCTTTTTTATTCTTTTATTCCATGGCTTGCATAGACTGCTATGTTAAAATCCTGCAACCACATCCACCACACCCACAAAAACCACAAAAACCGTCATCACTGTTTGCAAACACCAAAACTGGTCTATACACAGAAACATTAGGGCTCTGAAATATTAAAGTCTGGTCAGCAGGGGTCCCCAAGGCCCAATATAGGCAGGCCATTAAGAGAGGGATAATGAGGTCCACCGGCTTGCTCATGTTCAGGGTTGGTTCTGGATTGTTAGCATTTAGTCTCTTATTTTTGTCTCGTTCCTCAGCTCCAGCCTTCAGCACCCTGGGAAAGTTCATTTCGTGTTCAATGTTGTGGAGTTCCCTGCATGTCCCGAGCATCCGGCGAGGACGGGGTTGTGCACGGGCTGGCTGGCTGATCACGTCTCCTCAATCTTGCGGCCCCTTGGGACGGTACCGGCTTCAGAGCATCTAGGCACATCATCCCAGCCGAAGGTTAGCACTGTAGGCATTACACATTAGCAAGCCCGTTCACCTTCAAATTAGCTTTCCTCAGTCCCTGGGAGGATTTGGACTGAATTGGGTTGTTTGATTTAGGTAAAAGCTGGACAGAAATGAGCTATGGAGAAAGTGGACTAATCCTTGCAGCAGAATAGAACAACAACAACAACTTAAAAGCTTTTGGTTTAGATGCTATATAAATGTATGGAACTGGGTTTGTTATGGTTAAATAGATGTTGTGGGTGGGATTGCACAATTTAAGAATCCCATCACTGCTTAGAACTGATTGGATCTAAATGTCACCTCCAGGTACATGTCAGGCCTCGTCCCAGCAGCACCTTCCACTTACCGGCTGACCCATCTATTCCTGTAGTAATGGTGGGTCCTGGGACAGGTGTGGCCCCCTTCATTGGATTTCTTCAACAGAGGTACATTGAGTAGGGATATTTCACCTTTTCTTTTCTGATGATATTGATACTTTATAATATTTTAATATATTCTGTTATTTTATTTCTGTTTTCATGAAAGTTCAAGCAGTGTCTTGCTGTCTGATATGCTATACATTATTTTTGTGCAGATACCAAAATTATGGTTGATTAAAAATAGGCTGTAATGGTTAAGTTTTCAATGTTATAAATTAGTTAAAAAACAAACTTTGTTAAAAAATTAAAACACAATAAATGCTATTAAATAATAAAACAAAAAAATTTGCCAAAACGTTATATACAGTATATGATATTGGCTTATACTGATAAAAAAAAAAAAAAAAAAAAAAATTTAAAAAATTTAAAAACACTGATACTGGCAGAACATGGTTTCCACAAAATTATAAATATATATATATATAATGATGCAATTCAAATTTAATGATGAAATTAAACAAAAGTAGCATTTAAGATTTATATTACATGGTTTCCACAAAATTATAAAACAGCACAACTATTTTCAACATTGATAATACTAAGAAATTATTCCTGAGCAGCAAATCAGCATATTAGAATTATATCTGAAGGATCATGTGACACGGAAGACTGGAGTGATGGCTGCTGGAAATTCAAATGTCATTTTAAGATATTGAAATAGAAAAGTTATTCATATTGTAATATTTCACACTATAATTTTTTTTTAAACAGTATTTTTGCGCATTTTGTCACAAACACGGCTGTCAGTACAAAAATCATAGTTATTATTTGCAGAATGACTCCACACTCCATAGAGCAGTAAGTCTGAACAGCCTTTTATCATGCATCTTCAAAAAAAATATACCAGGTTTTAAAAGTGGATGGAAGTTTATTGATTCTTATGTGCAAAAGTAGCATAAAAACACCTCTAGGGTGATGAGGTCGACGGAAGAAGAGAAAGTGTAAATGTGCTATTGACCTGCTGCCTGCCATATTATCTGTGAGGTCTAATAGTGTTTCTGAAGACCCTGGTGTTAAAATGAAGAAGGGCATAAAATCTGGTTGTAAAGGTGTCTTGTGGAGGCCTGTCATCTCTGCATGTGTGATTTATACTCCGTGCCAGGGGCCTGTGAAGAGTGACACGCCAGGACTACATATGAATGAAGCCCTTGGTCAGTGATGAGATGCCTGCTGTGTGTGTACACGAATAGTTTTAAGTGGCACAAGGGCCACAGGCAGGGGCGTCGCACCCGTGGGGGATGTGGGTGTTTTAACACCCACACTTTTCCCGGTGAGAGGGTTCAACACCCGCACTTTTTCTGCTGTTTTTCCGCAGTTTTGCACAAACGCCTAAATACAGTCACTCCTCTGTTTCTCTTGCCGCTCTGTGTCTGCGCTCGCTGCGGCTGCCTCCTCTCCCCCTCCCTCTCAAACATGACACCGGCTTTGAGTGTGACCGGCTGATGATTGGCTGTTCTGCCTTAAGTCACGCCTCTCCTGTTGTGTTAGATTTATCGGTCAGCTCGTGCTGAGGAGGCGTAACAAAAATAATTTCCCCCTGGGATTATTAAAGTATTTCTGATTCTGATTATTTAGCAAGTTTACTGTTGTGTATTTGCACAACAGAGTTTTGACTTATTTTCCGTGTGTTCCGAGTGTGTTTTTAATACTTATCTAGTATCACTCATTTAAATGGGAAGCTTTTTATATCTTGTATGTTATACATTTTGTACCCCTCTGTCACTGTATTCATCGTTTTTATTGTTTATAAACAAACCACATCCATCCCCCACACTTTTGAAAAGCTTGCTACGCCCCTGGCCACAGGTAATCACAGGGGCTAGTGTCCGAGCCGAGCGCAGCTGATGAACGTTTCAGACATGTCTGGGGGACAGTGAGAATGGGATGAGACATTAATGATGAATGACAAAAGTTGTCCTCAAACACCACATCACCTTCCAAACCGTCAAGGTCGAGGCAGTTATGCAGCAAAGCATGTTTGGTGTAGCTCCAGGCCATGGATCAATAACAGATTGGTTTCTTAAAATGTTTTTGTGCACTAATTATGGTTTTGCAAATCTATCTATCTATCTATCTATCTATCTATCTATCTATCTAGTATTCTTCTTATTAATAGTAGTAGTATTTTCTATACAGTAATACAAAGTGCATTATTATTAATAATAGTAATGTTTTTATATAATTTCCTACTTTTCAATTAATATTTAATTAATTAATTAACATATAGGAGAAGAATATTACCTCCAATTCAGGTCTCACATTCAGTATGTCAAACCAATATCATAGTTTTTCGTTAAACTGTCCTTTAACAGTAAGAAAAAAGTCACAATTATAAAATTTGCCCGCTCATTTGTAGACAATGATATGACAGCGGTTTACACATTTCCATTCTCAAGTACAAAAGCATTTTCTTGGCATTTTCTTAACTAAATACAGCTACCTTGATGCCAGCCTTCAATTAAAGATAACGATTACCATTCTGTCAGCAGGACATTGTTTGTGTCAATCCTCTTTAGGAGCAAACAGCATGGGTGCTTCGATTTCCTCATCTGTAAATCAATGACAGCAGGCAGACAGCCGGAAATGTATTGTGCTGTGGAAAATGTAGGAGACTGGGTAAGAATCTCATAAAAGGTCAAAGCCAATTCATCCGTTTGCAGGCTGCCAGTGAGCTTTAGGCAGAAAGGACTTGATGCTTCTATAGAATTAACTAACAGAACTATAAGACTGCCTTCAAGACAAAAGCAAAACTAAAAGTAGCCTTCTGCTGGGTTGTTCATATAAACTACAGCAGTGCTCAGTGAATAAAATCATTAACCAGATTTATGATTGATCAATCAATGAATTAAACTCACTCATTCTACCAAAAATGACTGAAATGTCATTCGAATTTGTCAAAAAAACAAAACAATTTTCTTGTCCTTAAAGGGATACTCCACCCCAAAATGACAATTTTGTCATTAATCACTTACCCGCATGTTGTTCCAAACCTGTAAAAAGCTTCGTTCATCTTTGGAACACAATTTAAGATATTTTGGATGAAAACCTGGAGGCTTGTGACTGTCCCATAGACTGCCAAGTAAAATACACTGTCAAGGTCCACAAAGTATGAAAGACATTGTCAGAATAGTCACCAGCTCTCTGCTGAAAATGAATGGGATCATTTCGCTTTGTTGCTGTGCATCGCTGGTTGTGTGAGTGGGGCTTCAAAATACATTAGCAGATGTTTAGCAATGCTCTGCCAACCAAACCAAGAACACTGTAGCAACCTCATAGCATTGCACTAAATATGATTCAGAACACCTTAGCAAATGTTTAGATGTGTTCTGGCAACCACCCAAAACACTTTAGTATCATGAAGTTCACTCACATGTTCTGTAGAAAATTGTATAAAACTCTTAAATCTTGTTCTCTATAAAACTGTTAAATGCAGCATAAAATGCTTCCACACATCGATTTCTTTGTTCACACATTGTGTGCTGTTCACAGGTCAGAAAATGTTATTCTGAGTGACTACAATAAGCTCTTAAGTCACCGTATGTCCCTTGCTCTCAACATGCAGAGCATATTTTCAGAGAAAGGTGAAGAGGAGGATTACATATAGTGATTTATAAAGGTGAATGTTCAGAGCAGGCCACTGACTCGCTTTCATTCTTTATATGAAAAGGTACCGGCTATTATATTAGCTCCTATTCTACCCAACTGCAGGCTGTAATTTTTTTTTTGGGATGCGGATATGTCGTCCTCGCTGTCGCAGTACAGTTGATTTGTATTCAGGATGGGATCTGGTCTGCATGGTGTTACAAAATGGAATCCAGGTTTTTCATATTGGTACCGGACCCTCTGGGGCAGCATAAAGCCCCACTAAAGCTAGTTCACTGAAGCCCATATCCAGATTGGATATTGAACTCCCAGATGCTAATGGCTCTGCTGTGGACCCTCTGTTTGCTCAAATGCCAAATTCCATTGAGCCAAGCTCTGAGCAGATGGGCGTGACCAAAAGAAGCATCCAAAATGTTAACGCTGTCTCGCAAAATATCATTTCCTGCAGAGAGGGACAGCGGGGAAATGGATGTGACAGGCTGTGTCTGGTTATGTGTATTATTTAAATTTCTCATCAAGATGATGCATAAAGTGATTACTCTAAATGAAAAAAACGCTTCCTATGTATTCTCGGTTTCATTTACCCTTTAATCAATGGCTGTAATCATTTGTGTAACACTGAGAAAGAGTTTTAGGAAATTCAGAAAGTAGAGTGTTTATTTCAGAGGCTGTAGAAGGGGATGGAGACGAACCACTCACAGAAAAATGAATGGGAGAAATAATTAATGCTCAATTTGGCAACTGTAGGAATTGAAGGGTCGTTGCCAGTTGCCTTTGGTAGTTTATTTACTCGAATGTGTACATGCAGTAGCCAGACTGTTTTTTTCTTTTGTTTAATTTGACTTATGTTTATGATGTCTTTTTTTTTTTTGTCAGATTTCATTGCTGATTTCATGTGGAAAGTAAACAATAATAATAAATGTAAAGTAATAAATTAGCAAATGTGAGAAAATCACAGTTGTGAAGTATGAATTCCAAATTGTGTGAAATAGTCACAGTTGTACAGTACATTACGACAATTTTAAGGAAGATTGTAACTGAGATATAAAGAGGTGTTGTTGTTGAGAAAGTCATAATTGTGAGGAATAACATCACAATTCTAAGAAACAGTGGCAGTTGTGGGGTATAAAGTCTGAATAGTGAGGATTTTTTTGGTAGTTTATTTTCTTTATTTATTTGGACAGTGTAATTTGACCTGTGTTTATGATATAACTTTGTCATATTTATAATTGATTGATTTTTTTTTTGTTTGTGTGGATGTCCATTTTTGCCACAGAGTATAAAAAAATAAAAAGTAGTAATTTAGCAGTTGTGAGATATAGTAACAACTGTGAAGTATAAAGTCATGATTTTAAGGAACAGTCACAACTTTGCAGTATATTGTGATGATTTTGAAGAATACTCGAACTGTTAGGTATAAAGTCACGATTTTGAGAAAGTTGTAATTATGAGGTATAAGGTCACAATTTTGCGAAATAGTGCTGGTTGTGGGGTATAAATTCTCAATTGTGAGAAATAGTCTCAACTGTGAAATAGTCACAACTTTTATACATAATGTTGGGATTTTGAGAAATATTTGCAAATGTGATGTATAAAGTCGCAGTAGTAGTCGACTCACAAATTTGAAAAATAGCCGCAATTGTGGGTTTTATTTTGGTCTTTCTGTATTCAAATACTTGTCTGTGTATTGCCTATACGCATCGTTTTGTTTTCTGATGTCACACAACTTATAAAGTAATCATATACCTGGAGTATAAAAGGATGCATGTTTTACTTTATTAACATCAGTCAGTAAACTAACCATTATTGCCTGGCTGTTGCTCAACATGCTACTAAATTAAATACAAAGGCATCACAGTAACAACTGTCTGACAGAATGACTCAAAAGTGAGCGTTTTGCTTTGCTTCGCCATGCAATGGGTCACTGAAACAAGGACCTGAAATGAAAAAGAACAGATTGTAGATGTTTGAAGAAAGCTCTGTTTTGTTTTCCTGTGGTCAACTCGTCCACACTGTGGCTCATTGGTATTCTAATCGCAATTAAACTGTACGTTCAGCAGATGGGGAGAGCTTAATGTCTGAAACTCGGCTCACTGCAGTGTTTTGAGTGATATCAGCATGATGGAGGGCATCTCACCCTCAAAGTCCTTCGGGTGTTTCTACATTCCACTTCTATTAATGCTCTTGAAATTTTTAGACTGCCTGTTCTATTTCTGAATGCTTCATTTAGGTTGGCCGAGATGGCTAAAGGAGTAGACGCAGTGGAGTTTGCTTTTGGCCTGTGTAATGCATCTGTAACAGATTTCTTCCTCTGTTATCGTGTCAGTGTAAAGATGCAGTTGTTTTTGAAAGTTTTGATTGTGTTTGTGCGAGGCCTTCTCTTTAGCAGGTGCAATGTATAGTTAGTGCCCAGTTACCTGTATGTCACCTTAGTGTAGGGAATTCTGGGAACACTGCCAGATCTTTTGGAGGACTTGCTCTTAAAGAACCCATCCAGATAACTATCAAGGTCTTCACTCTACAAAGAGTGATTTTGCGTTTTTGTGGTAATGCAGCAGGTCAGAGAGTAATTAAACACCACATGCCAATGTATGGCTTCATCATTGTGAAACTATGAATTGGATCATTGGATATATTAAATACCAAATATTATTGAATTTGTAATTAGTTATAAGTAAGGCAAATTAATCAGCTCATATTCAACAATTTTTAGATTATCAGCAGGATTTTCTTGCCATTGTTTCATTTCCAAAATATACTGACAGCCCTGTCCATAAATAAACTTTAAATTTAACTTTAAAATATTAATGAATTTAAATAAATTTAGGTGCATATCTTTGCCATTAATAAATTTTCTTATGTATGTATGTATATATTGGCGTGATAGGGTTGCCCTGATTTTAGTAGTCTGTATCAGTACCAGTGAAACATATACTCAATATATTGAATCTTGTTTTTACAATATTTTTTACCAAACCTTTGAATGGTAGTATCTATACAAGTAAATATTGCTTATATTTTAAAAAGGGATTTTTCAGTAAGTATACCTGTATTTTCTAAACTTTGTTTTTTTGTTTTTTTTGTTTTATTGTTATTATAAACAAAATAGACTGTGGCAGGCCTATTAGGCTTAATACACAGCTTGATGCAGAGAGCTCATTTTTTTACACAAACCATATTTTTTCCCTCAAAATGTTTACATTCACTTATTTACATGAATAACTCACCAAGAGACCAAGTAAGAAGTACATTTGACCATTTGCACACATTACCATGAGGCATAAACATATAAATATCCATGCGAGCATTAGAAAGCAGCCGTCTGTCAGTCAGACAGCCGTTGGCTACTGAATTGAATCTGCACTCTGTATTACAAAACCTACAGAAAGGCTGAGATTGCTGTATTTATTTATGTATTTATTTTAGTATTGATTTAGTACCAAAGTAAAGGTCGTTTTGAATTCCCTAATTGCCTTTATTTTGGCCATTGGCCATCTAGCTCTATAGATATCAACATGAAAAATGGAATCATTTCAAAAAAGCTTTTAGAAACAATTTTTTAAAGTGCTTAGTATTCAGTATGTGTGCTATAACTTCATTTTATGAAGACAATTTGTTCAATTTTGCATTATTGTTTTAACCTGACAGAGAGAAAGAACGAGAAGCGAACCAGGAAGCAACTTTCGGAGAGACATGGCTCTTTTTTGGATGTCGGCACAAAGACAAAGACTTTCTTTTCAGGTATGTGCATTCGCAGTATCACAAACATGCAAAAAAATCACGTTCTTAATTTGTTGTTTGTCTTTTTTACCAGAATAAACATCAAAACAGCTGTAAATCGATATAAATGTACTTGAAAAGAAATTGTGTTTATTATATGAGCGGTGTTCAAAAAAAATTTTTTCTTGTTGTAAGAATAAACCATTATATTTTGTTAGATTTATGCTTATAATACAATAATTATTTATAACAAACTTAAAGGGATACTCCAGCCCAAAATGAAAATTTTGTTATTAATCACTTACCCCCATGTCGTTCCAAACCCGTATAAGCTTCGTTTGTCTTCGGAACACAATTTAAGATATTTTGGATGAAAACCGGGAGGCCTGTGACTGTCCCATAGACTGCCAAATAAATAACAGTGTCAAGGTCCATAAAAGGTATGAAAGTGGTCGTCAGAATACTGAATACATCTGCCATCAGTCGTGCAATCTGGGTTATATGAAGCGCCGGGAACACTTTTTGTAAGCGAAGAAAACAAAAATAACGATTTTATTCAACAATTCCTTTATCAAGTCTCCTCTGTCTCCGTATGTTGTGTATGCTCCTAAGTATCATTCATGCCACAAGGTTGCGCTGTTCTACGTGTATTTAGCTTTGATTTGAAAGAAAATATCGCATCAAGGTTGTGGGTTTGAGTCTCGGGCCGGCAATACCACAGTATCTTTAATTGTCTTCCGAAGACGAATGGAGCTTTTACGGGTTTGGAACGACATGGGGGTAAGTGATTAATGACAAAATTTTCATTTTGGGGTGGAGTATCCCTTTAATTTTAAGACGTTCTCTAAAAAAGCCTTATTATCTGATGCAATCTTGTGTCCCATTGTTTTAAGGATGTTTAGATGTTTTTCAAAAAAAACCGCTGAATTACAAAATGCCTTTCAGCCACACACAAACACGCAACCATTATTCCACTGTCCCCCTTTGCAACCTGATCATATGTTGTCTCCATAACCTCAGAGAATTTTTCACTTGATCTGCCAGCTTTACACTGACTCTTGGCGTCGTCTTCTCTTGGTTGCTATCATCCAGAGGCTCCCATTGCACCGTCCTTGAGAGTAATGATTGGGAAAGCAATGAAATTAAAGTACTCCCTCTGAGAGTATGGGGCATATGATATGAGACATTATATAAGATGATTGGGGTCTGGCTCTCAAAAGGCACAGAGTCATAACTCACGCGCAAGGTCCTGAGTAATAACATTGGAGCCTGGATTGGTGAGTATTAAGTGTGTGTGTTGTGATGGCGTGGTGGCACACAACGTTGTATCAGTGCTTGCCTCTATTTGACACAAGAGCTAATAACAACAAGATCAAAGTCAAGGTCCCGACACACTGTTTGAATCTATCTCTGCCTTCAGTGGTCACGAACATCAAGGATTGTATTCATTAATGGTTTTATTCACGTTGGTCACACTGTGGTTTCATTTATAATTTTTTTTTCTTAACATTGATTAAGACGATCAATGAAATGTGCTTTGTGTTGTTCGGTGTAACACCCTCATTATCTGCTACGCTTTAATGAGCAAAGTAGAAAGTGCTGGTGGCATTTGAGAGCGACTGAACTTGCCTTGCAAAACTCAACACTCACTGAAAAACTAAAAAGCAAACCGGCTAGCCATCAGGCAGACTGCTAAAGAAAACAAGGCGTCTACAATCAATTCTAATCAAACAAGATACTTATGAGTGTTAAAAGGGTGAAATCAGCCTCAGTCAGTGTTGTTGAAAGAAATAACACTCGTCTTGGCCCCCCGTCACCAATGAGCCTCTTTGTTTTTATGGATTTGGATTACATGAAGAGGCCGAAAAGGGATAAAGGATCACTCAAGTCTGTTTTCTTTGTAAACATTCAATATCTGACACTAGAACAGCTCATCTGTTAAGATCTACGTGGCTCCCAGATGGTGCGTGCAAACATATATGTGCTCAAAAACTTTTAAAAACAAAACCATAGATCATGCACTATAAATAGACCTGATTGTTAATGACAAGTGGTTTCATAATTTATGCTGAATTGTTCACTTAGGTTAGTTAACCTGCAGTAATCTTATCATAAAATTTACACTGCAAAGGTGGCACAGAAGTGCATCTGAAGTGGCATTTAGGTGTCTTTACACAGCCTGTTTAATGCTGCTCAGAGAATTTTAAATGCATTTAAACAGCAATTACAGCTGTATACTTTGAATATGCATGTGTGTGGGTATGTTTTTCTAATCTTTTGCACATCACTTACTCAGATTTTCTTCAGACCCTTTCAAAATAAAACTTTCTTTGGATTTAGATAATTGGAAACTCCATAACATGGTGATATTTTATTCAGAGAACATGTCAATAGTCTATTTTCAGATGTAACTTAAGTGGAAATTTATAGTAGATGGCTGAAAAGTTCTGTCAACTATTGTTTGCGATAGTTCACCCAAAAATTAAAATGCTTTCATTATTTACTCACCCTCAGATTGTTCATGGGAACACTTCACAATAGTCATATCATTTCAGTGAATTGATTGTACCAGATCAAAAAGCATTAATAATTCATTTCTATTTAAATCGAACCGAGCCAGTTTTCAAGTTCAACTGACTGACTTAATGAGCAGATCACAGCAGTTACGACTTAATTAAAAAAAGTTTTTAAAGTCATTATTTATTTATTTATTTATTTATTTTTTTACTTGAAGGCCTCAGTCCCCATTTATTGTAAATGCATGGAAAATTTGTATTCAACAGAAAGTAAGTCATTCAGGTTTAGAATTTGAACATTTCCTTTTAGTTTCCTTTTTAAATTTAAAAAAAAAAAGCTAAAAGTGGCTTTAGCCAAGTGAACATCTGAGGTAACAGACAAGCAGAGCAATCGATTGCAAAAGAAACTCAACCGTGAGCTTGAACCCTGTCTGTAACCTTCACATGTTTCGGTCTCTCATTTTGTTGAAACAGCATCCAAACTTTTGCTAGGTGCTGAAATAAAAACCGTTACAGAAGCAATTTACAACGGCGGCCTTGAGGTTTTATAAACTTTCTTGCCAGATGGATGAGGGAGATGAAAATTTGAGTTTTTGAATGCAATACACTGAGTTCCACTGTTGTTACTTCACTTAAGCAAAATCTGAGCAAATCTAATTTGCCATTTGTACCATTTGTATGTTTTAATGCAGAAGTTTAGTTTAACCTCTGACTGATGAAATAGTAGTGGTAAATTTGGTAATAAGCACATTCCTGCTTTTTTTCTAGAGAGGAGTTGGAGAGATTTGCGCATAATGGAACCCTGAGCCATCTGATCGTGTGCTTCTCCAGAGATGAGCCTGATGCAGCGGGAACCGTAAACACACCAACATATGTCCAGCATAACTTGCGTCTCCATGCTAAAAATGTTGCCAGCATCCTCCTCAAAAATAAAGGCTGTCTCTATGTCTGTGGGTGGGTACAAAATATAAATGGCTTGACTTTGTTTACCTCGTGTAACGTCACATTTTGCTTACCAGGAATGAGACAATATCTCACGATTTTACAGGGATGCAAAGAACATGGCTAAGGATGTGAATGACACACTACTGGAGATCATAGGAAATGAACTTCAAATCGATAAACTGGATGCTATGAAGATAGTAGCAGGACTTCGTGAGGAGAAGCGATATCTACAGGACATTTGGAGTTGAGAAAGCACACATACAGAACGCAAACAAATAGTGTATTATTTGTAGACAGATTTGCAAGCTACTTTTTGGCTATTTTAATTCATATCTACACAGCAGGTGTTACTGAGTGATAGCCAAACTCATTAACTGACTGCCTTTCAACTGCCTTAAGTCTCAAGGCATTTTCCCTCCTTTTCAAGTATTTTAAAAGCTTTTAGTGAATTATCTGAAGGTATGGTTAAACACACTTAGATTAGATATGTTTGGTCAAAACATTTTAACTGTGCCTTTTATGCAGTAATTAAAGTGGAGCCCCACATAACCGTTTCATTCTTTGAGGACTGTTTCTGTAGGGTTTAGATACAGCTCAGGTAAATATGCATAATGCTTCAGACCTGGAAGGCAGGAGGATGCTAGAAACAAGAAACCAAAACATGACAGACTGGATGGGAAAACTGTCAGAAGCTGCCAAATCCAGGATCATCTGCAGCATTTCCGTGTTTTTCAATTCTACCATTTTTTTTTTTAAAGATTAGAGAGGATACTCTCAAGTCATTCATTTTATTCCCCCCCAAAAAACATTTTGTTATTTAGGTTTGAAATTCTACTCCGGAACCCCCAGCAATTATATCAGTCTGGAGAGTTGGCGAGTCTATTGTTATACACCGATATTTTGTTAAACCTGTCAGGCTACGAAAACATGTTAATTAATAGTCTTTACCAGGATATCTATACTCACTGTAAGTAGGCAAAAATAAAATGCATACCAAAAAGAAAAGTCGTATTTAACAGACTGTCAATTTATAACAAGGGCTGGTAACAATTCTTAATATGTCTAATTTTGTGTTCCACAGAAAACAAAGTTTGACATACAAGTGAGTACATAACATTCACTGTGTATTTCCTTTAAAATAATTTTAAAATTGGAAAACTTCAATCATGGCATTCAGTGATCTGATACCCTATAGAGTGCAACAGTCGGGTTCCAAAATTAAAAACTCCATTGATTTTCTCCATAGGGAATTAGATTTTTATCAATAACTTATAAACTTTTAAAGACTGATTTGTTAGATCTGTTAATTGATGGTATATATATACTTTTGTTGATGCTATGTGTTCATATTATTTCAGCTTATTTTTTTAAATAACCATACTTAACATTGGAATTTGGGGTTAAAAACTACATTACCCATGATGCTGTACAAAAATTCCACCAATCAGAGTTGCGGTGAGCAAACTGCAACAAAAGGAGTGTCCTCTCCTATGAAGCAGTGCGAATGACATAATTGAATTTTAATAAACTTAAAAAAAACTAAAATAGATTGTTTCTGTAGATATAGTCAACTTTAATGGATAGTTATATTTCCCCATTGTTTTTAATGTGATTGTCATTCGCACTGCTTCTTGGGATTGTAGTTCCTCTTACCCTCACTAAAGCCGTTAAACACAGATTTGTATCTTTGTGTTTTTGTCCAATTTTCAAATCCTGTTTTTCTTCAAATAAAAACTGCAATGTTTTTGATTGAAAAATGACTTTGCTACTGAAAAAGTGGGCAGCAACAAACGCAGCTAGTGGCATGTAGTGTCTCACTTATCAATTGCCTTATTATTGCAAATAATCAGCCAGTCATTATTGCTAAATAAGCCTTTTCAGGTCTTTATTTGTTATTTGGTGACAATGACCAGCTGACTGTAGGTTATCTCTTACATATCTTTTTTTTTTTTAATCACTCCGTGGCTAAACATCCGTTCCATGACATTTAGTTTTCTTCTTGTATTCCCTAGCTCGGTGGCATTAATCATCATCTATATGACCTTTCTTTGCATGCATCTCAGACCACTTTTGTCTCGAGTGTTATTGCATAAAGAAAAGACTTGAGAGTTTTCTGTCTGCGTTGCTGATGTCTGGTAAACACTGATTGTGCACGAGGACTCTTGAAGGCGATGTTTCACGTCAACAGTCCAGAGGGTCAGCACTCAGCAGGCTAATGAAACAGTGTAATCACAGAAGAATAATTACAGAATCCCTCACCTCTTGAGGTTATGAAGTTATGAACATAGCCCCTTTAGGGTTTCACAACAGTTGTAATAAATATATAGAAATAAATATTGTCTCAGAGCGAGAAGAGGGTTTCCAAGCATTCAGTCTGAACAGCGGTGAGTAATGATGGCGCTGTGATTTGGGACGGTCATGAATTTATAAGTGTGGCTCTTAAAATTTAAAACAAGCACTAGAAATTTTATGGGAACAATGAAATTGCAATTGACTAGTAGCAGCGAATGATGTTTTTAAACTGAAAAAATGCAAACAAAACTGATAATCATATTTCAAAAAGGAAAAGAAAACCGGATTAGCTGGATAAAAATCCATTGTTCAGAGGCATAAATATATATGTATATATGATTATAATTATTATTAGTATGTATATATGATTATAATTATTATTAGTATATGTATATATATATGTGTGTGTGTAAATGTGTGTGTGTGTGTGTGTGTGTGTGTGTGTTTGTGTTTGTGTAACAGGACATAAAAATGATAAAGATATATAAATATATTTATTTTATTTGTCCACACAATGAAAGTCAAATGGGGCCAGTGTACAAAAACTGTTTAAATGTTAAATAACTTCTTTCAGGTTTCACAGAAGACAGTAAGTCATACAGGTTTGGAACAACATGAAGGTGAGAAAATGATGAAAGAATTAGAATTAAAATTGTATTCCTTTATTTAGGGAGCTGCTCGAGGCAAACTCTTTGTAAACAGCATTCTTGGGTATTTCCTGTACAAACACAGTAAAACTCAAATCCTCTGTGAAGTTTGATTTAGCTGACCCATTTAAAAAAGACTAAGCCAAAAGAGCGAGGGGACACTGAATCCTAAGATTTTTGTCTTGTTTTAATTTCTTCTTTTCTATCCCATGAGCCTCTGTGCTTGTTTACGAGTGTTATTTGCATCTGTACTGGGGAACAGCTCTCAGGACAGCGCTGCAAAGGCACATAAAGGAATCCCATAATGAATTTGCTGCATTAATGATGGGTTTACTTCTAAATTAGATGCTCTTAATTAAAAAGGTTCAAGGTGCCTTTCTGACTGGAGTGCATAAAAGTGAAATGGAAATCTGAATAAATCACGAAGGCCACAAACTTGCAGCTGATAGATCTCTCTGCTAAGAATGGCTTAAATGAAGCAGAAAGATATGTGCTAGAGGTAATGATTATCATTAGAGGAACCTCTGCTTCGGTCCACTGCAGTTTCTATTGTAGTACGTCCAGGTCCATGATGGTTGATCTTTTCTGGGAAATTTTGTTAGGTTTGATATTTTATTGCCACTGTAAGGGGAAGGGTAATGACATCATTGATTCTGGTCAATGCTGAAAAGGGTTTTGATAAACTCTATAGACCTCAACAAAACTCTTTTCAGTTGAGGGCATTGAGTTATAGGTTACCCAATAATTATACAATTACAATAAATGTGCTATTTAGTTTTAAAAGAGAGAGGTCAAATGTCACTGTTCCCGAGAATAGCCACCAATTTTACAAAGAGAAGACATCAAACACAAATACTATTATACAACTAAAAAACAAAAAAACTAATCACACAGCAAAAAATCATTTTAATCAGTAATTTTTGTCTTGTTTTCCAGTAAACTATTGTTTTAAGTACTTTTACCACATCAAATATTAATACTATTATATTACTAACAAATAATAATAAGATTGTTTTCAGATTATGTATCTTGATGTTTATTCTTCTTTGCATTAAGAATAATTCTAACAAAATCTAGTGAGGTTTATGATTTAAACAAAGCCGAAGTGGTATGAGAAATATTCTCTTAAATCATCCCTAGTAAAAAATACCTATAATTAATATAAATAAAGAAATACATTTATTTAAAATGCATTTATTTCATATAAGTATACTTCAAATCCATTAGATTTATTGACATATCACTTTAAGACTTACTGATATAAAATTACAATTAAACTTTATTTGGAGTATTTCTTTATTGCGCAAAGAACATTTCTTAATATTGTGCCTAAAATGTGTTTTAATATCACTATTCTTAAATGCAAGATATTTAAAGTACAATAATAATTAAAGCACAATCAAATATTCTTCAGTATATCTTTAGTTGGACCTCAGCTCTACTTCTGCACAAATAAAGCGCCTTAAGCACAAAAGTAGTTGTTCCAATTCAGCAGTATACCAGTTTAGTATATCAAAAGTACAACTGCAAGGTATTTTTATTGAGTACATAAATATGTAAATGTATTTGTAATATACTAAGTACAAAATTTATTTCATATATATATATAATATATATATTCACTAAGGATGTCTTAATATCATTCACTATTTTGCTAGTCAATATAGATATAAACTAAAATAAAAACAAAAAGACAAAATACTGAAAAGGAAAATGATTTTCAACTTTTATCGTTGATGTCAATGGATAGATGCATTGAGTTTGGATCCACACCATAAGAAACAAACTGTTTACTGCATCAATGAGACCTTTTCCAGCAGACTGATTCATTTTAAGACCAGAACGCAAAGAACAGAAAAACAGGGTTAAAGTTGCTTATCAAAGGCAAATTGCTTGAAAGCAAACACAGAGTCGGTGCATTTTTTAAAATTTTTTTGTTTTTATTTTTTATCTCAGTAGATGAAATGTACAACACATCCATCTCAGGTATTGCTGTGTGAAAAGGGCGATAGGGGAATCAATTAGTCCTCATAATTACTAAAAGGCCTTCAGTACAAAGCTAATTGATTTTCCATCTAATGAGTGCAGCGGTAATGACCCTGAAATGGGGATTGCAAGCTTTATATA
Source organism: Cyprinus carpio (assembly GCF_018340385.1). Classification (NCBI taxonomy): domain Eukaryota; kingdom Metazoa; phylum Chordata; class Actinopteri; order Cypriniformes; family Cyprinidae; genus Cyprinus; species Cyprinus carpio. Next base: position 13,452,382 of record NC_056595.1, on the reverse strand, counting down.
AAGAAACCAAGAGGACAGAATGTTTTTGGTGGGGGGGTTGGGTTAATGCTCTCATGATCATATATTTTGCTGAGGAGAGCTGTCAGACCTTCCCATCATCCATTCAATGATTTTATGGCATAAACTGTAAACCGAAACATGCTTTAGAGTTGAATCCTTATGCAAGCCTTATTTGCAGGTTTGTGGGTTTCAGTCGGGTTTATAATATAACTACTACTGAAATTATTAAAGGGAAAATCTGTGATTTTTTGATAGTAGGTTGAAAGTGATACATTTAGGCACAGAACTAGGAATTCTCAATGAGTCTGGAATACATATACGCCTTTTTACAGTTTTGTTTATTTTAATCATACGTATATTGATGAAAAAAATGTTCCTCACTTCTCAGCTTCTCACTTTAAAATGTAATTTGCAATTTCAAGGTAGGTCATGTCATATAAATAAATGCACTCGTGAGACACAACCTATTTTATGTGCATTGTTTTAGTCAAGTGTAAAAACGGAACATTTACTGATGTAAAACAAGAGCTGGGGCAACAACAGACAATTTGTTGGATTTATTGATGTTAGCAAGTTGAGTAGTTATACACATAAAGTTTCAGGAAACAACTAATGCACCTTATAGACACAGACTTAAACCTTAAAATATGAAAATATGTTATAAAATATGACATTCTTTTATGATGACAATGTAAACAAAGTGAATACGTAATATCATAACCATATAAATATTTATTGTATTGTTACAGTAAATGGTTTTGAAGAAATCTCTTATGCTCACCAAGGCTGCATTTGTTATTTAAAAATACAATAAAAACATTAGTATTGTGAAATATTATTATATTTTGTAATGTAATTTATTCCTGTGATGCAAAGCTGAATGCTGCTCAAGTCTCTCTATACTAATTTATTTTGTAATGTAATTTATTCCTGTGATGCAAAGCTGAATTTTCAGCAACATTACCCCAGTCTTCAGTGTCATATGATCCTTCAGAAATCATTCAAATATGCTGATTTGCTGCTCAAGAAACATTTCTTATTATTATCAATGTTGAAAACAGTTATTGTGCTGCTTAATATTATTGTGGAAGCTGTGATGCTTTTTTCCCCAGCATTTTTTGATGAATAGAAAGTTCAAAAGAACAACATTTTTTAAAAATACTTTTACATTGTATGTACAGTAGATATTTGTAATATTATAATGTTATATTATTGTTATTTTATAATACAACATACAGTCCTGTCTCTCAGTTGTGGCTTCATTTCCATCGTGAACAACAATTTTGCCCTTGATAAAAATGTATAAAAAAAATTGTGTACTTTTACATGAACAAGATATTTTTATAGCTTATTTTCCAATCACGCTGTTATTTTATCAAATAATGTAAAAATTGAGAAAATGTTTTTATTTCCTGTATCAAGGATGCATAAAATGCTAGCTATACAATTAACTTTAGCAAATAATTTGAATTATTTAGAGAAAATCTAAAAAAAATCTTGAAAAAAGACAATTCCACAGTGCCAAAATATATATATAGCCTTTATACTTTAGCCTAAAATATAAAGTAGCACTTAAAAAGATACATGATTCACAAGTACTCCAATACATTTTTATATTAAAATATCAGTGTGCTCAGAAAACAGAAAACATCGGGGCTGTAATTCAGGCTTCTGTCAAGTGTAGCTGCTGTGAAGTCGCTCATGTGGCTTGTATTGAATTGGAATCGGCAGCATGTTCAGCTCTAATCCACTGGCTCTGCTGCACATGCATGTAAAGAACACATTACTCCTGTCTCAGTGCTGTGGCACTCCATCAGCGGGACTGTGATTTATGACACCCAGCCTTTGCGGTTGGCTTTAATCCCGCCATTTACTTGCAGGTTTGTGCACAGCCTCAGGTTTTCATCTTATCCGACACATATTCAGACCGATCCACACGAACGGGGACCAACTGCCTCTCTAAAACATCCTCTGGTTTGACGTGAAGTCCGCAGAGACTGAGCCAATATTATCAGCAACCTTCTCTATGCATTTAATGTCTTTGATGATATGAATATTAGAGGAAAAACATCCCTTCCCATGGAGAGAGGCCATGGAGTTTCTATTTAGAGACGTGTTTAATTAGTTGTTGACACAGAGTCTAATGCTCAGAGGCTAGAGATTACTACACAGGGTGTATATTCTGAATGTGCAGAAGATGGACATTACATCATTTTGCCTCTGGGGTTCACACAAGTGCAGGAAGCTCCAAATAAATAATTATGCTTTATTGACTGTTTGCAGAAAGCTGGTGATGGTTTTGTCTCTGGGTGCTCTTCTGGTGTAATTACAAGACCAGCTGTTGACTTTTTCAAGAACATGGGGCATGTATATTAACATTTTTATTCTACCAGTGGAAGAGATGAATGAATGGTATTAAAAATGTTTGGCTTGGTTGGGTTAGGCTGGCTCTATGAATACCCATATCTGGAGTTCTGAAATAAAGGCAAACTCTTCATGTAGATTCAAACCTGTATACTTCTGTAGAACATAAAATATACTGTTTTTGCTCATTTGATGAAAGCTATTTGGGATCCCATTGACACTGCAACATTTTTCAGCAGAAGAAAGCCAGTTATACACTCAGAAAAAAGGTACAAAAGCTGTTACTGGGGCAGAACTTTACAAAAAGTACTAAATTGCACCATTCAGTTAAAAAGGTGTATATGCACTCTTTATACAGTACAAAAGTGCACCTTTTGGAAAGGTACCATCCCTTCTGTAGCCTTTATTTATAAGAGTGCACAGATTTGGAATGACAGAATATTTTTTAGGTGAACTGTCAAAGCCTGTTCTCATTGTTTATATGTAGGCATTCTTTTCTAACATTTACATGTACAAAAATGTACTTCTGGGTACATGCTGAAACATACAATATAGACATACTGACAACAACTAAAACATAAGCAGTATTACATATTTACAGCCATTTAGATGTAAAATATTTACAAAATCTAATATATATACAAAACAGAATCTGAAAAATATTTTTGTTCCAACATATTATGTACATAATGGGATATCTATGTTAATGCGTTATATTCAAATCTTCATGAGCATACAACAATAATCAACAAAAAGTTGTACAGGATATTTTTGGCATCATTTCCAATCAAGCAGTAATTTTATAATTTTATGCAAAGAAAATGAGAAAATATAATTTCATTGGCAGTATTTAGGACACAATTTGCTAGCTCTGAAATTATATTTAGCAAGATGAAGGAGTTGGCCACGTTTTTCAATAAAGGTGAAATTTCATAGGTTCAATTGTACAAAAATCATAAGACAATTCCACAGGGATAAAATTACCTAAAATTACTACAAATCATACATGATTCACCAGTTATCAAGACTAGTCCAGTCCATATATTTCTATATATTAAAATATCAGAGGGCTCAGAAAACACGGAGGTTGTAAATTCAGTCATATGTCAGTGCAGCTACAAATACAATAAATCAATGGATTAAGTCAATGAATTAAATATCTATGGATTAAATAAGAATTTGTAAATGTACATTTGTAAAGTTCATCCATAAATGATTTTGTGTTATGTTTTAGATGCTGTCAATATTGTAAGTTTGGTATCTATGCAAATAAATCTACATGTAGAACAACCATATTTTACGTAAAATACATAAAATTCTCATAATGTCGCGCTGACTATCCCTTTAATGAAGGCAAAACAGATGCTGTCTGTGGATAAATTGTGTGTTTCTTTAAAAAAACTGAGTGCTTTACACATTGTTTGCTATCATATTTTGTAATATTTATTTTTTCATCCACTGCCTGGAGGACAAAAATCCTAAATTGAACAGCTTCATAGAAAGTGACAGGAAGAGAAATGTAATAGAGATATTAAAGCCTCCTTTCTCTCCATGTGTGCTGTGGCCATTAGACCTGAACTTAAGCACTTCATTGTTGAATCTGGCAATAAAGCGTTTGGTGGAGAAGTGAGGAAAACAGCCTCTGGTTCAAACTCACTCACAGCATCGGTTGCGATTAAGGCCATAAGTCCAGGTGATGATAACACAGTAATTGCTGACGTGCAGAGGAGCCCAGCATCCTCATTTTGGAATAATATCATCTCTGCCATCATTCATTGGTCACCATACAGTCAAAATAAGATGGAGTGACCAATCATTCCCTCACGCAAGGACATTGTCATCTCAGCGGATGAGGTCAAGTGAAATCATCAGAGGACAGTGAAATGGATAAAGCCGGCCCTGAGTATGAGATTTATTATTTTTTTAATCGTGCATAAGTTCTGTTGGACTTGTCAATACAAAAAAGACCTCAACCGCAAGCAATCTACTGTATATAACGGCCTTTCAGAAGTACTGGCATCCCTATCATATATTGTTATGTGGCTCATACTGGTCGACATACTAATTTTGCAATTTTCCACAGGGTCGGAAAAAACAAGTAATTTCACCTTCCCTCAGCGGACGGGCTGACCTACATAATCAGAGGTAGAATTTTCACCTCACCGACTCGCTCTTTCTGCAGGTTAATACAATCATTGTAGAAAAAAATGAAAAATGCAGCCCTGCATAGTAGCCTCTACCTTCATACATTACACTGAAAATAATCTTCATATAAATGACTTCATATTGAGTTTCCATTTCACTGATTTGCTGAAGAAAAACACATTCACTCAGTGCTCATATGTGTGCTGCTGCTTTGGTATCACCTGCTACATACAGTACATTGTATAAAAGTATTTGTTGCAAAACTTTCAAGGTCAGTACAATACTACACTTTAGCGCCTTAATATCTGTTTTCAGTAACGCTGCTTTGTTTAGCCAATGAGTTTTTGTTTGAATTTGCTTTGATTTGAAATAAAACAGCGCATCCTTGTGGCGTGGATGATACAGAAGAGCATACACAGCATACAGTGATAGGAAGAGACACAGAGGAGACCGTTGTCGCTTACAAAAAGTGTAAAAGCACGCTTCATATAACCATGTTTTCTTCGCTTACAAAAAGTGTTCCCGTCGCTTCATATAACCCAGATTGCACGTCTGATGGTAGATGGAGTATTCTAATGACGACTTTCATACCTTTTATGGACCTTGACACTGTTATTTATTTGGCAGTTTATGGGACAGTCACAAGCCTCCAGGTTTTCATCCAAAATATTTTAAATTGTGTTCCGAAGACGAACAGAGCTTTTACGGGTTTCGAACGACATAGATTAAAAACAACAATTACAACATTTACATTAAAAATCGAAATATCCCTTTAACATTTGTTTTTAGATTCTTAGCATCTGTGACGCACAAAGCTCTTAATTGATTTTTTTTATTACAGAGTCATATGCAAGAAATATAATGAATGTTCAACTGAGAACCATCATAGCATCACTATCTTTTAAATTTGTTTTTTATATTTATATTCTCAGTTTTAATTTAAAAGTTTTAGTAATTTTAATTTTGTTATGTTTTTAAATATTTTACATTTGTATTAATTTAAATTTCAGTTTTAGTTTAAAAAAATATTTTTAAAGAAATTTTATTTCAGATGATGTAAATTTATGTTTTTAGATTTTGTTTTCTTTTTAGTTAACAACAACAACCTCGCAGAAAACACAAATAAATAATGTTTGATGGTCTATTTGATCATTTACAACATGCATAAAATATCATCAGTGGGTCCCTGAAAGTTTATAAACCATAATAAAGTGCAAGTTAATTAAGTTATAAAAATGTAAATAAATACATAAGTGCTATGCATTGTACATTCCTTGTACGAGCTGCCATTTCTAATCAATAGTTTGACCTTATAGATGTAATCATCTGACATGAAAAGGATCAGGGACACTGTATGAATATATAGGATCTGTTTGACATGATTTAATTATACCTGTCACTAGCAATGGAGAAGTTTGTGTAAATGGCTGCTCTTTAGAAAGAGCTAATTATGGCGTTCTGAGCATATTGTGAAGAACATTCATTGTGGATTGAGGAGGATTAGATAGACTACTCATCTAATAGTGCTAATTAAGAAAACTTCAGGCTACTTACAGCACAGCGTGAGGAGGGTCTTCAAGGCCGAAGCTGCAATAAAGGGACTTATTTAAAAAAAGTTCCAGTGATTACATTGTTATAATTTAACATGATGAAAGTTTTTTTTTTTTTTTTTTTTTATAATCTTTGGCCACATTTCAGTAATCTCATTAATTACATTTTTAAAATAAAATTACATAAAACTAAAAAAAACTCTATTTTCAGTCATGTTCACTAAACTAATATTTAATATACAAATTATATTAAAAAAAAAAAATCAAACCATCTACAAACAAAAAAGAAATCTAAAATCTAAAACATTACAAAAAAATGTTTATTTGTTTAACCCATATACAGTAGAATGTACTTGACGATACATTAACTAGTACTGGTGAGTGGATAGTTTTCAGGGTGAAAGGTGACATTAAATTAAAGTGCACTTCCAACCAATTCTCGCACATCTGATTCTTTCCCAGAAATTATTCACACATTACAAATGCAAGCCTGGAGGAGTCTGAGAGGTTCCACTTCTATCCATTTCCATGGTCCCTTCATGTTTATGTAAGTCATTAAGCAGGCAGGCCAGACAGAAACTGGGCCACGATAAACTCTGTCTCAAACACCTCATTATGCAGACAGATGTTTGAGAAGAATTCCTCTCTTAGCACTGATAAGAGCTGGCTTTATTTTATCAGAGGGACGCTGTAGAGTGGGTGATCTGTGACCTGTTGAGTCCAGTGTTGACTTTCCATCACTTCATACTCTTCGGTACTGATACAGTTTGTGCATTGATCATTTTTACCTTGGATGGTGTTCAGCAAAATTCAGAATTAAAAAAAATATTTGTCTTTCCATGAATTTCAATTGAAATGGCCACATCTCATAGAAAGCTGAATTGGAAGAAGAAATTCCTATATTGCATTTCAACATAATCAGTAAACCGAGGACTTTCATTACTTCAGAACACAGAACAGAGAACTTCTTAGATGTCTTTATGAAAATATTTTATTTTATTTTATTGAAATTACAGTCATTGATACTGTTTGCTACTTCAAATCCAAAGGCATTCTCAATAAAGTTCTGCATGACGCAGAAGCCTGGTGTCAACCCTTTTTAATAATTAAAATTTTATATTTTTAATGCTTAATATTTCAGACTCATATGAAAGTTGAGGTCACTTTGATGAAGAAATCTGTGCTGAATCTTCCATCAGCCATTCCCTTTATATCTAGACAGGTCACATTTCTACACTGTCGTGCCTCACTGGTATAAAACGGCAAAGAAAAACTTGACATTATGGATCATTTCAAGACGTATAATCACTTCGATAAGACACGGTTAGCTCTAGAATACTGAACTTCTTAAAAATGATTCAAAAAGACAAATTATGGTTAAACAACATCAGCAATTTGAACCATCTGGTCTTTTTCAACCTTATAAAAACTGATATGAAGCAATGAGTTTTCATATATGATTGATTATCATAGATTGATAAGTGAGCCAATTATATGTGTGTTAAAAATTAAATCCAGCATGGCATAAACCCCCATAATGCATATTGCAATCTCTTTTTTTCTTTTCTGTGCCGATTTCTGCTCACTGCATAGTGATGATGATGCATGGTGAAAACAAAACAAACAGTTTTAATTAAGGCCTGGGACTCAGAGACTCCTAGACTCATGCTGTCCTTGTTGTATTTACAGTGAGAAATATAAAGAATGAGAGGCAGTCTTCAGCAAAGCACTGTATCTGAGAAGATTTGTAACTTCCACAATGACACGTTGATAACATTGCAAAACCATTTATTGCCGGTTATGAAAGGAAAAGTGCTTTGTGCGCGACTTCTATTCTATTGCCCAATAAAACCTATTCTGTCCTTAACATTATCGATAACACCAGTCTAGACAAGAAAAATAGCATCAATTTTGCCAGAAACTGGTACTTAACATGATACCTTTATGGAGATCTGTTTTTTTTTAATTACATATATTATTGCAGACATATATTCACATTGATTTATAGGCTAGTAAAGGTAGGGAGGAGCTAGAGAAGACGACACCATAAAAATATTGTCATTATGAGTAATGCAATAACATGTTTAGAATTATTTTTCGATAAGATATTGTAGGCGACTACTTCTGACATTAGGCACTTCAGAAAACTCCTGTCCCCCCGGGGATTTCCACCTATGCATCTGTCTGACAGTCAGTAAGTTAAAGAAGTTCATAATGAACTAGGAGGTTATTACAGTATGTTTTCATAATACATCAAACTCTTATTTCAAAACATCAAGGAATATTCTCAGGATATGAACCCCTTTAATGTCCATGTCTCTTTGCTTGCAAATTATATAATGTTCCCTCTGTGCCCAGCCGTTCTTGTCCTTTTGGCAGGTGCTGAGGAGCCTGTCAGCCCAATAAATCCTTTTAGAGGTCAGAACATTAACCTCAGCACGCACATTCATGTCTCTGTCCCGCAATATGTCAGACAAATAAAAAATTACTAGGAATGAAATGAGACTGGACAGCGGAAACACCACAAACACCAGCAGTCAGTAAAGCCATTACAAATTACAGGGTACTTTAATTACTCTCTGTGACCCGCTTTCCATCACCTTGACCCCAACTGGACCTGAGGCCTTAGGGGAAAAATTACATGTTGACACTACAGAAACTTTTGGAACAAGTCAATAAGAAATAAACAAAAAGGGGAAAATGCTTTTTTTGTGATTATGCATAATAGTATTATAAAAATTTAATATAGTGTTATTGGGAAAATTCACGGTTCACTGAAGGTGAATTAATTTTAATTTTGGGTGAACTATTCCTTTACGAGTTTATTCCTTGTCTGGTAGCTGTGTTTGACCTTACCTTTGCTGTAAAGATTAGAAAGATGTCCACTAGCAAAAAGACTGCTTTAAGCTTGCTTTTGTGCCTCAAAGTATGCACTTACAGCAGGAAAATAATTTGTTAACAGTGATTTGAGCTGCTTTTGGTTCCTTGAGAGAAACAGAAATAGCTTGAGTGGCACTTATCGTGTACTCTATGTTTGTAACAGCAGAGAACAGCAATAACTATTCGTAACAAGCCTTTACGAGCATCTCTATTTTTCAAAGTCTAACCAACTACCTAAAAACACACTCTGAAACAAGATCCATCTTATCTACTTCCTTAATCATCGCTGATAAATGTGCGTAAGAGACACTTATATGTGGGTTTAATCATTTTAATGACGAAACCTGTTCTCCAGAGTCCTCCAGGCTCTAGTGGCTCATCACTAATTGGATTAATGATTGTTATCTACACCCAAAGTGGACAACAGCAGTTTAATAAATCATCCGGTAATTGTACTAAAGCATAGTATTTTTGTTTTGTGGGTGATGAACACTTTATCTCCATTAGAGAGAATCAGAGATAACATCAAAGTAATGATAAATACAAAATGAAGATAAGGCGCATTATGCTGCTTTGGTAACGACTGTTAATTTTAATCAGAGCATATTTGTACAAATCAATCAATCATTCATCACAATAGTGACACAAAAATTTCCCCTCACAATTAAGACATTTTACAAAAAATTATACACCATTCAAAAGTCTCCTATGCTCACCAAGGCAGCATTTATTCAATAAAAACTACAGTAATATTGTAGAATATTATTACAATAGAAAATATTTGTTCTCTATTTGAACATATTTTATTTCTGTGATGGCAAAGCTGAATTTTCAGCATTCATTACTCCAGTCTTCTGTGTCACATGATCCTTCAAAAACCATTTTAATTTGCTGATTTGGTGCTCAAGAAACATTTCTTATTATCAATTTTAAAAACAGTTGCTTAATATTTTTCCAGAAACTGATAATTTTTTTCAAGAATTTTTTTTTTAAATAGAAAGTTCAAAAAAAATAAAAAAAATATTTTTACTTACTTTTACTAAAAATGATAAAAATAATTCATCAATTCAAAACACAATTACTAAAAACAATAATCAAAAATCTAATAAAAAAAATTTTAATTACAAAAAATATTTTTACTTTTACTTAAAATGAGAAAAATTTTAATTACAGAACCTGGCTGTTCTTTTCTATGTTTTTATTGAAGTATTTATTTAGCTATTTTTCCACTGTTTTTTTTTTTTTTAATAAAAATGTATTCATTTAGTTATTTTCTAAATTAATTTGTATTGTTCTCTTCTTCTTTAATTGTCTATTTTTTACTAAACTTGGTATTGTGTGCTATGAATACTGTTTGCTCTTATGGAAAATTGCTTATGATGAAGTCATTTTTTGGATAAACCCATTAGATTAATAAATGTAAAACTGCTACTTTCTGGTCAACACCAGAAAACATAATACTTAATGTAGTGTAGATAACATAACTTTCTTATTGGAACACACTTTGGATTAATTGGACTAAGTGATTAAAGTTTGTTAACTGAAAATTATGAGTAGCTAATCAGGAGGCAGATTTATGAACACGACCTTTGGATTGCCCTATAAATGAACATATTTCAATAAATCACCAGGCATGGGTTACAGCGCGTCAGATGTGCAAAATGCACATCTTCAATCTCACTGACACTCTTAAAGAGAATGACAAAGGAACCAGTAGATGTTTGCCTTACATTTTTATTTACAATGATTTTGTTTACAAAAGAGAAATGGATGGATAAAATCCTCATTACAAAGACATTATTAAAAAAATATACTAAAATAATAAAATGAAAAAAATAAAAGATAACAATAATTATCGTAATAAAATTTTCCTCAATAAAATGATAACAAGAGTTTGTTAATAGTTGGATGTTATGTTTATGCGCCAAAAGCGGAACGAAACTGCGCTACTCATTTAAACCACACCACATCAGCGCAAAGTTCAAACAGCAGCGCAGTGTGAGCTCAGTAGAGCAGATGCGTTAACTATAATAATATAATAATGACACTTTTGCCTTCTGCAGATTGCTTATAGCTGAAATGAAATGGTATCATAATTGATGAACACTGCGAAAATGACAGAGCTATTGAACTGAACTGATTAAACATTGAACTAAATTAAGCTGAATAGTGACACTATTGTCTAATCAATATACAAAATTAAGTACATTTTCATTATCAAAACAACATTAAATTTATTTTCCTGTTTTATTCATTTGAAGCTGCTTTAAAACAATCTTGCCTAAAGGTTGCAGAACCTCTTTGAAGTTCTTGGATGTTCATCTAAGGACAGTTAAGTTTTGTACCTGCACATGCAACTCTTGCAAGCAAAAGGATATTTCAAGGTCTCTTCAGAAAAGTCCTTGACTCAATCAAGTTTATGCAGACGTGTGAGCCATAATTACCATCCACATGCAGATTCCAAATTGAATCATGTTTGTTGTCAAGCTTTTAATAAGATCCTAATTAAAAATTCCTCTGTAGCATAATCACAGCAGTGGTCCTGGTCCGTTCAGGTTCAAATTAGGTTATTTTTTTTAGATGTATTTAATTGTAGGGCTCTCAAGTACAAAATATGCACAAACTAATGAACAGGTCACATGCATACCCACACACACAGATTTGACTACATTAGTAAGGACATGTCATAGAAGCAATATTTTAATATAGTGATGATAATATTTGCTAAACTCTTAAATCTATTCCTCTAAACCTTACCCTCACACAAACCTCAGGAGCATGATTTGGGTGCTTTATGAGCCTTTCAAATAGTGATGACCACAAAAGTTCTCACGAGTCATTTTTGGTGGGGATATTTCCAAAAATTAATTGTGGATTATTGTGATATTTTTTTTTATCAGCTGTTTGAACCCTATTCTGACAGCACCCATTCACTGCAGAGGATCCACTGGTGGAGTATATTTTCTGCAAAATTTAATTTTTGGGGTGAACTATTTCTTCAACAAACAAACAAACAAACAAACAAACAAACAAACAAACAAACAAACAAACAAATAACACAGATTGAAGTTTTAAAATTATTTTAGAACTTTTTTTTTTTATCTTATAACACTCTAGCTTCTGTACTTTAACCACCATTATTCCACAAAGTGTAATCTTGATATGTCATATTGACTTAAGGAGAACATTTTAAGGTGAAGCTTTGATTGATTTGACTATAAATGAACAAAAATGTCTCTTTGATGTCACTACCATTTTTAGAAGAGATGGTCGAATCACGCATCTGATGTTCCCTGGCTTGAGCATTATGGATGGTCCATTTCGTTCAGGGCTGTTAATCATAGCAGGTCAAATTATGATGCATAAAATGAAGGTTTTATTGCCACCAAAGGACAAAGAGAGTAAATTAAGTTTCAAACCCAGTTAAGTGCATAGAAAAACTCTCTGGAGACTGGGTGGTGAACATGTATTCCACAATGACAAAAGCATTTTGTAATAAATACTGCAATCAAAATTCAAGTAAATATTTCTTCTTACGTCTTTCAGAAAGATAGTCCAGGAGCAAACAACACAGCTGGTTAGATAATGAGCACTCTTAATGAAAACTGGATGGCCATATTTCCATGAGTCTCAATATTTTTAATCTGGCTTTAGTATCTTATTTTGTTTGGAGTTCACAGCACTGAACGCAAAGACCTTTACATCATGAGGTAAAAAAAAAGAAAAAAAAAAAGTGCACTCAATAGCTCTGGCATTTTAATTTGCAATCCATGTGAGATGTAATTCAAAAAAGGCCCAAAAACACAGGAACTAGAAACCAGGCTTTAGTTAGTATAATTCAGAGAATTTCAATAAAAAAAATAATAAAAAAACAAATACCAAGAGGCTGATCCTTTGAAATGTACAGTATATTAATTTTGAAGAGAAAAAAAACAAACATATTTACTCAAAACCACAAATGAGAGGAATAAACCTTTAAGCAAGAAATGCAAGAAATCAGTGTGTTTCTCATCCACAAAATAGTCTGTGTGCAATATAGCTGAGACTGCAAAGCACACAAAAATCCATGGTTACTTTAGTTATACCATGGTAACCACAAATTTACCAAGGTTTTGCTACACTAACTGTATTTTAACCGTGGTATTTGTAGCAAAACTGTGGTTATACAAATGGTAATCAATACGCCAAAAAAACATGGTTACTACACATTTACGTTTCAATAAAACCATGGTTAATTTTTGTAAGGTAATGTATATTATTCTGCAATGAAACAGCAAGATTCCCGGCTCTAAAAAAACACTAAACCAAACAAAGAATTCTAGTTAGGCTGTGAAGTCAAACTAATGTTAAAAACTGGATGCTTTTAAGTTAATGCTGTATTTGTGATGGTCTGGCAACAGTATGGTAAAGTTTCATTTTTATTTGAGTCAGCACAAAAAAAAAAAAAAAAAAAAAAAAAATACAAAAAAAAAAATTATATAAATATATATTATACCAAGCGTAAATTAAATTAATCAAAACTGATAGTAAGGACATTTATGCTACATTTTTAATAAATTCTGTTCTTTTGAAATTCTATTAATGAAAGAAAAACATCAAAAACATGGTTAACCATGGGCATAGATTGGATGCCTTTGTAAATAAATTAATAAATAAAATCAAACTTACTAATGGCTTCCCCAATCTCATTTGTGTGAGAAGTTGTCACATGAAAAATCTGAATTTTTGGTTTATAATAGCCTATGTTATATACTGCTTGCCTATTGCATTAGCATTTTTTACAACATACAACAACTGCAGAGGAATCTGGGCCTAAACAAAAAACAGTAGAGAGTGCACCCTTTACAAATAATTTGTGTGCAATGTATCTGGTTGCCATGGCAACCTGTAAATGTACTATAGAAATGCTAAAATGTATTTAAAAGCCTCCACCACCCACAAAAAATACAAAATCTTTACCAATGCCTAGAAGCACAGTAAAGTATATTATTAAGAAGATATTTGGTAAAACACAGACCCTCCCTGGATCAGGACGTCACTCCAAACTGGATGAAAGAGTCAGGAGAAAACTGGTCAGAGAGGCAACTCTGAAGTAGTTGCAGGCATTTATGACTAATGGTGGTCATTGTGTGCATGTGACAACAATATCACAAATTCTCCACAAAAGTGACTTCCTCGCTCCTCAAGAAAGGTCACATGCAGTCATGACTGAGCTTTGCCAAAATGCACCTTAAAGATTCTGAGCTAAAATTGGCCTCAACACCAAACGATATGTCTGGCGTAAATCTAATACAGCTCACCATCCAAATAACAGCATTCCTCCAGTAAAGCATGGAGGTGGTAATATCCTGTTATGGGCTGTTTCTCTGCAGCAGGGACTGGAGCACTTGTCAAGACACAAAGAAAAATGGATGGGGCAAAATACCATCAAATTCTTGAGGAAAATCTGCTGCTCTCTGCCAGAAAGTTTACCTTTCAATATGACAATGACCCAAAGCACACAGCAAAACTGAGCACACAGTGGTTGAAGGAGAAAAAGGAGAATGCTCTTGCATGGCCTAGTCAGAGCCCAGACTTAAACCAGTCTTCATCAAATTTAACTGAACTTGAGCAGTTCTGCAAAGAAGAGTGGGCAAATATTGCAAAGTCTAGATGTATTTACTAACAGACTAAAGGCTGTAATTAAAGCAAAAAATTGTTCAACAAAATACTGACACAAGGGGGTGATCCTTTTTCCAACTCATTGATTCTGGTTTTTGATTTTTTTTTTCTGACATGTTGGCGTTATATCTTTCACTTGGATGTTATAAGTTGCACTGAGTAAATACAGCTGGATAAAATAAAAACTGTGTCCGTCTTCATTTCAGGCTGCAAAGCAACAAAATGTGATTACATAATGAAGGGGGCTGTCTGAAGGACTGAAGTCTGTAAGGTACATGAGCTCACAGATGTAATCAGTCTGCTGTTTTATTCCAACCGTTACTCTTTAGGAGACTCCCATAAGTATTTAGTTCGTATTTAGGGTTACAATTTAACTGTTTTATGATGCAGTGCTCAAATATTTGCATAAATTGTAACTTGGAAACAACAAAACAAAAACAAACACAAACCTACAGCTAAAGCCAAAACACAAAAACATCATCACCAAAAAAAAAAAAACAAAATAAAAAACACAAACCTTCCTATTCAGGGTATAATTTTTTCACAACATTACAACACTAAATATCAGTAAACTGGCTGATGCAGAGGCTGTGTTCAACAGCATGCATTTGCTGCATGCTCCACTTCCGCAGTGAAGCCGTTCGGCACTGAAAATGAATAGTCTCATCCGTCTTCTGCGCTCAGTAAGCCAACCCAGTAATGGAGGCCCAAGGTGCTGCATGGTTGGCCCCACAATCTGTTTTCATTTGGATGGCATTTTATTATATACAAGATGTATCTCCACTTGACGTAAAGTATAAGACCCAGACACCTTCAGTGCTGTCAAAACTTCAAATGACAGGATGAGGAAAATGAGGACGAATCGATATAAACAAACACAGGAGCTAAAAATAATGAAACAGCCACCTAAACAAGCACACACACAGAGAGAAGATGCCAGAAACCAGTTCCTTGCAGAAATAAAGACAATGGTCTTTAAAACAAATTATCTGAACTCAGTGCTCATGGCCTAAAGCCAACCAAATTTGCTGTGTTTCAGAAAGAATTCAAACATTCCTTACATTATTTTCCAGCGCAGTCAATGAAACCCAGCTCCCTAGTACATTAACATCCTGGACGCTGGCCAGAATAAACGCACACAAAGAGATAAAAGGAGTTTTTTAGATGAAGGAAAGAGGCTGAACATTACCTGACTGAGAAGGCAAGCAGATCACATCTAAGTTCAATTTCTTTGGGTCTTCACTGCCACATGACGAAAACGAATACATGTCAATCTCATGAAGGATGACTGAGAAAATGTTTTCTACCACCTGCTCACTTTACTTTTTCACTGAGCTGGAGCCTATGGTCAGCAGTCTCCTGTGAACACATTCCTCTTAACTGCATATATGTGTATAAAATGCCCATTATTAAGCTTCACATGGAATAATGGTTGAGTCAGCTACATGCACTTCCTCAGAGGAGAGAAGTCTACTGCTGAGAGTGCATCTCAGTAACCTCTGAAAGGTGTCGAATATAGTCTCCGGTCCACAGATCCAGTGAACCCAGAGGAGTTTTTTATTTGGTGAGGAAAGAGCTAAAAGGTGTGTGACTGAAAAAGAAGTGGTATAGTATAGCTGGGCTGGGTTAAAGTGATAGTTCACTTAAGAATAAAAACTCACCCTCACTTTTCATTCCAAACCTGTATGACTGACTTTCTTCTGTTAAAAAAAAAAAAAAAAAAAAAGATTTTTTTTTTTAATTTAAAACAAATGAGATACTTACAAAGATTTTTTTTTGAAGTACAAATGACAGTTTTTAGTGACATCAGCTGTTGAGCTCGAAGAACTAAACTAGATAGATCGATAAATGGATAGATAGCAATGGTTCTTCTAATAAGTTTTATATGCATACCTTTTAAAATGAATACTATGGTAGAAAAGATCTGCATAAGACTCTTTTTTTTTTTTTAAGTATCTTTTTTATTCAGTTGTTATTATGCTAGTGCGATTATTAGTGTGTCAGCAGCTTGTATGAATAGATTTGAAGACTATTAAATCCTTTACCTTAAAATAAAACAATGCTTTCATGGAACTGTCCTTAAAAAAAAATAAAAATAAAATAATAATAATAATTAAAAGCACAGTGATAGAAACCTTGAACCAGCAATCACACAATTTCTGCAATATTTAACATAGAAAGTCAAGAACATTCTGTTCTTGCTCCACTAAAAAGGAGTTTATACTGACATTAAGGGGAGATTTCTTTCATTATAACTGTCATCATTCATACATAAAACTACAGATTCCCCAGACAGAGGGCACCAGAACTTATATTTCAAACAATTTATCTTCTTGTTTTCCCCCAAGACTTACTCAGACAAAAGTATTTGTGCACTTAAAACAATATTTGATCTTCTGTAATCCTGTAAAGTTCTTAAAGTTAAATGCTGTGTTTACTGGCATCAGGATCATGTAGACAAATTATAATTCGCTTGATGATAATAAAGATAAATACCTGCAGAGGAGGTTAATGGGGCTCCGTGTGTCCTGAACGATATTCAGGTTTTTTTTTGTTTCCTGTGGTTTTGCATCTTATGATCTCCATCTCCTCTAATGAATGCAGAGTGAAGTCATTCGTCAAAGTGGATGTCTGATGAATCATCAGGGGTTTATCTATGCGCTAGGTGCCATAGCTAAGAATATTAACAACCACGCTTGCCTTGCAACACTTCACAGTGACCTTCATTCGCATGTTCTTTGAGGGGCATTCTGAGTATCACTCAGCTGATTCAATGTCTCGCTATGTTTTCTTTCATAACTCTTACTAAATTTAGTGTAATGATTCTTTGAAGAGGGTGAGCAATCAATAACTTGTCCTAAAGCTCATTTAATACACTCATGGATTTAATTGGAAGTTTAAAAATAAAATATTTATCCAGGGAAATGATATCAGTTTCTGTATTACACTGGGGTTCAGATTAATTTTATTATTGGTCTGGGGACAAAGTGGAAAATGAAAATTGATTTTGAGAGATATAACTTTTCAGGGAACGCTTAGTATTACAGAAGTGTCAAAGTCATTCCCACACATGATCAATAAATCCTGGTTCAGGTCATTCAAATGTAGCGATAGCATTCCACCACTAGATTATGCTTTCTACAAATGATATAAACTATGAATTTGATGCTCTTAAACAATAGCAAAGGCTGTATATGTTCCCAAACTAAACAAACTCAGCCTGAAAATGAACAGTTAACATGAATAAGCATACATTGTTACGCCAATAGGTGGCGGCAAGTGACCCTTTTTATGAGTGCTCTATTCAGTTGATTAATTAATTCTGGAATGTAACAAGTGTCATAATAAATGAGTCATTGAACAAAAAATTAAACCTAATTAAGAAACAAAGCACAACTAAGCTTATGAATGACCACTGAATCATACAAAAAACAAAACAAAACAATATATATATATATATATACACACTCACCATATATCAATATATATATATATATTTGAATAGATATATATAGTTTCCTGATATATATATATATAAAAATAATTGTACACAAAACACTCACGGATAAATTTAGGACATCGACCTAAAGGATATAGGAACACCTGTTCAATTTCTCATTAATGGCAATTAATCTAATCAACCAATTCACATGGCAGTTGCTTCAATTCAATGCATTTAGGGGTGTGGTCCTGGTCAAAGGACAATCTCTCCTGAACTCCAAACTGAATGGTCAGAATGGGAAAGAAAGGTGATTTAAGGAATTTTGAGCGTGGAATGGTTGTTGGTGCCAGACGGGCGGTCTGAGGTATTTCCACAATCTGCTCAGTTTACTGGGATTTTCACGCACAACCATTTCTAGGGTTTACAAAAGAATGAATGGTGTGAAAAGGGAAAACAAAACATCCAGTATGCGGCAGTCCTGTGGGCGAAAAAAGCTGCCTTGTTGATGCTAGAGGTCAGAGGAGAATGGGCCGACTGATTCAAAGCTGCTAGAAGAGCAACTTGACGAAGACTGAAAAATAACCACTCGTGGTACAACCGAGTATATGCAGCAAAGCATTTGTGAAGCCACAACACACACATCCCAACATCTGTTGTGCCATCAATCTGCAAGATGCTACCTATCAATATGGAGCCCAACATTTCTAAAGAATGCTCTTCAGCACCTGGTGTTGAATCAATGCCACGTAGAATGTTAAGGCAATTCTGAAGGCGAAGGGGGGGTTCAACACAGTATTAGTATGTAAATGGTACTTCCTAATGGGGTCACTTTAAGGTGTCCCCTTGAATCCTTTAGGTGAGTGTAGGTGGAGTGTGCTACTTTTGTTGACATGGGCGGCAAGTGACCCTTTTATGAAGTGCTCTATTCAGTTGATTAATTCAATTCTGGAATGTAACAAAAAATTGTTTACTACTGATCGTGTGCAAAAATGAATGAGTCATTGAAATCACTCATTCAACTGATTTGTGTCAAAAAAGGGAGCACTATTAAGAAACAAAAGCACAACTATTGCTTATGAATGTCCCACTGAATCATAACAAAAAAACCAAAAAAAAAAAAGCTTAATCATTAGGGGATGAAGAGAGATGGCACATTTAGATACACGATGAACCATTTTAGGTTCCGGAAGTAACTTTTTGGTGAACCGTTCTTAAAATGATAGTATATTTTTTTCTTAAGTATGAAAACAAAACCTACAAACACATGTTTAAACTTGGTTATTTATTTTAATTGTTCAACAAAAACAAAAACATTGTGTCTAAATTGTTTAGTATTAGCCAAATAAAACAAAAATATGGGTGTAATTTGTTTAGTTTTGTTCAACAAAAACAAAAACATTGTGTCTAAGTTACTCAATATTAGCTTCTTGAATGTTGAATTGTTTTGTAACAGCCATATCAAACAACCATTCTGCCTCTTTGTTGTTACAATAACTACTCATAATGTAACCTGTTAATAGAGCTGCTAAACATGCAGCGTGAAATTAACATTCGTTGATCAATTCTGTAGCTCTTTTATGCACTAAATCAGACTGCATATGGTACAAAAATTATATGTAGATGGGTTTGCTGTTTGGCAGACAGAGAAAAATAGACGTTGTCTTGCGGCATGTCAGCGATAATTAAAGTGTGCATTAATTTAACAGGGTTTAGTCATACCATATGCAACAATGGTTTTTCAGAGACGTTTTTCTTGAGGATGAGCCAGATGCTGGATTCATTTAAATTCTTTCACTCTTCATCTCTTTCATGTTTCAGGTTCTCAGTTTGCTTTTTGAGCACCAATCCCTGAAAAGATGTAGTGCAGACTATCAGTACAGTCACTGATTAAACAACATTATTATGCATTTAAGAGACGGCATAGGGCTCTTTTGAAACCTCAAAAATGAATGTCTAATACTCCTCTTAAATTACAGGAACTGTCAATGCATGCTTTTCCATATTTAACCACTGTACACTCAATGATTCTTGGCACATTTTTTTTTTACGTATTTGCATCTATTTGATTTTATTTAAATAAATAAATAAGTGATTATTATGTTTCTGGCATGTTGTGTGTTTGGCAACAATTCTTTTAACCTTAACTGATGCAGTGTGGAGCCTTTTATTTCTCAAACAACCAGGTCGGAAGTCGTTTACATCGTCTATATTCCAGGTTAACAATGTCAAGATTCATCAGGCTCAAACTATGAAAGATTGTTCAATGTCCACCACAGAGTCCTGACCTGATCCCTATTGAAAGTCTTTAGGATGTGCTGGAGCCGACTTTACATAGCCTGCCCAAAAAGGAGTTGCACACTCTAATATTTCATTGGACCACCTATAGCATTCATAACATTGTGCTTTGTTGTGACATTGTTTAAACAAAATTATGCAACATCACAAAATTTATTTCCATCAAGAGTTGCATTTATTTTTGGCCTGGATCTTGTATAGACAATGGGAGAGTCTAGCCACTCTGTAAAGTCTACTCCAGCACATCCTCAAGACATTCAATAGAGTTAAGCTCAGAACTGGTGATCAATTCATACATGAAAATGATTCCTCGTGAACCACTATTTCACAAATTGAGCCTGATGAATTTTGTTATTGTCATGGTGGAATGTGTACATTGGTACGTCCTTCGACATGGTTGTTTAACAAATGAAAAGCTACACACTGCATCAGTTTGAGTTAAAAGAATTATTGCCAAACATGCAACAAGCCAGAAACATAAAAACCACTGTAATAATCATCCAATTCTAGACTCTTCAGCATTTGCTTACTTAAATCCAAATGGTGACTTTTTTTTTTTGACCAGGCAGTGTACATTTGAGTCTACATATCCAAAATGTCGGCGTTTGTAAACAATGTGCTCTTAAAATTTCTGAATATGACACTGTGACTGGCATTGGAACACTTCTCATTCTCTTTGTTTATCCTGCAGGACTGTGAAAGTGCAGAGGCTGAATCTGGAATTGCACAGACAACTGTGGGCATGTACATCTTTCGTTCAGAGGTTGCTGGTGTTGGTCCTGAGACCAACCTGCGGATGTTGGTGTGGAAGTTCTGCAGTGTCACACTTGGGTGTATGATACTTTTTGGACTGATTATGTGCTTAACTGAAGCTACGCAATGAAGCTCAAGCGCACGTTTGTAGAAAATCCTGGATACAACCAAGCTGTCACCAAAGAACTCTTAAGTAATGACAATCGAGATGTCATCTTTGAGGCCTCAAATTTTTGTACTTGAGTCCATTTAAGTGTTAAAAGTTTAAAATGTAGATGTAGAATGTTCCTTTCGTACTAATGTACTCCTAACATGTAATTAAATATTCATGGAAAGGGTGGTGGTGCAAAGCCACTCAACCCCTGAGCCTTATGACATTTGTTCTGTTAAAAATGGTTAAAAATGTTTTTTTTTTTTAATTTTTTTTTTTATTTTTTTGCATTTATTTCTGCGGTGTGGTTGATTTTGGCATAAATGTTTGAAAATAGTGTTTAACCTTAATGTGCATGTAAATATGAAGGCATTTTTTGTTTTCCGTTGTTGCACACAAGTGTATGAACACGGTGTAGTATGTCTTGCTAGCTCATAATTTGAAGCATTATTAAATCGATATAATGTAAAACATGGTCTTGCTGTTCTTTTTTTTGTGTGTGTTGTAGTTAGATTTTGTTGTAGCACAGTGTGAGTGGGTGGGGTAGGAAGAAATATATGAAATAAGTTGGGTTTATGATAAAAATTATGTAAATGTGATGCATTTTAAGTACATTGGGTATATTACCTGATAATACATATACATGCATTTAAAACAAATTGGATTTATTGTTACTATTACATAAATCTTATTACTTGTTTCATTTACATAAGGCTGGCAAATTTGCATCACATAAAGTTTATTAGTTTGTTTAAGTTAAAAATATTTAATCAAAATGGATGGAAATTTAATATGCAGTTGAAATGCATAAATCTTAAATATTATTTTTGAGTGATATGGCTAAAATGTAAAGCCAAAAATCTCATTGCCATCAATCATTTACAAACACGTTTTGTGCTGAGAAACATATGTGCATAAGTCCATATTAACAGCAGAAATTCACTGTGCTTAATGGAGCCCAATACACACTGAATTAATCCATAAAGGTGTTTAGAGCACCCAGAGGTGTACAGATGTTAAAAGCAGTATGAGCCCTGCACATAAAGGCATCCATTTCTCACATGGAGGGTGATATGAGTGATGCACTCAAACACCAGCAGCTACCTTGTCAGCAAAAAAATTCCATCTGCCTCCATGTTCAATTTTATTTACCGTTAGATACCTAATTCTAACAAGATTTAGACGTGAGTCTATGCAAACACTAATTATGCTGTATTCACTAAGACACCATTCAAAGCAGATCTAATTTCAACAATACAACTAAACTAACTGCTTATTCCGTCAAGAAATACCTGCATATTACATCAGATGGATTTCAGGTTTTACAGCAAGCAATTAGTTTAGTTGTATTTGTTGAAATTAGATCTGCTTCGAATGATATAGTGAATACAGCATAATTAGTGGTTTACTCTTTTGAAAATCTTTATTTTAAGGATGACAATGAATCACATCCAGGTTATTTCAACTGCAACAAACCCAGTTTCTTCTCTGGCAATTAATGTAACAAGCATCGAGTTAATGTAACAAGCACTCTTCACTGATAAAAAAATTCAGTACTTGTTTTTTTTTTTTTTTTTCTGCAGATTGTATTCTATATGATTAAAATGGGATTTTAAATTAGGTCACATCTGGAACAGACAAAAGAACCACACAGCCTGACCCACCTCTGGTTTTGTTAAACAACCCCTTTTTTTCTTGCGAAGCATGCCTGAACCATGCAATATTTTTACCTGACTTGACAGGTAGCTTTCAGCACATCTATGGAGGCAATCAGCTCCATGAATTAAGCTGAAAATGAATGACATCACTGGACATCAGAACAGCCTTACAGTGGGATCTAAGATGTGGCCGATTTTTCCCTGACTCCCACAATCAGAATGGAGACAGTGTTTCATATGGCACAGAAATGATCATTCTCTCTGGAGATGTTGCTCATATAACGTCTTGTCAGAGCAATCTGAGCTTGGGTGAAAGGATAGTATAATTCCATATGAATTTCAAGTAAAAAAGAAAATCCAACACGCTGTAGTTACATTTAAAAAAAAAAAAAAAAAAAAAAAAAAAAAGCATGACTGGACTGCATAGCTGGTTTTGAACATCCTAATATAGAAATTAAATATTATTCAAGTACCTTTGTTGTACTTTTCTGAATGTGCTTTTGTAAATATAGTAGCAGATAATTAATTGTTTCAGACAAGTAAAAAAGTTGTGGTTTTCAAATTCTTTGGGAGTCTGAGGTAAAGTTCTCGAAAAAAAATGTAGGAGTAAATACAATGTTAAAAAGATATGGATTTGATATTATAACCATTTCATTCTGCTTCTAAACACTTGGAGGAAATCCTGAAATTAATATAGATGAAAATACATTTCTGTCTTTATATTTGAAAAAGTTGCAAGGGGATTATTATACAGTATTTAGGGGTTTGTGGCATCAAACAGTTTGAAATTGAATCAAAATGACATAATCTACGCTCAACAATGCTCATTTTTAGTCAATTATTTCACAAAGAGCAACAGTTGGAAGTTGCCATAAAGATTATATATAATGGTTGTGCCTTATATTTATAAATCAATGAAATTGCAAGAAAGTGTGTGGATTGTGTCTAAGAATCATCACAGCAGGCTGTTCAGCAAAACTAGTTCAGGAACAGAACACAACACGAACATTTAATGCAAGGGCTGTGTTAAGTGTAAGATATAAGAAAGCTGTGTGCTTTACTTGAATTGTCAGCACTCTTTTTTAGAGATCAACACCAGAGGTGACACACTTACAAACCCAATGTCTGGAGCCCAGAGGCATGATGGATTACTCGTTAGTTTTGTTTTGAAATTTTCCCTCTGAGAAATGACACTGAAACTGAGACACAGGTGGTCTCTTTTACTGATTTACAACAACAGTGTCTAGTCCTGAAGTCTCTTCCTCCTTCTGTTTTATGGTGGGATCCAAATTCATATTTTGACGATTTATCATGAATATAATTTATCCAAGAAATCTTAAAAGAATAGTTCACCCGAAAATGTACTGACCCTCAAGCCAGCCAAGATGTAGATGAGTTTGTTTCTTCATCAGGAGTAGTTTAACATTACATCACTTGCTCACCAATGGATCCTCTGCAGTGAATGGGTGCCGTCAGAATAAAACAAGTAATCTAGTCGATCAAAAATCAACAAAAACATCAAGTCATGTTAACTTTAAACCTTTAGTAACTGTTTTGAATTGTCTTTGCTTGTAAACAGTCTGTGCATATTTCTTTCCTGATTCAGACGAGACACCTTTTTTACTGGAGAAAGCAATATTATTGATAGAGGACTTTTTGTTGGAAACTGACGGCACCCATTCACTGCAGAGGATCCATTGGTGAGCAATTGATGTTCATTTCTCCAAATCTGTTCAGATGAAGAAAAAAATCATCTGCATCTTGTGTGGCCTCAGGGTGAGTACATTGTCAGCAAATTAAAATTTTTAGGTGAACTTCCTTTAAGATTGTTTAGAAGAAAATAATCAGATCTTTAAAGTGACAATTCTGTCATCATTTACTGAAAAAACGAATCACTCAAAATGGTTCTGTGAACTTGCCTTTTGTGTTCTGCAGAAGAAAGGAAGGAAAATGGGTTTGGAATGACACAAAGGACAGTAAATGATGACAATTTTCATTTTCAGGCGACTGTCTCTTTAAGCACGGACATAGATTACTCTCAATAGCCACTGAAAGAATGTCTCATAAAATGTCTATTGATAAAATTCCAAAAAAAGGAAATGACTGAACCCTCAATGAGCTCATAGATGCCGCTGAAGCCTGCCAAATTGTCAGAACAAAACTGTTCTGATTCACCTTTTTAAAAGCCAAATAGATGAGGGGGAAATGGACACTGCAGCTGGTAATCAAAATGTCAGTGCTTTAAATGGGATTGGCATGCAGGTTGGGTTTGAGGTGGAAGGAAGCTTCGGGGATTTGGACCAAGGCTTCCTGCAGCTGAATCCCAGGCTTGTTTAGCCACCTGTGGGTCCAGATGTCTGATGAGGAGGACTGTGGGGACTAACATCATCTGTCTATCTCTGGCTCAGAGACACCTTCATATATTTTGTATTCACCTCATGCACCTCAGCAATGACTGTTTTACTCTGTGAGAACGACTTATTCCTATTCTGCAGATTCATTTGAAGATCTTTAAGACGACATAATATGAAAGTGAAAGTCGTGACATTTGCCAAGTATGGTAACCCATACTCGGAATTGGTGCTCATCAAATAAAACACACAATTAAAAAAAAACAACAGCAATAAGCAAACACACCCAGAGCCCCGGGAGAAACCAGTGGGCAGCTATATCCAGCGCCCTATTAGAAACTGGGGGTTCAGTGCCTTGCTCAAGGGCACTTCAGCCATGGGTATTGAGGGTGGAAGAGAGCGCTGTTCATTCACTCCCTCCCACCTACAACTCCTGCCAGCACCGAGACTCGAACCTGCGACCTTCTGGTTACAAGTCAAATTCTCTAACCATTAGGCCACAGCTGCCCCCTGGGTTCCAAATATGGGTTCCAAAAGTCAGAGACCACCAATAATAGTCATTTTTCTAATGTAATATATTTTCCCCTTATACAAATTAGGTTATTTATAATTTCTTGAAGAATCTTAAGATTGTTTAGAAGACATTTTTTTTCTCCCAATTTAGTGCATTTTTTCCTATTGTTATTTATCATGTATCTAAAGAATAATTTCAAGTGAAAGTGAAAAAAGTGAAAGTGACGTGACATACAGCCAAGTATGGTGACCCATACTCGGAATTCGTGCTCTGCTTTTAACCCATCCAAAGTGCACACACACAGCAGTGAACACACACACAAGTCCAACACTCTAACCGTTAGGCCACGACTTCCCCATAAATAGTATAGTTTATCATTAGTTCAAGGAATCTTTAGTAAGTCTAGAAGAAATTTCTCTAATTAAAATCATTTTTCCATTACAAACTGTTATTTATTATCATTTATCCAAGGAATCTTAAGAATATCTAGAAGACAACTTTCTAATTTAATGTATATTTTCATTACAATATATGTTATTTATCATTTATCCAAGATACCTCAAGATTATTTAAAAGCCATTAAGCAGATCTTAAAGGAACCGTTCACCCAGAAATGAATCATTCACACGGAAACTGACCCGTTACCCTCATAAATCAAAAATGAAACATTCACATTGGTTTTGAGAACTTGTTTAACTGATTCACTCAAAAGATTAAAATTTAAAGAATTATGAAAAGTGCTAGATGTGATCTGAGATGTGTATGGTGGTTTTTAGTCAATGTAGCTTACCAAAAACAAAGAAACTAGCAATGGAGAACTCCACAAGTTTGAAAACCTGATAAGCATGTTCTCCAGCATGATGTGACATGATTCAAAGAACATCTTTAGCTTTAATGGAAACAGGAACATCTGACCGTCTGTGTGGTCAGAAGATCAATGTAACAAGGTACTGTACTTTGAAAGTGTTAAAGAACATTCCTTTGTTTTAAATATCTCAAAATCCTTAAATAATGTTTATTTCAAGACATTACATTTTAGATTTTCAATGTGGTCTTAGACATTTTGGGCCCCACTGTCTCGTAATGTAAAACTGGCACTTTTACAGCCATTATCAATACAATAAAATCTGTTTTTACTCTGCAATTCTTTCAGTGATGTCATGATATAAACCGCATGTGGTTCTGTCCATTTTTCTATCTTGGCAGCGGCCCTGCTGACTGAGAGTGCTGCTTATTGTGTCAAGAATATTTAAAGTGAATCTGCAGCGAGGGAACCAGAGACTGTGGCTGAAATCTCTCCTTCATCTCCTTGTGTTGAGAATTCTATTTGACAAATCCCATTGCATAAACATGTTAAGCCTCACACCACGTACTTCACAGTGTGTCTGTGTTTCCGAGAAATTGCTTTGTGCTTCCCAGTAGGTCACAACAATTGTGGTGGCATCAGCAACCTCACACATCGCTAAGAACTGTGGAAAAATCATTTTCATGGTCTCACCTCAGCACTGGTCCAGATTGGGAAAGAGGCAAGGTTTGTATGCAATATGATACAGGGGCAGAATGGTTGTTAAAGGCAAAATTTGACTCCATTAGTCTTCATCATAAATGTTTATACTCTTATTTTGCATGATTGCTAAAAGACATGCAAGTGCAGCTCTTATATCCAAAACTTTTTTAAGCTTCAAGCTTGAACAACCTGTTAAAATTATGATTTTGTGATTTTTTTTCCCTTCTAAACGACAAGTTGTTGCAAATGTAAGAAAACCTAAAGTATGTCTGACAAGATAACATTTTCTGAAAACAGGCATGAAACTTGGAGAAGGTGAGCAGAGATGACAACAGCAAAAAAACAAATTAACTAAAAAGTCAACATTTTCTTGTTATTTAGTGTTAGAAGAGTGATATTGCTAAATGTAACTTTTCCTGTATGCAATAAATTCCTTAACAAAATTTTATATATCATTAACAAAATGAAACTAAATATTGTAAATAATAATATATAAAAATTGTTATTTATCATTAATCCAAGGAATCTTAAGATTGTTTAGATTTTTATTTAATGCATTTTTCCGCATTACATTTATCATTTATCACAAAAAAAAAAAAAATAGCGTCATACCGATTTTTAAAAGAACAGTTCAACGCGGAACAGATCCACTCTTTTAGTGAAGCAGTTCAGCTAGATTCATAAATGAAATGTGTCACATTATGAAAGTGTTATTAGACTTTAAAAGTCGTCAATAATAAAGTAGTGATAACTGCTACAAAGAAAGTGACCAAACACAGAGAAATCAGCATCCAGGTGGACTGGCTGATGGATAATTTGCTGACCTGGAGTTAAAAAAGTAATAAAGGGTAGTGAAGACAAATGTAGCAAGCTCTGTTGCTGAACTAGTGTAGAAACCATCTTGGAGAGGATCAGAAGGTCATGAAAGGCATGAGAGATGAAGTGTCAGAGTCAAGATGGCTAATCTCACTGATATAAGGCACTTTTGCAGAGGGTGCTAACATCCATTTCCCATGAGTGCTGCACATAGGCCAGAGACTGTAAATTACTAGAGTATTCAGCAAGTGAATTATTCCTCTTTGACAGCAATCATCAACAGCCTGGCACTGACATCGCTTCAGGGAAGAACCCTGGCTGAATCAAAGGGAAGAACTGCAATGAAATGCACTTTAAAGGACCAGTTTGTGTAAAATTCAAAATTCTGTCATCATTTACACACCTTAAAAAAAAAAAAAAAAAAACTTTCTTATATTCAAAACAATATGGTATTACTTAAGCTGTTATTCACTAATAATATTCTCCTCTATCGGGATCAGTCCGATTTGTAAATCAATCTTTCTAATGGATTCATTTTAGGTTCACTGAAAAAAAACTTATGTTTCGTTCATAAGTCAGATACTGTAGTTCTTTTGCTCGGATGTCAAAAGTGAACAGCATAGTCTTTAAAAAAAAAACAAAAAAACCCCACACATTTTGTGTTTCACAGAAGAAAGTAAGCCGTACAGGTTTAGAAAGGCATGAATATGACTGAAAAATTACCAAACTTGTTTAGTGAACTGTTGCTTTAATTTAGCAGTTTACTGCATGAAAAGCAACAAAACAACATTAAAGATCTGTGTGACATTGAAAAATCAATCTGTGTGAAGTGGATGAAAGGCAATAATTATTTTGCTGTCACATAACTTGTATTATGTACACAAGTACATGTGTACACTTGCATAGAGAAGGAGTAAATTATCTACTGTTTAATCATTTTTGCTCCCTACAGCAGCTGTTATAAAAGAGGTCATAACCTCTAATTAAAGAGAGGCGAATAAATGAAAAAGCTAAATGAATTAAATCTTTGTAGGCTTTTAAGGAATAAGGCATAAACAACAGTACTGAACAACTCAGCAACAGTTCATGCTGAGTTTCTACATGGAATCCTCTTTTTTTGTTACAGAAATCACACTGAGTTCCTGTTCTTATCCTTTATCATAGCACATAAATAGACAGAAAACTGAGCTATAGGCTTTGAGTGAAAGAATGGAGCACACTAAGCTGCTGTGAAAGTTTTTGTGCAGTCCTAAGCCCATTTGTTTTACTGCAATTTCTTTAATATGATTTCCACACAGCTCACCAATTTTTCAAAAGTGATGTGCGATCACACATTCTGATAAGGTTAAAAACTCCAGGCTTTATCTTGTCTATAAGCTTTTTTTCATTGAAATCTTACTGGAGTCAGAATAAAACTTACCTGGTAAATATTAAAAGACAAACTGTCCCTTGGAGAAAGTGTTTTATAACATGGCATCTGAGAGAACTGAGGCAGAGGAACTGCAGGAGAAAGCCAGCAATGATTTCCTGTAGATGACAGTGAAATTAATTACAGATAGATTAAAAGAAAGATTAAAAAATATTTCGATAAATTAACAAAATTTTAAATCGCACATGATAAATATGTAGAAACCTTAGGTAAATTTAATAACATTCTTAATATTTTAATTAACAAAATGAGAATGAAAATAAATTAGTAAATATAAATCTGCACACACTCAGTATGTAGGAAGCTATAAAATGTTATATTTTTGGGTATATTAAATATACCAAACCAGTGGCAGGACTATGCTTTCCCAGCATGCATTGCAGCATTAATAAATAATGTGAACAACTACTTTACTGTTCACTATTTTACAGTTTACTGTATTATTTACACTTGTGATTGATGATTATTTTATGTATGTCAAAATGCATTCCTTTTTTTTATTAAATTAATGCATTTATACACTGAGACACATACAAGACCATATTCTAACGGAGAAGAAAAAAAACTAACAAAACAAAGAAAAAAGAACAGAAAGAATAAAAAGAGGAAAATCATCATCATAAATTTTGCCAGGAAGAACAACAAAGTCCTAACCTTCCAAAAAACACACAATATGCTTGCTTTTTATTTCTAAAATTGCCCCTGATACCATCAGTTATTATTGAAGGATAATCAACAAAAAAGCCAACAATGCAGAACCAGGTTTAAATATGAGGTATGGTTTTGTGAGCTGCATCTATATTATTCAGTGATTTGTACTAATAATGCTGAGCACTAAATCGCACTAACAATACCTAAAAGTAAAGCTTGACTCAGGCATTGACTGAAGCAGTGTCCATACCTGAATGTAATGATTCCCCCACCGGCTACGTGCTTTTAGCTGAGCACCAGCATTGATTTCCACAGCCGCTCAATGCATTCAAATAAGATTTTCACTGCTTTTGCAGTAACAAGTTCAATGTTAATAATGTCTTTTAATATTCAAAAATCTGTTTCCAAGCATTTCTGAAAACACACAATGCTGGTTTGTGCTCTGTATATATATATCAAAAAGCTTGGTTTGTAATTTAAAATACTATTTCTATAAAATGGTTATAAATATGCTCTGGTCAAGATCAGAAACTTACTTTTTATAACTTTGTTATTTACACAATGGTAGTGAACTTAAACATCATTTAATAAAAAAGAAAAGAAAAAAGAAAAAAGAAAAAGCACAGAGAGCATGAGGGTTTTAACAAGTTCATTTTGATATTTTTTAATAATCAAAAATTTATAATTTAAACAAACAGAATTATTTAAAGTCAGACATACTAATGCAACAAAGCATCATAGAATTCATCATAGCTTCTACTTACTGATGTTTTTTTTTTTTTAACTGATGTTTGTTTTTCCCTCCACTAAAAATAATTTCATCTTCCATAAAGGAAGTGGCTTTTTATATTTAAATGACTGTAAAAATTAGGAAATAGCACATATTATTAGTTTATTAGTTATTTTCTTCTGTAAAACATTTTGAGTTTCATACTGTAAAAAAATAAAAAAAGTAAATTTTCTGTTAAGTTTATGCACAACTCAAAACACTGGTAAACCCATCTGTAAAAAAAAATCAATACTAAAAATTATATAATATTAACACACTGGGCCCTATTTTTACAAACTGTATATTTAATATATTAAGACATATTGTGAAATATGAAAATGCTTCATATGAATGATCCAAAATGTACATTCTAGGCTACATTATATTTTTTGTCAGTTGAATTCCTTTTACCTAAAATATTTACTTGAAGTACCCCCTGAGATTTAAACTTAATATTTTAATAATTTAAGGAAATATTTGCATGTTAGCAGTCACATGACATGCAGTTAAACAAATAATATAGGCCTATTTTAATCTTTTCAGTATGTTTAATTTGTCATTTTTATAATAATTGTACATTTTTATAATTTAATTATTAGCTTTTTATCAATGAACCCCAGTGTAAGAAACATGAACATGAGACATACTGTATGGGATGACATAAACATTATTTTTTAGATTTGACTGTATGATGTAGAAAACAAACAGTGACGTCTGATGGAAAAATCAGCACTACATCGAGTCGTCACATGTTCTGATACAATAGCAGAAAATTATTTAA
The DNA here is from genome assembly GCF_018340385.1 of Cyprinus carpio. Lineage (NCBI taxonomy): Eukaryota > Metazoa > Chordata > Actinopteri > Cypriniformes > Cyprinidae > Cyprinus > Cyprinus carpio. The sequence goes on along the minus strand of NC_056595.1, from coordinate 13,420,665 downwards.
AATAATGATAAAATAGTAATAAATAGTCAATATAATCAATGCAAGAGTAATCATAAAAATTACTATTGTTTTGCATTAATAAGTGCAGTTTCTAATAATATTACATTAATTTCTTGGTAATACACATTTGACAGTAAAGAAATGAGCTTGAGTTGGGAGCATACAAAATGTACTTTTATTAACAACAGTAACGTGAAAAATCTAATTTCTACTCTCATTAAAAGTACCATTATTCTTCTATAGTATACAGAACTGACTGTGCAAAAAAAAAGTGCAAAATGTTGACAAAATCTGATTTCTTGATGATTTGACATTCTATAATAGTGATTTTATAATTTCAAAATATAAAGCAAAAGCCTATTATACAGTACATGTTATGTATTTGGTATAATGCAATGTGTTTATGCAGTTTAATGTTCAAAAGACACATTATTTTCCACATATGTTACATTATTGTTGCTCATCTATGCCCCACCTTTCTGAAACGTGTCGATTTTTACGAAGCTCATCGTTCTGAAAAACGAGGTGTACGCTGATTGGCCAGCTATCCAGTGTGTTGTGACTGGTGTGATGGAAATGTTACACCCCTTACTATACTGTGATGCTGTGTCCCAGTGCGATGAGACAAAAATAATAAAACAGATTACAAACCAGGCATTTGTTGCATCCAGTGGGGACATAATTATGGATTATAATGACTTATACTGTGTTTTTACACTTTGCGTATCGCGCCACATAAACACAAAACCATGACTGCATCTGTGATCGGAGAAACGACAAACAACAAACGCTACTCTATACTGCTTAAAACTCATGTTTGAATCATCAGTGGCAAATCCTTTCAATATAATGCATGTACTTACAGGCTATGAGTCAGAAGCGCCAGACTGTCCTTGCAAAGTTGGAACTGTCCCATGCACAGACGCATTGTAGTTTACTCTGCAGGTTCAGGAAACAGTCCTCCATAAAATGCGTCACACACTGTGGGCTTGAGTGAGGAACGCCCGGCGGACTTGAGAACGGTGCGGCCAGTGGATTCGACGAAGGAGAGGCTGGAGGGCTTGCGGCAACCACTTGTGACGACCCCAGGCTGGACTCCACTTTGTCCACGGTGAAAGCCAATCCGTTGAAACACAGCGCAAAGATTACGTATTTCCTCAGCGACCAGCACGGATCAGCTCCAGACATGATGAAGCGGATTTTGTCCACTTTTGGTAGGCCAGACAAAGTAGTTTTGCTTTCACAATGAAACCCACAGCATCTCCACAACATGGCGGCGGTGGCAACAACAACACTACAGCAAGAATAAAAGTTAGCCTTCTTTCTTTGCGTAAACATTTGGGCGGTGTTATACAAATCTTCCCACAACATGAGGTAAACATGTGGGGGCGTGTTTAAACGAGGTGTTTTAGGAAAGTGTGGACAAGTCGTAACTTTTATAAAGAATATCTCTTTGGATTTGAGACTTTAGTCTTGGCAACTTTACAGATCTTCTTCATGCACCGAGAGCTTGTAACACTCCAAAGAGAAAGGAAAAATTTAAATCGCATCATATGACCTCTTTAAGTGTCAGAGCTTGTTTGATCTGTTTATAACAGAGAATTTTGTTCAGAATTCGAATGCGTCTCACAAGATCTCGAGGCAGCCTTATTCATTCTGTGATAAATTGAAACACTTCTCACTGAACCTCGCAGTGCTATGTAACAGTGTAACAGTAACAGTGTGGCTAGATCAACACTTATGACTTGGACATCGCACCAGTGCGACTGTTTATTAAATTTGAGTTGCACCGGCAGAAAAAAATGGTCAAAAATGTAACTGGTTGGTGTTTGTTGAACCAGGTGGTGGTTCGAGCTACAGTACATCAAGCATGTCAATAGCAGGTGAGCGCTGGGTCAGAGAGAGAACCATATGCCACATTAGTAAATGCAGACCATGTTTACAGAGTAGAAAACATGGAATGATAGTTGCAATAAAACACCAACAACTTGTATTCATTTTGACAAAGTATATTCACAGACAGATTTGATTCATAAACATATTTTCCCGCGGTTCCTTGCACAAACACTACAGTATTGACTGAATGTACGAAGAAAAATATTTGCTGAAATATTTACGACTGTCAGTCTACTGTGTTCATTAAGTCTGGGCACATTTTCTTTCAGAATTGAAGATAGCATTTATTTACATGTAGAGTATTAAATGTTATCTGTAGCTAACATTCTCTATTCTTTTTGATCACCAGTCACTTGTTATTGTTTGTTATCATGTTGTGGCTACTGTGTCTATATAGCCTAGTCAATAATGTGATCCCAATATTGTTTAATGTTTTCTGAGTACTCATTTTGCACTGTTATAAGGTTACTTAAATATCAGTAAAGCTCATTCTGCAAAAATAACCAATAATCAAAATAATGAACGTGGAAGTGCAGTGGAGAAAGCGAAACAAAACACCAGTCATGAATTAGAAGTACAAGACAAGGATGTTAGAGGATTTCGATATAAGCCAAGAGGAGGTTTTCCTTTGCTGTAAACAAAACTTGGTTCTTGAGAGACTAGCATATTCTCACCAGAGCTTACACTACGTCATCCACTGGAACACCACTGTCTTGTGTACATGCATTCAACAATTAGCGGAAGCTAGAGTTTACGGTTTATGAAGTTTTAAATATGGATATTTTTCTTACGCAAACACAATGCTTTGCTTCAGAAGGCATTTACACACACACACATCCGGAGCAGTGGGCAGCCATTTTTGCTGTGGCACCCAGGGAGACTCAAGGGTCTCACCTCAGTCGTGGTATTGAGGGTGGAAGAGGGCACTGGTCATTCACTCCCCCCACCTACAATCCCTGGCGATAGAGTCTCTAACCTGCAACCTTTGGGTTACAGGTCTGACTCTCTAACCATTAGGCTACGACTTTATTGGACTTTAAAATCTCAACACCCATTCACTGCCATTATAAAGCTTGGAAAAGCCAGGACATTTTTTTTTAATATATATAATTCAGATTGTATTTGTCTGAAAATAGAAAGTCATATACACCTAGGATGGCCTGAGGGCGAGTAAATCATGGGGTAATTTTCATTTTTAGGTGAACTATCCCTTTAAACAACAACTCTGCATGTAACATTTCATAGACTGAACACAGTGAGGTATATGAAGCAATTTTAATTTATGCACATAAAACAAGCAAACAAAGTTTTACAAGTAGAAAAGAATTAGTAGAAATTGAAAAAGTGGATTCCCAAGCACCTCTCCATAATGGATGGATGGTTAAGTTTATAAGTAAATTCATTCAAATAAAAAAAATAAAAGCTGAAAAAGCGGTTTTGTGCTAAAAAGCATTTTGTTTTTATAGATAATACTTGTTTTCTCATGAAATCTTGAACTATTAAACAACTAAACAAATAGAAACATGTTGATAATATTCAAATGATCAATGTTTTACATAAAAAGGTCCTGTAGCGTTTTACATTCTCTCTTTTTTGCAGACCTTACACCACATAAAGACGAATGTTAATATGACAAGTCTTGTTTTGGTGACTGAACAGGGTTACTTTGAAACAAACTAACACTTTTTTTCAGTATAGACTCATCTATAAAAGCTACACTGATATATGCGTCATGAAAAGTGTATTTTACAACCAAAACACAGAGATTCCCACCACTGCTAAGAGCTCGACTAACAAGTGCCCCATATTGAGAGATACATTAACACATTTTTCAGAGGTATCTACATATGGATTCTGTATGTCTGTTGTGGCAAAACCCTGTGATAGGGCAGGCAGATGCACTGGAGACCACTATAGGTCCTCAGTGAGGCACAGGGGCTTCTGATTCGGCACAGGAAACAAAGCAGTCCGAGAAGGCTCCACCCATTTAGGACACTGGCCCCACCCACAAACACTGGAATGCTACCAACCATGCAAATAAATGAAGCAACAATAAAGGAAAACACATTAGATGAGAATCATGCAAAGCGTCCATGTGCCATCTCTACGGCGAGAGTTTATCGGCATCTTGGTTAAATCAAATCACCTGCTTTATTTGTCCACCATAGTTCAATTTCATTTAAAGATGTCCGCACAACTGGAGAGCATGATGTCCTTGTTAATTGTGAAAATGGTTCTGTCGGCTTTATTGGCTTTTGATAGTAAAACAGTCCCACGTAAAATGTCTTTTTATTTATCCGGGTAACCCATGGAGAAAAAGAGGCAAAAATTTAAATCACTAGGAGCTGAAGTTAATGTGATGAAGACTGGAATAACAGATCCATTTTTAAAAGTCATCATAAGTGTTGACGTCAGTGAAGTATGCGTTAGTATATGTTTTTCCTGCTAGCTGAGGGTTGAAATACTTATTTCTTTCCTCCAGGATCAAGTTATTCTTATTGAAAGCCTGTGGATGAGAGAAAAATATGTTTTTTTAGTTACAGGGATAATAGAACAGAAATGGAAAATACTTGATTTTGTTTGCATGGATGAAAAGTCAGACTGTATTGGGGTTGTGGATCTAAAAATCAAATCAAATCACAAATCACTTGAAAATCTGAACAAAAATCTTGCTTTGAGACTGAATGATGGCCAAACCATGAAGAGGGTTTAACAAACGACTGATTCACTTGGCTGACTATACATTACTAACTTAAAAAAAAAAAAACATAGCAAGAAAAGTTAGTATCATTCACAGAATAATAAAAGGAGCAGTCAAAACATCACAGCATCAAGACAGATGGAAATGGCTAAGTAAACAAAGCTTTTCATACAAACTCAGAAATGTATTTTTAGTTGTTTCTGCCACCCATATTCTCATGGTTTCACTGAACCTCTGTGTCAGCCATTTAAAGAAGCCAATTTACACAAAAATTATCAAAATAAATAATTAATTAATAAAATCAATAATTAATTAAAAAATTGATTAAAAAAAATAATTAAAAAATAATTAAAAAAATAATAAAATTAATATAAATTATTAATTATAATTTATTATAAAATGTTTATTAAAAATAATAAAATAAAACAAATATGTTTATTCAGTTCTTTTTCTCTTTTTCTTTCTTGATTATTTTCTATTTATTATTAAAACCATTGACAAGGTTCAAAAATATATAAAAAAAAATTTATTTTAATAATGTTATTATTTTAAAAATCATTTAAAATAGACAACATGTGTTTATTTTAAAATGTTAATTAAAACAATGCTATGAAATAATAAATGTTTAAGGTTCATAAATATTAAAAAGTAAAAAAAAAAAAAGTATTTAAGAGTATTTGAGTATTTATTCAGTCTCCTACATAATTAGAAAGAACAATTAAAAAGAAATGCAACAAAGCTGTAAGCCAATACCAAGCTCAGTGGGGTGGCAATAACAAGCAAGCACAATAATAATTTAGAAAAAAAGATGAATCCGATTTAGAAGGTAGAGAATAAAAGAAACGGGGGAAAAACGCATGCAACAAAATGGTCGTAAACAGCCATAATCACGACATGACACCAAAATTACACTGCCTTCTCACAAGCCTCATTACTTGCTCTGTGGGATGATGGGAAATGCTTGTGACATATGCAGACAGAACGAATGGGCGAGCACACCTGCCACGTACACGAGGGTCAGGGGAAGGAGAGGGGATTCGCGAGAGGTCTGAGAGTCAGAGGAGAGGAAGGTAATGCCGGTCAAGAGTTAGTAGAAAATCTCCAGGCCTCGCGCTACACCAGTGTTAGAAGACAAAGGCTGGCAAATGTGGGGCTCGTCCAAAGGCAAGAGAACGGAAACATCAGGCTGAAAAGAGGAATGGAGCACAATCATCCTCAGAAAGAAGGCCTGCACTGTCGTTTTTGGTCTGTTTGTGAAGCTATCATTAAAGTAAAAACCAAACAAACCACTCAAACCACTTCAAATCAAAAACTAAAAACTAAAAAATAAAACAGAATAATTAAAAAAGGAAAAAAATGTCAAGCAGGAGTAAATTTCATCCATTAGGTTATTTCATACCAGAATGGAGTTTACAGTCAATTGTGGCACTCTGTTTATCTCTTAAAACACCAAAACTCCCACTTTTAAGGAGGATTTTTGACCAGGGTGTTAAGGTTTAATGTCAAGTTCACTCTGAAAAGCATCGTGATGTATCCCAATGATAAATGTATAATAGCTATAACTGTAGTAACTTTTAATTAAGAGATAATTTACCCCAAAATGAACATTTTGTTTAACTTAATCACCCTCATAAAACTTATATAACCAGAACTTTTTACAATAACATTGACAAATCACAGGAATGCATATTAAGAAAGTGAATTGGGTCAAATTGATGTCATGTTTATGCATCAAAAAGTACAAAATTACATTATAAATGTATGTATTTTTCTTTAGAATAACATTGACGAATCACAGGTATACATATTAAGAAAGTGAATTGGGTCAAATTGATGTCATGTTGACTTTAAGGATCCTGTAAGGGAAAATATATTCCATACTTACAGTAACAAACTGACAGCATTCAGAAGAAGAGAAAAACATTACGACAAGTGAGTTGTGCATGACAATAGTATTATATAGCCTTGAATTTCATTCATTCCTGTCATCAGTAGAAAGCCAGGTGAGTGAACAAAGAGTCATTTGCTGCATTACCCTTCAGCTGGGATATTGTGTAAGTGATGCTATTCTAGTGCAATACATCCAGCTGATGAAATATGCAACTTCACAAAAGTGTCTGAAGAAGCAATAAACTGAGGAGCACTTTCTGTAATTAGTCATGAGTCTTGTACATTCAAGTCTAATGAAGCCTTAACTGGCCTTCTGACTAAATGTGAAAAATGATAGTGAGCTTTATTTTCGCTGTGCTTATGAAAAAATTATCCATGTGTTTAAATCTCAGAGTGCACTGCATAACTTTAAAGCATTATGTAATAAAAAACTAAATTTAAGAGAAAGGTTCATTTTTCAGGGTTTAAGTAACCCACTAACAACAAGAACATTCTCAGAAAACTACTGACATGAGCTGCATATTGGTTTCTGATTTCAATCTCACACAAACACTGAGTATACAAACTTCAAATCAAAACTTCACTTATGAGAAAGCAGTGTATGAATGTATGAATTGATTTAGACACAAGACACATAGCACATTTTCACACACAGACCACAATCTAAATCCATCATCTCATTTCCCATATTAATAACATTGCTCATAGTATAACACCCACCTTAATGGCTTCAACTGAGTCGTACTTGTCCAGTTTGTTGATGTGGTTGGTGATGCTGGTGTTGAGTGGGGCGGCAGAGATGGGGTGGATGACTGTGGCATCATGGGACTGCTGCTGGTATCTCTGACAGTAAGTGTACACCAGTAGGGTCACCAGACAGCCGAGTATGGAGCTGCTCAGGCCCACGGCGATCATGTGGAACACATTGAAGTCTGGCAAGAGAGGCAAAACGGCTAATGGCTAAATGATCTGACGCAAGCATGATGGCTTGGGGACTAATCCTGAAGCCAGAGGATATCAATTATTCATTACCTTAGCCAATTAAACACTATAGTAAATTACAGTCAGCTTTGCTGTTGCACTGTGAGTGTGCATGAACTGCCAAAAATTGAAATAAATTAAAGTGACAAAAATTTACAAATGCATATTTGTTTATATTTGTTTAATGGGTCCCAAAAAGCTTTGAGGCACATTGTCTTTGTAATCTGTGTATTGAACATCCGGTTTGATTCACATTGGATAATTAGCAACTAGAATTATATTGTTCTCTGGAATACTGGATTTTGACTGGTCAGTTGTGACATTGAGCAATCAAATATGTTTGCATGATAAACACTGAACCGTATATTTCACTGTAAGTTTACTTACCTCCACACCATCTTTCCTCCTGACTTGAACGTGCAACAGACGTTTCTGAGGAAAAAAAAAAATCAAGGGAAGAACAGGGTAATGAATCCGTCAGGCAGATAAATGAGATCTTTAGAAGTTTCAGAACATTACAGCAAGTGAATTTCAAACTCAACCTATTATCGTGAAATTCAAAGAGCTGAATAAGGAATGTGGCACCTGCGACGCATTTTTATGATCAGTAATGGAAGGAAATGAGGTATAAAACTTTTCTAATGAGCTGTAATGAAATGTTACTCTGAAAGACATGAGGGCTCTGCAGGCCAGGCAATATTTACACAAGATTTACAGAATGGTCTTAAAAATTCACTCCCAGCGCTACACTGTAAGCGAGGTAATAACTCCCCTGACGATCCCACGTTTAGCTATTTCCATCTCTACAAAGCGGCAGATCACATAATAACTCATCATTTTAAAGATGAGCACATTCAGAATTAGGTGACTGTGTACATTGTGGCTCATCATCAGAGAAGGAACTACAGTTACTCAAAGATAAAATGTACTTTCTTATAATTAGAACCCTCATGTTTGAGTTTGTAATACTTGTTGGATTTCTCTCACACAGCGGAAGTATTTCAGGTATTGAGTGTATGAATGCAAATGCTACACAAAACATATCAGTGTAATGCATTTGTTCGATCGTGCCACTTAGACAGGGCAGAGGATGAGAGGCTAATTATCCCTGCACAGCAGAAATCAATGGTTTGGTGTGTCTCACATTACTTCTTGTCAATAAGGAAAGATCCTTGTTTGTCCAGGGGTCGATATGGCAAGTGTTTGATTGTAAATGTGTGTGTGTTTCTGTGCTCACCTGGGATGAAGTTAGAGATGGGGAGGCAGGCACGAGTTTCACTGCTGTTGCCTGAGCACTGGTTGCCGGTGGGAAACAGGACGTCACAGTGCCGCAGGCGAACCTGAGACCCTGATGAGTCACAGGGGGACCATTCGGACCAATCAGACCAGCTCTCTGTACATGACAACAACAAGCCCAAATCAGTTGCAAAGTGAATGTGAAGAGGTTTCTTTTTATCTATCTATAAAGCGGGTCCATTTTAATTTCATGGTGATTTTAATGGTGGCAATTTTGGTGACAACCTTGCTTAATATTTTTTTTTTCTTACACCTATAGTACATCGATGACTCATCATTGTCTCAATCATTCTTGAGATTGCTTGTCCTTATCCTATTAGAAGATGCTTCTCTTAATTATTCACAACAGCATGTGTTGCCTTTTTATGGCAGATGCTTCAATCATGTAGATGCATTCATGGATCACAAGAGTTTCTGCATGGCATATGTTCTCATCCATATACCCTGAGTATCTGACAAAAACCTAACTGGTCTTTAGAGCTTCTTGATATAATTGATCAAATTGCTTATATAAACATTACAAAATCAGTCATTTTCACAGTGCAGAGTACAAATGCAAATGGATGTGCCTTTATTTGAACATTAGAATCTAGCTATCACGGGATATGTGTTTTTGTATAATGTACTGTGAGCTTACAAAACCATGTATAGCATATTTGTTCATTTTGATGTGTACAGTACAATGGTGAAGAGCAATGTGCATTTGTAGGAACCTTTGATGCTTTTAACTCAATGAGAGTGCAATAAAATTGACTGGATCTGAAGCCATTTTTGTGTCTTCCCCAGCAGCTTATGAAGCCCATTTTCGTAACATTTTTCAAAACTGCTGTGAGACCTAACTGGTTCTGAAATAGGGGAATTCAATTCATGACCCTTTAAACCAGCCCAGATGGTTTGCTGGTCTCTAGATGGTGTAAGATAATTAAGCTAGTTTCCCAGCCTGACAACTGCCCAAAATCCCTCTAAAGGCCCTGATATACTCACAGCAAAGGTCTTTTTTGTTCTTCGTTTAATAGTGTTAAGAAGTTTAAAATGGAGTAGTGGTATACTATTAGTAAACAACCTGATGCCATTGGTGATGCTTTTAGTGGCATTTAGATGAATATGTACAGGTGCATTAGAATGTCGTGGAAAAGTTCATTTATTTCAGTATTGTGAAACTTGTGTATTAAATAAATTCAATGCACACAGACTGAAGTAGTTTAAGTCTTTGGTTAAACTACTTTATTTGTGATGATTTTGGCTCACATTTAACAAAAACCCGCAAATCTCAACAAATTAGAATACTTCATAAGACCAATAAAAATTTTTTTTGAATTGCTGACCTTCTGGAAAGTATGTTTATTTACTGTACAAGTACTCAATACTTGGTAGGGGCTCCTTTTGCTTTAATTACTGTCTCAGTTTGGTGTGGCATGGAGGTGATCAGTTTGTGGCACTGCTGAGGTGGTATGGAAGCCCAGGTTTCTTTGACAGTGGCCTTCAGCTCATCTGCATTTTTTACAATCCAACTAAACACATTCATCATCAAAACACAACATAAATAATCAATGATTAGAGTAGATTATATTCAACTTTATTGTCACCTGCACATGTAATGTACAAGGCAACGAAATGCAGTTAGCATCTAACCAGAAGTGCAATAAGCAGTAAGTACAGAATATACAAGGTCTACAATATGTACAATAACTATACAGATAAGTATTATGGACATAATTTACAGATTTTATATACTATCAGCATGATATACAGATAGGTTTACTATGGACATACTATACAGATGGAATATGTGAGAGTGTATGTACACTATAGGCAGAACTATGAACATATGAACATAATTTACACTATTGCAATGGTCAGTAAAGTGCATAGAAAATTTTTCAGTGTGCAAATGGATTATTCAGTGTTTCTGGATGAACAGACAGTAGTGCAAGTAATAGCAAGTTTATTGTTTTTTGCTTTTTGTAAATAAATAAATAAATAAATCGGTCAGATGTAGTGATGAAGTGGGGGAGGAGTCTGTGTGTATGGTGTAGGGGGTGTCAGAGGGCAGAGTTCAGCAAGGAGACAGCTGTAGGGAAAAAGCTGTTCCTGGATCTGCTGGTCCTTGTCCGGAGTGTCCTGAAGCGCCTCCCGGAGGGCAGGAGGTTAAACAGTCCATGGTCAGGGTGAGAGGAGTCCTTAAGAATGCTGCGAGCTTGACGTAGACAGCGTTTCCTCTGGATGTCCTCAATAGCAGGAAGTGGTGTCCCTGTGATGCGTTGGGCAGTTTTCACCACCCTCTGCAGTGCTTTGCGGTCAGCCACTGAGCAGTTTCCATACCAGACTGTAATACAACTGGTCAGGATGCTCTCGGTCGCACACCGGTAAAAGTTTACCACTATGGCTAAAGACAGTTGGTTCTTCTTCAGTGTTCTGAGAGGCGCTGGTGAGCCTTCTTGACCAGGCTGGAGGTGTTTGTGGTCCAGGACAGGTCCTCCGAGATGGTGGTTCCCAGGAACTTGAAGCTGGAGACACGTTCAACAACCATCCCATTAATGTGGATGGGGTCATACGTGCTTCCTTTCTTCTTCCTGAAGTCCACAATGAGCTCCTTTGTCTTGCTGGTGTTAAGGAGCAGGTTATTGTCAGCGCACCATGCGGCCAGGTGCTGTACCTCTTCCCTGTAGGCAGTCTCATCGTTGTCGCTGATGAGGCCAATCACCGTGGTATCGTCGGCAAACTTAATGATGGAGTTGGATCCATGCACAGGCTTGCAGTCGTGGGTGTAGATGGAGTAAAGGAAATGGACTCAGCACACAGCCCTGTGGTACGCCGGTGGTGTAAGTGTGATGGTGGTGGAGTGGATGTGGCCTGACCTAACATGCTGAGGCCTGTTGGTCCGAAAGTCCTGATCCAGTTGCAGAGGGAGGTGTTAATGTCCAGGTCTCCAAGTTTTTGTGGTCACTTGGGAGGAAATGACGGTGTTAAATGCTGAACTAAAGTCAACAAACAACATCCTAACATATGTGTTGTTATTGTCCAGGTGTGTGAGTGCAGAGTGCAGCACTGTGCATACTGCATCCTCTGTGCTCCTATTTCTGCGGTAGGCAAATTGGTGTGGGTCCACTGTGGGTGGGAGGCAGTCTTTGAGGTGTGCTAGGACCAATCGCTCAAAGCACTTCATAATGATGGGTGTGAGTCAGAGTACGGGGCGATAGTCATTCAGGCACATTGGGGAGGAGTGTTTCGGTACTGGCACAATGGATGTGGACTTAAAACATGTTGGCACAGTTGCTTGGGTGAGGGACAAGTTGAAAATGTCTTTGAAGACCCCTGCAAGCTGCTCTGCACATGCTCTAAGCACACGTCCAGGAATGCCGTCTGCTCAATGCAGTGTGGACATCTGTGGAGGTGAGTTTGAGAGGTTGGTGATCTGCTGAGTGTGTGATTTTGGTGGCCGTCTCCTTGCTGTCGCTGTTGAAGCGAGCATAAAAGTAATTTAGCTCGTTAAGGAAGGACACGTCTGTGACCGTTGGAGTGGAGTTACTTGACTTGTAGTCACTGATGACCTGGATGCCCCATGCCACATGTGTGGGGGGTCAGAGTTGGAAAAGTGATCCTCTACCTTCAGCTTGTAGCAGTACTTGGCCTTTTTGATGCCCCTTTTCAGGTTAGCCCTGGATTTACTGTAGACCTGAGCGTCATCTGTTGCGGGCTTTCAGCAGAAGTCGCACCTCCTTGTTCATCCATGGCTTCTGATTAGGGTATGTTGTTATCTGTTTTTCTGTTGTAACTCTATGGGGTTCAGGTCTGGTGAGTTTGCTGGCCAGTCAAGCACACCAACACCATGGTCATTTAATCAACTTTTGGTGCTTTTGGCAGTGTGGGCAGGTGCCAAATCCTGCTGGAAAATGAAATTAGCATCTTCAAAAAGCTGGTCAGCAGAAGGAAGCATGAAGTGCTCCAAAATTTCTTGGTAAACGGGTGCAGTGACTTTGGTTTTCAAAAAACGCAATGGACCAACACCAGCAGATGACATTGAACCCCAAATCATCACAGACTGTGGAAATTTAACACTGGACTTCAAGCAACTTGGGCTATGAGCTTCTCCACCCTTCCTCCAGACTCTAGGACCTTGGTTTCCAAATGAAATACAAAACTTGCTCTTATCTGAAAAGGGGACTTTGGACCACTGGGCAACAGTCCATTTCTTCTTCTCCTTAGCCCAGGTAAGATGCCTCTGACGTTGTCTGTGGTTCAGGAGTGGCTTAACAAGAGGAATACGACAACTGTAGCCAAATTCCTTGACACGTCTGTTTGTGGTGGCTCTTGATGCCTTGACCCCAGCCTCAGTCCATTCCTTGTGAAGTTCACTCAAATTCTTGAATCGATTTAGCTTGACAAACCTCACAAGGGTGTGGTTCTCTCGGTTGTGGTGCATCTTTTTCTTCCACACTTTTCCCTTCCACTCAACTTTCTGTTAACATGCTTGGATACAGTACTCTGTGAACAGCCAGCTTCTTTGGAAATTAATGTTTGTGGCTTTCCCTCCTTATGAAGGGTGTCAATGATTGTCTTCTGGACAAGTGTCAGATCAGCAGTCTTCCCCCATGATTGTGTAGCCTAGTGAACCAAACTGAGAGACCATTTTGAAGGCTCAGGAAACCTTTGCAGGTGTTTTGAGTTGATAAGCTGATTGGCATGTCACCATATTCTAATTTGTTGAGATAGTAAAATTGTGGGTTTTTGTTAAATGTGAGGCAAAATCATCAAAATTAAAAGAACCAAAGACTTAAACTACTTCAGTCTGTGTGCATTGAATTTATTTAATACACGAGTTTCACAATTTGAGTTGAATTACTGAAATAAATGAACTTTTCCGCGACATTCTAATTTATTGAGATGCACCTGTAAATACTTTTCTCTCAATAACAAAATGAACACAACAAAATAACAAAGGTGAAAAAACAGCTGTTCAGAAAGCATCTGAAGATAGTGATGTGAATATGTTTGCACCAGCTTCAATTTGGCAGTCATGCCATATTTATTTATGCAGCACAATAGCTTGATTTAAAGCAAGCTGCTTTACAGTATTAAAGTCATGAAACCCCTTTTTCTAGCACTGGTGTTTCACATCTCTGATTTGAAAAAGATTGTGGAAAAGTGGGAGTGTCAAGGGTGAGAAGATGGGAGGGTAGGAATTGGACCAAAGAGATCATTGTCCTGATAAATGCGGAGAAACGTTTAGAAACTGATGACACAGACATACTCTCCAGACAGTCACAACTCCAAATTGATGCATGTATTGTACTTCACATTTTGTGCTGTTGCATCAACTTTGCTTTTTAAAATTGGAAGAATGAAATGGCTCTGAAAATGAAAACAACCACTTTCCCCTTAATAATAATCATAATGAATGCTAATATTGTTTTCACTGATGTGCAACCCATACATATATGTTCAGATCTAAAAGAAAAAGTGTTTTCGGTTTTCATGGCCCTTTAAACATGTGTCACTTTCAATTAGAATCACAACTTCAAGTGAAAGTGAAAGTCGTGACATTTGCCAAGTATTGTAACCCATACTCGGAATTGGTGCTCTGCATTTAACCCATCCAAGTGCACACACACGGCAGTGAGAAGGGAACACACCGTGAACATACACCCGGAGCTATATCCAGCACCCGGGAGCAACTGGGGGTTCAGTGCCTTGCTCAAGGGCACTTCAGCCATGGGTATTGAGGGTGGAAGAGAGCGCTATTCATTAACTCCCCCCCACCTACAACACCTGCCAGCACCGAGACTCGAACCTGCGACCTTCGGGGTACAAGTCCAACTCTCTAACCATCAGACCACAGCTGCCCCCAATTTCAAAATTTCCAATTTCCCCTCCTTCAATTTCTACGATAAAGCAGATCTCCATGTTTTTCCTCGCATCTTACCTTGACATACTTAACAGAAGAAAACTCAGATTTCTGGACTCACACCCACCTTTTACATAATCGCCACAGAAGGTGTTTATCACCATATCATATTAGTTCATTTTTCGAATAGCCTGAAGTATATCAGGGCTTTAAAACAATGGGCTTGGCCTCCAAGCTAATTTATACTAGACTGTACAAGGGAAAAAAAGTTTATCCAGTTATCCAGTTTAGGGGAACTTCCAACCAGGGTCTTCTGATTAGCATTCCCCTCACTTACACCGTCCTCTGTCTCCCGGCTGCACTGTACAGCTACACACGCGCTTGTGTAATGAATGGTGTGACAGATAGACCTGAACGCAGCTAATAAAAGGTCACTCCGTAACCTCACTACAGTTCTGGCTAATGGATGGACTGACATTTGAATACAAGCTCTCTTCTCACATTCACCTTTCCGTGGATCAATGTGCGAGGTTTGACTCTGTCATCAATCGCCTTATCTTGCCCTCCTCTCCTGCACTCCCTGCTGTGGGCTTATGCATATTATCTTCATATCGCAAGCTTGGCTTTACCATTTGCTTTTGTATGAAGTGTGACATTTTGATTTCCTCTGCTTTCATTCCCCCACGGGCCGCTTTATACGCGAGACATGATGAAAGGAAAGCAGGTACAAGACAAAGGCTTCCTATCCGAAAAAAGCCATGTAATTTCCTGGCGGATTCAAGGTGTGAGTGTGACAGTTCACATAGGCTGAGTTCATGCATGTGATACAGTCTGTGTGTGTACCAGGGCAGGGTTGGATGTTGCAGAGGGCCTCTTCAGTATGCAAACCCAGGCAGATGTCACCTCCGTAGGCAGGTGGAGGGTTGTTACAGGTGCGTGTGCGCATGTAGTGGCCTCCTCCACATGTCACTGAGCATTTAGACCAAGGTGACCAGCACGACCAGCTCCCATCCACTGAAAGATAAGGAAAAGAGGACACTCAAATTACTGCTGCGCTTGTGTCATGGATAATTTTGGGACTAGCATCTTACACTTCTTTCAGTAAATAGTGAAAATATTTTTCGGAATAATTTTTAGTGTGATTGCAACCCTAAGTGCGTAACAATAGTTCATATTATACGATAAAGGCAAATGTGTTTTATGATTTTTTTCCCTCTACACTTCTAACACTGTTACACAGCAAATATGAATCATTCAGATAAACATGTTTAGTCATTAAATTTAAATGGGAAATATCATGGAAAACGTGATTAAAAATACATAAAATAATACAAATAAAAGAGTCATTCATTTTAATATGAACACATAGAGTAGCCTCATAACACATAATTTGCAAAAAGAGGTCATTCAGAAGGCATCACATTTGTAATATCAGAACTATAATGATCTAGATAATAGAGCCTATTCAATATTCAGCATTCTGGTGGGGCTGTGACTCATTTGACATTTGAAGCGCTTAGCCAATCATAGCAGAGCTCATTTACATATACAACTCTTAAAGGAACACTGTTCTATTGTCTATATTTTAAAAAAAGAAGTTACAATCAGCCTTAGCTGGGTTTATCTGGTCTATTGGTTAGTTTTAGAGGTGTTTTGGACACTTGTCAGCTGACCAGTCTGGGATACCACATGAAACCAAGTCATTATGACTCTATTTGATCTTGAAATACTGATGGACTTTGAGAGGGAAAAGTGAATATGCTCCATTTCATTTAAACAGATCCAGGACATTTAGTCATATAGTACAACAATATGAATTAATGACAGTAGCTCTGATAAGATCAAAGTGACTAAACTAAGAAACACAAATGCATAAAACTAAAGAAATTCTCTGCTAAAAACAGCTGGTTTAGATGGTTTTAGCTGGTCTGTTGACTAGTATTAAATCGATTTTGGCCACTTGTCTGCTGGTTTTCAGCAGGGTTATAACTGTATTTGATCATGAAACATTGATTATAAGTAGACTTTGAAAGAAAAAAGTAAATATGCATATGATTTGAATGAATGACATCACTAACCTCTAATATGATCACTACAATGAAATCATTTGGTGTCAAAACCAGCTAAATCCAGATGATAAAACTGCTGGGAATCATGGGGTGGATGAGGAGAGAGGCTGTTCACACAGTCTGCTCTGGAGCTCTGTTTCACCCTCACGCTCTCACTCTGACCCCTGCTCTAATTAATGAGGCTAAACGAACCATCAATTCACTCCCTCCACTCTTCAGCGAGTGCCAAGCTCAGGGTCATCACCCGCGACAACTGGGGGAACAGAGAACAACTCACAAAACACTACGACTGTCTTGGCACTAATTAAAGGAAAACAACCATACTGAGTCTCATTTTACATTAGCATTAGCTGCCTGACAGGTTTGTGGAAGAGGGGTCAGAGCTTATGTCACTGACATGAGTAGATTTTGGCTGTGTTTAGTATGAAATAGTAGCATACTTGTTTACTGTATACAGCAGTACACCGTATATTTGCTACTATAAAAAAACCTTTATGTTAAATGGTATACAGTATGTAACAAATATTTCAAAAATTCTATTACAAAATATTTAAAAACAGCATTATGGTAGTGTACAGTACATGTGTGCAATGACCTCAGAGCACATTTAGTTAAGCAAATGACATCCAACTATTATCTAAGTATTAAGCAGTAATTATTATTAGGCTGAATATGGACAGATAAACATTTGCTGCTCACAAGAAACTTTTTGCATGCGCACTAAAAACTTTTTGCGAGCTCATGTGTTGCAGTTCCAGTTACGTCACTTCTGCCATCTTACAATGAAGAAAACGAGCATGGATGTGCATGAATTAACTGAGATCTACTTTAAATGTGGCCTTCAGTGCAAAGACATTGTTTCTGTTCTTGCATTCCGACAGATATATCATTACTGAGCAGAATAAGAACAGCTTTTTCCCTCAGGCTATATTACACCTGAACAATACATAACATCTCAGGACTGTATATCTATACATAACTTCTCAAAACTTTTCTTCTGTAAAATAGCACATTTGCGCATTCATAATTCTGTCTATTTTCTCTATGTTTTATTATATATATTATGGTCTATTATTATTAGTGTTATATTTCATTTTATCAACTTAAATTATATGTATGTCTGCACTATATCTGTACTTGGAAGCTCCTGTCACCACGACTATTTCCTTGTGTGAACACACTTGGCAATAAAGCTCTTTGTGATTTTGACATTTAAAATGCATTTTGAGGTCTAGATGTGATTGGTACAGTCAAAGTGCTCAAATTCTTCAATTGGGAAAGATATATTTTCCCACATAAAACTTTAAGTGCCAGTTAAAATATATATAGGTACCGCAAATGTGTTAAAATTTACTTCTAAGATTTCACAAGATCAAAATATCCTTGATGAATAAACCACTTTAATGATTTAATTGATCTTAATGCAGATTTAAATCTTATTGCAGATTTAATGCATCTTCGCAGATTGTGGAGAAATGCTGAGTTTCTTCATTCGGTTCTAACAGCTCTTTTTGCAACTAGAGCTATATATGGACAAAGCGTCTTGTTATATAAAGGCACTTCAGTAAATGACAAATGAGCAAGGAGCTGGATTCAGCCTCATACTCCATGAACTGCTCTAACGAAATCCAAAATTGAAGCTCAATACACACAGCCATATTATGCCATTCAGCTCATTTCAGAGTGAGGTTTCTCTGCCGTCACAGAGAATGCGTTAAAGTGGAAATAAGGCTGTGATATTATAAGTATACTGGACCCTTGAACTTGGCTTTGTGGACTTGCCTTGAACTTGCCAAATGCACATGATATTGCGCCATTAGCCCATTTCAAGGCCCATTTCTCAGCTGTCGGACATAGGGGCTGTGATATAGGTAGAAAAGCTTATTTTTGAGCAAACAGGTCATAAGTCATGTGCATCCATACTCTTTTCTTTACAGTAAAAAAGTGACGGACAAAGGAAATAGGTTATTCTTTACACAAATCAGACATTTTTCTTGCCCATTGCCTTTAAAAGTCACCGCTCAGGATAGTTGCTAGTAAAGGTTTTATAACTATATGTGTTGTTGACTGTATCTCACATTGCTTGAGAAAAAAACAGACAGGTGACTTTTTATATAAAAGACATACGTAAACCAAATATTGCAGTTTATCATCTGTTATAACTTCTCTATTGTGAAAAATGACAAATCAGCTCATGTCTGCCCCTGCGTGACTGATCATCTCATTTCACCCTTGTGGCCTGCAGAGCCTCTACAACACCAAGACCCCAGTCTGCCTCTCTCAAAACAAAATAATGCATTTCAAAGGTGTGTTTTTGAACGTATAAAGATTTAGCTGTGCAAGAAGGAACCAATAAAAGACACAGTGAGAATATTGGTCACAGACAAGCTCTGGTTCAGAGACGCTTATGGAGGTGTAGAGCAATTTGATGTGTTCTTTTCCAAGCTTCCTGCTGGGAAACGCTTGATGAAAGTCATCTGTATTATTCTGTCCTCGTTGTCTGTACAAAAGAGCAATTGAATCTAAGCGCTACTAAGACGTTTCACTGGAAGTAGACAAGGACTGAATTAACTTAGTGAAGCACAGAGCACAGTTACTGATCAACTGTGGCTCACATAGTTTGCTGTACAATCTGTCACCCGCTGCTTTTATAAAATTTGTGCTGTGATTCCTAATCTGTTGCCAATTACTCCTACAGAGAAAAACATCAAGAAGTCTAATCAGGTCTTAAAAGCTCTGGAGGTCTTTGTTAATGAAGCAGTCCCGCTGGTCTTGCTACTGTCACTTTACAGGAAATATGTGATTTCCTGTTAGAAAACAGCTGCTGTAAAATTAAGACTGAGGAGCAATTAGCTTTCCAGCATATCATGAAGAGCTATAAACTACAGTACGCCCTGCTTTGATGGTTTTAGGCAACATTCATCTCCAAAAACAGGCTATTGATTAATTAACATTGCAAAACAAATTCCACCTTGCCTGATTGTGCCTTGTTCACTGTTGGGTATCATAAAATACCCAAGTGGCACATTTCCATTTAGACAGCATATTTCCAGCACACGTAATGATGAGCGCTCATTTAATTAGAGAGCTTTTCCCCCTCCTTCAACTTCAGGGTGTACACCATTGTCACAAGCATTTTAATGACTGAATCCTGCTTCCCCGTCACTGCCGGTGTAATTAGCTTGAATTGTGATTACACACAACGATGCCACAGAGATTTCTCTCCATTTCCACCGGCAGACTGAGGTCCTCGCACCTTCTTCCATTTGTACAAATACTGCACACAAAAGTGGGTTGTGTCTTTCTTTTATCGCATGTTGATGTCTGTAATTCTTCCTTATTCCCTGCACACCAGTAACAAACTGAAAGAGGACAGTTTTTATGATTGTCTCCATGAAACAGAAACATTTGAAGAGAGAAGTCTGCATTATATTTGTGTTGTATGAGGGTTTTCAAAGTAAACTCAGCATATGGGTGTACCTCTTATTTTCTGTTCCTTTTCAAAAGTAAGTGCTGGTACTCGACTGGAGGGCATGTTAACCTCTTTCAGAAGATTTTCCACTAAACTAAACTGCAGTGTAACTGGTACACAAACAAGCAGCATATTTCTGTCCTCTTAATTCTAGTTTGAGAACTTATTTTAAAATCTCAAGAAAATTAAATCATCACAAGCTGGGTTTGATGAAAATTAAATACATATACAAATAAAAAAAATAAAATTTATAAATTTCAATTTAAATATATAATATATATATATGATATAAAAATTCAGACAACTGGATGAGTCTGTGTAAGTGATAAAAATTTGGGATCAGTAAGATGTTTTTTTTTTTTTTTTACAGAAATGTATACTTTTTATTCTGCAAGGATGCATTGAATTGACAAAAGTGTCAGTAAAGACTTTATAATGTTACAAAAGATTTCTATTTTAAATAAAATGTTCATTTGAAACTTATTCTATTAATCAAATCATCAAGGTTTCCACAAAAATATTAAGCAGCACAACTGTTTTCAACATTTATAATAATAAGAAATGTTTGTATCAAAATTAGCATCAAATCAGCATATTAGAATAATTTCTGAAGAATCATTCTGAAGGCTTATGAAATACAGATTTAATAGCACAAAATAAATGATACTTTACAATGTATTTACATAGAAAACAGCTGTTTTTTATATTAAAAAAAAATGCAGCATGGTTGCAAAATATACTTAAAAAAATCTTACTAACCCCATTAAAAAATGCAGCATGGTTGCAAAATATACTTAAAAAAATCTTACTAACCCCATTTATTTGTTATTATTTATTACTGTTTTTACATAACAAACAAACTTTCTAGTTATAAATTCAAATAAATAATATTTATAAATACAATTTAATTTCAGACGGGGGGAAAAATTTAGAAATCAGTGTCTGGAGAAGCTGTTTAAGTCACAAAACTATGAATAGAAAAAGTTGGAAAATACTGATGTATCAGGACTCAGGGGTACTAACCTGGACATGGCGTAGTATTGCACTCCTGGAACTCTTGGGCAGGACCGAGGCAGGTGATACCTCCATATTTGGGTTTGGGGTTGGAGCAGGTGCGTTTGCGGTTTCGGACACCTGAGCTACAGTCCCGACTACATTGGCTCCAAGGCCCCCAGACAGACCAGCCTCCATTTACGGTCAATCCAGTGATCCGTCCAGAACGCAGCAAATCTCCTAAAACAAGAATAAACACACACAAGACTGGTCAAATATAATCATGAGAATTTGATGCTCTTAAATAAACCCTGACAGGGTTTTTATTTCAGTATTTTCTGAGATTAATATTTCAAAAAATGTTTCAATCTATTATTTAAAGAAAATCATCCATACCACCTGAACTGTTTCAAAAGAATAGCTCAGAGAGCAAAATGGATTCTCATCATAGTTATCCATGCCATTCACAGCTATTACAGGAGATACATTTATCTAATCAAACAAAGTGTTTTTGCCGCAGAGTATCTCTCTATCCATCTGCACAGTGACCTCTGTGTTTGTACCTCTGACCTTGAGCCAGATCCATCTGTGACAGTCCCTGTGAGCTACAGCCATTTATCCATTCTGAGCAGGCGATGGCGCTACATGGGACGACCTATAATCTCTCCAGCACCAGAGCACACAGCCCTCTCAAAGGTAATAGAATACTTCATAATCTACTCACACCTCAAAGCGGGGGGCCTGGCTCTGATGGCTAGTGGCAAGGGAACACAGGTCTCAGTGCATGCTAGACCCGCAGGTAAACAAACTGTGCTGCATTCAGTGACTTTAACCAAGAAATGACTGACTACATTGATTTTTACAAAAGTGTAAAGTCCTATTATGGAATTGGATATTGACTTTGCTATGCTTGCAGGTTGTTAAGATCCCATGCCAAGTGAAGAAGACAAATTGCAATTAAGTACTTTAAAAAAGGCAAAGCGCTGAACTTTCCTGACCCAGATTCTGTGATTTGTTAGACAATAGGATCAGGGGTACATCTGCCGAGTGAGATGGGTGGCATTATATCTTGCACAATCAAGAAAATTAATAGCTCATGTGTGTGGCTTTTACGCAATTCCCCAGAGCTGTTGTAAACTGTCTGGCGGTCACCAGCGCTTATTAAAAGTTAGGGGGTGGGCAATTAGAATCGACTCCCTGATGGGTTTTCGTAGTGGGTGGTTAACGCCTCTGCAAATTCATGTAATTACCATTGACATACAGCGTTCTAGCGTCACAAGAAACACAAATGGTCAACTGAACAGTGTGGGGTGCTTATAAACATCAGGGTCCAAAAGTCTGAGACCACTGGTAAAAATGCTTCTCTTTGTTTTTATTTCTATTCTATTTTAGGTATACACAGTATCAGATTTTTGCTGGTATCTGATATGCTGATAACTTATACTGGCCAATACGGATATATTTCCTTTTGTTTGGAAACAACACCAAGTCTCTCCTGGTGTTATATTTTATACTGTATTACAAATAATTTGTAATTTTGGTAATTTTTTAAGACTAAGAAGTTAAAATTAAGCCATTATTGGATGATTCTGATAGCATTCCGATAATATTGTGCATCCCTATTCCCTATTCTATTTCATATTTTTTATTTAATATCATTTAATAATTTTAGAATTAAGAATTATATTAATTTGTATTTTTAAGTCACAGATTATATTTTTAGTAATTATTAAATGTAATAAGTATAAATTACATTATTTGTAACTAATGAATATAACTGAACATTTTTAAAATCATAAGTTATTAATTTGTAATTATCAAACATAATTTAAAAAAAAATTGTACATTTTTTATTTTAATTTAATTACTTAGAAATTATATTAATTTGTAAATATCGAATATATATATATTTTAAAAATAATACATTCATTAATACATTATTATTTATAATACATACATTCATGATTGAATATAATTTAACAGCTTTTTAAATGAGAAATTACATTAATATGAAATTATTAAATCTAATTTAACAGATTAAAAAAACATTACATGATTTGTAACTACTGAATGAATTCTAATAGCTTTTAAATGAGAAATTATAATTGCAATTATTAAATATAATTTAATAGTTTTCTAAAAACTACAAATTATATTGTTCTAATATTAAAACTAGTTTAATATTTGTATTAATAATTATTTCACATTTATATTATATTATTTATAATTAGCAAAAATAATTTGTTTTTAAAATACAAATTCAACTTAAAATTATTTAATATAATAGTTTTAAATTACAAAATATAATGACACATTATCATAACTGAAAAAAAAAACAATGTATTTGGTTTGAGTTTGTTTTGCTTTAATATAACAGCACTCGAGATGCATGAACTGCAAAAGTTTCAAGTTTGCATTTGTTTAGGTTCAGTTTTAAATTTGATTTTTAATCCCAGATTTTCAGATGTTCTCTCAGACTTTTGGGCCTGACTGTATAAAGTTGAGACCAGAATCACTGACAGTGAGATTTTCTATTTTGTATCCAAGGACATGTTTGTGTAATGCACCACAAAGAAATTTGCCAGCTGAGATCCTAAGGTCTGCAGAATCTGACAATGAGTGGGATTCTAACTGATGGCAGATCTGTGGGGAACCGACAGTAAATAGCCTTGGAGATATCAGCTGCTTCTCAGAAAAAAGGAGGAGGAAAGAATGGAAAAAAAGAGAGAGAAAGACAGAGATGAAGAGATGGAGCTGTCCGTGCAGCACGGTATTTAGATGAGAAAATAGTGCGAAAGTCGCACTCTAAAATGATGTGCTATTGTTTGTAAGGCATCACTCATAGCCAAATTACAAACCTGGGCCTTCATCAGTTATGGCCTCTGGCTTATGCTGCAAAGAATCTCAAGGTTTTAAGATAAGTAGCTTGACTTTTTAGCAGAATTTTCACTTTAGCCACTGCCATTACTCCAGCAAACAAATAGATATAATGGTGCATTTATTGATTTTTATTGTACCGAAGGTTAAGCGTTAAACACTTGCACTAAAAGAAAATGGTGCTTTATTGTAAAGAAAGCTACAGAGCCTTTTTTGTGCACTAAAAAATTGTTATAGCCCTCTCAGTTTCTAAACTACAGTATAGCTCATGAAATTGCAAATTATTCCCTAATTTTCACAGTTTGTACTTCTTAATGTATAAACAAATCATATTGAAAAGATTAATCAATAGGTAGATAGACAAAAAAAAAACATAATTCATTAAAATCTACAACAACAGTACTATTGTTGGACGTTCTCGAGATGTACTGTACTATTGTTGGACTGTTTTTAATTTGACATGGTTTCCTAAAGAATGTGGCAGGACACTCATAAAAACCGAGGAAGAAGTGACAACAGACAATGACACACAAAAGTTTGTGGTCGGAAAGATTTTTAAAATAGCTGTTTTATATTTTAATATATTGTCAAATGTATTTTATTCCTGTGATGCAAGGAAAACATGATGAAAACAGTTGTGCTGATTAATATTTTAGTGGAAACCATAAAACAATACCATTTAAAAGTAAATAAAAACAAATGATATAATAATAATAATAATTTTATTCAGCAAGAACGCAGTAAATTGATCAAAAGTGTCACATGATCCTTCAGAAAACATTTTAATATGCTGATTTGGTGCTCAATAAGCATTTCTTATTATAAACAGTGTCGAAACGGTAATAGTTTTTTTCAGGATTCCTCGATAAAATGTGTCAGACGACTATATGATCATCATCTGTACCTTGAATAATCTCAGAGGACAGAATTTTCAGAATTTTCAAACTTATAAACACTTATAAACACTTATAAACATTAACTGATGATCATCAAGGCTTAAACAAACACAGGCAGCAGTTTATCAAAGAAAGTGATGTTGTTATCTGACAATGTTTTATATTTTTATTTAGGTTAATCTACTTATAATAATTAAGTAAACAGACTGCAGCTCACTGAATCAGTGTGTGAATAACGGCCTGCTGCTGCGGACTCTGATAATTTCTTTAATTTGCTCTTAAAAAGACAGCAGAGAAATCAAGAAACCTTATCTGCACAAAGCCGATTCACATTTGCCTTCCAAAAAAACTGACATCAAATGCATTTCCAATCTGAAAATGTCATCCAGGGCTGATTCTACTGATCTTGTTTCTTTCATAATGTTGATATTAGACAGAGAGAGAGAGGCTTAGACCTTAAAGCCTTGACAAAATAGCAACAAACACGTGACTTCTACTTGACAATGCCAAGGTGACTTCCAGAGACCTTCTCATTCACTTTGTGCTTTTATAAATACATTTTACAAAACTAAAATAAACAAAAATAAAAAAAAAAAAACAGCACCAATATTAACATAATAATTTTAAACCCTAGGTAGTATGCTTCAAAGACTGGTAATAGCTAACCAGCTAAGCTAATTCTAAGTCATCAAGTACCACTGAGAGTCTTAACAACACGAATATTGTGTTGACAATATTCTAGTTTAGAACCCTTGATGTAACCACATACAGTCATTCCTCCACTTGAGATTGTTCCACATGAACCCTATGCAATGAGACGCTGTGTTTTATCACCCTCTTTTTCACACAGGGATGGCTTAAGGATTCAAATCGATATGGGCCAGCCGAAGACGTGAGGCTAAATCTTGGCCAAGTGGCAGCCCATTCATTTTAGAACTCATCTTCCCTTGTGGCTTCACTGACATCAACACACATCTTTAGTGTGGAGCTGATTATAGGACTAGGCCTCCTCTGTACGATATGCAGCACATTAACAACTGTCCGAAAGCCCTATAGAAGAAACATCTGTCATGGCGGGGCATGCAGCAGTGTAGCTGGGTGCTTCAAGTTAAATTATGGTTTAAATGCAGAAATTATTCATGTGTATGTTGGGCACTTAATATTTGTGAAAAATATGGATGCAGCACTGATGAATCGTATGAGAGTCTGATGTGTCAGAGAAATACAGATCGCCGGGAATACTAAAGAGAAATATTAAAACTAACTTTGCAGATGATGTTAACACCTCTAAAAATGGCAACATGAGTGTGTCTGTATATGCACGTATGTATATGCGAACGTAAATAATTATCTTATGCTCACCAAGACTGGATTTAATTGATCAAAAATGCTGTAAAATCAGTAATATTTTGATATTTGTTGGAATGTAAAGTAACACAGCCATAACATAGTTTTAATAGCCATTAGTCCAGTCATCAAATGCCACATGATCCTTCAGAAATTCTTTGAAAATGCCAATCTGCCACTCAAAAAACAATTTATATTACTATCAGTGTTGAAATGTTATGTTATGATAAAGTTCTTGTTAATATCCATGTTGATTTTTTCAGGATTTTTAGATGAACAGAGTTCAAAATAAGTTCAAAAGTACAGCATTTATAAAAAAAACAAAAAAAAACATTTTGTGACATTATAAATGTGTGTGTGTACAGTATATGTATGTACATATATATACAGTATGTGTGTGTGTGCGCAACTCTACACACAATAATATATATACAGCATAGGCTATATATACTGTACATATTTTATTTGAAATATCTTTTGTAACATAAATGTATTTATGAGCACTTTTGATCAAATTAATGCATCCTTCCTTAATAAGGTATATATATATATATATATATATATATATATATATATATATATATACCTTATTAAGGAAGGATGCATTAATTTGATCAAAAGTGCTCATAAATACATTTATGTTACAAAAGATATTTTCCTATATATATATATATATATATACTATATATATACTCACGCAACTCTACACACAATTAACATATGGCTTTTAAAGAAAAATAAATCCTCATTGATTTCCTGTATTTCAGCTTTCAAATGGAAAAGCTGCATTTAAAAGCAACAAAAGACTTCCACAAACTGGCAAATTAAATGTTTCTGTGCTGTTCTTTATATGGCTCTGAATAGTTTTTTTAATCATTTTAGCTCACTTGCTTGTAAAACGAAATGGATATTAGTGAGATGAAAAATCAAAGAAAAACCGCCTAAAAGAGCTTTGTGTGTGGCATCTCTTAGTGAATGTCTGTTGAAGATCAGAGCTTGACTGCAGCATATAAGTGTCTATAAACATCACTCAAAAACAAACTTTACTGTTTTCGCTGCATATCCGTCTAATATCTAGGCGCCACTTTGATTCCCATAACTCTGTTCACAGCTTGTCTACAAACCGCAGCTAGTTCGCAGATGTGAAACCTAATGCAGGGAGGTAAATAAATAAAATTAAGCGCAAGTGTTGCACTTTGCCAGACAGGAAGACCCCCGACCACTAAAAGAAATCACATTCACTGATTTGACTTCATTAGCATGTTCCTCATATCTCTATGAGGCAGAATGCAGCCAAGAGCACTTGTGTTGGGTGAGACGACACTCCAAAAAGTGATGTAGTGAACCCACATAGATGAGAGAAAGAAAGAGAGAGTGAAAGAAAGAGAGAAACATTAAAACACATCATGTTGTCTTTCCATTGATGGACAAATAGATCAAGTGGCTTGCCTCAAAGTCACTATGGGCTCACTTCATCAAAGACACAGGGAGAAAAGCAAGATGAGAGCAGAGAAAAGGAAAAAGCTCAGTGACAAATGAAGGATTGCAGACAAGAGAGAGAGAATGAGATCTCACCATCTGTGGAGCATCCCGTGGAACCGTCGCTGGAGCAGTACCTCATCTCAATCCGCTGTCTCCCTACTTCCAGCAGACTGGGCTCCGTTACTCTCGCCTTACATGTGTATCTGAACCGCTGCTCATAGTGCCCGCCATTATCTGAGATATTCACCGGCGTCCATGGGGTCCAGGGAGTGGTCTTCTTTAGATCCGGGCAAGGGAGGGTATTACAAGACTGGAATTCCTATTCAAACCAGCAAAATATATGATCAATTTATTTAATACAATTTATTTATAATTCATATTATAAAATTCATATTATATCATAAGAGTCATTTTTTTAAAGTTTGAGATTTGAATAAATAAGCTTTCCATTGATGTATGGTTTGTTAGGATAGGACAATATTTGGCCGAGATACAACTATTTGCAAATCTGAAATCTGAGGGTGCAAAACAATCTAAATATCGAGAAAAACGGCTTTAAAGTTGTCCAAATGAAGTCCTTAGCAATGCATATTACTAATGACAATACATTTTTGATATATTTACGGTAGGAAATTTACAAAATATCTTCCTAGAACATGATCTTTACTTAATATCCAAATGATTTTTGGCATAAAAGAAAAATCGATAATTTTGACCCATAGAATGTATTTTTGGCTATTGCTACAAATATACCCGTGCTACTTATGACTGGTTTTGTTGCCCAGGGTCACATATTTTAATAGTATTTCATATTTTCTATATTTATGACTTATAAAATACTGTATATATTGCATACATTTTATATTTTAATTTATATAAAAAATTGTTCATAAAGAATATATATATGCATTTATTTGATTACAAATACAGCAATATTGTGAAATATTACTACAATTTAAAAAAAATGCCATTACTCCAGTTTTATTACATTACACTACAATTATTATAGGTACTCAGTTATTATTATTGTTATTTTCATTTAAATATTGTTTTTTATTATGAATGTTGAAAACTGTCTTTGTTTTTGATGCTAAATATTTTACAATTTTTAAGAACAGTGATAGATAAATAATCATGTGACACTGAAGACTGAATATATATAAATATATATATTTATATATATATATATACACACACATTTCTTTTTCTTTTTTTTTTAAAACAGAAAATTATATTTTTTTGCGATTTTGCAGGCATATGAAATATATCCATTGCGCTCTTTGCTGAAACAAGTCAAGCAGAAAAGGTCATTGATCAAGTTTAATTTATGGCCCGTGAGGAGAAAAAGGCTCTGAAATATGAGAGAATAAATAAAAAGTGCATTTTACACAAGCTAAAATTACACTTCAGTTGGAATGGAACCTCAAAGGACTGGCAAAAAGACAAAAATTGTCACTGGCATGAGACAGTTCAAATGAGCGCTGTCTGTTCTAACATCTTGCCCTAGATCAGCGGGAACTTGAGGCAAATCTAACCTCTTAAATTCCTGATTGTTTCATTGCATTTCTATAACTGATATGACATCTACACTGCCTGTATCCTTGATCTGTACCAGCAGTTATGAGCTTTCAACCCTTCGATTTATGATAATGTAGAGCGTCTTCGGATACCAATGTCTAGCACTTGAGGCAGTCAGATTCATGTCCTGACACCTTAATAAATTCACCTGAAACAAAGAGCTATAGATTTCCTGTAAATCATATGTGTTCATTTGGTGGAGTGGAGAGCTGTGTCCATTCTTGCTGCATTTATGTATGCTTAATAGACCTTGAATGACTGCCAGACCTTGGCAAAATAAGATAAAAGTCCTTTTTGTTCATCCGTCAATCTGTCAGACAGAAGGAGAGCTGATATGAAGCGCTCAGACGGCTGTCTACTTTACCTCCCCATGCCTCATCTCGTATCTTCTCACCTCCTTTCTCCCAAGGATGGGGAGCAGCTGAGGTTAAAGATATGGAAAAGTTTAGGCATTGTTTGCTGTGCGGTCTGACCATCTGTTTTTGTTTATGCACTCTCTTTGTTAATATTTAATAATGGTTTATAAATGTCATGAAATGAAATCAGCTGACTCAACGCTTTTTACCTCACTGAGCATCAACACATCAGCTAGAAAGGCTCTAACACAGAGATTTTTGCTGGATGTTTTCTCAAGAGACAGAGGAGGGTGTTGGGTGTTGTACTTGTGTGACTACGCATAGTGAAATGTTCATGCTAGGCTGCACTCTCTCAGAGCACAAAGGCAAAACGAGTTTACATTTATAAAGTATAGAATGGATGGATTATAATTTATTATCATAGGAAAGGAAATTGTATGATCTGAAATGTCTGATCACTTAAAAAAGCAATATCACACCTCACCTCAACAACCCACAGGATTTGAGGTGTCTGTAGCCCAAATGGTGCAGGACTGGGTGAAAATACAAATATTCGATTGGCTTTTTTTTTGGTTTATAAGCAGACAACAGAAAATTCATAAAGTTTAATTTGCTGCAAAGCATCACTGCAAAAATCTCTCTTCGAGGGTATTAGGTGAAAGAGATAATGCAGCAGAATGCACTCAAACACATCAGCTGAGTTGCTGATGCTACATTGGATTCAGTGAGGTAGATGTTCTCACCAGCTGGGTGAACGCCTACATGTGGGCAGCACATCATAATGGTGATTTTTAACGGTTACTGATGTGTTGATATACGCAGCCTGATACTTGTGTACCGACCCCGTGATGTCTTAAATTTGAAAATTTGACATGACCTTAACCGAGCAAAATCAATCATGTCTTTTTATTTTCGTAGTTGATGTTACAGTATGTGTGGATAATACACCCTCTCAGATTGTTTGCACTCTTTCCCACTCCTCAATCATTTCTCATCCCGCTCATGATTTTCATTTCTATAATTCTCCATCCATCTCACTTTATCTGCCTCTTCCTTTCCCTAATTCTCTATTGTTCCATTCTTGTTTTTCCATCAAAAGTCTATTCATTATCCCCTACTCTCTCCATCTTTTCAGACTTTGCGCTCCTCAAGAATGTTTTTCATCCTCAGAATTACTGTATTACCTAAAGTTCTTGTCCGTCACTAATGCGTTATGGCTAGTGGAGATAGGGGTTAGGGGATGCCCTGTACGAAGCTTTGCTGGTCCCTGTTCAGTCTCCAGGCATCTGCTGACTAATGAGTAATCCCACCCGTGCTCTCTGGAGATTTCTAACATCATTACATCCACTCTGCACACACACACACACAACCCTCAATTCTTTGTGTCTTCACAAAAATACAGCGTATCAGCAAGTATGTGTGTGTTGATTGTAATTGGCCGTTCTATGCTTCACATCTTTGACACTGAATGCCCCCGACTCCGCTGAGATACCAAGCTTCTAGTATGTTTTACAGAAAACAACAAACTCCCATCCATTATGCAGGTGTTGCTGATTACATTCATTACCGGCGGTTCACCTGAGACATGCCAGCTGGCCATTCCACAATGGACCACCAAGACAAATAGACTCAATTATTAGTACAGAAAAGTGCACAATCAGTCAAACAAGACTATGTAGCATGATACACTCCATCAGGGGGTCTAATGAAAAATGCTGTCATTTGGGAATGTTCAAATTCCCTGGAGAAAACTTGTCTCTATATGACCACAGCATTGAGTAAATTAATACCCATACATAATACCCATAATACCCATACATAGTCATCGTAGAAAAATGGGATGCAGGGTTTTTATGGGCTTTGGATGGTTTTATGTAGTAGTTGGAAATATATTTGGAAGAAATTAATAAAGAAATTTAAGAACTCTCAGAATATCATCCAAATGCCTTCATAAGAGATAACTTCTGAGACCTTGAGTTGCATACAAGGTACAAATAGGTCTTGATTTATCATGAAATAAAGTTATTAATATGTGTGTGTATTTTGAGTGGCTTAATAAAAATAATTGTGCAAATGACCAAGCTATTTGGAAAAATTATTTAAAAGAACGCTCAACGTTAGTCATGACCCTCACTAACAACTCATAACCAAATACTATTTTATTTTAATTAATAATTTTATTTGATATACAGTAATATAGGCTAGTGGCCCTTGCAATGTTTACCCAGCCTTACTTATCTGAACCAGAATATACAGACAATTAACTAAGAGAGATGTATGTTCACATTTCACAAAAGTGCAGTATTATTTAGAATGCATAATTAGCTGACATAATGCATTCAAAAAAGAGAACACTTTTAGTATAAGAGACCTTATTTTTGCCGTTACATAAATCTAATTAACACTGAGAAAAGAGGAAAAAAGCCTTACATTTTTACACTTAACACTGCACTTCACATATTCACAGATTTTCAGCAGTGTTGATTATGAAATTACACTTGCTCTAAGACAAAGTTACGGCAATGTTTGAGTCTGATTAGCAAAGCATCATTACACTAACCATATAAATGACCTCACAAACAGACAACCTATTAAGTGTTGTCAGGTACTCATTATTATTTTTCTGTCTACTCTGGCACCCGGCTACATTCACGTGGGCTTTATCACTATCATTACCTAGAGATTACAAGCACTGTGACAAACAAACCCCGTGTAAAATTACCAGCTGATTGATGGATCATGCTTTTATTGTATCTGACAAAACAACCACCAACTAGTATTTTAAAAGGGAATTTTTCAGAAAACGATAACAGCTGTTTGTACGTATGGGCCATGCCAGAGTCTGGCAATCATCAGTAACAGACAATAAAATGAAGCTTGCTTATTAAAGCATCTGTTCTAAGTATTACCTCTTTGAATACATCAGCAGCTCACCAGATATGTAACTTTGTGCTCATATGGCACAAAAACAGCACACAAATCCAAATCAGGCAATGCACCACCCTGGCACCACCCCCCATATATATATATATATATATATATTATATATATATATATATATATATATATATATATATATATATATATATAGATATATATATATATATATTGACATGATGTTGCTGCCCTCACAGCCTCTGTGGCATTCCTAGCATACTTCAGTGTGATGGTGTTTTAGGTGTCGTCTACATTGTGATGGATCTTAGACAGCTGGCCTTGAGGCTAAATAAGCACACAATTTGACAGAGCATTACCATTAGGACTCACAGGAACGTCTGAACTTTCTCTTAAGCCATTGTGTCTCCCAGGTGCCATTGATCAAGCAGCAAAGATCGAATCGGTTGACAGCCTTGATTTCTAAACTTGACAGATGTTATTATTCCTTACAAATAAGTTTAAATAGCAAATTAACTATAGTTCTCTAAAACACCCAAACCACTTCCACGAATGGCATGAAAAGTGAACCGTGGTCATGTGAGATGGACTTTTCTAAACTAGCAGTGAGTGGGTGACTGGTTTTAAAAGTAGAGTAAGAATATCACAGCTAACTCATGAATGGAAAATCCCAGCTTACTCTTGCAATGCTAATGTACAGTAGATGGAAAGCTCCTCCCAGCTTTCCAAAGGAGGAAATGCATTTTGGGATTGCAGATATATATGCAGATATTTTCACTACTGTTCAATAGTTTGGGGTCTAAAAAATTATTTAATGTTTCTGAAAGTCTCTTATGCTCATCAAGGCTGCATTAATTTAATCAAAATAACAGTAAAAACAGGACTGTAAAATAGTATTACAATTTTAATTTTCAATTTCAATATAATGTAATATATTCCTGTGATGGCAAAGCTGAATTTTCAGCAGTCATTGCCCCAGTCTTCAGTATCACATGATTACTTTTGACCATTTTAATGTGTCCTTGCTGAATAAAAGTATTTCAGCCCTGACACCATCTTCTGGGAATAGACTGTACAATCTTTATTAATGTAAATAGAACGTGCATAGGTTTGGTCTTGGCGGACCAGATCTGCTGCTGCTGCCGCTGCAGAGCAAGTAGACTTGCTTCTGCTAAATGCTCAAATCATAAAATTAAAAGGAAACATGCTGCTACTGCTAGAGAGAGGAAGATGTCCCATAACAGATCTAGACAGGTGGTGCTGGGGAAGTGGTGGGCTAAGAGGACACAAATAGCAATTGTATAGGTAAACGGTAATGAGTACGTAAATCTGATTGGCTGGGAACATTTAATTGAATGAAACAATTAGAACACAAGTAGAGTTTCATGACTGAACTATTCATTAATTTCTGTCATTTAAAAAACAATTAGAATAATAAAAAAATATTAAATGCTAGATTAGATATAAATTCACAGGAAAAAGTGTGCAACTTGTCTGGACTGAATTATATGAACAGGACACTGTTTTAGAATTTATTTTTATGTTTTGCCTACACTAATCATGCAACTTAAATATAAGATATAAATAATTAAAATAACTTGCACATCATAAGGTAGGCCATGATGCTTCTGCTCTTAAGTTTAGTAATATTTTAGCAATAAAGCCAATATATAAACACTGAACACACTTTTCATGTCCTGAGGTGCTCAAATCAGAAAAGGTCTCATAAACCAATTGAGTAAAATAATATGAAAGTGACATACAACGCTGCATCCAGGGCATTCGTTTCCATTCTCGCAAGTTCGTCGTCGCGACTGGATCCCACCGCCGCATGGAACTGTGCAGCGTTCCCATGGAGACCATGCTGACCAATAGACATGTGGAGGGCAGGGTAGGTGCTCATTGCAGTATCTAAAACAGATTGAAACAAACATTTCTGCATGCAAATAAACATTTATTCACAAACTCATCTCCTAGTTATTCACTCAACCCATCCTGATTATGCAATAAAAACAATGGCCTCAATAATTGAATATGAATCCTCTGAAGCGAGAATTATTAAATAAAAATATATATATTTTTACTTCAAAGAAAGAATATAATCATTTTCAATCTCTTTCTCCCCCTGAAATGATAGAACATTATAATAGAAACTAATGGTAAACATACTTTTACTTGGTGCATCAAGCCATGGTGAATTCATATTGGCATATAAAAGAATCATTAAAAAAATGAGACTAATTCACTGTGTAACTAAACGAGGCATGCGATGATTGCATCCACTTGACATTGATCACATTGTGAGCATAAAAAGGCAGCAGGTGCAACGCACACCAGGTTTTCGCTGAGGAGCTGAACTGGTAACCGGGCCGCTCAGCGGTGGTGCAGCAGCTGTGGCGACAGGACATAACGTCTCCATTCCCTCCTTCAGGAAACAAGTGTTACATACATAACAGAGACTTTCCTTTCAGTCGGTCACTCTCGACGTCACGTCTGTAATGACTGATGAATTGGGATCCCTACCAAAACGCCATGGATGCTGCCCCCCCCATTTTCCCCCTCTACCCTCAAGTCCCCCCATTCCGGCATAGGCCAGGGCTCGCAACAAGAAGGCCAGTCACTGTTGTTGTGGCACTACCCATCAAATGAGATACTGAAAACACACTGAAAAGTGTGTGGAGAACCGAACAGTTTGTTTTGTTTCCGCCAACCGTTCCACCCCTAGTTTAGGTACATATGGAAGATTA
Source organism: Cyprinus carpio (assembly GCF_018340385.1). Taxonomy (NCBI): domain Eukaryota; kingdom Metazoa; phylum Chordata; class Actinopteri; order Cypriniformes; family Cyprinidae; genus Cyprinus; species Cyprinus carpio. The sequence continues at coordinate 13,385,344 of NC_056595.1, read as the reverse complement.
GAGGTGATTATAACACTCTTGGAAATGGCAGAAGTCTGCCGGGGAAACGGGAAGTCTGCACGGGCTCTGAGGATATACCATGGACTTTACACATATGTAGAGACCTAAGTGGATCCCATATGGAACCCAGCCCTCTACCGGTTCTCACGGATTAATCGAGTGAGGGCTTGGTGCTGGACGTTCTGCCTCGTCTGGCTGCTGAAGAGATGGAGAAGCTAGACAGGGTCTACAGTACGGACTCTCTGGAGCAGTTTTAACAAGCCACTAAACCAGGGCCTCTCAATGCTTCTACCCATTTAAGATGAAAACACAGGAGGATACCAGCTACACACGAAGGCTATAGAATCCAGCGAACATGTTGTGTGGCGCCAAGCCCACAGATCTACAAATATCTGTCAGCCGAGGTGCAATGAGCTAGCGCCCAGGAGGAAGCAATACTTCTAGTAGAGTGAGCACGCAACCTGATCGGGCAGGGCACACCCTGTACCTGATAAGCCAGGGTGATGGCGTCCCATATCCAGTGGGCCATCCTTTGCTTAGAGACAGCCTTTCCCTTCTCCTGGCCTCCATAACAGACAAAGAGCTTGTCTGAGGTCCTAAAGCTTTGTGTACGTTCTACATACCATCTCCAGGCTCGGATGGGACAAAGCAAAGCTAGTGTCTAGTGCTCAAACACTGCATGCCGGTTGTACGTGGCCCTGGTGGTGGAGGCATCCATGTAAACCACAGCATGCCTGGAGACCAATTCTAGGGGCACTCCTGCCTGGAGAAATGCAAGCAGACCAGTGTGACTTGGACCCGTTGAGTGCTGCATTGCCATGCCCTCCTCGGAACATGAACATATTCAGGCAGTTCAACACTGACTGAGCACGTCCCTGCGTGAGGCATGCTGTCTGTTCGACCGAATCCAACTCCATACTTGATATGCTTGGCTTTTCAAATGCGAACTGCCGCAATGGTCTGTGGTGTGGAAGGATCGACACATGAAAGTATATGTCCTTCAGGTCGGTCGTTGCAAACCAATCTCCGGGACTGATGCACCCGAAGATGCGTTTCTGCGTCAACATCTTGAATGATAACCAGTGAAGGGCTTGGTTCAAGACACGCAGGTCCAAACTGAATCGCATAGTCAAACTGATGTTCCGCAGGAGCCAGCAAGACATTTGGGTAGCCAGGCACCCAGACACCATACAAGCTGGACCAGCTGGACCACTGACGTACCTGCGGAGGGGCAGTGAGGTGGAATGAAGGGACCTGGTCCATGGGTGGACCGAAGACAGGTCTGAGTGTGCGGTGCAATGCTTACCTGGGTCCATGGTTTGGCAGAGGGTGCGTGAGTAGGGCCTTTGATGATGCTCTCGAACTGCCTGATGCTGCCTGCTGGCGAGAGAGGAGGATGAGTGTGATCCGGTTTTGGTCTGTCTGTGACTCTCCATGCCCTCTTGGGACCCAGAGTCAGAGAAAACTGCTCTCTGTCGAGATTTTTGAAAACCAAATTCTCCACCTGGCCCTCCTCTGGGGGAGGGAAAGGTGCATTCACCATCCCACAAAAAAAGCAGTTCCCTCTTTCTCCAGGTCACCCGTCCCTGAGCCTCTTGCTCTTCTGCTCACCGGCAGGTTTGATGGGGGCTGGGACAGGAGGGGCAGCCTGCCTATGCCCAGCTCCACGGCGGCGCTTGCTTGTGGCTGTTGCAGATGCGGTGTGGGAGCTGGGGTGGAAGCAGGGGGCCACCCTCGGCGACGAGCAGGCCCGCACGACGCGCCAAGTCAACAGCTTTAACGGAACAGCCGTGTCGGGTTGCCTTAGTCTGCTCCCGTGCAGCCGAGAAGTGCTGGGCCATGTTCTTGACTTCCTCGCTGATTAGGCTGGTCCGACACAAACCCAACCCTAAGTACCCACCGGGTGGAAATCTCGACTCGAGCCCTACCCTCAGGGCGCCCAGGGAAAGCATAGCCGTCATTTCCAGATCCGATTCAGGCATTGCTACAGACCCAGAGGGCAGCAGCGCAGCAGAAACTTCCTTTCCAGAAAGCTCCAGTTCACCCTCCGATGCAGTGATCGACATCCAATCGTCAGGATGAGCGCCAAAGGATACTGCTGGTATGCTCCTTGTAAAGGGCCCAACACATTCCTTTGGCAGCTCAACTGATTGCGGAGTGCAAGAGGAGAGATGATCCCCAGAGGGTTGGTTCCCTGGAGGGTTTTCCCATCACTGTTACCCTCAGACCGCCTGTGCTACTGCCTGAAGTAGCCCCCGCCTGACTGCAACCATGACAAGAACTAGATCGAGGCAGAGGCAATGTAGCTCTGCCCCTTTTGACACGAAGGAGCTTAGCCTGCACATCCTGGATGGTTATCTTCCCACAATAAGAACATGACTCAGGCAGCGATCAGAAACACACGGCTGATACGTCGTCTATGGCAAAACGCAACGTTAAGTTTGTCAGATGCAACGTTGTCTTTAAAAAGATGCACCCGTGAATGCTCTTTTTCAGAGATAAAAGCTCTTTTAGCATGCTGTAGTGCACAGGGGAGATGGCCATCTGCAACACAAATAGGGGTATTGCAGCCTGATATCTGCAACCCACTCGACATGGGAAACCACCACCGCTGAAGCGCCGTACCGCCAACACCAAGAGCTCCAAATAGCACACTGAACTCGTTCAATCTTCTTCTCTCAGTAGAGTAGACAGGAGCAAAACACTGTGATCACTCAGCTCCAGACGAAAAGCTGGTGTGCTTTGCACCTGCTGCCTTTTTATGCTCATACTGTGATCAGCAGCTGCTGGATGCAATCATCGCATGCCAATGTGCATTGGCTCGTTAAGTTACACTCAAAGTGGACTGGTCTCTCTAAGCGAGATCCCAATTCGTCAGTCATTACCGACGTGATGTCGAGAGTGACCGACTGAAAGGGAACCATGCAGGGTTAACAAAGCAAGTTTTACCTTTGAACTAGGAAAAAAATCTAGCTCAGGTAGGTACTGTAAACAAGAGATAATGACTGGCTAGCCATTTTGTAGGTCTCCAGGAAATGCCTAGGTTAACTTTAGTGTAATGAGCACTGATGGGGCTATGTCTTATCTAAATGAGGTCTGCAGGCAGAGCGGGTTTTCAGGGCCCATCTGTCCACTTGCAAAGCCAGATGCGTGGGCTGTACGAGTAGTTGTAATTGAAAAGTAGTTGGTGTAAAGGTAATTGGTATAAAGTATGATGATTGGACACACAAACTCAATCATTCCAGCTCTCATGTGGTCCCACTGCAATCAGTGGATCTTTGAGAGGAAAATCAATCAATAATAACCTCTACCATCCTGAGCCTGTGATGGCCCCAAACCAGAAAAAAATTGTACAGATGTATGTAGGATACAAGTAAAGCAGGAAAACTAATTCTTACTGATTTTAAGTGTTAAAAACACATCAAATCCAAAAGTTAACTGAATCATATTAATTTTATTTTATTCCCCACTAGTACCACTGGTTTTATTCAACATACAGTCTTTAAAACTTCTGGAAACTAATGATCTCACATGACCTCATGCAAAATAGGTGCTATATTCACAGCTGTATTATATATTTTTGTATACACTGTTGTATGAAACATTTCCAGGCAAAAAATGGCATCTTAATGCGATTGATTTTAACCAAGTGGTAATGCTATGGCTTGAGTATTTAAATGAAGCAACTGTCATTCTTTTCACTACAGACATCTCTTTTCTATGTAAATTAGGCTGATTATAGTTTGTAATTTATTAACTAAATTTCTAAATGCCTGCCGAAATTAACGACACACTCTTCCAGCGAAAAGAAAATGTTTGTATGAAGAATGAAAATCATGGTATAGCCTTCCATATGGGCGATATTTATCTGTAGAACTGAAGAACACTCCAGGGAAATTACACAAGGTGCATTTTTATTTTCTTGTGACTGCAACCACTTTCTTCAAAAGAGATGTCTGATGATATGTGTAAATGTGTAAATTATAAAATAAGAGAATATTATCAGTTTCAAATATGAAAAAGAAAACTTATTCAAAAATAGTAAGCAGTATACATTCCCATTAGAGAACCACTGATCAGGGCAACTTGTTGTGATGTAGCATGCAATAAAAAAGTCGAGCGATCAATTTACGAAAGATTTATAGCCAAGGGAAACCCACTGCCAATTTGCATATGCAAATACTGTTCATTTAAATCGGATTTGCTAAGTTTAACAAGTTTGCCCCTGTTCTGGCACAAAAAAGGGGAAAGAAACGATTAAAAGAACAAGAAGTGGTAATTAATAGCACATTTGAGATGGTATATGAGGAGAATGAGGGAGCATGTAAAAAACACCTTCATTTATCAAATGGATTTCAAGCAGAACAAAGTACTGGAGTGTTACGACAACAGTTCTTTTGCCTGCAGGCGTTCTGTCTTGTTTTAGAGAGTTTCTGTGCACAAATGGATGGGAGTTGCTGGCTCTGCAATTACAGACACTCTGTGCCAGAATAGATATATGGTTGGACCAGTGCTGGATTATAGACCAGGCCAGTGGGGCCACTGTCAGGGACCTCCAAAGCTTCAGGCTGCATGACCTGACCTGAGACTTGAGATTTACAGAGAGAGTTAGTCACTAGGCTCCAAACCCCTGAGTGCGTATAAGTCCCTTGTCCAACAAAAGGGTGCTAGAGCCAGAGCCAATGCAGACATGGAACATATTCTTTTCATTTATATACTATGTACAGGATAATAACATATAGTATTAAGAAATATTATTTATATGAAATATGTCCACTACTGTACAAAGTTTGGGGTCAGTAAAGTCAAGTTCACACTACAGGATTTTAAGCCCGATTTAAGCTGGATTTGCAAGTCAACGAGCCCGTATAAATGAGGAAAGAATATTTATTTTTGACTGAAGCATCACTTTAGCTGACTCTCGCACTCTCTCTTTTTCTTTCTTTCTCCTTCCTTCACTGAGGAAATCTCATGGTGACTGACCCACAGCAGACTTGCGTATTGAGGATTTTGCCATCTGGCAGCAGTGCGCAAACAGGGAATAAAGTGTGACTGTACATATGAGCCGAATACCTCTGAACAGATGCCCAATGGCTGAGCAGGACTTACAGAAAAAAAAGTTCCCCGCAGCACTAACAAGTGAATCCAAACTTCTTTCAATATCAGACAAAAGACCCTGAACTATAGAGATTTTGCAGTAGCCAGAGTAGAACAAAAACAGGAATGGTGCTTTCTTCTTTTTGTCCGAAGCAGCATCCTGCTAAGGGAACTGACAAAGCACTTTTGAGCTATTAACTCATCTCCCTTCAATCTTAAATGAAAACTGTGGGCCCTATGCTCCCTGGATATGTTTTCACAGCCATTATGCACCGCTGGGCTGGTCGAGGTGTTGTATTAGAGTAGTGGGGTGGTGTGAAAAACTCACTGGGGCTTGTAGACTAGCTCGACTAGAACCAAACTCAAAGCTTGCACCAGAACTTTTCTGCTGATTATTCACAGCCTTTATGCTCAGAAACCTAAGAGCATCAAGTGCCCCGGCACCATGGATAAAGAGTGTAAATGGGGGGCAGGAGATGGAAAATGCAAGAGGTGGCAGAAATCATCTGCTTCACAGTGACCTGCATGAAAAAAAGAAAAAAGAAAGAAAAACTACCAATCTGCAGCATTCTTCATGTCTTAAGCCTCATGTCTGTGTTTCTAGGGTGACTCAAAAACCGTGGCATCCTCGTTCTGTCCCATCTCACAGGAAAATGTTATTGCTCAGCAGTTGCTCCTTCATAGGCCAAATCACTTAGATTAAACATATTTTCAAGAACTCTAGTAGGTATCAACTTTGTCTCAGATGTTTATCCTGCAATTGCTTAGGAGACATAAAAATCTAAATAAATGAGGCATTTTTTTTTAAATACAGCAGAATTAATGTGGATAGCATGGCTTATATCATGAGCTTGGGATAATTGGATGAAGTGAAATTAGAAAGTTTATAATCTGTATACCAGACATTGGTATCTTGGCAAAAACTCAGTTTGTTATATTGTTAAAATATCATCTTCTAAAATTAGAGAAACTAATATTAAAATCTTTTATTCTTGTTAGTCATGCATAGTTATAGTAAGTTACATTTACAAAACCGTCAATTTTTCAATTTATTCCAGTACCATTTTGTTTCATCTTGTTGGCCGCCACTTGAGTCCTGAAGCAAAACCAATTATTTACCTCTGGTCTAGCAGAAACTACTAAGATAATAAAGAGATTATTTCCTTATCTTTTTCTGCCCTGCAAGAGGAACCGCTGAGTTTCAGGGAATAAACAATGATGTCTTTAGCATAAGTCAGAATAAAGATAAAAATGTCTGAAGACAAAAACCTGAAGTGTGAGCGGGGAAAAGTTGGCACCTTCAACGGAGAGACCACAACTGTTTCCAACAGATGCCTCTCTCAACTTCTCTTCATCCCAGCCCTTCAGGTCTAATTTTTCAGCTGCAATACACTGTTGCTTAGAAACCTCACATTCTCAGGGCAGCGCAGTTTAAACATAATTTAGATGGCGCACTATCATACCTACAGTGTTTGAGCGTGTGTGTGTGTGGAGTCTGTGGCTGCAGTCTCTGTAATTAGCAAGCCTTAGCATGTTTATTTTTAATTGGATGTCAGTCACACAAATTATGGGGCAGATAAAGAAGAACCTCTCTCACTCCTCCATTCAAGCATTTGGTTTGTGTGCTTCTAGTTATGTACTAACAAGCTTTCAAAGAGATGAACATTGCATAATAAGATGAGTAATAAAAAAGCCATAAAATGAGTTGAATATATTTATTCATTATCGTCAACTGCCATGCAATCACAGCAGCAATCACACATGCAGCAGGTGAGAATGAAATGAACAAACAAAAGAAGCATCATGCCCTTTCAAACAGGCATTTGCCCCCTTAGATTTTGTGGATTTTGAATGTAAATTCCAAAAAGAAATACATTTGCATATATAATGAGCTGTCTAGCTTTTTTTTGTACCTCTCTTCACGGTTCTGGCCCACACAAACACGTCCTCCATGGCGGGGTGTGGGGTTGCTGCAGGAACGCTGACGGACCTGGAATCCGATCCCGCAGCTGGTGCTGCAAGGAGCCCATGGCGTCCATGGCGTCCATGCCCCGTTTCTGAGGATGGATATGTTATGGCAGTAATCATGAATCAAACGCTTGCACAGCTGGCTGGTATAATCTGACCTTCAGTTTGTTAACTGAGGATCTTTGTTAAGACTGTTCTAAGCCTGTTTACAATGGAAACAACATAACTGTATGAACTGATTTAGTCTTGAAAATTAGTTTAGAATCACACAGCAACTTCTGTTTCTGAAAAATTGCTTTTTCATGGCATAGTATGGAAGCTTGTTTCCACTTGAGAGTGAGGATTAAAACAGGAAATAAAATGTAAAGAATGTAATTTACAAATAAATTAAGACTATTAATTTATGACTAAGATAAAATTAAGTCACACTACAAAATATAAAATCACATTACGATAAACTTTCCATTTAGGAAGATACACACACAATTACAAGACATTAAAGTCACATTATGAGACATAAAGTGGCATACAAGAAATTTTGCAATTGTGAAATATAAAGTTGCGATTATGAGAAATAAAGTAACAACTGAGATATGAAGTCACAGCTGTCATATCTGAAATTGCAAATGTCGGATTTAAAATGACAATTATGAAAAATCAAGTTGCAATTATGAGATATAAAGTTGTAATTGAGATAAAATCACAACTGTGAAATATAAATTTGAATTTGTGAAAAAAAAAAAACAATTACAAAAAAAAACCTCAAGGCACAATTGCGAAATATAGTCACAGTGTGGGATATAAAGTCATAATTATGAGAAAAAAGTAACAGTTGTGAGACATCAAGTTGCAACTGCGATATTTAAAGTCATATTGTGAGTCAAAAATTTCACATCATGATAATTGAGGAAAATAAATTTGCAATTACAAGTTACATCGTAAGATATAAAGTAAAAATATGAGCTGTAAAATATATGTGATATAAAGTCTCAATTATGTTATAGTCTCATGTTCTTTACAAAATCACATCTGTCAGCTAAACAATGACAATTACAAAAAATCAAGTTGTAATCTCGAGACAAAAAGACTTAAATGACAAAAGACAAAAATGTAAAGTTTACAAAATCACAACTGAAATCATGAGATATAAATACAATTATGCAAATCAATGCACAATTGCAAAATATAGTCACTCTATATGATTATGAGATATAAAATTGCAATTATTAGAAATAAAATAACAATTGGGAGACGTGAAGTTTCAATTGTTATATTTAAAATTGCAATTCTCAGATTTAAGTTGCAATTGTGAGATATAAAGTTGAGAGATATAAAGTACAAGAAATAATGTTGCAATTGTGATAATTTATGTCACTAATACCTTCTCTTGTTTACGTTGAGGTGGAAAATGGCTTCCATATAAATCGGTTATGCTTTAAGGTGAATGTGTAACTTCCTGTTTGTGCCTTATTCTTTGTATGAACATTTGTATACCTGGAGCAGTTGGCCACCTCAACACTGATTCCTTGGCATGGCTGCCCTCCACACTGAGGGCTCGGGCTGTCACACGCTCGAGTCCGACACTGGCATGAACCAACACTACCGCCGTCACTATGACTGCAAGCTTTCCATCCTGACCAGGCTCCAAAATGACCATCCACAGTCACGTTCCTAACCTACACACACACACACACACACACACACACACACACACACACACACACACACACACACACACACACACACACACACACACACACACACACACACACACACACACATATAACCACACACAACACATAAATAGTAAATGGGCACATAAACAAGTAAACAAAATATGAATGCAAATAAATGATTACTGCAGATAAGGTCACATTTGCCAGTTATTAGATGAATCCAAACTAAAATATAACTTTCGGCATATTGGATTTGTGATAGCTGAAAATAGCACAGACTTCTCTTTGGAAAATGAACATGCTTTACAATGAGCAAATATTCATTTCATTTGAGGCATTATATGAGAAGGTGGTAATGAATAGTTAATGCAATTATGTTACTGCACTCTGGATATTAACATCTGAGGTATCAGATACAAGACAACATGTTTTATGAACAAAAGGAGAAGGTAATGTTGTCTAGCATATAAAACATGATGAGTTCTGTGGAAAAGATTGTCAATGCATTATGAATAGAGAAGAATAAATGACCCTATGTGTGGAGAGAAATTGTTTGTGCTCTTTGTGTACAGAACCCATAAGAGAGTCACATTTTCAGTGTGGTGGAAAAGTAAAAACAAACCTAATTTTCAAAGGCCTCGCTTTTCCTTTAAATATAGATGGGGTTTCTGCCAATTTTAAGACAGGGATGATACAGTAAGTTAATGTTTTTTCCAAACAAATGTGGTTCTTTGTTTATTTCCATACCGTGTCAGCCTCCAGATGGGCTTTGTGAATAAAGTGTGTCTCCATCTAGCCTTACTGTGCTCTACTTCTGAAGTCATTTTAGATCTGTCACTCAACCTCAGACACCTGGACACAATCTAACCCTGCAGATGAATACACAAAAAAATATGTGGGTGTATTATCCAAAAGGACTATGTCAAATGACCAGGATGTGGTAGTGAATGTGTTATCGTTACAGAAAAAGTTTTTTAATTTCTTTTGTGTGTGTGGTTGAATTATATTTTATAAAAAAAAAAAAAAAAAAAAGAATGATTGAAAATGATGTTCATGGTTGTTGTTAGTAACGGGTTAAAGAACAGATGGGTCAAAGGACAAATGTCAAGACAAAATTTGTTGAAAATATAATATATGCAATCATTTTATCTTTTTAAAACATGAATATCATATTAAATTTCACACTGAATATCACATCTGACAACCTGAACTAATCTTGCTATGTCAAAAGAAGCTTAAATTATCTGATATATTTTAGAAATTACTAACTATAGAACTATAAAACACAAGTGAATCAAGAAAGAAAAAAACAGAAAAAAGTATATATAAAAACATTGTCAAAATTTAAATCAACTATAAAGACTTTTTTCCATTATTTTAACTTTTTTTAGAAAAACTAACAAAACAAATAAAAAAAAATAAAAAATAAAAAAAATAACAACAACAAAACAAAACAGTCATCGCATGTTTTAGGAAAAAAAAAACATTCAAACAAAAAATAGGGAACAACAACAAAACAAAACAGTCATTGCATGTTTTAGGAAACAAAGTGTTTGGACACAAAAAATAGGCATCACATCATTGACCTTGTAAGAGACAAACAAAAACCCCCCCAAAAACAAAACAAAAATCACAAAACAAAAAAAAACCTAACAAAACAAAAAAAAACCTAACAAAACAAACAAAACAAAACAAAACAAAACAAAAAAACTACATGTTGTAGGAAATAAAAGGTTGAGACACAAAAAAGAGGCATCACGTCATTGACCTTGTAAGAGAAAGTGAATGAAATTGGAAACAAACAAACAAACAAACAAACAAACAAACAAACAAACAAACAAACAGAACCCCCCAAAAAACAAACCAAAAATCACAAATAAAACTAACAAAACAAACAAAACAAAAACAACAAAACTGCATGTTTTAGGAAATAAAAGGTTGAAACACAAAAAAAGAGGCTTCAAGTCATTGACCTTGTAAAAGAAGGTGAAGGAAAGTGGAACATTTTGCAGGCGGATTCAAATCTGCATCTTCCATGTGAGCATCTCGGCTTAACAAGTTTGTGGCACATTTTTGATTTCACAATTTAAAGGATATCTGGACCTCAAAATGTGTAACCAATATGTGTAAACAACACATGTGAAACTAAACCAATATAAATCTTGCATTCTAGTGACTCTGAGACCGAAGCCACCCACACTTTTACATTTCCCTGTTTGTGTTCAACAATTCCACGCTGCTTTCTTCAGGCAGCGTGGGAGGCAACTTGCTATTACAAAAAATGTCATTTCTCAGCTAAAGCTACAAGCTTCAAGGTCTTTTACCTAAAGACCCCGTGTGACTGCCACAACGTCTGATATAGTTTATAGTATCTGGGTGTCTGTGTGTGTGTAGATTGTGCTTTCAGAGCTGTGGTATCACACAGAACACTGCATGTAACCTTTAGAACATGAAACCACGTGAAGAGCAAGTGTCTAAATATTTTCAAAGCCACTGTACATGGGAGGGACGTGATGGATTGGACAAAGGATTCTGGGAGTGATCTACAGGATGGGAGGCCTCAGGCAGGGGCACATGTCAGCACAAAGGTGTTTGGGAATGTGAAGCTATGTTACCGGAGAATGCCATTCAACAGAGACATGGCTGATGGCAAATTCTGCTGCGCTTTGTTTCTTTGCACACAAGCGCTATTTAGCCTTATATTCTCTTTTTGTGTTCAGAAGGAGGAAAAGTTTGTTTTGCTGCAAAAGCAGCAATACGTCAGATCTGCACTGTCTCAGCAATATCTGTCTATCACCTGCAATGTTTCCTCAACATTGTTATAAAACACTACTAAGAGTGTCTGCTGTTATGAGAAAAAAAGTTGATCTTGCAAGTTACTGCTGAAGTGGGTGCATTTGTCACTGTTCTTCATGGACAGCCTGGATCAGCATCAAAAGTCTTCATACGAAAAAACATTTGGCTTTGAGGGCTGAGGCATTGTGTGAATGATTGAAGTGCATTCTGGATACTCACAGGACACCGTGTGATGCTTTGTTCCCATTGGCTCATGCTGATGCTTTCTTCCAGGGTGGTGCATTTCTTAAGCACCAGATCCCAGCCGCAGTATGGATCCCTGGCCCCCACACATGCACTGAGGGAGAGAGGGAGAGAAAGAACAGATGCTCATCGTAATACAAAAGTTTATGGCAACATTAATCAACTGAAAGAAGGCAAAAGAAGAGCAGAAGTGAAGAGGTCATGTAACGAGAAATCCAATTTTCCTTTATGAAAGCTTACTGTTCACAGGTTTTCACAACTAACAACTTCCTTCCCAGTCCAAAAATATCATATACTGATATTAAACCACAAATAAGGCTTATAAAATCCTTTCTGACATCAGAAACTTGAAGACTTTAACCATCAGAAACCTAAAAAAAAAAAGAATAAATAGGAAAGATCACATTGTTCATAAACAACAGTAGAACTAAAATAAAAATATAAACACAATAAGTAATATTTAATGGTAAAAGTCCACTAAAAATATACTGTTTCAGGCAGTGTGTAGCCCCTACAGCTCTGCACATCCTTCTGAAGAAGGCATTTACATAAAAGTCTTAAAGGCACAGGGTTAAAGACAGCATAAAAGAGAAAAGAGAAAGACGGGTTGAAAAATCATCATGTAAATTAAATTATGACACTAAGTAGAGCAAAAAAAGTTGAAGAACTTTATAAGTGTACCTCTGGGGTACCTCTGATGATAAAAACATATGATATGAACCATTTAAAAAGTTAAACACCTTAAAGAGCACACATGCTTCTTATTATAAATATCGCTTACTTTGGCATAACTTAATCTGGCAATATTTCCCTTGAGTGCTGGTAATAACTTTAATCAGAAACAGAGAAGAGCCCTGAGATGCACCACATAGCTTTTCAAACTCATTGAGGACTATCATAGCAGTCATCAGCATGGATAGAAAGATGAAGCCAAGCGTTCAGTGCTGTAAAATTTAGAGTACAGTGACACTGCAATGTGAGTGTCAGCAGTGTAAACCAGGCACTTTAAAATTGCCCTGTTATGGCATGTGACTTTATTAAAACAAAATTTGCATCAGTTCCCCTTTTTGGTGTCAGAAAATATAGAGGTGTGAGTAATTGACCTCTCCCAATCTTTAACTGCTTAAGAGGATAGAAAAAGCTCATCAGGCAAAACTCAGCTCAAATTCACATAACTCTGAGCTTTTCATTGGAATGCAAATGGAGAGGGGTGATGAACGGGCTGTCATCTCCCCTTATGAGCAGAGATTAGAGAAGTGCTCTTGATATGAAGGCCTGGAGGCACAATGTCAAACATCATGATTGTTCTTTGTTGCCCTCTGGCAGAGGATCTTTTTGACATTACGTTGTAAATTGAAAAAAAATTAAGTTGCAGGCATGTATGCATTCGTAAGATTAGTAGCATAATTTATCTTGCCAGGAATCAAAACTTTGGTATTATTATAAGCAATCATGAAACTTGCATTTAACTTGTCACATAAAATGTGAAATTTGCAAGGAAAACGAATGGGTAACATTTAACAATAAGGTTCGGTTTGTCAATATTAGTTAATGCATTAGGTATCATTAACTAACAATAAACAATACTTTTACAGAACTTAATAATTTAGGATATTTCTATATATACCAACCAGTGGCGGCTCATTGGGGGAGGCCTCATTTATAATGGGTTTTACTGTTTTTGTCTTGTCGCACCGGGACACACAGCATCATAGTATAGTAAGGGGCGTAACTTTTCGGTCCCACGCTTGAGGTATTTGGCCAATCACAAAGCACTGGATAGCTGGCTAATCAGAGCACACCTAGCAACGTCATATAACCCCTTTAATGAGGTCTATTCTAAGCCATCTAGAAACAGCACCTTTTGTGTTTCACAGAAGAAAGTAAGTCAGTTGACATGAGGATGAATAAATAATGACAGTTTCCATTTTTGGGAAATAGATATGAATCTCTACCTTGAGATGTTGTATATCTATCTGTTGAGAAGCAGCAGTACTCACTCTCTAGACTTGTGGAAGTTGCAACGCATCAGGGGGATTTTGATGACCTGATCTCTGACTCCCACAAATAGCTCACTGCGGCTGTGAAGTATGAGCAGGCTGCGGATTGGCTGCCTCTTCTTTGGGGGGAAAAGCTCAATCTCATCCAGCAAACAGCTGCCCATGGTCTGGTTCAGCGGAGAGAGCACCTTCTTAATAGTGCCGTAATCTAGAAAGTAGAAAGATAAATTTGAGAACAAGTGTGTTAGGGAGAAAGTAAGGGTAGGGGTGATCAAGTGGGGCATCTCTGATGACCTGGTGAGATTGGAAGGAAATGATGTCAGAGAAGCAGAAGTGAAGAATGACGTCAGATATCTCTAATCACATGAACATTCTATAAAGTGCCTGTCTGCCACCTGGGCTGTCACCTTAAATATGGATGTGCTATTTGGATCAGAAAGGGCAATGAGGGCAGAGAAGATTCATTATATTCTCAAAAGGGTGGCTTTTGTGCAGTTGAAAGGAGGACAGAATTATCAGCTGAATCACCTTTTGCAGGATACACATCCCTCTGTGGAGCATATGGTCTGTGAGTATATGGAGGACATTCATTGGACTCATAATGTCACAAAGAGTTAACTGGATTGCTTTGATAATCTATATAATATCTATTTTATCCTAGCTGTAGTTGCTGTTATTCTTCTGTTCACTCCAAAGTGGCCTGTCAGGTGTTTAATAGGAGCCATACAACATGTGGGGCAGCAAACTTTTAGATACTAGAGTCACTGATTAGGTCCCTGCCCTTGTCAAAACAGACTTCAGTGCTCTATTTCATTCCATTCGACTGTAAAATTCCAGCTACGTTCCTCACACGCCAAGCTATTATTGTCTGGCATGAATTGAATTGCGGCTAACTTTATAAACATGGCACATAAAGGACTGTTTGCCAGCAGAGGATTATCTTATAGTGCCTCTCAAATATTTTAATCTTGAGTGCACATCATTATCCTGGAATACATGGCAAGTGACTGCAATGTTGAGCATTAAATGATTAATTCATCATTTACTCATCCTCATGTTGTTCCAAATACGTTTGACTTATTTATTTATTTTGGAGCATAAAAAGAAAGATTTCAAAAATTGTAAAAATATGCCAGTTTTCCATACAATTAAAATAAATAGGGATTCAAGTTTCCAATCTTCAAACAAAAGATGCAAAAGCGCTTTATAAATAAGTATAATAAAAGTTATTTGTACAATGTATGCGCAATATTTTTGACTCATATGTCATATGATCATATGTCATATGGCAGTCATATGAAAGCTTTGTGTGAGGAACAGACCAGTGTTACCAATCTTAAAACTATTAAAAATTGTTTTCAGTAATTGAAATTAAAACAGTATGAACAGAACAGAAATTAGAAATACTGCCTTGGCAACTAACTCAAGTTTAAGTTAACATATTAAAATGGCTAAAACGAAAACTGAAATAAATAAATAATAATAAGTTAAAAAAATAATAATACTAAATTAACAAAGTTTACTAAACACATCTTTTAAATAAAGTCATACATTTAAGAAATGAAATAACATCTGTATGAACTGCTTTTTAAGACCGGGAGCCATTTTTGACCTTAAAAATTCTCCTATTTTTTTCTGTTCCACAAAGAAATAAAGTCATACAGGTTTGAAATGACATGACATTTTTTGGGTGAACAATTCTTTTTTTTTTTTTTTTTTTTGCTATTCTATTCTTTTATTCCCTCACTTTCAGACTAGACAGACATTGTGAATGCTGTTAAATCAGCATGAGGCTTTGACTTCTGCCAATAATCGAAACCAGTTGGTGTATTTCAGAAATAAAATCAAAGCCATGCTGCTCGCCCAATTAGCAAACAGCCTTTAAACCCTGACTGTCCTGTGTGTTTATGCTGTACAATTTAACAAGTGTCTCCTTCCCTTTAACAAGTGTATATTTTACACAGTTCTTTAACAACAAGTGTCCCTGTAATTTCATTTCTGTTGACACGTAACTAGATGTTCAGTGTTTTTCAGCAGTGAACAGGCCAGAGCAGACAGACTTGGAAATTTCCAGTGCTCTGGTGTGCATCTGGATAGCAAATGACAGCTTACAGTACATTTCCCTATGTAAGCACATGCTGCCTTTGATGTTTTATCGCTGCTATGTGTCTAATGCCTTTATTCAGCCTGGTGACCAACTGTTGCTTGCTTCAAAGACCAGTGATTCAAGTGGACCACCAATAACTAGTCAGTTTTCCCTGTGCCTCACTTATGGCAATGCAGAAGTCTTCACTCGACAACGTTTTGATGGTAAAAGTAACATTATAATAAGCTGTGGGTTTAATGAGAGGCCGGCCACCTGGGATTTTCTGACTAATTTAATATTACAGGATTTAATGTTCATTTACCATTTTTTTTTTTTTGCTCAGATCTGTTCTATTAACTATCCACTATTTATATTCTTGTTTGATAGTGACCCATATCTCTCTCCAGTGTGAATTGACTGACAGACTTATATGTGTGTGTACTTAATGTTCAAAAATTTGAGGTCGTTAAAATTTTGTTTTTGTAAGATGCTTCATAGGCTCACCAAGGCTGCATTTATTTGATTAAAAAATACAGCAAAAATACAGCGAAAGATTGTTACAATTTAAAATAACTGTTTTATGTTTTAATACCTTTTAAAATATAATTTATCCCTGAGATGCAAAGCTGAATTTTCAGCATCATTACTCCAGTGTTCAGTCTCACATGATCCTTCAGAAATTATTTTTATTTCTTATTATCATCGATGCTGAATTGACCTTTATTTTAGGATTCTTTGATGGGTAGAAAGTTCAAAATAACAGCATTTATTTAAAACTTATAACTTTAGCTTACAAATTATATTTGTGACTTTATTTATTTTTTTAACTTTAGCTTACAAATTATTATTTATTTATTTATTTATTTTTATCTATTTATGACTGAGGAGGAAATACGCTTCTATACTAATCTGATCACTCACTATTAGCATCTGCCACAACTAATGGACTGCATTTGCAATTCTGCAGCAAGTTGTGTGCTATTAGTAGAGCATCTTATGCTGCAGCTCCATTAACCTTCATCCGTGACGTATATCTAATACGGTGCTTATTTTAGACTATATTAAATGTACATAAATGTTAATACTACTTACAGATCTCCTCTTTATTCTATGCAGAGGTGATGTGGTACTATACCTGTTGCTAGATAAATGATGTGATAGAGCATGTCTTTGCCCTGAACTACATCCACAGCCACATGGGAGAAGCGCACATTGTCCTCCATGAAGTACGGCACAGGAACGACGGGCTGCACCACCTCGTGCATCAGAATGAACTTCTGGGCATCCTGCAAATTCCTCTCCGTCAAGTTCACATAGGAGCCGTAATCTATAGTGCCACACTGACAAAGAACAAGAGATAATGCAGATAAGAAAAAAAGGATTAACGGTCTGTAAAGAAATGCGAAAAAAGTAACTAAAAGCTGCTAGTCTGAAGAACTCAAAAGCACTGTTACTTGTTGTATGAAATCATGATAATTTCACCTACGGTACAGGAAAGAATTTAAAAATCTGGCTAACAGTTGTTTCCCTAAATTGCTGTTTTCCTCCCTGAATACGGATTTTATACAGAGAAACAAACTAGCTGGCCTCACAAAACCTGAACTCTCTCGGATCACATATTATCAACATAAATCAGCTGGAGATCATCGCAGGCATAATTCTACTCAAATGGGGTGCATGTTGGTCTTTCAAGAACAGAATATATGGCAAGCTATTTTCCATCAATGCTGGAAGCCATAAATTTGAAGCTTGTAAATCTGGCCTCAACAGCATGGACAAATGCTTGATGAAGATGTCACAGCAAGCTAAATAAAGTGGGGCTCCTGTACATCATGAATCCTTGTGGTTCAAAGAGAAAAAGAATGAAGTAAAATACTTTTTTTTTCTCTCACGTGGACTATGGAAAGTTAATTATCAGGTCACAGAGATCGACTTCAATAAGCAAGAGTCTGATTCAGCTGATCCAAAAAAAAAAAAAAAAAGTCCATGCTGATCAGACAGTTTTTAAAGGGTTTAGATATGGTAGTCAAGTCATTTTAATGGGGTCATTACTAACTAAGCACGCATAGAATCTGCACCCAATTACACAAAAAGCAATGAAGATTTTCAAAGAATTTAAACACGCCATTCAGAGCATCTGGCCCTTGTGTGTTTGTTATTAGAGGTGAAATATGTAATCAAACTGGCTTTCAACACAATTTACTATGTTTAAATTCATTCCGGAGAATTTCACCCAAAATCAGCATAGAAAATGTAAATAAAAAGTCTGCAGACTCCATCTGGGCCTGGTCATGGATCTTACTGCTGCATTAAAACACATTTAACTGCTTTAGATTAACCCTCCAACTATAAAGCAATTAACAGCAATTTAGGGTGAACACTTTAGACACAGATACATTCATTCATGCTGACCACTAGAGTCAGACCATGAGTTTAGATTTCTGAAAAAAAGTTTTAAAACTAAATGCACTTTAGACTCAGTTACTGTGAAGTGGCTGACAATACTCCACAGGAGATGAATACAGATTTTATTAGCTCTTATCGTTGTAACGGTCCTGCCTAAAATGTTATAAGCTGGCAACTTTATTAATAAATTCATGAGCATTACAAAGACATGGAAATGGAGGCAAGTTAAGGACCATGAGAGAGGCTTGAGAAACCGTGGCCCGATCCATCTCCCCTCCACTATCATCAACAATATCAGACTTGGGTGTTTGTGGGTTTTGGATAATTGAACAGTGTTCAGAAAAATAAAAATTCACCACACATATTATTTTTTCCAGAGAATAATCAGGCAAAAATATGAGGCAATAAAATCAAAAACATCAGTCACCATCTCGTTTTAATTGGGCACACATAGGTGGTAGCTGAGGTGAGAAAATCAATTATTTTTGTGTGTTGTTTACTGCTGGAGTGCTGCCAACAGAAATAGACCTGGCACTCTTCACAAATACCCTTCTATTTGGCATTATAGCAGCAGAGACTGAAATGTAGGTATTTTTTAAAATATGGTGATTTTGAAATGCCCCACTTCAATTGTATTTAACAATCAAAATCATACACCATCATTTTGATGTAATCTGTTAAATACAAATTCACTTAATTTACAAAATCAACTAATTTTAAAATCCAAAAAGAAGAATAATCAAGTGGTTCCTACAGGATGGTGGGAAGACAAGATACATGTAGTGTATTGTGAAAATTATGTTGTTGTTGTTTTTTTTTAATCCAGCATTTGCTCCCAAAGTACATTAATGTTCGAAAGTTTGGGGTAAGTAAATTTTTTTCTCTCAAGGTTATAAAAATATCTTAAAAACAGTAAAACAGTAATATTGTAAAATATTGTTATCAATTAAAATATATATATATATATATTTTTTTTATATATATTTCAAAATGTAATTTATTCCTGTGATGCAAAGCTGAATTTTCAGCAGCCATTACTCCAGTCTTCAGTGTCACATCATCTTTCAGAAATTCTAATATGCTGATTTGCTGCTCAAGAAACAATGTATATATAATCACAATCATCATATATATAAATTTTTATCAAATTTGCAACCTGCTGTATCAGGGACAAAATTTTCCAAACCTCATCAAATAATGGAAAATAAAACTCAGAATATTCAGAATGACTTCTTGATGAAGAGGACAATGATCAACATTCTCTGAAGGTTAAGCACCACCTTTCACTGACCATTTGAGAGTTTCAGGCCCTATTTGTGTAAAGTGCAAATTTACTTTTAAAGCAGATGGAGCGAATGCATACTGTCCGTAAAAGTGGTTGTCATTTTCTGGTTGCATACCTGAAAGTCAGGGTTGGGATTGGGGTAGGGCAGCCAAGCGGAACGGGAGTTCTCCTGGTACTTGAAAGGCCCACTGAACACTTGGGTAATAGCACTCAGATTGAAGGTGCACACTGCTGATGCGGCAATGCTGTTACTGAGAACAGAGTCAGAAGTAGGCAGTCAGCACACACACACACACACACACACACACACACACACACACACACACACACACACACACACACACACACACACACACACACACACACACACACACACTTATACACAATACTTTTTTTTTCTTTAATCATTAAAGCATAGTGGATCATAATGTGAAAAATGGATCTGTCCATTGCTGACTGTGATACAGATCACACACTTCCAGAGAGATAACAGCAGGTAAGCAAAATAAGGGGGAAAAAAACTAAAAAGGCAAAGGTATAGTGTTAAAATCATAGTGTCTCCACACACACACACGCACAAAAAGAACCCCACGCAAATAATTACAGGCTTCTGCTGACAACACAGACCACAAAAAGTGAAGTCCTGCTGAAAATAATGGGCCATAAGCTGACTTCTGTGGTTTGAAACCTTGAACATAACAGTGGATATTTTAAAACTGTGTGTTGTGTTCAAAAGGTGTTTACTCACACATTAGTGGTGAAAATCCCATAGAGGAGCTCGAGTTCAGGCAGGAAAAAGGTTCCCTGCAGCTCGTTGTAGTTGAATGGAATCTCACCCGGCCGTGAGCAATTAAGCCTGGCCTTCATAAAGGTGGTCCAAGTGTCTTCCAGCAGAAAACGGCCCCCGATGTCATTCTTGCAGACACGGGCGGCACGAGAGAACACCGTCCTGCCGCAGTCATGCTCCACGGCATTCTCACGGAAGAAAAAGTAGGTGAAGTTGCCAATGTCATAGGAGGAAACGAAGTTGGGCTCTGAGTTTGACAGAAAAGGGGACAGGATGACAGTGATTAATAACAGATTGCACATGGATCAAAACCACTGGCCCATCGAGATGCATTTATTAATCTTATGCTTAGGTAATGGACAAACTCATTTGTCATGGGAGAAGAGAAAGGTTACGGTGAGAGACGTTCTCCATTCAAAACAGATGAACGCACAAGCCTCTGAAAGGCAAAAAGAGCAACCGTCATGGCCAACGTAAGATTCAAAGTGAAGAGGTGGTTGTGATTGACAGAGAATTCATTTTCTTTTGTGGTGAGGAGCCAAGCACATTTGCCCAATATGAAGGATGAAAAAATCAATTGGAAAAAGTCAATGTAATGTATACGCAAATCAGGTAAAACTCTTCTCTGTTAAGATTTTCTGAAAATAATTTTTAAACCCATGAGCTCAGGTAGTTTTGAAAATATCAGTTAAAGGGATAGTTTGTGCAAAAATGAAAATTCTGTCATCTGTTGTTTACCCTCATGTAGTTTCAAAAAATCTGTTGTATTTCCATAAAATAAAAAAGCTGATGGTGACAAAAACTAGATACACACTATATGTATGTTTATTTTGCATTTCCAACTATAGTCCAGAACAACTGTACTAATTAAACAAGCAGAGTTCTTCAAAACAGATGTGTTACCCCCCCACCACCAAAAATAAAAAATAAAAAATAAAATAAACTGTCATCATTTACACTCCCTTTTATTGTTCAAAACCTCTACTGTGGAACACAAGTTGGCATAATGCTAGACACTGACAGCCTCAGTCACCAGCCACTTGCATTACATCAGTGATGGATGCTGTCAATCTTCCTAATATCTTAATTTGTGTTACAGAAAGAAATTCATACAGTTTTGGAACGACATGAAGGTGAGTAAATAAGAAACTCAATTTTTAGATGAACTATACCTTTAAAGAGAACTTGTGCCATTATTTCATAAAATGATTTTCAAAAAACCACAATTAGTCACTGCATTGCACATAATGGCTTTAGTTTTATGTAATGTCATAATTGAATTAAATATCTTTCATACAATACCATTGAGCCATTTGGAGTTGTATTGAGCAGTACGCAGAGGGGGAAGTCCTCCCAGGCTGCGGTAGATTGCTGGGTCCCTGCCGGAAAAGTCCATAGCTGTGGCGGCATACAGCTCCCCGCTGGAAGTGATGAGGGCAGTGGAATTATGCAGAGGGTTATAGGGGCACCGTGCCATCCCACTGATTTGATCATGGACCTCGGTCAGGTTAGTCAGCTGTGCAGATAAAGAGATACTGAATTCAGACACCCTGGAATTCTTAAACCTGAAAGGCTAGTAAATATCTTACAATATACAAACTGAATACAAAAAAAATCTAGACAGATCTAAAATAATTGAATGCAGTATTAGTTTGTTTTGAGTCTGAACAATGAAAATACGTCCCAACATTTCCACGGACGGAAATCTCAAAGATGTTCTAATTTTGTTTACGCGAGGTGCTGATGTGGCAGTGAAAACTATTTCACCGTTCGAATCATTTATTACTGCAGAAACGCTCGGCCTACTACCAGCCGTGTCGTGTGCTATTTTGTGAGATGGCAAAAATGTTTATCTCATTACTTGGTTGTCACGGCTAGTGGCGGCTGCAATAGCTAAATGCTAATCGTTCGCAACACACCCGTTCTTTGCTCATGTGCAGTACAGCAAAGCCTTGACTCTTGCTTAGCATGACATTTAGCCAGCAATGGGAAGCTACCGTGACAAGGAGGTAATTTCCATTTGTATACAATAAGCACAAGGGATATGCCACCACAGGAAGCAAATATGACTTTTAGAGCTGGTCCAAGTTTTTTTTTAACCGATTTCTGTTCCTTCACGTGGGTGAATGGAGACATTAAGAAAATTCTCCATCTGAACTACTAGAGAAGCCATTAGTCAACCACATCAGTTTAAAGCAGTGGTTCTCAACCAGGTAAAAAACTGGATTGCCGTGGCTTCTTGGAAAACCTGGTTCTATGAGAAAGCCTCATTTTAAAAGTGTGATTTGGGGACCTGGAAAAGTCTTAAGCTAAAATCTTAAAATAGGTTTGTTTAGAATTAATAGATTCTGAATATATATTGGATTGCCAAGGATTTTAAAATATTTTTTTGGGTATAAATTGTGAGCAAGTCCTTATCCAGTATTCACGTACAACTGGAAAAGTAATGAGGCCTTGGAAAATTGTTAAGGACAAAATGGGGATCAAAAAGGTTGGAGCCACTGATTTAACCCGGAGCTTCTGTTATAACTGCAAAAAAAAAAAAAAAAAAAAAAAAAAAAAAAATCTGTATTTTTGTCTTGTTTTCTAGTCTAAATATCTAAACATTCTTTAAATTTACACAGAAAAAACATACATAATATACACAGATATTTAAAAGATTTTGAGCTTACTACACACACACACACACACATATATATATATATATATAAAGATAAACATACATACACAAACAAACCAACAAACAATATTTTTAAATAATACATACTAAATATATAAAAATAAAAGAAACTAATAAATAACCAATTAAAATTTTGATATTTATTAAAGAAAATTTAATTAATTACTACTACACATCTAAGAATCCAATATATTAATATCTAAGTAATTTCCCTTGTCAAATAAATGTATCTTGATTCAAGATTTTATACATTTGTAATGGAAAACAATAAAAAAAAATATTTTTTGCAGTGTTCACAAGGGAGAGGATTTAAAGAGCTGTTAGTGCTGTTTCCTTTTAGAGCACAGCCAAATCCTGTTCATCATATTTAAAAATGTGATAAAAATTGGCATCAAAAGCACGTTTGAAAAATTTCAAAGCTTCTGTTATAATGACACTCCTACCTTGCATATGCATCTAGTATCTGTTACTCAAAAAATGTA
The DNA here is from genome assembly GCF_018340385.1 of Cyprinus carpio. NCBI lineage: Eukaryota > Metazoa > Chordata > Actinopteri > Cypriniformes > Cyprinidae > Cyprinus > Cyprinus carpio. The sequence continues at coordinate 13,361,838 of NC_056595.1, read as the reverse complement.
TTGCTCGAATTGAGCAATACATCTAAAGCAGCAGTAAATTTATCTATGCAGCTCGAAATGTCATGCCTTCAGTGACTAGCTTATTTTTGTACCAGGAAATCTGACATACTGCATTGTGCTCAACCCTATCGGTCTGTCCCGAAGGCGGATTAGATCCTGTGTGGCCTCACTTGAATGCTTTTATCTTACATGCAGCTGACGGCCACAACACTTGCCCTGTGTAATCAATGTAAAGGGGGATTATCCTTGATGTTGGCTCGAAGAAAACCTCCGCGAATGGCTGGAAGTGTCTCGGCTTCCTTCAGGACCCCGGAGCCCATTTAACTGGCAATAAAGTCAGGCGAATTTGCATGTTTGGCAAAGTGAAGCAGTCTTTTGAAGCATTGGTGCCAGGGAGATACTTCTCCCCGAGCCAACGCCTCAACGGATGCCTTTTCTTGGGCACGAAGAAAGATGAAAGGCGTTTATTGATGGAACATCTTCTGACAAATAGCACTCGGAAGCCTTCATAGATATGGACACGTTAACCATAATGCACATTAATGGAGAGGGTTGAAAGACGCCTCTTAAGAAGACCGGCAGCTGGAGCGAAAGATGCAGCTTTACTGGCGGCGTTACAAGGACATGACAGAGAGTTTTAGCTCGTGCCTTCCTGGCTGCACTAAGTCCTTTCCTGCTGGCACAAGGTACATATGATGGAAAATCCCTAGGGTTATTTAGCTTTGAGTCAATAATTCCTGCCATTCTTCAAAGAGCCACTGAGGAGATGATTGCCATCGTACGCGAATCGACTGTCATCATCATTATCAGGTTTGAGGAAAAGATAGAAGAGTAATCCAGTCATTCAAATTCAGGGATTCGAGCACAAGAGACATGCATGAATGAAAACTAGGAGATGTGAGGGGGAATAATGGGGGATGTCAGTGAATGTGCTTGGCGGAGATGCTTATCTTTCAATCTTTCGCACTGAGTGGCATTTATTGCGATAAGTGGCAACTATGCTGCAACCCATGCTTTGGAAAAATTTGTCAAAGATAAAGTGCAAACACTCGCACAATACCTGCATAACAAGTGTGAACTTTCCACAAAGGACAAGAGACTTAGAGATACTACAAGTTCCCCACTTTATTAGAAAAACAGGCCTTGGTTATTATTTGTGTTGTTTTTTGTCTAGATCTCAAGAAAGCTTCTTCTGAGGTGAAGCACGAACAAAACTTTTATTGAAATAAACCGCAGGCTTTGGCTGAAATACCACATGCTATGCTACACAACCCGCGCAGTGATGAAAATGTCAAAGGAGGTCAATGTAGGAGAGAGAACTTGGGACAAAGCTAGCATAACATCAGGTCAGTAAGCCACTGCATTACATTAAGTGCATTGGTGCGTTTACGTTACCGTGCGATTGGTGCAAATTGGAGTGAATGCATTTGTTCCACATGTAAACAGCCTGTCACCGTTGATGAGTAGAACACGGATGTAATTCTGGCACTCCTCCTGTGAAAAGACATAAGGGAAGATGTGTAAGTGGTAGCACAAGTGTTGACTATTAGCATCACAAATGCAAAATAGAGCCAACTCTGAAAAATGTGGCCAAAATCATAACACACAATGAATAGAAGTCCCGCCTTTTTGTTAAAAGCCAGTCAAAAGTTTGTTTATTCTAAAACATTCATTCACAAGACAAGCCTGTAAAATGGAAAATTTTTAAATGGAAAAAAATTAATTGGTTCAAAACTAAATCTTGACAGTCTTTTTTTCTGTTAGCATTGACTATTTTGCCCAAGTGTAGGAATTTTGCAAAAAATGAGTGAAATCACATTCATATTAAAGCATTAGTTCACTTTGAAATTAAATTTTCCTGATAATCCACATTTCATCCAAGATGTTTACATCTTTCTTTCTTCAGTCGAAAAGAAATTAAGGTTTTTTATGAAAACTTTCCAGGATTATTCTCCCTATAGTGGACTTCAACAGCTACCAAACGGTTGAAGGTCAAATTTACAGTTTTAGTGCAGCTTCAAATGGCTCTGTATGCTGGACTTTTCTACTCATTTAGTCTGTTTAAATTCTGACTTTTTTTTCTATTATTATCTGTTATATTCAGATGTACGTGCAAACACCATGTAAAAGTGAATTTTGTATCTGATGTCCCTTTTAACCTATATTTTGTACAGCACACACTGGCCAACAGCTGTTGTTTTAATTGTGCTCTACAAATAAAGTGAACTGACACTGACTATACAAAAGAAAAGATGTATCACTATTTCTGCTGCACTGCAACTTTAGGCTAAATTCCATTATTGTTCGATTTTAATAATTTTTTTTACATGAAATGTTTCTAAATATAATCTTGACAAAGAGTTTTGAACATTTCTGTCTTTCGGCACTAAATTAGGCAAAGGCTACATTAGCAAAAATAGCTGTCTGTGGTGTTTCTAAAATGGTCACTGCGTGAACTGCCCTCCCTTATAGGACTTTGGTCAACTTCCAGAAATACAAAGCCTTTACAGTAAAGAAGCTAGGTTACATTTGTCTTCCAGTCAGATTTTCTGCTATATTAGACCAGCTGCAGGACTTCTTGAACCGTACTGCTTCAGTTCAGTGTTTTTACAAGGCTTTTTGAGAATTTAGGAGCCAGTAAATCATGCTTGTCTCAAGTACTTGAAACCCTGTCGCCCCGTCTCGCCCTCTGTTGATTTAAAGGTGTTCCAAGGCAGTGCTTGAGGGGGCTCAACTTTATTTGCTCATCATAATGGCCGTTAACTCGTGAAGCAATTCATTTCCCTGCACTAAGCGGAGTCCTGAAAAGAAAAGGATGATTTACATTTACTAATGTAATTTGGCTGGGGGGCAGTGCTTTGCTGTGTGCGTAAATAAACTGAGATTTAATATGCCTACCACATCATGATGTGACATGTTTATGAAAACCCCTGACAGACGGCTACACTCCATTGTGTAATATAGTGTTTGCATTATAAACAAAAAGTCGACAGAACACCATTCACTCCATCAAACACTTTCCTTTGTTCTTGAAACAACAGACTCAAGGAAACCAGATGCGGTGGTTGAAATACAATTACTCAAGGAATTCAATTAAAGATAATGTTTTGCAAAATAATACTGCTTTGTGATGTGTAAAACAACCAAAAAGTGATGAAGTCATAAAAGGAATGGCTCACTTTAAAAAAAAATGGACATTTTGTTCTTACGTTGTTACAAACTCGTGACATTCTTTCTTCTTTGGAACACAAAAGGAGGATTTTGAAAAATCGTACTGGTCACTCTTTTGAGGACTAAGACTTTCAAGCTTTATAAAGTATCATAAAAGTGGTCCATCAAGAATCGCATGCCACATTTAAAATCTTCTGAAGCCATGTGATAGCTTTTTGAAATCATGAGAGAAGTTCAAACTTCATGCAGAGCCTTTCAATTATGTGATTGATCTTTGGTCTGTTCTTCACAAAAAGATATCATATCACTTCAAAACATTTAGAACACAGCATTTTATGATATGTTTATGGTGTTTTTGTGTACCTTTTGAAGCTTGAAAATCTTCAGTGTAATTTCATGGAAAAGAGCAACTAGCACGTCATTCAAAATGCATCCTTCTGTGTTCCACAGAAAGTCTGCCACCTTTTTGGAACCAATTTTTCTTCTTTTTTTTATGTGAACTATTACTTTAGAGATATTTTGAGCTACCACATGTGCAGTTGATACAGCAAGACTCCACAATTGCAAGCAAGTTACGACAGCCACCTCCTGCAATTCTGAAATACAATCACATGTTTCTCAGAGTGATCCACCTAATTATGTGCTTCAGAACACATTTCACAAGCTAATGAAAAAAAAAAAAACTTGTGGGGCTGTTCGCACAGGCTGAAACCGCACTAGGGCCAGTAGAAGTACACCTTGGGGTTTGGCCCAGGCTGGAACGATGGCCGCCAATCCCAAACACAGTCCCTATACAGCTCCCATATGACTTAAAATGGCTCAACATACTATAAACCAAAGGGGGACCCTCTGTCTCATGTTTGACAGAGTTGCAGTACGTGAAATATTAAGGAGATTTAAGAAACATTTTGTAGTACCAATCTGTTCTGATTCAGTCAGCCTTCAAAAACACAAGGGAGTCAGGCTGAAGCTCCATGGAAACGGCTCCATAGCAAAGTGGAAGAAACATGGGAATGCCTGCGCAAGAGCGATGTCATAAATAATGGGTTAGCTATTTTAGGAGGGTGATTGCTTTCTTAAGGAAGGTAATATTTAAAACAAGCTTCATTCAGGGTGCAAATTACAGTGGGGTTTGGGGGTTTGAATTCACCCCTCTCCTCCACCGAAGGAAGTCAAAACAAAAGGTAGGTCTGAAATATATTTAAATTTTTCAGTAACCACAAAGGTCAGATTACTAGTTAGTTAGCTCATATTTCCATATGGCACCAAATGGTAAAATAAAATGCACCTGAGGTTGTTACTATAGAAACAGAATGCTGCTTTAGTGGTTTTTGTTAGGATCAGTATTGGACGTTATTTCAACTATACATAACTAGGTTCTGTTATGGATATAAAAAGTGTTTTGTTTAAAAAAGTCAAAATAGTAGATGTTTGTCTAGTAGGTTTAGGCAAAATTCAGAATTTAAAAATTGGTTCTCTTTTAATTCACTGGTTAAATCTGAATTAAACTGACCACGCCTTATAGGAAGTTGAATTGAAATAACAGGAAGTATGGCAGATAAAGGCATTCTGGGAAATGAAGTTCTTGGTCCATAAATTTGCTTGTCTATAATGTTCAAACTTAAAAGATATTTTAAACTTTTTTTTTTCAAGCCAACATTTAAGATTTGTAAAAAAAAACAAAAAACAAAAAACACACTTATAGTTATCAGTGATTATCAATGCTGAAAACAGTTATGCTACTTAATATTTTCGTGGAAACCATGATACACTTTAGGATTTCTCAAAAGAACAGCATTTATTTGAAACAGAATAATCTGTAACATTATAAATATCAATACTGTCACTTTTGATCAACTTAATGCATCCTTGCCGAATCAAAGTATTAGTTTGAGTTTAAAAAAAAAAAAAAAATCTTTCCAAGTTTTCTAAAATTAGCTAAAAAATGGATCCCCCCAAAATCTAGGAACAAAAGCTGTCACTGTGGTGGCATAATTTTATATCCCTAAAGGGTGCATAAAAGTACAAAACAGCATCTAAAAGGTACATATTATTACCTTTTGAAAAGGTACTTCCCCAGTGACAGTTTTCGTACTTTTGTTTCTGAAAGTGAAAGGTACTTACCTCTGATTTGCCTCGACTGAAACATGCTCCTTTGGTAAACTCATCGCAATGCCATTCTGCCTCCTGTGAACAAACACACATGAAGAAGAACATCATGAAATGATGTGTTTTGCTGTTAAAGAGGGCATTATTGTGAGCTCATCATTCATAAATGAAAAACAAAACAAAAAACAGATCTGCTACATCAGACAATTGATCTATGCCTCAAATCATTCTTAAATTTAGTAAGCTCTAGGATATAGTGCAAAAGAAACTCTTTTTTAAATCGAATCTCTGTGTTTAGTCAGGTATTATTGATTGTCACTGAGAGGATAAATGAACTTGGCTATAGAAAGCAGGCAGATCTTGGATGATAATCACTTGTATTCAGCTCCCCAGCATTCAGGGAAAAACAACAGGCTTTTCAGAGGCAGCCTATGTGCCGTCCTTCACTGAGAGATGAGGGTCCCCGAGACAATGACAGCATCCACAGACTATGGCTGCATTCACATTTCACTGCTGGCACTGAACTGCTGGATAATGCCAAGTTTGATGTCTGCAACTGCCTCCAAATGGATTTTAATATCAAATGAGCTCCTCACACTTATTGACCATGAGATCTCTGGCTCGGATCCAGACATGCGAGACTTGAAGCTTGCCAAATGAAAGCAAGCGACTAACTATCAAAAAACAATTAAGGAAAATGTTACTAAGGCACGACGACCATTTTTGTACTTTCCAGAACTGAAAAATTAATAAGAAATTATCATTCCCCAAGGAGGCACAACTCTGGCTAGACAGTAACCTCATTTTGAAGTGATCTAGAGAACAGCAGAAGCCCTGTGGCTGCTGGCTGAGATGTTACTCTGTCTGGAGAGTCTTCGATCACTGCTTTATAAGACGGGATTGTTATGTCACACCATCCCAAAGCCGAAGAGGACGTAGTACACTCATGACCCTTTGGAAACAGGTTAATATTAAGTAAAAAAAATCCAGGTTTTCATTCCCTCGAGCCAACAGGGAATCTTATGAATGACACTTAGAAGATGGCAGGGTGTGAATGTGCAAATGCAGGACTGAAAATCCGTTGTCTTGCTCAGTCATGCTGCTGAATGAGTTTCCCCACGAGGCCCATTCATGCCAAATCTCCACCGCAAGGCAGAGAAATAGGCTGAGGGACTGAGACACAGGAAACTCCATCACATCCGAAGTGATATGAAAGATGATTTAATGTGTCAAAATAACCATTAGCAACTGATATAGCACTTTCAGCCTGACATAACAGCAGTGCAATGATAGGAAGTAGCAGAAAGAAGGCTGGCATTTGCTGAGGGAAGAATACTATGCGCTTTTGTGCTTCAAAGCATATTGTCATATGCCATAATTATAGCTAGGCAGCGGCTCTGAGGCACAACACTACATTTTTAACTGTGCATTTTATGAACTTTTGTAACCGAATAGCAGAAGGAACAGGAACAGACTTCATTCTTATATCCCAGGCTAGAAACCAGCTATTTTGAGTAAAGTCAGTCATACAAACAAACTGCACATCAGCAGAATGTTTCAGAGTGCGAGGACAGCATTAGAATGTCTTAAAGCGGTTGTTGTGTGTGCCAGCACAAATTGCTCAGAGGTAGTCGCACACTCGAGGTGTTGTGTTTAGCTCAGCAAAAAATGGCGTAAAACATAAATTAAATGTAATTACTAAAACCATTACCTTGACAAATTAGGTTAAATTACACTTTGGAAAACTGCATCATGCATTTCCAGGATAGTCTAAACAATGTCATTCAGTAGTTGACATCATTCATCAGTAGAGCTATTTAATGATATAATAATGCTGAACGTAACCATTAGCAAACTTGAACTTGGCCATTAAAAACTTGAATGTTATTTGCACTCTGTGATATTTTTACACAAGACATTTTTCAAAAGTGAATAATGGGAAAAAGGCAGGTAGACACCAACACAGCATAAAATTGTTCTTTCAGAAAATATGCTCCATTAATCATGACGACTATAACACACAATCGATTGTGATTTTGTTATTATAACAATTCAATAAGCAATAAGTAACCTACATTTTAGTTACGTTGCCTAAATTCAGCTTTTGTTTTCAACAGATTGCCTTTCAGCTTTTCTGAGGTTTTCTTTATGGAGGCTATACAGTTGGTTAAATACATTACTTTCACCATAAACAGGAAAACACAGAACATCTGCAGTTATTTAAGCACACTCTAATCTTTACAGTTTCCCTGCTCCTGCATGGTAGACTTGCTCTATTGTTCCAGATTGTCCGGTGCAGACCCCAGAACTAAGCGGTCATTGTCAGGAACAGGTGGGCCAGAGAGACCCAGTCAGCACTGTGTGGGTTGAGTCACCCACAACACGGCTCTCTCCCAGTTCTGGCTGGAATTTACATGGCCAAGACAAAACAAAGCATGCATAAATGATTCTAAGCATTTCTGTTGTGCATGCTTGTATTATCTGAGTCAAAGATTGCAACCACAGGCACGCTTCGGGTATTCAGTGAATTCTGCTCATTTCAACAATCAGCACGTCAGGCGACAGTCAACAGATGACAAAGTACAGCATCTTGCTCAATTGGATTAATCGTGCATTTTCATAATTACGATGCACTGAAGTGTGGAGATTTAAGGTGATCTCATCCTGCCCTGCAACTGTGGCTTGTAAATGAGTTTGAAACCTCATCTATTACAGAAATCCTTGCCAAAAGTGATCTTTTACCAAAAACCCAATACATCTCCACTCATTATATATGTAAATGGGAAAAAAAATCCCAGCAGCATTTACTAGAGTATGTTGCTAAGTAGCCATTATCAGACTGTAATTGGCATAAAAGACCACAGACCAAGCCTAGTCCCTTGTTAATCAGACATCTGATGGAGTTACAGTATATAGAGCACTGAAGGGGAGCTCACATGTTCATTATTTCATGAATTTAAATGGCTGAGTAACTGGAAGCAATTGAAACAGCTGCCCTCAGAAATTAGCACAAGTGTTCTGTTGATCAGTGCATGTAATTGTTTTAGTGACAGTGAGTAAGAAAGGTTAATGAAATACATGACTGACAATCTGTCTCTTTTACTTCAGGTTTATATTGCTTATAAAAGGCAAGGTAATGATATAATGTCTTAAAGTCAATATCAAAGCTAAATACTGTTAATATCACTTTCCACAAACTCCTGCTCTTTAGAAAACATGAAATCAAGAGCATCTTGATAAATGTAATTGTACACAGTCCATCATTATGTGTGTTTGAATCAGCTGTGTACTAGCAGGTCCCTTATGTGACAACTTGTTGGTAAAGCACATAACTGTTTCAGAAATTCATGTTTGAGGTATGAAAGTGTGTAATTAATGTAATTTTCTGCACGTTTTTTCAAGAAAAGTTAATCACAGACACTATTTTACTCAAAGAACGCTATTCTAAAAACCCATTGGAAAATTTCACAGACAAAAAATACTTATTTTCTTTCAGGTTTTAGAATAACAAACTGAAATATGAAAAAAATTAAATCAAAACAAAATGACACCAAAATCACATTCCAAAAAAAGATTAAAGAAAAAAAAATAAAAAAGAATAATGAATGAAAAAAAAAATCTATGTACAGTATGTTTTTATTTTATTTTTATGATGTTTAGAAATGTCAGTCAATTGACAACCCAAATTATTTTTAATTTTTGTTTATTTTTATTTATTTTATAGATACAATTGATCATATTAATGTATGTTTATTTAAATGGTTTACATTTCAGTTTTGACATCTCAGAATTAAATTTTAAAAGCAATAGAAATATCTGACATTTATTTATTTATTTGGGTCACTTGATACTTTAAAGTGAAAGTGACATGACATACAGCCAAGTATGGTAACCCATACTCAGAATTCGTGCTCTGCATTTAACACATCCAAAGTGCACACACACAGCAGTGAACACACACACTGTGAGCACACACCCGGAGCAGCGGTCAGCCATTTATGCTGTGGCACCCGGGGAGCAGTTGGGGGTTCGGTGCCTTGCTCAAGGGCTCCTCAGTCATGGTATTGCCGGCCTGACACTCGAACCCACAACCTTAGGGTTAGGAGTCAAATTCTCTAACCATTAGGCCACGACTTCCCCGACTTTATCTATTTTCATTCAAAATTTTCATTATTTTCATGTTTTATTTCATTCATTCTAATTCAAAATTGTGCCTTGATTTTTGAATTGTGGCTGACATTTCAATAAATAATATATAAAGGTTCAAATATCTGAGTAAACATAAAGCGGGCTTGATATTCACAAAACAGCATTCTACAATGACATGCAATTCATGCACATTTGCACAGAATATCAGTTAAGGAATAGTACCAAAGTGAGGGTTTAATTTAAATTAAACCTAAATGGTCTACTACCTGTAAGAATATTACCTAGCAACATCAATACGTGCTAATTAATATTCATGAGTTCACAATGTTACTCCCAATTCTGGTGCCACTGAATAAAACAAAAACAAGATCAAATGAACAAAAGTCACAACTGAAGAAAATCACCACGCAACCAGCTGACATGATAAAATCATTGATCATAGGAATGGCTCTATTTCTGCTGAACAGCTAAAAACCGGTTTAAATCACAATGATTACCGTATTTGCTGGGAGTGACTGTAAATGGCAGGTCCGGGCTGGTATGTCTGAAACGAGACAGCTGCCATGAGCTGAGAAGCTATACTGCTGCGTTAAATAGACAGTAAGTGAGTGGCACAGCATTATGAGTGCATTGTGTGCTGAATTGACACAGCGGGCTTGCTGTGGTGCAGAGGGCATACAGGTTTAAACTGAGACCATTGGTCAACAAGCCACTCGGATAAGAAGCCACCTCACAGCCCCTCCGCTCATTTCCTTTGAGCCTGCCAATAGAAAACCAGACTATTCTGAGCTCCCAGACCTAATCCAGTTCACTTAGAGTTAAATATTCAATTATTTAATGACACAGCATTACACTTACACATATGCACCTGGAATAAAGACGCCAATTGCTCTGTTGCATATTAACAACTTATTTAAATTTACTCTTGCAAAATGGCTAAATAGAGGAGTACTGGGGAAACAGGCTTTCATTTGTCAAACTTGAAAAACAATGAAGTGACTACAATGCATTTATTCAGGCAATTAATCAGTGGTGCTAGGAGTGCTGCTACTGTACAATATGCAAAATGCTCAAGGGAGAGCAGACTTGACAGTGGAAAATCGGCTGAGCAAGGTAGACTCTGTGTAGACTGGGACCATAAAGACTGAACAATAGATCTGCTCTTCCTCACGCACCTCTGTCATTTGACCAGTGAGAGAAGACATGTATTGTTCAGTCCATCTGGGCTTCAGAATCCCGTTGGCTACATATAAAAAACTATATTCACAAGAGGAAAATTAAAAGGTCACTACAAAAATGCCAATAATGTTTACATGATTTAAGACCCTATGGAGGCCTATTTCCAGCCCAGAATAAAAAAATAAAAAATAAATAAAAAAGGTAAAAGTGAGTTTTTATTGTACAGTTCTGGCCTTTTTTATAGACTACACTCAGAATTGTAACATTTAAACTCAGAATTCTGAGATATAAATTCGCAATTCCAAGTTTAGATCTCACAATTCTGACTTTTTTCTATGAGTTTACTACGGAGCCCAGCACACAACATGCAAAAAAAAAAAAAAAAAAAAAAAAAAAAAAAAAAAAATTGCACACAATTTACTAATTTGTTCCCTCGTTTTAAGTAAATTGTGTGCTCAATTTAATAATATGTTCACTAGTTTTAAACAAATTGTTCTCACAAAAGAATTATTTCTACTTCCTGTCCGCATCTCGAAAATCGTTTTTTCTCCCACAGAATAAAAAAGAAAAGTTGGTTGTGACTTTTTATCTCACAATTCTGACTTTTTCCTCACAATTGCAAGTTTATATTTCACAATACAGACATTTCTTCCCCAGAATTTTCAGTTATAATCTTGCAATCACAATTGACCCTTTGAATCTGTTTTTCTTGTCCGACAAACAACCCAGACAGGAGAGTAAATAAACTTTGAACTCTGACAAAACAAACCAGACAGGAGAGCAGATTAACGTCGGTGGACTTGAACTGAAAAAATGGTGTGTATTGACGTCTTTCCACAGTTGAAACAAGACACCTTCTGATGTTCATTCATGTTTTTTATGCTATAACTAATATAACTAGTAAAGAGGAAGAGGTGATCATTTCATGTACCTCTTGAACTGAGGCGAAAGACATTTATTGTTTGAATTTCTTAAAAAAATGACAAAATTTAAAAAGCTCAGACTTTGTTTCATACCAAAAGTAGCATGCTCTAGCTTGTCTGTCTGCGCATTGTCAGTTTCCTCTTTGATCCATGCTGTATTTTTCACTGCTTGAGAACATGATGTGTTGTGTGAGAACACAAACTAATGTCGGCACATAACAACAGAAACTAATGTCAACCACTCTTTGCGAATCTTTTGTCAATCATTGAAATACTTGCAATTAAAAAAAAAATAAATAATAATCTGAATGGAAAGAATTACAAGAAAAAAAGTCTGAATTGTAGTCACAATTTCCTTTTTATTTTTTATCCCATTGCAGAACCAGCTTCTGGAGACAGTATGTTTAATGTATATTAAATTAAATAAGCATTGTGCAAAGGAACTGTTATTTTTATTATTATTATTATTATTTTAACCACACAAAGTGAGTGTTTCTCCCAATCTGCTAATGTGTCCAGTATAGACAAACAAATAATCAATTCAATTTATATTTATTTGTAAATTAAGCATCGCTTTACTCACTTTTTGAAAATTAAAAAGCATTGGATTACCATAATTCAACATTTGGGATGTGTCTGTTCACCATGATAGTAGCAGACATACTGTATAGAACTGACATTTATCTTGATATACTATGGGAATAAATTTGAAACCTATTGAACACTGTTTTTTTTTCTTTTTCAATGAGAGGATAAAAAACCTTTTTCTTTTTTTTCTTTTTTTTTTTAGTCAGAAAGGTTTTAAACAGAAGTTTTATTTAATTTATTATTAATCTATTTATTAGATTTTTTTTACTTTATAATTTGAAATACTTTTTGAGCCTTTTAATATGATGTACTTACTAATATATAAAGTATTGTAAACAAATAATAAAATTAATGTAGCAGTTGTCAGCCCTAGAATTGAAATTATATGTATGTGTCTACTGTATACTGATTTCAGTGACTTCCTGCAGGCAGCTCACAGAGAGTCTGAGACTAAATCCAGTGCAGACTAGTCCATCAGAAGTTTGTCTATCAACAAGCAGGTTTACATCGGAAATCACATCTGAAAACCTGCTTTCCTCATCTCTCTTGTGGACGACAGCCTGACAGAACACCAACGATACACAGAGGACAAGCATTAGGAGACATCATCTGGACCTGTCAGCCAGTTTGCAAACTCACTATCTCAACATATGAGCATGTGACTTTGCACTGACAGTTTCAACCACTCCTTTATTTCGTTTTGTCTATCACTTCATGACCTCTTTCTTTTTTCTATTACGAAGATTTCTAAGAAAATTAAACTAGTCTGAGACATTTAATTAAAGTATATGACTTGCCCCACCTTTCAAAGGGGTCTCTTTAACAAACTCTGCAGATCTGAATCTGCTTATCATTATAATAGAATGGACCTGAAGGAAACTTAAGTCATGGTAAATTATGATACCAAACTTCATTCTGGATCAATTTTACACCCCCTCTACCCCCCACAACCCCCCCCCCCCCCCAAAAAAATAAATAAATAAAAATAATTTAATCTAATACTATAATGGGATAGAAAGGTGCATAATAAAGACATTTGTAGTTGGCATCAGCCAAGTTATTTTTACACAATTGCATATACAGCAGGAGACACAAAATACACTCATTTTGTACAATGACCCATGAAATATAATGTGCCCTGCCCATGTCCATATAATGATTACATACTATACATTACTATAGTGCTGCCACATTCATCCTGCCATTAAAAGGCTTTTAATGCTTCACAACACTGTGCTCTTAAACACTAGCGGAGGTGTTGCAGACACATGATGGGTCACTCTGCGGGTTTATTTCTCTCATAGCTGATGCATCATTGCTACAGAAAGCTCTATTCTGTGAGATCAATGAAGGATAAAAGCAGCACTTTCTAGGTCATTTCCTTCTCAGGTCTCAGGACTTCTCGCTCATTGCACCATATTGCGAGAATCATTCATATTATCCCCTCGCCTGTGATCTCACCGCTATTCCTGAAAGTTGTTGTATAAGGGGAGAAAAACTCTGAATATGAGCTTCTGAATAAACCATATTCAACCAAAACCTCATGAAAAAAACCTCAACATTTATGCAATACTGTCATTTTTACCCCAGATCAAAGTCGTGAATGCTTAAAAACACAAACAACCTACAAGTACTCATCGACCGCAATTGAATTGGGCCTTGGGTCAAGCCAAGCTCTCCTCACAACATCTCATCAGAGAATTTCTCTGTTCAGAGAAACCTTCAGCAAAGTCAGCCTTAGCAGGGACAAAGGGCATAAAAAGACCAAAATGAAAAAGTACACACAAGACTCCGTGCTGTGAGCCAAGTGAAGGAATTCTATTACAGTGGAAAGGATTGGCTGGAGAGCAATGGCAGGGCTCATCTTTGTGATGCCGGTTCCCTGTGAGCAGGTCCGAACAAAAGGCATCTCAAAAGTTGGGTCTGGTCTGTTTGCTCTTTTCCCCAGGAGGTCAGTATTTCTGAGGAGACCACATGATGTGAAAGTTGTTAAACAGCCAGTGTATGGCTCTTTTAAAGGCCTCAAAAGAGTCCACTTCTTCACACTGGGAAAGACTTCAAATAAATTTTCAGTGTTTTAAAGTCAGTGTTTGGATAGTTATTTACAGGGTTATAAGATGTTCAATGCAATAGGAGAGGGACAGTAACTTGTCTGCCTCAGCTACTGTATTACAGGACAGCGGGTACTCTTGGGTAATTATGTTAGAAACTTGTTAAGGGAATAAGGTCTAATTTGGGACATATGCAGGTCTTCATTCAGGTCCATTTGGCTTTTAAACTAGGCTCATTAATAGGATTTGATAGTCCTGGCCTTTATAGAAGTAGAACATCTGGAGAGAGTCTAAAGCAATGCTCACATTGACAGTGATTCACTGCCACCAAATCATCTGAAGTCATTCATTTTTTAAAAGAAATGTACGCTTAGATTTAATGTTTGTTTTATATGGTTTTGTAAATGTAATACTAGCGAGAAAAGTTTTAATTTAAAGGTTTTTATAATGTCATGAGTTGTAAAGTAAAAAATTAATAACATATTTTTCTTATACTGTAAACACATGTGAGCGTAAACATCTTAATTATTTACAAAAATGTTTTAAACACATTTTTCAACATAAATTTTTAAATAATTTAATTATAAATTATTAAATAATTTGCTACATATTTCATTAAGCAATATTTTACAACCTGACTTACCTGACAACCTGACTGAATATAAAATAATATTTGTATATAAAATATCCATCTGTCTATTCTCTAAACAGTTCTCCTATGTTTGTTTCCAGGGATGCTGGAGCAAAAAATATAAAATCTGATATATAAAAATATATTTTAAGACATTTAATTCTTTGTTCTGTTTTTTCCGTCATGTTGGTTGCAAGACATGACTTTGGTTTAGAGGACAAAATGCTAAAATAAAATAAAATAAACCCCTGCTTCTTTGCATTTCCCCCCTCTTTTTTTTTTCCAAGAAATTATAATCTTTTTAATAAAGCTTATTTTCCATTTCTGAGAGTGATCTGCCACCTCATAAAGCACATAGACACAACAATTTCCAGTGATTAATCACAGTGAGTATGAACGGCCCTTAAGACTCGCTAATCCTAATCAGCCTCATCATATTTATTAGTGAACATCATTTTAAATTCCCAATTCAGTATCAAAGACTCAAAAAAAAAAAAAAAAAATTGTTTGCCAGCATTTAAACATTAAATTTAGCACAAACAGACATCAGGCCATACAAACGAGAGCTGTTAATAGGTTTAAAACCACACAAATCCAGGGAAGGTTTACATACACATTTAACAGAGAGCACCAGCCCAGGAGGCACGAACACCAGTCACGTCAGCATTGTGCCAAACTGACAACTTTTAAATTGGCAGAGTCTTTCTCTCTAAGCTTATGAAGCCACTGTAATTGGCATTCACACATGGTGGCAGCAACACCTGTTAGTCTCATCCTGGGTGTTTGAGTTGCCTGAGCAATTCCAAAAAAAAAAAAAAAAACAGACAGACAGACAGACAGACAGACAGACAGACAGACAGACAGAGAGACAGACAGACAGACAGACAGACAGACAGACAGGCAGACATAGACTTTTCACCTACCTGGATCAATGAAAGATCCTCTAAATGTAGCCTGAAGAGATGATTTCTGATAAAAGAAAAGACAAAAAAGATATAAATTTCAGAACCACCCAAATCGCCTTATAAATGGAGATTTTTATGGGTTGCACCATTTCAAGTGAATCCATGCACGATAGCAATTGGCCAATGTTGTGAGAGGAATGTTTTGAGCTTCTTCAGAGATAAACAAGACTATAAATAAAACAGAGGATTGGGAACTAAATTGCCAAATTAATTGCTGAATAAATCACATTGATATGCTCCCAATACACATCCAGGTTTAATACAACCTGGTGTAACAGTTCAAGTTCAGTTTTTCATACTATCTATACCTGGATGAAGTCTAACAGTGTGTTAGAACCAAAAACCTCATATGCAAAGTGTGCAGCCTACTGTCAATTTAATGAGCCAATGCTGGACCTTGCCTAAGGATAAGATGCTTGTTTGGAGCAGCAGAGGCCTGTAAATGCTGCATGCATTTTAATTCTGGGAAACAAAAAACAACTCAAATTGCTTCTCCAAACCTCTTGGACCGAGTATGTAATATAGTGTAGCAATATAGTGTTCCGCCAACTCTAATCTCAAATGTAATTTATATGTGGAACTACAAATCGCATATCCGTCCAACATGATTTTACATCCATCTGTGAATGTCGGAAGTACAAACACATTTACTAAAACAATATGTATGTAATCGGAAAATGGAGCCTGTCTTATTGTATAAGAGAGCACATGATAAATCAGGTTGCTGTGATTAAAGGTCCATTTACTGAATTGACATGTCTATTGATTGTGTTTCATTGCATTACCGTTAAAGCCTTTTGAGGTTCTCACTATCAATGGTTCCTTTGCACAGACTACTGGGGCATTATTTCTGTAATGGCCATACAGCTACACTATCAGTATCAAGGTATTCTGAACATATATGCTTGTTCTAGGTTATTCATAAATATTCTTTTTGTAGTTGCATTTGAGTGCAGTTCTGTGGGGCGTCAGGCACAATGTGATCTAGACAAGTTGGTTCTGGAACAATATTCCAATTAAAAAACAAAAGGCCCAAATGTAGCCATAACCAAAGATACCTCTAAAATATGGTGGAAAATATTAACTTTAACTCTACAATCTGATTGGTTTAATGTCAACACAATAAGATATTTATAAGAACACAAACATCAAGCAATGTCAAGGTCACTTTTAAAGAAAGTTTGCATATTTATGTAGGTCATTTTAATAGCTTACAACACGAAAAATACTAAATGGCCACTGCCTAGATGTGTAGAATATGATTATTTTGATTTTCTAATGGTGGTGATAATTCAATACATGGAAAATAAGTTTCACCATTCTGTCCTCTCAATTAATTCTTAGCTGAATACATTTGAAAATATTTCTTAGAAATATTTGACGACAAATATATATATTTTTATCTGATGGTGTTGACATTGAAAAGGAAAAACAATGGAAAAAAAATACATTTAGTTAAACAATGAAAGTTGCATAAGGTTACACCAAACTATGTATTATATTTATATTTAATTACAAAATGTGAAATGTAAACACTAAATATTTAATATTTAGGTAAATGTTTAAATGCACATTTTATTTATTTATTTATTTATTTTCCCCTTTTTTTACATTTAAAAATGTACTTTTCAATTATATATATATATCTTAGAGATAGATATATATATTATATCTATCTCTAATATACACATTAATTTGTATAAAAGGTATAACAATTTTTTTAAATTTTTTTTTGTATCTGTTTCAGTAGAGGCATGACTCAGTATTTCACATTCTTAGTGCCTGTACTTTAACAGGTCTGCTCAGTCTGGTGTTGGTAATTGACAGAATGTTCCTTGAACTTGTGACTATCTTCATGAGAACCCTGCTGTATAGTGACCTTGATGAAGCAGCAGCTCAGCTGGAGAACCTTCACACAGTCCATTAGGCCAGACTGTGGGTGTGTTTGTGAGGCCTTGGGAACTGCAAACCCATCTGCTCCAGGGAAAACCAGTCGAGCCGAAAGCATCATGGAGTTCCACCAAGACAAGACTTTAGTTTTCTCTTCATAGCTCAGTTTGAACAACACTGATCCACAGCCCCTGACTCATCCTATCCACAGTGATTTACAATAACCAAAGAGATATAGGTGACCTGCATAAACAGCTTTGTTTACTGTTATTTTCACCTCCCCAATCGAAATAAATTGATGTAAATGACTGTCATATGGTTCTCAGTAGGGTAAAACTGATTTTAATTTTAAAACAGGCAGAATGGAAGTATTTCGTATGACAATGACATTATTCTTAACCCATAATTATTTAACAAATACAGACCTGTTAAATAATTTCAATAAAGAAATTTTAAATTATATATATATACACAGGGGTGCACATAATTTTTTTTTACGCCTGATTCTCATAAGAGAACCTGGAGATTTGGTTTAGTCCTCACTGCATATAGCATGAGCCATTAAATATAACTATAATAAATGTATTAATAATAGTTATAATATTATTGCACTTTATTTATTTAGTTTTTTTTTTTATAAAATAATAAACTTAATAATAATATGTCATAATATTATTACAAATAAAAAGTAGGCCTAGTATTAAATACAAATACAATTATTTTATTTTAAAATGCTAATATTTACTACTACTTTCTTTGCTTGCCTCTTTAAGAAGAATCGATTTATGTATTCCCCAATTTTAAGTCGCTTTGGATAAAAGCATCTACACTACTCCAGCATTTTCGAACCCGTTTTAGTTTGAAAACTCTGGGGTTGCATTTCAGTGTAAACAGACCAAAATGGAGACTTTTGAAAACAATGACATGGCTGCCCACATTCACTCTGCGTATCCTTGATGACCGTGTAAACATTAACATCATGCGCATTGTTGTACCCATAGATGTATAGGTAGATTCCCCATTCGATCGCTCTAAGCACATAGATGTGTTCACTATCTAAATAATAGGGAATCTACATATTCATATCTATGGCTGTACCTGCATGAATAATCACTTGACATGCGTTGTAGGTTGTGTAGTGTAGACGGAGATCGTTTCTGAAACGCAGAGGAAACGCCAGTGTAGATGAGGATCATTTTCATTCTAAATCGCCATTTTAAAACAAAAATGCACTAGTGTAAATGCGGCCTAAGTATACGCGCTTCCAGATTTAGCGCTGCTGCTGATTAAAGAGCATCAGTGAATGAATGTCACAGTCATTGTGCTTTGAAAACGGCATAGGATAGCCCAGTTTTATGCTTTCAGTTTGAAAATAAATCTTATATAGTACAGTTTGTCGATCTAAAATGGTAATTGTGTATAAACAGTTGTCAACCATGTCAGTACGCAAATGCGCTGTCAGAACTTATTTATATAGCGCATTTTTTATTTTGGCCACGCTTGCGGACCTGCGGACCACTTATGTGCACCCCTGTATATATGTGTATATATGTATATATTTTATTTGTATTTTTAGCCAACAGGAAATAATGTGTCCCATGATACTGTGGCTATAATTTATCACCTTAAATATATTGGCCTATTTAACTTAATAATAATAATATTAAATTTGTCGGCTTACATTGATATGCCTGCTGATTTATTGTGCTTCCCTAGTTCCCAACTTCAATCTAAAGAGCATTACTGGATTCATTTAGCTCCAGTTGTTTAAGAGGTTTGCTTTCTCCAAAACCCAAACCTGAAAGTACAACACATCTATCGACAGACCGAATCATTAGCTGGAACTGAGTGACTGAGCTTTCTCATTATAGGAAAACAATCAGAACACACTGTCTGGAAAACTCACCAAGTGTTTCCCACTGTATAACAGGACAAAAGCATCTTTTTGATTGAGCCATTACCACTGATATGCACTTCTTTGTAACACCAGCAAGACATTTTTGATGTTTGGAGAGAACAAACAATCCCAACCACAGTTCATCCATCTCTTTAGCCAAGTCAGACTTGATAATGATGTGCTGCACTTTGGAGCAGGTTCTGAGAGCTAACTTAACACTTTATGTCTCGTTACTTTCAAGTTAAAAAAACAAACAAACAAAAAACAGTCTGCACATGATACAATGAATCACTAGGGAAGTAAATGGTAATCCCTGCTTCTCTGAGAAAAAGTAATTATTCTACTGCTCGAGGCTCTGTGGGTGAATGAACTGTTACAGTGCCTCATATCAAACCATTTCTGTGGTTGTCACAAAATAATTGCTTGGAGACCATCCAGGCTGCTGACAGATCGGGAATATGAGGTTAATTTGGCTGAAGATGTATGGCAGGACAGTGCGAAAGTCTATGTGGAAATCATCACACTCATTAATTAGAACTGGACACAGGAAATCCTATACTATTCTCACATTCATGGTGCGATTTTTTAATCAAAGTATCTGTCAGTGAGGAGGGTCTATGCTGTACTTTGTCTGCCACAAAAATCCTACAGTTTCATTGTGTGGTTTTATGAGGACTCGGATTATGTGTCACTATTGGACTAATCATGGGAAACTTGGCAATTGTGACATTTTCGCAGTGGGTGTCAATTTGGTGTTGCTTAAAATATAGTAATATATAAATGCAAGGCTTAGCAGACACACTGACAGAGCCTCTGACAATGACACATTCATTCGTATGCTGAGAACCATGGACTGAGTCCTAATTAAATTGAATGCAGTGATGGAAGTGACCATTACCTTGCGCCCACGATTAGTTCGTTCTGGCCGGGGTCAAAGGTCAGCTGTGAATAATCGACGGTGCCCTCAGCTCTGAATCGGTGGATCCAAGGCTCGATTTCTGCAGAACAAGAGAGGCCTCATGTAACTGATACATACACAAAACTGTCTTTTTTTAAATATTTCCCTTTAGTTTGAGTGCACCGGAGTGCATTTGTGTTTGTTTCTGTGTGGGTGTATGGTATGCATATCAAATGTTCTCGCTGTGGCGCCTTTCATATTAACCTCTGGCCTTGACATCAAAGCCTTAATCTTGGCTTGTCTAACATCTTTTTGTCTACCAACCCCTGTGTAATGGGATAGCTGCTGGGTTAGCTGCTCCAGTAATGCTATCATTTGTTAAGTCATGATACTGGTCATTGCTTTCGCTACTGGTCATTACTGCTCAATGTCTAGGATGCAGGTTTTACATTAACACATGAGTTAAATGGACTATATATCTTGTAACTATGTAAAGATCACTAATAGTCCTGCACACTTATAAAAATATAATTAAATATATAAATAATAAAACATAAAATAATAAAGATATATAGATAGATAGATAGATAGATAGATAGATAGAAATAGACAGAGAGACAGATAGACAGACATAGCTGTGATAGATAGATACATAGATAGCTAACTATGGACGCAGAGGTCAGATAGCTCTAGACGGGGCTGTGTTTGCCCAAAAATTGTTAGACAGACAGACAGACTGCAAGGTCCATTGAGCTCTATTGGAATGACAGAACAGACGAACAGAGTTGCAGACAGACAGACAGACAGACGGACAGACAGACAGACAGACAGACAGACAGACAGACAGACAGACAGACAGACAGACAGACTGACAGACATACATACAGACAGACAGACAGACAGACAGACAGACAGACAGACAGACAGACAGACAGACAGACAGACAGACAGACAGACAGACACTTTCTTGTCCTTTGTTCTTTGCAAGCAATAATGAATACAGAATAATTTACAAACCTAGTAAATGTATTATTTATAATCTACAACATTTCCTCAATAAAGTTATTTTATTTCAATAATCAGTTTAACAGTGCTGCTGAACAACAAAGCTTCCTCTAACTATAGGGTTGTTTTTCTTCTAAAGAAGCGCGTCTCGAGCATACAAAAGGAAGCCAGAATTCCCTAAAGATCCACAGCATCAGTTACCACAATGTTCCTCCATAAATCTTGCATGTCTCTGTGGGATAGCCCTAACTTCGGCGAGAGTGGAACTTGTAAGTGAATGTGGAGACACTCAGTGTGGTTCTCCAGTGTTTCTGCGAAGCAGTTTCATCCAATGACAATGTATATTAATTCTTTTAGGACTCCTAACCCCCTAAAGTCTACTCATGTCAGCTAATGGTGGGCATTTATATTCTGTTTATCTTTGCATTCTTTTCAGGATATACTGAACACTCGGTTATACGTTAAAGGTGTTTTTTCATGACAAAATAAATAAATAAATAAATCAAGAGTCAAATGTGTGAAAGAGCCACTTTAGTAATGAATGCAATATAAAAATAGCATGAAGATATAAAACAACACGGACACTTTCCAAAAATCAACCTAAGCATGGACGCAATTTAAAGCCTTCAAGGTCACACCTGTCAAAACTGGAGAAACTCTTGCCTTAGTTTGCTTTCTTGAACTGTCAAGGACTGTTGCGTTTAATAGACATTAATATGTTTGCTCTTTGCAAAGATTCTTTAAGTACAGGAAGGAACATCAGACAAGCCACAGCTGTGTAAATGCTGAGGTCTTTAGGTGCAGAGTTGCTTTTAAACAAGGTTTCCAACCAAAATTACACAGGGAGGAGTCCAACACAAACTTGTAACTAAAATGAGACAAAACCACTTTAGAGTGTACATTGTTACCAAATGTTGGCACTTAAAAACTTCTGTAATTAACATTTATCCATTTATCAGATGCTTATATAAAAGAAAGATTATTCAGGTCCAAATTTTCATGTTAAATTCAACATGTTACTTGCTGTTTATTTGCAATTGTTTGTGAAATAATTGGCAAATTATGAGGGAAATTGTTTCTACAACATTTTATTTTTCAGTGTAATTATTCCATTATTTATCAAACTGACAAAAATAATATTTTTAAAGCATTATTAATCTAGGTTGATGTTCATTTATAAATACACTTTGGTTCATTGTTAATTCATGTATACAACGCAAATGTTAAATAAATGTTAAATGCATAAGTATATGTAGAGAATAACATTAAGGAAGATTAATAAATGTTGTAAAAAGAAAATTGTTCATTATGACTGTTATATATGTTAGTTATTGCATTAACTAATGCTAATGTATAACTCCTCATGGTAAAGTGTTAGCCAAACCTAATTTAACTTTAACAACACACACACTCATACACAATGAAAAATAAGATATTTTCAAACATAACACCAAAAATGTCTAGTGTTGGGTTTGTTTTTTCCACGAAGCCGTGCAATGCAGCAGAGCTCTGACAAGCCTATACAGACAACACTCCTATCGATCATAAGATATGTACTGTACCTGTGGGGAACCATCTGCTTCTTAAACCTGTCATTGACAACAAAAGAAAAGCCTTGTTTTGCCATAAAAAAAATAAAAAATACTCTCTGAAGTCTAAACAAAATGTAAACCCGGCTCACTATGAGTGTGCTGCATCTGTCCAGAACATTATTGCACAAACCCGTACTCATGAACAGAGCACAACAGCTCCATGGCACAGATATTAACATTTCTTTACAGCCAACCAGTGTGTCTTTATACAGAGAACTAACATAGCTCTGCTGGAGTTCTGGCATGGCTGAGGGGACGTATATTTGTCTTCTTTAAAGTCTACACAGAGGAAAGCTGACTGTCCGTGATGTCCTTCCCACTTTTTGCTCCCTAACGGACAAGGTTTACAAGGTCCACGGAGAAACGTGTCCAGCACTCTGGAGAAAAGAGCAGAGATGTTCCATTTAGACAAAACAGTCTCTTGCTCCTAGTGTCTCTCTTTTGGTCTGGATCGAGACACGCATCTCACATTTTATTGATTTTTCAAAGAGGCTGCCATAGAAAATTCTCCACTTTAAATGCAGACTGCAGGCTTGATTCAAAAAGGCAAATTTAAGGAGAGAGCAAAATGTTTCTCTCAGCCATCAATTCACTCTAAATTGGCTTACTGGGTGGCCTGACAAAGTCTGAAAGGTTTAGATTAAAAAAAAAAAAAACAACACCCCATCAATCACTCTTCTCTATATAGCCTTTGTCAAGATAAGCTCAGCAACGCCTGTGTGTTCTACTATAATTACAGGGGAACTATTTCACAAAGCATGATATTTCAGAGAAACAGAAGGTATTTATTAAGCCAGCATGCAAGTGGCATTAATTTAAGGTGTGAAGAACTTCAGTAATCGATACCCTTTTTATCTGTATGCTGAATTCTGGTTTGCTAAGGTGATATTGAGACAAGATTTGATAGTTGGGCATTTATCTAACTTACAGTACATTTGGATTTATTCAAGTAGCAGACACTTTTATCCAAAGCAACTTACAAATCGAGAACACTGCAAGCAATTTATTATAAGAGAGAACAACATTTGCAGTACACAGTGCCACGTTTCAAATGGTGAAGGATTAGTATAATCTACCCGCAGATCAGAAATGAAATCAAAAAGAGGGCAAAGTTTTTTTAGCTTTTGAATTTTCACAGAATAAATGAAACATTTAATAATATCCTTTAAAATTCATTAGCATATTTAAATTAATTTATTTGTTTTAATTAACATTTTAAAATAAAGACATTTTAAGCTATAAAATAAAAACAAAAATTAGAATACAAAAAACTATTTTATATAAACTATATATAAGAAATGAAAAAGAGCAACGATTTTTAAAAAAGTGAATAAAATAAATTAAATATGTAATATCTATTTAAATGTATTAACATGTTTAAATATATTAATTTATTTGGTTTATTTTAAATGAATGAATAAATAAATAAGAACAACTATCTATTGATTAGAAATGAAATGCAGAAAAGTAAAGCAAAAGAGTACAATACTATTTAAATGTAATAGGATGACTTAAATATTTAAAAAAAATCTATAAAAAAATATATTTAAATAAATAAATAAAAGTAATGAAAATAAGAACTTTTTAAATAAAGACAAAAATCAAATTGTATTTTAATATACAGTATATATATTTACATATATAGTACACACACCAAATGCAGAAAAGTAAAGAAAAAGAGAACACAACTTTAATTTAATAGAATAACTTAACATTTATATTCATTAACATATTTATATATATTTATTTTAGTTAACATAGAAACATAATTTTAATCCACACACACACACACACACACACACACACACACACACACACACACACACACACACACACACACACACACACACACACACACACACACACACACATAGACTAAGAGTTATTTTTCGAAAAACAACAAAACACAAACTAAATACTACTACTGCAAAGAGCAATAAAAAAAAAAAAAAAACAGCATAATCTGAACTCAAGATGAGAACTGCACAGGGCCATAAAGGGCATACAGAGTTCAAGGCTCATTTTAGAAATCTTAGTGGAGCAGTTCAACAAACACATAAGAGAAAACTAGCAAAAAGCGCAGTGCCCGTAGATCCCAGTGCTCTTTGAATAAATGTTTTTACTGAAAAAGGGGTTTTGTTTGTGAAAGCTGGCATGCAGGTATTTGGTTTTTGCAGCAGGGCGGCTACTAAATGTGTAAACTGGGGTTCGTTCAATGATCTGAAAGCTTTGATTCAAAAGCTCAGTCAGACAGGGAGAACTGAGAATATCTGAGCAACCATAAGAATTGCATTTTCAAAACGGTGCCAATGGACCGTTACTGGAATGAAAAGTGTGTGTGAGTGTGTGTGTGTGTGAGAGAGAGAGAGAGAGACAGACCTCCACGTTGCCGCTGGGCATAAACGCCATTACCATTGCATTCACTGTGCATATTTAATAAATGGGGTGCTAATTAAAAGGTTTGTGTTCCAGCGTTTGTGTGTGTGAGACGGGTGTTATAAAACACAAAAACACACACACATCTCTAAAACACATATTGAAAACCCACACACACACGACTTAATAAAAATCAATCGGTTAATTAGCTACTAGTCTATGTTACTACTCACTAGGTCATGCTTACAGACAGCTTCGTGAGTGTTCTTCAGGAGTTCACTTACAGTCAAAAGCTGATCACTAAGCTAAAATATTGACCTTGTGTTTCCATTCCATTAGCCCCAATAGACCCCGTTCGGCTTTGACATTCAGCTCTTCAATTACTTACTGAAATCCACCTACTGATTTTACATTGATTATAATACATGTTCTCCAGGCAAGGGAGTCCTGTAATTTAAGCTGGGGGAAGGTGACCGAATTTGTCAATACTATTAGGTCTCTATGATTAAGCCCATTAAAAAAAAGTCAATTACTACTTAAAAAAACTACAAGTATAAAAAAATCGTAAAAAGTATGAAAACTTTTTTACTTTTTTTACTTTTTTTTGAGGGAAGAAAAAAAAAAAAAAAAAAAAAAGCATGGCAGCAGGCTTAGCATGGCAATATATTTTATAGATATATATATATAGATAGTATCAGTATATTATTATCGATATATATATATAAATACTATTTTTAATTATTCTTTAGATACACACACACACACACACACACAAGATTTTAATGTATTTTTAATTACATATATACTGTGGCTTCACTGTGAGGAAAATCTCTGATTTATACACACACACACACACACACACACACACACACACACACACACACACACACACACACACACACACACATATATATATATATATAATTCTAGAACTATCCCTTTATTATCCCCAATCCACTCCAATCCTCTGTTTTAATCTTCCATCTTGGACAGTGCTTAGGCCTCGTGGAGAGACCTTGGATTGGTTTCTATTGGTGACCTTCACATCAGTGGTGTTTTTGCCTCTTTTGATCAGTTGATCTCTTAGTTTAATATCCTCAAAGGCCATTTTCTTTCAGATATTTACAAACTCAATATTTTGTGCGTAAGAAAATGGTCAACTTTCCAAATGCACCTCTTCCTTTGGATTTGGACACCATACTGGGCATGGATTCCTGTGCTAAAAGGTCAATTTCTAAATTATGTAATATAATTGTCAAATTGAAGGTTTTTTTTTTTTTTCTGATAGCCTACGCATTAGCTATCTAGACCTGCAATAAAGTTAATTTTATATAATATATATTATAATTATAATTTATATTTTCCCTTTTAATTTATATGTATATTGCTTGACAAGGAATTATCCCATTGAGATATACAGTACATCTCTTTTACCAGGGAGTCCTGGCATAAATGGCAGAACAGAAAGTTTCACATAAACAGATTACCAACACATAACACCAAAAATATAATAAAGAACAAAATCTTATCCAGCATCATATGAAAAAAAATTATGTCAAATTTTCGGGTCCAGATCAGATTTAACAGATTTATTAAGATCAGATTTATTAAAACCCAAATGCAAATAACATAAGGTGCTATTATACACTCACTGTGTGCTGTAGTATTACTGAAAAATCCTAACCTTGTTTGGCTGATTCATCTTTTCTGAATCATTAAGTTATTGGTGTCTGGGACACTGTGAGACTGTTGTGTACACAGTAAGTTTTTAAATGCTTAGCTTAAAGGTGTGCTATGAATGAACAGTGCTCATAAACAGCTGTTGAAAGTATTCAAATATATTTGAAATGGAGCAATGGCTTAGACCTGGAAACAGTATTGGATACGTTATAAATGAACAAGTGGGTTATCTCAGCAAGCACCATTATTTAACATGCCAAATGATGTAATGCTGTGGTGTGTGGGATAGAAATGCTGACCTGTGTGAGAGATGAGTGGGTGTTCAGCTCTATGGCAGGGGGACTCCGGGGCCCGTGTGGCCCCCCGGCAGGGCACTCCTCTGGGCAACAGCAGCAGCAGGCTGTGCAGCAGGATGAGGCAGCGGGCCAGGGGTGTTCGCTCCACGGGGGGAGCCATGGGGGTCCACGGGACTCTGCTCAGTACTGCTGGGGCAGGAGCATAGGGCGCTGGGCATCTGCCACGGAAATCTGCAGAGAAAATGAGAGAATGATTGAATGTGCATGATAAGGTTTGATTGATTTTGTTGGTTAAATTTTATGATAACTTTCATAACCTTCATTAATAAGCCATTTAAAAAAATCATTATATAACAGATCATTACTTAAAGGCAGGACCTGATGATAATGACTGGCTGATCATACTGTATATCATCCCACTTATTATACAGGAAAAAAATACATGGAGATTCTACAATTTTAATAATACAACATAAATATTAATGAGTTAAAATATTTTATTATGTGAGAAGAAAGTGACATAAAACCATCACATCACAATTATACAGTTTAATGGTCATTATGCAAAAGTATTCTGCAAAATAAGAGGATTGACCAATCAGAATCAAGTATTGTAGGGATCCATTAAATACAAACTATTTACAAATAAAGTTTGGAAACATTACTATTTTTAATATATATATATATATACAGACCAAAAGTTTGGAAACATTACTATTTTTAATGTTTTTGAAGAAGTTTCTTCTGCTCATCAAGCCTGCATTTATTTGATCAAAAATACAGAAAAAACAGTTATACTGTTAAATATTATTACAACTTAAAATAATAGTTTTCTATTTGAATATACTTTAAAAAAATAATTTATTCCTGTGATGCAAAGCTGAATTTTCAGCATCATTACTCCAGCCTTCAGTGTCACATGTAACATCCAGTCTATCACATGATCATTTAGAAATCATTCTAATATTCAATTTAACACATCCTTGCTGAATAAAAGTATTGATTTTTTTATTTTTTATTCATCAAAGTATCCTAAAAAAGTATCACATGTTCTGAAAAAATATTAAGCAGCAGAACTGTTTCCAACTTTGATAATGAATCATCATATTAGAATGATTTCTAAAGGATCATGTGATAATGATCCTAAAAATTCAGCTTTGCATCACAGAAATAAATGATAATTTAAAGTATAATAAATTTAAAAAAAAAAATATTTTAAATTGTAATAATATATCACAATATAACATTTTTTTCCTGTATTTTTGATCAAATGCAGGCTTTATGAGCAGAAGAAACTTCTTTCAAAAACATTAAAAATAGTAATGTTTCCAAACTTTTGGTCTGTACTCATATATATATATATATTTATATACACATATATATATTATATATATATATATATATCTATATATAGATATATATACACACACACAGTATATTAAAATGAATGTTTTTCTGATTTATTTATTTGTTTATTTATCTATTTATTTGATTTTTCAATTTATTTATTTTTTGTATTTGCTGTCAAAATTAATTCAGGATTCTTTGAACTGAAAGTTCAAAACAACATAATTTATTATTATTAATGTGTCCTTATTGAATAATAATATTCAATTTTTTCTTTTTCCAAAGGAATAAATTACATTTTTTTAATTACATTTTAATAATGTAATAATATTTCCCAATATGCCTTTTTTCACAATGCTTATACTGTATTTTTGATTAAATAAAACTTCTTTCAGAAACATTAAAGAATCTTAATTATTTCAAACTTAGTTTTGACCAGCAGTGTATATGTTTTTATTATTTAAAGTGATGAAAGAAGGGGTGAAGAGAGAGAGATATATACTGAGAATAAGATGACAGAGTAAAAGAGCATCAGGCAGAGAATGCAGCCAGATAAAGAAAAGGCAGCTGTTGAGGTCATCACATTCATCTCCCCAACCTCCTGCACTCTCATGTTTGACCTCTGACCCCACTTCCACGAATCAGCACAGGGAGCTGCTCTCCAGCTCTTCTGAAGAGCCGCACACTATCAGAGAACATGCCGCAGAGCATACACACTCCACAGGGGCCCCTCACACTGCTCACATATAGCCAGAAAAACTCCATCTAGTTTTGCACTCCAGAGAATCTTACAGTGTTATAGATTGCTTTCAGACTCATGGGCTGAAGAACAACAGCTCTGGCAGTGGTCTGATATTCGCCAATAAAGCACATTCTATATATAGTTAATTCTTTCTTTCTCTCTCTCTCTCTCTCTCTCTCTCTCTCTTTCTTTATTTCTTTCTTTTAATAATACTTGCACACAACTAATTAAATATAAAATGTATGTAATTTAAAATGAATTATGAACTTAAACCAGTGCTATTTTACTTAATTTTTATTATTATTAAATTTTTTTAAAGGGGTCATATGATGTTGCTAAAAAGAACATTATTTTGTGTATTTGGTGAAATGAAATGTGTTTATGCGGTTTAAGGCAAAAAAAAAAACAACAACATTATTTTCCACATACTGTACATTATTGTTTCTCCTCTATGCCTCGCCTTTCTGAAACGCATTGATTTTTACACAATTCATCGTTCTGAAAAGCATGGTATACGTTGATTGGCCAGCTATCCAGTGTTACAACCCTTACCATACTTTCAATCCCTGTTCAAACAAAAAAAAAACAATAAAACCCAATAAAAAATTAGCTATTTGTTGCATCCTGAGTAGACATAATTATGGATTATAAATAATAATGAACTGCACTATCTTTTTATGCGTTGCATTGCATCGCACCGCACCGCCAAAACATAAACCATGATCCTAGAAACGACAAACAACAAACAACAAACAACAAACAACACCCCAAACTCCTCAAAACTCTGTTTGAATCATTAGTGGCAAATCCTTTACATATGTAAACATACTTACAGACTGTGAGTCAGAACAGATGGCATTGTAGTCTACTCTACCAGGATCAGGAAACAGTCCTCCATAAAATGCACTGCACACATCTGAATATTTGGGTTGAATTGTTCTGGAACAGTGTTGTAAATACAACTTAACCACTGATTTCTAGTCGTGTCCTTATTTGGAAGGACAAACAAAGTATTTTTCCGCTTTCGCAACGAAACACACAGTGTCTTCACAACATGGTGGCCGCGAAGGCAGCAACAATAAAGTTACGCTTTCTTTCTTTGCGTGAACATTTGGGCGGCGTTATGCAAATCTTCCCACATCGTGACATAGACATGTGGGGTGTGTTTAAAGGAGGCGTTTTAGGAGAGTGTGGACGAGTCTTAACTTTTATAAAGAATATCTCTATGGGTTTGAGACTTCAGTGTTTGCAACTTTAGGGATCTTATCTATTCACAAACACATTGTAACACTCCAAAGAGAAAGGAAAACTTGAAATCGCATCATATGACCCCTTTAAATATTTCCCACTTTCTATTTTAATTTTAGTTAAAATTGTAATAATTTTGTTCTTTGTTTTGAAAAGAAAAAAACATTTTTGAAATTAATAGTTTTGTAAATAATGACAGAAAATTTTTTTTTGTCTGAACTAACCCTTTTAATCACTCTTTATAAAATAAAACAATAAACATTGAAATTACATTGAGTTTTTATTATTTTCAATCCTTTCAGGTTCGCTCATTCATAAAGTGTTTTCATGTCTGATTCGAAATAAGCCAAGAACAGCGAGTTTTTTAATTTACATTTTAAAAACTATATCTATAACTAAAACTGTAGTATTTTTTTTTTTTTAATTCTCACTTTAAATCACCATAATCACTGATGGATTGCTCATATGACAATATGTATGACATATTCCTGCAAAATAAAATAATTAAAATAAAAGTAAAAAATACAACCAAATTTAAAATAAAATTAAATAATAAAATTAAATATAATCAATTATTATTATTATTTAGTCCCTTCAGGTATTTTCACTCCTAATAATGCGGAAGCCCTAGCTCTGTAGAACCTAAATGCAGGTCTGTTGGACAGACTTTGTGTTGCAATGCCTGTCAATCAAAAATCACTCCATCATCCCTCATTTCCTTGGGATAACCTCTCTACACTACGACAGTACAGATGAAATTGAGTCAGTCTGCGAGAAGAGCAGTACAGAACTCGATTACGCCAAAGTTGCTCTCATCAGCAGGGACCACAGGGACTCAGTAACTGACACACTGCAGATCTGAGTGGCCTGTTGATGGGTCTGGAGACTCATGTCTGTAGCGCGTGGAAACGGGGTTTTACATCCCTTGTCTTGTTGAAAGCACACAGTTTCCGCAGGACAGAGTGGAGCCACTGCTTTCTACTGTTTTTCAGATTTTCTCTTTCGATCAATTCCCATTATGATTTCATATTCAATTTCAGTATTATCAAGCACACACACACACACACACACACACACACACACACACACACAACATATCGAATGGCAAAATACCATAAATAAGGAATTGGATTTAGACATATTTCTTTCTTTGAGTGAATGGTAATTTTACCATCTAAACACTTGCACAACATTAAACTCATCATTTCTTTTCTTCAACGTAAAACATTCTAAAAAGTAACTCAGCATCACATATCATACACTGTAAAAAACCATTAGAACACTTTCAACCCACCCCTTCATACAAGCAGACACAAAAAGAGCAAAGAAAAGATAAGATTCCCATTAGCGTTTAACAATAAAAAACAACACCACTCTTAAAAGTCAAAACATCCATCAGAAATCATTTAAAAGAAGTCTCTTTGATCTTAAATATTGTGAAATATTATTACAATTTAAAACAACACCAGTCGTCAGTGTCACGTGATTCTTCAGAAATCATTCTAATATTCTGATTTACTGTTCAAAAACATTATTGTTATATTATTATCAATGTTGAAAACAGTTGTGGTGTAAAATATTTTTGCAGAAACCATGATAAAAACAAATTCTGATTTCTTTGATAAATAGAAAGCTCAGTGGAACAGCACTTTTAAATATTCTGTAACATTATAATGGTATTAAATGGGACTTTTAATTTCAATTTAAAATAGATCATTGCTGGATTAAAGTATTAATTCTTTAAAAATAAAATCTTACTGATAGTAAATTTTAGCGGTGGTGTATACAGTATGTATTTTGAAGCCATAACATAGTGATGTCATGAACAAATCATTCTTCTAAATCAGATCTTATCTGTTATAAACGTCCACTAAAACATGAACATAAACCAAAACCCAAAACCATCCGTGATATTATCTATGAATCTGTTGATCCATTTTTCAAAAATTAAGAAAAATTGGAAATACAGTGCAAGAGTCATATGGATCACTTTTACATTACTTTTACTACAGTTAACAGTGGAGAAGATTTTCATCTGTTATTCAGAAAAATTGGAATACAGTGCAAGAGTCATATGGATCACTTTTACATTAATTTTGAGACCATTCCATATATGAAACAAAGCTCCCAACTCCTCAAACTAAACCATTGCTTAAAAAAAAAATAATGTTGTTTTATTGCTGAAGATATTCATGTTGTGAGTAATGGAGAGAGAGTTTCATTATTTGGTAAAAAGTGAACTGTAATGCTTTTGCGATTCCTGCTTTAACGTTCGGTTCAAGAGATGAAATTTCTCCCATTACTTCTCTTGTTACATATCGTGATCCAGCTGTAAATGTGAGGGACTGTAATATGCAGAGGATCCTGTGTTTCCGTAGGAATAATTAGATTGTATTGACCACGGTGCTCTCCCATTACTTCTCTTGTGTTAGCGGAGGGCAGTTTTAGCAGGAAGCTACTCAAACCACACTGGTATGTGTGAGAGAGAATGTAACCGGTACTGCTGAAATGTTTCATCACTGTCAACATACATTGTTATTTCCTGCGTGACAGATACTGGACCACAGCAGGAATATGTCATGTTGTCATGTGCTGCTATGATTAAAGGAAATCCAGCACTTGTGTCCTGTCTGTTTATGATACGCATTTCCATCCATAATGAATCACCCGATGTTAAATGCCAGGTAATTGGTTAAGTTTGTAGCTACCATTTTTCCACATTGAATTTCAAGTAAAGTGGGGAAACAGCAGGAATTTATGGATATGGAATCAGGCGATGTTGCATGCCGGATTTGAACTCGCTTTGTCCCTATGAGCACCACAACTCAATGTGCCAGGTCACGTATTGTATCTGTATCTAATTTGAGACTTTCAAGCAAATGAGCTCAACACCACGCTAAACACATCAAAAACCAAACATAATAAATTTTAAACCATTTAAGATCAAAGAGACTTCTTTTAAACATACAAATATTTTGAACAGTAGGCTAAGCATATTCAAAACCAGATAAAATATATTCAAAACACTTAATCCTAATCCTTAATCCTTTTTGAACTATGCAACTGTATGGAAACTGTAAAAATACGAATTGTTGAGAAAACTTAAAAACTTAACCTGTATCCTGATGCATTCAACTATTGTCTCTCAACTATTGACTTAATTGTAAGTAACATGTCAATTTGAAACTGTTCCTTCAATAAATGCAAAATGCCTCATTAGTAAGGACACTTAATATGTTATGTGAACTATGCTATCTTAATTTCTAAGAGTGCAGTCACCTTTGCAAAGCAAAGAAATCAGGGATATAGATTCATAAGGTTGTACATAGATCTCAACATTTGACAAACAAATCTCTTAAACAGTGACAATCAACAAATTAAAACAATGGGCTCTTAAAACCAATAAACCAATAACTACCAACAATGACAACAAAAGTAAAAAAAAGTCAGCAAACTTGTGAAAAAATGATCTTACAATAGCCCCTTAATTTATTCACGCTGCGGGAACTTACAAACCCTCACAAAAACTTTTCAGCAATATTGTTTACAATCTTTATTTTTGTTTCAAGCAATTCACATTTCTTAGTATTTCTGGTTAAAACGATCCTTTAAAGTGGAAAATATGTAGTTGCTTTTTTATTTTTATTTTTTTGAACAGCATTGAAGGAATCATGTGGGTTTAGAAGAATGTGAATAAATTAATGATGAGTAAATGATGACAGTTTCAATATTTAAGTGAACTATCCTTTTAACCAAGAATGAATGGCCGTAACTGAAAAGAAAAACTGAGAGCCTAGATTTCGAACCATTTTGAAGGCCAACCAAATTAAAAACCAAAATTAATAACTGAAAAAAAAAAAAACAAATTAAAAAAAAAAAACACCCTGGGTGCCAAATTCATTCAATAGGCTCCGTTCACACAAGGTCGCTGACTAACACAACTATCATTCATTGCCACGGGGGAGAGCTCATAATTATCCACTTCAAATGAACATACAGTGTGGCAGATCTAAGTATGTGGTCTTTACTACACATCCATGTTGTGTTCTTCTCCAGATGGCTCTTAACAGTGGAGTTCAAACCCACTTGTGGAAGAAGACACACATATCGCACCATCCTGAGGATATGTCTTATTCCTACAGGGCAGACAAGACACAAACACTGTAAAACTCCAGACTTTACCCAGGGAAGAAACAATAATGGGACAAGATGGGAAATAGAGGTTTCCTACACTATGGATCGACAGCAAGGAAACACCAACCAGCACAGACAGTCACAGACAGCTTTTATTTCCTCTGTAGATCAATTTCAGTCTCTGTCTATGTCTTTCACTCTGCCATTCCTGATGTCTCCACTAAAATGGATGTTTTTTTTTTTTACCAACACCCCTGAGACAACTGCATGAGAAGGCATTAGCAACATCTGGTCCAGAAAAAGGCAAAGTGCAGGTCGTCTGGTTCAGGCTGCCTCCAGGCATCAATAAACACAAAACATAAATAAAGAGCATTTTCATATGAGCTCTTGAGGATTGAACAAGGTTCAGTCATGCTGTCTGAACTGTCCCTCTCCATCTAGAGAAACATCCTAATTGGCCATCCCTGTTAGAATTGACATCAATGCAAGGGTTGCCTAAGTGATGGAAATTGTACATTCATGAGCTGTGACATCCAGACAGGTGACTTGATGAGTTATTCTCAGCTGGTGATTGTGAATGCGCTCACTCACGTAGACATACTTTTGATTTTTAGCATACTGGTCCACATTACAGCTTATTCCTTGCAAATTTAGAGAGAAAGAGGGCCCCTGAACAACATTTAAAGCTATTAACCAGCATTTTAACACAATTTATATGTGAAGCAAAAGTGAACAAATAGATAAACTAGCATTATCCTGCTTACTGGCTATGAAGGGCATCAAAAAATAATTTTTGAGGCTCTCAAAAAATATTTGAAATATAATTAAAAGATTCAATGACTCTTCCATAAGTGTTTATAAAAGTGCATAAGTGTTTAAAAAAAAACAACAACTCTCTGGTAAAATTGTATAATAATATCCTCACTGATAAAATTGTACCTGATTACCTTATTCAGAAAGACATTAATAATGACTTCAAATCAAATAATGAATTCTACCAAATAAGAGAAAAAATATTAATCAGACTGATTATCCAACTACCACACTGATTCATTTTAATAACATTACAAATGTTATTTAAAAATCATAAATAAAACTACAGTTTAAAACTAACTGAACACTGAACAAAAGACTAAACAGTGAACTTTATGAATAATTATTTATAACTTTAATAATTATATTCATTATTATGAATATAATTATTTGTTTCAGAAATATGAACTTGCCAAGGGTAATAAATTATTACATGAAAAGTTATAAATATACTAAGAAACAATAGTATATTACGATGGTAAATAAGAGTGATTTCATGTTAAAATTGAGGAAAGAGTCACATGCAAAATAAAATAAAATTTAAATAAAATAAATAAAATAAAATACTGCTCAGACTGCAACCTCTTGAGTTACACAGTTGTCTTTATATTTATCTATTATTTATATATTTATTATTTTTTTTTATTTTTATTTTACATGAAAGTTGGAATAAAGAAGAATAAATTATTTCATTAATTATACATTACATATTTGCCATAATTTAAATGGAACAGATTTACTTATAAAAAATGGGTCTTTCATTTAGATTTGATGCATTTCTGGTTTAATTTGAATGTAGTCCCATCCGCATTCAGTTCCATTCAAATACAGATAAATTTAGTCATAGCAGCATTTATAAAGATACAAATAATGACTTTGCTGCACAGCAAACCAATTTGTTATTATAATCTTTGTGATTTTCTCCTGGAATTTGTAAGTGATTAAGAGGAAATCAAAGGCAAACCTGAACATAAAAAAAAAAAACCTTCAAGTGATAGCTGGTTGAGCAAATAACTATCACAGCAGTTTCCCAGGAGCGGCGTGGGCATGTCAGTCAGTAAACATTTACTGCTTTTCAACGTGAGAATGGAATTTTCCGCTAGCAACCTCTTTATCCTCTCCTGATATTTTTCTCAGCCAGACAGAATCATTTCCATCTCAAATCTAATGCTGCTATGCTGCTTTTGGGTCCAGTGTCCTCTCAATCTGTTAAACCAACACTGTTTTAACAGATTGCACATCTGAGCACACAACATCTGTCAACTATCGGACAACAGCCAACCGCTTATCTTAAAATCTTAAATGCTGATCTGTTTAATTCCAAATTATGCAAAAAAAGAAGAAGAAAATATGTACTGTAATACACATACACACACAGAGACACAAAAAACCCTCTCCTTTCTCCCACACTTTGACAGCCAACAACTGGGTGAAATTGATAAATTGAATTAGATAAAACTATTCAACTTTATGCAGCCAAAACAGCAACAAAACCAAACAAAATAAAACAATACTACTTAAAGACTGACATATTGAGGGTTATGTTCAGTGCAATAGCTTTTGAGCTGTTAAAGAGTAGTTTTGGGCTGGCTAGCCACATACAAAGTCAGATTTAAATCTGGGACAGCATACCCAGCAATTTCATCCCGTCACACCCTGACTCTCCCAAGGTATCCAGCCTTTATTTTTAACTGTCTGTTTCTCTACACAACCTCTGATGGAACTAGCACTGACTATCCTTAGATATATAACAAACAAAGCTTTTTTGATGCTGAAAGCAAGACGTAACTCTGTAGTTATGTGGCTCTCTTCAAGAGTAACTGCCCCTGAGCCAGCCCGTTATCACAAGGTCACTGAAACACACACACAAAGCATTTTCAAAGGCAAGAAGAAGAGCCTGAGGCTCATAAACATTGAAACAAAAGGTATTTGTTAAGGTGCATTAAACCTGTGCCTTAAAACAACAAATCTAGGTCAAGGTTGACTTTTCACCTAGTTTGCAAAACTTTCCCCCATGCAGAACTACAGGAATATTAACTTTGGAGTCATTTTAAACAAATAGTTCACTCAAAAAAGAAAAATTGCTGAAAATTTTTCAAATAGGTAGATGAGTTTTTTTCTTCATCAGAACAGATTTGAAGAAATTTAGCATTACATCACTCGCTCACCAATGGATCCTCTGCAGTGAATGGGTGCCATCAGAACGAGAGTCCAAACAGCTGATAAAAACATAATCCACAAAAAGCTGTGTGTTTTCCATCAAATCCATCATTAAGGCATTTTAACATTTAACCATCGCTTCTGGCCAAAATATGAGTTCATAATCCATAATAATTTACTCCATTGAAAAAGTCCATCCCCTGTTGTCCTCTCACATCAAAACCCACTGACATATTTGTTTAAAACGGTTTTCACTCATTAAAGGTGCTTGATCTGTACATATTTCTCTCCTTATTCAAACGAGACAACTTTTTTTTACTAGACAAAGCATTAATATGGATAGAGCTCTGATATTTTAACCAGAAGCAACAGTTTGAAGTTAAAAATGTTTTAATGATGGATTTGGTTATTACGAACACAAAGCTTTTACAAGACATTAATTGACTGACTGGAGTCGTGTGGATAACTTGTGGATTATTGTGATGTTTTTATCAGCTGTTTGAACTCTCATTCTGACGGCAGCCATTCACTGCAGAGGATCCATTGCTGAGCAAGTGATTTGGAGATAAATTTCTTTTTTAATCAGATGTCTATATTCCACATGATTAAAAAGATAAATCATCAGTACATATGGCATATAAAGCTTTTAAGAGAAATACAAACACACTAGCCAAGATCAAGGTTCCCCGGGTGCACTACTATCTCCTCTTACTCTATGTTTATCTCCTTGTGAACCTATCATTGTCAGATAAAGTCATCATCCTGTGCTGCAGAATCCCCCCCAGAAGAGAACATGAGCAGTGCTGCAGAACAGGAGGAAGCAACACCGAGCTCTTACTGTGAAAGTCTGTGAGCTGACAGCAGACCTTTCTGAAAAAAGCCCAGTATCATAAAAGAGTGAGAGGTTACAATAATCAAAAATAAATATGTATTTCTTATCATTATGATAACAATATCCAGTCTTCAGTGTCATGTGATCTTTCAGAAATCGTCTAATATACTGATTTGGTGCTTTAGAAACATCAGTGTTAAAAACAGTTAAGCTGATTAATATTTTTGTGCAAACTCTGATACTTTCATTTTCAGAATTTTTTGATGAATAGAAAGTTCAAAAGAACAACATTTCTGAAATAAAAATCTTTTTTAACATTATAAATGTCTTCACTCTCACTTTTAATCAAAATGAATACTTGCGACACAAAAGTATTACTTTCATAAAAAAAAAAAAATCTAAACCTTTTGAACGGTAGTATATACTGTATAACCTTTTTAAATAAAATTAATGAATAAAATTAAATGGAAAATATAAAGAGAAATAAGTAATCCAAAAACTAACAAAACAACATTATGCTGGATGTATATATATTTCTTTCCCTCGACTACAGCATGAAAACCATTTTAAGTCTCAGTTGCAAATAAAGACATTTACTTGAGTCTTCCTTTCATCCAAGAAAAAAACCCTCAAGTGTCTCCTCTAAAGTTTTAGAAGAGATCTCAAAAGGATGTCAAATACTGTGACCAAATACCTAAGTTGTTTCATTTATCCTCATTTAACATCTCAAAGGGGTCATATGATGCTGCTTAAAAAGAACATTATTTTGTGCATTTGGTGTAATGAAATGTGCTTATGCATTTTAAGGTTCAAAAAACACATTATTTTCCACATACTGTACATTATTTTTTCTCCTCTATGCCCCGCCTTCTGAAACGCGTCGATTTTTACATAGCTCATCGGTCTGAAAACGAGGTGTGCTGTGATTGGCCAGCTATTCAGTGCGTTGTGATTGGCTGAATACCTCAAGCGGGTGACACTGCGGCCTTGAGTTAGCGGAAATGTTCCGCCCCTTAACATATTGTGATGCCCCTGTCCGGCCGGAGTGATGATAGACACAACACATTAAAAACCTATTATAAACGTGATATAAACATGATTTCTAGCCAAAAACTCAAATCGAATCACAAAAAAACTATAATCCAAGTATATACTTACACAAAAAACCTCAAGCGGCCTTGAGTTAGCGGAAAATTGAAATCGTATCATATGACCCCTTTAAGCCAAGTATATACTTACATGAAACACTGCAAAAGTCTCATATGCTGTGAAAGGACAACCTCTGAGATGCAGCTAGGCTGTTTTGTCACAAAGCCTTATTGACTTTAACACATAACGCAAACCAATTTTAGTTGACAGTATTGAGATATTTTCCACATGCTCTACAAAGCTTTGGTTTTTGGAGACATTTAAATGCCAGAGCGTGACACAGGCAGTGAGCCTCAACCACATCACAGGAGCCTTTTAAAGATGTAAACCTTCACAGGCTCTTAAAAGAGATGACAAGAGAAATCAAATGTTCTCTTAAGTTGTAGAATCCTGTTTAACCAGACATTGAAATGCACAGACTGACTGACATTTCAGGTGCCCCATTGTTGATGGCAATTGCTACGTATATGCTTAATGTGACACAAAACTCCCTATGTGGTTCAAATTAACCTGTCATATACCCCCTAACACCCATGTTACACAAATACACACATCCCTGGAGCTGCAGCGATAAGGCCCATAATGCCTGTCGCTCTGAAAATTTGACATTTTTAGAGGTTTAATTACACGCTTGGCCTCCAAGAGTTGGGCAAAAACTGCAGCAAATTACACTATCACTATCCCCAGCTGCATGTCAGCTTTGTACTACTGAAGCCCTTCAACAGCTGAACGCAATCACCTTTATGAATAAATAGGGTTCACACTCTTGAGTGAACCGTAAAGGCACGTGTCTATTCTGGGTTCACTTACAGGCAAGATTTGACATTTGGGTGGGCCTCAAAAAATGGATGGGGCTATTGTCTAATATAAAATTATAATTGATAACTGCAATGAAAAGCTTTTTTGTTCTTTTTTGCTCATTGGATTGTATGGATAGTTATTGTCCTCAATTAGGCTAGACTGTGATTTTTTTTTAATGTTTTACACAGTTTTAAAACAGATAATAAAACAGACACACCAGTTCGAAAAGTTGGGGTCAGTAAGATATTTTATTTTTGAAAGAAATTAACACTTTTGAGTATGGGTGCATTAAATTAATCAAAAAATTACAGCAAGGACTTTTACATTATTACACACAATTTCTACTAAAAAAAAAAAAGTCTTTTTGAACTTCTTATTGATCAAAGAATTACAAAAAAGTATCACATATTACAGAAAGTATCTGTCACAGTACACTATCTAGTAAGCACACAGGAGGCATGAGTAAACGAAAACAGTTTTTAATCCACGGAACACAGGGTACATCAACACTGGAGACAGCAGGAAACACATCAGCGTAACAAGTAGAAACAACAAACACAGACCGCAAAGGCAAGGACTTTAGGGATAATTAAACACAGGTGACATCAATGGAACATAATCAAATTAATTAAAAAAATGAGGACAGGGACATGACCAAATAAGGGAAAAGAAACAGCAGCAAAACATGACACAGACAGTCCATGATCCTGACAAATCGCCCCCTCCTGGAAGCCACGTCCTCGTGCTGTAGAGCCAGGAGGGACCAGGAGGGACTTGGAGCAGGAGGAGTACAGCTGGACCCAGGCCACAGCCATAATGTCGACCCATGGTATAGTCGATGGAGGGAGGAGCCATGGAGGAGGATTGGCTGCCGACTCCAGGGGGCCGACCAACGATGGCGGAGCAGGTGGTGGAGAAGCCTGAGGCGGAGATAGAGAGCCAATGAGCCAGGCGGATGCCGAGGATCCAGGGGGCCAGGGTGGAGTCAAGGGCTCTAGCGACCGAGGCGGAGGTGGAGATCCGGAGATCTG
Organism: Cyprinus carpio; assembly: GCF_018340385.1. Classification (NCBI taxonomy): domain Eukaryota; kingdom Metazoa; phylum Chordata; class Actinopteri; order Cypriniformes; family Cyprinidae; genus Cyprinus; species Cyprinus carpio. The sequence continues at coordinate 13,320,181 of NC_056595.1, read as the reverse complement.
TGGTGGAGCTGGAGTGACTGCGGACCAAGGTGGAGCTGGCGGGAGGAAGAAGCCCAACGGAGCTGGTGGGACAGAGCGACAAGGTGCAGCCGGAGGAGCAGAGTCCAGAGGCAATGGCGGGTTGACGCCCAACCAAGGTCAGAGCTGGAGGGACGAGGGAGCCCGGTGGATCGACGGGTGACGGTGGAGGCGAGGGAGCTAGGAGCCGAGGTGGAGCCGCTGGGTCTATGGGCTGAGGTAGAGTCCTGGCCTCGGAGGCTGGAGGCAGAGGAGAGGGATGCTCCTCCCACAGCGACGAGCACTTAGCGCTCTCATCTTCCTATGCTGGCTCCCTCGTGGCGGGCATGGTCGCTGGCTCACACACAACTAGAACTGGGTATCCACTCTACAAAGGCAGCGAAATCCACTCGAGGCCCTCGAGCGATCTCTTCCCCTGCTCCAGCAGGAGGAGGAGGTAATCCGGGCGGAAGAAGGAGGGGAAAGAACAAAATGGAGGGGAAACATGCAATAAAATGTTTGTCAGTTGGTTCTTTCTGTCACAGTATGCTATCTAGGAAGCATGCAGTAGGCACGAGTAAACAAAAACAGTCTTTAATCCACGAAACACAGAGTACATCAACACTGGCAACAGCAGGAAACACATCAATGTAACAAGTAGAACTGACAAACACAGAACGCAAAGGCAAGGACTTAAATACTGGGGATAATTAACAAACACAGGTGACATCAATGGAACATAATCAAACTAATTAACAAAACGAGGACAGAAGCATGACTAAATAAGGGAACAGAAACGGGCAAAACATGACACAGACAATCCATGATCCTGACAGTATCACAGCTTCCATAAAAGGCTGCATTTATTTGCAGCAAACTGCATTTTTTTAATTAAAAAAAAAAAAACAGTAAAAACAGCATTACTGTAAAATATTTTTTTGCAATTTAAAATAACTGTTTTTTATTTTAAAACATTTTAAACAAGTAATTTATTCCTGTGACTGCAAAGCTGAATTTTCAGTAGAATTTTCATGATCCTTCAGAAATCATTCTAATATGCTGATTTGGTGCTCAAGAAACATTTACTATTATTATCAATGTTAAAAACAGTGCTGTGCTTTTTTTGTGGAAACCATGAAACATTTGATACGATACATTGGCAATTTTTGTCTTTCATTTTTGATCAATTTAATGTGTCCTTGCTGTATAAAAGTATTATAAAAGTCCTACAGGAACTTTTGAACCATAGTGTATGAGTTTAACCTGAAATAGTAAGCTTTCATAGGTAGGAGGTTACATCTTTAGCCAGTTGGCAACTGTGACACAACTACGCATCAATACATTAACACACAAGTCCAGACTGAAAAAGCAGTGAGTGTGTGAGTGTAAATCAGGTTAGAAATACATGCTGTCGTGGCACAAATATAATAACAAGAGAACTACTTCCTCTGCTGTATAATTAAATACCAACATACTGGTGCAGGAATAAAGGAAAAGACAGACTCTTGATCGGCAAGATGTTTTTTTATGAAGTTCTCAGATATGCAATGAGTGGGAATGCAAATAATTACTCAGTTCCAGTGGAACCAGTTAATCTCACGTGTGGGGTGTAATTTGTCCCATAAAAAGAAGATGAAGGAAATGCAAGCAGACACAATGTCGGCTGTAAGCCGGTGCTAATGAAAGAATGAGTGAGAGAGAAAAGGAGGAAGACAAAGTGATGCAGCCCAGCTTCGAACGACGTGACATCTTGACAGGACAGAGCATGTTGTACAGCTGCAGGCATAGCTGAGGCATGCATCGAGTTGGGTAGATTATAGAAAGTTCCTCTAGTGACTCCATGTCCCATCTAGAACAGCCAGACACCCACAGTGCTGTCAGCAAAAACCAACACACTTTCCTCTTCCTCCAAGCAATATGCTGATCATATTTTAACACCAATATGAAGACAGACACCAACACATCAACAACTGGAAACTGGAGGAGGATGAGGAGAAAAAATTATAGCTTCAAGGGATAGTTTACCTAAATATTAAATTTCTGTTATCATTTACTCACCCTTGTGTCATTCCAAACCTGTCCAACTTTCTTTATCTAATGGAACACAATGTTGATGAAGATGTTTCTAAGAACATTTCACTATTTTTTTTGTCCATACAATAAAAAGTCAATAGGGTCCAAATGCTGTTTTGAACCCCACTGACTTTCACTGTATGGACAAAAATATTTGTAACATTTTTCAAGATTTTTTTGTGTTCAACAGAAGAAAGTCTGAAACACTATGGGGGTGATTAAACTCATCAACATATGGAGACTTGTATGATGAACTAATGTTTACTATAAGCCTAATACCTAATGACCTGCATTCTGTTGTCTCTAGAGACACAAAATGTGGGCCAAAGTAAAGAAAAATGCATGTGTGTGAGAGATATCTCTCCTCTGATGAGTAGCTTTTGCCTTTAAAAACACTGCCTAATAAGCTTATTAACATCTTAGAGAGAAGAAAAATAAAGTCTGATGGTGTACGCCACATTGAAATGCAGCACATTATTAAAACAACATGAATTTTAATGTAGATCTAAACCAATTAAGGTATTAAGGAAACTGAATAATTGCTTTATGAGATGCTCAATCCCCGTAGATTCACTTTCAAACTCCAAAACATGCATTAAATTCTCCAAAGACTCCATTAGGGATGTATAAAACATTAACTACCTGGTCTCATGGCATAAATGTACCTGGGTGCACTTTTAAGCGAGACCCGAAATACGTACCAATAAGTACATACAGTATCACTGCAGTTTCCAAAATAAATGAACACCAGAGGCAGTAAAACTTCGACACCTTTTATTCCTTTTCTTACAAATTTACAGAGTTTCGATTAATAAAGCGTAATTTTCACAGAACTACTTGAAGAAAATCATGTTATGACTTCAAAACTATATTAATATGCTTGATTTTGAACATTAGCATCGCACATATCGAGCTTCATATTTATGGGTTTTCAAAGATGGTTCGGTAGCTCACGAAGTACAGAGACATACTTTAGAGGCGAGGTGCTCTGGTTCGAATCCCGTGTAACCATGGTTTGACAAAGCAGTTCAAATCTACATATTAGGAAGTTGAAATGGCACAGTTGCATCAGCAAATGTGTTTTTATATCAGTTTTGCATTTGTTAACACTATCGGCTAGGTTTAGGGTTGGGTTTGGTGCAGGGCATTTCAACATGAAAGAGCATTAACTTTTAGTGACAGTCCCCAGATATTTGAATTCAGAACCACCGTAATATGTACCAGAAGCAACATAATAAAAACACAGCAATACGTATTTCAACGTAATAAAAACGCGCCAGAGTTTTTAGTGCCACTCAGTGGACATTTCTCTTTGAAACTGCGGCGAAACGTGCAGTAAGGTACGTAAAAAACGGTGCTGCACAAAAAGTGCACTGAGGTAGGCTACGTATTTTTAATGAGACAGGTTGAACAAAAAATATATATATATATATATATATATATATACTGCAAAATATAATGCAATATAATATAAAAATATATATAAAAATATACAAAAAAAACCAAAATAAACAAAAATATATGGGAATATACTGCAAAATATAATGCGATATGATAATAATACATTTCCATATATTTGGAAACTTGTGCTTATATTTTTCAATATACAGCAATATATGCATTGACAATATATAGTTACATATTGATACATACTGTGTACAAATGAAATGAAGACAAAAATAAATATTCATTGTTTGATCCTTTATTGAGTATGTATTGCACATAGATGTTCCCATATAAATGTATGTACACACACACATATACACACATTCACGGAATGAGTTACAGCAGATTTCTAGTTCCCAGCATGCTTTGCTTCTGACTGTGAAATGACAGTAAAAATGTTTAAATTAAGTGTTATTTCATGTGTTTTGCTCAGTATTAATATAGGGGGACATATGTTAGTGTTTAATGTTGTATTATTTTGAAATATAAAAGGTTTTCAGGTATATGTAAGTTTGTGGAGTTACCATTGTGCAGAAGAGTAGAGTCTGTGGTCAGGAAGATGATTGGCCAAACACTGTTAAAGTACTGTATATGTTACTTTATTTAAAAAGTAATGGTAGCGCACTGTTCAGCACAGTGAATATCTGTTCACTAAGTGCTTTATTATGATCAGGTGTGCTTATGCTAAGATACCTATATTTTAAAATATGAAACATATATATCATAAAAGATTGCTAAATATAAGAAATATAAATGTCCATATATTTGTGTGCATATACTGCATGAATATATGTTCAATGTATTTGTACACACGCAGTAGCATATCTTATCACATGTACATCTATATATTATAAAGTACTGTATATTACTGAATATAAAATGACATATATTGTGATATATAAGTCAATATATTGTCATATTTTTCAATATATGAAAAACGGCAATTCCTTATGTACTGTGTTATTCAATATATTGTAATATATTATTCCATGTAATTTCTAATATTCCATTATGTCATTTAATAAATTGATCATTCATATATTAGGAAATATTTTCTTTGTGTAAAGGTACACTACCATTCAAAAGTTTGGGGGTAGTAAGATATATTATACAAAAGGGATGCATTAAACTGATGAAAATTGACTGTTTTCAACAATGACAATAATAAGAAATATTAATTGGTCACTAAATCAGCAGATTAGAATATTTTTGAAGAATCATGTGACACTGGAGACTAAAGTAATGGCTGCTGAAAATTTAGTTTTGCAGTCATAGGAATAAATAACATTTGAAAATTTGTTTTAAATCGTAATATATTTCACAGTATTACTGATGGTGAGAATAATTTTTAAATTCTCTCTCTCTCTATGCATATCTCAGAAATTGACTAATGAAAATGCAGTATAAGCTTATTTTATGAGTATTGCCATCTTTTTATGCACACAGTTCTCACTAGAGAAGATATGATTAGCACAAGACATAACACACAGAAATCACTGTACATATGAACAGGTAACTATAGATCACATTTGTCACAAAAAAAATGACAAATGTAATGAGGAGAATGAAAAATAATACAGCCAACAAAATGTATATAATATAATATCATATAATATAAAAAACATTAAAATGATCAGCACTGTAGGAGAATATTCATACAAAATAAACAATGCATTGCCTGCAGGATTACTCACAGCTCTTTAGGTTCTTATAGTTCATTATAGAGGGAAAAGAAAAGAAAAATCAAGTGTGTATTGTTAAAAGATTTGCTGATGTTTTGCTGGCTATACTTGCACGGGAATGCAACTACAAAACAAACCTCTCTCTTTCTTCCTCTCTCTCTTACTGGTCTGACAAATCTGTTGTCAGTATTCCAAATAATACCGTCTGGACATTAGACAATGAAGTTTAAACAATAAAGTTTAACTGGGGATGTATGCTTTATCCTGCAGGCCTCGTTAGAGTAATTGAAATACGGCGGCTAATTAGATAGTATATGAGCAGTCAAATCTAGGATATGAAATGTTCCACAAGAGGTTCTGGGACATAATATAAGTAGAGATTGGCATTTTATTGCTATTCTGAGCACAGTTTCACTACGGCTGTCCAAAATCATCATTTTGGAAGTATGTCATTGAAAGCTATTTTTGAGCTATTATTACTCATAACTTCTGCATTAGGAGGAAGGAGGAGTTCGAGAACATTTTCTTTTGAAAATGTTTTTAAAAGTATGAGCCTTAAGTGATAATGTACTTTAAAGGTCATCATTAGCATCACCAAAAGGAATAGCAAAAAATATAATATCCAATTGGTTGGATAAACAGAAAGCTCCACCCCAAAATCACACCATTGGTTGAGCCAGTGTTGCTATTTGGAATGGGATGCTGAAAAAACCAGACCAAACCTAAACAAACCAATTTTCTGTAAAATCAACCTCTGAATGGCTTATATAGTATAATAATCTGTAATAAGGTAACATATTAAAAAAAATTTAAACACAAAAATGAATATGAAAAATGTATTAAAAGGCAAAGATGACAAAGAAGTCTGTGTTATCCAGCAATACTGCTTTACCATATGTTTAAAACTATTTACTTTCCCCATCTCCAGCAAAGTACATTTGTAGTCTTAGTGCATTGATGTAGTATGCAGACTAGGATACAGCCTTGGGTCGACAGCCTTAGAGCTAATTTCAGACAGTGCCAGGTGAATTTAAAAAATCCACATAAAAATCCACATAAGCTGTATAAAACCCTCAGAATTGGTTCTTCCTGTATGATTCACAGACCTTAGTCAGGGTAGCACCATATTTAATTTTCAACCGAAATGAAAATGAGGCTGTGAGGGATAGAAGTACAGTGTGTTCAATGGACTGTACTGTTGTTTAACAACCTGTTGTTCAGCTGATGAAACATCTTTCTGAAAAACCTTTTAGTAGACAAGACACCATAAATAAGAGTACAGGACCTTTATATAGTGCATCCCATTGTGAAGACTGTAAATCTATACCCCTAGCATTGTTTTCATTAACGTAAAACTCAATATGGCGTCTAAGCTGGTTAACGTCGATTAAGAATCTACAGGATTTTTTGCTCATGAAAAGGTCTGAGCAGAAGAATGTGAGAATGTTTTTTAAAGTATGAAGCTAAAGTTTAAGTGATAAAATGTACTTTAAAGGTCATCTTTAGCATCACCAAATGGAATAACAATAAATAAATAAATAATCTGCTAAAACAAGCTTCCTGAAGACTCCACTGCCATTGCTTACAAAAACACAAATCAACACAACAAAATCCCAAAAAAACCAGAATAAACCAAACCTACTGTAAACAGACCATTTTTCAATTCAATTCAATTCAATTCATTAAATTAAATTAAATAAAATTTTTTAAATTAAAATAAACAAAATAAAAAAATTTTAAATATTTTATATTTGTATAGCACTTTTTCACTTTTGCAAAGCAGCTTTACAGAAAATTTGGTAGTTTTGTATGTTCAGGATAACCAACTTATGAATAACTTATAGCATAAGCTGGAATAAGAGAAAACATTTTAACATAAAACTAAACACATGAATATACACAAGAATTAATTTTACTCATTAATAGGTTCAAGCTTAAATTTGGCTAATTATGCAATTAGTAGTGGTCGCTTAGTGTTTCAACACCTTCCGAATGTGGATACAGTAATGATATACAGACTTCTTTCAGACCAAGTGTTTATAGTGAGCATTCAAAACTACAAGCAGTTTCATTAAAACAGAACAAAGGTCCTTATTTCTGCTTAAACACCTTATTTTAGAACAAAAACTGTAAATATGGGAACAAGTATGATCATAATTATTGATTTAAATATCGATGTGAGACTCAAATTGACATTAACATTCACAGCAATATCATCACAAGGCCCTGATCTTGCGTGCTGACCTTTAAACTCATGCTCTGCGCTCCTAGTATTTGTTTGACATCAACACTACTACCTAGACAAACAGGGCGGTCCATGTGTGAGCAGTTTCCTACCCGTAGCAGATGTCTAGGGTTCCGCTGAGAGCATCACTCTGTGTTTGTAAGCAGCGAGGGCCATGCGCTGGGCCAGCAGCAGTCACTTAAGTACCAGACGAGAGCTTGTTTTGGTTTGAGCAGCTGTGTTATTGCACTCAAGTTAGGTTATATTGGGTCACCTTCTGAACTGTAGAGAACTAACCGAGCTATAGGTGCACTTTTGGGTAGAATAACAGCATTTAAACAAAGCACTCACTAGCGTATCAATATTGTACATGTAGTGGCGAACTGCAGATCTCGGGGACCCCCGTGAACCATGGAGTGTATGTGTTGGGTGTGAAATAGCAACCCTCTACATTGTGAGTAAATCATTTAATCTTCACTCTGGGTGACTAAATGATGTCTGATATTAGCCAATGGCTAATAAATTCTCTGATTTTTCTCGCCAGTGTGTGAGTTGGAGGCTAAGTATAAGTTTAGCACAGATATATTCTCACTCACGAACACGCTGACTGAGCGCTTCAGAGTTTCATCTGTCAAGCGATCTGTGCTATTTTTCCAGTTCATCTCAATGGATGTGCAGCGCACCCGTATTTGATGTACCGTGAACTCTAGTGTAACGGCACACGACTCGTCGTCGCTTTGGTGACTGCAGAGAGAGCGAGAGCTTGTTAAGTCCCGTTCACACTGCCAGTGACACACAGCGACAAAGCGACATGCTTCCATTAATTTTCAATGTAGAGCTGGCGACTTCCAGCGACACGAGCGACAGTGACCATTGGCGACAGAATGTGGGCATGTCAAGCAATGCGAGTCAAGCGACAAAAGTTATGAATTGTTTTACTTTATGCAAATGAACAGCGAATTTCACGAGCGACAACCAATAGGAGTGAAGAATCTGTCAGTGGCGGTCACACGTCACAGTCTTGAGTACAGGCAAGAAAGGACAGATTTCCTGAGCAATTTCACTGTTATATATGATTTAACTGTAAACAAATACATGGATATAAAAAACATGATGCATAGAAAAGAAACTGTTGGCTGTCTAAATGAATTTGATTCATACATTGATGGTTCGAGTTGTTAATTATATGATTCAGTGAGCAGTTTAGCACCGGGTAATGATTTAATGCACGAGCACTGCTGTAGTTTATATAACAACACTCTCCAACAGCAGAATTGTACTTTTATTTCTTTTAAGTCTAATTCCTAGTCATATTAGAATGATATCTTAGTTTTACCGGCAATATATAGTGGAGGTGGTTCTGGTGGAGGACAGACCACCCGGGAAGGTGCCGGCAGACAGATACCACAGAGAGAGGAGCCAGGGAGGAGACAATGGAGGGAGGAGCCAGGGAGAAGACAGGAGGAGCTTGGAGCAGGAGGAGCCCAGCAGGACCCAGGCCACAGCCATGATGACGGCCCAAGGAGGAGCCGACGGTGGGAGGAGCCATGGAGAAGGAATCGACGGACGCAGCGATCCGAACAATGCCGTCGGAGCAGGTGGAGGAGGAGCCCGAGGCGGAGATGGAGAGCCGAAGAGCCAGGGTGACGGGGAGGATCTGGAGGTCCTAAGTGGAACCGATGGTGCCGGTGACCGACGCGGAGATGTGGATCTGGGAGGCTGCGGTGGAGCCAGAGGGAGCCAGGCGGAGCTTGTGGACTGCCGGGCCACAACAGAGAGGAGGAAGCTAGGAGCCATGGTGAAGCCGATGGGCCAACGGGCCGAGGCAGAATCCAGGCCTTGGAGGCTGGAGGTGAGGTAGACTCCGACCATGGCGACACTGGAGGATGGCAGTCCCGTGGAGTTCGCACCGCAATGATAGTTGGCTGAGGGCGAGCAGAGGGGCTGCCAGACAACAGCAGTGAAGGAGTCTGAAGCGGGTGGGAGGGCGGTTATTTTCGAGGAGCAGGCACTGGAGAGCACTTTCGAGGAGCGGGCACTTGAGGACTGGAAGCCCCCTCAGGGCTGGACGAGGGAACCAAGGACGAAGGAGGGCTGGACGGGACCAGCGCAGACAACGAAGAGAGGAGAGGAGGCAGTTCAACTTCCAGCTCTGACTCCCAGTCGATGAGAATCCTCCTCCTCATTTTGGCCCTTTTGCCATGCCATACCAGCTCACCCTCAGCCACGGTGCAGGGGAGCTCTTCTCCAACCCTGTCCGTGTCTTTTTCCCTCGTGGCAGGTGGTGTTGCCAGATCACACACCTGGTCTGAAGTCACGGCGTCTGGCTCCGTGGGGATCCTCAGCTCTGTCCTCCAAGACCCTACATGACCCTCTGGCTCTCCATCAGCGGCGGGCTCGGGCATGCTCTCCGCACATCGGAGAGATGGTAGGCTGGGCTCTGGGTCCGCAGTGGACCTGGCAAGATCCTCCATGGGGGAGATGGTAAGAGCTGACCCATTTCTCGCCAGAGTCCACTGCACGAATACAGCGAATTCCTCCCAAGGACCATCTTCTGGTGATGTGAGCTAGCAACAGGAACTGCCTGGTATGGTTCTCGAGAGAACGTCCTTACTGCTTCAGCGGGAGGAGGAGGAATTCAGGGCGAAGGAGGAGATCCATGAACACACAATGGAAACAAAACACTGAGAAAAAAATTCTGTCAAAAATGGAAGAAACAGAAGGTAACTGTTTTAGGTCCGATATTCTGTCACAATTTGATGAACCAGGGAACGAAGCGAAAATGAAGAAGAAATACAAAGTCTTTAATAATCCACAGAGAGGGTAATCCACAGACAGGTCTGAACACACGTACACATCAACATAAACTCAATACTGGACAACCAAAGACTGAACAGAGTACAGCTGATAAGGGGAACGTTAATGAGGATAATGAGGGAACTAAGGAGACACACCTGGGAACAAATCAACAATCAAGGAAAGACAGAAACTGGGTCACAGGGGAAAAAAAACACACAGACAAGTCCATAGTTCTGACACCTATTACCGTCCCTGTTTTGATTTTCAGCAAATCAGTTCAAGCGAACGCACACAACCTTATTACTATTCATTAATCCAGCAGCTTGTTAATCGTTAGTGCATTTTATACTGTTCTTATTAGTAGAATTCATATGATTATTATTAATATTATGATTATTATTATCATCATCTTATCAGTATAAGTTTTTCCTTTTTTTTTTTTTTTTTTTTTTTTTACAGAAACACTGAATGACAGAAAAAGCACCATCACCAGTCCTAAATTCAGTTAAAATGTCTATGCATTCATACATGGTTACCAAATTTAAATTCTAATTACTAAAGTTCTATCATTCAACATTACCTGATTATCATAATATCATATTATAACACTTTACATAATAATCTTAAAACATTAATTTAAAACATTTAAAAAGCTGTGCCATTTTACAAACATTTACATTATTATACAGTATATACACTACCGCTCAAAAGTTTGGGATCAGTAAGACTTAGTAATAATGTTTTTTAAAGAAGTATCTTATGCTCATGAAGGCTGCATTTATTTGATCAAAAATACAGAAAAAAAACCCTGAAATCTTGCAAAATGTTATTACAATATAAAATAATGGTTTATATTTGAATACACTTTAACATATAATTTATTTCTGGGATGCAAAGCTGAATTTCCATCAGCCATTACTCCAGTCTAAAGTGTCACATGATCCTTCAGAAATCATTCTAATATGCTGATTTATTATCAGTGCTGGAAACTGATGTGCTGTTTAATATTTTTTTTGGAACCTGTGATACTTTTTTTCAGGATTCTTTGATGAATAAAAAGTTCAAAAGAAGAGCATTTATTTAAAATAGAAATCTTTTCTAACAATATACACTACCGTTAAAAAGTTTGGGGTCAGTAAATTTGTATTCTTTCTTTCTTTTCTTTTTTTAAGTAATTAAAACTTGGATCTGTTAAATTGATAAGAAGTGATAGCAAAGATTTATATTGTTAGAAAAGATTTATATTTTGAATAAATGCTGTTCTTTTTAACTTTTTATTCATCAGTATCGTAGTTTCCAAAAAAATATTTGGCAGCACAACTGTTGCCAACATTAATAGTTTTAATAATAAATCAGCATATTAGAATGATTTCTGAAGGATCACGTGACACTTTAGACTGGAGTAATGGCTGATGGAAATTCAGCTTTGCATCACAGAAATAAATTATATTTTAAAGTATATTAAAATAGAAACCTTTATTTTATATTGTAATAACATATTGCAAGATAACTGTTTTTTTTTTCTTTCTGTATTTTTGATCAAATAAATGCAGCCTTGATGATTATAAGAGACTTCTTCAAAAAAAAGTCTTACTGATCCCAAACTTTTGATATATATAGCGTGTGTGTGTGTGTGTGTATATATATATATATAATATCATTGCACTTTTGTTAATATACTTTTAAATAAAAAAAGTGCACATATACTTTTGAATGCATATTGATTTTGTGCATAATGCAAGACCAAAAAAAAAATTTTAAATCGTTTATATATCCATATATATATATATATATATATATATTATGGGAAATATATATATATATATATATTAAATTTTTTTTTTTATATATATATATATCTTTGCTGCATTATGCTTTTGCATTATGCACAAAATTCAATAATGCATTCAAAAGTAGTGTATTGTGCACTTTTTTCATTTAAAAGTACTGCTATATTAACAAAAGTGCAATGATATTTGGTTTGCAAACACTTTAAACAAATAAGGTGCATTTTTAATGTTAACATTTATTTTACAGTTAAAATGTAGCAGTCAAAATATTTCTTGTAAATCTCAACTTACAACATTAATGTAATCAAATTAAATATAAAATAAGCTATTTGCCACTGCCAGGGCATTAATTTTTGTAGAAAATATTTTATAGCTTGTTATAGAAAAACAAGTTATGCTCAGAGTCCAGAGCCTCGATCAAGACTGTATAACAGGCAACTTCTGAGTAGAGACCTGCATGATCGCAGGATCCAATGCAGCAGAGTACGGTGAGGGACAACACTTAATGGGTGAGTGCTGGAGCGGGCGGGTAGAGACTTGTGTATGACCACCAAAGCATGGTTCGTTTGACTAGTGTGATCGCTCCATGCATTCGTTTAGCCGTTCCTGGCTCGGTTGGAAGAGGTGGGCCAGAGCACGGTTCAGTTGGGCTCGGGTGCGGTGCACATCTTCTGATACGTGCAGCATGATTCTGTGAACATTTCTGAGCAGCAAAAGTGATAGATATGTAAAGCAATATATTGTGAGAGGGACGGGTGTTACCGCGTCTCAAACAAATCAAAATAATGAACCAAAGAGTTAACAAAACGATGCACTCCACTGTGCTGAGCAAGAGCGCTTCTCTGCTGTCTTCACATGCTATCGGAAACTTCCTATTTCCCACGTATGAAGTCATGATTTCAAGCACGCTGCATTCTTTTCTGTTAAAAATAACAGTGAACACAGTGGTTTGTGAATGTTGATGCTTAGCCTAAATAATTTTATCAGGAGTTTCCATGTGAGCACTCCTGCAGTCTTAGGCCCACCCCAAATGCTCTCATTGGTTGAGACGCATGACGACACCCATCCCAAGCCAGTACTGATCAACATCCCACCTCTCCTGTGACCCATGGTTTGTCTGTATGTGTATTCAGAGACAGAGAGCAACAGACTTTCATAATAATAAAAAATTGTGTTAATGCACAATAAAAATAATTGTCTGCGTTAATCGATTAATGCGTTAACGCGATATTAACGCATTAACTTACCCAGCCCTAATATATATATACATATATATATGTGTGTGTGTGTGTGTGTGTGTGTGACCCTGAACCACAAAACCAGCCTTAAGTCGCTGGCCAAAAATTTTAGCAATAGGCAAAAATGGGTCAAAATTATTGATTTTTCTTTTATGCCAAAAATCATTAGGCTATTAAGTAAAGATCCTTTTCCATGAAGATATTTAGTAAATTCCCTACTGTAAATATATTAAAACTTAGTAATATGCATTGTTAAGAACTTCATTTGGACAACTTTAAAGGAGATTTTCCTTAATATATAGATTTTTCTTTTTTTTGCACCCTCAGATTCCAGATTTTCAAATAGTTGCATCTCTGCCAAATATTGAGGGGATATGTTTTACAATACAATACTTTCAAAAATAGTGCTTTTTCTCAAATTTCATGTTTAATTCAGTGTGTTACTTGCTGGCTTAACTGCTTTTGAAATTTCCTGGCAATTTCTGCATATCCTGTATGCAGTTTATTATATATATATATATACTATAGAACACTGGAAGGAGCAGTTCCATGGCACTTTGGTAGGGATCCCAATTTGTTGGTCATCCAACATGACGTCGAGAGTGACCGACTGAAAGGGAACGTCTCGGTTATGTATGTAACCCTTTGTTGCCTGAATGAGGGAACGGATACCGTCGACCCAAGATGGCTGAGCCACAAGCAATTAAAAAAAAAAAAAAAAATATATACCAGAACATTCAACTAAAAAATAAATGGATCCAAGATGGCTGAGCCACAAGCAATTTAATAAATAAATGTATAACTCATTCAATACTAACAAAGTATTAATATATATAAGTATTAATATAAAATAGAATAAGTATAAGTTAAATAAAAGTTTGGGGTCTTTTTTTCATTTCTTTTTTTAAATATATTTAAAATATATTCTTTTTAAATTATTTAATAATTTTGTAAGGATAAGGATATTGTATTATATAAAACAAAAACAAACACACGAAAAACACAAACATTCAATTATTTACATAAGAATACATGCACACACACACACACACACACACACATTCAATTATTTACATAAGAATACATGATAATTATTAAAAATACATTTTAATAAATATAAACTAATTATCTGAACAGATTTGCTTATATAGCTAAACTTTTAGTGTACTTAAAAATAATATAATAAAATATAATACTATAATATTGGTCCAGGAATCATCCAAATAAACAACATTGTGGTAGAACATGAACTTTGCACAGCAAGCTCACATAACCTGTCAACATTTAAATTTAAACAAGTTCATTTCCCGAACAGTTCATATAAAAACACCAACAGAAACAGATGGAGAGTTTTGCACTTTTGTGTGCACTGGGAACAGAACGACCTCACACCCCAACTCTTTTTAACGATGGGTGTCTCAGAAAGCCTAACAATAAGTTATTCTTCTCTCTGCTGAACATGCCCTTACAGAGCACTAAGAAATCATATGGTGGTGATAAAATATCACAGCACACATAAATAATGTTTTAATGAGCCCTCTTACCCTTCACTTTAATGATGACTGTAGCTTTTGCAGTCTGCTGCTCTCTGGGGCCGCAACATGTGGCCTCCAGGGGGGCCAGTCAGACGTGGTCTACCAACACAAAATTATTCCAAACGCTTCCGATTTCTAAATCATCCATGAGTATTGCTGATCATGCCTTCCAGTCTTTTCTCTCACCTCTGTTTTCCATTGTTCACCTTCAGAATTCTTTGTTGTTCTCTCTTTCCCTTCCCTCATCTCACACAGCAGACGAAAATGTGTGTGGTGAGCAGTCATGGTAAACTGAACCTAATTCTGAGGGCAGGAATAACAAGATGTGTGTTTTCAAAGAACATTGATCCCTTATAAGCATGAGAGTGAAATCCTAGTACACATAATCCTCATTATCCCTCTGCGATTCTAATTAACATGAAATTTACCAATGCCGAAAGGTCCATATGGACTAGGTTAGGTGGCCCTGCTAACAAGAGTCAGGTGTTTAAAATAAGAAGAAAGAATAATTATTCCATGGTGACTGCGAGAAATGCTTTTTCAAATATATTTTAGCTTCTGCAAGGGTTTTGATGTTAGTTTTTAATTTATGTACATATTTAATTTTTTTACACAAACATTTAAAAGTTAGTGCCACATGATCCTTCAGGAATTGTTCTTATATGCTGATTTGCTGTTCAAGAAAGGTGTTTTTTTGTTGTTGTTTTTTTACTATTATCACTGTTAAAACAGTTTTGCTGCTTAATATTTTTGAGGAAACCTTGATACATTTTTGTTTAGGATTATTCTTGCTGAATAGACGTATTCATTTCTTTAAATAGATATTCTAAAAACACCAGCAACAACAACAACAACAAAAGCTCTCTCTCACAGCTTGCAAGGCCAAACATGTTAATTATTTTCTATCAACAACAACAACAACAACAACAACAACAGCAACAACAACAACAACAAAACTCTCTCTCACAGCTTGCAAGGCCAAACATGTTAATTATTTTCTATACTTACTGTTCCTACAGTAATTATAAAGTGTACATTTAAAACAACAACAAACAAACATTTACAGTACTGTACCTGTACCACTGGCTCCAGTAAAGTCTATTTCTCTGGTCCAAAACCTATTGATCTGGCTGTTTCAAAAGGTAACTTAATTATGCTGCCCTCTATGTATCCTTTGCTTAAAAGAGAATTCCAAGAACTCAAAAGTAAATAAACCCAATATGGGTGAGGCAAGAGCAGCTTCATAATATTACAACTAATTCAGTACTGAAAACAGTAAACAGCCGTGTTGCTTAATATTTTTGTGGAAACCATGATACATTTTGTTAGGACTATTTGATGAATAGAAAGTTCAGCATTTATTTCAAACTGATATCATTTATAATAATGTAAATATATTTCTTTAAGTCCTTCTAAAAAATCTTACTGAACCCAAACCTTTTAATTGTATTATTTATTATTTAACCCAATATATGAGTGTTATGTTTTAGTCTGCTATGAATTAGCAACATGCTAACTCCATTAAAATGTGTTGTAAATGTAGTCTCTAGAATGCACTATATAAGCAGTAAGCAAGGCAGAGCTTATTTTGACTATTAATTGAGTCTGGGTCATGCCGTTTGAAGAGCAGCTTTCGGAGATGTCAGGGTTAAGCTCACGGTTTATGCGCTGTCAGAAGAGAATGACTGGATGAAAACTGCTGCGAGACCCGTCAAACGTCAGCAGGTGAAATAGGGGAGCGCGAGAGTGCAGACCTCAGCAGGGTCAATGAGAAACCAGTGAGTGTCAAAAAACAAGTGTGTCTTTTTATAACTCTGAATAATTGCTCAAGGGCACTGTCATCTCTGTCAGCTTAACACATAAAAACCATTTAGCAACCATGATTTGCCGGTGTGTGTGTGGTGGCTGGGAAGGAAGGGTGTGGAGGTGTATATCTGAAATGTACTTTTATAAAACATTGCTTTATTCATCAAACAACAGATGTTTGTTCTGTACTGGGAGGGAAAGTGTGTTCGGCTCTGCAGGGTTCAGAGCTCACCATAATTCATTCAGTCTTATTTAACACTATTCACTGGAAAGACACATGTTGATATTATATTCACGCAGGCAAGAGGGTTTAATAGCCCACCAGGCAAAATTGGACGTTTTAAGCACAACAGGTGATTTTTGTTCTTTTTTTCTAGCTCAGTTTTCCTTTCCAAGCCCTTTGTGTCTTTTGAAAGGAGTAGAGGGTGGAAAAGAAACAAAAACATAAATGAAAAAAGGACATGAGGAAGTAACAGTGTGCCAATCGTTTCACAGCAGGAACTCCAGGTCATCAGGTAGGCTAATTTACCAGCTAACTAGCACTCCTCCAAAGTTTATCCAAAGTGAATATAAATGAAAGAGCACCTCCAAACTGTCACCACACTTGACTGTAAGGTGTCCTACAGATAAACGTGTACTTTCTTAGCATAGCCCAGAAAAAAAGAGAGAAAAATTGCTCACAGATTATGTCAAGATACCAATAATACAATTCGTTAAATTAATTTGTTAGCTTTTTCAACCATTTGACACAAGCAACCCTGCTTATTTCTGTAAAACTTGTTTTGACCGTATAAAACAGATTTTAGGTAGGATAAAAAACAATGTCAAAAGAAATGAAATTGTCAAATGTAGTTAAATGTAATTTTATTTAATAAAAAATAGGCTAATCAAAGAAAGAAAGGGTGGATGTTAAAGAAACTGTATAAAAAGAAAGAAGGTTAGAGGGAAGGAAAGAAGTATGGGAAGATGGAAGGAAGGAAAAATGTACAGGAAGAAGCAAGGAAGGGTGGGTGAAGAAAAGAAAGAAAGAAAGAAAAAGAAAGAAAGAAAGAAAGAAAGAAAGAAAGAAAGAAAGAAAGAAAGATGAAAAAAATATGGATGGATGAATAACGGAAGGAACAATGGATAAAAAGAAAAAAAAGAAGGTTAGAAGGGAATAAAGAGGGATAGATGAAGGAAAGGAAAGCTGATGAAAAACACAGAAAGAAGTAAGGAACGACGGAAAGAAAAATAAAAAAGGATGGATAGAAGTATAGAAGAAAAGAAAATGTTTGGACGAATGGATGGCTGCATTGATGGACTGATAGATGAATAGAAAGAAAGAAAGAAAGAAAGGGTGGATGGTTAAAGAAAAAAAGATTGCATTAACAGAAGTAAAGAAAGAAGGTTATAGGTAAGGAAAGAAGGATGGACAATGGAAGGAAGGAAGAAAGGAAAATGGACAGAGAGAAGTAAGGATGGGTGGGTGTGTTTAAAGAAATTAATGAAAGGAAATTAAGGAAAAGTGGGATGATGGATGGAAAGAAGGAAGTAAGGATAAAAAAGAAAGAAAGAAGAACAGAAGGAAAGAAAGAGGGATGGATGATGGAAGGAAGAAAGAAAAATGGACAGAACGAAGTAAGGAAAGGTGGGTGAAGAAAAGAATGAAAAGAAATAAAGGAAAAGTGGGATGGTGGATGGAAAGAAGGAAGGAAGAATAAAAAGGATGGAAAGAGACAAGGATAGACGGAAAGAAAGAGGGATGATGATGGAAGGAGTCCCACTTTATATTAAGTGGCCCTAATACCTGTGTACTTGCATAGTAACTACATGTGTATGTAGTATGTAACCACAGTGTAAGTACACATTGGTACATCGTATCTAGAGCTGTAAAATTTCTGTAACTACACACATGTAACAACCCTCTGAATGGTTTGTGTAAGTACAAATGTGTAACAGGACATATATAACTAAAATAAGAGTTATTGGAGAGTTTGGAACAATGGAGTTGGTGGCACCACTTTAATACCAGTGTACTTACATGGTTGGGTGCAACCAGTCCTCAGGAACTGTCCGCTTAATATAATGTGTAACATTCTGGACACCAACCACAATTTATATGTAAAGCCTAACTTACTGACCGCTGCTGTGTAACATCAGATTACATGATAAATGCTTAGGAATTGTCTACTTAATATAATGTGTAACACTTTCTTTACCAAAAAGTGCTGTTAGTCCTGTTATACACATTTGTACTTTCATTACCAAAAAGTGTTTTTACCAATGTCCTGTTACACATTTGTATTTACCATTCAGTGGGTTGTTACATATGTGTTGTTACACAAACATTACAGCTGTAGATACTATGTACCAATGTGTACTTACACTGTGGTTATATACTATGTACACATCTATGTAAGTACACAGGTATTAGGGCCACTTAATATAAAGTGGGACCAAATGGATAGAAAGAAGTAAAGATGATGGAAGGAAATAAAAAAGGATGGATGGATGAATAGCAGTGGCATACTGTCAGAGGAGAGCAAGTGTGGTCTCCTCAAAAATAAAGGCAAACAAACAAAAACTACAGTGAACTTATGTTTTAAGCTCCATTTCTTACTAATGTGCTTATCATGTACAAGGGTGTATTATATTTTGTATTGTTCTATGGTGTGTGGAAGCTTAGGTGAGTGAGTGAAATAACTGCCAGAAGAATGAATGAATGCCAGAGGAGGCTGACAGCCTAATGAAACCTATCATCCATAAAATAAACAAAAATACAACAAAATAAAATTTATCAACAAAAAATGTTTCTGAAAAAAATCGAAATAGAAAGAGAGAAGAAATAAAATGTGTCTCCTTCCGCATAAATAACCACCATTATCAGAGTAACCTTTCAAACCAATTAGCTTTTAGTATCACTTAAGTGCATCATTAAGCCTGATTGTGGTAAAAGCAACAGGTGGAGAGAGACAGAAATAGATAAAAAAAAAACAAAGATGGAAAACATTCAAATGTAGCTAATATATTAATGGATACTGTATGACAGGGTCATATTGTATATAAACCTGCCATAATGAAGGAGTGGAAGATAAAATCAGACAGACAGACAGATAGCAAATAAACATGCTTGCTAAAATCTTTCTGTGATTTGTAAACAGGCTTGCTGTTGTCTGATTTTGTGTGATTTCAGTGGGCTCCTCTCAGCAGGCAGGAAGTTGTCATTGTCTGCTAGAGGGGTTTTCACACCCACCCGCTTCACGCTGTGAACTGTTTGACTGTCTCCCACTCCCCTTCTTAACTCATTCTGGGGCCCCTGACTGGGACATATGTCTGGAAAGAGATCACTTGATCACAATTTTAAATATAAATGACAAATGCCTCTAGTAAGACCAAAGCTCCTATTGATCCCCTCATATAGTCTGCATGAACAACCATTCATCTGAGAGGAGCCAATCAAAGTGTTTAAATTGCAGCGCATGCAGCGGCACTGCCCCATCAGTCGCCGGAGAGCCGTGTGCCACGTCTTCTCAGGGAGCAGCTCGATGCTTTAAGCAGGACATAGGAGGTTTTGTATTGATTAGCAAGAGCTCTGTTTCCATAAAATCAAGCTGTTCATTGATACAGCAGGGATTTTCTGCATGCCCATGCTTCTACCGTGACCTTGTGGCTTTGTTTTTAATATCTGCACATATTTACAGTACATCTGAGTCCTTTCATTGACAAGAAAAAGATTTAATGGCCTAAACAACAGCTTTCCAACAGATGTTTGGCCTGAAGACACATATTTATACAGCAAAGGACTCCTCAATAGCTATCAAATTCTCTGTTAGATGTTTTATTTAAAGTAGAGGAAAGCAGTTATGTTTTTACTCTTACTTCTGTCACATGCCATGATCTGACTTCACTGCATCTCTTGAGCCTGCAGATGCCTCACCTGTCAGGGATGATCTCAAGTCCCCTGATACTTCCACAGATTTGGATAGTGCAGACGCACAGCGCAGACACATCACAAATATCGGATGTCAAGAAAGCAAAATGCAGTGTTTAAGTCATCCTCTCGCTTTAAAAGCACATAGACGGCACCCTTGCTTAAAGGTTAGGCCACATATTCTGACATGTTGAGCCATGAGGAGATTTAAGTCCGGCTTACATTCTTTATTGGCCCCACCCGTCTTCCTGCCAGTTCTTGTCCTCTCAATTCTAAGCACATCAATAAAAGTGTAAGCTGCACCTATCTGATACCTGGATCGGTATTGGCAGAGAAACTGAGCTTTTTAAATAGATCAGGTATCCATCTATTAGTCATGGCCTCAAAATCAAGCTCTAAAACATTGCTGTTATTGTTAATGGAAACTAAAACAACTATTAAAATTTGTGTGTATATATATATATATATATATATATATATATATATATATATATATATATATATATATATATATATATATATATATAAACTATTTAAGCTTAATTATTAAAATGAACTAAAACTTAAATAAAAATAAGGAAAAATAGTACTAATTTCATCAAAAAACTAAAAAACAATAAAAAAAAAACAAAAAAAAAACTACAAAAGAAAAAAACCACAAAAGTTTTCATCTTTAGATTCAAAAAGTAAATGTTGTTACTTTGGAACACTAAAACAACACTACTCCAAAAAGGTCAAAAGAGCCATAATTCATATTAGTTTTCATCTTTAGATTCAAAAAAGATGAATATTTAGAATTATTTCATATTAGTTTTCATCTTTAGATTAAAAAAAAAAAGATGAATATTTAGAATTATTGCTAGACTGACATAGATTTTCACTGGAAATTGCATTCATTTTGTAGTGGATTATACAGTAGCCTAGTACAGGTGCTTCTCAATAAATTAGAATGTCGTGGAAAAGTTCATTAATTTCAGTAATTCAACTCAAATTTTGAAACTTGTGTATTAAATAAATTAAATGCACACAGACTGAAGTAGTTTAAGTCTTGGTTCTTTTAATTGTGATGATTTTGGCTCACATTTAACAAAAACCCACCAATTCACTATCTTAACAAATTAGAATACTTTATAAGACCTGTAAAAAAATATTTTTAGTGAACTGTTGGCCTTCTGGAAAGTATGTTCATTTACTGTACATATACTCAATACATACGGACTCCTTTTGCTTTAATTACTGCCTCAATTCAGCATGGCATGGAGGTGATCAGTTTGTGGCACTGCTGAGGTGGTATGGAAGCCCAGGTTTCTTTGACAGTGGCCTTCAGCTCATCTGCATTTTTTGGTCTCTTGTTTCTCATTTTCCTCTTGACAATATCCCACAGATTCTCTATGAGGTTCAGGTCTGGTGAGTTTGCTGGCCAGTCAAGCACACCAACACCATGGTCATTTAACCAACTTTTGGTGCTTTTGGCAGTGTGGGCAGGTGCCAAATCCTACTGGAAAATGAAATCAGCATCTTCAAAAAGCTGGTCAGCAGAAGGACGCATGAAGTGCTCCAAAATTTCTTGGTAAACGGGTGCAGTGACTTTGGTTTTCGAAAAACACAATGGACCAACACCAGCAGATGACATTGAACCCCAAATCATCACAGACTGTGGAAATTTAACACTGGACTTCAAGCAACTTGGGCTATGAGCTTCTCCACCCTTCCTCCAGACTCTAGAACCTTGGTTTCCAAATGAAATACAAAACTTGCTTTCATCTGAAAAGAGGACTTTGGACCACTTGGCAACAGTCCATTTCTTCTTCTCCTTAGCCCAGGTAAGATGCCTCTGACGTTGTCTGTGGTTCAGGAGTGGCTTAACAAGAGGAATACGACAACTGTAGCCAAATTCCTTGTCACGTCTGTGTGTGGTGGCTCTTGATGCATTGACCCCAGCCTCAGTCCATTCCTTGTGAAGTTCACTCAAATTCTTGAATCGATTTTGCTTGACAATCCTCATAAGGCTGCGGTTCTCTCAGTTAGTTGTGGATATTTTTCTTCCACACTTTTTCCTCCCACTCAACTTTCTGTTAACATGCTTGGATACAGCACTCTGTGAACAGCCAGCTTCTTTGGAAATTAATGTTTGTGGCTTTCCCTCCTTATGAAGGGTGTCAATGATTGTCTTCTGGACAACTGACAAATCAGCAGTCTTCCCTGTGATTGTGTAGCCTAGTGAACCAAACTGAGAGAACATTTTGAAGGCTCAGGAAACCTTTGCAGGTGTTTTGAGTTGATTAGCTGATTGGCATGTCACCATATTCTAATTTGTTGAGATAGTGAATTGGTGGGTTTTTTGTTAAATGTGAACCAAAATCATCACAATTAAAAGTACTAAAGACTTAAACTACTTCAGTCTGTGTGCACTGAATTTATTTAATGCACAAGTTTCACTTTTTGAGTTGAATTACTGAAATAAATGAACTTTTCCACAAAATTCTAATTTATTGAGAAGCACCTGTATCTAGTAGTAGTATTTATTTATTTTTTTTATAAAAACTAAAAAACCAAAAACAAATTTATAGTTAGAAGTGTGTGTTTTAAACTGAATGTGGCAGTTGTACATCAAAATGTATAAAAAAAAATATAAAAATCAGGTCTGGGTAATGCAAAAATGTTTTATTGGAGAGTGTTCAAATAAAGACAGCAATATTTTATACTAAGTGCATAGTTAAGAAACCGTTTATCACAAAACCGAGTAACACATGATATCACACATGCAAATCTGAGCTTGTATGCAAATTCTTCATCAACAGTTTCACTGCCAAACTATCTACACAGTAAGCAGAAAAATCTTAAGTGCCGTGTCTCACTCTGCAGTCCACAGAAACATCAAGCAAGAGAATCACACAGTGTTAAAACAAAAGCTGTGGAGCAGAACCACGCAGACCACCTTCCAAAGGTGACTAATTAAAGCTCTTTTTAGACACAGACCTCCTTCACCCTGATGCAAACCCCCGGCTACAGGAATCAATCTACACTCGCTCTATCTGCTATGCCACATTTTCAGGACCCCAGAGAGAGATGGATGCTGTTCACAGCCTGACACAAGCTTTTAGAGCAGCAGGGGAGGCAGCAGGCTACAGCTCTATCTGAAAAAAGCCCTAAATACATATTAAGTGCTTTTTCGCTATCTGCATCCCTCTCCCCACACTCTATGGTCACAATGCTGTTAGAGTCCATCAGACACACTTGCACTGGATTAGAACAGAGGCTGAAGCTTCTCTATAAACCAGACTATATGGAGTACCCAGAGAAAAATCCTGGAAATGGACAATTTGAGTAGGAAAAAGTTTTCCTTTATGTTGTTTTGTGGAGAAATACATTTTGTTTTCGATGGCCTGTTCCCTTATTTGGTAAAATAAATAAATAAATAAATAAATAAATATATTCCATCACAGGAAAAAAAATATATATTTAGCTACAATAGTTTTTAATAATATTCCACAATATTACTATTTTTACAATGTGTATATACATATGAACATGTACTATTACATACATATTAAATGTATTATATATTATTACATTTTTGTTTTTACATTTTGTGAAATTATTTCATATTAAATACATACCTAAGTATTATTATTAATGTTATACACATATATATATTATTTATAATATTTTTACATTTTATTTTGTTTATATAGATAGATAGATAGATAGATAGATAGATAGATAGATAGATAGATAGATATACATTTATTTGTTTATTTTTATTTAATGTATTTTTTTGAGCAATGGTCAGTATAATTCCAATATATGATATGCAGTTGATGACAGTAAAATAACATTATAACCTATTTAAAATAAATAATAAAAAATAAATAAATAAATAAAATAGAAAAATAGAAAAACTATTAAAACGAAAACAGGTAATCTACACATAGATTTAATTCAAAATGGACATATATCAGTCATTTAATCAGGCTGCTTGATATCAGTTCATCACTATTTATTTATCATAAACAGCATTAAAATTGCAGCAATTAACACCTATCGTTTAATTTGATCTCTGTTGTCATTAGCTCTTTAAAACCAAATGCAAAGACTACTTCTTTATTAGAAAAGATGAACATGATGTGACCATCAGTCTAGTTCACTGGCTGTTAATTTCTGCTCCATTCAATGTATTATGACATAATTCAAAAGACCACATATACAAATTCATACATCAAGAACAATGTCCTAATAGTCACTGTACAACCTTAATAGCTCCATATAAACCGACCACAAAAATAAATCCATACATTTTTAAAACAAATGTCAACCATCTTCAGTTACATGTCAGATATTTGATTAAAAGTCTTCAGGAATCTTTGCTGTCCCCATAAACTCTCTCAAAAGCACATGCATAATCACTCAAACAACCCTTTCACTCATACTACAACATCATTCACCCGCATAAAAATTACGAGCCTGTTAAACCAGGCCTAGAAAGCATGGAAAATCATTTTTAAAAGAATGACAACTCATGATTCAGTCCGAAGAGGAACCGCCAGTGGAATGGCATTGCATTATTAAACTACAGTAAGCCGAGGAAGAAAAAACCCTGATCTGGCTCTCAACCTTTATTCTCTAAGAACATAAGGTCCAGTGTTTCAAACATAAACAGGATGCTCTCCAAGCCTTTCCTAAAAATAACACCCTAGGTCTGATGGGATTATAAATTGGACCTCTATTAGTGCCGCTGAAGCGCTGTCCTTATTTAAATGTGTAAAAAAGAAACAAGTCTTTCATACAAGCACCGAGCGGAAACACAGAGACCGAGGGGATTTGTCAATGTGAAATTTCACAATTTATGAGTCAGGGATACAAGGTTTGTGGTTGAAAATGACAGTGAAAGAAGGGTAATGAGGTTTTGTGGTTTTAGGACTAAGTAAACATATCAGCCAGTGTGGAGAGATGGTGCTAATCTGCACTGACATGTGGACATATCTGTTTTAGTTGAAGCGGAGAGCATTAAAGCTCTCTCTCTCTCTCTCTCTCTCTCTCTCTCTCTCTCGCTCACTCAAAACACATTCAAATCTGCTTTCTTTCTTTGTAAAAGTCCAAAAATCGTCCTGAAAGCATTGGCTTCCACCTGCGGAACAGAGGCAGTTCAAAGCAGTCCCTATTACTCTAGTCCTGCTCCAATCTGGCAACACCGCAGATCGAATTAACTGTTCTAGCATGATAAAAGAGTCTCTTTTGTGGACTGTACACTCACAAAAAACTTGATACAGCACACATTTCTCATTTTAGACTTGCAGCCTTCTAGACCTGAACAAAAAATATATGAAAAACCTTGAAGTGAACTTTAAACATGCTGCTAATTTAAAATATTATCCACATCCTGTTCACATCTTGTACTTAATTGCCCAATTCTAAAAAAGAATTGAAAGAATTATGAATAATGAATTCTCTCTACAGCCTAGAGGAGACAGCAAATAATGTTTATGGAAACTAACCAACAGCAATTACAATAATCATCAACATCAACAGCGTGAATATGAAAATGAACAGTCAAAATACAATCAGTGATAATTACAAAGTATCGCAACCACATCAGATCAACGTCAGCCTGTCCTGACATAATAGCTCATGTTTTCATCCAACATAGTTATCTAATCTTCTTTGGTGGCTATGGCAACGTCAATAAACTTCACGGGTGACAATTACGCCTCATGTTACACTCGCTCCTCTATTGTTGTCTGATTTGCCATCAAGGTTGTGTCGCACGTTTCCACAGCAACCCTTCAGCGTCTAACCGACTGAATAAGTTAGCACACCATTAGCCCTGACCTGTCTGCTCCTCAGACCAGCTGTTTCCTCAAGCCTGACTTACTCTACAAGGGTAATAAAGTGGCAGCCATTGTTGCATTCTCCTCTTAAGACTGCCAAGACTGTTCTGTGAACAGTGCAGGAGCACCACCCCCGAATGGACATGTGGCGAGTTGAAGCTAAATATAGATGAGGGAAAAAAAACGCTGGTAAACAACAGAAAAACACAACTCACTTCATGACAGTGAAATGAAAAGTGTGTGAGAGACTATGATGAATAGAATTATCACATTTAAAAGAGATGTGTGTGCCCTTGTGTTGTTCAAAACTTGTATGTGTTCTGTGGAAGACATAGGAAGTCATTGTGAACATTTTTTTCCTCAAACAATGAAAGTCAATGGGGTCCAAATACATAAACTGCCTGCAATTTAAAATAACTGTTTTATGTAGTAATAGATTTTAAAATATAATTTATTTCTGTGATGGCAAAGTGGCCATTACTTTAGTCTTCAGTGTCATGTGATCCTTCGGAAATCATTCTAATATGCTGTTTTCTGCTTAAGAAACATTTTTTATTATTATCAATGTTGAAAACAGTTATGCTAGTTCATATTTGAGTGGAAACCGTGATACGCTAACATTCAAAAGTCAGAGGTAAGATTTAAAACAAAAAAGAAAGAAATTAATACTTTTATTCTGCAAGAACGAATCACAGGAATAAAATATATTTTAGTATATTCAAGTACATTCAAATAGAACTAGATTAGTTATTTTAAATTGTAACAATACTTCACATTATTGCTGTTTTTACTGTATTTTTGATCAAATAAATGCGTCCACTTTTTATATATTCTTTTTTTCACAGAAAAATTTAAGTTATGCAGGTGTGGAAATGACATGAGAGTATGTAAATAATTGGGGCAGCTGTGGCCTAATGGTTAGAGAGTTGGACTTATAACCCGAAGGTCACAGTTTCGAGTCTCGGTGCTGGCAGGAGTTGTAGGTGGGGGTTAATGAACAGCACTCTCTTCCACCCTCAATACCCATGGCTGAAGTGCCCTTGAGCAAGGCACTGAACCCCCAGGTGCTCCCCGGGCTCTGGATATAGCTGCCCACTGCTCCGGGGGTGTGTTCACTTCTCACAGCTTCGTGTGTGCACTTGGATGGGTTAAATGCAGAGCACCAATTCCGAGTATGGGTTACCATACTTGGCAAATATCACGACTTTCACTTTTTTTTTTTTCAGTTACAGTTTTAAAGTGGAACAACAGGCTCTCTGGGTGTCAAGTTGTGCAGGTGCTATGTTGCAGCATACTGACAACTTTACAATAGCTGGTGACGCGTTCGTAACACATGTAGGCCAGTGGCATACTAATAACTTGGGTTACGAATAAGAAAAAAAAGTAAGTCTTCATATTACTAAAGCGTCTACGGGGCGTTCTAAAATAAAAGCACTTTCAATGTAGAAGTGTACGACACAATAGCTGACATATGCGAATTTGTATAAGATAACTATAAACTCAATGATCTCATGTTGACTAATTTATCGCTTTAGGACAATAGCAGTATGAAGGAGTTTAGGATTAAGGTCAAGTCTGTTTTTTTTTTCTTTCAGTTTAGGACTGTTTTTACACGTCCACTGAGATTCAATGTTGAATCCGCACTGTAATTCGAACCACTCTCATTGCCCAAAGGTATCTCATCATACTCTTTCAGAATTCAGCACTTTTTTTTTCTCTCTGCTTTACATTCCCGAGCCGCTTTGTCCTATGGGACCTTAACGACCATGCCTTTGCAGGCGAATGAACTCAAAGGACTTGCACTGCTATGATCTAAAAGTAATTTAACCATCTGGACCGGGGTCACGTTTTTCTAGAAGCCTGCTGGTGGTGATACACTATACACATGCACTATAAGTGGAACTACCTTTAAGCAAGAAAAGAAGAACTGACTTGAATGTCATAATATATTCAGCATGGATAAAATACATAATGGTACAGTCTGGAGAGATCAGTGGAGCAGGAAACTTTATGAACGGCTGATTTCAGGAATGCCAAACGTGTTCAGAGTCATTAAGCAAATGCATTTGCTTTCCAAACTGCTTGAAGTGGTCATTTCCATTTTCAGATAAATTTCATACAGAGAGGGATGAAAAAAAGATCATATTTGACAATTGCTGCATGGTTGAGTGTCCAAGTTTTAATGTCCAAAGTTTATGCTATTATGCCTAATGACCTGACACTTTCTCTATTAGATTAAACTAAATATCTTTGCTCATAACGCCAGTGTGACAACACAGTTTGGACACAAAGGTCACAATGCAGGAAAATCAAATATAGAAAGGTTTACTGTATATATGACCACTGAACTAATGAACTTAATCAGTCATGGTTGAAGGTGACTGTTAACATGGAGTGGGACATCAGGCAAAGTGGAACAAATGCATTTCATGATTGATTGTCCTTTAAATAATAGGAGACAATCAAACGTTGCAGTCATTAATAATTGCCAGTCAAGAAGAGTCTTTGTCACTCTGAAAATGTCTTCATTTGTCTTATATCATCATCAACATGATGAAGCTTCAACATCCAACCGATCCCAATTGTGCTGTATACTTAGACATGTATGTATATTGAATTAAAAAAAAGATGCCTTGATACAAAATTGCAACAGCTCTGTTATAATAGCCTACATACATGAGATCACATAAGTTACCCTTGACAGCTGGTTTTAAATGATTTCTAGCATGCTGGTCATGCAGACCATTTATTTATCATTTTCATATTAACTGAAAATAGGTATATTCAATTTAATAATTCAATAAATGTATTGTTTAAAGTTAGGTCATCTC
Source organism: Cyprinus carpio (assembly GCF_018340385.1). Classification (NCBI taxonomy): domain Eukaryota; kingdom Metazoa; phylum Chordata; class Actinopteri; order Cypriniformes; family Cyprinidae; genus Cyprinus; species Cyprinus carpio. The sequence goes on along the minus strand of NC_056595.1, from coordinate 13,291,022 downwards.
GGTTGAGGATAATAAATTGCATAAATAAAATGTCCAAATAAAATTCTGGCTCAGTCAAAGATAAAACAAATGAGAAAAAAAAGCAATCCAGACACAATAAAAAGTATAAGTCTATTTTAATTTTCTTTAAAACTAGAACGGTTGTTTTGGATTAAAAAAGAAAAGAAAAAGAAAATTAAGAATATAACTGAAAAATCCGCCAATAACCAAGACTAGACTAGCAATGGAGACTATAGTCTCTGATAACAATTAAAGCGAACAATTCATACAAGATACAGAATTAACACGTGAAACTGTTTTATTGCTGTCAAAAGCTGTAACTGTAAACTACTCTGAGGCAGCACCACCACGCGGTAAATATGATTTTCATCAGCAAAAGTTCCACAAAACAGACGTGAAAGCACATACGTTGTGGTAAAAATGATTTCGCCAATGTGGTCCTCATTAATGAAAAAAGTGATATGAAAGCGAAAAAATAAACAGGCTAAATAAAACACAGAGTCAGAATATTTAGCAATATAACGCGAAATTTTATCTATGTGTTGAGCTGAAATAATTCTTAGGAACCATACGTTTGTTCTTGTATCAGTGTATTACAAGAGAAACACAGCAATACTATTTGCATTTTCCCAAATATAGCCTATAGTCACATAAAGAAGAAAAGCATAACGACTCACTTACCAAATAAAGTGCCACCACGATATTCCTCCTGAACATGTAGGTGAGAAGAAGCCCAGAGTGAGTTCTGTGAAATATGTGACGTGTAGTAATCCCAATATCTCTACAGTCCGCAACGTGGGAATAGTCCGTAATAGCGCAGCTTTCTACATGAACTCAACCTGTAACACACGCAAATAAGACCCAATGACTTCCACTACTTTCCCAGACGATAGTAAGAGAGGAGCGGTAGAAGACGAGCAGCAGTGTCGCGGACTCCAACTCACTGGGCAGTTTGTGTGAGGCGCGACAGAATGAGACGCACTGCCAGCGAGCCCCCGTGTCTATACTGAGAGCGACGCGACGCAACAAAACCGGAGCGTCCCACTGAACCAACGAGCCTGTCTGCACGGCAAGAGCGCGCGCGCGCGGACAGCTTCATTGATAATGATAGAAGCGCCAGTTTGTTCAGCACATCAGAAGAACATAATTTGAATTTACAGTGCGTGAATTAGGAGTCCTAAACAAATCTTTTTTTTTTTTTTTTTTTTTATCACCCTGTTAAGTTTAGCAATCTTTTTGGACTGGTTCTTCTTATCAGTAGCGTAAGATACCGCCAGAGGTCACAGTTTACATTAATGCCTCTAGTGTAATCATTTATTTTTATTTATTTCCCAATAGGCCTAAGGACCGGTTGACTGTACAGTATCAGGCTTAATACACGTACTCACCAAATAAATAGGCTGTTTAGCCTTATGTCAATATGATATATTAATTTGAGTTGAGATATAATCGTACTTGTAGGCTATATTATCTTGAAGCTCTTGCTAAAAACAATAACTACAACAACTATTTTTTTTGGCTGATTGACAGATTTTACCATTCAGAATTAAAGGAATAGTTCACCCAAAAATGAAAATTGTGTCATTATTTCCTCACCCTTAAGTTGTTACAAACCTGTATGAGTTTCTGTTTTCTGTTGATCACAAAATATGGTATTTTTTAAGAATGTTGATAATCAAAAGGTTGATGCGGTTGCCACTGCATTGCATAGTAGCCTACATACTGGAAGTTGATGGCTACGTCAGCAGTTTGTTTACCAGTATTCTTCAAAATATCTTATTTTGTGCTCAACAAAAGAAAGAAACTCGTATCCCTTTAAGTAGGCAGGCTATTCCAATGAGTCATTAAATAATTTAATATAATTAAAGGCCTGTTCATGCCATGAAAATATTAAAGATGATAATATCTAGGCCTGTATTTGCATCCACAAACGGACGATAATGTTCTATTTGTTATAATCGCACATTGCAGTTTTGTCTTGTCATCATAAATGCTTAATTTGGACTTTGTAGTTATAATAAATCGTTCTGATATTGTCCTGGTGTGGAACTTCTGTGCAATCATATTTTATATGAGAAATGCTTAATATTTTGAATAGTTAAACACAGGCAAAATCTTGCATTTGTGCAAAATAATACAAAGCAGACCTTTATTTTAACACTCTGAATGCATAATTTCTCACTTCCATTAGTCTATAATGCATGTTATATTAATATACATTTAAATATTCCAATAAACTTCAACACATTGAAAATGAAATCCAGAGTTATTTACAGCTATACAGAGTAAAGGATTTAATTGTGCTTGCTAGGGTGCAATGCTGCTTTGGGAGGAGGCCTGTTTTTCAGCATCAGAAAGTACAGTATAATGATTTGGATATAATGCCCTACTTGTAACAGAGAGTTGCTATGCAGCCAGGCAATGGGGAGAAAAAAAGAAGAAGAAATAACTGGTCCAATATTATATGCAACTGCCTATACACGAAAGCAAAGTATTAAATTCCATGAATGACATACTGTGTCTGTGACTCAACTCAAACACCACAGAGAAGTTCAAAATGAGTGGCAATAAAACATTTACATTTGGATAACGCACAGTGTTCTTGAAACACAAGGAGATTAAAGTCGTTATCAAGTTTAAATGTGGACTAAAACTTTAATCCTGCGACAATCTTATTTGCTGTGTTCATTAGCCAGAAAACATTGCCAAAAAGCAATCAAATATTTGCCAGCCTGAAGGCAATCAAGATGATCTGCTATTATTGTGTCCATAAAAAGGATATAGAGGCTTCTGAGGACTCACAAATCAAAGAGCATCCTGTATCACTTGACAACTGTTTAACAATACATAATTTCAGACGCCTGATGAAAGTTTAGAAGACAGTCTAATGACTAAGTTGCCAGGCAACAGTCTGCTAAAGTTAAGACCCCTTCACCTGGTTCTTATGTAGGTTTTTGAACATGTTTTGGCAGGGTGGAGAGATTATTGAATAGACTGAAGAAAAAAAAAAAAAAAAAACTGGTGTAGAAACTATTTTCACACAGAAATTGATAGTAAATTTCACAAAGAAATGGCAATTAACTATGGAAGCCTGTTTCTGCCACAGAATAAAAAATAAAAAAGTAATTGTGTTTTTATCTCACACGCCTGACTTTTCACAATTCTGGGTTTATATTTCTGACTTTTTTTTCTTAGAAAATAAAAGGTTATTGCAACTTTTTATCTCTCATAATTATTGATATCTTAGTTACAATTCTTACACTGTTCTTCTTGCAATTCTGACTTTTCTTCTCACAGTTCTGAGTTTATATCTTGCAATTCTGACTTTTTTCTAAGAATTTGGAGAAAACAACTTTTTATCTCATAATTTAGACTTTTTTTCTTGCGATTCTGAGTTTATATCTAGCAATACTTGATTTTTTTTCTCAGAATTCTGAGAAAATAAAAGTTATTGCAACCTTTTTTCTCACAGTTTAGACTTTTTTTCTTGCAATTATTAGTTTATATCTTACAAATCTTACAATTTTCTCAGAATTTATAAAAAAGTAAATGACTTTTTTAATCACATAATTCAGACTTTTTTCATGCAATCCTCATAATTCTGAGAAAAAGGTAATTGTAACTTTTTATCTCATAATTCAGACATTTTCCTAACATTTCTGAAAAAAAGTCAGAATTGCGAAATATGAGTTCGCAAATGCAAGAAATATAGTCGGAATTGTGAGATAAAAAGTCACAATTCCCTTTTTTATTTTTTATTCCAGAAAAATAAAGACAGAATTTGTGACATTTGTGCAACTCAGAAAAGCCAGAATTTAGATAAATATGACCTTTTTATGTTTTTATTCCATGATGGAAACAAGCTCCCATAAGCAACACACTGAATCAAATGTAAAATTTGCAAGTAGAAAAGCAGTATTTTCTTGTAAAACTCCAATAATAATTGTTTTACAGTATGTACAACTTCATTAAGAAATCATTTATTACACCTTATTCATCTGGACATGCAGCAAAAAGCCTCATTGCCCAATCCGGTCACCACTTTTGCAACAGGACCATGTCGACCAGCATTGTGCTACACAACCTCCATCCATCACCAAACAACCGTTTGCCAAGTTTGGCCCCTACTGGGAGCATTAAAACAAAAGGGAAGCATGGAGCTAAACAACTACCTCAGCAGTGATTCCATCATAACTGACAGGGGTCCCTGCGGCCACTCAGGGTACCATGAAGGAGGATGTCAAGCTGCCCAACTAAGTCCATCAGACATCATTCACTTCTGCGTACCTGTGCGCAGCTCACTGGGGTGTAGTAAATAGTCCCTCGGTCAGGTGATTTCCCGGCTTTTCTCTTGCTCAGCAGGCTGGAAGCGAGCGGGCTGTATTGGAACTATTGACCCCTGTATGAAGAAGGAAGTTCCTAGCTGGAGTGGGTTTTGTGTAGTGATGCTCAGAGAATAAAAATGGATGAAGAGATGTAATAAAATGTATTGTTTCTCTCTTTTTCCTCTCGCTATCTATGTCCCTTCACTCCCCAAGTTTAGCCAGTGGACGACTGTATTTGTCACTGTCCAGCCTGTTGCAGACATGATGGATAGGATTAGAACATTTTCTTATTTTAAGAGTATGACTGGGAAGTTAGTAATCTGAGCAATACAGAGTCAAGTTCACCTTCAGCTTTAAAACCAATTTAGGTGCACAAAATGAATATAAGCTTTTTAAGTGGCTATACAAGTAGGAAAAATCAGTTCATACGGAAATAAAGTGGAGGCTCAAATTTCCGAGGATATTAACAATGATTAAATTACTTTATTTTAGCTCAACGTGAGGCCCAAATGCTTATTGGGTTCCATAAAGGAACACTGCAGGGGATATAACTAATATATAATATTAAGAGAATGTTTCTTCTCATCAGATGATTTTTTTTTTCCTCACGTGGAGTCAGAGGAGATGTAGAAAGCTCATGTTTCAGGGGAACTTCCCTTCCCTCCATAATACACTGAGGCCTTTCAGTAGATATTAAAATGCCACAGCCCACACAGTCACAACCTTCTCACCTCAACCACAAACAGACCAAAGGCTAAAGCTTACCATTATAAGAATTACAGGTAATCATCCTGTACACTAAGCAATTTAAGATAATGGCAAAAACAAAACAAAAATATTTTTAAACAAATGATCAGTAAAAGGAAGCGATTAAAATATTAACATTCAACTTCAGAAGTTCAAATTAAGCTGTATTTTATATGAGATTTGACATTTTTGCAACCCTGCTAACAAAGGAGAGAGATGTCTAAGTGATTAAAATGTCAAATAACTTTAACATTAATAAAACATCAAATTAAAAGCAAATGTATGTAGTTTTGTGCATAGAGCCTCCTACAGTTAAGTGAGTGGAATTCAATGTTGTAAATGTACCACTGTTCTAATTACAGTAGATAGAGGCATATATATATATGTATAGGTAGATGCCTCATTCGAAAGCTCTAAGCACATAGACATGTCCGCCATCTTGCAATGGTCAACTTGACATCATTCACAATAATAATAATAAATGAAAAGAAATGGTATAACCTTTCACGGGTGAAAATGTGTTGGTTTGTGTTTTTAAATGTATTAACTCGATATTACAAGTTTTAAAACATTGGTAAGATTTAATGTTGCGAAAGCGAACATCCTCATCTATTTTTATAGTTATATCTACACAAAAACAATAACATTAACATTTTTTAATTAAAAATAAGTCAAAAAACACTTTGTCGGGCTCTCAGCTCACAAAACAAAATATTATAATTTTATTATATTTTTTAAAGTTATAAACATGTTTTCCAATATTCATTGATTATTATGGTAAATGACGTCAAGTTGACCCTTCCAATATGGCGGACGGCTTACATATAGCGGTCAATAGAAACAGTCGCTAATTAGGCATCTACAGATACATATCTATGAATAGAGGTACACGTGCATTTATTGCTGCCGTAAAACAATTAGCTTTTTTTGCGGAATTTTGTACCCGCTAATCAAACTTACACACTCCCAGAACTGAAATGTGGGGGGAAGTGAAAGAAACGTAAACCATTCGCCTAGTTAGAAGTCAATGTACCATCAGAATGACATTACAAGGTAAAAAAAACTTACACACATTTGCTTTAAAATAAACAAAACAGGTAAAAATAACAGGGTTTAGCCAAAAATAAATAGTCAGTGAGCAGGTGCTTGTTAGTTATATATATATATATATATATATAATTATATATCCTTGTAAAAAAAAATATATACATAAAAAAAAACATATCTATTGTCAACAAAAATTATCCATTGTTTTAGAAAAACAAATGGACACAAAAAGTGCTTTATATAATCACCTTGTTACGCCTATTTAATTCAAAAAAAAAAAAAAGCATTTTATAGCATCTAGCTTCAAATTTAAGTCAACATATGATAAACGGTTGATAAACATTGATTAAAGACTTGTTATTTAAATTACCATAGAACTTATTTCCAGATGCCATCGGTGACTTCTTCCTAAAGCAGCACATTCATTATTATCACTACAGTGTGTTTGATCATGCTGTCGTGGTGTTCACTAATCGAAATGTTGCAATTAAGTAAGACTTCAAATCATGATTCGCCCACCTCAGTGCAGGTAAACATCCATCATCTCTCACTCCCCCAGAAGAGGCCACTGCAGCTTAACAACCTGCCCAAAAACACTCACATGAAAACAGCTTGTTGACAAGCAAGTTTACATTGGGGTAATTGGTTTCAGGCACAAACCAGACAAGTTAATTAATTTTAATTACTCACTGTGAACGGCAGGGGTCAGACAAAAAGAGCAGGCGGGGGTGGAAAGAAGTTTAGTTTGCCACCAAGTTATTGACTAAGAAAAAATACAAACTTTGTTGAGACAAGAGGGCGGGTTGTTGCAGCTACTAATCTTCTCTGTGTCTGCCTCACAATTTCAAAGCTTGTCATAATATTTATTGTACATCATGATTGGGGTAGATTGAAATACTAACATTTCTCTAATACAATCATTTGGATTAAACTATCTGATGTTTTGATGTTACAAATCATAAGGCTTACTGCATCTTATTAGACAGCTGCAAAAAAAAAGCAAATTGGAATTACAGTTTTTTAATGAAAGACAGAAAAGACTCCAACAAGATGTACAAATGAGAAAGATCATGATATACCACCCTTTGTTAGACCAGAGAGATCATTATAATTACTTACATGGTCTAGTAATTACATGATTGTGTGGAAGATGGCGAGCCAGTTACAGCAATGAATGTAAATTCATGCAGTGCAGTGATTGCAAAAGAGAAGAGATAAAGCACACAGATCTGGGTTCGTGACATCTAAGTAAAATCTCATGCTTAGACAGAAAGGACACTTAGGTTGAACAATAAAAGAAGGTGCTTTAAAGTCAACTTGAAATAGTTTCACAAACCATTTACTGATCTAATCCGACATTTACTGATCCAATCCGTCTTATGCATTGTGCTGCTTATTCCCCCCCTCCCTTTTTTTGTCTCACGCATCCTTACCAATGGATCCTCTGCAGTAAATGGGTGCCGTCAGAATCAGAGTTCAGCTGATGAAAACATCACAATAATTTACAAGTAATCCACATGACTCCAGTCTATCAATTAACATCTTGCGAAGCATAAAGCAGCATGTTTGTAAGAAGTGATGGTTTAAAGTTAAAAAAGCATCCATCGGTGAGCAAAGATGTAAATTTCTTGAAATCTGTTCTGATCCAAAAAAAACAAAACAAAAAACAAAAAACACTAATCTACATACTGTATGGCCTGAGGGTGAGTTAATTTTCAGAAAATTTCTGTGTGAACTATTCTTTTAAAAGAGTTTAAAAAACCATGCCTTTAAGTATATATATATATATATATATATATATATATATATATATATATATATATATATATATATATATATATATATAAAAAATCACCCGATGACTTCAATAGCTCTGCTTGAAAAAAAAAAAAAAAAACCTCAATGATTGGGGTGATTTTGTAGGTAAGTAAATCAGTATACAAATTACAAGCACAGACAAATATAATACAACAAAGATACAAATTAAATAAACAGTGCTTTATATTTTTTCAGGTAAGTCTAACAGTATTCAGGTACAGAAACTGAATAATCAAATGTAAAATAACACTAGTCTTCACTGTATAAAATAAACCCAAATAAATCTGTTAAAGTTACAAAAGTGATTTTTCTCTATGTGTTTTGTTGTCTGATTAACATTCATGACACAGAAAGCAACAGGCACATTAAACTGCTGTGAGCCAATATACTGTTACCCATCCGTTTTCTTTTTCAGTTGTTTACCTTTACCCAAGCCATAAGCAACTGTGTTTACAAGGATACTTGCAGAGACATGCATTTTGGCATAATTTTGCCTGTAAGTGTCATTTCAGGCACAAACAGACAAAGTGAACGGAATTCGGTGTGCATCTGTGTGTGAGCAGAAAACAGTGCGTGTTCATAATTGAGCTCTATTTTGCACCTTTGCATGCTCAAATGGTTTAAAATACCCCAAAACACTAAAACATACAGCACCAACATCCTGTGATGTGACTATTGTGGGAGCGCAAATCACGATATCATGCAGCCCTAATTTTCAGTGACCCATTTTTTAGGTTCAGATATAATAATAAGAGATAAGCCTCTCTTATTGAGTCATTCACTGAACTGACTCATTTAAAACTCTGATTTATTCAGGAATTACACATAATTGTGATCCTGCAGTGACTCTGTTTGGAACTATTTTCACTGGTGGAGTAGAAACAAAAATAACAGGCAATAGTTCTATTGTGTCTTAAATAAAAGTTAATTAGTATTAACTTCTTGTTTATTGAACTGTTGTATAAAAGCAGCATCACACTGGCAATCATTGTAATGTATTCATAATAATCTGTGATACATGAATATATTTGATGTATTTTAACAAAGCATCATTCATCTAATCCAGATACTAGATGAAAAACAACATATTGATCACAATACCATCTAGCACAGCTAGTGCATTGATTTGTTTCAGATGAAAGACCAGGTTTTCCCAAATCATGACTTATCTGGGATGGGAGGATTTGTGTCAACAGCACCATTCTATCCTGAGGCCTGTCAGCTGTGAAGCATGGGATTGAATTTAGCTTGTAATCGAACAAATCATATTGTCTCAGTCTAGTAATGTTGTCTTTTCATGCAACTGAAGAATCTGTTCCACAAAGTGATTCTCAAAGGAGAAAAAGTCGAAGATTTCCGCTTCATTTTGGTTTTCTCTACGGTTTGTTAGAGCATTGTAATGGAGTCTGTTTGTGAAGTAATGGCTATACCTCAAAAAGAATGAAATAAAGTAAATATACCACACTCTGACCTTTTGCACAAAGTTTTGGAACAAAAGATTCTTAAAAATAATTACCAATGATATATAAGTGAAGTGAATCCTGGCTATCAAATTAGACAAGTGAGACGCAGTTGTCAGTTGAACTTGACTTGTTTCTCAGGAGCGTTTCTAATGTGTAACTCCATCAGGAATTTTAATTAAACTGCTGCTTAATCTCCGGCGTCCATTTTTCTTTCTCTCTCACACACATTTTGCTCTTGTTCTCTGAATGCTGTTGAATGAACACAGCCACATTATCGCTTAATTAATTTCTATCAGCCATGCCACAATGGCTTCTAGAGCAAAAACAGCATCTTTCAAAATGACAACAAGCAAGAATCTCTTGTTTTTATGGAGGGCTGATGTCGCATTCTCATTTTCACAGACCGTTCATTTGAAGCCTGTGATATTAAGAAAACTGACAGTCACACTGGATATTAGGTGAAGTAGTCATCTTGAAAAATAATGGGTATGGCACTGAACTAAATTGTGTTTCTTTGTGCAAAAATAGTTCAGTTAACATCTACATACATTCTTTTATTATATAAATATATTATTATAAGCATAATTTTTAACTACATGACAGTTTAAGGAACAAATCCGCACAGACAACATCTCTGTGTCAAAATAAGAGATAGTGAAAGAAAGAGAGAGACAATAGTAGCTGCTGACCACTGAGAGCAAATGCTAGACCAGCCAGCACAAATTTCCTCCGCCCTCAGCCATCAGTAATCAGACACAATGTAGGAAAAATTACTAATGTTTATCTCTTGCAGTGCCTAGAGGAAACTCAGCATGGACACCTGCTAACCAATCAAGAAAGCATCTTCCAGTGGTTTGCTTCATATTACCAAGAGGAGTGAAATGGGAACAGGTCTGTTCTCTGAAATGTGTAATATGTGTCCAACACTATTTTTAACCCTCATAATGCATTCAAAATCTGCATTCAATTTTCACATTAGAGGTCCATTTGGGCTCAAAGAATCATTTTATAATCGTTGTTTTATGTTTTTATGAAATTTATGAGAACATATAATATGGAAATGACCAGTCCCAAAAACATGTGAGATACAAGTAGTGTATACTAATTAGATTATTGATTATTTCTAGGTGATAAACCTGTTCAAAAATGTACATGCAGCAGATACAAGAAATTTGCTGTGCTTTCTTGTATCTTGCCACGGTGGTGAAAAGCATATTATGTTTCAGAATTATGAGATTTGATGGACACTAAATATTATATAGTTAAATCTTTCATACATAACATGCTTCGCTTGTAAAGATTCCCATCTCGGACTGAGAAAATTATAATTCTGGCAACAAATAAGTGCTGTGTCAAGCGTTGTAGGTAATCATGTGGAGTATAGTATCATTATAGCTTTGCTGCCAAGGTGCAGATCAAACACTTCTAATAGCTCAGCCTCGATCAGAAGTCGTAGAGAGAGAGAGACTGTGTGTAAATGAACTGTGATAACACCCTCTATCACAGATGGTTTCTGCAATGGAGCAGACCATATATGCAGCCTGAAGGCAGAAACTGAATTCTCCAGAGCAACAGTTATGCCCATAAATTTTTTTCTCAAGATGGCTAATGGGAGTCTGTCTGACTGCGCATAACCTTTGCCAGACTCAGAGAATGAGCTTTTAACATCTCACACCTGGCACCTTTAAGTACAGGCAGATGGGTACTGCGATTCAATTAAAATGGAAATCTTGTTCAATTAATGTGGTGGAACAAAGGATTTTCTGGTGGTAACAAGAAACTGGGGGCCGCTGATTATCTGAGGCTGTGTTGATGAGCCAGACAATGGATTAACATGGCACGCATTCACAGGCACAGACAGACGCACATACATGCACACCAAAAAACAACCTACAAACCCAAAATATCATGTGTGCCTCTTGTATTAGAGCTTACAGCAATGTAATACAAAAATGAAATCAATCAAAAAAAAATTAAATTAATATTAAAAGTGTGCCTCTTGTATTAGAGCTTACAGCAATGTAATCATTCAAGAAAACGTGAAATTGATCAAACAAAAATTGGAAATACATTTAAATACCTTTATTGTTTGTTTATTATTGTTATTACGACTACATAATAATATATGTGTGTGTGTGTGTGTTTAAGCAATACACACATATACAACATCAAGCAAAGAATATATATATATATATATATATATATATATATATATATATATATAATGTTCAAAATGGATTGTACGGTCATTGCTAAGTCAGAACAAAAATAGATTAATAAAATAAAAAATGTAATAAAACAAAACCTAAAACTTACAAAATAAATAAATATATTATTCTATTATGTTTCAGATAGATAGATAGATAGATAGATAGATAGATAGATAGATAGATAAAAAAATAAAATAAAATAAATTAAATTAAAGGAAATAGATTTTTTTACTTTTTAATTTATTATTACTAAAGTTGCATGTGGATTTGGAAGTCAGAACGAAACAAAACATTTAAAAAAGAAAATAAACAAAGGAAAACAAACAAAAGATTGTAGGAATTAATGAACAAAAACAAACAAACAAATAAATACAAATAAACAAGCAAATAACTAACTAAATAAATCGTTTTTAAATTCATTACTAAATTGTCATACAATTCATTATTAAAGGTATGGATTTGACAGTCACTATTGAGTCACTGTCTGCTTGTCTTATATAGGATCAGCATTACATTTATGGTTTGGCTTACAGGTTTGCATAAATCTAAACTTTTCGAGCTGTATAATTATTTATTAGTGGCTTTGTCCCGCAACTCATTAGAGGAGTCAATTTCAAAGAGTATGATATCCCCACAAGTCTTTGTCATAAGTTAGAAACAATTTTCCATTCATGAAACCCCTCCCTATTAATTTATGTTAAAGGGGTCATATGATGCCATTTCAGTTTTTCATTTCTCTTTGGAGTGTTACAAGCTCTTGGTGTATAAAGAAGATCTGTAAAGTTGCAAATATTGCATTTGTGATTGTTTCTCTGATCATAAATGCAGACATGGTACATTTGTAATGGGTTTTATTGGTTTTGTCTTGTCGTGCCAAGACACACGGAATCACAGTATGTTAAGGGGCGTAACATTTTCATCAAATGCTTGAGGTATTCAGCTAATCACAATGCACTGGATAACAGGCCAATCAGCATACACTTTTCAAAATGATGAGCTTTTTAAAATTGACGTGTTTCAGAAAGGCGGGGCATAGAGGAGAAACAATAATGTAAAATAATGTGTTTTTTTAACCTTAAACCGCATAAACACATTGCATTACACAAAATACACAACAATGTTCTTTTTAGCAACGTCATTATACCCCTTTAAAACATTGACTCAGCACAACAATAAATCACTTCTGCAGCAGGTAAATTTTGTCTTTGCACTCTCGTGTGTCTAATACTTCAAGTACCACTGACCTTGAATGACTTTGCTGTCCTGTTTTGAATGTATAATTAAAAAAAGACAAGATTAATCGTGTCAGTGTTTATGAAGTAAACCTGGCTGACAGGATGTTTAAGACAGTGAGCCAGCAGTTTTGGAGCATCTTTGGCACAAAGCTTTTCATCTGCTGAGAGTCAAATCTGCAGTACGGCCAATAACGAACCTCATCTAAACCTTATTTTGTAATTAACAGAGGAATCGCCCACAGTAAATGACACTGCAAGTCTGTTTAGAACAAGATGGCACCAAAGTCATTTTGAGCTAAATGTCCTCTCTCTCTAATCATACGGGTCTCCATACAGCAGGAAGCGCTCGCCCACAGCACATCTTGCTTGGAATGAATCATAATTAAAAAACTACAGAGAGTCTCATAAAGCCTTTGCCCTTACAGCAACAAAAACATTAAGACAAAGCAGCCTTTCATTCTGTGTGCTAATTACAATGGCATATGAATTTTACTAATTTTACACATTTGTATGATTATTTCTTTAAAAATCTGTTTTGAAAATGTACTGGTTTGTCATTGCATTACATGTTATTGTGAACTTTTCGTTTAGATGCTGTAGAAACATCAGTATTGTACGTTTTTTAGTGTCTATGTAAATGAAAGTAAATTTACGTTTTGTAGAACATTTTACGTAAATTACATGCAAAATTTCCCCAAAATGAAAATTTGCTGAAAATGTAATCAGGCCATCCACAGGGTTTCAGTGGGTGCTTAAAAAGTCTTACATTTAGTTGTATCAAATTTATGGCTATAAAAAGTCTTAAATGGTACAATAAATGATTTCAGGAGGTCTTAAATTTGGGGACTTTGTGTTACCAGGGAAACTGCTATATTTTTGCCGTTCTGAAAGCATCACCTACTGGCAGAGAATTAATTTGCATTTTTTAATAAGCCCATCTGCTGTTTTTGTTCAGATCAATGTGTAAGGTGACCCAAGAAGCTAATGCTAATGCATTATAAAAATCTGAACAATTAAGGCAAGATATATATATATGTTATTTAATTAATATAATAGCATTACATCACTTGCTCACCTATGGATCCTCTGCAGTGAATAGGCGCCGTCAGAATGAGAGTCCAAACAGCTGATAAAGACATCACAATAATCCACAAGTAATCCACGCCACTCCAGTCCATCAGTTAACTTGTGAAGTGAAAAGCTGCATGTTTGTAATAAACAAATACATCATTAATGTCTTTCAAACAGTTCACACTTCTAACCATTGCTTCCGGCTAAAGTACAAGTCCATAACCCATCAGTTTGATTTCTCCAGTGAAAAAGTCACCTCATCTGAATCAAGAGAGAAATATGCACAGATCAACCATATGTAAAAACAGTCCAAAACAAATATATTAGTGGATTTTGATGTGAAAGGGTAAAAGGGGATGGACTTTCACTGGATGAAGTGTTATTATGGATTATGGACTGGTATTTTAATCAGAAGCAGGTGTTTATATTTAAAACATCTTAATGATGGATTTGTTTATTACAAACATGGAGCTTTTCGCTTCATGAGACATTAATTAATTGACTGGAGTCATGTGGATTACTAGTGCATTATTGTGATGTTTTTATCAGCTGTTTGGGACTCTCATTCTGACGGCACCCATTCACTGCAGAGGATCCATTAGTGAGAAAGTGATGTAATGCTAATGATTTATTTATTTTATTTTTTCATTTTTGGGTGTACTATTCCTTAAAATGACAACAATACGGCAATATAACACAATTCCCTGTCACAGCTACGTACAATAGTCTGATGCGCCTTGTCTAAAGCATGAGACTGCAACTTTCTGCACTCATAAGTGTAACTGCATTTGAGGCTAACAGTACTCCACATATTTATGAGGATGGATTTGCTGCCTTTTTCCAGCTAGAGCACACAGCCACTTCCTGCCACACACCATCCACAGTTCTCGCAACTGGATGCTTATATTTTTATTATATGATGCATCTTCACCCATCTGAATGATACTCGAGACATCTCTTTAAAGGCTGTGAAACCTGTTCACAAACTATTTGGACTCTATATAATGACATTTACAAGGTTATTCGGTTAGAAAAAAAAAAGAAAAGAAAAAAGTAGGATGTAGGGTAGAAACTGTGACAACAGAAAAGTTAAAAACGATTTTTTTTGTTGAGTCAGACGTCAAAACAAAGCAAAAATGAATAATAAAAAATACAAATAAAGTCTTTATAAAAAATGTAATCATATACATTTATATCAGATATAATATAAAAAATATTTTATAACTTTGGAGTCAGTAACATTTTGAATGTTTTTGAAAAAAGTCTCTTAACAAGGCTGCATTTATTTAATCAAAATACTGCAAAACAGTAATATCATAAAGTATTATTACAATTTAAAATGACTGTTTTCTATTTTAATATATTTTTAAAATGTTATTTATTCCTATGATGCAAAACTGAATTTTCAGCATCATTACTCCAGTCTTCAGTGTCACATGATACTTCAGAAATCATTCTAATATGCTGATCTGTTCAATAAACATTTCTTATTATTATCTATGTTGAAAATAGTTGTGCTTCTTAATAATTTTCTGAAAACTGTGACATTCTTTTAATCATTATTTTATGACCTGAAAGTTAAAAAAAGTCACTTTTCATCATTTTACTGCATCCTTTATGAATAAGTTTAAAATCATATTAATAAAAATCTTGACACCAAACTTCTTAAAATCTTTAAGATATTCTTTAATAATAAGAAAATCTTTCATAAAAAAAAAATTTATATAATCAAAATAACATCAGAAATTATGCAAGCATTACTTTATTTTTCAGGGTCCTTTTTACACATGTACTTAGTAATAACAGTAAGTTATGCATAATTACATGCAAATATCCATAAACCAAACCCTAACCCTAGTAAGGATATGCTGTTAAATGTGTAATTACACTGTAAGAAGGACACCTTAAAATAAAGTCTAACCAGAAATACAGGTTTGCAATGACATGATGGTACATAAATTATAACACAATTAATTTTTTAATACTTGGAATATTTCTGGAATAACAAATTACATCTAATGCTAATGTACAATAGTGCTTTGTAAAATCTATTCTAACTTTTAACTTTTGATAATAGTATAATTTTTGCGACAAATTTTAGTATATTTATCCTCCTACTGCTAATATCAAAGCAGCATTTAAACACAAGCTGCTACAGACGCTGCAGTTTGGGCGAGAGTTTAAATTGGTTCATACCCTCACAAAAACTGCTCGGATAAGAATAATTCTGACATTACATTTTCTGCTCATCCGATAATCCTAATGAATACTTGATAAGCACACACTAGCGACCGAGATGAGGAAAAGAGACAGAATGGGTCAGCTTTGGTGCCTCAAGAAAGATTTGACAGAATCAGAGGAAGCACAGATGAGTCAGAGAAAATGAAAAGAAGCTTCCTCAGCTCAAGTCTAAATTGGCTGACTCATTTTTGATGGCTGATATGTGCGTTTCATTTGTTTCTCACACCAGACCCACATGACTAACACTGATGATGGCTGCAGGTGCTGGCGGCAACACCTCCAGTGTTCCTGCAGAGTGGCCAAAAGCAAAGTCACTTACCTCCTCTTGAGTGCTTCTGCCTGCGGTGTGGCTTATATGTTCCTGTATGAGCAGAGGAAGAGAACAGGTACAATCACTGCTCATTAAACCCTGAGGTTACAGCTCTCTTCAAGTGTCAAACATATTCCAGGCGAGAATTAAAGACACCTGTATGCTTTTAATGTTAATGTTATCAACATTAACACTGTAAATCACACACAAAACAACCTTTTCTACATTTCCCATCTACACAGCCTGATGACAATATATAGATATATATATATTATATATATATATATATATATATATATATATATATATATATATATTTATTAATTTTCTATATAAAAATACAGTGTGACAAAAATGTATTACACACACACTATGTTATATACACACACACACACACACACACACACAGTTTTTAAAGAATTTACTTGATCAAAAATACGGAAAAAAATACAGAAAAAATCTTGTTATTAAAATGTAAAAAATAAAATAACATTTTCTTTTTTTAAAAATATTATGTTAAAATAACATTTAATAACATTTTATTAAAAATAAAATGTTTTTACAATATAAAATAATGGTTTCTATTTTAATATCCTATAAAATATTATTTATTTCTGTGATGCAAAGCTGATTTTCCATCAGTCATTACTCCAGTATATAAAGTGCCACATGATCCTAAATAAATTATTCTAATATGCTGATTTATAATTAGAATTATCAATACTGGCAACAGTTGCGCTGCCAATTTATTTTATTAATTTTTTTTGGAAACTGCTATTTTTTTTAGGATTCTTTGATGAATCAAAAGTTTAAAAGAACAGCATTTATTAAAAAATAAATATTTTCTAAAAATGTTCCTACTATCACTTTTTATCAATTTAACAAATACTTGCTGAATAAAAGTATTAATTTCTTTCAATATTACATACATACATACACACACACATACATACACACACACACACACATATATATATATATATATATATATATATATATATATATATATATATATATATATATATATATATATATATATATAACTTTTTACAGATAGGTTGCTGTTTTATTGCATTCTTCATCTAATAAATGCAGCCTTGGTAAGAACAAACATTTTAGCAGGTAATTATTACATATACAGGAGGTTCTTTTCATGAGCATCATATTTTTGTTTCTTTGTATCAAATTGTTAGCATAATATTGACTTTTCTGATTATATACATTTATTATATAAAATGTTGGGGCATGGATGACTTAGTTGACCAAAAGTGGCATTTGAAAGTGATTGATAAAGGTCAGAGTAATTCTTTGGGCAGGCTGAATCTCCAGCTAACCTCTACATTACACGCATCTCCAGCATCCTCTTGACGTGTTTGATTTACAATTGCTGTGGTGAAAGATCTATTGTAGTACAAATAGTTTAAAACATTATGCAAAGCTGCATTCTACAGTCATAAGTTAAAGTTGTAGCGAATGCCAGGAGCCGCCCACCTCACGGATTCGACTGAGACTCGATCATCCTACACAGGAGAGTAAGAAGCGAGGCGCAGAGGGCACTGGCTCTGCAGGGTTATGAATATGGAAATATGGAATACACAGCCGGCTGATAAAAATAAAAACCTGAAAGTCAAGTTATCATAAAGTTGTAGAGAACTTACAGGAACACATACAATGTGACAGAAAAGGTGGAGCTGAAGAATAATGTACTACTGCCCCCTAGTGTTGTTAGAAAGTAGTGGTCAAATTATGACAACTACTTGTGTCTTACTATTACTGACTTTTATAGCAACTGTGAACAGCAAGAAACAATGAAAATACGCAGATTACATACTGCTGTTCCAAAATGTTCAGTATACAAAACAGCATAATGTACTTAAGATTTTCCAGTAGATTTCCACTATGAACAACAAACAAGTCATGTCTTCTGGACATACTGTAAGGTTGGACTGTCAATGGTTAAGAGTTATAAACACAATTTTTTTAATATCATATACTTCCTGTTTTAATTAAAAACAGAACACTGCATGCAATATATACTGTTCAGTATGCAGTTGTCAATTTCCAATACTGAAAATGCATGCAGTGAATACTATACGATATGCAGTATTCTATTATTTCTTGTTTTTCGTCTTGCAAATTAAAACTTTTATCGAGCAAGAATGCATTATATTGATCAAAAGTGACAGTATACATTTATAATACAAAATATTTCAATTTCAAATAAAATTATGTACTTTTGAATTTCTCTATTTATCATAGAATCCTGAAAAAAAGGTTTCCACAAAAATATTAAGCAGCACAGCTGTTTTTAACACTGATAAGAAATATTTCTTGAGCAGCCAATCAGCATATTATAGTAATTATTATAGTATTCAAATAGAAAAGTTATTATAAATTATAATAATATTTCATAATATTACAGTTTTTGATCAAATAAATGCAGCCTTGGTGAGCAGAAGAGACTTCTTTCAAACTTAAATAAATTAATGAATCTCACCAACTCCAAACATTTGTATATTCATTATTCAATTTCGAACAGAGCCTATGTACTTATGATAGTTACTTATGGTGAAATAACAGATGCAGTGACCAAATATATCTTTAATCTACTTTTTGACACTGATAAACAAGTATGAAGCTTGTCCATCAAATTTGTTGGAAAAAAAATGTTGCTTTCAAACAAGACACAATTCACCGATCTTTATTTTTGAAAGAGATTCAAAGGGTTTTCCCATAAATACAAAAATAGCATATACAGTACTTCAGTTTAAATGAGAAAATACATGTTGCAGGATTAGCATTTTAAATCAAATTATGATTAAATGAAATTATATAGTGAAGGACCAGGGCGATCGGGGGTGGGGGGGGGCAGAACTACACACATATTCTAAAAGCACACTTTGATCACATCCTTTCATAAAATAATTTGATCCCATTATGTGAACCTGATATATCGACAACTACACAGAGATGACTTCATGCGCTCACCAAAGCACAAACATTTTCACAAGGAAGTTCTGTTTGAATTCATCACACACTTAACATATGCCATACCACACACACATACATACATACGTATGCACACACACACACACACACACACACACACGAAAGGACAAACGAAAGGTCTACTTCACACACACACACACACACACACGAAAGGTCTACTTCAGTTAGCAGAAATTGTTAATAAGGTCACCGTGATCTCAAATGCATCAGTGTATTACAGTTAACCTGATAAGCAATACAACACAAAGTAGGACCGCACACATTTACACAAGTCATAACCATTAGCCACACTATCCACACCGGCTCTGCTTGATTCGGGAATATTGGACACTTACCAACAGACGGAATTAAGGCAATTACAACACATTAAAAGTGCTTCAGGGCAAATGTTTTTCTTTTTATAATTGTCATCACATATAAACTGAGGTTATAAATAAACCTGAGGCTAGACCTCTATACTTTAAAGAGACAGTTCAGCCAAAAATCGAAATCCTGTCATTTACTCACCCTAATTTCATTCCAAAACACAAACGGTTGACTTACTTTCTGCTCTGTAAAATAAAAGATATTTTGAAGAATGTTGGTAACCAAACATTATAACTGACGAAGAAATGGAAGAAAAAGTCACACAGGGTTGAAATGACATGAGGGTGAGTAAATGATGACAGAATATTAAAGGAATAGCTCACCTAAAAATGAAAATTTGCTGAAACGTTTAAAGTTAAAAAAGTCTTGATGGATTTCAAACAAGCATCTTTTCACTTTTTACTTCACAAGACATTGATAGACTGGACTTGTGTGAATTACTTGTACACGGTTATACTTTTAAAAGCTGTTTATACTCTCATTCTGACGGCACCCATTCATTGCAGAGGATGCATTGTTGAGCAAGTGATGTAATGCTAAATTCCTCCAAATCTGTTCCGCTAAAGAAACTCTTCAACATCTGGGACGGCCTGAGGGCGTGTACATTTTCAGAAAACTTTCATTTTTGGCTGAATTACTTATGTGAACTATCCCTTTAACCCTTTTTTAATTAAGAAAAATAAAAAATTAAGAAATAAATGTGTCGACAACATTGTCTAAGCAAAACGTGCTCGCTGCTTGTCACCAATCAACCCACTAGCCTATTTACAGTTCCTCAAGCAGCCACATGTGATCAACACTACTGCAAAGAAATGACGGTGAAAGTGACTTTAAAATATTGAAATGACTGCGTCTGATGTATGGCTATGCGCTGTGGTGTTGCTGGAGGAAATGAGCATAAGGCATGGGTGAACTGAAGCACCAGTACACCAGCGTGGGCAGAGCAGTGCTCGACTCTGCCAGGAGATGGCATCAGGCCAGTCTCATTCTTTATACTGCATATTGCGCACTATCCAAATTCTCTCATGTCAAGAGAATGAGCAAGATCCACTGCCAAAGTGAAATCTTTTTTTTCTTTGTATAATTTGCTTGAGAAGAAAATAAGTCCAGATGGAAAACCAAGACCTAGAGGAGCTAAAGCTGTTGCTTAGCCCTTGTTGTGTTTCTATAATGAAAGAAGTCTAACTCGACCTTCCCTCTGGCTGTGATTGACTGTGGCTATCTATTTGCTGATTGGCTGGAGAGGTGATGCTGGGCGTGTAAGGGGGTGGGGCATCGCTAATTCCACTGGAATCGTTGCCATCTGGGATGGTGATGCTCAGGGATGCGTCGGTTTCATCGTTTTGAGCGTACTCACTGTACGGTGGAGGCTTCAGGTCATTTGCTGCACAAAACAGAGGAGAGTGCAAAGGTCATGCAAAAGGTTTGAAACAGAGATGCATGGAGACTTAACAACAGTTTATTTCATTAAGTAATGTAGTGTTAACATGCAAAAATTTGACAGCATTTTACAGTAAAATTACATCTTATGCAGTGTTAAACCATTTACAATTTTTTACTGTAAGGTAACTAACAGTTAAACAGTTTTTAAGTGTAGTAATTTTTTTTTTTTACACATTTCTGTGGAAATTATTATTTTTTTAATTGGTGGATGGAAAGATAACAGAACACAAACATCCCAACTTTTATTGACTCACTAAAAGTACTAGATTTAATAAAATAAGAAAACACAACACTATTAATGCTAGCCACAAACCTTTAGCTACCATCTGCAGAACCAAAACTTCCAATGACTCAACAGTTTAACGTGCATGCTAAATAGCAAGGCCATTCTTAAAAAATTACATAATTTCCTTTTTCATGTTGCAGGCCACTGCAACCATAAATGCCTCATTTGGTCTTAAACAGCAAACAAAAGCAAATACTGCTAAACATTTTCACGAAACTCGTACTATACGCAAAGCTTTTGGGGAAAATGGGGGTTTTCCTTTACTCAAATATCAAGAAACGTTAAAAATGCCGAATGATGTGGCAATGAAGGTTGGCAAAAACCACATCCTGCACTGGAGACATCATCCTTCACTCTTCTAGGTCGAAGGAAACACAGTATATGGTTGGAGTTCTTTTAGACAGATCTACTTACTGAAATCTGGTGTCCATAAACTCATGAGACATTGTTAGAGATGATGAGAGCACAAATGGAATAGAAAAAGGGGGAAAATGCAAAAAAAAAAAAAAAATGCAAAAAAAAAAAAAAAGATACGGGAGAATGGAGCTGTGAGCCAGAATCTGCCGTTTGCTGCCAATCCACACAAAGAAGATTTCCTTCTCTGCTGTTGAATGAACAATCAGTCTCAGCTCAGAAAGTGAACTGATGCATAGAGCTTTGATTGCCAAACCTTTTCCATGCTTTAATGTCAATATCTGGCATCTGGTGTACATAAACGTCCTTCTCAGCATGTCAGTTATGAAACCTGCCAATTAAGAAGCATTGGTCTAATTTGGGATGGCTAATGTCCCCAGGCCCACTCTCCAACTGTTTGTTCCCTCTTGTCATAAAATTGTCCCTGTTAACCATTTACAGAGCAACAGAGTGGGCGAAAACACAAGACTTTCCCTAGAGATGTAATGTGACTGAGATGCTGTTTCTCAAATTAGGGTGAAGAGACATATTTACTGTTAAATTTACCCTTGAGATCTGACAGTCTCCTCACCATACCATATATGTATATATTCTTGGTGATTTTCTTGTAAACATATCTAACATTACTGTATTAAGCTTCTCATGGAAAAGTTTTTAGGGATGAACTAAGACTTGTGACACACAAGAGAGCGTCAGTGTAAGAGCTCATAGTTCAACACATATTTAATCATTTACATTCCAACTGCGCTCTGAGCGATCACTTGGAAAAGCACTTTCAGGGATGATTTTAAGTGTGACAGTCTACATATGCACTGCAAATAGTACCAGGATTTGCCATATACACAGAGAGCTAAAATAAAGCTAAATCCATCCTCCAAACACAAATCACGTGCAACTAGAAAATGATTAGAAGACAAATTCCTATGTTTTGGCTTATGGTTAACTTTTTCGCAACACTCCACTGACCAAAAAAATCCACGACTGTATAACAGAGGAATAAAAATGCCTTCTTAACAGAACAAAATGGTTCTGTTATAGGCATAGAGGAGAAAAACAATAAAAGCAGGGATAGGCAAACTCCGGTTAACAGCCAATCCTGCAGAGTTTAGCTTCACCCTCAAAAAACTGTATACAGTAATGTGGAAAACACTGATTTTGTTCAGGTGGTGTTTAATAGGGTTGGAGCTAAAACTCTGCTAAGTGGCCCCAGGACCGAAGTTGCCTATCCCTAATGTACAGTATGTGGAAAACAATTTTTGAACCTTAAAACGCATGAACACATTTCATTACACCAAATACACAAAATATTGCTATTTTTAACCAAATTTCCATAGAAATATTTGATTCTGTTAAAGAAATACTATTAATTTTCTGACTCCATTTGTCTGTTGTGTTTCCTCAACACATGACGACACAAGTCCTGATGTCCCTTACAGAGAAAAATATTGTTTGCAAAAGAAATTCATCCACCACCTTAAAGCTTTGAAATGGTCCTGAGACAACTTGAAAAAAATGTATACAACTGTATTAAAATATAATTGATAATTACAAAATAAACTGCCTGAAGTACCTCATTTGACAGATTTTTGAAATTACATTGTCAGCCCTTAACACTGTGGCATGTATGGTCTTAAAAAAATATCACAAAAAGAGCAAAAGATTCACAAGAGGAAATAAAACAGCAAACATAAAAAAAAAAAAAAAATCAAAAGAAGAAAAAAAAAATAAAAGCAAAAATTAAAAAAAAAAAAAAAAAAAATTAAAAGAAAAAAAAAAAAAAAGTTAATTGTTGGGTACCAGTGGCCTTTAAAAGTGTTCCAGTAAAAACTTATCAATTTTCTTAATTATCTTGAAATGAATCATTTCTGTCCCAGTGCAGACTGGGGTGTTGCCGTACAATGAGTCAGTCTTACCTCCAGACACTGCCTCATATGGAGGAGGCATGTCCAGATGAGAAAGTGAGGATGATGGTGGAAGAGAGGCGGAGGGTTCGCCCACCGAGCCGTCGTCCTGTGCTTCGTACCAACTGGGCCAGATTGATGTCTGTGGAGCAGAGCAGCAGTGGGAGTTAAACACCCACAATCAGACGCGAATCAAACACATTACACACAACAAGCTTCTGAGGTTGACTTCTTCTGTTAAAGACGACTTTAAATACATGTGGCAGCGAAACCAGATCCGGTCGATGCTTGCTATTAAATGGTGGAATTGTGCAATCACATCCTCAGGCCTACATATTGTGTTTATTACTTACAAGACCTTGGAATCTAAGTTTTGCTGGCAAACACAGTATTATCTCAGTTTCAGTAAGGATATGAGACACTTATTTTCTGTGTCATATGCAGCTTCATAGTTCTCACGAAATTTGCTTAGAGAAGGTTATCTTCTAGGTTGGATCTTAATGGTCTGGTATTTCCCTTCTTGATTATGCTCAGCAAAGCATTTTTTTTTTAAGCATTAAAGAAGTAACCATTGTAACATACCAGCACACTATTATTCCCCTAACAAATGATCTCATAAGACAAAATGCATTATAAAACTGCTGTACGATCGACAAAATGACTACTGGCACGTGCAAGCAGGCCAAAAGTTTATCAACTCCCTGAACTGTTTGTTTTGTCAAAATGAGGGCATTTCCTGTGTGGAGAGCTACAGGCAGCTAGGGTTTCTAAAAATAGGCCTATGTATCATTCTCACCATGTCTGAAGAAACTGCAGTTAAATTGCTGCATAATCTAAAACATTATATCCTATTAAAAATCAGTTTGCATGAGTATGATGGGGTAATAAATGTATAGTAAAAAAAGATATCAGTCTATTTTTATCCAAAATATCCAGTGAAATATTAAAATAGAAACCCTACTTTAACAGCAAAGGTCTTTGGCTTGATATAGTCTTCAATACTTGTGCTCCAAATTACTTCCAGGTGCTTTTCTGAACATAAGACGCTTTCTTTTACAAACAAAGGGCTTTTTCTGAATTCAAAAAGCAGCATTACAGCTTCAGAGAGAACACATTTCAGACTCTAAGAAATCCCATTTATAATACATTCACAGATGCCATAACTTGACTGTAAGAGTGAATATTCTTTAGTCAAACTGCCCCCCCAAAAAATAAAATACAACAAACAAACCAATAACATTACTAAAAATTTTGTCAGCCCTGTCACGGCCCTCAGCTATGGGCCCCGCTCGTTCCATCAAGTCTGCTTCTTCTGGCTTCTTCAGGCTTTTTCACAGGCACCGGTTAGTTTTGACAAGTGCTGAATACCAAAAAGATAAATGATTTTCTAAAACAGAAGAGCTCATGCATTTTAGTGGCCTGTGTGAATCACATGCACCCGAGGCCTGACACTCCTGCCCTCAGTTTGGTTTAACAGATCCTTGGTTGTAGCTTTGAGTTTAGAGAATGAAACATTTATAACATAATGAGTCAAAAAAATGCAGAACACCAAGGTCAAAAAATAGTTTTGTGAAACAGTAAAAGTGGAAGTTCACCAAAACCCTTGCTGTAGGTGAATGAAACATACATAGCACGCACAGAAAATGCAAATTGCTAAATTTCCACCGAATGCACACTTCCATTCAGTTAGAAAACTGACCAAACTGAAACCTGTGAGCAGATGTAAATTTCCTGTGTTTAGATATTAAAGATTCCCCTACAGGGAAAAATGTGGTTTTAAAATATTCAGAATTTTTTTCTAATTTTATTTGTTCAAAAATTCTATACTAAAGGGTATATTGTGAAATATTACACTAAAAAAATTATTTATTAATAATTTATTCCTGCGATTCCTGTCATTTTCAGCAGCCATTACTACAATCTCCAGTGTTACATGATTCTTCAGAAATCATTATTTTATGCTGAATTTGGTGCTAAAGAAATATTTCCTATTGGTGCTTAATATTTAATAAACATTAAACATTTTTCAGATATCTTTGATAATTACAAAGTTCAAAAGAACAGCATTTAAAGAAGAAATTGTTTGTAACAGTCACTGTTGATCAATGTAATGCATCTTTGTTGAATTAAAGTATTTTTTATTTATTTTTATTTTTTTAATAAAATTTTTTTAAATCTTACAGACTCTAAACTTTTGAACAATAGTGTATATATACAGTATATATAATGTTTAAATTAAAGAAATTGAGCGTTGTTATCATTTATATATCATCCCAAATATTTAATTTTATTAGATGACATTAACAGTTTCAAACTCAAAACTAAAAAGAATCAGAGAGAAAAAGACAAACTAATATTTATTTTGGTGTAATCTAAAACTGCCTGAACAGTGATGAGGGTTACACAGTGGATTTAAATACATCTTCAGTGCTTAATCACAACATCCTTTTCCCCCTTACTTAATCAAAGGGAAAAGAGATTTGTCTATCAGCTTATATCAGTGTCTCTGCCATTTACCTAGTCAAAGCTGAAGTCAACAGAAGATACTATATCTTATTACACTTCAGTCTTTACTATATCATATTACACTTCAGTCTATCTTATTGTTTTGCTGAATGTACAATGAGTTAATAAGACCCACGCTGTACTCCACAGGAAGCTAAACTATGCCATGTTTCCTAACATTGATTATATCAGCAGCAGCTGACGCACAGCCAAGCTGGCCACACCTCGAGAAAAAAAGAAAAAAATTATTCTGATTGAACTGAAATTGTAGTTTACTCACATTTTGTCTCTCGCAGACCTGGTGCAGGTACGCTCGTCCTCCAACAATGACGATCTGAGCGTTTCGGGGATTGCTGAGGTATGCAGCCAGCTGTCTTTGCCTTGAGCGATACCAGCAGATGTAGAAGAAGATCTTAATCATAATAAATATTATGACGACTCTAAAACAAGACAAAGAACAAGTTCAAAGTCTCAAAGGCACAAGCATGACTTGATACTGTTACGTCACGTTGCGTGATACATGCCATAAACAAAAAGACCAACTAAAGTAAACTGAAAAACAAAACAAAATCAACACTGATACAATGTTAAAGCACAAATGAGGCAACGCAAGTGTAATCACATCAAAACTTACATGTACCAGTACAGCTCCATGTCTCTCACCAGTTGGTATCAATTACCATAATCAGCTTCCAAGCTGTCAAACAGAAATATGAACCAATAACAGAGCTTGGTAAGATCTGGAAAGGAAAACGTCAATTTGAGATCTAGGCAATATTGATTTATTCATGATTATAATAATCATCCAACCCATATAATCACTCAAACAGTTAACTGATCTCTTGTTTAAAGCAGCTCAGATTCTTATGGTCACTCTAGAAACATTTAAAACAGACTTTATTTTAAATATACTGTGTAACAAACAAAGTTGGGTTACTGTTATAAAAGCAGAAGACTGAACACAAACTCACAAGCACACGCTTAGCTCACCAATATAAACAAACAAACATCGCACGGGAACACCAACCCTTTAAATTCACCCATAGAGCTTTTTCTAGTTCTATAATGTTAATATAACTTGTCATAAAGAAAAACAGCTCACCTTAAAAGCGCTTTAAGTGGCGTTATAATCCAGCTTTAGGCAGCTATCGAAGCCTCTGCTCCTCATGTAAGTTAGTTACACGGAGGAAGTCGCTTTGCTAACGGGCTTCAAAATATGTTTACCTTCATAAAACAGAAACACCGACTCCTGGGTATAATGTTTCGAGCTGCTCGGCCTTCGCTGTCTGCTTTCAGTCCGAGTGTGGCTCCTCGCTCTGTTGGTAAATGCTAATACTTGAGAGCCTCAAAGGGCTTCCGAGAAATCTTGAGCGCTGTGTGTTTTTTCCATGAGCAAACCGAGGGATTTTCATGTAGTTCTTCTGTCTCGCCAGGCGTCTGCACTTCCGTGGAGTCATGGGAGAAGAACGCCAAATTAAAAGTCTTTCATCGTTTATTTGACGTTTTGTTGTCGTAATTTACTTATTTAGGTGTAAATGTATTATTATTATTTTTGTCATTATTTAAGTTCAGTTTAAAATCGTAGATATGGTACTAAGACCTTGCGAGCGTCCACAGAGTAGCTATATATTTTATATGTAATGTTTTATATCATCTTAAATATCATTCGCCTGTTGTGTTTCGTACTGTATGAACGGTTCAAAAATAGAAATAAATCGCCACCTACCGGGCACAAGAAGCGTTCATGATTGCAAGGTTAAATTAATAATAATAAATTGATATATGTGTGTATGTTATTTAACAATCTCATGTCAATGGAGTATTGTATCATATTGCACGTGGGAAAAAATTGGTCAATAAAAACGTTTGAAGTTACGTACCTGTATATGCAAAATGAAAGTTCATTTAGTTATATATCTGTCAGTTACAAATTTTTGCCATTATTTGTCCAATTGCTAACTTTCTTTTTTTTGCCATTTATTTTTCTGTATAACAGTGACAATACACATTTGTAATATATTTTCACTAAATTTAAAAGAAATATATATCTATATATATATATCTATAACTATCTATCTATCTATATATATTATAGATATATTAACTTAGTATAGATGAATTTGCATTGCATTAAATGTTTCAAAGGAAGAACAACATAAAGGTATCAAATTGTTTTATTAACCTATATTCCGGTTACAGTTCATTGAATAAAACTGCTTTTCTATATCAATTCTATAATTGATCTTTATTTCAAAGCACAGATTTTATAATAAAAACACGCAAATCCTTGTGCAAAATACAAGATGTTTCAGTACAGGCACACTCATGTCCAAATATCTAGATCAACACAAGTTAATGTAGACTAATCTGTGGAAGATCAATACAACAAAAATCAAACGTGACAAATTTCAATTCAATTATCAGAGCTACTGAAATTCCCAATACTGCATAACACTGTTAAAAAACATTTTATCTGTTGTCTTCAATGACGATTGTCCTCCTGGGATACGCGTCTATGTCTACAAAGATATACCTGAATTCATATTTTCCAGTCTCAGGATTCTGTCGGAAGAAGCAGTAGATTGTCATAAATGTGTCAACGTAAAACTAATATAACCATTTTTATTGAGAAGTTGTAATGTACCTCCTTTGATTCAGAATGAACAGTTCCCCGTAATCCTGGTTCAGATCCCTCAATGTAAAACTTCAGCCGCATGTACTTGAGTCCATCCTTCATGTACTCACCATGACTGAAGGAAAAATCTTGTTAAACCATACGTGAGGTATAACAGAAATGTTTGTATTAATTTATATTTTAAATTTTACCTGACTTGTTGTCTTCTTCCACGCCGACTGGTCTCCCCAAAACCTTTGATGGGCTCTCCAAAAGCTCCAATTACCTTTACATACAGCAAAAACCTGATTTATTCAGTCATTTAACATATTTGGTTTGTATATCTTTATAGTTTAAAATGAATGAATCACCATATGCTGACCTCTGGGTGAGATCTGCACCTCTCAAAAGCTTGCCCATAAATTTTGCTCGGGCTTGAAGAGGAAAACAGCTCTTGAAAGACCACATACAGTAGTCCACCTAATAAGGACGACAA
This sequence comes from Cyprinus carpio, assembly GCF_018340385.1. NCBI lineage: Eukaryota > Metazoa > Chordata > Actinopteri > Cypriniformes > Cyprinidae > Cyprinus > Cyprinus carpio. Next base: position 13,261,521 of record NC_056595.1, on the reverse strand, counting down.
CCAGATCATTTATTACACTCATAAACGTATACAATTTAATTTAATATTCTTTTATTGAACTCTATGATAATACCATCATCAAATAGATGTTTGAACCAGAGCTGGATCATGGTCCAGTAAGGCCCTGGGTACACATCTTTAGATCAGTGTTGTTAATGTTAACTAAAATAAATAAAAATATATACAGTACAGGTCAAAAGTTTGGAAACATTAATATTTTTAATGTTTTTGAAAGAAGTTTCTTCTGCTCATCAAGCCTGCATTTTATTTGATCAAAAATACAGAAAAAAAATGTAATATTGTGATATTACGATTTAAAATAATTGTTTTTAAATTTATTATACTTTAAATTATAATTTATTTCTGTGATGCAAAGCTGAATTTTTAGGATCATTATCACATGATCCTTTAGAAATCATTCTAATATGATTATTCATTATCAAAGTTGGAAACAGTTCTGCTGCTTAATATTTTTTCAGAACATGTGATACTTTTTTAGCATACTTTGATGAAAAAAAATAAAAAAAAAAAGAAAAAAAAAAAGAAGCTATGTTTTTAAAATATAAATATTGTGTAATAACAATATACACTACTGGTCAGTAATTTGGGGTCAGTAATTTTTTTTCTTTTTTTTTTTTTTAATAAAATCAATACTTTTATTAAGCAAGGATGTGTTTCCAACAGCAGAACTGTTTCCAACACTCATAATAAATCAGAATATTAGAATGATTTCTAAATGATCATGTGATAGACTGGATGTTACGTGTGACACTGAAGGCTGGAGTAATGATGCTGAAAATTCAGCTTTGCATCACAGGAATAAATTATTTTTTTTAAAGTATATTCAAATAGAAAACTATTACCTTAAATCCTAATAACAATCAACAATACCAATATCTTTTCTGTATTTTTGATCAAATAAATGCAGGCTTGATGAGCAGAAGAGACTTCTTTCAAAAACATTAAAAATAGTAATGTTTCCAAACTTTTGACCTGTACTGTATATATTTCACAAAAATTATTAAAAATGGTTAACTACCTAAAATAAAAGTACTAAAATCTCTAAAACTGAAATAAAAATAAATTAAAACTAAATAGAAATATTAAAAACTAAAAAAAAAAAATGACAAAAACACAACTACTTAAACTTAAATTAAAATAACTGAAAAGAATAAAAATAAAAAATCTAATTCAAACATTAAAAATAATATGTAAATAATACTAAAATAAACCCAATCATCATTATTAGGAAATTCATTTTGGTGCCTAAAAGTCCTTGTGGGATGAACCCCAGGCCCTGAAGGCCCCTGGTTAAGGTCCCTCGGCATGATGGTCCACAATCCAGCCCTGGTTCATGCCAAATCAAACACGTCACGTCACCTGTTACACTGAGTCCAATGAGCACCACAATCAAATAGGTGAAATCTTTGCCAGCTTGCTTGACTGTTCAGGAAAGACAAAACAGAATCAGACATTTATACAGGTCCTTCTCAAAAAATTTGCATATTGTGATAAAAGTTCATTATTTTCCATAATGTAATGATAAAAATTAAACTTTCATATATTTTAGATTCATTGCACACCAACTGAAATATTTCAGGTCTTTTATTGTTTTAATACTGATGATTTTGGCATACAGCTCATGAAAAACCCAAAAATCTAAAAAAATTAGCATATTTCATCCGACCAATAAAAAGAAAAGTGTTTTTAATACAAAAAAAAAAAAAACAACCTTCAAATAATTATGTTCAGTTATGCACACAATACTTGGTCGGGAATCCTTTTGCAGAAATGACTGCTTCAATGCGGCGTGGCATGGAGGCAATCAGCCTGTGGCACTGCTGAGGTGTTATGGAGGCCCAGGATGCTTCGATAGCGGCCTTAAGCTCATCCAGAGTGTTGGGTCTTGCGTCTCTCAACTTTCTCTTCACAATATCCCACAGATTCTCTATGGGGTCAGGTCAGGAGAGTTGGCAGGCCAATTGAGCACAGTAATACCATGGTCAAGTAAACCATTTACCAGTGGTTTTGGCACTGTGAGCAGGTGCCAGGTCGTGCTGAAAAACGAAATCTCTCATCTCCATAAAGCTTTTCAGCAGATGGAAGCATGAAGTGCTCCAAAATCTCCTGATAGCTAGCTGCATTGACCCTGCCCTTGATAAAACACAGTGGACCAACACCAGCAGCTGACATGGCACCCCAGACCATCACTGACTGTGGGTACTTGACACTGGACTTCAGGCATTTTGGCATTTCCTTCTCCCCCAGTCTTCCTCCAGACTCTGGCACCTTGATTTCCGAATGACATGCAAAATTTGCTTTCATCCGAAAAAAGGTACTTTGGACCACTGAGCAACAGTCCAGTGCTGCTTCCCTGTAGCCCAGGTCAGGCGCTTCTGCCGCTGTTTCTGGTTCAAAAGCACACGCCTGTGCACGGTGGCTCTGGATGTTTCTACTCCAGACTCAGTCTACTGCTTCCGCAAGTCCCCCAAGGTCTGGAATCGGTCCTTCTCCACAATCTTCCTCAGGGTCCGCTCACCTCTTCTCGTTGTGCAGCGTTTTTTTGCCACACTTTTTCCTTCCCACAGACTTCCCACTGAGGTGCCTTGATACAGCACTCTGGGAACAGCCTATTCGTTCAGAAATTTCTTTCTGTGTCTTGCCCTCGCTCGCTTGAGGGTGTCAATGATGGCCTTCTGGACAGCAGTCAGGTCGGCAGTCTTACCCACGATTGCGGTTTTGAGTAATGAACCAGGCTGGGAGTTTTTAAAAGCCTCAGGAATCCTTTTGCAGGTGTTTAGAGTTAATTAGTTGATTCAGATGATTAGGTTAATAGCTCGTTTAGAGAAACCTTTTCATGATATGCTAATTTTTGAGATAGGAATTCTGGGTTTTCATGAGCTGTATGCCAAAATCATCAGTCTTAAAACAATAAAAGACCTGAAATATTTCAGTTGGTGTGCAATGAATCTAAAATATATGAAATTTTAATTTTTATCATTACATTATGGAAAATAATTAACTTTTATCACAATATGCTAATTTTTTGAGAAGGACCTGTATACTGAATAACAGATATAATGAATCTTAAAAAAACAACAACAACATCAACATAGTGACAACAGTTCGGTAGTGTAAGATATCTGACTTTCTGTTAATTATAATTTTTTTTTTTTTTTTTTTTGTAAAGTGTATCTAAAGAATCATTTCGTTTCAATACTTTTTTCTAGTGACAGTGGTTGGTAATAGCGATTCCTAACCCTAACTATGGTATCTTGGTGGAAACTAGTTATGTTAATTGTGTGCTGCACGTACCTTTCTGTGCTGCAGACGGGCTTGGAGGTGTGTGGGAACTTCTGGAAACTGACACCTGGTCCGTGTCCTTCTGCCCATCGTTCTTACTACAGAAATGAACTCCTGTGTAAAGCGAGCGAGTGTGATAAAATGACCACGTGGACGCAGTACATCGGGTTGTTTGAAAAACAGGTCGTAAAGCGGAGATCTGCTGTGGTAGTCTGACTTGCACACGTTTTAATATATGCTGCAGACACTTTGTCGTTCGTTCGACTCTGAATATTGAATACATCATGATTCCTTCTAGTACAAATGATCTGTTTAGAACGTTAACCTAAACGAAGTACCGTGCATAACTCTAAATTAAATAGTTTTAATGCTGACTTTCATATGTCTTCTTATCGTTTACAGGCAGTCATATTGAACTGCCATTAGTTGTTGGCTTCACGCTTTCCGCCTTCAGTTTTCAAAATAAAAGTCCAGATTCACGTTAAGAGGTGCACAGATTTTTATCACTGGACTTTTTCTTTTGGTAGTAAAATATTTAACTGTAACACTAACAAACGTTTTTACAATATTTCAAGACGTTGCATTTTAAAATTCTAGAAACCACACATATAATTACAATAATGTAACCAAAATGGTGAAAAACGTGGTGGACTTCAGAAATCTTTCTTTCTTTCTTTCTTTCTTTCTTTCTTTCTTTCTTTCTTTCTTTCTTTCTTCTGCTGAAAAAACAAACAAAATAAAAACAGCTAAAACCAGCCTAAGCTGGTTGTCTGGTCTTAGCTGGTCTTCCAGCCTGACCAGCTAAAACCAGCCAAAACCACTCTAAGACCAATCTGCTGCCCAGCTATGACCAACCAACCAGCTTAGGATGGTTTTAATCATTCTCTCTTTCTTTTTCTCTTCCTTTCTTTCTCTTTCTTTCTTTGTCTGGAATTCAGAAAAAATACTTCATTCATAATCACATTTCTTCAAGCAGCAGTGAAATACAAAAACAAAACTGGCCCAAACTACATATTTGTATTTATGTTTTATAACATAATCTGAACCTTTGAAAGTTTCTAAAACATAAAAATACTGAAATACAATCAGTTAAAATTGTGGAACATTATTTCTCTACTTTTAACAAACTTCATTAGCAAATCTCCACCAGCAACTTAATTATAAACATTCATTTAGTTTTTGGAATTACTCATAGTATTTTAACTTAGTGAATGAAAGTCAATAAACAAAATATATTATGTATTCATGTTGTAAAGATACATTGCTGTCTCTTTTGTATTGTACATGGCATCTTCATTTTTGTAATGGCATATCAGCAAATTTCTGTCTAATATTTTCCATACCAACTCTGATATTTACAATGCTATTTTCATTATTCAGAAGTTACAAAGCTTTGTAGGAACATCGTTGATTTATTCGACATTTGTATTCCATAATCTGCTCAATTTTGTTTCAATTCCCATGTCCACGGCATATAACTTTATTAATCAGTGTATACATATCAGCCTATCTTACCAGATAACACATGCTTTAAAAACTAATTTTTTTGTTACTAGAAAATCACTTTCAAAGTAGTCCAACAGAATGTTTGTATCACTTTATTTAAAACAATCTGTCCAGCGTAAATCAAATATATTAACGAAATACGTTGTGTCAAATTAATAGGTTTCTCAAATTGTAAGTAGAAGGGAAATAATATGATATGTTGTACAACTTGATACCAATTCTTTGAAAATCTTGCTCGGCACACTTACATTATATGCATAGACATGACCGTAATTGACCTTAATGTTGAACATTAAGAGAATAAGTCTTGTGTTTAAACATCTGAGATGTTAGTCAGAGACATCTAAGTAGGCAATAGTCAGAGTAAAATCACTCCTGTAAAAGGAGGATTACAGACTACACCTGTTTATCAGTTGGTTCAAGTATCGCACCGTATGGTTTGAGAACATTTTAAAGGTCTTGAACTATGCTTCTCGCAAAGTGAAAACGTTATGCACCCACTCAGGACATTACAGTTTGTATTGAAAAATAATCTGAGCATTACAATCATCAAATCAGAGGAAACAAAAACATGTCTCTTATTCCACTGAATGAAAAATGTACATCAGTTTGTATATTCAGTTTCAGCCGAGTGTCTGAAAATTTGTTTTATTCCCCAAGAGCTTCACAGTATCAGCTACTTTTAGAAGAGTCTGTGTCAAGATATTCCCCATCAAATTCTAAAAATTGACAAAGTAGCAAGTTGTCACAAAGTCGCACCCCTTCAAATTCTTTGAGGCTGTTTCCACAAGATGTCAGTCGGGAGAGGTGTAAGGTATGATGTAACAACCTGCAAAGAAATGAACAGACTATTAAACTTCAGATCTAAAAATGTATTTCATTCATATTCAGGTTTAAATGAACGAATGTGTTGGTATTTACACTACTGTTCACAAGTTTGTGGTCAGATTGGTAGGATTTTTTAATGATTACGAAAAAAATTATCTTATGCTCACTAAGCCTGCATTTATTTGATCAAAAATAAACACAGTTAGTACAAATTAAAATATTTTGTCATATATATATATGAATAAAATATTCAATATATTTTAAAATGTAATTTTTCAGCATCATTACTCCAGTCTTCAGTGTCACATGATCCTTCAGAAATCATTCTAATATGCTGATTTTGTGCTTAAGAAGCATTTCTTAGGATTGTTTTTTTTTTTTCTCCAGGATTTTTTGATGAATAAAAAGTTTAAAAGAACAGCACTGATTTGAAATTTAAATCTTTTGTAACATTATAAATGTCTGTGCTGTCACTTCTGATCAGTTTAATGCATCCTATAAAATTATTAATTTAGATTGTAGTGTAAATGCTTCCTACTGTACATGGAACCTTGTTTTCACCACTGGTAAAAAAAAAGAAAAAAAAAGAAAAAAAAAAAAAAAAAACGAAATGTCTATATATATATTATATATATATATATATATATATATATATATATATATATATATCTATAGTATATATATATATATATAACTCACATATATATGCTATAAACTCTTTGTTCTAAACAGTAGATCTAAAACATATAGATATAAATATAAACTCACAATTACATAATATAAGCTTGCAATTCTATCAGAATTATAAAAAATTAAAAATCCAAACATATAAACTTCTCGATTTTACAATTCTGCCTTTTTTCTCAGAACTGTGTAAATCAAAACCAAAAAAAAAAAAAAATATTATCAGAACTGTGTAAATCACAACTTAAAAAACAAAAAAATATTTTTATTAAAAAACTTTTCTTTTAAATGTATGCCACACATAAAATTACATTTTAAACTAATAAACATAAAACATTTAAAAGTATAACATCAAAATGTATAAAAGTAAAAAGCTGGAACTAACCTTTTGTGCCTTCCACTTCAGATGATATTTTGTCTACGTATAACAAGAAAGCATAAATTCACCCATAATGTAAATTCATTCATTAATTAAAAACATTTATATTTTACTTTAATTATGTAGTTTCAATTCTAAAACAAAAATGTCAAGACAGAAACACTGACAATTCATGAATTAGTATGTTAACTTTAGTTTAAAAATGTAGCTTGAAAAACAGGGACATTTGACATATATTCTGTGTCTGTGTTCGTGTGTGCGTGTGCGTGTGTGTGTGTGTGTGTGTGTGCGCGTGTGTGTGTGTGAGAGAGAGAGGTGTTTTAATGTCTTGTATTTGAGGTTTTATAACATTTTGTTAATGGATCACATAAAAGCATGAAAAGTAAACATAAGATTTATAATAACTAATGTCATTATTAAATGTCATAAACTCATAAACTTGTTTTGGCGATTCAGCTGTTGAACAAATCATCTACAAAAGTTTGAACACCGTTAACATACAAAGTTTGTGAGCTACTAAAATGTAGCAAATGTTAACTTACAGCATTTGTCCTAAACAACAGCATCTGAAAGTTTACAGTATTTCAAAAATTGTTTATGTAATAGAATGTTCCCATAGTTTAATTTATTCATAGATGGTATATTATAAATCGTATGATTTATTGAATTATGATTGTTAGCATGCAGTTAGTAAGTATAGCAGTAAACTAGGGGAGGGAAAGGGCTTAGTGTCAGTCTATTTGTTACATATAAATATATATGTGTGTTTTATATATATATATATATATATATATATATATATATATATATTATATCATATATGTGTGTGTGTGTGTGTGTGTGTGTGTGTGTGTGTGTGTGTGTGTATGTGTAATTAAACCTATTTACAATAAATTTGTCTTGGGTTTGATGCTGTACCTAAATGCACAGTCACTCACTTTAAAAATGAGAAAGAAAGCATGCATACAAATCATAACATTAAAGTGACTGACAAATATGTGGATAAAGAGTGTTTGCTGAAAGTCACAAATATCTTAAATAAAAGCATTTTAACAAACAAAACGACAAATTTTGGTGGCAAAACATGGCAATAAAATGCATGCACTACAACAGTCCTGAAAGTACTAATTCAGATCTATTCACATAAATGAACAAACTTTCATGTAATGTTCTGCAATCCTAAACAAGTAACCTTAAAAAAGGCAATGTGCCTTAATTAGGAACTACACGTTAAAGCAATTTTATCACAGTCACTTCCTTTGTTACTGAATCCACGTCCTCCTTTACATCTGCAGGGTTTTTTGAAAAATTTCGCTTTAAAATGTCCATGTTATTATCATGCTGGTGTATATCTCCAGTCGACATTTTCATATTTCATTGGAGCCCATTCGTACTGATCCAGGATTGTACTATTTTCAAGAAGTCTACATGATGGAGACAATGCATGATGGGAGATGAGAAAAAAACACAGCGTTGCACATTACAAAGTATGACACACACAAAACCATTTGCAAAGCACAAACATAACAAAATCACCATTAATATGAAGAAATGCTGCTCTTTGTAGATGAAAATTAAGACTGACAAAAACTTCATGTCATGTTTAAAAGTATAAAACACATCAGTATAAGTAAAATGCATAGGTAAACTGTCTGGAAAGTTTACACAAATTTGTGTTTCTTTTTAAATTTAAAGCTATCAAAGACATTTTAAATTCCTTTCTTCTGTTCAACACAAAAAGGTGAATTTTTGTAGAATATAATGAAAGCTAATGATAGTGTTGTTATCGTTAATAATTAAAATTGTAATTGAAACGGTAAACCTAAAAAGTGTGGTCAAACTAAAGCTAATATAAGAACTTAAAACAACAGTAAAAACTTCAACAAAAACTGCAAATGTTACTTTTTTTTGCCAGCCAACTGAAATAAATGTGTTTAAGTGCTAAAACTACTAAAGTAATATGTAGAAATTCAATATGTAGAAATAAGAAAATGACTTTAAACTTTGAAATCTAAATACATACATATATACACAGCTAATTCTAAATATGACTAAATACTATAATAATACATTAATATTAATAAATACTGAAATAAATAAATAAATAAATGACCAAATCACTAAAACCTTAATTAAAATGAAATCTAGAAATGTCACCTTAATTTGCAACTAACTGACATAAGTACTATAAAATGACTAAATCACAAAAAAAACTAAAATAATTATATATAACGAAATTATTATGTATATACATAAAAACACAAGGTGTGAGTCAATTCAAAATATTAATAAATATTAAAACGGTATATAAATAATACTAAAATAACACTGGTGAATGATACTTTAATGGTGCTCTAGTTATCATTTTGGACAAGGTAGCCCAAATATTCTACAAAAATTCACCTTTTGTGTTTCACCGAAGAAAGTCAGTCAGGGTGAGTAAATAACATTTTTAAAAGCACTCCTATTTTTGTTCACAAACTACAATTTCCTTTCATTAGGGTTGAATGATGGCAAAGTGTATGTAAGACGAGCACAGATGGCCCTTGAGGAAGTATTGTTCTTCTGCTGCCCATACTTTTTACCATCTTGTAAGGGGTACTTAAATTTGCCTTTGACTGGATCTGAAATGCCTTTCAATTTGGATATCCTTAATAAAAATCATCAAATTGATTCCATGCATATTAGAACTGAAGATGATAACATACAAAACAAATGAAAGAAAGCTAAAATGACAAGCAACATATAATAGGACCTCACCAATAAGCAAGATGGTCAACAAGTCCTAATGATGACCATCTCAATGACAATGAAGGGTTTTGACAAAACAGAAATAAAATAGTACAAGAAAAAAATAAAATAACACTGACTCACAGTGACTAGACAAACATTTAAATACATTGAATTAAGTGTGTTTAAAGAGTCTTACCTTCAGATTGTCTGTTACACCCTAGTTGTGTTGTACTCAGATTCATGTTTGTTTAGAGACCCAATGAGGCAGAACCTGGAATATTATTGCTTTTATGTTAAATATCATGGTATTTTTGCGTAAAGGAATTTTAATGCACATTTCATTTGTTTGGGGTCTAGTTCTTTTGCATCCTGTCAGGAGAGCATATAAACATGCCCGAAATGTGCATATATAATCAATTTTTTTATTTTTTATTTTTTTTTTTACACTGAAAATCACTTCAAAAAGCTTTAAGCCATTTTCAAGAATTGGACGAATAGAAACACTCTTTTTTACTCTCTCTTGGGGATGCTTATTTTGCAACTGTTCAAAAGTTTGGTGTCATTAAGTTTTTTAAATGGTTTAAATGAAAAAAGTCTCTTATGCTCATCAAGGCTGCATTTATTTGATCAAAAATACAGGAAAAAAACAGTAATATTTTGAAATATTTTACAATTTAAAACAACTTTTTTCTATTTTAGTATATTTTAAAATGCAATTAATTCCTGTGATGACAAAGCTGAAATTTCAGCATAATTACTCCTGTCTTCAGTGTATCACATAATCCTTCAGAATTCCTTCTAATATGCTGATTTGCTGCTTTTTAATGAATTTTATTTCAGGATTCTTTGATGAATATAACAATTTAAAGAACAGCATTTATTTGAAATGGTAATGTATTCACTGACATAACAAATAATAATTTAGTAATTTTACTTTAATTCTTTGTATTTATTATTATTATTTTTTTTTACATTTCAGAATTTCAGTAAGATAATTTTTTTTTTTTTTTACATTTTTTATTTAAAAAGTATAAAAATAAAATTTTTACTGACCCCAAACTTTTGAACACTATATATCATTATCAAAACTGAAGTCATTTAGATAATTTCAAATATAATATTCTCTCTGAAAATTAACCTCTGAAAAAAAAGTGTTTATCCCTCAGTTCCATCTTCATGCAGCATGCCTATGGCTGAACATTAATCTTAAGATGTCAGCTTTGTTGATAGAGGCCTGTAAACATGCAGCAGGCATATTCTTAAAGTATCTTCTGCATCTCTTTTAAATCCAACTCTGACTGTGACAGCTGTCTTATTGACAAGAAAGAGAAGATCAAAGCAAAAGAAAAAAGAATAAAAAAAAAAACAGCTAAAAGAAAAATCAGTGTTAGGCTGAGTAGAGAAGCTAAAAAGGAATAAAAAACTAAAAGTGGGAGTAAATCATTCTAAAATATGCAATAAGTGGATTTTTTAATAATCAAAAATCAATGGATACTGACCGCTGCACTGCTTTCTCGTGTCTGGACAGCCTGTGGCTGGTGGTGGGCACTTCCTCCAGGTCATCGTCCAGGTCACAGGCATCCGCGGCATCTTGTGAGTAGGTGTGTCTCATTACCAGAATGTTCCTGCGGTTGGCTTGGGGAGGAAGCTGCCGCATGGGCTGCGGTGGGAGGTCTGTCAGGATGGCTGCCGTCGCCTCGCGGGCGCTCAGGTTGGTGCGGCTGCCCTTGCTGCTGGACAGCTGCGAGGACCCGCAGTGATGCTCGTGGACGCAGCGCGAGGAGGCGCACCGGAGCTTGTGGTAGTTCTCAAAGTCCTCGGCCAGCTCGGCCAGGTCCGCGGAGGTGGCTGCCGCGCTCCGGAGAGTGCAGAGCTCGTAATGTGGTGGCTCCTGGAACACCTCCTGGAACATGGTGGGGTCAAAGTCCTCCCGCCTCAGGATGTACTTCTTTCGCGGCTGCTTGATTTGGACGACCACCGATACGACGAGTAGGATCAGTACGATGCAGCATGTTACGCCAATGATGGTGCCGTTGGTGTTGTTGAGGTTGTCCAGGATGTTGGCTTTCCGCTTTTCTGCAAAACACAACAGAAAGCGTAATAAATTATTCCTGCAGGCATGCAATGTCATCGCAGGTTACCTTCTGTTGAAACTGTTGTACCAAAGAGATTACAAACAGCACGCAGAAGTAGTAAATCATTCTAATGGGAGAGCTTTGACATTTATGTAGCACAGTGAGTGTATAACATCTGTGCTGGCTTTGGTTCAGCGGAGAGGAGCATTTGTATTCAGTGGTGCAGACAAATCACAAATGAAGGCTTTATGATATGTTTCCAAAATGAAATATGACGTTATTGTACTAAAACCAAAACAAATTATTGAAATATTTTCTGCATATATTTTTTTGTAATTATTTAGTGTTATTTATTGTAGTATTGTAATTATTATTATTATTTTTTGTTCTTACCGTTTATCTTGGTCTAAGAAAAATATTATATAAACTGCACTGTATTCTAAAGCTGACATGTATTATATGATATGTAATACATGCTATTTCCATTAAATAATTAAATAATTAGGCTTTCATAATATCACTGTACTAAAACTAAATTCAAATTTCAAATATTATCTTTGTATATACATATTGTACAAATAATTTTCTTTGTATATATTATTTTTTGAATAGTAATTATTTGGTAATATTTACAATATTATTGTAAGTATTGTTTTGTTTTTTACTTTTTATTTCATACTGTTCATCTTGGTCTGGGGAAAATATTAAGTATTTAAAACTGACAGATATTATAAGATACCTGATACACATCTAATGTATTGTTTCCATTAAATACTATCTATCTATCTATCTATCTATCTATCTATCTATACAAACTAATTATTTAGTAATTTTACTTTTTTATTTCTAATTTCTTACTGTTCATCTTGGTCTGAGGAAAATATTAAGTACTGTATTATAAAGTTGACATTTATTTTACGTTCTTTGTATTTATTAATTTTTTAAAACATTAATTACTTAGTAACATTTATTTTGTATTCTTTTGAACTTTTCCTTATATTTTACTGTTATTCTAATAACTATTTTAAATTAATGCTAAATAAAAAGATGTGATTAATATTTCAACCAATCTTTAGAAAGCAAAAGCAAATAGCAATAAAATGTACTTTGTCAATGTGTTAAAAACATGTTAAAAACAGTTAATTAATACCTGAAGTTAACATACAAAGACAAGCCTAAAAAATACATTTTTATATGTTTTTTCATCTTAAACTTTCAATAAACTCCCAAAAATAATATATTTAAATTAAATTAAGTATTTATTATATCAATTAAGTTATACATTTAATTAAAACCAGTAATGATGGACAAAGATCAAGGATGCTCAAAGTTTTAGTTGAAATATTTTCTGAATAAATGAGCAAAAAATAATTTTATTTATTTAGTTACTTATTATTGTAAAAAAACAATCTGTGCTAAAACACCACTCCCGTATCCTCTACAGAAGCTCCCGGCACTATTTCCAACATTCATTTAATTCAGCTTGGACAGCTTATGTGAAATATAAGCACAGATATAGCCAAACTGCATTTAAGAATTGATGCTATTATTCAAACCCAGTCTGAGCCACAGTCATTCACATATACAAATGGATTTCTAGTGGCCAGATCATTTTTCTTAGCGACATTACAGTAGAGTATGCAAAGTCAATCAATAAACCCCAGCACAGAGGTTCGAAAGCTTTATAACAAGGTCTTTTTTAACAGCTGTATGTTTGTGAAAGCAGTGAGAGTTTGTTGACTAGCTATCAAGCGTGAAAGGGACAAACATTAAGACAATGCATTTCCCCAAGTATTGATTTTCATTTAGAGAAAAACGAAGGCCAACATATCCACATACAAACCTCTAAACATTGAGAGGAGCACAATTTACCTTTGCAGTGGTTTTCGTCCCAAGGGAAGACGCAGTTCTGGACTCCGTTGCACACCAGCGTGTTGTTGATACACATGTTACTATGGCAAAAGAAAGTATCTGCCTCACAGGGAGCTGATTAGAGGGAAAAACAGATAACAGATAATACTAATGTCATATTACACTTCATTTCTTCCTGTTAATAAGATGCTGTCTATAATTTTGCACTCTGAACACAATTAATCTCACAAATCACACTGGATGTCTATCTGACTATGTCTGTGCATCAATGCAGTTCAAATTTAGAAATCCATTACTCAATCCAACCAAATCAAATTCTGTTGCCTTCTGCTAGACATGAATTTTAATCCAGCTTTTCAAATATGCATGGAAACAAGTCTGTAGAAACTGTGCAGATATTTTGTAATATTTCTATTAATATTATTCTGGTTTAACCCCATAGGCATATACAGTGAATTAAAATCCTTAAAGGGATAGTTCACCTGAAAATGAATATTTTGTCATCATTTACTCCCCTTCATGTTGTTCCAAACCTCTATGAGTTGAACACAAAAGAAGATATTTTGAAGAATGTTGGTGACCAAACTGTTACTGGTAGCCATTGACTTCCATAGTATGGAGAAAAAAAAATTACAAATACTGGAAGTCAATGGCTACCAGCAACTGTTTGGTTATCAACAAATTCATACAGGTTTGGAACAACATGAGGGTTAGTAAGTGATGACAAGATTTTCATTTTTGGGTGAACTATCTCTTAAAATAGATTACAGATTCTGAGGTAATTTCACAAGTTTCTCTTAATTGCCTAGATGTAAAGCAGACACAAACTGCACACATAATATTTCCAAAAGTGCTAATTTCACTCAAGATCAAAGAAGATTAATCTAATATTTGTGTCACGTGTAAAAAATACATTAGGGTGGGTGTTTGAACACTCTTCATTTGAGCTTAAAAAAGAATAAATGTCTCTGAAATCATTGAATGGGAAATGAGAAAGTATTCATGAAGAGAACCTCTGTAACATTTACACTATCAGCAGACTCAATTAAAGTCAAGGTGACTTTCAGAATGGGCGGAGCATCGGCCTCAATCACCTCGCATGCCTCACTTGCCATGCTTATTTTGCAGTCTGTAGAGGACAAGTTATTTTGCGGTCTGTAGAGGACATAGGTCATCCAGTTTGTAAAAAAAAAAAAAAAAAACTTAAAATAACACAGCTTCAAGGTTGAATGGATGTACCTTGCGGATTTATTAATGACCTTATTCCCAAACTGTTCCCAAGTGAGAAATAACGTAAATTAGGATGAGTCATCATTCAAAAAGTGCTGTCCTCAGGACTCTGGACTTCATATTCTGATTCAGTTTCACTTTCCACCACAAGGAAGCGCTGCAGGCCTGTACTTCTCCTAAGTAAGTCACTAAACTAGACTGGACTTTATTTAAAGTTGATTCAACCTCCATATATATTAATTTCTTGAGACCTTGAGAAACACTTTACAATAAGGTCTCATTTGTCAATCTTGGTTAAGGCATGAGCAAATTTTAACTACCATTTAGCAATATATATATATTTTTTACAGCATTTATTAATATTTGTGAATGTTGATATTGCTAATGAAAACAGATAAAACTTTTGATTTAAAAAATTTTAGTAAATGTTAAAATTTATATTAGTCAGATTAAGAAAGATGTTATGTTCATTGTTAGTTCATGCTAGCTATTTTAGTTAACCAAAAAAAAAAAAAAAAAAAAAAAAACAAACAAACAAACAAACCAATGAACAAAATGAAACCTTAATGCAAGAATATTACTGTGAAAGTAGCCAGTAACCAGTGCATTTAACCATTTTTACAAGAAAAAAAACAAAACAAAAAAAACATCACTTTCTAAAAATAAAAGTCCAGAAATTAAAAGATTAAAATACTTTTTGGTTTAATTAATTTATGTAAAAATCTGGACAAACCACATCACGAAAAATAGCCATTTGACACGAAATGCACAGCAAAATGTTTTATTTAATACTTTTTGTCTTGTTTTCCAGTACAAATATCTACACATTCTTAAATCAAGATGCATTTACTTAAAGGGGTCATGTAATGCGATTTCAAGTTTTTCTTTCTCTTTGGAGTGTTACATGCTGTTCGTGAATAGATAAGATCCCTAAAGTTACAAAGAGTAAAGTCTCAAACCCAAAGAGATATTCTTTATAAAAGTTATTACCTCGTCGAGCCGGGACACACGGCATTTTTTGTCTCGTCGAGCCGGGACACACGGCATCACAGTATGGTGAAGGGCGTAACATTTCCATCACACGCTTGAGGAATTCGGCCAATCACAACGCAGTGGATAGCTGACCAATACACCTCGCTTTTCAGAATTATGAGCTTTGTATAAATCGACGCATTTCAGAAAGGCAGGGCATAGAGGAGAAACAATAATGTACAGTATGTGGAAAATAATGTGTTTTTGAACCAATAAACACATTTCATTACACCAAATACACAAAATAATGTTCTTTTTTTCACAACGTCATATGACCCCTTTAAGAAGTAAAACAATGTAAAAGTCAGGCCTTGTTTAAAATTTCAAATGTATAAAAATGAAGTTAGCTTATGCTTAAAACAATAAAAGAAATCTTATTTTTCCTGAATTTCTTACCCCAATGACAACTATTTTACAGATAAACTTATATTTATACTTATATTCAAAATATATATAGTATATCTGTAACTAGAAACATAATCTTGTTTGGCCTTTGATTAAATTTTTTATTTATTTTTTTAATTAGGAAGAATAAGATACGTTTTTTTTTCTTATTTTAAGCATAAACTCGTTTAATTTCTATATATTTAAATTTCAAAGTAATTAAGTAATTTTCCTTCTAAAAAATGTAACTTGATTTGAGTATTTTATATATTTGTAATGGAAAACAAGACAAAAAAAGTAAGCACATTTTTGTTTGCTTGTTTTTGCAGTGTGTGAATGAATTTTGATTTGAATCCATTTAATCATTAATATAAAAACATAATATGCTTCTGTAGTAGAGCGAACACGTACAGTTTGATTTATTTAAAGCTATTGGGCAAAACCCTTTTCAGAGGATGGTGGCTTCCCCCATTCAGCTGCTGAGTCAAGCAAACCAGAGGGAGAAATGGAGTGAGGGAGTGAGTGGGGGGGGGGTGCATAAGTAAGTGCCTGAACAAGTTATGCAGGGGTGTTACCCGGGCAACCGCACATCCTGTGTTTATTCACTGGATAGGGCTGCACAAAGGACACTGGGCTCCTACACAAATCCACCTATCGCCATTCACGAGACTGACGCAGGCGCGCAGCTGCTTCTTTCTGTCTCAAAAAGAGCATTTTGTGTTTTCTGCACCCTCAAGGGCTTCAGCACCAAACCACAGACTCACTCCCTCAACCATTCTTCTCCCGCATGCTTCAGGATATCCGTCTCTCTCTTTAAACGCACACTAATGTCCATTAAAGCCCAGCAATCAATCAGAGCAAGTGGAAGCTGTGCTGCTATGCTGTAGTCTGGAATTGGGCACAAATTTGCTCATTTACTATTCCTGACGCCAGGGGTTTTCAAACTTTTCGAAACCAAGGACCCTCAAACATGATGACTGCATTGAAATAAAGAAAGCTATATATTTGACATGTATTAAATGATGAGCGTTATTGATGAGTGGGCTACAAGTCAAACATTAACCCCCCCAATTTATCACCCTATATCCTTTCTCTCTCTCTCTCTCTCTCTCTCTCTCTCTCTCTCTCTCTCTCTCTCTCTCTCTCTCTCTCTCTATCACTCTCTCAGTACTTCCTCTTATAGCCAGACACTCAATCTTTATTGTTCCACTCCTGTTCCTCCTTTCTCACAATACTTCATCCTCTTTAAGAGCATCCATCCTTCACATTCCTTCTTTTGACTGTCTCTCCTCCCTCATTACGTTTTATAGTGTCTGACTCTGCTAGTGCTGCCCCGACTGTGCAAGACCACCCAATCAAAGGCGCCCGGGTGGCGGTGTACCACCACAGCCCCCATGCTTCCTAGAATCTGCTCCGTCCCTGCAGAAACAGCTCATCCCTTAAATTAATAATCTTGTAATTCTGTGCATCTGTGGTCTCGTCTAAAGGCTATTTAGCAGAGGAAACAGGGGAAGTGATCTTTATATTCGACATGGAAAGGTATGCAACAAATGTTCCTGTTCTAATTTAATAACAAATAGTTTATGTGTCTCATTTTGAAACAATGTTAATTTTGTTAACAATTTTTTTATTTTTTTACATGACTAAAACAAGACAAAGATGATGTCAACACTGACATCAATAAACGCTCACTCTGATAAAATTTTTCTATATTTTCCATAACAAAAAGAGGAGACATACTATAGACCAACACAAGTTTTAATGGGGTTGCCATATGTGCAGAGTTTAAATCCCCTTACAAGAGCTTCTCTCTTAAAGGGATACATTAGTTCATGTAAAAATGAAAATTCGGTCATCATTTCCTCACCCTCATGTTGTTCCAAACCTGTATGAGTTTCTTTCTTTGGTTGAGCACAAAAGAAGATATTGTAGCTTCTGGACAAATCAGACACACTCAGTTATTCATTATCTTTAACAAATAATCCAACAGACCCTCTCACCCAACAACCAGACTGGGTGCAGAGACGTCTGTGAACATCCCCCCGGCACCTGGTTACCATGGTAACCAAACCATTTCAGCTAGACCAGATAAACTTTACGACTTTAAAGTATGTAGAGAGAATCTCCCTCCTACTCAATTCCCTCTAAAACAGACAAACACCAATATACCAAAATAATTATTTAAATAAAAAAAAAAAAAAAACAAAAGAAAAAAAATTCTGTAAATGATCATGCACATCCCCAGAAAACTGTGTGCATCATTTTTGTATGTTATACTGTTGTATTATGATAGATCACTAGTTAATATAACCTCACCCATTCCATGTTTGGCATTTTTGAATTCATATTATCATGATCATAAATGAGAGTGTATATTATATGTTGATACCTATGCAACATATTAGTGTTCTAAGAATCTTTAATAGTTTTGCATCAACACCCAATCCAGTGACATATGCAAAATACCATGCTTGAAGACAAAGAGCCATAAAATTTCCCTCCAAAGGTACCATTCCTCATTGGCTTACTCTAATCCTGAGGGTGTGACCCCCTCACACTTTAAAGATCACTGATGACCAGATCAGGGGGTTCATTTAAATTCTGAGAAGATGAGATGAGATGTTTGTTTGTTTAGATTAGTTTTGTATTAGTGTTTAGTTAATAAACTTTTGTGCACAAATTACTTGTTTGGAACACTCAAATTGAGTTATGGCATCCTGCCTTTGTTTAGCCAATATGAAGTTATGGTGCCGGTTTGGAGTTATACGGTGTTCTGCCTTTGTTTTACTGTCCATTAAAGTCTGCCACATTTTACTTACGGTGTAGACAAACGAATTAGATAGATTGCGATCTACCAAACAGTTCCATATAACAAAGCACTGTTAAGACAAGATACCTTGTCAGAAATACGTAGACTAATCGTGAATAACCTTTAATTATTTTTTCTTTTTTTTTCTTTTTGTAATGCAGATTATTCACCAGGCTGTCACTTCTTGTTGGGACGCGTGTGGACTTAAATGCCGTAGCTAGCATGATCAATCATAAAATCAGTAGCCTACTAACAGTTCACAATTAAATCCATATCCTACTTTTTCTTGTAACCCGATAAAATCAATCCATATCGATGAACGTCATCAGAGATGTTTAATCCACATGCTTTCTGAGCATTATTCCTGCTTGCTGGTGTAATCCACAAGTTGTTCTTTTAGGTTAGGCTATTTTATTCAAGTCAATATAAAAGCAATATGCTATGTCTAGCATTCTTTTACGTAACTGAGCATAGCAAATGAATTGGTATCCACGTTATCCACTCACATGTCTAACTTAGTCAGCTTGTTACGGTCAAAAAAACAAAACAAAAAAACCTTAATACAGTCACATTACTATATGCAATATACTGTATGAGACAGCCTATGATCACTAAATTTTATACAGGTGTTACTATAACGATTTTGTAAATGATTATGATGATGATCATGATGATGATAAATGATGATCAGCAACCAAATATTGAAAATGTGGAAGTTACTGCCTTTTGCCTTGGTGTGACTTCTCATGTTTTGCCGACAATGCAAAGGCAGAGTACATTAACTTCAAAATATGGGTAAAAATTTAGAACATTTTTATGAAATGTTTTTAAGATGACGGAAACTGTATTTAGTGTGATCTCAGTTTAATAAAAACATTGTAAGCCTATGTTAGGCCTATTAATTGTAATGATTTAATGTCCATGGTTATTCAAACAATAAATTATATAGAGAAAGCGAGCAAAGAACACAACAGAGCTTTTTGAAACTCAGAATATCAGTTAAATCATTGCATCGCAAAATGATTCACTGTTTCGAAGTGCTCCAATCGGATAGTGTATCATGAATCATTTGATTCAGATCGGGATTTCAAAGCGTGTATCGCGAATCAGATCGGAACGTCAGAGCGGGTTTGTGGGATGTTTTTATCCCCACCGGGAATAAAAGTAATTCAGCAGAGGCAGGGATGCATAGACCAGAGGGGGGGAAATACCCCCACCCCCCCCGGCAAATCGCACCCTGGTCCTACTTATAATTAATTTGGCTGGAGAAGTAAAAAACTTAAAAGTAATTTTCCTCAGTTTCACATTCTAGCGGGTTAAGGTCTTTTGCAGGGCAGCATAGTCCAGTGGCGTCATATATATATGCAAATTCTTTCTCTGCCAGCACGAGGCACTGTTGGAGTGGTAGAGATCGAGGTTTCCCCAGTAACGGCTGTACTCAAAGCAGCGCTCCGCTCACAAACGCTGCTCTACAAGAAATAACAAACAAAAATAAAATAAAAAAACATCCAAAATTTTCTGAAGACAGCCAGTTTCCTTCAGAAATACAGTGATATAAAAAAAATACTAAAAAACGTTGATGATCTGAAAACATCGACAAACATACACAGGCTGTTCCATATATAGTCGTTTGCGCTGTTTGTTGCTACTAAATCTGCCATCAAACACTTTCCGCGACGAACTGTAATAAATCCACACATAGATCTTACCTACTGTTTGCGATTGAGGTTGCTGAACAAATGCACTTACGTAACCTCTGTGCCATACAAAGTATTTTTTGTTGTTACTTTAATTTAGCGCAAAATTATTGTGATTATCTGTTTAACCATTACGAAGCATCACTAAAATGTTTTAATTGACTAAAACTAGACTAAAATTCCCAGACTTTTAGTCAACCAAAACTTGACCTAACTAAATATGATTTACTAAATTCTTTCAATAAATATGTTCACTAAATATGATAAAAAATACATTTTTCAAAAAGATTAAAGGAATAGTTAAAAAATGGAAATTCTGTCATTATTTACTCACCCTCATGTCACTATCCCTTCAAACTTCAATTTCTGTTGATGAACAACATGGCTGTGCAACTCATAAAGCTCATAAACCACAAAAAACAGTAAAAACTTCTAATTAGAATATTTATAATTTCAAAATTTATACAAAAACAATAGTGTGATTGTGGCTCAAATCACTGGGAGAATGTGACCAGCTAAATAGATGGCCCGTGTACCTTTAATGGACACATGGATGAGCTGTTTTCATTTTCCAGGTCCTGCTCGGTTTAGCGTTCTGTCAGGTATGAATGTGCTGGTGAAAATGAGAGTGAAAGAGTGTGTTTAATAAGTGAGTGTTCATAAAATAGGGAATGAGTGCTGAAGTGTAAGATGTCAGTGGTTGTCAGATTTTGTACAAACATGTACACAAGGGTGTAAACCCAACCGTGCTGTGAGGTGAGATGGGCTTCATGAAAATTGTCAAGAAATGTCTATGTCTTATTTCAACCTAAAACCAATATACAACAGTTTATTCAACAGTTCGTTTTGGTTCTCAAATCTGATTGGTTGAGAACCGTGAGATATTGTACTGGTATTGCTACAGGAATGCCCTTCCACCCTTTGTATCACTCGGCTTCCCGTATTTCTCACAGCGAGTGACACCCAAAGTGGCTGTTCAGCACTCATGAACCCGCCGAGAGCAGCCTCACCTTGGCCAGATCTTCTGGAATTTGCCACAGGCTCTGATGTCTGTATAGTGGTTAAACATGAAATATAATTCATTTTGGGTAATTCTAAAGGGCAGTCTTTGGTCTCATTAATCTATTAATTGTTTCAGAGCAAATAGATTTAGCTGAGGGCAAAATCTCATCACGTTATATTTTATGTTACCTTAATGCTGTATATCACAGCGCTGCCTTTGTACTTTTGACTGAATGACTAACAAAATAATAAATACATTGTAAACACACGTGAGGGTTAGATAGGAGAGCTGTGTGTTATGACTTACGCTCTTGGAAGGTAGTGAAGAGTATCCGGAAGCGGCTCTTTCGGCTGCCCTCGTCGGCCCACATGCGGACCACGCCCAGCGCGGACACCAGCATGATGTCGTTGGCCACCGTGCTGCAGAATTTATTCCTCAGGTCTTCCACCGAGCTGCTGCCATCGTACACCGCCACAAAATTACGTTTACACTCATTGGAGTTCTGCATCTCGTAGTCTAGGATACGCAAGTAGATCTAAGAGAGAGAAGAAAAGAAGGAAACACAGACTTTTACACCCATTGGAAATCTATTACTTCTAACACACAGGGAACATGATTTTCACAAAGGAAATGGACACTTCTTTCGAAATAATATTTCGAAATTTCAATGCACCCATCCCAGCTGTGAAATCAGTGACATCTAGATTACCTGGTACACTGTGTTAGCTTTAACAACAGATCTCTGTAGTCAAAAAAGCCTCACATTGATGATAATTGCACAGATAGATCAATAACAAGAACACAGAGGGTTACGTTTGAAATAGCTGGTACACAGAATTGAAAGGTTTCAAAAAGTTGCAGTGATGAGCTCTCAAAGCACGGCAAAAAACTACATTCACTCACACCAGCTCCTTTGGGCTCTCTCAAAACCAGAGAGGTGTTAGAATGAACCGTCTGTTCTCTTCTCACTCAATCTAACCCTAATCAAGCTTACTTCACACCTCTCCTCATCCAGACTCCTGTTTACACCATTTGAAATATTAGAAAATTCAGACTAAATTTTTGGTATGATATAAGGGCAAATGACAACATTTTAATTTGGAAGTGTACTTTTCCTGTAAATACACTGCCAGAATTATCCTCACCATGATAAACCAAGTAACACTATTTGACAGAATCAAAACTTATATTAACACAGAGTGTTCTCCTTTCAGCGGTTTGAGTTGAGCACTTGGTGTCCCATTATGACAAGTAAATGAAGCAACCTAGTTCAACCTAGTCTCACTAGTCTCAGTGACCAATGGCTTGTGTGTTACTCAACAGCTCAGTAAATCTTCTCATTGTAATAACATTTCGTTCAGCTCATTTCCACTTTTATAGGGGGAGTGGTCCGTGTATCATTCCAGCAATGTTGGTTGCTTTGTCTTTGCCACCCCATAATATGCTCAGACCTACAATATAAGTAATGAACTAGTGACACCATAGTCTTTCTGAACTGCTGTGGTGTGTACAATCTCTCATCATCAGCAAAAACAGGGGGTGTCACGTTAACCCACACATAAAACCCCACTTTCTGTACTCACTCACATTTAAACAAATGAAACATACAGTATGAGGCTTTCCAGTTCCCTCAGAGAATCACATGAAAATGATAGGAGAATCTCTACAGTATGTGCCAGCTTCTTAGAACTTGTTAGGCACAATTTTCTAGGCAGAATATGAGGAATGTGCGAGATGGTAATTAGACAGAATTGATTATATAAAGCATTAAGAAACCCGACCGGTTATTAAGACAGACTCGTCTAATAATATAATAACCTTAGGGCAGCTGAAAGCAAAATCCAGAAACTGATCCGGAAAGTACATCCACTGACAACCAAGTAGCCAATCGCTAACACTGCATTATAAACCCTAAGGTAGAGAAATATATAATGTGAAAAAATCAAATATTTAATCAAAAGATTTGGGCTGTCCTCAGATTACACAGTCTTATCATTGAACTCTAATTAATGGTGCTTGCTATTCCTCTTAATTTTTATATTTTCCACTCGAAATTTGACACATAACTCATGAAACACCATCTGTGATACTAACTAAATAAAAGGTCTGTTTGTGATTTTCTAAGTGATAAGACAAGACAAAACAAAACAGCACACGTTTCAAACACATTTGAAAAACACTATAAAATTTTAAACTTTAAATCTAGTTTATATCAATATTTTTTCGTACTGTTAAATACCATAGGTATAGTAAAAAATACAGTCTATATATATATATGTATATAAAAATAAAATTATATATATATATATATATGTATATATGTATATATGTATATATATATGTATATATGTATATATATATATATATATATATATATATATGTATATATGTATATGTATATATATATATATATATAATTAAAATGATATATATATATATATATATATATAATGCGTATAAACATTATTATTATTATTTAAATATATACTGGGAAAGTTGTCTGACTAGATTCAGCATAGTATTGTGAGTGTTGCCTGTGAAAACGGCACTCACAATTCTTCTGAAAATGCAAAAATGTAGCATGCAAATTTTTTTATAATTGTTTCTTATCCCACTGAAAGCCGAACTAGAGGATCCCAATGACCTTCAACATAATATGTGAATTAGTGAAAATGACTATAATTACAAAACTCCTGCACCCCTCCATCTGAAACAAGCCCCCTCCAGACTCCAGAAGCCGGCTTGACTGTTCAAATACACTCTAATTAACCAGTAGAGTTATTGTATCTCAATAACTCAAGTTTTTTTCCATTCTACCACTCCTCTGGAACAAATTAGTCAGGGCTGCCTGACATCGAGACATCAACCTCTGGCCAGTTGGGGACTGCTGTCTCTTCAGGGCATGTGGATGCGTTTGAGGTGCTGTTCACATCCCCCTCTGCGCTGACTTATTTGTAGCCTACATCCACTGATGTTCCCACCAGAGCAGACAGAAAAACCGGGAATGGTTGCAGGTCAGAAATTCTTATTCTATAACAGACCCCACCCCTTTTTTTCCCAATCAGACAGTAAATCAAATAAGAAACAACAAGATGAGATGTACATGTCTGGAAGGTTATAAGCTTGTGGAATTAATTGGATGAGATATATGAAGGACTGTGAGAGATGTGGCGAGGAGAGCCATTTGAGCAACAGTAGCTGGTGTCTAGAGGAAGGCACAATGCTTTCCCCGCCATCTGTGCTTCAAACAATCATCCCTGTGAGATTCCAGGGCCAGATAAACATGACACCGATTTAGAGCTGCTACAGAAAATCATTTCAGTGAAACAGAGAATATAACACTTAACATTTCAAAAACAGAAATCCCCAAAACTATGTATCAAAGTCAGTAAGTGTCTTCAAACTAGATTTAGATCTATATTCACATTCAGAAACTAGATCATTCCACAAATCTGCCATCCTGAGCATTGCAATTACTTTAATTACTTAATTTTTCTGTGAGTGGTCCATATCCTCCCCTTAAGGCCTGTTCACACCAAGGATGATAACTATAAAGATAACAATATAGTTCTAAAAATCATTCTAAATATTAAATAATGGCAAAGTCAATACCACAACTATAACGATAAAGGCACAGAGAAACAATATCGTTTTTCCAGCTGATGAACAGTAAAAACATTGACAGCCAATCAGAATCAATCCTGCTATAATGAGCTCGAGAATTTAAAGTGGCAGACGAGTGTGTGCTTAGAATAAACAGACAATAGCGTCCGCTGGTGTGGACGCTAATATAGTTCCCTTTATAGTTATCGTTCTTGGTGTGAACGGGCCTAATATCCCTGCTCACAGTCTGCTGTATAAATACTGATATATCAGCCAACACTCAGTGAAGTATCCGGAGGAGAAAAAGTTAAAGTCTTCATAATAAGCATTGTGTACAAATTCCCACAAATGCACTCATGAGTCACAGAGCTGAAATTTCCAGTCTCCTTTGAGCAGTGCTGGTGGATGATAAAAATGCTTGAATAGCTGTGTGAAACTAATCTCTGTGAAAAAGACAAGGGCATATGCTTTTGATTTGTGCCTCTGGAAGGACATCAGATAGAACAAAAATCAATTTCTGAAGTAATAAATCACATTAAACACAAATGTTATCACAGAGCCATGGCATAATACAGACTTTTTCCTCTCCAGTCAACACTATCGCTATATAAAGAAATACAGGAAATGGAGGCAATTTATTGTGTTTAGTCATATGGCTACAGATCGGTTCCACAGGTAACTTAATAACTCTGAGCAAATCCATCTATTACAGCTGAAGTGTTTTGAGTTTTTGATGCTAAAATACTTTCTTCTTTCCCACATAACATGCGGGGAACATTAAAAAGAAACAAAGAAGGAAAGAAAGAAATATTTTTATTCAGCAAAGACACTGACACTGAAAACACTGACAATATTAAGAAATGTTTATGGAGCTCTGAAGCATATTAGAATAAGACTGGAGTAATGGGTGCTGAAAATGTAAAAAATATTCCAAATTACAAAATATACTGTAATAGCACTTTCAGTATGAGAAAGGCATATTAAAAAATATATATATATTTATTATTATTATTACTAAATTATGAAGTTGTTGCTTTTACTGTATTTTTGATCAAATAACTGCAGCCTTGGTGAGAAAGGTTTATCAAAAATATTTAGAAATCTCCAACCCCAAACTTTGGAACATAGTGTCTACAGATAATCAGTTCCCTGGGACAATGGTCAGTTATACAGTTTAGAATATTATACAAGAATATGTGACTGCAGAATTATGCAACTGACCAATCAGAATACAGTATCCCAGACAGCTATGCAATAAATTATCCTAATGAGGGTGCATTTATTTTTTTCCCATTTAACTACACAATAAAAGAGAAAAAAAGAGCATGATCTATTTTTTTTTTACTGCTGTACCACAAAAAGACAAGGGCTCCAATTAAAAAAAAAAGAAAAAAACTCTGACCCCAAATTAACTGCACCACCTGACCTTTCCCACATAAAAACAAAGGAACCCATGCGAGAGCTCATTCTGCTGTATATCACACACCCAAAAGCTGCCACATTTTTTTTATCCTCAAATGAATTCCACCTAAACAACATACAAATTTGCCCCGAGATGTTTTCGCAGATCATAATGCAAACGACTGCAAAATAGGAAGCCAAACACTGAAGCGTGTTAGGCAGTTACTGCACAGCTTGAGGCAGATACAAGCTGTCATATGTCAGAAACGTGGCAGGCAGGGTAACAGAACAACAAAAGGAAAACAACTGGGGTGATATTAGACAGAGTGGGGGAAGTTGGGATGGGGGCTGACTGCGTGGGACTGACCTTGGAGCGAGGAGGGGCACGGATGTACCACTTGCAGTCCACTGCCTCAGTCTGCAAGGCTTTACCGTCTTTAGTGATCTGCTGCGATTCAATGATGCCTTCAGGTCCTCCCATCTCAAATTCACAAACTGCAGCGGGGGTGACATAAGAAGACAAATTACAAAAAAAATGGAAAGCCATTAGATGTATTCATATGAAGGATTCTTTTGACGAATGAATAATACCCACAGGGAAGAGGTTTGGGGACTCCTATGTCTTTAAAGTCAGGATCTGAAAAAAATAAAATAAAACAGGATATAAAAACAGACTTAATTCAGATAACCAATAACCATAAATATCATGCTGTGTTAGATCAGCTGAACCATTCAACATACAATCGATGCCGTTGACGTTTCAAAAATGATGCAGTTGCAGTTTGAAGTGCATTCTTTCAAAGTGGTATGAACAGGAATTAAGCATTCAATAAACAGTGATTAAACTGCTCATTTAGCAATAGCTTCCAGTATTTCTCATTTGACTGCTCTGTAGAGGCTTGTGAAAAAAATGTAGATATGTTTGGCAAGCTGTCTGTAATGGAGGGGCTAGAGGAGAGGATATGACAGAAAGATTTAAAAGAAAGCAGGAAAGTGTTTGTTTGTAGTTCTTCATCCTAAACCTTTATTAATAATACCACAAAACTCCTCATTATTCATCAGTATTCTATACCCATGAAATACCTTTAACAGTATAGTAATCTTTTCCATTTTTGTGGTTCACAAACTTATAATAGGTTAATTATACAGCTGGACTGGAGTGTCTAGAGAGTCTTAGCAAAAGAATGCAGCAGGAATTAGATCTAAAACCGTGACCGATGAATTGGGATATCACTTCGATAGACCAATCTACTTTGAGTGTAAACTAAACGAGCCAGTGCACATTGGGATGCAATTATTGCATCCAGCTACTTCTGATCACTGCGTGAGCATAAGAAGGCAGTAGTTGCAATGCATACCAGCTTTTCGCT
The DNA here is from genome assembly GCF_018340385.1 of Cyprinus carpio. Lineage (NCBI taxonomy): Eukaryota > Metazoa > Chordata > Actinopteri > Cypriniformes > Cyprinidae > Cyprinus > Cyprinus carpio. The sequence continues at coordinate 13,233,612 of NC_056595.1, read as the reverse complement.
TTGGAGCCGAGCAACAGTATCGTTCTGCTCTACTGAGTCTACTGTGAACTACGAGTTCAGCACGCTCTGGGAAGCTTCCTGTGTTGGCGAGACGGCGCTTCAGCAGCAGTCGTTCCAGTGTTGAGTGGTTTGCGCACTTCAGGCTGCACTACTCCCTGTTGTGTTGCAAGCGGCCATCTCCCTTGTGTGCCTCAACACTGAAAGAGCATTTGCTAAAGAATTTCCTCTAAAAGAGCTCCACGGGTGCATCTTTATAAAGACAACGGATTTTCCTTATAAGGATGCCTTTTCACCCGTGCGTTTCTGTGTGCGGTCATTACCTGGCACCGGGTGATGGTCACGATCGCTGCCTCACGTGTCTGTCAAGCACGCTGAGGTGGCCTTCATGGATGCGTCATCTTCCCACTGCGGGAAGATCACGATCGCTGCCTCACGTGTCTGTCAAGCATGCTGAGGTGGCCTTCATGGATGCGTCATGTTCCTACTGCGGGAAGATGATCATCTCAGAGCTGCGAACCAATCTCCGCTACCTTCAGGGGGGCAGAGTCCTGTTGCCTCTGTCGCAATCTGGGGCTCGTTCTGGTGGACAGACGAGGACCACTTCAAGCAGTAGCACGGGCGGTTTGAGGGTCACAGTGGTGGCAAACCACACAGGGAACCAACCCTCTGGGAACCATCACTCCTCTTGCACCTCCGATCCAGTGGAGCAACCCACGGAACGTGCTGGGCCCTCTTCAAAGAGCGTACCAGCGGTATCCAGTGGGTTTCCCCCTGACCAGATGTCAACCTCAGCATCGGAGGGAGAGCTGTCGGATGAAGATTTGGCCACTCTGCCGCCCTGCGGGACAGTGGCAAAGCCTGAATCGGATCTGGAAATGGCAGCTATGTTTTCCCGGGCCGCTGAGAGGGTAGGGCTCGAGTGGAATCCAGAGGATCTCTTTTCTTGATATGGAGTTGGATTCGGTCGAACAGACAGCACGCCTCACAGAGGAATGTGCGCAGTCAGTGCTAGCCTGCTTGAATATCTGAATACGTCACTGGGTCCAAGTTACAACGGCCTGTCACCAAACCCTCACTCCGTGGTCAGATCTTGCATTTCTCCGGGCAGGGGTGCCCCTAGAGCAGATATCAAGGCATGCTGTGGTTCAAGTCTTGGGCCGGCAGTACCAAAACTGAGGTGCCCTTGAGCAAGGCACCAAACCCCAACTGCTCCCCGGGCGCTGCAGCATAAAATGGCTGCCCGATGACCCCGTGAATGGGAAGTCTCTAGGTAAGCATGACCTCATCATCAGGTTCCTTAGAGGGGCCTCCTCGGCCCCCCTCGATACCCTCTTGGGATCTGTCTCTGGTGTTAAAATCACTACAGCAGGGCCCATTCGAGCCTTTGCATTCAGTTGAGCTAAAGTTTCTTTTATTGAAAACTCTGCTCCTGCTTGCACTGGCCTCCATCAAGAGGGTAGGGGACCTGCACGCATTTTCGGTCGACGATTCGTGCCTAGAGTTTGGGCCAGATGACTCCCGGGTAATCCAGAGGTCCTGGCCTGGCCACGTGCCCAAGGTTTCCACTACACCCTTCAAAGACCAAGTAGTGAACCTGCAAGCGCTGCCCCTGGAGGAGGCAGACCCAGCCTTGGCTTTGCTCTGTCCTGTCTGAGCATTAAGATGCTACGTAGACCAGACACAAAGTTTCAGGACCTCAGACCAGCTTTTTGTCTGTAACAGAGGCCGACAGAAGGGGAATGCCGTTCTAAGCAGAGGATGGCCCACTGGATTGTGGATGCCATAACCCTGGCTTATCAGGCACAGGGTGTGCCCTGCCCATTCAGGTTGCGAGCTCACTCAACTAGAAGTGTTGCATCCTCCTGCGCGCTGGCTTGTGGTGCCTTTTGATAGATATTTGTAGAGCTGTGGGCTGGGTGACCCCTAACGCATTCGCTAGATTCTATAGCCTTCATGTAGAGACGGTATCCACCTGTGTTCTCACCTCAAACGGGTAGTGGCACCAAGAGGCCCTGGTTAGTGTCGGCTTGCTAAAACTGCTCCAGAGTGTCCGTACTGTAGACCCTGTTGAGATCCTTCATCACCCTAGCCAGCCGGATGCAGTGGAACTTCCGGTGCCAAGCCTTCATGATGAATTCCTTGGCTGGGTTCCATATTGAGACCGGTACTCGTATGTGTATAGTCCACGGTATAGCCTTAGAGCCTGTGTTTCCCCGGCAGACTTCTGCCTTCCCAAGAGGGTTTTAATCACCTCAAATTTCTCCATATACACCTAAACAGATGCTATATGTGTATTTGCTTCTGAAAACTCCTTCGGGAAGGATGGGGCTTCTGCAGCATCCCTGCTCCAAGCAGAATGGGTACGTTTTCACAGTGTTATCCAATTTCACCCAGTGAGGTAGTGCTTTGACAGTGGTGAGTGGAACTACTAGGATACCAAATAGGGGCGCAGGCGGCTCGCAGAGGGCACTGGAAGGGGCAGCATCCATGGTGCTTTGGTAGGGATCCCAATTTGTCGGTCACAGACGTGATGTCGAGAGTGACCGACTGAAAGGGAACATCTTGGTTACATATGGTAACCCTCGTTCCCTGGAGGAGGGAACGGAGACGTTAAGTCCCGTCGCCATGGTTGCTGTACCACCGCTGAGCCGCCGGGTCACCAGCTTGGCTCCTCAGCGAAAACCTGGTATGCACTGCACCTGCTGCCGTCTTATACTCATGCTGTGATCACCAGCAGCTGGATGCAATAATTGCATACCAATGTGCATTGGCTTGTGTAGTTTACACTCAAAGTAGATTGGTCTATCGAAGCGATATCCCAATTCGTCGTTTACCGTCGTGATGTCTCCGTTATCCCCTTCAGGGACCGAGGGTTACCATACGTAACCGAGACGTTTATAACAGATTCAAACTGGCAACTTAAAAAACAAACAAACAAAAAAAAACTATCCAACAAAAATAACTCACTCACAAAATCATTCCACACAGACAACCATAAAACACATTCACCAAAAAAAACTGATTCACTAAAAAAAATGACCATTTTTGGCCATTTTTAGTGCAATAACCCCATTCATTGAACAGCATTTGGTCCATTGTGTCTGCCAACACAATTTTTATGTCTTGTGCTTCTATACAGTCCTACTCTTCACCATAACATAAATGAACATATTCTATCAGAAGCAGCATTGTGCTACACAGAACTTATAGATGAGCAGTTTAATTACTCTCACCCCTCTATGATTAGATTGGCTTATATTTAGTATGGGTGATATTTCGCTCTGTGATTCCCCCCGTTCATTTTGATATTCATACATGGACAGAGACAGTGGCATTTACAGAAACGAATCTCATTAGAAAACACACACACACACACACACACACACACACACACACACACACACACACACACACACACACACACACACACACACACACACGAGAGTCTGAACCCATTGAGAGACAACTGGATTGAACCTCAGTTACCTTTACAGGAGAGACTAATTGATTTGTGGATTGATCTGGTGTAAACGGCTGATTTATTTTTCTGTCATTTCACCCTCCTGTGAGCACTTATGTGGGTCACTGTGTGCATGTTCGCAGAGGACACCCATCACTATTATGACATATTCAGTCCTATTTTAGAACACAGACACGTGGTTCCTGGCAGTATGAGACTGTAGGATATGAAGCAAGACACTAATCATGTAATATAATAATGTCCACTTATAATGTTAGTCAAGGTTTCTTACAGCAAAAACAATTGCAATTCAATTGCACGACCATTATGTCATACTGTACCTTTAAGACTTCTTTATAAATGATCTCTGTTGTGATTGGCTAATCTTGGCGTCCCAGTGTTGCTGATTCGTTTGGAGTCAAAGGGTCAATGTATGGCTAGTTAGCGTGCAAATTTATTGTAAAGGTTCTGTGCAACCCATCTTTGTTTAACATTTCACACATTGCACATGCTGCTCAACATCCACACTAAAAAATTGAGATCAGATCTCGAACCAGCAGATGCACTCAAGTAATGTAGGATGAAAGACGTATGAATGAGAAAGATTACATTACAGGACTATGGTAGGGTAACACAAGAGAGAAATGAGATTCATTGGCAGAAATAAGATAAAATGATTGGACAAAGAAGGAAATGGTGTAGAAACAGGATCTGGGCTCTGCCATCTACATTCTCACTCTGTGGCTAAATTCACACAGCAGAACATTGCGTCATAGTGCAAAATCTAAAGGGAGTCACATCAGTTATACACATTTTTAGAACTTACAACTGAATTTTGAGAGTTAGTTCAGGTAACAGAACCACAATGAACAACTAGTTGTTCATTATACTGTATTATAAAAGCATCTTATTTTTAAAGCAGTTCTAATACTTATATCTTACCAAGATGCAAATTTATAGATATTTTATACTTTTTTATTATACACACAAATGGACTAATGTGAACATATTTAGACAGGTTGTGAACCCTGTTTTGTTTTCAGACAGCTGAATATAACTTTCAAAAAAGTGCAGTACAAAACGTTACTGCCACTCGTCAACTGCGGCTGTCACAGTTGCTAGGCGACAAAAGCAATCCTCCATAATCTAGACTGTCCCATTTAACAACACTCACTTCGACTTCAAAGTCTGCATCCTTCTATGGATGCAGACCCTGAATTGGGATGCAGCTACAGTCACTGTCACAATGGTTAAGGGCAGTATTTACAGATTTGTATAACTGAAAAGGAGATTGGCTACTGGTTTATAAAAACAGTATCAAAGTATGAAAAAATACAGGGTATTTTATTTAGAAGGCCATATTGTGCATTGCACATTCTCCCAATCACAAAAATATGAGTGAACCATCTTTGTATGGATACAGTCTTTGAGAGCATTTAATCCACTCCTATAAACAGAACAATTTTTACACAGTTTATTAGTCGTTATAAAGTTTGCCTTATAGATATTTCGTAATGTCATATTCATTCTAATTAATTTCTCTTGAAAATGGCATCTACATTTAGTCCACAATAATAACATTTTAGTTGACAAGAAAGAACAAAATTAAGCCAAATATTCAAACATTTTCTAAATTAATCTAGATTTAACAATAACAATACGTGAAAAAATGCAATCCTGAACTGCTCAGATATCACTGTGAGTACACTATTGCACTGTTGTGAAATTTTCATCTAGTTATTCATAGTCCATGTTTTAGATGGAAATAGAGAATTACAGAAACCAGCATGTGCTATAACTTCATTCACTTTTGTCACATTTTTGTCAGTAATTTAGCCTCTGTGTGAACGAATCATGTGGACCAGTAGTAGGGTTGCCAACTTCAGAAAGGGAAAATAAGGGACATTCATGGTTTTTCATAGAATAATAAATGACAGAATAAGGGACACACAGGCCTTTATATATGTAAACATGTATATATCTTTTAGATTCGTAATGGTTTTTAATGTAGTCTTTTATGCTCATCAAGGCTGCATTTATTTGATCAAAAAAGAAAAACGAAAAAAGAAAAAAAAAACTTTTGAAGAAAAAAAAAACAGTAATATTGTGAAATATTATTGTAATTTCTAATATTAGTTTCCTATCTTATTATACTTTAAAATATAATTTATTTCTGACAGAGCACTGAATTTTCAGGATCATTACTCCAGTCTTCAGTGTCACATGATCTTCAGAAATCATTCTAATATGCAGATTTATTATCAGTGTTGAAACTGTTGTGCTGTTTAATATTCTTTGGAACCTGTGTTCCATAAATAAAATAAAAAGTTAAAAAGAACAGAATTTATTCAAAATAGAAATCTTTTCTAACAATATCACTTTTTTATCCATTCAACACATCCTTGCTAAATAAAAGTATTCTAAAAGATTCTTTAAAAAATAGTAGTGTATATTTAACACACAATGTTTTATTTATTTATATATATTTTTTAATAAATACTGTTCTTTTAAAATTTTTAGTTATCAAAGAATCCTGAAAAAATATCACTGGTCCCAAAAAATATTAAGCAGCACAACTGCTTTCAACATTGATTATAAATCAGCATATTAGGATGATTTCTGAAGGATCATGTGATACTGAAGACTGGAGTAATGATGCTGAAAATTCAACCTTGCTTCACAAGAATAAATTATATTTATAACAGGATTTATATATAGGCTATATAAGCAATCTCCCTCATGAACAGTTAAATATTTTAAATATTGTGCAATAAAGATATGTGCAGTAACCTTATAATATTTAGCACCCTACATCCTAGTACATCCCTAAAACCTTTTTTATTCTATTCATATTCTACAGTATTTTATCTATAGCACACCTGTACTATTTAGCCTGTAGTCTTTATATGTGTGTGTGTGCTTTATATTTATACATATGTGTATTTTATTCACATCTTATTTTTTATTATCTGTGTGTTGTTGTTGTTGTCTCTGTGTACTGGAAGCTTGTGACACTACAACAAATTTCTTGTATGTGCAAACATACTTGGCAATAAAGCTCTTTCTGACTTCTGAAATGTGTGTGTGTAATAGGCCTACTACAGTATAGCCTATATGAAAATGCATATTTTTCAATTGAAGATAACTTCTAGAATTAAAATGGACTGCTTTAGGTGCTTGACACTTCATTGGTCATTTTGTGTTTTAATAATGATATTCAAAGTTAAGAATACGTTAGAAGTTATTTAAATATCAGGTCTGGCCATAGCGTTTTGGGGGCCCTAAGCAGATTTTCAAAAGGGGCCCCCATACCTACAGTTATACCGAACCACCCGCATCCCATCCCAATGTACACATCCTACACGGACACCTAACTGTAAAGTTTTACCAATTTGTTTTACTCAATATATTTATCTTTCAAGATATAGATAGAAAAATATAATTGTGTAGTTGACAATTATGTAGTAAAAAACACTTTTTTTTTTTAAACACTATTCTGGCCCTTCAACTAATTAAAGTTGTCCGTGGAGTTTGAAAACAGGATATGCTATCACACCAGAGGACAAAGTTTTCACTGACATAATGTATCAAGTTCATATGCTTTTAGAAATATATGGATAAAAAAATGCCAATTACTAAAATAGACACTTGTAAAATTATGCCTGAGGTATTTATTAACAATTGTATGCTTTTCTTTTTAATTTATAAAAGTTGTAATTTATTGAACATCCTTGACACAGTCACACCATAGGAAAATATTGAGATTTAGCTAAAAAATGTATAATAATAAAAAAAAAAATTAAAATAAAAAAAATAATAATAATAATAATAAATCTAACAAAAAAAGCAGTTTTATAACAATATACATTTTAAATGATAATATTAATTATTTACATTTTTTATCTTGTGTGACAGTGAAAATGACATGTCATGTCAACAATCCATTTAAGCAAACTTTTAAAACTAAAGAGTTTAAAGTTTTAAATTAAAGAGTTTAACAGTTGCTTAAGAGAAATGTATCAACATTTTGTGAGATCAATACTTTAAGCAAAAACACCTGGTTATGAACATTACATTAGAGAACATAATAATAATAATAACAACAATAATAATAATAATAATAATAATAATAATAATAATAATAATAATTTATTTTCTGGTCTGACATGACAGAACATATTAAAATGCAAAAATAATCAAATATAAGTGTAAACACATTGAAACAGATTTAAGCAACATCAAGGTGAAGGCAAAAATCTGAGACCAGACACGAGATAGGGTTCACAAGAATGAGAGTAAACAAGATTTTTACACTATTTTAAGAAATCTTCACTAATGAAAAACATGCCTTGAAAAATAGTCTGCAGGTGCATTTGAAATCTTTCAATAAATGCCATCTCAGTTCTGGTTTCTGAGTATGAAATATAATATGCAGTAACAATACTCAAGCATTGTAAAATATTTTGCTGACTGCCTTCTCTTTTGTATGATTTCATGAGTCTCTTCAGACCTGTAGAATTGTACTAGCAGGCTATGAGCTTTTAATGTTTGACCTACTATCTGAACTTTTTTTTCACAAATTGATCATTAAAATAAAAAATAAAAAAAACAGTTACTCTCTCAATATTCAAATCAAAGCGCAAACAGAAACCAAAATTTTCTGCAAGCATGATACAGAGCTAAGAGATGGTTATAACTACACATCCCATTATAGTGTGCATACTAATTACAGCCTAGATATTGTATGCAGCCTAATATGCATGCATCAGAGAGCCACAGCCGCTCTCAAACTGCTGGAATTGAAATTGCATTGCCCGCACAAGTCCTTTTTAGTTTCGATTTCGCGATCGGGACCGGAGGGTCTGAGCGCGCATTGCGTAAGTACAGCATCAGAGAATGCTCCAGCTCAGCTCTGCTGTTGCTATCTCCACCATCATCTCGCCTTACTCCCGTGATTGCTGTCTGAACTCCTGACACGGGGCCCCCTGGTGGCCACGGGGGCCCAATGCAGCCACTTATATCGCTTATTAGGTAGGGCCGGCACTGGGGTTCCATATAGCTTTCATGCGGAACGCTTCTTTGGTGCCTTAAGTATTATATGGAACGGTTGGCAACCCTAACCAGTAGTCAACACAACACAGCCTGTGTGAATGAAAGCAGAGTCTTCAACTCTGTCCAAGCATTCTTATCCTCTGAAATTCAAAGACAATTTATCTCCGGTAATATAGCGATCAGCTAAAACAACACTGTGGAAATAAATTGCATCCTTGTTTTGTTGTAGAAACCAACTGTTACTCTCCTGCTCACAGTTTAATCAAAGGTAGCTGCCACCCTATATTTCAGTTTCCACAGAAGATGTGGATCCTTTCTCTTAGCGATCGAGGAAACGAACAGCTGCTTGAGTGGAAGGGTGTTATCTGATTGTGCTTGTGTGTCATCCTCCCTATTCTTTATCTGATAATCTCCTGAAAGAGAAGCACCGACACTGTTTACCCACCCACAGTGTAAGAGGCGTGAGCCCCAGGAAAGCGCTCTCCCTGCGGAAGGGCCGCCGTAGAGTTGAGAACAGGCTTCTGTCCGTTCAATTCTCCTTTGCCAGAGATCTGACGCCTATTTGAGAGTAAACCAGGGGCAATGGGCTGTCAATCAACATGAGAGAGAATGTGGCTGCTTCCAAACACAGCCAAGATTTATGAATCCTGTAGATCAGTTAGAATATTACCACTTCAAGAATCTGTAAGGCATAAGCAATAAAGTAAAGGTATGTGCACGTGTGCATGTGTGTACAGTATGTGTGTGAAGAGATAGGAGCACAGCAAAGCAACGACTACTGTATTTGTGGGTAGATATGAATGGAAAATTTAGAGTGGCAGGAAGTTAATGAAACAATGACCTTCAGGTCAAGAGAGCTGGTTGCCGGACTGATTTATGATTTAGATGTGGCATCACTTAACCCACAAGGTCCAGCAAAGCCCATGTGATCAGTCATCAGCCACAGTCGTGTGTAATACAGGATCCCTTTAAAGGTTATCTTAGGCATCTATCAACATGAAGAGTTGAGCAAAAGACACATATACCTTTAAATGGGAGATAGAAGATATGGAATGACAATGAATATGTAAAAAGGTTAAAGGCTTTCTTTTGTGTGGCAATTCAGCATATTTCAAAATAAAACATCTGTACAGTGGATAAGTTGCCTGATCGCATTTGCTATCTCAGATACAGCCTTTAAAAATACAAATAGACTTTGATAACAAAAGCACAAAAACAAACAGTAAAGATTGAAATATAATTAAGAATAATTATCTTATTAAGAATAATTTTAGTCAAATGACCACAAATAACTAAGACTGTGCCAGGAGTTAATATGGTGCATGGCCAGAGATTCCACATTCGAAACATTGACACATCCACCATCTTGGAATGGCCAATGTGTCGTCACTCACAGTAAAAAGTTTTTCAAGGTGCCTCAACATTACACAGCCTCTGATTGTAAAAATCATAGAGATTTGATTTACCATTTCCTGCTATTATGATTCTGTATAAAAACATTGTGAAACGTTTAAATGTATTTGCTGCTTCAGACGTTTGGTTTCTCAGTATGGAGAAATAAACCTCACTATGTTTACAATTGCATTATTTTATGATCAGTGATTCTGACTGCTAATTGGTAACCTCTGCTAAAGAAATATAAACACATTTAACCCCTTAGCCGTCAAAGATCGCAGACGGCCCCAGATTATTATTTCACAGCACGTTAAACATCACTCTCTTACTGATCTGGAGAAACATCAGATGAAAGTTTAAAAGACTCTAGCTTCGATATTTGACACTGTTTTGATAAAACATTGTTGCAGTGCTTTATTAATTTATGTCAGGAGTGCAAAATAATTAATCCGTATTATGCCAAATTTTGAATAGAAATTCACCACTCATTCATATTCAGTCACGTCAGCAGTGGTTTATTTGTGTTCACATAGACTCACTGAACAGCGTCAAAAAGGGTACCCTGACCAAAGATGCATATCTACGGAGATATATTGATAGCCGCTTTACTGATGTTTACTTCATATTTCTTCAGACAGAATAATCATTTTCTATTCATTTTCCACTGATTTACGCGATCTGATGATAAATAGCCTCTCCCAGCGCTGTATGTGTGTGTGCCGAGCTTCGTGCACGCGCTGTGTCTACACAGACTCTGATTCGTCAACGCCTGTCATCTTAGAGTCCCATAACAAGACAACGTCACATCGTGTCACATGCTCATGTACACTTCCGCATGGATATCTGACCACAACAAACACAGATACACCTCTGTACCCACGACATATCCAAACAATAAACACGCGATACGATAGGTATGCGATTTTCTTGAGATTTGGGGCGCATTTTTATAGAAAATATTGAAAATGACATCTGAAAATGCTAACTTGTGCAGCGATGTAAAAGGCTATAAATAGCATATTTTACAACAGTAAACGACCAAATTCCACTTGGATGCTCGAAAAGGAACTTATTACAAACACTCGATCGGGGTTTAAAGTGAGTTTTGAGTTAAAAGTGTACTAATAATTTCATAAATAGTCTGAGAAACTGGATGCTAACGTTAGCTCTAATGCTGCTAGATAAACAGGTGCGGTTCTTCTTCATAATGCATTTTTTCATAATAATTCACGTAAGGTCGTAAGAAAAATGTTTTATTGTATTTTTTTATAGTAAGGTTTAATAAAAGTGGGGCAAATGAATACTGGAAACTGAATATTTGTGTCTTTGTAGACCTTAAAATACCACAACAAAGGCTAATAAGTGGCGGAATAAAAACAAAAGAATAATGATAAAAGAATAATGCGGATAATGTGTCATACCTGGCGGAGGTGTGAAAGGATCGTTTCGTGAGAACAATAGAATCATGAATGGAGGATCGTTCAGAGCCAAATAAACATGAGAAAGCATAAATGAGAGCTTTACTTGTGAGTTTACAGAAGATGACAGGGGTCATAAATCAATCCGATTAGCCTTCTATAAAAACCACACGACCATGGCCTTTGAAAATATTTCATAAAATTCACAGTTTTACAGATTATATTATGAAATTTCAATGAAGCATTGGTAGACTTGTGGCTTTAGCTACACTATGTTTCTAAACACATATCCTACATCAACAATTTTTAAATACATTTAAAAAAATGTTTTTCATATTTCTATTTTTGTTTTATGTTTGAGTTTATATATCTTTATTATCATAACAGTCTGAGTAATTCTGATTCCTGAACAGTAAACTTTGAAGTGTCAGCTTTGTGAACATGTTGATTATGTATCTAATCAGAAAGAATCATGAGCAGAACCCTTTTTATTTTGGGTATGTCATTTCTGTCTCTATGCTGAAAATGGGGGGTAACTGGTAAGGGGGTAATTAACATAAACTAACCCCAGAAGAAACTACCCAGAAAAAAGAAACGAAGGAGCCGTGGATAAACGAAACTGTAATTTATTAAATCCAACACACAGGGTAAACCCACACTTGGAAGGGAAGACACACGTACACAATTGGTAGACCCGACAAACACAGACTGAACAGACTGGGGCTTAAATACCCAGGATAACGAAGGAACTGTGAGGAACACAGGTAAACAGAATGAATCATTAGACAGGGGAGAAACTGGGTCATGGAGCACATGGGGAGGGAAAACACAATAAAGACAGTCCAGGGGCGTGACACCAACATTAGAGCTAAAACAAGATAATTAGCAAAGTGTTGAACAGTTGAACTTAGTACTCCCAGAATGATTCATGATTCATGATCCCAAATGCATCAGGTAATAGAACAATAGGAACTGTTAATCACAACTGAAAATCAAGAGTTTGAATTAACTTTATACAACATAAATGCAGAGGAAAAATAATGCCACCTTGCCACACTTCCATACCCATGTACACACACACACACACACACACACACACACACACACACACACAATTTGCACACCCAACATAAATCCTGCAGATATTTTTCACAGTTATAAAGCACTGTGAGAGGACAATATGGAAGCTGTAAATCCTCCCACACTGAAATCATGACCTCTGTAAAAAATGTCCTCAGTATCCTAAGAAGGCATAATCTGACTAAGAGGAAAGCGGTATTATATAGCATTTCTTGCCTCATCTGTCATCAATGGAAGTGTGCGTGTGTTTATATGTGTATGCATGCACAGAATACTTCCAGATTCCCCTAGTTGCTTGTGTGCAGCCTCAGTTTGTAAACCCAGGCTTAGACTATAATCTTTTGAAGCTTACAGTATTTACCCATAACAACCTAGAGGAGATTTATACTTCTTCAGCCTTGGAAATTGTGCCTGCAAGAGAGCAGTGAACTGTGCGAGGAAGTAAGTGGGGTCGTCATGTGACACACAGCAGCCACAACAGCACTTTATTTTTCATTCCCAAATGCATTAACTATATCATGAAATATCTTGATTCTCACCTTTATAGATTATGCTATCTCTATCTATAGTGGGCGATGGTCAAAGTAACCTAATAATGTAATGTATTAACTATGCATAAAAACCTGTCTGTTTACTAAATTAACAGATATGGGTCTCATGCCAAAACATATTTTTTATACGACTGACTTTATATTTAATGTGAATTTGACATTGAAAGTTAATGTGAATAAAAACATTGCAAGTTAGGCTTATCATAACACTTTCAATGTACAGAAAGAGAGCAAAGTACATTTACATTATCAAAGAACATTTTCACTGACAGTCTAGTTCAAGCACTCTCAAAAACTCCTATTAAAATCACTGAAGCTGTTTACACTATGAAATTGATATCTTACAGATCCGTACACACATTTGCACTTTGTTGTTTCTGCCGAAAGAATTCGCCAGAAAGAGGTATTTAGTCAGCAAGCGAGTGAAGAAAACACCGGCATTTTAGCGATGACTCATCTGAACAACTCATCTGATTGGTCATTGCATTCATAAGCTCAACAGAATCGTGTGTGATTGGTTGTAATGCACAGTTGCATCTGTTTCTGGCACATATCCTTCCAAAACCACATTTTAAAGAGGTACAGACTAATAAATTAAAAAGTGTTATCCAAACAACACAGTAATTTCGTATTTTATATTTTTATTGTAGTTTTATCGTAAATTAAAAAAATACTATAAATAAAATTATTTATTATATATAGCACACTTAAAGTACAGTCAATGCAGATGCTGCATCTATTGTGTTTGACATGTTTTCTCACTGACACACTCCCAACTCTGAAATTCCAGCCTTAAAGAAAGTTCCCACTGATAGATACAACTTGGTTGTGGCGTTTATATAAATTCAATTCAACTCAACTCATACATATATGATCTTTCTGAACACACTGTTACTGAGTGTCTGTGTGTATTTCCATGGATAAAGAATTCCTGGGAGCATCAGCGCAGCATCCTTCTGTCTTTAAAGCAAACTGAGAAACAGGATAATTGGCAGACATTCAAACACCATCTCGTACTCAAAAGGACATGTACAAGAGTTTATAAATTGCTTTTAATTTCAGGGTGTTCATAATGGTGGTTATGAGAGCTCTCTGTGTTTCTGAATGTCTCAATAAGCCAATCCTACAATCCAGATGATCCATTTGTGAATTGCTACTGAAGAGACTCAATTTCCCACTGGAATCATTTCCCTTCCGCTGCTTCCAGGTGACATTTAAATAAGCAACTGATTAATATCTTCCAAAGTGCTAAATTGGTAGATCAAACTAATGAATGAATCCAATTAATCAGCCCATCCCCAGCTGGAGGAGGAATCAAATCCTCTCTACTCTGCCAGTTTTTATGCTCTACTGTCTTATCGGTGCTGCCTGATGGCACATGCTGCAACCTGCCATATAAATGCAAGCATGCACACATAAACACATGAGAGTCTCTCTCTCACACAGAGGCATTCAGAACAGCATACTGACATATTATTCTTACTCTTCCTGTAGTGTACAGCATGTTTTCAAAAAAAAAAAACCCTACAAAACACAAATAACACCACGATAACTCAATAAAACCCCAATGACTAACAACAGAACTACATTTTACAGCAAAGAAAAACATATTCCACAATGCGATGTGCTCGGCTTGACCTTCCATTTCCAGTTTCTAGCTTTAGCATCTACTTTTTGATTCATTATTGGATCTGACTGCCAAAAGACAAAATGTATGTAAATTAGGGCTGTCAAATCGATTAATCGTGAATAATCGCATCCAAAAAAATAGTTTGTGTTTACATAATATATGTACATAATTTAAGACCTGTATGTAATATACACATATATATATATATATATATATATATATATATACAATATCCCCCTACACAAGCACCCTGCCACACACACACACACACACACCACACACATACATATACATTCAACAATATTTCTCAATATATATATAAAATGTTAATCAATAATAACATATCATGTAAACCCAGACTTTTATTGTAGATGTGATTAATCACGATTATTCAATTTAACAACCAAACGTAAATTAAAATGTTAATCAATAATAATATAAACAATTTACAAAAATATGTACATAAATATTAAAATGGTAAATTAACTATTTTATTTCCAAGATGATTGCATAATAAATGGATGCAGCTCATATGTGATGATGATGACGTCATGTGACAACTATTGTTTCACTCACAATTTTTAAGAACCGTGGCATAAGGTGCTGTGCAATAAATAGTATGCTAACTCCATTCCAAACATAACCAAATGTGTACAAAATACTGCATACTGTGCTAATTATAGTATATTCTGCTTACTATATTTTATTATTTGTGTAGAGGATTTATATATTCTCTATACACTACTGTTCAAAAGTTTCGAGTCAGTAAGATTTTTTTTTTCTTTTGCCGGAAATAATTTAATAATTTTATTTAGTAAAGAGGCATTAAATTAGTGAATGATTATAATAAAAGATTTTTATTTAGAATAATTGCTGTGCTTTGGCTTCCACAAAAATAGTAAGCAGCACTATACAACATTTCAAACTGCTTTCAATAAAAAAGTTATTTTTAATGCACCAAATCAATAAACAAAACCAAAACAACATCTGAAAAAAAATACTACAATAAAGACTGCAGAAAATACTGCTTAAAAATCATCTTTAACAAAATAATAAAAAATTATATATATTGTTTTTAATTGTAATAATATTTAACAATACTTTTTAAATGTTTTAACTGTATTTTTAATCAATTTAGTGCAGCCTTGATCAGTATCTTTCAAAAACATAAAAAAAAAAAAAAAAAAAAATAAACGTTCTGACCCTAAACATTTGAATGGTAGTGCATACAAAAATAATACGTAAAACAGTATCGTGTAACAATAAACATTATAAAATAAATCAAGAAGGAAATTTTAAAATGACCGGTTGAGTGCACTGCATTGTGGGATACATTTTACTTTTTTTGTACTCTGGCTTAACACTGAACATGTAAGCAGATAATCCGTAAAAGGCTGCATACAGTACATAGTAAAGTTAATGCTACAAAAAAGTATGTATCATGAATTAGTATGATCTACCATATACAGTATATTAAGCAGATTAGAAAAGATAATTCACCAGACACTTGTTAAAGAGAGAGTGTGTGTTGATGCAAAACAGACCTAATCAGTCGTTAGTGATGATATTTACTTCAGAGTTCAATAGAATCTGTGTGTGACTTTGGCAAAGAGTCGCGGTTTGGATTGTGTGGTTTATTTCCAGCTTGTCATCCACCAGTCTTCTACTAAACTCAACTGTGCTTTCAAATAAGTAAGATCACATGTTTAAGACAGTTTCCAATTCATCATATACTAAATTACATCAAACCCTCACTGCTACATTTACAGGAACCATAACAAGCACCTTTCACCGCATTAAAACCACATGCAGCTTTTGGCTCATTTATTCCACATCTCACTGGGTCTCAGCTTTTTTGCTTTTGACAGAGTTACTCCTCATCAGAAGAGAATAGGTGTCCTCCCTGTCATTGATCAAGCTGTTAATTTAGCAGGAAAGCACTAGAGGGGCCACAGTTTGGCATTCCTATTTCCTGGAGTGTAGCTGAGGACACATATTGTGTCTTTTATACCGATCAATACCGTCCAACCTTTCACCGCTCGGAGAGAAACTCCAACAAGGCAGTTGTTCACATGCTGACGTTTTGTTTAAATAAATGCTTTCCAATAGCCGCAATAAAACTGCTTATATTGAGCTATTCATGCAATAAATCAGCACAATACAGTATACCTCTTTCATTGTAGTAATAGTGGAGGCCTGGGACAGACCGAATATCAAATATAATTTTGAAAAGAGATAGAGCATCAGATTGCATCTCGAGACCTTGTACTCTATAAAGGACTTTCATTTTCGCTGATTCACTCACTGCAAATATGGCAATAGGCTGTTAATGCATGTATGTTTTGCATCCGGACATTTGATACAGAACTCACTGTGTTCTACTGAACACACTTCAAATGCCAAACAGACAGGCTTAACAACTCTAATACGTAAAAATAATTCCAAATCCTTTGTTTGAAATGTTGAAATGGAGCATAAAGATTCATCTTTACAGGAGCTGCTGATGTGTTCCAGTGAGAGTTTGTTGATATTAAAGTACCAGAATCCCTTTGCCGCGCAACTTGCGTGCTAATGTCAGACTCTCTATTGCGGATTGATGTGTATAAATTAAAACTGACATAATTAATAAACTGCTCTGGAAGACTGCCGCGCTTGGCTCTGGTAAACAGAAGGCTTTTTCTCACAGTATATGTTTTTTCTTCAGAGTGGACACCGCCTTACATACTTAACTGCACTGTGCTGTCGAGCGTTTTCATCGCTCCACGGATCCTCGCATAGCTGCACAAAACCAAATGTTTTCAGAAATCATCAAAATGGTCAAAAAGAATTTTAAGATACACCTAAGGTGACAAGCTTTAGGTCTGAGCACACAATTATTAAAAGTGAAATTTATAAGAAATGATTTGTAGACCGTTAATTTTTGTCCAGGAACAACACAAGTTTATCAAGGTGCATATGTGTGTGTGTGTGTGTTTGTATTGGAAAAAAATAAACCATAATAAACATTCTCTGAGAACAAGCCTTGATGTCTTATGCAGTTTTGCTTTGCAAGTACAAAAAGTACTGATTAATGATTATTAACAGTGACCAGCATTCAAAACACATGCTGGCAAGCAGCACTGCTGGTAGATTCAGAGGGGAGAGATTACGCTATTCAAGGTTATTTATGAATCATTGGGAAAACAGTGAAAAGTGCTCTTTCTCATTTAGAACTTCCATTATTTAAATGCCATGAAGATGCATCATCGAAATCAGCTTCAGCTCCAGCAAATTAGTCAAATCAGAGCTGTGAACTTTCTGTTGTCTTGCTATAGCGGCCAAAATTGCTTATAACATACAATTAAGTGCATCGTTCCTCCTTCCTCCCTGTCCACTCTCCAGCTCTATTCAAAACATTTAATCTTGCCCAATTTAGCGAGTCAATGTGTCATAAATGTGCAGCAAACTGTTCCTGATAAAATCAATTCATGCAACGAATGAATTGCTGTCGTTAATTTGTGTGTGGTGTGCCAGACATGCAGATGCTCATTTCACTGGATGCATTAACCTGTAAAAATAGGTCTGCCTCAATTAAAAAACAAAAAAACAAAAATCAACATCTTAGAATGATAAACTACACTGAGACACACTCTTGACGTCAACGGCTGAAAATGTTGAAACTGTATAAAAGCAATAGTTGAGAGAGTATAAGACTCGTTCAAAGGCGTCATTTTAGACACTGTCAGTTTAAACACAAACAGCCCAATTATGCTTCACTACCTACAGTCCTGCAGTCAAAGTAAATAAAGTGTTTCACTATACAAACTATTTATAGAAGCAGGCCTATGTTTTAAATCCATCTGCTTCAAAACACAATTACACGATACACTCACACACCTCTGAACAGAATGACAGCTTATGTTTTTCTTTTCAAACAATTTGATGGAGCTCAATAAATGGTGTAATGGACCGTGACCAGGTGATGTCATGCTGCTCATCATTAAATAATGGAATATCACAGCGCTTTAATACAACCTCTCATGATCCGCCTCATAAATTGTCATTGCAAAAGTGTCCTACATTCGAACACAAACACATGCATGAAGATAAAAGGGGTTTTTGACTCATCCACAAATAAGAAGTGTGTTGCCTTTTGTAACATGAAAGAAGACGTTTTGGAGCAAGAAGAAGTGAGTTGCCTTTTCCCTGCAATTGCAATGAATATGGACCCAAGCTTTCCAGTTCAACAAAGGATGCAAAAACACCATAAAAGTAAAAGAAATACGGACTGTATAATTCTTGGTGCTATATTATAAGTCTTCTGAAGCCCCCAGACAGCAGCCAGTGTCAGCACTGATCCGGTCCACATTTGGCCCCCATGGAATTCATGCAGGCCAGATATGGACCGGATCCAGGCCAACACTATGTTGCTGTCTGGTTAATGATAGCTTTGTGTGACAAACAAACAAAAACCCTCTTTTGCAAATTCATGAGAGCTGCTTGAGAAGTATCCTAAACCAATTAGAAAAATAATAAAAGAATAATTTTAATTTTAAAATAAAAAAAATTATCTGGTTCTCTAGCAAATTGGCAACTGACCAATAAAATGAGTAAGAGCTGAAGTTAGTATGAAAATTACTAAAAAAAAAAAAAAAAAAAAACAAAAAAAAAAAAAAAAAACCTAGTTACCTACAGTTAAATAAAAATAGCAATAAATACAATTACAAAAACATAACATTACATTTTGATTACAGTGATGTTTTCTTTTCTTTTTTTCAGCTGTTTAAACTCTCATTCTGACGGCACCCATTCACTGCAGAGGATCCATTGGTGAGTAGGGATGTAATGCTAAATTTATCCAAATCTGTTTCAATGAAGAAACAAGCTCATCTTGGATGACCTAAGGATGAGAAAATATTCAGCAAATTTTAATTTTTGGGTGAACTATTCCTTTAAATGGGTTTTGGTCCATTGAAAATGCATGAAAAAAAAACAAAAAACATTTACATTTTTCATTTATTTATTTATTTTTTTCTAAGGAAGAAAAAATCATAAAGGTTGGGAATGACACAAGTAAATGATTTTAATATTTGGAAAATCCTAATTCTTTAAGCACACAGACTTATTTTCAACTTATTGGGCTCTACTAAAAACTCAATATATCTTTCAGACAAGAGGGTATGATCTCTGGGTAGTAACTTTCTCAACAGGAACGTGATGAAAAAGATAATTCACTATTTAGAGAGAGAAGAAGAGCTCTGTTCTCACAGTTTTTCTAGACAGTGTTGATCAAAAGTTCAATGGCCAGGCCTGGTGCAGGTCTTCACTTCTCAAAAGTTTGATTTAGATCAAAAGAGCGGCTTTCACACATTCCCTCATCTAACTGTGGACTGCAGACAGATTTATCAATAAACTCAGATTCAACTGATGTCCAGAGCAGGATTTATGGCTCAGCACAGCCTCAGTGCACCGAGGATAAGTCAATCACAATCTTAATACTCTATGAAAAACACTTCCCTC
Source organism: Cyprinus carpio (assembly GCF_018340385.1). Lineage (NCBI taxonomy): Eukaryota > Metazoa > Chordata > Actinopteri > Cypriniformes > Cyprinidae > Cyprinus > Cyprinus carpio. The sequence goes on along the minus strand of NC_056595.1, from coordinate 13,213,527 downwards.
GATGTACTGTTTTATTCATTTGTTTTATTTATTTAGGAAAGACGTTTCTGTTTCAAGGTGTTTGGGCTCATAAAGTTTTGTCTGTAATCATTAGATCTGTATATTTAGCTTACAGTGCCCCTATTATGGATTTTTGAAAATTACATTTCATGCAGTGTGCAATGCAGCTGTATGTGAATGTAAACAGTCTGCAAAGTTGTAAAGCTGAAAGTGCATCATAAATAAAGTTATTGTCTCTCAAAAGAAAGAGTCGACTCTGAACTGCTGAAATGAGTCGCTTTAAATTCGAATCTCATTCCTCGAATTTCACACGTCACAAATTGTTGCATTTGCATAGTGCTGCATTGACATCCCGCAAAAACAAACTTCAACCGCTGTAGCTTGTTCAGCGTTCAACGTAGGATTCGCAAAACAGTTGTCTTTAAAAGATGAGTCAGTCCCCAGTTTGTTTAGAACAGTTTGCTCCTCCAAATCACAACCTGTAAGTTTACAATTAATAATTGTTGCTTTGATGATCTGTCGAGCATGTAAAATATGTAGTTTTGTGTGTTGTGTATATAGTCAGTGCAGCTGTAAGTCTCTGGCTAACTCATGTTACAGTTCTGCTAATCAGCTGTGGGCCTGCTATTGTCTAGAAATGTGTCAATTAATATAGAATGTCTGTTGTACTTGGAGTCATGATAAAGGATGGTTTGTCTTGAGTAGAGTAACATTACGCAAAGGAGGTGTTTGGAAAGATGAATATTTGAACGAATCGTTTGAGAGTTGTTGAGAAATAATGTAAAATTAAATTAAATGTTTTTGACCTTTCATGCATGTAAACCTGTTGTCGGGGACTCCGAAAACCAAATTATAAACATTTCAAATAGCATAATGGGGCACTTTAAATCTTTTTTTTTTTTTTTTTCATAAACCCTAAAACACAACATAAAACTAAACATTTTAATGTGCTTCTGCTTCTAAATATTATCCAGTAATTTTACAGACTTTTCCGTTAACCCTAAAACACAACACAATGAAGTGCTAAATTCAAAATACAGGTAAAACACCTTATATAATCAATAAATACATAAAATTCCTTCATATTAATACAACACATTGTGTCCTATTTTTATGGATTTTTTTTACAGTGTAAATTAAACTAAAACATTAAAATGTGTGTATCTGTGTATATATTAACATTAACCATAAGAAAAAAAAAAAAAATAAAAAAATAATGTTTTTTTGAAAATTAGTTTTCCTGTTATGCATTTGAAATTATGTTTTCCTGTTCTATGCAATAATAAAAATAAAAATTTTAATTTGGATTTGTATATATGGATAGAAAAAAAAAATTCCTGTATGAGAAATGATTTACTGTAGTAGTAAATGAGAAAAAAATAAAGCCTAAATAAAGTCTGGAAAAATAAAATAAAAATAAAAATAAATAAAATATACTGTATGGATAAATAAATAAACAAACAAACACCATGCATGAAACCAAGTTTCTAAATCACTTCCATATATGTTTTGAAATACGAGTTAAATCAGATTTTATAACTTTTTGGTAAACATTATTGCTATATATGGATCAGCAGTGACTGAAGGTAACCACAGATTACCAGACTGAATTCAATCATTTGTATAGCAATAAAACATTATTGCTATATATGGATCAGCAGTGACTGAATTCAATCATTGATATAGCAATAATGTCAACAGTAATGGCTGAATTCAATCATTTACGCTCATCTGTGGCATTGAACGAGCGAACAAGTGAGCATTTTTAGACACAGCATTGGTACGAGAGTGTAAATACACTAATCCTCTGATGCTCATGTTGCCGATGCGCCTTATGAGTTCAGCACTGTAGAGAGATGACGACAGACACTTTTGCTGACGCTTCAGACATTACTATGGCAACTGCTGTAGATACTGTACGCCAGATATCGACAATGCTTGAACAAACAAATCTTATTTCATCACTTACAAAATGACAGTCGGTAATAAAGTTTTGAAAAACAAATTGGATTTACGTGCAGTGTGAACAAAGCCAAGGAGAGAGGTGGAGAAATCAACAAGATATCAGTCTCACTCACGTCACATTTCTCAGAGGTATCTTATCATTAAAGATGGCAGAACAATAGCTCATTTTGAGAGCTTGACACATCAGAATCAGGAATAAATTTCAATAGATTTCCTCAGGCTGTAATAGCTGTTAGTGTTATACATGTGTGCTCATTTTGTTAGCGTACTCAGCAACATTGTTCTTCTATAACATGGCGTATTGTGATAAAAAGCAACATTTCTGCAGTTTCAGCACATTTTATTGCACGTACAGCTTTACCACAGAATGAAATGGGGTAATCCAATCTGATTTCATCAGAAAATGTAACTATTTTATAAGTTAGTAAGAATTTCTACAATAAATAAATAAACAAACAAACAAGCATGAAGGTCCACCACTAAACCTAACCCTCAGTGGGATGTTAGCAGATTGTATGAAGATAAATGATATTGTTCAATAAAAAAAGTCACTGCTTTTGTTCCTGAATAAATCAATGCTTTGAATGAATCAGTTCAGTGAATTATTCACTGACTTAACCATAAGACATCAATAGTTTAGTTTCTGAATGAATCAATGTTTTTTAACAAATGGTCGCATGAAAGTTTCACTGACTCACTCATAAGGAGTCAGTGGGTTAGTTAGGGTAACCATACGTGGCATTTTTCCAAGACACGTCCTGGCTAGGATTTCTATATTGCCTAAAATATCCAGGTTTGTTTGTTTATGCTGCGCAGACCGATCAGTGTATGATATCGAACTACCGTGAAAGCTATAGAGAGCAGACAACTGCTTATGCTTTTGAATTGCTCTGATGGTACTTTGATGTCATACTGTACAGTACACCGTTTGGTCTGCGCAGCACTGCTTCAAGTCGGAGAAGCATCTGCTTTCTATAGCTCTCATGGTACTTTGATGTCATAACACTGATCGGTCTGTGCAGTGCAAACAAAGCCAAAACCTGGATATTTTAGGCAATATAGTAATCCTAGCCAGGACGTGTCTGGGAAAAAGTGCACGTATGGTCACCCAATAGTTACCACTATTACTACCACTTTTTGTTAGTAATGAGTAGTGTAGCTAAATACATTTCAAGTATTATCTTGACTGTATTTCAACTACTTTAGCCAAATTAATATCAGCTTGTAGCTTGGCAGGTTCCAGTTTCAAAGTATTTTCTAAAACATTAATTCCAACTCTCTTGAACTATAACCACTTGACTGAATGAAAACATGATTCTACATTGGTTTAAAAGCTAATTGTACTTGAGAGTTGTGCTGCACAATAGTCAATCCAGTCTAAAATAATTTAAAATCCCTCAATCACAAACATGCTTCAAATAACATAAATCCAATACCCCCTCAGGAGATAATTCCATCTTTTAGTGTTATAAAAGACTTCCATTTAAACCCTACAGAGCCTGAAAGTCAAGCACAAGCTTTTATTAGACAAGAAAATGACCCTATAATCTCAAACCAGCAAGAGGTGCTGAATCACTTGGAACGGTACACAAATCTTTTAAAGCTAAGAATTTTGCCTTTTATTAGCTTGTATAGTTGAAAGCATAATGCAGTCGTTGGGGAAAGAAGAGGAGTCAGATTGGGACTTGAACCTGCGTCCCACAGGAAAACCAAAGCCCCCATTTGTTAAAAGCAGTGGTTTGTGAAAATGAGGAGGTCCTCGTCTGCGTTTGGGTTTTTAGTCCAATATGTTCCAGTTCCAGATGATGTTTCCAGATTTATGTCATATGTAAAACTGAAATTGAACCTTTAAATTAACTGACTTACAGCTGCTCTCCTTTTTTTTAGACAGAAATTAAAAAGGTTTAAAAGAGATGAAAATGTAGTCTGGTTTGCTGAAACATTTGGCACATGTAAAAGCAATCAAGCAGCTCTCTATAAAGCCACAAAGCTACCATCCAAAGTTCAAACGGTTTCTGAAGCAGATGCTCTTGTAAAAAAAAAAAAAAAAAAAAAAAAAAAGCCAGGAAGCATCAGAGAGTCAAAGACAGTAACTCAAGCCGTCCACTCATTCTCTTCCCTGGAGCAGACGTGCTGCAGCTCTGACTGTATTGTGATAAAGGCCAGGCAGACATTTGTGCTCTATGCTCATAATTGATTGGTGTTCTGATTGAATGCAGAATAAGAGGCTGGAGTGGGCAGTCATCCATTATAGGTGACCTTGGGGAGCAGAGTGTTGCAATCACATCACTTCCTCCCCTCTTCTGTCCTCCTCTTCCTCTTTTCCTTTCCCTTATCACTCACCCTCACATGTGAGTCAAGTGCAACTTCAAATGCAACTTCCAAAAAAATCCACAACTTATATTGCTTTTGATGACTAATTTGCATGATTGTTAATGAAAGAAAAAATAGGTCATGCCCTATCCCTATCAAAAAATATGTTAATGATTTTACTATATGAACACTTTAATCTATGAGAAAAATACAGATACAAAGGTTCAATGGTTTTGCTAAATCATAACTAAGAAGGCAGATTTGAGTGTGATCTGAAACTTCTTTTACATACGTATTTTTACATGTCACTTTAATAAAAAACAAAACTATTCATACCATGGTCTATTCTGCATAAATTAAATAATTTTGAATTACTTGCATGAATTAACAAATACACACATGTATGTATGAGGAGTTATTCAGTTAGGATTTTCAAAACTGTGCGATTGTAATGACATTTTCACTTTTTGAAGAAAAGAAAAACCCTTGGCTTTACTGGCCCATTTCCAATTAAATTAATTCAAATTAAATACTAACTAAATTTCCAACTTAAATAAATAAATAAATAAATAATGGTTGTTATATCTGATATTGTGTGTATTTGTATTGTCTCTGTTGTATAAGGTTCTGGATGCCTTAATCATCATCATTGTCATCAAATAAATAAATACCTAGTGTATCTGAAATATACTTACATTCTAAGCAAAAACTTAAATGCATATTTTTAACAATCCTAATAATTTTTCTATATACATTTAGGAAATTACCCATCTAATATATATATATATATATATATATATATATATATATATATATATATATATATATATATATATTAGTGTTTATAATAGTTTGCTGTAGAGCAGTCCTGCAAGCACCCCTAGAACCTCACATTTTGTATGTCTCCCTATATCTGACACACCCATTTCAGGTCTTGCAGTCTCTACTAATGAGCTGATGAGTTGAATCAGGTGTGATAGATAAGGGAGACAGAAAGTGTGCAGTCCTGGGCGTGCTCACAGGATTGGTTTGAAAGCCACTGCTGTAGAGCAATGCTACACGCCTCTTGGCATGCATGTATTGATCCATATGCTACATTAAGTCCATCTATAGAAGACCTTCCAGCTACAATACGTGACTGTGCCTATTTCTTTGGCTGCGTTCTATAGCTGCAACACAAATCCTTCAGTTCCTATCTCTGGTGTTTCCCTAATTCCAGATCACAATGGATGTAGGCTGGAGAGATTAAAGCGATCAGGGAAGTTCCTTTGCAATTATCTTTGTAGTGCAGCTACATCTTCTTAACACTGATTAAAACACCAACCCCCATTTTGTAATAGAGAAACTTTACTTATAGTGCTGGACATCATGTAATTTTAGAAGGGCTTTCCTTAGTTAACATTTAATATAAACAATTTCTGCAAAAATGGTATAATTAATGCATGTATTACAACAGAAAATGCTTCTTCAGTCAGAGGAAACATGATAATTAAGCTAATGGCTTAGGGGAATCAATATGACCTTGTTACTATTATGATTAAAAAAAGGTCACTGAGTACATGTAAATGTTAAATGTTATCTGTTCAATTTAAATGTTCAGTTAAATGTTCAAAATGTTTTATCAATTAATATTGTAAATAATTACACTGCCCTGCAGCATATTTGCTGAATGAAATCTAATAGGCTACTTGTTTCCTACTAATTTTTACTAGTTTTACTCTATCACACTTTCTCACAAAATATACACCATATATACACCCCAAAACGAAAAGTTGCTGAAAATGTACTCACCCTCAGGACAACCAAGATGTAGATGAGTTTGCTTCTTCAACTAAACAGATTTGGAGAAATTTATCATTTTATCACTTACTTAACAATGGATCCTCAAATGGGTGCCGTCAGAATAAGAATCCAAACAGCAGATAAAAACCCACAAGTATTCCTAAGTTTTTTTTCTTTTTTTTTTCTTAAACATGCAGCTTTTCACTTTACAAGACATTAATTTATTGACTGGAGTCATATGGATTACTTGCGGATTATTGTGATGTTTTTATCAGATATTTGAACTCTGACGGCACCCATTCACTGCAGAGGATTCATCGGTGAGCAAGTGATGTAATGCTAAATCTCTCCAAATCTGTGAATTGATATTCAAACTCAACAACATTTTAGATGGCCTGAGGGCAAGTAAATTTTCAGTAAATGTAAATTTTTGCATGAACTATTCCTTTAAGTCTTTAACCAGTTATATCCAGTGCATAATGACTTTGAATTGACCTCAGCAGTGGAGTCGGCATGGGACATGACCATAAGGGATTCACAATGGGCACACATGTATGTGGTATAGTCACTCTGCAGGGTTTGTCCTGTCACTACTGCTGCCTCATTACCGAGTGCCAGTAGGGAGGATGCCACAGACCATGGCCTCCCCCTCTGGTTCATTTATATGCCAGCATGCTCTTTTAACTGGAGTCCAATCTGCCTCAGATTTCAGCCAACTAGGGAGCACCTTGTTTATCAGCAGGGGAGCATATGTTGCCCTGTCCCTCATACTGAGGTGCCACTCGAGTGCGTCTGGGAGGGCGATATGTGTGTATGTGTTCGTGGGATGGTGGTGCGGTTGTTTGCATGAAGTGTTGGAGAACTTGATTTGAAACTGTTGCTTGCCAAGATAAGAGCTGCTACAGCCAGGTTACTTGGTTAAAAGTAACTTGTTTTTAGGAAAGGTACATAAAGCAGAAGTCTCTCTCTCTCTCTCTCTCTCTCTCTCCATATATATTTGTGGTCAGTAAGCCTATTTCTTTCTTTCTTTCTTTCTTTCTTTCTTTCTTATTAATAATTTTATTCAGCTCAAATTTTGTTCAAAGTAAATGTAAAAATAAACAAGTAAATTATATTTTGAGATTTTTAAGTGAAATAAGTGATTTAAATTAGTGAATCAGTTTTTTGATTCACTGAAAAGTCATGATTTACTGAAAAAAAAAAAAAAAAATGATTTACTGAAAAGTCAAACAAAATGCTGGCCTAATGTCATGGAAATGAAAACGCAGTGTGTGTGTGTGTGTGTGTGTGTCTGAGAGAGAGAGAGAGAGAGAGAGAGAGAGAGAGAGAGAGAGATAACAGAAGACAGGCAGATTTTCTGCTAGTGTTTTGTCTGTAAGTGTTGAATGAAGAGTGTATAGTGAGAGTTTGCATGTGGGAGTGTATGACTCTCTCTGAATGACTAAAGGGTCACATTAATGAGTTTCCAAACACTGGATTATGCCTGTTTAATGCACTCATGTATTGTCCAATCATTTTACAGTGCTTGAGTGCTGAGAACAGAAGAGTTGTGCTTCAGTGAATGGATGACACATCATTGAGTCATACACTCACTGCATTTCCATCACAACACAAACCACAAGCACCCCATGACAGACACATCTACCTATATTAGATATCCTGAGCAAATCTGATTCAGCAATCGTGCTAAATCTGATATGCACAGTGAGGATCATCTGAAAGCTATATGTGACATTTACAGTGTGAATAAGATCTGTCTTCTATCCCATGTTAATACAAAAAAGTATTGAAATATAATTTTCCCCCCATCTGATCTCATTTAATTTTTATTTTTATCTTTATTTATTTATTTTTTGCTTACCATCACCATGTCCCTATAGTTTAGATAGCAACTTCTCTGTAATCCATTATAATTTATTAGACAGAAAAACATATCTGCCAATGTCAGTAATATAAAAAAGCCAAATATTAGCCAGTATATAAGAACTGGTGACCATTATACACTATACTGCATGAAAGTTAAATATTAGTAACAAACTAAAAATCAAAAATTAAAATCTCAGTCATTATTTTACCAATAATCCTCCACTCCAGTGAGCAGATCAGTCTGATTTGTGAACCGGATCAACTGAATCATTAAAAAGATCTGACTTGAAAAGATTCATTTACAAATCAGATATTGATATGTCTCTCATAACCTCTCATGAAAGTCTGTTCCTCACTCAAAGCTATCATGTGGCTACACAAGACTTGGAATATAGTGCATGAGGCATACAGAGCACTTCTGCATCTTTCTTGATTGTTTGGAATCAAGCGCCTAATACAATTCTTCAAAATGTCTTTTTTTTGTGTTATATAGGTTTGGAAGGACCTGGAAATTACAGGATTTTGGATGAAATCCACCATTTAATGTTTATACAAAATGCTAAACATTTATGTGTATTCAGTGCATTACTGTTAATAACATCAGAGGCCTTGTACAAAGCAGACACACACACACACACACACACACACACAGCCAGGTGGTGTTGGATATTCTCTCAGAGCCTGTCAGCTCTCCTGGTTTTGAAAAACAGTCTGTTGGAACAATTCCTAGGAAAGTCCCCCAGCTTGTGAAGTTAAGTACTGCTACACCCCATTCTACAGCAAACAGACATGATGGTGTTATTAGTACACATCTTGTAAATACCTGTCACTGTATCCTGACAGCCAGATCCGCCTCTCAGAGCCCAGAGTGTTTATGTTTGTGAGTGCTGCTCTATTCCCAATGCTAAACAAGTGGAATAATTCTACATACTGCATATATTCGCTATTGGAGGCAGCTGCCATACTGATGTATTCATAACATATACTTCTATCATTCCCATAATAAAAAAAAGCTGCATAATATTGCACTTTTACACTACTTTATGAAATGGTTGGAAACACATTTGCATAGCAAAATGATCACTTCTAAAAAAAAAATGTCATTAGTTCATTTGCTGATCTTTGCATTTATTCACTAATCTAAAAAATCCCAGAATGAACAGTGATAGATGCAGGGATGAGGTTTTTAAATTGAAGCTTGATTTCAGGCTTTCAGCAAGAATGGCTGCTTTATGCCACAAAATATCAACTAAATATCAACAAAATATCAAATATCAAGTGTGTTATTAATAATGATGTTTGAATGATTTTTGGACATTTGTGATAACAATGTGTTACTGTTTACAATTCTGACTTACAAGTGATCATATACTGTACTCTAACACTGAGCTGATCAGCTTAACAATCTTAACCATTATACCAATGTTAAAATATCATACATGTATTTATTTAATTGTTCTGTATTCACATTTATCTGTCAAACATCCACTTGCTTCAGTCATCATTAATCAGCTCATCATGTCATGGCCTGTTTAATTCAGTTTTACTCAAATATTATGAAAATATGACAAAAGAAGTTGTTAAACTTAAAAAAAGAGAGAAAAATTGGCAAATGTTGAAAGATTTAGCTATTTAACAAAATTAAAAAAGATAACAAACATTACTGTCAGTTTTTACAATTTAAATGAAAATCCAGATGAACAAAAGATGTTAAAGAATGACAGAAGTGAATAAAAAGTAACACTCTAAAAACTTCCAATGATTAGTGGTACAATAATGATTGGAAAATATAAGAAAACTAATTGAAGTGAAGAGGAAATTAAACTTTAAAACTAGCTGTAGCAAGGAGCTTGTTCTTTTAAAAATGGAGTGTTTTGTTCGAGTGTTTTCTCCCACACCCAAATCACTTAATCGATGACCAGTGAGCGGGAACTTAAACAAGCCAGAATAGCACTTGAGAGGAGTGATTAAAAACCTAAAAATCCTGCAGATTCAATAAAATACACAGTTCATTCTTGCCTTGCCGTGTTTATTACAGGATTCCAGTCTGTGTGTTTCTTAGCGGCACTCAAAGCCTGATGCTTTGGCCATACTGGGAACATTTCCATCGGCAGAAGAAAAAAATAAACAAAGTGTTATGTCAAATTTGGTCTTAAACATTAATTATTCAATATTTATTCAGCAATGTCCAACATAACTTTTGAAAAACAATATTATTTAGCTTTTATCTGTTGATTTGCCATTCTTGTCTGTATTTTTTCTCATTTGTTTTTACTTTTGCCTATATTTTTGTCAATTTATTGATGTTCTCAATAAATTATTACCTTTTCAGTATTACCGTAGCCATTTCAGTAGTTACTGTAGTCATTCTGTGTGTGATAAAGTGAGTTTAATTTCAAACCCGGCAGTATCTTAGTAACTTAGTGCTAGGTTGCCAAAATGAAACCCCCCAAATCGGGTTGTTTTTAACCAATCATTTTTTAGAGTGCATTGCGCTGCTAGAAGGTAGAAGTAAAGACATTAGATTGCAGGTTTTATTACAATACGTCAGTAAAAAATGAATTCAATATCAGAAAATTACCTTATTCCATTGAAATACAGCAAAATACTAACTTTGATTGTTTTAAGTTTATGTTAGGTATTCTGTAAAATAATGATGCCTACCACTATTTAAAACAGTGACTCCCATTCTCAACAATCTTGAATGTAGACAATACTAATATAAAAATCTCCACCATGTTATATTCAGCGTGGTAGGTTTTAATCAGTACACATCTATAAACATCTAGTTAAAGTCTCATCAGCTGTTCTGGGTTTTGCGTTTTATCTACCCTCCATTGGAGCAGCTGATAAGATTAGGTAAAACCATCCCAGAAGCTTCACTTCGGGCTTTAACAAGGTGTCCTGTTTAAATTATCCCTCAGCTCATTTCAGACACCACTTAACATTCCCTCAATACCAGCACGGCGGTTCCCACCAATTTTGCCCCTTTTGCAGTTATCGATTCCGCTACATTTGTTCATGTATCACCTCAGCATTAACCTGCTCTCACGTTCTGGGTCTGCCTGACTGGCTGCCTGTGTGATAATTGCTATGGAGAGTGAGACTGAGAAGCCGAGGGTGAAGTGAGACATGTCATGAAGACAGAAAGAAGGGACTGAAATGAGAAGTAGAGAGACACAGAGGTGATAAACAAAGACATGGACAGATTCTGCTACAACATAAAAAAAAGCTGTGTAGGGAGACAGAATGAGTGGAGAAACAGGACATCGACGGAGGAACGACAGATAGCTGGTGCAGAGATCAATACCTGTACCTCTAATGAAGAGAGTGACAGGAAGAGAGAAAAAGAGAGAGAACACATGTGACCCTGGACCACAAAACCAGTCTTAAGTCGCTGGGGTATATTTGTAGCAATAGTCAAAAATACATTGTATGGGTCAAAATGATACATTTTTCTTTTATGCCAAAAATCATTAGGATATTAAGTAAAGATCATCTTCCATGAAGATATTTTGTAAGTTTCCTGCCGTAAATATATAAAAAATAAGTGTCCGTAAATATAAAACAAAAAAAAAAAAGTTTAATTAAGTTCCTGATTAGTAAAAACTATGCATTTCATGTAATTTTTAACAAGTACTTTAATTTTAGTTTTAGAAGAAATAAAAAAAGAAACTTTAAAGGCGATATTCCCAGAATTCCCTGTGTGACGCTCCACAAAAGTTATTTAGATTTTTTTGAACCCCTCAGATTCCTTCTGCTGTTTAGATTTTCAAAATTGCTGTATCTCGAACACATATGGTTTTTTGTGTTTGCATGAATGACTTTGTGCACCTTCTATATATTAATATAAACCATTGTGGCGATAAATGGAAAGCGTCTTTCTTTTTCAGCATTCAGATTTAAAGGTACAAAATCTCAATTTTGAAAAATTAAAAATTCCTCACTTAAGACTGTTGTGGTCCAGGGTCACATTTGTGTATTTTTTATGCTGGCAAAGAGTGCCAAAATTATGTTTGTACTACAATACTTTTTTTGTGTGTGCCGTAAATATATATTAAGTACTTCATATAACTTTAAAGGCGATTAAAAAAAGATTTTCAATTAGGTCACTAAATAACAAAAGCACAGGAAAGATAAAACAAATGCAATTTTGAATTATACATGACTTTTGTTTACATATGTGTATATGCTGGCTGAGAGCATAAACAATAGATTTCTAGAAGTAAAAAAAAATAAATTAGGTTCACTAAATAAAAGCTGTAAAGCTGTTTATTGCACACATTTTTATTTCTCAAAAAAAATACATTTAAAGGAATCTTGAACAAATATTCATCTTCAAGGAATAAACAAACTTGTCCCCTGTAATATTAAATATGCTCGTCACATTGTATTGCACACATTTTTATTTCTCAAAACGTATATTGAGCACTTTCTACCTTTGTAAAACACCCCAGTCTGTTAGTGTCAAAAATATAGGTCTCTCTCTCTCTCTCTGTCTCTCTCTCTCTCTCTGTCTCTCTCTCTTAAATCTGGTCGTATTGTTTCCATCTTTTTGTGCAAATTAAAAGCAGCACTTACAGGTGAAGAGGAACGAATGTTGAAGGACTATCATTCTGGGGAAAGTACCCCCAATGCGCAGGATTCATTTACTTGGTTAAAGCTGCTACCTAATTTAGATTTTTTTTTTTCTTTTTCTTTTTTTTTTAAACCTTGGGAATCTTTTTGATTTGATTTATTTTTAGCTTAAGGTAAAACTTTGTATAGTGCTTGTGTTATTGCTTTTAACAAGAAAAGTCTTGAAAACAAATTTGATGAGTTCTTTTCTGCAGAGACATTTATTTTGGGTTTAAAGTACAGACGTAACAAGAGGTTCACTTCTCAGTTACTGAATTTCATTTTGGGTGAAGCTAAATTTGCAATTTATATCAGTAGGAAAAACAGAACTGAGAAAAAGTCCTGTCAAAGTGTTGTTAACTGCTTTTTAACTTTTGTAAAATCAAGTGATGACTGATTTTGAGTTTTATAAAACTATGGAAGATCTGTCAACTTTTGAAATTATTTGGTGCAATCAAGGAGCACTGTGTACTATTTTGAAGAAAATCTGGTGTTCTCCTTATAACTATTGTTTGTATTGTCACTTTAATTATAAATAAAGTTTTTTTCAGAATTCTAATTCCCTCTCTCTCTCTCTCTCTCTCTCTCTCTATATCTCTCCCTCTCTCTGTGTGTGTGTGTGTGTGTGTGTGTATGAAGCTTGATTGCTTGAAAGAGGCATGTGCATCAGTTGAAATCTGTGGAGGTTTTGAGATTTTTCTTCACAGGGTTTTCTGAAAACATTATGGCCCAGGGTGTAATATTGTAATTATATAATAATAATAATAATAACAATAATAATTCAGTGTAGAATTTTAGGTAACACTTTATTTTAAGGTGTCCTTGTTACATATGTTACACGTACTTACTATTATAATAACAATGTTTAATGCAAGTGAATGGGACGTCCAAAAATGAATATGACAGACAGTAACTCATACAACCCCTGTTAATAAAACAGTGTATTTTTAAGTGAAAGGATAAATACAAAAAAATACAAATACCAATATTTTAAACTTGACCATCATGTTCACTTTGTGTTGTTTCTGAAGTGGTCCTGTCCATTTGCATTATACAGACTAAAAATCTTTTCCTGTGTTCATCTGAAGAAAGAAAGTCATAAACATCTTGGACATAGAATTCATAGAATTAAAACATACTGTACAACATTAACATTTTGAAAGGCCACTTTTTTTGTGTTGTCTATTCAACATCACTGTCTAAGGATAATTATACTTTTAATTGTTTATTTGAGGTATTTAGAGTTTTTTTCTCAGCAAATAATGATTAATAATTATTTGTGACTAATTAGATTAATTATTAATTAATCATATAATTATTAAGACACAAAAAATACTCACTGACAAGTCTTAATTGCTACTCAATTTGTCATCTAATGACATAATACCCATTACCTGGTAAGAACATAACTAAACATAAATTACAATTTATTTAAGATAAAATGTTAATTTAAACACTTTTTTTTTTGAGATTTGTAACATCTCATGAAGTAGAAATGTGCATGCTTGATGAGTGAAAACAATCATCATTGGTTCTCACATCAAGCATGCACATTTGAACTTCTGTTTACCATATTTATTGTGCATAAGATAAAATAAAAATGTAATGTACTTTTTAAGATTAAATAAAATTGTAAAAATGAGTAAAAAGTACTGTTTTTTTCTACAGAAATGTAATCAAGTAAAAGTACAAGTAAACAGTTTAAACTGCACTTGAATAAAGTACAAATCCCTCAAAATAATACTTAAGTAAAGTAATCAAGTAAAATTACTCAAGTATTTTACACCTTTGATAATACTCAGTACTTATATGTATAATTACTCTGGAACAAGGACACCTTAAAATAAAGTGTAACTGAATTTTATTGTAAGATATTATTCTTAACTTACAACTTTTTTATTACTATTACTACTACTAATAATAATTTGTTATATTTATATTATACCTTTATTCATATTAATAAATTATACAACTATACAACTAAAACTAAATATACAACAATGAATGTTCATGTTTAATTTAATGTGAATTTCATGTATAATTTAATTTGCAATATATATATATATTTATATTTATATATATATATATATATAAATCAGCATTATTATTATTAGTAGTAGTAGTAGTAGTAGAAGAAGTATTTTCTCCAGTTGGTTCACTACTGACCACTGCATCACCATTTGCTTGATGTATGCTTATTTCTGAATAAAAAGTCATTTTATATAAAAGCGACAATGCAGAAACCTTCTGCATACATCATTAACCTTTCAAGCACAATACTTACCAACTCTAGTTGAAGTCCAATTACATCAATTCTCGCTATCCCACGAATATCTGTGATGTGCGCCCTGACTGGCCTTTGATGTGCACATTAACTAGCCCAGACCGTTTGAGTATTCAGGGTGACTTTGATATGCTCCATTAGTGTGAATCTCCACTCCCCCCACTCATACTACCTCAAAGGGAAACACGATATTGTTTCTAACAATAAATTAAGCCAGTGCTGTTCAGATCAGAGGGACTGTGTCAAGTCATGGTAGTCATACAACATGACCTCCGCCTCTTTATGTGTCTCTATAACTGCCATTGGCAAGCAGAGAAAAGAGGAAAGAACTATGCTGCCATACAAAGGCAAAACGCAGTAACTGGACTAGAGAAACATTATTTGGATAAGACTGAACGAGTGAGTGAATTAATTAATATGACACATGACCCGAGAATGACCCAGCAACATATAAAGCACAACCCATTCAGACTTTTGTTCTATCTAAGTTAAAAAGAGTATTTATAATCAACCTCAGGAGCAAAAGTTAATGGAAATTGTGATGCATCAATTGAGTTAAATTAAAACGTCTCTGGGAAGAAGTGATAACAGCATCCCTTTTAAATTATTAATAATTTTCTAATATTGGCTTTTTGTCTGAAAGGCACACGTTACTAAGGAAGCAGTAATCAGCGAATTAGCTGGGATTAAAAGATCTCGTGAAAGAGATCAAAAAGGGTTTCTCATGCCTGTAATGAAATCATAAAGAAAGCTAAAGAATGGCTACTGTAATAATTACAGCTTAGAAACTCAGCCAGGCATGTACCAGGAGAATCGATAGACCCTTGTCTTCCAAGATTGAAAATAGGTAATAACTCCACACAAATTCGTTGGATTTACCCTGATTTCTGCTTAAATTTTAGGTTCCACTTCATATTAGGTGTCTTTTTTTGAATTCATGTTGTATTACAAACTTTTGATGCTATTGATATGTTTGGGGTTAAGGACAAGTCTGGTTGTATAGTTAGATTTAAGATATAGGGGTATGGTCAACAGTGTAATTATTTAAGATATAGGGGTATGGTCAACAGTGTAATTATAGCTGTATCTACAGAAATTAATTACAAATGTCAATACAGGAAGGAATTATTAAATATAAGTACAATGTCAAAACATGTATGTACACAGTAAGTGCATTGTAGCAAATGATTAATTTAAATGTAAGTGCATTGTAGTTAAAGACACTTAAAATATAAAGTGGTCCAAATTTTATAATAAATCATAATAACAATAAATGTTTTGTGGCCAGGATGGTCAACCAATTATTAAAGGGTTCACATAGTTTTTCAATATTCAACTATGAATGGTTGTATAACATGTAGAGAAAAGACATGAAAATAATTATATTGTTTTTGTCTTAAGTAGACTGTTCTTCTGTTGTTGTGATATAATGGATTTTTTTAGACTACTGTTAAAAAGATTGAGGTCAGTAAGATATCAATGTTGAAAATAGTTTACCTGCTTAATATATTTGTTGTACATTTTAGTCGAGATTCTTTTATGAATAGGAAGTTTAAAAGAACAGCATTTATATTAAATAAAAGTCTTTAGTTTATAACATTATCATTATAACATTAATATTATAAATGTCTTTTCTGTCAATTTAATACATCCTTGCTGAATAAAATAAATCTTTACTTGAAAAAAAAAACCTTTCGAATGAAAGTGTAGCTAAGTTAAAAAAAGTACATACTTTCTCTTGCAACTGCATACCCACAATAAACTTGTTCAGACTTGTCATTATCCATATTGAACAGTGACAATACATTCAGATGGGTTCTGTGGTCTAATACAGTGACGTTTCTAGAATGAACCCTGCTGCAGTGAGACTGTCAAGGGCATTCCTGTTCCTTATGGTTTACAATCTTTATTTTGATCAGCACAGTCATGGGAGACATTCAGATGGATTCTGCCTATCTGTTAGGCATGCAGTCTTCCACCTGAGCTGTTGTTTATCACATTTAACTCCTTGAGATAACAAAGATGCTTAGGAAAAGAACAAAAGCTATCAGTAACAAGCAATCTTCAATCATGCATTATGTTTTTAAAGCTTTGCATAAATCATTCTACTTTAGTAAATAAGTCAAGTGCGGTGTTCGCTTAAATAGAGAGATTGCAAATGTATCATAATTAGTACTAATAGACACCTAGTGGTTCTATTTTCAGCCACATCATAAATGATAGCCTTATAATACAATTTATATTCGTAATATAATTAGCCTCCAAGCAGGTGGGGTCATTTTACACAGTAAATGTGTAAAGCTCAGCTCTTTTTCATTCCAGCAGAAATACAACAGAACAAAAAAGTATGATTAAAGCCTACTAAATTAAAATCTAATATAAAGAAGGCATGCAGGTGCATTGCAAGATTAAAATATTTAATTTTTAAATGGAAAGGGTCATAGTGTTCAATCAATGTGATCTCAATTATATTCATAACATATGTATTTGTATTTAAAAGTGCCTACATACATTTTTGCATGTTTAGACCTTTTTAGTAAATCAAAAACATACAGTGCCATCAGCTTAGTACGATTACTGTATAAATATGTAGTGAATCAAAACCTCAAAGCAAGTTTTGGGACACACCTATTAGGCTACGTCTGCATTAATCCGGATACATTTGAAAAGGGCTTTCTGTCCACATTATCATTTTCAAGCATTTTCCAAAAGTTTCTCATCCACACTGGACAACTAAACACTTTTGGGATGAACTGAAACAGAGATTGCACGCCAGGCCTTCTTGTTCAACATCAATCCCTGACCTCAAAAATGCTCTACTGGATGAACAGGAAAAAATTCACACAGAAACACAATCCACAAAATCTTGTGGAAAAACTTCCCAGAGGAGTAGAAGCTCTTATAGCCGTAAAGGGGGACCAAATCCATTTTAATGCCAATATATTTAGAATGCAATGTCTTTAAAGTCTCTTTAAAGTTGGTGTTTTGGTGTATATATAGTATATAAATAATACTAAAATAAATAGTATAATGTTTTAGAAGCCGTCTATATGTTGACATCAGTGTATGTGTGCTAAAGCCACACTTTACATATGAATAACTACGAATACTAATGAGGTCACATTATAAAATTGCAGTGTGGGTTGAAGAGCTCAGTCCAATTACACACCCACCCACCTCCAGTGTGTATAATCAATCAAAGGGGTGTTGATTGAAGAAAGATTGATGCACAAAGCAATCAAACTCGACCGAGAGACCAAACAACGTCACTTATACAACATGATGTCAGCTGAAAAATCTATGTTGGCACAAAATGATTTACCTGCACAAAACTTAGTTTATTAACAAAAATTAGTCATCCTGCATTGTAGATCATCACATTTATAGTTCAAACCAGCTTCTCCTAATGTTACGAAAAGTATGCAGTAACTGAGAGAGCCCTCATGCTAACCCAAACTCATATAGAGTGCCTCATAATAATACATATTAAATCAGCAGCCATTTGATGCGTGCTGGGAGGTTTGGTTGGAACAGCAAGTCTATTCCTCAGTTCAGCGGTACGCTGGAGGCTGTGTATCTAAGCGCTAGCTGCGGGTTTACCAAGCCTGAGCTTAAATCCACTGCACAGCTCTCGCTCTCTTTCTCAGATGACAGGGTAGGAGCTTGTTCAGTGTTTCTGGCTGCGCCTCCAGTCAAACTGTTCATGTGAACAATTCAATTCTGCTCCCTAGAGCAAGTCAACAACCAGATTGACGTTGACTGAATTTTGAAACAGGCCTTGTAAAGAAAGAATCCAAAGAAAACCCCCAATGCATTGGCATGTTTTATGAAGCATACAAGCTACCATCAATGTGATACCTACATCAAACTAAAGCATAGCATGGGTTGGCATTTAAAGTGTCTGTTCTACAAAAAATATGGCTGCAATCGAAGACAGCATGAAATTAACCCTATTTACATATTTCCTGGTCTTGTTGTAAATGATTCATCAGTGCATCAAAAGAAAAATATTGTTTAGTTTCATAATCTTTAATCAAAAGTAATGACTTGCTTTTACTCTGAAACAATTATCTTTTTTTGGGTCATGTCACTTTTGTGGGCTTTTAGCAAAAATTCATCTACATAACCCCGTTTTAAATTAATAAAACAATGTATTGTAGCGTGAACCAGACAAATTAAAGATTCGATCGGGAGCCTGGTTGAAACATGAGCCGAATTCCACAGAAAGGCAGGATGTTGTAAATCAACTCCCAGCACCACAATCTGATAACCAACCAACTCTTTCAGAGAACAGCTTTCAACATTAACACCATTGGAACAATTATTGACAATTTCAATTCGAAGAAGAGATTGTCTAATTTGGGGCAAGTAATTGAAGAAATGGACAGTCTAAACCTCCCATGTAAAGCCATGAGATTAAACAAGATCATTGGATTGACTTCCCCCCACCTAGCAAAACCAGACTGAAATTCCTAAGGAGACCTGTTAACCCCTCTGGTCTCCACAGGACATATCCTTACTCCCCAGAATGGCACAGAGAATGCCTTCCAATGCATATATGCACCAAAATGAACTCAAAAAAGACTTCTAAATGGATATCAGTCCATTGCTCAACTCCATATCATACATGTAACCCCCACATTTGATTTTAATGTTTCTAATCATTTATTGTGTATTATTTTTTTTTAAATAACTCTTGAATAGCTTAAGGGATCATATTCATGTTTAGTATGTGTGTGTTCGAATATTCTTGCTTGAAACGTTTCTGACCATTAGTTATTTGTCAAATGTATCATATTCTTGTTATAGGAATCATATCCAAATTATACCCTGCAAGAGCGGGAAAATTCGGACCACGAGCTTGATAAGATAACATATGATTTATGAATGGGTGGGACAGACAATGCAACACCCTGAGAAAAGACAGTATCTAATTGGTCAGGACAACATTTGAGGTGTGGCCAAAAGGCCAGGTTTAAATACTCAGGACACCATCAAATTAGGCTTTTAGCTTTTGTCCAGCTTTTGTCAAGCTTTTGCTATCAGTCATGCCGGCTTTTTAGCTTTGCTTGTAGTTTAAGCTTTTAGTCATGCTTTTAGCGTTTAGCTTTTAGCTTTGAGCTTTTGCTATCAGTCATGCCGGCTTTTAGCCTGCTTTTAGTCATGCTTTGTCATCACTTTTAGCGTTCTTTGAGCGCGTTCCAGCGTGCTTCGGCCTGCACGCCTGCTGCTACTTAGCCACGATGAGAAGAAACACCACCTAGTCTCGTCAAACTTTACTTCTTTTCTTTTTCCGTTTGAGAGTTCGTGTTCTGAGTTAAGTTTTGTAACGCCGTGTCTCCGAGTCTGACCTCGAGTGCCCGTTCAACTTCAGCCAGCCCACAACTCCGCATCTTCAGCCAACGCCCAACCACGGGCTTCCCAAGACGTCACTTCAACGACTACTGAACTTCCAGCCAATCAGCAACTTCGGGAAACCCCTTTTTCAGCGACAACAAAGGGAACCCCGTTAAACAGGCAACGCAAGTAACCTCCAGACTCACATCTGTACTGGTGTTATCTAATATAATTTTAACCTCATTGAGAAACTCAGTGCGAGGGTTAATTAAGTGATTAGTGTTTGTTCATGTCTATGCAATTTCACGTATTGCTGTAAACTTGGGATTTCACATTTTCATTCTCTTAAACTCACTCTTTCCTAACTTTCTATCTTCCTGCAACTTGTGTGAATGTGTGAGTGCGTGTGCTTATGTGTTAGATTAGTTTATATGTCTTAGATTTATCTAATAAAGCCTTATTTATATTGAAAAGAGAAGTATCTTGAGTTTTGTGCTCACAAGTTAATGTCTTAAACTGCCGATCTTGTTACTGTGCTAATTAATAGTGTTTTCACTATACTTTGGATATTAATATCCAGCGCAGATTTGATGTTAAACGGCTCGTTCAGTGAATCGCTGGCCGTTTCAGTGATCAGCCATGAAACAGTGATTCTGTTCAAATTCCCTTTAAAATCTTAAATGATTCCCTTTGAGCTAAATTGACCTGTTTCCCTTACAGTATCCTTCTGACGCATCACTTTTCTTAAAAAAAAAAATAAATAAATAAATTGTGATTCAATTGTGTGGTATAATTTTGTTTTTGTGAAAACCTGTTATCTCATCCTGTATCTCAATCGTCTACAACATAAAAGAAAGCCATTATAACATGTACTTGAAAAATGTAGAAACACTGGACACAACTATGGGGCACCATTGTGCAGCAGCAAGCATCACAACAAAAAAAGGAACCTCAAGGCTGATTTAGGTCTTATATATAATTTTTGGAGGTAGATTTTTTTCAAGTTTGACTGTAAATACAGAATTTTCCAAAATACTTCTATTTCAAACAAAAGCTGTTCTTTTGGACTTTCTATTCATCAAATAAAAATCTGAGGGATCATGTGACACTGAAGACCCGAGTAATGGCTGCTGAAAATTCAGCTTTGCCATCACAGGAAGAAATTACATTTTAAAATAGATTAAAATAGAAAACAGTTATTAATTTTAATAACATATTCACGCTGTTACACTGTATTTTGATCAAAAAATGCAGCCTTGGTTAGGATACATGCAAAATGTCTTTGCTCTTGGAAAGCACTATGGAACTGTTAAATAAGGAACAGTCACAGACCAATTTTCTAGTTCTGGTTCACAAAGAATTTTTCAGATGATTCTGTGAAGGCACACTGGCCTATTTTATGGTCAGAGTTGAAAACTGATAGTTGTCCTTTTTACAAATGGTGCAGGATTTCTTGCCAAGCCCCATGAATATTCAGAGGGAACAGGGCCTTAGGGAAGCACACTAGCACAGAACTGTTATCAGACACTTCTCTCCTCTACAGAGCCATGATACTTTCTCTCTTTCCACCCTCTTTCCCCCTTTTTCTCTCTGAAAAGCTCTGCGTTTTCAGGAAAGGGATATAATAAAAGAGGAGAGGAGGATTTCCGTGTGACTGGTGTGGTTAATTGAGCCTGGCAAACAGAAAATAAAAAGTCAGTGGAGCCATATTGTTCATTGGCTTGTTTAGTATTTGTGTGCTAGAGACGATGAGCTCACATGATCTGCAGCCACGACGTTCCGCTCTAGGAAGTTAATATTCCCACTGGGAAAGCTTGGTATAATTGACTTTCTGGACTCGCACGCTTAACGGTCAGCGGCCAAGGAGAATTCGGCAAATGGCAGCATAACTAACAATTTGTGCTTGCATAAACAAATGCTGCCAGCCTTGATCAAACACACAGACTCCCACACAAATGGTGAAAATGTCACACTCTGAAACCCCTCCAGGAACAAAAGGTGCTGTGAGATCAATTAATAAAGTAAGTAGTGGCAAAAAGTGCTGCAGTGGATTCAATACACCTTAAAGCAGACACTTTTAGGTATCAAAAGATGTCAACCTTTAGTTGGAAGCCTTAGAGCCCAATAAAATGCTAAAAGCTGACTGTTCCTCATAGCTGCAGGGGAGAGCAGGTTGCATGGGATAATATTTAGCGGGGCCCTGACCTCACCGGGCCAAGTGCCATCATGACTATGAATGAGATGCGGATGAGTCCAGACATTCTTGGGGAACTTGGCCTCATGAATGCTGAAGAGAAAAAGCTTTAATAAAAACTCGAATGGCAGATTCAACCCCTTGACACTGCGCTATGAAAAGCTATCAGAAAGAGCTAAACCAAAAAATTTAATATTGTGAACTTGAGGCTTGATGGAAATTTTGGATACATCCAACACTTTTCTGTAACTGCCTGGATAATAGATATATTAGTGTACAGTAGGTAGGTCAATGATGAAGGTCTAATAATAGATATAAAAAAATAAAAAAAAAAAATCAAACATAAATTTATTTTATAATAATCTCTTATGTTCACTAAGGCTGCATTTATTTGATCAAAAATGCAGTGAAAACAGAAATAGTTAAATATTATTATTACAAATAAAAAAAATTACATTTTCTGTTTTAAAATGTAATTTATTCCTATAATAGCAAACCTAAATTTTCAGCCACATGATTCTTCAGAAATGTGCTCAATAAACAGTTCTTATTATTATCAGTGTTGAAACTTAAAAATATATACAAAATATAAATATTTGTTTGGAAACCGTGAAACATTTTTATAGGATTCTTTCATAAATAAAAAGTTAGAAAGAACATAATTTATTTAATATAGATGTTTTTTAATAACAATATAAATAGGTCACTTTAGATTGCTCTAATGCGTTTTGATCATTTCTTCTTCAAAAAAATAAAATAAAATAAAATAAATAAATAAATAAATAAAAATCTTACTGACCCCAATGACCACAAACTGTTTCACAAATTTTTACTTAACTTGAATCAATTACGTGAAATAACTAATCCTGACAAATTTACTGTAATATAATAAATCACATTAATCAACATTTCCTGAGTAATGCCCCTTAACCAATAAATGATTTATTTTCATATATGAACATGTATGTACCTATGACTGGCCATTTTGAAATCACGTTTGTCATTCTGTCTGCTAATATCAAGCATACATCTTTTCAGCATCCATATCAAAGCTCTATGAACCTGCTTTCACCATGCCACAAAATCTATGCTGAAAGAACAAAATATATACATAGCAATTATAGAGATTTTCATCGAACTAAATACAGGGCCAGGGGCATCACAGTAAATCTCACCTAAATCTTTTGCCTGTATGTGACACGCTAATGCGTTTCTGCAGCGTGTTCAGGGATATACCATTAACCTCCTGTATTCACAGCCCCGCAGTATAAGTTCCTCTTTACGGCTAAATGGGTGTAAGGATTAGCAAGGGAATAATAATAAACCACAATCCCTACTTAAGTTCCCCTTTCAATTCAGCTAGCTGCCAGTTATTAGTTGTGTATGCTGCTTGTGTTACCAGTTCCCCTTTCAGTTCAGCTAGCTGCCAGTTATTAGTTGTGTATGCTTCATTTGTAACAACTTTGTCTTTGTGCGCCTTCCTTCAACAAGAGCGTGACAATCTATTTGGATGTCAACTTGGTCTTCGTTGCACCTTCCTTCAACAGTAAGAAAATATATTTATTGAAATGTCAATAAAGAAAATATAATAATTATTTTATTTTTCTTAAAGGGGTGGTTGACTGTTTTTTTTTTTTTTTCTAGGCTTGATTGTGTTTATGGGGTACAGTCTAACATGTGCTCATGCTTCGTTTTAAAAAAAAAACACATTATTTTTTACATAATTTACCTTTATTCTACAACGATCTGTCCCTTCTCTGACAAATGCCTTGTTTATTTCCTGTTTTTATAAAGCCCCTCCCTCAAAAATACACGATGGGCTGAGATTGGTCAGCTGGCTCAGTGTGTTGTGATTCGCTAAACCGCCTCTAGAGCGCGTCTGAACATCCCGCCCCTCAAGCTCAGAATGTGCTTCGGTTGTATTGTAAACAATAACGTCCTCTATATTGCTTATCAATTTGATTGAGACGCAGAGAATATTAATCAAGATGATCAGAACCCATGCAAGCACGGCTCTTAATGGTATGTTTGTTTGTTGTTGTCTCAAACTTTTAGATACACTGCTGTTTGTAAATGCTACTGCTTCTGTTAGCTTTTAATATACGGTTTTATTCGGATTAAAGCTTTAATACAGCACAGTAACAATACGCACGTCCATGTATAACGCTTCTCATTGCTATGTGAAAATAAGTGTATAAACAGTTTGTTGGAGCTGATATAAAGATATAAATAAAGAAGAAGAACAGAGTGAAGCGAAGATGCAGAGCAGGGTGAAGCGAGGAACAGGACTGAGAACCACTGCTTTAGAACCTTGGTTTTGAAACTTGTGAATCCATTAGAATCGTTAGAAGACAGAATCGCGATTCATATTTGAACAGATTTTTACGTGCACCCCTAGTTTTCTTTTCCTCTAAAGCAGTACAACATGGTCTCGCCCCCTTTGTTGCGTGTTCCCGGGGGCAGGGTTTATCTGGGTTCGTGACGTAACGGACCTGGGAAGAAGCTCGTTGTAGTCCCTTACCAGACGTTTTTTTGTAGGCATTAAACTGCCAGAATTTAAAAGATGATATCTCCATTTGCACTGAACTTTCAGTGCTGCAACTTTGCAGTATTGTTTATGCTCAAACAGCAACATTACACACTAACTAATCTTAAAAAAGTGAAAGCGCAAACTTTTTATATAATGATATATACACTGTATAATGTTACATATTATTATTATTATTGTTGCTGTAATTATTATTATAATTATTATTATTGTTATTATATGCTACTGTAGTCCCAAAAGTATATTATAGTATATTATATAATTTTTATATGCATTTTAAGCTCCCTTTTCTGAGGGAGGGAGCGAGGGAGGAGGGGGTTGGATTTATTTTTGTCCAGTGAAATTGCTGTTAACACCATATTAAAAAAAGAAAAGAAATTCCAAACATGTATTTGTAACATCTAAGAGTGATTGCAATAAAGAAAAGATTCTAAAAAAAATGGTATTTAAAAATTCACTCTTGAAATGTCATGTTTAATGCCTCTAAAATGTCATGTGTTCTAAGTAGCCATTAAGCAAAATGTAATAACACATTTTTCTTCCACCTTAAATACATGTGAGTGAACACCTCTTTATCATTATTTTCAAATTAAATATATATTTTTGTTTTAAATTCAAATAAATTCAAAGTATTTAAAACATTTCATAAATTAATTTATAAATATTATCTTGTTTTTGGGAGTTTCACCACAAGATTTGTGAACCTGAACTAACCTTTCTATGTCACAAAAGATCAAACTGTGTAATATTTAAAGACACTTTATTATTATTATTATTATTATTTAATTATTTTATTTTTGCCCTGTTCCAACTTCCTGTAGAATATATCGACATAGGAAAGAAAACTGCACTTGTCAAGCAAATTCATAGGGTATTTAGAAGCCAATAAAAAGGGGTGAGATCTCTCTCTCTCTTGCTCACTCCTCCTGTCATTCACTCTCGCACCATCTGACTGCAAGCACAGTTAGTCCACATATTGATTTTGGGGGTAATTGGCTTTAGTAGAGAGAGAGAGAGAGAGAAGAAAAAGAAAGAAAAAAAAAACAGGTCAGGAAAGGGAGATAAAAATGTTGGCGGCTAAATAACGTTGTACTATTGAATTCTTTAAGTTTTGGTTGGTGACTGCGATAAACACAGTAGATCTCCCTTGAGTGAAACGCAAGGTTCAATAAGCTTGTGCACATTCTGTGCTTCTGGAATGACCTCTGTATTGCAGCCAGTGTGTAATGTAACAGTCCATTGAACTCTACTACAGAGAACAACCACATTATTTCTACATCAGCCTATATTATGCTATGTTAAAAATCCACAGTAAACATAAAACCTGACAAAATTGATGTTACACATAATACAATTTACAAAGAGAAGCGTTTTCCAAATTACAAAAAAAGTACTGCTCTTTAAAACCAATTCAATGCTCCATTAAGCAGTACTGCACCTGGCTCCCCGTTACCGAAACAATGCAAGCAGCCAAATAAGTCTGGAGGAGATAAACAACAGGAACAGGAGCACTGCCGTTCTTCTCCACCTTGTCTGTGTGTGCTTGTGCCAAACAGCTCAGTCTGAGAGCATTACTTTAGCAAATTAGATCTGCTCTAGGCATCTCCACACTCCACTGTGTGGCATATCTGGATTTTTACATGACAGGGCACAATGACGTTTTTTGATAAGCACCCAAGATAAATAAGAAAAAACATAAACAAGCATGTTGGAGTACACTCAATAAAGTTGTCATAGAATCACCTGCCTTACCAGCCAAACCAGCCTCCTACACCCGTTCACAGTCACTTTATTATTAATCATGGACACCTGCATCCACTTACCACACCTTTTAAAAACACACTCACCACGGTCACTCGTCGGCTGGTCTCAAGGTTACAACTTTCTCAGTGGCTCCCTTGCCTACCTATCAGCCTGTCAATCCTGTAATCCTCTGCTATCTATTGAAGGGCTAGAAGTTTTAGCAGATAAGACTGTTTTCTCTGCTTCCATTGATCACCAAAGTTTTGATTCTCCTATGCTGGAAGCTTTTCCTCAGTTGCCTAAATAAACTTACCTGCTTGTCTGAATCTGCCTGTTTGCCTCCTCAACCAGCTGTGACAGAAGACCAGCCCCGTAACAGTATACTCAGCAAAGAGTCGCATGGATCCTCGGAGCGCATCCTCATCGGACACCTCTGTCAGATGAGGTGCCGACTGTCACCACATCACCACCAGCCTGTCCCACGGCCCGGCCAGTGAATTTCTCTGGTGAGGCAGCCCCTGCAGGGGGTTTTTGTTGCAATGTTCCCTCTATTTTGAGTTGCAACCCCATCTGTTTGTGACTGAACGGGCGAAGGTGGCATTCATCATTTCGTTGCTGTCCGAAAGAGCCTTGCAGTGGGTGGTCACCTTGTGGAATTCGCAGAGCCCTCGGGTTCACTCATTGGATAGCTTTGTTCAACACTTCCGGAAGGTATTCGGCCAGTCAACCACCGAAATCACAGTGCATGATGAGCTTTTCCAACTGCAGCAAGCGGATTTATCAATCCACAAGTAGACGCTTCACTTCTGCACCTTTGCCACCAACAGCGGCTGGAATGAGGCTGCTCTGCTCTTGGCCTTCCGCCGAGGCCTGAACCCCGTCTTACGTCAACAGTATCCATCTACGAGGATACCGTGGGTCTCGAAAGCTTTGTCCAAAAGGCAACTCGCATATCTAAACACCTAACGGCTTGCCATATGGAATCCATACCCACTGCAGCTGCCTCACCCAGCCTTTCACCTCCAGCATCAGAGCCCATGATCATGGAAAATTACCATCTATCCTCCACGGAACGGTCCCATCGACTCACCCATGGCCTCTGTCTCTACTGTGGATCCAATGAGCACAAGCTCCGCACCTGCCCCGTTCATCCACCACGCCCAGCGGCAAGTACTATCCAAATCACTCCAGATGTATCTTGCATGCCTCATATAGATGCACTTCTAATGTATCAAAACCAATCCTTTCCAGTCAAAATCCTTGTGGACTCAGGAGTGTCTGAAAATTTAATCTCCTCCTCCCGCAGCCTTGCTGGATTCAAAATTCCCCGCTGCAAAAATGACACCAACTACCAGATCACCACTGTCCAAGAAAAACCGCTTGGCAAGGGGCTGGTGCGGCACCACATGCCAGAGGTCGTTCTAAATATTGGGTGCTTCCACATCGAATGGATCTCGCTACTGCTGCTGGAGGAGGCTGTCGTGGACATCGTCCTGGGACACCCCTGGCTCTCCAAACGTCAACCCACCATCACCTTGAAGTCCGGAGAAATTCTTAAGTGGAGTGCGGAGTGTGAGCAGGAATGCTTAAAGGATCTGCCTGTCCCGATCTCGGTCCGTACCAACCTCTCCATTTGCTCCACCTCCGTGGAAAGCCCAGACTCACCGCATGTCACTCCTATTCCTCCAGAGTATCAGGCATTCCAGGACGTGTTCAGTAAGGTCACAACCACTCACCTTACATCTCACCGGCCATGGGACTGCACCATTGACCTGCTGCCTGGGGCCAAACTACCCAAAGGACACGTCTACCCACTGTCGATCCCGGAGAGAGCCGCTATGGAGGAGTACATTCAATAAGCCTTAAAACAGGGGTTCCTCCATCTGTCCACCTCACCCGCAGTGTCTTGCTTTCTCTTCGTGGCTAAGATAGATGGGGGTCTGAGGCCCTGCATCGATTACCGTGCACTCAATGACCTGACGGTAAAATTCGCCTATCCCCTTCCTCTGGTTCCAGCCGCCTTGGAGGAGCTACGCGGTGCCCGAATCTTCAGCAAGCTTGATCTAAGGAGTGCCTTTAACCTCATCCGCATCCGCAGAGTACCGGGTGATGCCCTATGGGCTCTCCAACTCACCTTCAATCTTCCAAAACTTTATGCATGAGATTTTCAGAGAAATGCTCAACCGGTTCGTCCTCATCTACATAGATGACACACTCACATACTCACATAATCTAGAAGAACACTGTGGCCATGTCACACAGGTACTCCAACGCCTCCGCCAACGTCACCTGTATTTAAAAGCTGAGAAATGTGAATGTCACAAATCCACCATCCACTTCCTGGGCTACATCGTCACCCCTGCAGATGGACCAGAGGAAGGTGGATGCGGTTCAGAACTGGCCACAACCCACAATGGTCAAAGAGATGCAGAGGTTCCTGGGGTTTGCAAATTTCTATTGCCACTTTATCGCCCATTACAGCCAGAAGGCGGCACCGCTCACCTCTCTCCTCTAACAGAAGGCCAAAACCCTCACCTGGACCCCAGAGGCACACCAGGCCTTAAATCCGCCTTCTGTACGGCCCCAGCTCTTTCACATCCAGACCCCAATCTCCGCTTCATGGTCGAGGTGGATGCGGCGACCCTGGGAGTGGGCGCCATTCTTTCCCAATGGAAGGGTGAACCCCCCGTACTCCATCCATGTGCGTACTTCTCACGGAAACTATCCACGGTGGAACAGAACTAATTAAACATGATTTTAAAGACTGAAATAGTATTTTTACTCTGTAGAAGAGCTGTATCCAAGTCATTGTATCCATGAATTGTATTTTAATATTTATATATATTATATATATATATATATATATATATATATATTCATATGAACACAAGAGCAGGCCAAGATCATTAAAGCACAGTCAAAGTGCTTTTTATTGTTCAACAACTTCCTTTGAAATGGAAGATATGTTCAAGGTGATGTTTTCAAAGATACAGGAATTCAGTTTTTCTCATTCAGATTCCTCACTGTGTTTGCACTCTTCAAATGAAATTAATGCTGTGCTGACTTAAGGTTCTTTCACAGTGGGAAAACCACATTTTTTTATTCCTTATACTCAACCATCCAGAGCAGAATCCATTTTCTGAAGGGAGCAGCATTACGTGTGCCTCTCTCTGAATTTTCCTCATCGTAACATCTGAAGTGAAACACAAAGCATGCAATTTTCAACCCCAAGCTTCCAAGACATCATAATGGCTAATAAATGCTGCCATGTTAAAGTGTTCGCATTCACATATTCTAGGCATTGCAGGAAAAGCATTAGACTCCTTCCAGTTCTAGGACACTACTGTTAATTTACATTGAATTTTCCAATTGACTCAAGCAAAAAATGCAAATTGTGCAATCACAATTAGAACTGAATTTGTTTAGCTTCCTTTATACCACCAGTGATGCAAAATCTACATCAATTTGTTATTCTGCTTTCATTTATTTAGTTTCTCCGCTAATTACCATTCTCTACCCTCAACATTAATAGAGGGGAGGACATGAACCATCTTTAAATAATAATGACTGATTATTGTGCTTTGAGATGAAATGTTGCTATGTCAAGGACTTCAGAAAATCGATTCAACCTTTAAGAGCCTGAAATGTCGATTGCACAGAGGACTAGATTTTATTGGACCTGAGGCCACCTAAATGTCCCGAAAGTTCATTCCCTGAGTTCAATTTTAAAATTTTCAGTTTGAATCCATCAAGCCTCAATAATATAGCTGGGGTCTTGTGCACAGTGGGGCCATATATCCAGCTCCCTTTTCTAATCTCAGATGTCGTTAGAATGATTTAAATTCAATATGATCTCGAGTCCACAAATTAGAAGATTAAATATCTCCAGTACATCACGGCCTTATCAGAATTATTGCACTTGGGATTACTTATTTCTGCTTTTGCTGCATCCTCTACATGTGCAAATAGAGTTGAATATTATTTGTTATGAGCAAGAAGCATGCAGGAGTGCTGTGAATGCTAATAATATTTGAGTAAGTATACAACAACATGCACAGCATAGTAAATAGATTCAAATGCAGAGAGAAAGACATTGTACAAAAAAGGTCATAACATGAAAAATTTAATTTTCTTTGGTTCAGCATAATGCCAACAAACTCTACGTTTCAGACCAACAGCACGACTGCAAGTGCAATATTGCTTTTATTCAACAGTTCACTGAACAAGAAGTTAATACTAAATTAGGCTGTGCCTAATTTTTCTCTGTCAACAAAAACATTTCCAAACAAAGGCAAATCCATTGTTTCATATCAGAGCAACATGCAACTGTATCGCTTTATTTTCTGAATGAATCTGTGTTTTTGAACGAATCAGTTTAATGAGTAGTTCAATGACTTGTTCATCAAGACACATAAAAACGCTTGTTGCCACCTACTGGCATACCAATATAACCTGCAGAGTTGCTGAAAAATCCCCACCCATATACATTGTTCAATAACCTACATACATGCCATTAAATGTACAATTCAACACATTTATATATAATTTTTAAACACACATTTTATCCCATATATAGCTAATATCTGACAATTCATATTCATAGATGCTAGAATAAATGCATGTCCTATTTTATCAGTATTGCACGGTTTTTATTTTCCTTTCACAAAAAACTAGCATGTGCTGTGATGGTAGTGAGACCTGTTAATTAATGGTCTTGTATTTGGCCCTGTATCTGTCAACAGTTGCTCTTTGGAAGTTCAAATTAGCTGTTTATGACTTCAGGGCTTATGCAACGCCTCAGTGCAGTGAAAATCAAGCCACACCAGCCGCAGGGCAGTCAGGTCTTATTAGAGCAGAGGCAATAATGATGACCGGAATCTGCAATCATAATTTGTGTCAAATCCAGGGTTTTATGCACTGAATATGGTGGATATACAGAAGGCCAAATCTCCACCAATCTCTTGAAAAAAGGATGTTAACACTCATTTTGAACAAAGCCCTAATCTAAAAAATCTTTTGGTTTTGCAGCCCCTCCATTCCAAACCCCTTAAATAAAACCCAACATTTTGTGCTTCTCAAAACACATAAAGTCATACTGATATGATATAAGAGTGACTGAACACAGATTTTTCAATAATAATATAATCTTTAATATCCATAATTTCACCTGGCTGGTCACGCTATTATGTGACAGCTAAAAAGCATACAGCACAAAACATCAAAGGCCACAGAACTATATTTCTTAATTGGCCCTGACATTTGGATCTTAGGGACCGCTCTCAGCTTCTGCATTCAACTTCCTCCTTCCTTTCCCTGCATTCGGCAAACCTATTGAAAATGAAAAGAGGAAAAGGCCACATGAGGCTTCCCCTAAACAAGGTTATTAAATGGCCACTGGATCAAGAAAGCGGTCACTGAAATGCTTTTTAGTCTACTTGTTTTTCTTATTACTGCTACGTCTGTTTACTGCTGGGACAAGGCTTCAAACAGCCAGTGGCCTAGAGAAAGACACATGAGGGGAGCAGCTCTCCCTGTTATTTAACTCAGCCAGATTTTGTCTGGTAACACAGCTTTATCTCTCAGAAAAGAGGAGGTGGGGTAATAAGGTCAGTCAAGCCCAGGAGACAAGGAAGTGAGACTCAGGAGAATGAGCATGTGAGTTTTCTATATTGTGAGAAGAAGAGAAGGACAGTTGTACAGAGAGTGAAGGAAAGGACAAATGATAGTCACTAAGTGTCTGTTCACAGCAAAGCTTAATATGTTGACTGTCCTGTTTTTACTGCTTAATCAAGACAGATATAGTAGAGTACTGGGAGGAAGTCTGTCTACAGACAGCAAAATCTGACTATTGGAATGAACTCATACAATATCTGCATGATATTTGCATCTGAATGCTGAGAGTGACTGCACAACCATTTTTATTTTCA
Organism: Cyprinus carpio; assembly: GCF_018340385.1. Classification (NCBI taxonomy): domain Eukaryota; kingdom Metazoa; phylum Chordata; class Actinopteri; order Cypriniformes; family Cyprinidae; genus Cyprinus; species Cyprinus carpio. The sequence goes on along the minus strand of NC_056595.1, from coordinate 13,180,951 downwards.
CACGATATCAGGAAGTAATTACACACAGTGTGCACATCATTCTACTTTTCTATCATTGAGCCATCCAGAAGTTTGGCTTCAGCAACGGATTATGCCATGCATCTACAATTTCAGATGAAACTAACCTTGGGTGAAAACACCTTTAATTACTTTATAACCAAATTGGGAAACTCAAGTATTAAAACCATGTGATGTTCGAATATCCTACCTATGTTAGGATGCATGTTGTCCAGGTTCAAGATTTACAGCAGTTTATAGCATTCCCACACCTTCTAAACATTTAATTTTCCTTATTTTAGAGAGTCACAAAGACAAATTTCAATTAAATGCTTTCAATTTGACTATAAACATAAAATCTATGTTTGTAATATAAGTTTCAATGACTTTTTAAAGATTTTAGTACACTCAACAATTAATGATAATAATTATCAACAAAATAATTCATAATATTCTAAAAAACAAAAACTAAAAAACCAACTAATAATTCTAAAAGACATAATTAGACATTTAGCCACCCAAAAATGAAAATTCAGTCATTATTTACTCACTCTGATGTTCTTCTACTGCTTTCTTTTATAGACCACAAAAGGAGAAATTAAAGGGGTCATATGATGCGATTTTAAGTTTTCCTTTCTCTTTGGAGTGTCACAAGCTGTTTGTGAATAGATAAGATCCCTAAAGTTGAAAAGACTAAAGTCTCAAACCCAAAGAGATATTCTATTTAAAAGTTAAGACTCGTCCACACCTTCCTAAAACACCTAATTTAAACACGCCCCCACATGTCTATGTCACTGTGTGGGATTTAAGAACAACTCTCCGTTTAAGAACAACATAACAGAGTATTGTTTCTTGTTTCAAATAGTCTGACAAGACAAAATGAATGTCCAGCTGTTCAGTGAGTGAGTCAATCAGTCGTAACGCCCTGCTTGAGCTTTATGTTTTTGATTCACTAAAAAAGAATCAGCTCATAAGAGTCATTCGTTCAAGAATAGGACTACCCTAGTCACGCTGTTTGTTTCTGATTTATTTTATAGCATCTGCTCATAAGATTTATTCCCTACAGAACTGGACTTCACTAGTTATGTTGCAATTTTTGAATCACCAACCAGCTCATATAAATGTCAGTCGCTTGAGAATTGGACTTTACTAGCTGACCTATACTTTTCTGATAAACTAGACAGAACTGACTCAAAATCAGTTGCTCAAGAACTGGACTTCACTGGTTCTTCTGTGTGTTTTTGATTAATTAAAAAACAGCTCATAAGAGTCATTAGCTCAGGAATTGACGTCACTGGTCACTTTAAAGTTTCCACTCTGAATAATAAATAATGCCAGGCACTTTCAGGTTTTTATTTTTTTTTTTCTGTTCCCATCAGTATTGTCAGAAGAAACTGTGAGAACAGTTACGGAAACAAATGTCATGAAAAACTTTTTGGCATTATGGTATTTTTTAAACATTTATTCAGTTTCCAAACCTTTGACTTGTCCAGGCCTCAAATCACACTGATATGTTCATGTTTTTCATGACTATATGATATTGATCATGGCTCCACACTAAAATAAAGCCTTGAGATCAGATCCGTAATTCAGTTGTACATCCACTGATGTATTCGATTTGATATGACTGAAGCAAGCAAGTTAATGAGGTCTCATGCAGGAAATTTCAGAACTTATGCCGCCCAGAGCCCCAGCATGACGAACGTAGAATAAATTCCTCCTCTCTCACACTGCAGACGGGCACAACTTTGATCGAGGGGCCGTTTTGTGATAAAAGCAGCATAAATTTTCAGTTAAATAAAGTAATGTTCTTTTCTGTAGCGAAAAAATTTTGAAAAAGGAAGATGAATACATGCAATTTTAGCCTTCCTCATCCACTGCTTTTCATTCATCTGTTGTACCTTCTGCATTAGCATGTGTTACCATTGGCTACAGCACAGCAGATGCGCTCTCCACTTTTTTGGGGGAACATCAAGGGAAGTGAATTCAGGGACTTTTATCTCCTTAGTTATGTAAATTATATGCCAGTGATATTCCTTATCAAGACTAGAGGAAGCTGTGTTTCGTCCCTGGCAAGTTGTGAAGCGAGAGTCTGAATCCATAGACGCTGAACAGTTTCTCCAAACTTGGCGAAAGAATTTCCTCCTGACTCACAATAGGATGGAAAAAAAGCCTCGGCTCATAACTCATTTCTCAGATACAGTATTACTCTAAATCAGTGCTACCTTCAATTGTGTGCTACTTCTTCTTGCACCCAGTGCCACAGCTGTGCAATTCTTCTGCAAGGCCCTTAAAGCTCGACCGTTCAGTGACATTTTTCTGCATTTACAACTTTAGTTGCAGCTTTATTCAAATATTGCTTTTGGCATTCTTCACACAATATCTATCACTGCTCTGCACCATTAACGCAAACATCTCTCACTTGAACTCAGGTACAGTATTACTTGCCGTTCAGACTCACTTCAGAGATTCACTTGTAAAGGCAAAAGAGCAGAAAGCAGTGAAGTTTAATAACACACTGAGAATGAGACGTCTGATAAAAACAACCGTTGTGCAATGTGCTACATATTTTCAAAAGATTCCATTACAGGTAATTGAAATCAATTATATGCGGAATGATGTTGCTGTTACCACTTAGTATCTTATTGGCAAACTTTAACATCTAAATCAGGTCCTGGTAGGATTGTCAGCATTCATTGTGGTACTAAAAATGTATCAAGGTAAACAATTTAAAAGGTTTTAGACAAATTGGGACATACAGCCTCTTTATCACTGCAATAGAATATGATTAATAAGCTCAACTGCATATTAGGATCATTGACAGAACCAACATGGACTCACAATATTCGCTATATGAATCAACAGCATGGATTTTGAAGAGTAGTTACTGATTGCATCATGAATTCAAGTTGACATGCAGAGGATAGCAATATCCTGAGGTTAGTGAGTTATAACTGGATCCAGAACTCTAAAAGAGCATCAGCAAAACCCCAAAACTCACTGGTTTAAAAATTAATCAATCTGTCATAAACGTAAACGTTACTGACACTGCATAAAGGGAGCATAAAACTGTATGTACCTGCTGTGAAATTGTAGCTTGCAGAAAATCCCATTGCTTCCAATTCACCATCTGCAACAAATTTTATCCATAGGTAACGGCCGCTCGATCTGATATATGGAGGGTTCTGTTGGCCGCAGTAGCGTCCAATTATTGGAGAAAAGCCAAAGGGCCCATCCCGGACTTCAATATGGTCAAATTTACATTCCCATGAAGGCTCTATTGAATACTTTTCATCAAAGAAAAGATCGATGCATTGTCTCGGGGGAGCTGCAAAGGAGAAAAAAAAACATAAATCAAGACTGACATCTGTAATATATGATGGATGATGTCCAACACACTCTAATGGCAAGTGTGATTAAGTTTTTTTTTTTTGTTTGTTTGTTTTTCTTAAATATTGTACATTTCTGTATGAATCACATTCATATGAAAATCTCGACCTTGTAAAATAGTTCTGAAGTTTAAACACCACATGGGTTTAATAGTGTGATTTATTAATAAGATCTCATAATATTTGTAATCAGTGCTGGGTAGTGGCTGATTACATGTAATCTGGATTGTGCAATCAGACTCCAAAAATTAGTTACTTGTAATTAGATTATATTAGGCCTACATTTTAAAATACTCACAATCAGACTACAGTTACTTTATTATTGACTACATGAATACATATTCGACATTGCATCAACTACTGATGAGCATTATTTTTTTATTTGAATTATTACTCAGTGGGTTATTTAACCATGTATTACTATGTATTTGGAAGGCGTTTGTCTTTCAAAAACATTAAAATGCAAAAAATAACCTTTTTAGTAAGTGTTTTATTTTGATTGTTGTTTTATTATAATTTATAATTTATATATTATTTATTTATCTACCTAGCACTGTTTGTAATTTTATTATGACAGTAAAGAGATTATCACATATAAACCATCTGATTACAAGAAAATTACTACTAGCTTCAAATTGATTATTAGCTAGCAGCAGCACAGTATCCTAGCAGTCCAACAGATGCGACTGAAAGACAACCTCCATTTTTTTGTGGAAATCTAATTGCGTTAATCAAATTAACGTTCAGATATTGAGAGATTGCTGATCTATAAATCCTTCTGTTATGAATGCAAATGAAACACTAGTGCTTATTAGCATCAATGGTGCTGCATATGATAAACGATCAACTGATTGCTCCTGCATCTTTCACTCCAAGTGCCACTGCCCTGCTGAACAATTCAAAACAACCCCTACCATCAGAGTGTCAAATAACAAATTTGTCTCTGTTACAAGTTTTATTTATTTATTTATTTTTTTACCTTCAATGATGTAGATGCATTCTCGCTCTGGAGGATATTTGTTTGGGTAATTGGGTGAGGTGAAGAGGCCTCCCTCTGGTTCTTTCACCCAGGTTCCACACTGCCCTGCTGGCTGCACTCCTGAATTCACTTATTCACTGAGAGAGAGCAGTCAAATGTCAGAGATTGCCAGGAAACATGGAGATGGAGAGTGGGTGGGTATTCTGTGACAAAACATCATTACCTGTTTCCTTCTTTGTTGCCCCAGACAACCCAAGCATGAGAAGACCTGCAACAACTGTGACAAAAGATTTAAGATCAAAACAGCATAGAATCATGTGGACTCATTATGAACATACAGCTGGACTGAAGGATGCCTATCCTACATATAATCATGTTGCACTAAATCGAAAAACATATATTTGGAAAATGCATTTTAGTAATGGATGAAACTTAAGATCTAAAATCGTACCTTTAAGGAATTTGGTCTAAACCTGGATAAAATTTCTTGTACTTTTAGTTCTATTTGTTGTTATTTATTTTCGTCTTTATTTTGCATTTATTTCCCAGACTGATTCATTTATAATGGATGTACTGTAAATTTGGGAAACTGATGATTTCATAATTACATCTTAATCTGGTAGCTGTTTTGGAATATGGTAATACAATTGGTCACTGGTTGGTTGACTAGCTACAAACCAACTTAAACTCATTTGCCCATCAAGCAGCCAGTTTGTTGCTGTTCCAAGATGTCCTACCAGTTTGAACTAGCTAATAACCAACTTTTAACAATTTAGGCTTAAGCAACCTTGTAAAAACCATCTTAAAAAGCTGGTATGACCACCTCATAGATGGTTTATTGCTGGTCCAAGATGGTTTACCAGCTTGTGGACTACCACATCACTAGACTGGACCAGCTAATAACCAATGTTGCACCAGCTAATGATCAGTTTAGACCAACTAGAAACAAGATACCAGCTTAAACTGGATTTTCCAGCAGAAAACAACACAACTGGGAAAATATGATATAGACTGCATTGTCATTATGCATATGCAGTTGCATATCACTCTAAGTATATCAAATGAAATGATTTCAATCATCTTACAATCACACAGAAAGTTCCTAAAGGAAGAAAGCGAGACAGACCGGTAAATGCGAATAGACCTCATGCGTAAAATGAAACAGACTAGAGAGTGAAGTTAACTGGCAGCTGGACTCACCGTGAAAGAACCTGTTCCCATGTACCATGTCTATTCCTTTCACAAAGGGCTTTCTCAACTAATTCCATTTAGATCGGAATACTTTCAGAAGAAAATATGGATATTTGCGAGTAAAAAAAAAGAAAAAAAAAAAGAAGAAGAAGCAAAAATCACAGCGAATATGTTAACAGCCCTGAATTCATTTCACTATATTAATCGATTACAATGGTGATTCCAGCAGACATCCACAACTAAGCATTAGTAGTTCCGTATAAAACCAGAAAAAGGTGCAAACATTTCCATCCAAACGCTTCCAAACCCCTCTGGTGCTTTTGATGGATTAATAGGTCCGTCATTAGCTTTTCCTGAACGCTCCACCTTTCCAGACTCACGAAAAAGATTCATAAAGGGGAAAGGTTGGAAAATCTTCCATCCATCTCTAAGGAACACTTCTAAAAATATCCCTTCCCATTCATTTTTCCATTGCTGAGAAAAGCCAACTTCAACAAGAAAACTCAGCGACAAGAAACGTGTTTAAAGCCTCATTCCCGTTTCCTCGGCGGTATATGCAGTATAAAACCCCCTTCCTGCTTCCCTTCACATCAAAGAGTTAATTCATATCATCGCTCCTCTGCGGCCATTCATTAATTTCAGTTCTTCAGCAGAGTTATGTCAACATGATGCGGCAGCACACGGAACTGTTCGTCATATATCCACTAAAGATATTGTTGATGATGCTCTTGAAGACGCACCGCAAACCCGGTCAGAATGCGGGATTCAGTGAATCCAACACCTCACGCGGCAGCACTAGAGCGTAAGCAGAAAAAAATAAAAGCTCTATGTGAGGAAAAGAAACAAGCAAAGAGATGGATATCTAGCCAGAACTACTATCAGCATCTCCGGCATTAACTGCACCTGCAGTGCTGGATTGGCGAAGAACATCTGCAGCCTGCGGACACTTGGAGTGAAGTAGCGGAGCATGCAGACACTATAATTCATTCGAGGGTTTATACGGGGCTGGTTTGAGCCAACTAGCCTCTTTCAGGAAGAATCACCATGTTTATCTGGCTTTAAAAATGTTAACTTCATTCATCAATAAACTTGATGCGAACTAAATATGGAGGAATCAGTCGCTCTGTTTTCTCGCCAATTTTCCATTCTCAGTGTGCGCAGTGTTAAGCCATTATTGTTAACATGAGTTCGTTTTACACGTGTGGTCCGTAGAGTAATGTTGTGTGTGGAATAAAGAATTGTTGTTCTTAAATTATCATTGAAAAGAACAATATAACCACATATAATTGGGAAACATATTTTCCAATTTAACAGCCTTAGTCTTTTTTTAATGGGTATCTAGGCTCAACATGCATTAAAATACTTAAGGCAAAAGCACAACATATTTAGTCGTTTTCAGAGAAAACGTATTTATTTATTTATTTCAACAGTTGAAGCATAAATCTAAAAAATATATTGCTTAAAATAAGAAAAAATCTATATTGGAAATGGTAACATTATAATAAAAAGTTTATTGTATTTAACTGGCAGAAAAAAAAAGAAAGAAAAGCATTATGGGATAAGATGACTGTATGTTTAAGTTACATGTTATTAAATTTCTCCAACACGCTCCAGTGTATATGACTGATAACAAAAACTCATTAAATAAAACCCAAACAAATGTGATTCTGCATAAATTATAAGACAATACCGACTTTTTTCTTATAAAATAATGACTGTATTTTTTGTGATAGAAAACACTGCTCATTATACTTTTATAAGTTTTTGTGAAATAATAGATCATGATTTATTTAATAGATGATGAGAATCAGTCATATATTATTCTTGCTGCTTCCAATATATACACTGCCCATCCAAAAAAAAAGTGACACGCTCTAATATTTTGTTGGACCGCCTTTAGCTTTGATTATGGCACGCATTCGCTGTGGAAACACACGCATAAGCTTCTGAAATGTCACAACATTTATTCCCATATAGAGTTGCATTAATTTTTCGCCAGGATCTTGTATTGATGATGGGAGAGTCAGATCGCTGTGCAAAGTCTTCTCCAGCACATCCCAAAGATTCTCATTGGGATGAAGGTCTGACTCTGGACTCTGTGGTGGCCAATCCATGTGTGAAAATGATGTTACATGCTCATTGAACCACTCTTTTACAATTTGACCCCGATGAATCCTGGCATTGGCATCTTGGAATATGCCCTTGCCATCAGGAAAGAAAAAAATTAATTGATGGAATAACCTGGTCATTCAGTATATTCAGGTAGTCAGCTGAACTCATTCTTTGGGCACATAACATAATCATCCATGCAGTAATTATCCAATGGGAGGATCTTAAATATTTGCTTAGTTAAGTCCAGGTGGTGACTTTTTTGTTTTTGTACGGGCAGTGTATATAAAGCATATGCAATAAATGCCAGACCCTTTCTGTTGCCTAAAGTAGCTGCATGGTCATCAAAATACTTTGGCAACCTCCATTTCATACCAGCAGATTGATAAGCATCAGTTCCAGCTGCATTGATAGAAAGTACCAATACACAGTTTCCTCATCACTGTATTTGAATATATGCATCTTCAAAGTTACGAGCATGCAAAATTATTTTTATACTGTACATAAGCCTTTGCATTAATATTCCTTTTCCTGATGCTGTAATCTCATTAAACACGTGCTGTCAGAACATCAGTCTCCTTTAAGCATACTAATGTGAAGTACACTGCAGACAGCTGATCTTTATAGAACATGAAAGTCAGCACAAAATCAAAAAGGCTTTTGCACATACTCAGAGTCACAAATCAAGTTATTTTAAGAAATTGCACTTTTTTAATGATAAAAAACACTTTAGGAGCTCAGAAATACTTGCATAGTTTTTCATTAAAATTGTTAAGATATGGATTTAGGCTTATGATAGATCTTAAGTGTGTCTGCGACCCAAATAGGCTGTCTAACAACTAAGAGCGTATTGATGTTGACAGTAAAAAAGCAGTCTGCCCTGCCCTAACAGTCCCCCTACTCAGTAGCGGCTGCTTTAACAGAGCTAATGATGAGACACTCCATTAAAATGCAACTCTGAGAAGCAAACTCTGTCACTGAATGTATTAATCTTTAGAGTGATACACGCAATTTTATGTTGATGCTCAGAAAAAGGGTTGTGATTGAATGTGGGGTTTTCCCAAAGAGAACATAAAGTAATACTGTAGCTCACCAAAAAAAAAAAAAAAAAAAAAATTAAAATGTGCTGAAAATGTACCCTCAGTCCATCCAAGATATAGATGAGCTTGTGTCCTTATTGGAATCTATTAGGAGAAATTTAGCATTAAGTTACTTGCTCTCCTCTGCAGTGAATGGGTGCCATCAAAATGATGCTGATAAAAACATCACAATAATCCACAAGTAATCCACATGACTCCAGTCCATCAATAAAAGTCTTGTGAAGCAAAACTTCAAACCTTCCAGCTAAAATATGAGTCGTCTATCCATAATATTGCTTTTTCCAGTGAAAAAGTCATCTCATCTGAATCAGGAGAGAAATATGCACAGATCAAGCACTTTTTGCATGAGAAAGCAGTCCAAACAAATGAACAAATATTGTGACCTTTTTTTTTTCTTTCTTTATCAGCTGTTTAAACTCTCATTCTGATGGCACTCATTCACTGCAGAGGATCCATTGTTGAGCAAGTGATGTAATGATACATTTCTCCAAATCTGTTCCAATGAAGAAACAAACTCATCAATAACTTGGATGGCCTGAGGGTGAGTACATTTTCATTTTGGAGTGAACTATTCCTTTAAAGCTCAATTTCTTTATATCTTATGTTTTAAGGACAAATAGTAAGAACATACAGGACCATAAATATCAATCGCAGGGATATCATGGTATGCGATCAGTGTAGCAACAGTAGAACTCCTGCAGGTTAGTTTTGTTGGAAAATTCCAGCAGTTATGAACACTCAATCAGCTTTGTCTCACGGCAATAGCACTATAAAATTGAAAAGTGGCCTCAGGACTTGTTTTATTTCTTTAGACAGAGAGCAAAAGAAAAGAAAAAGAAAAAACAGATCCTTTTCATCGCTATCAGCCAACCTGATAGGAAAGCACAAGAGAGGCCAGATTGTTTTTGTCGAGTGGTGATAGTGCTTCTCGAAATTGGAATTTCCCCAGGAAAAACTCTGCAAGAAACTGAATATCTTGCATTGGACCTTATTTATGAAAAGATACTCACTGTGATTTATGCAGCAGTTTATTATTGTTACCATGCATAACTGACCATAAAAACACCAATCGAAGGATTTACTCATCAAAACTTAAAAGAGCCTTTTAAAAAGTGTGGTTAATGAATTAGCATTCACCACTTTGTAGCAACCAGCAAAGTTTTTTGTCCATAGTTTCACTTCAACAAGGCGCTGTCAGAGGGATTTGAATGTAAATGTATACACGCTAATCCTATTAGGGATCTTTTTGTTATATTTCAAAAGATGCTGCAAGACTTTGCAAAACCAGTTTAATATTTTTAACGTCCAAATCACTCAAAATTCAGCTCACCAATTGGTTATTTTAGGGATGACTAATGACAAAATGCCAATTATGTAAATAAGGGCTTATCTTGCTTACTGTATGCAACACCACAACTGCAGAGTTCAGTTGCTTCAGCTCATGTGCAAAAAATATACGAGGAAATGTGCATCCAATGAAAGTAATTCATTCTTCTTTCACTAAAAAGCAACTTATTAATGAAAGGTGTGAATCTCTATCATTTGAAGTGAGATAAGCAGAGTTACGGTTCTGCTGCTCTGAGTTTGTAATTAAAAAGCTCAGGGGAGATGGAATACATGTATACACATATTAATAAACACTGAATTTATGAGCAAATGAGAAACAAAGACTATGAGTATAGCCTCCCACTGAATTTAATTAACCTTTTCTGATGCATATTTCATAATATTGGAAAATAAAACTCATTTGACAAATTTTTCTGTACTATGTTAACATTTAAGAGTTTTAACTATGAACATGACTTGCTATAGTTGGGAAATTAATTTTCTTGAGAACATTTGATTGGACAAAATAAGGGAGTGCAGGATGAGTCATCAAAACTTTTTTTGTGACTGTAATTTTTTTAAGGCATAGTTTACTCTAAAGTGAAATGTTTGTGATCATTTGCTCAACCTTATGTTGTTCCATACCTGTATGAATTTTTCTTCTGTTGAAAACACACACACACACACACACACACACACACACACACACACACACACACACACACACACACACACACACACACACACACACACACACACACAGTTTTTGAAGAATGTCCCTACTGACTTCCATAGATGTTTTTTTTCTCTCTCCATACTATGAAAGTCAATGGCTACCAGCAATTGTCTGGTTACCAACATTCTTCCAAATAGCTTCTTTTGTGTTCAACAGAAGAACACAAAATAACAACAGAGGGTAAGTAAATGATGACAGCATTTTCATTTTTGGTTGAACCATCCCATTAAAGGTGTTTGTCTGCTAAAAAATTAGTTTGGTCAACTTTTTGGAGTACGTTTTCATAGTCAACCTCAAAATAAATTCCATCCTAACATATGAACATGTGAAGTGTATTGATAGATAAGTGTATATTCTTGTCAATAAGATTAGATTTACTTATGTTAAATTCAACAAAACAGCAAATGTCTTCAAGACATCTGGGTTGACTGAGAGACCGAAAAGCTTTGTTTTTGAGTTATATTGTAAAGCAAAGTCTTATCCCTGCTGATGCCTGCCAGTTTCAGGTTGCATTTTAAGACAAAATCAAGGTTAAATGAAGTTGAGTTCTGAGAGGCTGTCAGTCTTCCATGCAATGCTTAACTTATCACTGTGACACATTATTCACTATAAGACTTTTGCCTAAAGCTGCCGTACCACATTTTCCCACTAGAGGAATAGCATTTATGAGCTAAGGAGTTCTTGAATAAAGAGCGCCTTTGTATGAAGCACAACATAAACAACATAAACTTCAATTTTATGAGCCAACAGGTGTCTTTTCTAACCCAACACTCTCTTCTGAAGACCTTCAGCCTTAAAAGGAAAGATAAACAAAATTAGAACCATTGAGATGTTCAGCAATGAAAACAAAATTTATCTGGAAGTGAAAAGACAGAAATCACTCCAGTTACTAACATAACCTCGGTTCCCTGAGATAACGGGAATGGGCATTGTGCATAAATTCTTATGGGGAAACTCCTGTTTACTCTGAATAGTGAAGCCTTATTTGTTCACGATGTGTAGCTGCACTAACAAATGGCAATTTAGCCTGCCAAAATGGGCGGAGCCGACTGCCTATATACAGTAAGTCAGCTCTGAATGCCATTTCATCAGAATCTTTCGACTGATAGCGACAGTCATCGTCTCACGTGCAGCTTTATAATATGGCAGACTATGCAACACTCATTCCCATTATCTCAGTGAACCAAGGTTATGTTATGTTAGTAACTGGAGCGTTCCCTCTCCCATTCCATATAGACACTTTTGGGGAACACGTCAAATAGTGCCATGCTATAAGCGAGTGCAGAACTAAGCCACTCTGTGAGCCCAGCCCCAGAGCGCCCGTAATGAATTGGAGTGAATTGGAGTGAATACCCTCATTTTATTATCCCCATGACCCATCTCGAAAATCTGGGGATGGCCTGCCAGGCCTCGGCCCGCATGGCAAAGGGTTGGATTAACTCAAGTGACTGGCCGCATGGGGGCAGAATACTTGTGAGAAATAGAAGAAGAATTGCTCTTCTATTTCTCACAAAATGTTTGCGTTTTATTTTTCCCACTATAACAGCGGTTGGTTGCTTTGGCGCTTGAACGGGCCCAGTGTTTGAAACAAACACATTTCCCTCTGTACCCAGGGTTGAACGGGGTGCTAGGAGGATTAAGAGAGGCTGCTTGGAGGGCGGTCTGGCTGCAGCAGGACTTGGCCCCATCCTATTCCTGTCTCGCAGATCAGGAAGACGCCTGAGGCACTGGGTCCAACGCTTTCTTGGGTCGGGGTCCCTGTCGCTAAGGAAGAGGGTAGCGTCTGGCCGAGTGGGAGTGACCTCGTGTCTGCTGAGTCTTAGCAGGCTGAACGGCAGGGGCGGCAGGTGCTGGCTTCGCAGGCTGCTGAGTCAGCGTAGACTTAGGGCGACTAGAGGCAGCAGCGGAGCTGGAGCGCTTTGGCAGGAAATGTCGCATAGCTTGGGACAATTTCTGTGCCTCTGTGAAGCACTTGACGAATCCGCGTCCAGTCTAGAATAAAATGAAATATGATTCTGCTTCAGATTGCCAAATAAAAACAATGAGATTCTGATAATCAAGATCACAATGGAATTCTTTTTAATTGCTTCTGGGTGTCTTGCTTTACCTCATATATTCTTTTCATGTTTTATCTAATCAAGACTATGTCTTCAAGATGGTTTTTATCCCATTTTCTATCTATATACTTGATGTTAGCCATTTTGATATCTGTCATAGGCCTATTAGTTGGTGCAGACAAGGCTGGAATGTGAGGCCCCTGGGTACATCTCTTCAAAGGCCCAAACATCTGTCCCTAAACAATGTGAGCAAACACACACACACACACACACACACACACACACACACACACACACACACACACACACACACACACACACACACACAAAACGTTAGAAGACTGAAAATAGTAGTCTCTGTTAGTCTTAAAATGTAAGGTAAACTAGTTTCAACCAGCTTTGTATTGTTGCACTGTTGGTAGCATTAGTAGGCTAAATGAGCAATGTACATCATCTTTTAAATGTCACCTGTACCATATGAGCAGAAGCCCCTTCCAGTCTGATGTCCTGGGTCACTGTTCGCATAGCCTAGTCCATAATCCAACCCTGGTTGCTGACATGGAAACACGAGTATTAATGTGTGCACATTTTGAGTATGACAGTTTTCAACATATTTAGATCTAATTTCCACTCTAAATGGTTACAGACTGTAGTGAAAACAAGGCTGAGTTTGACAGAATGCTTATTATTCAACCCTTTCCCACGTTTGTACACCATATTGACATGATGAATGTAAAAGGCACAGTTGTACTTTTCAAGCATTATTGCTAATGAACACATCATCCATTTTTACTGGGTTTGCAAAAATATTTGTAAAACCATGAGTTTATTGTTTGGATCTGCACAATATGAAATTACTTTTGCTTGCCAGATACTATTGCTGACAATATTAGTGACAATAATAAGCAAAAACTGCTGTCATTTTCTTTTAATTCTTTAGCTTTTTGGGCTAAATATTTTGCTACCGAGTAGTGCAGTTTAAAACATACCAACAATATGAAATAGTAAAATAATGGCCAGGTCAAATTGATCCAAGAAAATAATTTAAGTGAAAATTTAAAATCGCAAAACCCCAATTGCATTTAAAGTGTTGTGCACCTGTAGTACAATTACAACATTTAAGAGGTTGTCACTCCATATGCCATGCCATTAAATTAATTTCCCTTGGTTTTTGGGTCAAAAAAGACTAGCTTGTCCTGGCCGCTGGCTTTTTGTGTGTTCTGCTCAATCTGGTCCTCATACATTTTGCCCCTGTAGTTTGGCTCTGCAATTCATCACTTGACCTCATTAGCATGACGGTGGGGGAGACAGAGCCGACTATCGAGTGTCACTCCTCGGGCCCCATCACCTCCACAGGGGAAAGGGAGAGCCACTTCGCCTCTTAACCACAGGAAGCTGGAGCTTCTTGCTCTTTTTGAAGAGGAGTAAAAAAAAGATTGAACAGCTATGCACTTGTTCTCTTTTGCCCCATCCATCTTGCTTTTAAGGTACATTCAGACAAAAATATACTCCACTACCTCCAGCACTGAACCACTCCACACCTGACCCTGCTCTCCTCAGCTACTGCAGATGGCATTTACTGGATAAGGTCTAACTACATGATTTATTCTGAAGCACATGCCGGTAATTTGTGGTGCTATAAGCAATGAATATATACAATTAGTTTTGGATAAAAGCATTTGCCAAGTGCAAAATATAAAAGAATAAATTAATACAATATTTTAAAATAAATAGAAATAAAACCATTTATTTTTAAAATATATTGAAATGTTTACGTAGAATGCAGTGTAAGTCACTTTTAATTATTGTGGCAAACACTTCAATGTAAAAGAATAAATTATGAAACCACCATCCAGTCTAGTTGAATCATGAACAGAAAGTCTGCTCCCATTTGCACAGTTAAAATTCTAAGCACTCAGCCTCTAAATAATAACTGTAATTTGCTAATTAAAACAAATGACTGACTGAACTCCTTCTAGCTCTGTTAATAAAATTTACATTAGAACTTATGAATACATGCATTTGTAATGAGTACAGTGCAAATACAGCAATATGTGGCAGCTCAATAATTTATCCCAAAATGGGCTCCACCGATCTTTCTGATTTCACATTCTGCTAATATATAGCTGTTTCTCTCTCAACACACTTTCACTTTCCAAAATAAGTTATTTTTTTGTGTATGAAACATCAGTATATACAGAAGTGATTTCCAGGAATTAATTAAGGAATTAAATAAAAATGTATTTTGAAAATACTGAAGTTCAGAGTAATATTTGAAGGACAATTCAACATAATAGGCATTATTCATGAAAGACAAGCAGATTGAAATTCTGTGTAAATCGTTCATAAATCCATTCAATTTACAATTTACGTGCAAATTGTTGTACTTACAGAAATGCATTCTGCTAGTGTTTCACAAAAAAGGCCTAATACCTTAAAATGGAAGGATGACATGGACAAATGCTGACCATTTTGACATGGCCGCATTTGTTAGCAGCAAGTTTGGAAAGCTATGAAATGCCTCATAAAAGTGTTTAGGGAAAATATATAGGTCAAAAGCAATTCCCTGTGTGTAGAGTGGGGCTGTGGAACCTCGAATTGAGCACCTACATGCTAAAAGTTAGAAACTATTGATTATAGTTGTGAAAAAGATAGTCAAGGTGGTTAGTGAAATTAAAAGAAGCTTCCCTGGCAGAAGACCTGACAGAGCAGATGGCAGAGGTTCATGCACTATACTGTCCTCCAGCTAAACTCAGTGTGTGTTTGTGTGAGGAATGGGGAAGGAGGAAACTAAATTGGATCACGCTCTATACAAAACATAAGAAATACACGATTTTAACCCCAGAATGCATAGCTAGATTTTCTCATTACTGTATGTTATTGCACAATTACAGTTACAATTACATGTATATACTTTTTAAACAACTTGTTTTGTCAATAAAAATACATTTGAACAAGAATTTAGACTGTGTACCTAACATGCTCCAGGGCACTAATCAGATTTGATCTTTTGTTCCCTTCCTGGCGCCAGGCCTGCCTTTCACAATAAATATGCCAGAAATTTCATTTGATATACACATCTGCAAATTGCAAATTGTAATTTACATCCTAAGTATAAATCTGAATATTTACAAGCTATTTATCACTGCCAGTATGCATTTACACTACCGTTAAAAAGTGTGGGGTCGGTAAGCTTTTTAAAAGTCTCTTATACTCACCAAAGTTGCATTTGATCTAAATAAGTAATTAAATAAGTATAAACAGCAATATTGTGAAATGTTAGAATTAAAAATAACTTTTTTTCCCTCTCTATTTTAGTATATTTAAAAAAGTAAGTTATTTATGTAATGGTAAAGCTGAATTTTTAGCAGCCATTACTCTAGTCTTCAGTGTCACATTAATCATTCTAATATGCTGATTTATAATATTTCTCATTATTATCAATGTTGAAAACAGCTGTGCTGCTTAATTTTTTTTTTCAGGTTACTTTAATAAATGCCAAGTTAAAATAAACAATTTATTTGCAAACCTTTTGTGCTATTATATATGTTTGGAGTACTAATACAAACTTGTTTTATTATTAAAAAAACCTGCAAATTAAATAAAACAATAAGTTCACATGATCAAATTAAATTTAACTGAAGAACTCCTTGTCAGATGGAGAAATGACCATGTCAGCAAAATAAGTACAGACAAACAAATGCACAAACAAATCCAATCAGAAGTAAGCATCCCTTTGCCCTTTTTGTAGAGCCCTTGAAGAAGGGACTTTTGAGGGAGCAGGGCACTTATGTGTGATAAGGAAGACATTTGGAATGCCATAGTATCCCCTTCCCATGGTGCCTTCAAGGGTGCATAAAGGTGTTTGGCCTATTCTGGTGTGGTGTAGTTACACCAAGCTACTTCAGGAAGGTCACCCCTATTATAAGTTCAAGGCAACATTGCGTACGTCATAGAAACAAATTATATTCAGAATGACTATACCACATGGTGCAAACCAGGGTTAAGTGTCTTCAGTGAGGACAGAAGGGTTATAGAGCAGGACAACAGTCTCAGTAAATCTTTCTCCTCACCTACCTTGAAATCAACCATCCATCCATTTGTTTAGCAGTCCAGTCAGTTACATCAGTCGCCAACATCTCATTTAGTCCGACACTCTGCAGCCCATTACGACTCCCTATCAGTCTCCTATAATTGATCAGAGAATACTTACAAAGTACTTAAGCACATAGGTAATACATCAGTATATAATGCTTGAGAGAAAACACATTCAATCAGCAACAGATAAGTGGAAAAATACATGCAATTGCTGTCAGCTTCAGCTATTGATCTGATAAAGTCAAGAGACTGGTGTATGTTTATTCAAAAAAGTCAAATTTTACAAGATGAATGTGCAGGAAAGATGGCAGAGGTACTGTCCATTGTGTTGACTTGCATCAGGTAGTTTGTTGACAACTGGGTAATGATCCTCTCAGCCAGGGATTTACCATGGATGCCAAAACAGTTGTTTGACCAATAGAAGATCGGCATGACCTCTTAGCTGAATTCAAACAAAGCAAACTTTAAATTGGTAGGATTGCAGCGTTGAAGTAAAATTAAGTAAATTACATATTTTTACATTTTGGATGTAGAATATACATGTAGAGTTATGTCTTTTTAAAAAGATGCCGAAGAGCATGACTTCACATTATTATTACTATTTTATTTATTTATTTAGATGGAATCTTGGTTTTCTTGGTACACTTGATGAAATGAAACAGGGGGAAAATAGGTTACAAACAGGAAAAAGTTGTAAAAGTACAGTGTTCAAATAGATTTAGATATTTTATTTGAATAATTTTTTATTCATTTTAATACATTTTATGTGCTAATATATTATAGTTCTTAAAAAAAAAAAAAAAAAAAAAAATTAAGCAGAATCGCGATTCAACAATCAGCTTGCAGCAGCAAGTTCACTCAGAAAAAAAAGGTATAAAAGCTGTCACTGGGGTGGTACCTTTTCAAAAGGCACACCTTTGTACCTAAAGAGTCCATACTGGTACCTTAAATGTAAAAATTAACATATTAATACATTACATCACAATAAAAGGTGTACATATTAGTACCTAAAAGGTACAAAAGTGTACCTTTTGAAAAGGTACCACCCAGTGACAGCTTTTGTACCTTTTTTCTGAGTGTTCACTGGTTCAGTTTCAAAATAATTATTTACCATAATTACTTTTTATAACTGATACATGTACATATATATTGAAAAGCAAATGTACGGCAAATGTAAAACCATTTGAGAAGGCATAAATGTAAATTTAAAAAAGAAAAAAAGAGATTTAAATGACAATAAATGATGACAAATTTCTGTTTAAAACATCAATGGCCTGCTGAAGTTATGATTATACTGATCATTTCTGCCTCAGTGTTTTTAAGACAATTTCTTACCAAGAAAAAATAAGACATTAATTAACAAAAAAATCAATAAAATAAAAAAAAAAAATAAATACTTTTATGAATGAATAATTAAATAAATAAATAAATAAATACTTTTTGTGAAATTGCATTTTAAATTCTAGCTAAATAAATGTCCCATTCTGAGTGGGTATGACACTCCTGCCTTTCGTCCTGCCACAGTAATTCAGCCAATGCTTTTAAATTTTAGTAGGAGGCGTTATTATGGGTGGGCCGACTGTGTCCTTCATTCAAGATGAGAAAAAAGTTTTTCTTCCAAGGTACACGCCATAACCCTCAGTTCAATTTAAGACACATTCACATTCCATCAGTTTCCCTCAGGCATCTGTGCCTTATCAATGAATGTCAGAGGCTTTGTCGGTTGGTGTACTAATGTGCATTAACCATGGTGACATTGCCTTCAAGAAGACTGCTGCTTTGTCTCCCCTTCTCTCGCTCTCTCAGAGCTCCCATATATCTCTGCACATTAAAACACAAGTCATCCTTTCATTTGTCTCTGGTTTAGAGGCATCCATCAGTACAGATATGAAACAGCTTCCTTTTTTTCCCCCTTTTTTCTGAGCTGCACTATATAGAATGATACCTCAAAATAGTCCCAAAATGGCAGTGCTAATTCAAGTTTAATGACATCCACTAGAAAGCTAGTGAAAAAGAAACATAGGCATCATACTTCACGTTGGGCGCAGCATGTTACAATACTCTAATTTTTAAATATGATATAACCTGATAAACCACTAGATAATGAAAAAGAAACATTAGGCATCATACTTCATGTTGGGCGCAGCATGTTACAAGATGTTATGTAATTTGATTCATTTTCTAATTTTTAAATATGATATAAATATAATTTAAATATGCACTCTAATTTCAGAGTTACTATTTCAGATTTAAAAAACAAGCATTACTGTTATATTTATAATTTAATTGTATTTTTTTACTGGTTTTAAATAAACTACCAAAAAACACTACCACAAAACATATATAAATTATTATATATTATTTACACTACTTTAAAATAAGTCCCTTATGTTCACCAAGGCTGCATTTATATGATCAAAAATACAGTAATATTGTGAAATATGAAGCAATATTTTCTTTTTTAATATTTTTATATAACAAATTCTAAAAAACACTCTTAAAATAACCACCTTATTCACACAACTGATCAAAAAAACAAAACAAAAATACAAAATAATAACTGTTTTATTGAATTTTATCAAGGATTATTGAAAAATAACAAATTCTAAGAATTATTTTCTTTTTTTAAATATTTGTAAATGTAACATACATAAATTATGTCTATTGCTTTGCCATCACTATATATAAATAATGTAAATATATATATATATATATATATATATGTGTGCGTGTGTGCAAAAATAAAATAAAATAAAAAGAAATAAAAATAAAACATTTTTAATAGTTTCTACACACACACACACACACACAAACACACACACAAAAAAAAACAAACAAACAAACAAAAAAAAGGATTTTACATGGTTAAGTAAATATTAAAAGATAACTATTAAATCTCACACACACAAACGCACGCGCGCACACACACACACACACACATATATATATATTCGCTCTCCGAAGGAAGTCTCAGTCAGCTGACAGTAGAAATTGACATAAAACTCACTTTTCATAATATTATTATTAAAATATTCTAAGTTTCTTGAAAAACAACATTCCTCAACACTTATACTCAACACATTTTAGTTATCCTGAATGCTTTTGTCCTGGCCAACGCTTGTCTTTGTTCTGCACTTATCACTGCACACAAGCACTTCTCCTGAATAGCAACTTGAGATAAGTGCAAGGCCAGCAGAGTCCTTGACTGTGTCTGAGGCACTATCAGCTCCGTTACAACTTTCACCTGGAGAGGAAAACAGCTCGATGGGAGCCTGCCTGCTGCAGGATAGATGACCAACCCCTTCTGCATCTATTTTACCTGCAAGAGCAAGGTGGAATAGTTCTTGAGGGAACAAAATTGGGGCAGAAACCAGGCAATGTCACCCAGAGATATTTTCAGATGTACAATGCACTATTCAGCCAAATTCTTCTTATCATCAGCACTTCATCAAAAGGGCTTTGTAAAGAGCTTCATTAGAGTTAGCATTTGCACTTTCAAAAAATATATCCTCGGCTCCTATGAACTGGAACTCCAATTACTGCGCCAGACATCTTTCTCTCTCTCTCTGCAGTTACTCAGAAGAGCAGCAGCCACTAAGAATTTTGTGGCTTATGATTCTGCTTAATTAATGACTCATCCCATTACAATAGGTCTATAGATGCAGGGATATTTATCCTTTTGCTCTCACAGTTCTGAACTTGAGCATATTTGGTCTTGTCTTTGCTGGTTTTGGGTTAAAAGCTTTATGACCCAAAGTGTAATGGGGAACATTAAAATCACCCAGCTTTAAAGGAACAGTTCACCCAAAAATGAATATCTGCAGACAATTTTCTCACCTTCTGGCCATCTAAATTATACATGAATTTGTTTCTTTATCAGAACAGGTTTGGAAGAATTTAGCATTACCTCACGTTCTCACCAATGGATACTCTGCAGTGAATGGGTGCTGTCAAAATAAGAGCCCAAACAGCTGATAAAAACATCACAATGATCCACAAGCAATCAGCATTACTCCAGTCCATCAGATAACATCTTGTGAAGTGAAAATTTTTTGTAACAAACAAATCCATCATTAAAATGTTTTAACTTAAAACCATAGCTTCTGGCTAAAATTAGTCCTCTGTCCATTGCGTTCTCCAGTGATAAATTTGTCTGAATCAGGATAGAAATACGCACAGATCAAGCACTGTTTATACAAAACAGTTCTAAACAAATATAATGTCAGTGGATTTTTTATTTTTTATTTATTAAAATCTGTCCGATGAAGAGACAAACTCATCTACTTGACCATCTTTGATGGTCTGAGGGTGAGTACATTTTCAGCAAATTTTCATTTTTGGGTGAACTATTAAATGTACACATGTACCTTCCTTTGAGCATTTTACCAGTAATCTAAACTCCGGAACGCAAGCCTTCTCTCCACTGGTCAGGGGCTAGAGCTGATCTGGAGCTGTGCTCTGAGATGGGTGTATGGTCTGGATGGGGTTTTCATATGGGCTTTGGACTGAAGGTAAACTTGGAGTTAACTCACTGGTACAAGTGGGCTCTGGTGCAGATTCATGGGTTAGAGTGAGCTCTTTAATGAATTCTGGGGTTGGAACGGACTCTGAAATTGTTTGGACTGTAGTGGATTCTGGACTGAGTTTGATGAAATGAGCGGACTCAGGGTC
Source organism: Cyprinus carpio (assembly GCF_018340385.1). NCBI lineage: Eukaryota > Metazoa > Chordata > Actinopteri > Cypriniformes > Cyprinidae > Cyprinus > Cyprinus carpio. The sequence continues at coordinate 13,159,298 of NC_056595.1, read as the reverse complement.
TGGAGCGGACTCAGGGGCTGGATTGGACACTGAGAAAGGCTCTGGGACGGCAGCCATTTTGAATACAGACTCGCTACTGGTGGCCTTAACAGGTAAAGCTTCCAGAACAAAAGCCAAAATGTGTGTTATTTGGCGATCAGAGGCCATGATTGGTGATGACTGAAGTTCAGCGAACCTAACTCAGGATTGGTGGCCATAATAGGTGAGGACTGGTGGTTAGCGGCCCTGATAGGTGATGACTGAAGCTTGGCGGCCATGACAGGTGCTGATATTACCGGAAGGCTGAGTGGTTTTTCCAGAGTGGACCAGCTTAGTAGAAGGGCATATAGAACATATTGTTCAGATGTGCAATTGGTCGTGTTCCAGGGTATCAGCGAGTAAAATGGTTCATCCAAACCTATTTTAAATTCAAACCCACTATGCTAAATTGATCTCCAGACCTCTATATTTAAGTCTCATTGGAAATGACAGAAGATATGTTTTATGCATAGGATATATGTATCCTGCAGCAATCACACCCTAGAGATCTCTGCAAGAGTTTGCAAAGCTCTTCTTCACACAGACACCACACAGAGATCGCAGTGAGATGGACTGTATGTGGGCACTGGTTTGACTGATAATTAGACAACATCAGTATTCATTCCAAGCTGACAAATAGATTGCAGCTGTCCCTCTAGTGCTGATATCAAGCCCTGCTAACATAGATAGATGGTATCTTTTCTCTTTTATTAATATATCAAGGAATAAATGGCCATCATTTATCAAAATCGACTGTGTAATTATGATTTTTTTTTTTTTACTAATAAAAATCTATTTATTTAGAATTGTTCAGTTTGTTTAATACATCCCTTGTCCTGTCATTCCGATTCAAACACCAATTCAGTTCAAATTCCCACTTATGAATTACAAGCCAACCAATTCTTAATTTCAAATGTGTCTAAATGGCAGTGGGTTACAACTGAAGGTTCTTCAGAATAAAAGCTGAATAGAACCGTGGGCCGTGGCTCAGATGGAGTATTGCTGAGATGAGTCATCTGAGCAAGGGTGGAAACTGCTCATTATGATGGTACACAGCAAAACCCGGAGGCTTTATTCTCACAACCAGTATGGTCTTTATGCAGGATCCTAAATGCTCTAAGCTAAATACATAGCCTTTTTTACCTGGTATCTAGTGAGGGACAAACTTACATCAGCAGCTCTTGTATGGAGTTCTCAATAAGGAAGTCCTCTTAACCCATCTGCTGGTTGTGTACCACAGGCAATCTGACCTTTAAAAGGAAATGAGCAGTGGTTTACAAGAGTATGTGCCAAAGGGATAAAAATGCATCACATATAATTCCTAGTAAGCTGTCTATGAGGGCAGAATTTTAAAGCATCAGGTTCTAAATCTGTTATTTAGAAGATTCTCTGTCAATCATGATGATGCTAAAAGAAACACAGCATCATATAACCTCCAGTGGTGAAAATCAGGTTTTTTAAATCATTTACATGTTTCTATCTGGTGTTTTTTACATGCTTAAAGACAAACTATGTGCAAAATCATCAGTCAACAGCATTGCTCCTTAAAACTGCAGTGTACCAATGATGGTTTGAAACGGCAACCCTTGTTTCCTACCGACACAAACATGCAATCCCTTCAACTTGCAGGGTGGGGCTTTTCATATTATTAGCAAAGAGTTTCTAAGGATGTAGAATTTTAGATGGTTTGCATTAACATTAGCATCACATTATTAGGGTTTGATTACATAGTCTAGCCAAAAGCTAATGATATCAATTACTGTTATGTGTCCAACTTTGTAGAGACTGACATAAAATGTCTTACCATTCTGATGCATTGACTTGTAGACGACCCTGTATAATTCAGTTTTCTTCCTTTTCTTCTTCAGAATCAGTTTCCGGTTCAAACTTACAGTATATGGCTAAATAAATCCAATATTTCTATTTGCTATTGTATAGCATTTATTAGTTAACCAAGTGAAAGTGGAGCAGGTCCAAACTGGTGCAACTGGGTAAAGGTGAGGACTAATTTGCATATTAATGAATACTCCAAGACTAATTTGCATATTAATGAGTACTCCTCGGAGTACTCCAAGAGTAGTCCGAGATGGTTGCTGCCTAACAGTCACAGAGATCATCACTGTCCGGGCCAACCAGAAGCCGTGGATGACAGGGGAGGTCTACGGACTCCTGAAGACACGGAACGCTGCCTTCAGAGCTGGAGATGAGGTGGGCCTGAGGACAGCTAGGGTCAACCTATCCCATGGCATAAGATAAGATAAAATACACCACTACAATAGCACATCCCATCATTTAAATAAAAACACAGACACTCTGACACTGTATAAAGACAAACATCCATTATCCCCCCACCACGGACCTGTGACAGCAACATCTCCCTGCTGAACGAGCTGAACGCCTTCTTCGCTCGCTTTGAGGAACAAAACAGCACCACTGCACAGAAGACTCCACCTCCTCCCGGTGACCAGGTGATGATGCTGACCCCAGACAGCGTGAGGAGATCCTTCAGCAGGATCAATGCACGCAAAGCTCTGGGTCCTGACAACATTCGTGTACTGAGAGACTGTGTAGCGGAACTCACTGATGTCTTCACAGACATTTTCAACATCTCCCTTAGTCAGGCTGTGGTCCCCACATGCTTCAAAGCTACCACCATTATTCCAGTCCCGAAGAAGCCGTCTCCATCCTGATTCAATGACTACCATCCAGTTGCACTTACTCCTATTCTCATGAAGTGCTTTGAACGGCTAGTCATGCACCATATCAAGTCTGCCCCCCCCACTCCCTCGACCCCTTCCAGTTTACATATCGGTCCAACCGCTAGACCGATGACGCCATTGCAACTGCCCTCCACTCAGCACTCACACATATAGACAAAAAGGACTCATATGTCAAAATGCTGTTCATAGATTCAGTTCAGCATTCAACACAATCATACCTCAACAGCTCATTTACAAACTGGTCTGGCTGGGACTCATCACTTCGCTGTGCAACTGACTGTTGGACTTTCTGACTGGAAGACCTCAGGCAGTACAGGTCGGCAGTAACACATCCAGCACCATCACACTGAACACTGGGGCCCCCCAAGGATGTGTGCTGAGCAACCCCCCCCCTCCCTCTTCTGCTCCATGCACCACTGAACTATGAACCCCCCCCCCCCCCCCCCCAGGTCCCACATCCCCAGGTCCTTCCACTCCCCCCTCCCACTAACATATGGTGACATGCACCAGTCACTTTGTGCAGCATTGGTCTGCTCAATACCTCATTCAGCATAGAACAGATGTCATTCTACTACCTCTGCTCTCTGAGCGCTTTGTCACTTTAATCAGACTGAATAAGCTTTTTTGCACTACAATCTTTTTATCTGCACTATTTGTTCACTTCACTGGTTTTCACTCTATCTGCCATGTGCCTTGCGCTGCTTTATTTAACTTTATTTATTTATTTATTTATTTTTACATGCCCTTATTTGTATAGTTGTATTTTATATTTAATCTGTTTATTTAATCGATACCACATAAAGCCGTAACAAGAACTGATAAAGGAATGAACAATACAGGGAGTACTTATACACAGAGAACTTAACTAGAAACAGCTGGGATTAATTAGTAACTGAGACTGCAAACAAGAAGTAATAATTATAGAAATGAGAGCTGAACTGAAAGGACACACAGGAAACACAAGAAAAGGAAGAAAAAAAACACAACTTAACCCTGACAGGTGCAGAGTTTTATTCAAGCCTTTTTAGGCATGAAGAAATTATTTTCACAGGAGAAGAGAGAGAGAGAGAGAGAGAGAGAGAGAGAGAGAGAGAGAGAGAGAGAGAACTTTTAAATACATAATTTTGATTGTTAAAGATAAGTTTTAACGGATAAAATTAGTGACTGCAAGGGGACTTTAAAAGAGGAATAATATTCTTTGAAGAACAAAATACAATCTATTGTCTAAACTACATTAAGCTTACTGACAGATCCAGAAGAGATGTTCTTCTATTACATAAATGAAACAGATAGTCTGACCCAGAATGTCTGTTTGAATGCTTAAGATTCGAGTAGGCTGCTATTTTTATTCATCTAAAGCTTCATTCACACTAACAGTGATTTTATTGGTGGAGGTCAGCAGGTCAATGTACTTGGGGTCAGCAGGGGCTTTTTAAAATTCAGATCACAAATGAGAAGCACTGCTGGTAAAAATGTCAAGAAATCAGTTTTCTAGTAGCTAAAAATGAACACTGTGCAGAGACGAGTGTTAAATTGCAGCAGTACATTATTACACTATAACATTAACAAGTTGGACGATTATCATTCCATAACATGTTTTCATGCATGTTAGTTAAAATCAGGGATTTGGACTCCTAAAGATGTGTGCCAGAGGTCTTTAATTTTTCATTGCTTCTCTTGCAGACTTGACTGTGATGCCAATACATTATGCAGTTATTCCATGTTATTATATTACAAAGAACATGGACAATGATGCCCTAATCATGTAACCGAATAGATTTGATTGATTAGCACCTTTATAAGTACAAACAGAGTGTTCTTACTGTATCCACTGATATATGGGCTCTTCCATCTGTGCATCATCCATTAATGTCTCCATTAATTGGACAAATAACAGGTATAATCACTCAGGAAGCACCTCATCCTGATGAATGGTCTTTGGCTCGAACCTGAATTAGGCAGCATTTGGATGTACATGGACTGAGCAACAGAGTAGTTGAAAGGCAATCAATGAGGTGAAGGTCCTATATTTAGTAATAATACCCTTCCTGAAATCACTGGATCAAACAAATCGATCCCCTTGAGTTATTATGCCTTCTGGGTGAACATAATTGCCAATAAAGCACGATGTGAAATTTCGAAATTCTGGGATGAAGTTCAGACAAGATTGATTCCTTTTTTAAATGCATTTTAAATGCAGCTTGTAGTGATGTACTGCCTTGTAAGAGACCACAAATACTCATTCTATCTATCTATCTATCTATCTATCTATCTATCTATCTATCTATCTATCTATCTATCTATCTATCTATCTATCTATCTATCTATCTATCTATCTATCATTTCAGACTGGTTCCTTGAAAAAAATGCAGTGAAAAAAAAACTGAGTTAGTCTTTGTAAATCCCCTGAGGTATCAAATCACTGTCAATGATGGAGATCCCTTTCTACCTCCCAAGCACCATGCTTTGTAAGCATCTTTGACTGACCCGAAGTTCTGTCTTTCTAACAGTAACACAGTCTCAACCAAAATGTCCAACCAGAGACTTCCAGCCAGGAGAAAATGATCCTGCGCTCTGCAATTATGATGCAAGGATAAAGGATGCATGCCTCAGGAAAACAATATACCACACCTGCTCACAGAGCAAGAGGTCTGAGGCTGATATTCAGCTGATGAGAGAACACATGCTGATTTAAGAATGAGCAAAGGTTACAGGTGTGCTACACACTGACGTTGTTGTTCTCCTCAATATTTGTCACAGTGGATGATTCAGATCTTGATTTTTCTCTGTTAAAAAAAGAAAGAAAGAAAGAAAGTCTATGTTTAATTCTGTTTCTGTTGTGGTAGATAAATTTCCCTTAAATAAATAATGCACTTAAAGGTGCTGTATGTAGGATTGACACTGAGTGGTTGAACTAGGTATTGCAGTCCAAAATTTTTTTTTCACCTGGCCCCACCTCCTCAGACTTGGCGCACACGCAGGTTGCCAGATTGACAACACAAACAGGAACAAGCACAATGAATGAAATGAAATACGCTGTGTTTTCTGCCAACTGGCAACCCGGGATGGCGAAATACAATTGGGTAAATTGGCAGTGGGCGGTTTTCACAAAACAAAACAAAGTCCGAGATTCTGGCCTGGAACTAAATATCTGCAAACATATTATGGTATTTTATGCTTTAGTAGAGTCAAAACCTTACATACAGCACCTTTAAGTAAAAGTATTACCAATACTGAATGGCTCAGGACAACATAATGTTATAATGTAAATATTGGCTCAGAACCTGTGGTGGAGGGGGCATGGGAGAGAACATGTAGCGCCAGAGTATTTTGCTGACAGACGTTTCTTCAGACTTAGTGCTTGACTTTTCAGATCTATACTTTCAGATACACAGTTATATAAGTGACACATTATGCTAAATTAAACTGGCATGTAAACTGGTAGGCTAAACAATATTTACATAAATAAAATGTAATTTATATACTGTATGGATTTATGTTGTTATGGTTTTTCTCAAACACTTTTGACCCTTTTGAAAGAGTCTCACATCCTCTAGTGCAATTGTCATGGGTTTTATTGGAAATCACAACCTTCTCGAAAATAAAATGTAATAACTCACCTGAAACATTTAATTTATGCTTCAAATGATTGTCAAAATTAAAAGAGTAAACAAATAAAAGAGTTTGAAAAATTAATGTATCATTATGGCTCACATAATGTTTAGAAGTTGTCAGGAGTATGACAGTTTCACTGCAAATCAACTAAACAGTTTTGATTAGTAAGCCATATGCATTTATACAATACAATACAATACAATACAAATTTTATTTCTTTAGCACATTTAAAACAACTGCCGTTGACCAAAGTGCTTTCCAGCATCATTACACATAGTCACACAAACAAAAAATAAAATAAAAAAAATAAATCCTGATCACTCTAATCAATTTTAAAAGCTATACTAAAAAGATAAGATTTCAATCTAGACTTAAAAGCATTCAAAGATGGGGAAGATTTAATGTGCATTGGAAGAGGGTTCAATAATCGTGGGGCAGCCACTCATGCAGACTGTAGATAATTGCATTTACTCTTTTGTACACACGCAATTTGGTCAAATGAATTTGAAGTTCAAAACTAGTGTGAACAACAATCTAATTTGAGAGCTGAACCTCTGAGAAAAAAAAAAAAAAAATCTTAAACAAGAATTTAGCCAAAGCAATTGAATACTGTAAAGAAATGAATAGCAGGCTCTGCCCAGTGCATTCTGAGAAAAAGCAGATTAAATGAAGGTTAAACCGCTGACATTGCTTATAAACTCCTTCCTCTCTTAATTCATTTAGTTAAGTCCTCATGTCTACAGATTTAATTGGTTAAATTCTGGTTAAAGCAAGCAAGCATTTGAAACCATATGAAGTGAATGCCGTTTTACTAGGGGTGTGACGAGACACTTATCCCAAGAGACGAGACATGAGACTGGGTTCACGAGAACGTGGCGAGACGAGATAACTTTTTTAAAGAAATCCTCAATGATGAAATATATAGATAAAAACTGTCTTTTATTCAAATGAAAAAAACACAAAATCCAAAAAAAGGTACTTTATGAAATTAAACATCTATTTTAATAAATTGTATGCGGGTATAAACAACATGTAAACACTGCAAAAGGTTTTGCCACAAACTGACAGGCAAGTAATTGCACAAAATTATATAGAATACATAAAAATAAATAATAAACAACACAAATAATATCCCTTTAAAGTAGTAGTCAGTCAAGTTTATTATTTAGTAAACTGATTTCCACTTTGATAAAAAAGTTTTTTTTCCATTTAATTTATCTCAACTCCTTTTAATAGTATATACATTTTCACATCAGTTTATTAAAAGTTTAACAAAAAATACATGTTTAGGGCCCTGTGAAATGTTTTATTTTTTCTCACCATATTATTTATATTTCTTATTGTTACCAAATTCTGTGTTTTAGCATGTCTAACTATTTGAATGCATAACACAACTTAATTTGTTTCCCCTCAGAAATTCTGTGTTGTGTATTTACATTTTAATGAATAAAAAAAAAATTAATAAAACATCAATTACAACATGTATCATTTAATTATTGAAAATTAAGCAAGCTTTATATTTTTGCAAACAAAGGGGGATTTACTATTAAAATTAAAACATGGAAGAAATGTTGTTTGATTATTCTTTTAAAATAATGTTTGTTTCATTTTAGTAGAAGTAATAGTAGTTGGCTGTGTACGTTTAAACCGGACTTTTATTTTGACGGGTTGCCGTGAATACCTTTTCAGTTCTGTGTATGTGATATGACGTTAGTTTTACTCAAATAAAACGGTAAAATTCTCACGAAGGCACTATCAGAGCAGTTCTGGAGATGTTGTTCATGTGTTTATGTCCTCATTTAGTGAGACGGCAAACGCTGAAATCACTGCGAGCGTCACGTGCGCTTCCGTCTTAGTGTGTGTGTGTGTGTGTACACCGAACGTCTGCACCCTTCATTAACAGAGACAGGCAGAACATGCAGAATTCATATTTAAATCCTGCATGTTCTAAGAACTTTTTTCATCGTCCATTTACCCCCGTCGGCTGGAAATAAGTCCTTCATTTGCATGCTTAGGAATTGGTGAGCCACTGTGTATTCAGATTCCACAATGGGTGTATTAGTAAGGTCCAGTAAAGTTTTCACTTTGGACACATCCAAGAAAGTAGAATCCTCCGGGTCCAGCGATCTGAGCGCATCCATCAGCACACAATTGCATTCCCCAAAGCATTCCTTAATTTCCCCATAAACTGCATCGATACAACTGAAATACATCCTGTGTAGCTCTGTTTCGTCAATGAGATTGTAATATATAATTCTTTCCTCAACTGCATACATAGCGAAGGATGTGTTTAGTGTGCGTCGTCTCTTATTTGGCACAGGCTCTATTGTTGCATCCTTGCAATGCTTCAAGAGTGTCAGAAATTCCGTCTCAGAACGGAGATTTTCAATACACGTACATGCTGAATTTACAAGTTGCACACCTGTTAACATATCCATCACCATCTTGGCAAGCATCAGATTAGGGGGGTCGAGATACGATAAGATTTTGTGCACCATCTTGGCAATGAATCTAAAGCTGGGTTCAGACATGGTCCGTAGTAAACCTGCTGTTTCAACTCTCACATCTGCTCCATAGGCTGGGCTGCTGTTGATTTCTCGGAGCAGTGTGGATAAGTCATCAAATGATCTCAGAATAACGGAGACCGCGCCAAAATGACCAGTCTAGCATTGGTCTAGGAGGCGCTTCAATGTCTCTCCTTTGTAGAGAATGGCAACGGAAGGCTTTCTGCAGAATTTGTAGAGCATATTACACATAGTGAAAAAGTCCACCAAGGCCTGCTCTGCTGTCAAAGCATGGGTGACCACCAAATGTAATTGGTGGTTAAAACAGTGGACATAGGAAATATCTCGGTGCAATTTTTGTTAGAGACGTTTTTGCACCCCTCCATGTTTACCTGACATCAGGGAAGGCACCGTCATACACCTGACTGACGATTTTCCCAGAACTCAGTCCTGCTTTTGTTAATTCTTTAATGATCATGTCAGTCAGTGTTTCTGCATCTCCCTGGTCAGCGGTGGCAATTGTCAGAAGACATTCAGTTGGCTCATTCAGTTCATTCACAAAACGCTCAACTATCGAAAAATTCTCTCTTCCTGTCGGGTCTTGAGCTCCATCCACTTTTATTGTACAAAATGACTCGGCAACCTCTTTCACTATGTGCTCCATGACCAAAGTACTCATAATCTCTATCAAACTGTTTTGAATGTCATGGCTAGTATACCTAGCATTGTGTGGGACAGTCTGCGCTATATTGGCCAACACAGCATCTTTCCTCAAAGTATATTCAAATAAGGACAAAAATAATCCGCATCCATCTTCAGCCATACAATCAAAAGCATCATGGTCACCTCTAAAAGGTAGCTGAGTTGTGATTTCTTTACCGGTCTGAATCCGTCTCTCCTTGTCCCTCCACATAGCTTCACAAGTCTGGTGTTCTTTTGATGCTGAATGTTTATTAAGTCCTTTCCCAGTTTCCACTTCATGCTTCCAGTCACTAATTCCAATAACCGTAAATGTGGTGTCTGTGGTAGAGGAGGGCGCTTGAAACGTTCTGCATGGGTAGCAGAATGCAACATCTGCATGAATAGAGTATTCCAGCCAGTCTCTGCTTCTATACCAGGAACTGTTGAATGATCTTTTTTGCAGGAAAGTGTTTTAAGATTACTTGGTTGGGTTTCTCAACTCCGAAACCCCCTTGACAACCCACCTGTGACGATTCTTGCTTGAGGCCTTGGCAACTGGAACGGCTGGCCTCTGCACCTTCGGGAGTTTAATCAACATCTTGCGAACTGTGACACCCAGGGCTTTCGCATAATGTTACATCGCTGCTTCACTATCCTGCCAACTTTGGTGGTTTTTGATTAAAGAAATTTGATTATATCCATAGCTCTGCCACATGAGATCGCTCAGAATTTTTTTTTTTTTAATTACAACTAACATTAAGTGGTAGCGCTATGCTTAGCAAACAACCAAACATTTATGCTCTCACTATTGACAAACCAATCAAATACGTTTGAAATTATTTTTTTAAAAATCAGACCAAAAACATTTTTATTTTTATACAGTTTTTTTTATTCAATTATATATATACAAAACAATAACTTTTGATTGATCAGTGGCCTTTTGATAAATATATATATATATATATATATATATATATATATATATATATATATATATATATATATATATATATATATATATATATTGTGCAAACAAGCAAGGGCTGGTGGTTGGTGGGACGTTGAGCTGGTGAACAGGTGAAGGGAGACAGCAGGCTCATCCAGGATGGGCACTAGTGACTCACAGGGCAGGCCAGGCCCCCCAATGCCCGCTCATGGCGCCGGGACTGGCTGCACCACTGATCTCATATTCAGATATGATTTATTTATTGGAAACATCACTTTACATGTTTTACAAGCCCTTTTGCAGTTTCACTAAATTAAAGCATTAGAAGAGGAAAAGTGTTGGCTGTGCTGTGTGAATATGCTGTATTAGGCTACATTAAGCTGCTCCATTCAAAGCTCCAATCCACTTTAATTGTGCTTTGAAGAAAATAATACGATCCCCATAAAAGTATTCACTCCTAGTGTGCTTTTTCTCATTTTAACTAATCAACACAAAGCACTCTACGTTTCTTAAGTACTTATAATGGTAACAAATCCAGACATTTTTTTTTTTTTTTTTTTTTTTTTTTTAAAGCATTGCTCTGAGAAGCTTGTCACAAATCCAGTCTGAATGTTTCCTGGTCTATGCTGGAGCTGTGTTTCCATGGAGATTCACTAAGCAGTGGTATTTCAAGATTCAGAAATGTATGTTTTAATTATTACATGAATTATATGTGACAGCTGGTTACTTATTAAGTAATTTAAATGGGCAAAGCAATGGCAGGAATACTAATTCATTATTTTTTGTTAATTAACTTACAGCTAAATGTTTAAATGTATTTTACTCATGACAATAATCAGTACTGTTGTAATGACGAGTGGCAAAAGCTTTCATAAAGTGTAGTTCTATTGTGTAAATTAAGATTTTGTGGTGAACAGAACATTTCAGAGCCCATTTTATGGCGGGGCCCCTATCTGACCACAACAGTTGACTAAGGTTTGCAACATTTTGATTGGATCTTGGTGGGCTAACATACTGTAAGTCAACTGTCCAATGCCATCAGACAGAGATGCTAGGACAATGGCCAGACACCTATTAGAGGGCAAGAAGAAGACCTCTGGTACCTAGCCCGGGAAGGACAGGAGTTCTCATTGGTCCACATGCAGTTTCTGCCATTCATTCACCTAGACACTGATTCCTAAGGTTCTGGCCTGTGACTGCCATCAAAATTCCTTAGGACCTCTGGACAGCAGCAGTGGATGAAACAAAGAGAGATCACAAAGATCCGTCCAAATCCATTCATAACTACAGTATTTTTTCAAACTTTAAACTGATGCAAACTACACAGCTCATTACTTAATCAGAGAAATAAGTATTCTCAACAACAGCTATTTGTAGTACAACATCTTGCATGAACTCAGCTGTTAATGGACAAATGAATGCCTGCATAACAGTTCAATCCTTTTCCATCATGTTTGGACTTAATGCCTTCGGAATATTGCCAAAGGTATTGTGGTTGTGGTTTGGTTAGTGAATAATGCTTTGGTAAAACATTAGTGACACTTCTCTAACTGTGTGTTTGGACTATGCAAATACGTTCCACAGGAGGAAAGAAGGGTGGGTCACGCTGTGTCCCCTCGCTCTGATGGAAACAGCCAATCACAGCACTGGAACAGAGAAGCATCAAATTGCAATCTCCTCCTCATCGGAAAAGGATAAAGGTACCCTTTCAATAGACACTCTTTATTCTGAGTCCAGAGAAACAGCAACAGATACATTCAAGTTCTGAGTCTCAGTCCTATAAAGGACTTTTTTGTTTGTTTGTTAATAAAAATAATTGTTTTACACTTGTGTCTTCCTTGTAAGAGGTTCTACAAATTAGATATCCCACCAATCTTTCTTACCTGATGTACTCATAACCGCACCTTGATCCAAAAATCCTTAAAAAAAAAAAAAAAAAAAAAAATCATTGAATCCAAAAAAAAAAAGCTTTCATGAAACGCAATGACATTCCAGCAAACGTCTTCCTCCCTCTACTTTTCCTCAATGTCCCTATGATGTGAAAAATAACAAAGTCAGTCTGGAAGTCTGTCAGTCAATTTAATTTTATCCCTTTGATTTTTGATTTTATGGAGTGACTCACTCGCAGACTGAGAAAAGATTCATTCAGGCACACAAAACAGGGTCAGCTCCTAGAGCAGTTTTATTATAATTTTTTCACTGTTGTTGTTTCACTGAATCACAAAGTAATAAGCTGTCCCTTCTTTTGTGTTTGTTTATCCACTACTCTGCCATTTTCAGGTGGAGATGAAAAATAACAGGCAAAATGGGTTGGGGGCGGTGTTGAATAAATCACTGTTATGGAATTTCCTTCAAGGAATAAGAAATAAAGAAAGCCTTTTACACATCTCCTCAGTGTTCTTTCTAACTCATCCACTGGCATTTCAAATGTCAAGACGTCTGGATCTCCACCAATCACACACAGTAGGGTGCCAGACTAGGCTGTCTTTAAAACACTGAATAATAATCAATAAAAATAAGGGCCATCTAGGGTTATGCTCTGTGCCCTTCTAGAGACTGAAGGCTTGATGAGCCTGCATAGGACTGAATGTTAGATAGCAATACAGTGACTTTATGATGCTGTCATCCTATGGATGACACCATTAATCTTTCATAAGCACATTCTAATGGTAATTCTCACCCGAAATACTAAGAGAGATGTGGTCAGTAAATGAAAGAGAGGCATATAATGGCTCAAAGTCACTTAAAGATGGTTTTATGTGTAAAATATTGCTTGATGTCCATAGCACAATGAAAAATATAATTATTTCTTCCTTTCAGTACACGTCACCTTCAGCCAGAAAGCCATCTGCTGAGATTTTTTAAATAATTTCTCTTTTTTTTTCTAGGTGATGCACCACAGACACTACACCTATCAAATTATACTATACTTTTATCATAAATGATCTCTAGGTTCTTTCTTTTCATGCTAATTATCTGCTTTTCATATTTCCGCTACTTATGTTTCACATGACACTGCTTCATTTTAACAAAGCTTGTTAAGTTTTACACAGAATAACTAAATATGTGAAGACAAACCTCAACTTATGTCAGTTGAGTTTGGTCTCTAAGCAACAAGATATGTAACAGCATAAAGACTTACAGTAAAGGTCATCTTTATTTGAACTGAAAAGAGCCCTATCATCAAATAAGACGTCCCTCGAAAAGCATTAAATTTGTTTGTTCATTCATTTGAGGATTTGATATTATACAGTGCCAAATGATGTAACAATTTTCTATTACATTATTGAACTCACCCGTGCAAATGTGGTGGAAACATTTCTGAAGGTAGTACAATGGTACAAGGGCGATCACACAGAAAGATGAGACCACAGTGAATTGGACATTATACATGCTACATTAAATACATTCTTCTTTGAATTTACTGATGGTGTCCACTTAAAATGATTTACTGCCTCATTATGAGGACAGGTAATACTACAGTTTCACACTTCACCAAGACCTATTTCACTGTGTGTAGTTTAATATATTGTATATTATGCATAACCGATTTTTTAATTGTGCATGATAAGCAATGCCACCTCATACAGTGTTATAAACCACAAATCACATTTTTTCTTTTTTTTTTTAATTAAATGGTTTTGGCTCACATATAAATATATTGATTTATTTTTACATTTTTTATATGCAATAAATTTTTCTTTAATACTTTCTTGAAAATATATTTAGTGAAAGAAGACATAAAACGTGTGCAATTCTTAACACTGGCCCAAACAAAAAAAATGACCTTATAAGAGCAAGGAAACACAACAGAAAGCAGCCAACAAAAGGAGAAAGAGCTGAAAAGACAGAGAGAACTCTTTAAGTTATCTGCATCTCCTGCGCTGTATCCAACCACCTGCTGAGAAGCAAAGGCCAAAACAGACTGTTTGCTCCCATGAATTGTATAACTAATGTAATGCTTCAATAAATGAGTAAAAGTGGTTATGTTACTTGCATAACCATTTTTCTCTAAAGTGCTTGTGCTTTTGTGTCCAGCTGCATGCTGGGACCAGTTGCATAAACATAGCCACTATGTGAAGATTGTGTCTTAAAGGGATATTTCATCAAAAAATGAAAATTTTCTGTTTATTTACTCACCCTCAGGCCATCCAAGAAGTAGGTGACTTTTTTCTTGAGTATAACAGTAAAGAAGATTTTTAGCTGAAACTGTCATCCTTTGTGATTCATAAAAAGCAAATCCTTCTCCTGGTTCTTTCGAACAGTTGGTTCAAATAACCAGTTCACCAGTTTGTTTATGTAATCATGCAATGACGCTGTGTATACTCAATTATATTATTAAGGCACCCAATAATGATGTGAAACATGGTTGTTTTACATAAAGAATATACGTGAAAAAGTCTTAATCAACTCTCCTTTTTACATAGACCATGAGAAACCATAAAAACATTAATTTCGCGTTCCCCTACATTCAAGTGCTTGGTTCACACATGCTCGTATCAGCAGCTCATCAGTTCTTCAGTTCAAGTTGGAACTGTATCTTTAGTTCAGTGACTGGTGCTGAACAAGTTAGCATAAACCAGCATCATAGGATCATATTCCAGGGAAATTGATTCATTTCAAGTCGGAGTGACTGTCAGGTGCACGTTCAAAAGTGAGTTCGATTGAGTAACTTGTAGATCTGTGCTGCTAGAGCTGCGAACTGTTTCAGACAGTTCAGTCTGAATTTATTTGCAAACCGGACATCACTCTGGACTGCTTGCCTGGGGCTATAGATTACAGGTACAGTAATAATAATGCTGTAAATAATGTTTGCAGACTTTGCACAGACTGATCGTTTTACTTCATAAGACCTTGATATATCATCAGGAGCCATTCATTTCAGGAGGTATTAATTTTTTGTCTTAACTGTAAATACTTTGTTTGACTCTCAAGTGACTGTAGCAGCTGTCCAAGGATCACAATTTCAGCTTAAAATCTTTACTGTTCTACCGAAAAAGAAAATCACCTACAGTGGGTATAGAAAAAAATCATCCCTCTATGAAATAATCACATTTTGTTGCTTTGCAGCCTGAAATGAAGAGTTTTTGCTTTATCCAGCTATATTTACTCACTGCAGCTTATAACATCCAAGTGAAAGATATAACACCAACATATCAGAGAAAAAAAAAAAAAAACCTTAATCAAAGAGTTGAAGAACGGATCACCTGATCCAAACTAGATGAAAGAGCAAAGAGGCGTAATGCGTAGGCTACCAAGAGGCCTACAGCAACTCTGAAGTAGTTGAAGGAATTTATGACAAAGAGTGGTCATTGTTAGCATGAAGGAAGGAAAAATGGATGGGGCAAAATACCATCAAATTCTTGAGGAAAATCTGCTGCTCTCTGCTAGAAAGTTGTCAATGGGAAGAAGGTTTACCTTTCAACATGACAATGACCCAAAGCACACAGCAAAACTGACCACACAGTGGTTGAAAGAGAAAAAGTTGAATACTCTTGCATGGCCTAGTCAGAGCCCAGACTTAAACCCCATTGAAAATCTTTGGAATGATTTGAAGACCGCAGTCCACAAACGATAACCATCAAATTTAACTGAACTTGAGCAGTTCTGCAAAGAAGAGTGGGCAAATATTGCAAAGTTTAGAAATTAAAAGCAAATACAGACAAACCAAAACATACAAAAAACTCAAAATAACGCAAAACAAAATACCAACAAAATACTAAAAAAATTTTAAAAACCCTATAACAACTCTTTAACAACTTTTTTTTGTTTGTTTTTTACTTTTTAAACTGTGTCTGTGTTCATTTCAGGTTGCGAAGCAACAAAATGTTATTATTTTAAAGGGGACTGATTCTTGAACTTCTTGGATGGCCTGAGAGTGAGTAAATTGATGGGACGGGACGGGACGGGACGGGACGGGAAGGGACGGGAAGGGACGGGAAGGGAAGGGACGGGAAGGGAAGGGAAGGGAAGGGGGAAGGGAAGGGAAGGGAAGGGAAGGGAAGGGAAGGGAAGGGAGTAAATTGACAAGACGGGACTGCACGGGAAGGGAAGGGAAGGGAAGGGATATCCAAAAATTCTTAAATCAAGATTAAATTCTAAGATTAATTCTAAAATTAATTCTTTAACCACATATCTAAGCTGTCAAATGACAGAAATCACAACAAAAGAACACACATTGACTTGTACCGTCCTCTGTCTCCCATCTTTTTCTTATTTACGACCATCAAATGCATCACCTAGATTAAGAGCCAGTGAAACAGCTCATTTAGAGTCATTTTCAGCAGAATGCAACTGAGTTCTGCCATGTAAAAATGGCTTTTTGTCATAATTCTTCCACAATGGCTCAGTTATTGTAGTCATAAATGTTCTATGCATTAAAAAGAGAGAAATATGAAGATCTGAAGATTTGTAAAGTACTCTACACTTTTTCAATCAGAAAAGGTACACCTTCAAATTGCACCTTTGAGTACTAAATCTGAAATTAAATGAACTGTAAAAATACTCTACAGACATTGCCAGGAAATCATGTCCCTACACTACCTTATTCTCAAGAGATCTCACTCAAATCACACTAGATTTACAAATACATGCAAAACATATGTGACCTAAAAAAAACTGTCTTTCTCTAAACAGGTCGGCATCATGAATCATGGTATATTTCTAAAAACAGAAGATGCAGTGAGACTAGTGAGAGGACTTCAGTGCACACCAGCCATTTTTCCATTATGCTTACACTGTAGATATGCTGCTGTCCTTAACTGACATTGAATGGACTAAATATAGTCATCACCGGCATCCAAATTATAGTGGGCCATGAGAGTGGAGGTTTGTGATAGATACAACACGTCAGGAAGGGTGTCAGTATCTTTTGTAATAAGTCATAAGGGTGGCTGAGCAGGGGGAATAGATGACAGAAACTCCTTATCACACATCTACCTCTCTCTCCTTGTCTCAGTCCCCACAAACCGAGGTGCTCCGAGGTTATCTGTGTGACACTCGGGGAAAATTAATCCACTTTCAAAACTAAAAAGACGACAAACTTTTCCATCCCAAACAAACCAAAGAGAAGTTTATATAAGGAAAGTACACTATACATAGTGATTCAGCCAGAGCTGGATTTTGAACCTGATGCCCCAGGTGTTCACTGTCAGGGGCCCCTGAGGTCAGGCTTGAGAGTGCTATAAAACACGAGGGCCCTCAGCACATGCAGAGTCATGAATGGTTAATACAAATCACAAAAACTATACATTTAATAGAGATTTCATGAATGGTTTATGCATTTCATGAAATGTTTTTTTGTACTCTATCATTCAAAAGTTTTTTTTTTTTTTTTTTTAAGAAATGACAACTTTTCATTAGCAAGCAGACATTAAACTGATTAAAGTGACAGTAAATGTTTATATTTTAACAATATTACTATTTTTTACTGCATTTTATCAAATAAATGCAGCCTTGGTGAGCATAAGATACTTGTGTGTGTGTGTTGTGTGTGTGTGTGTGTGTGTGTGTGTGTGTGTTTGTGTGTGTGTGTGTGTGTGTGTGTGTGTGTGTATTTTCTATTTTGTATTTGTGTGTGTGTGTGTGTGTGTGTGTGTGTGTGTTCAAAAACAATAATACTGACCCCAAACTTCAATGCAGTGTATATTTTGTAGTTCGGCATGTCACAAAATGTACAAAATGCTTTTGCAAAAAGCCTTTAAGTTTATTGGCTGTAGCCTGTCTGCCTTGAAGCCAGAAAGACAGACAGAAAAAAAAAAAAACAACAAAACCAAATCAATTCCAAAAACATCACACAAGTCTGGCAGTGTATATACGGATGAGAAAAGGAATCAGTAATATCTTGGCACTTCATATGAGGATGAGATGATTAAGGCTTATTACTTAGCAAATTCTTGATAGTAGATTGCACACAACACGTCGTCTCAACAAATCACATATTTTGTCCACCAGCACACCATTGTGAATCACAAAACAGCTTCTAAAAAGTTTCAAATTCAACTCACCACTTAACACCAAATTCGATTCTGTCCCAACCACTTTATGAAACAGCTCACAGCAGGCACGTACCTCCAATTTCCGGGCAGGTGTTTTCATTTCGGTTGTGTGTTTCATATTGAGTGCCACTAGAATTTGTTATTTTGAATGTTCGAGTCATCAGAGGTGGAAAGTGACAATGCAATCTGCTCTCATGCACAGACTATCTCTCAATCTGTTGCTTTCTGCCATTTCAGTGGAATCACAAAACAAAATGCAAATTAATGTGACATACAGCAGCATTATTGTTTGTTTATTAAAAATGTTTAAGTTAAAAATTATTTATAAGTTATTCCAGTTATTTATAAGTTATTACAGGGTCTGATCAAGCATTCGCAAAGCGAAAACATAAGCCTATCACTAGACCAACAAATCATAACTGAGGCTTTATACTGATCCGAACATTCAGCCACTGACTACAAAAAAACATCCCGGGACCAAGAGTACCAGACGTAGGAACTGAAGTTATCCCGACACAAGTTAATTTGCACATTTTAGTACTTTTAAACAAAATGTAGCAGATGATTTCTGTTGTTTCCCAAAACAAATCCATCTCCTGAACCGCTTTACATAGAAAATTGCCAGCACTCAGCGACAACAGCTGGTGCGTGACTGAGATTGATTGGAGTGCGGTCATATATGTCAACGTCAGCATGTTTTCATTCTCTAGCATCTAGACCTTTTTTTTTTTTCTTTTCAATCACATTGTGATTTTACGTTTGCATACCAAGGACGTTCTGGAAATAGACCATCAGTGTCTGCGCTGACCCATTTGTGGAAAACCACAGTATTACACATTACACTTTCAAAGCAGAGGGACCTTTCAGGTTTTCTGCAGTTAAATATTTCAAAAGCTCATCTGGTTGTGCGGACATGGGTTAGGTGGACAGATAATTTCTTATCCTCTTTGTGACACTCCATATCGCTGCTCCTAACAAAAGGATGAAAGCGATGTGGTCCCCTGCAAATTAGATTAGACAAGACACATGGGAGCACCACAATATATATTGAGCTAATTTTCAGGTTACTTCCAGATGTATAATAATATAATATAATATAATATAATATAATATAATATAATATAAAATTTTCTTTATCTGAAAAATTTTATATTAATCACTTTATTTATTTCATAGGATTAATGAGGCAAAATGTTACATTACTGTATTGCCTGGTCAGTTACTGCAATAAAATGCAAAAGCAGACAGTTTTAGCCCTGTAATGCATTTATTATAAAGATAAACTTATTTGTGGCAGTTTTTGAACACTATCAGTTGACTTCAGGGACATTATGAGTCAGTTGATTTATTATGAGTCAGTTTTGCTAATGAGCACTTGCTCTTGCAGCATGAAATGAATTCTTATGGGTCAATGTAGGAATAGCAAACATGGGGGACCCTTTTCAGTCTGATCTAGGTATCCCCAGACCACGATTTCTACCAAGGGAGAGGGACCGCAATTTCTACCGAGGAGGACAACATACCCCACCCACCCCAATATCTCAAATGAAAGAGGAAAAAAAGATAAGAAAAAAAATGAAATAAAATAATTAGATAATAAAATACATAAAGAATGGACAAACAAACTGCCAATCATTTCACTTCTGAAATCAAAGATAAAAATAAAATGAAATAAATAATGGGATTCACTAGATATTTGATCTTTTTGGACCAGTAACTGTATATAATTGACTGTGTGTAGCTGTAGTCTGTATATATAGCTATAGTCTGTTTCGACTTCTGTAAAAATGGAGAGAAAACACAATCACAGATTTTAACCGGCTAACTGCTGAGGTAATCAAACATTTTTATGGGGGGCTGAGATGAAAGACTAGACCTGAAACCACCTGATAAAAGGGTGTGCAAGTTAAGAGAGGGAATGAGGGGACGAGTGAGAGGAAAAATACAAAGCAAAAGGCCTGAAAGAGTGAGCGGCCAAATGTCTCTGTGGCTAGCACAACTGACAGCGCTCAGGCAGTTGAGCAGCACAGATAAGCTCTGCAGCATATGCTGGCGTTCCTTTCAGCTGAGTCACCAATATGATTGACAGCTCAGGAAACTGATGTAAGAATGGGCCTTGTGTTGGGCTGAATTTTACATAATTGAGCACAGACCCTTTCCCTAACCTTTTACCATAGGAGATGAGGTATATACCTATATCAATCATGTGTGGACCCTCAGCATCCTCAGGGGAGAAATGAAGGTGATGAATGTGTTGTCTAAGGGTGACTTACATTATGTGCGGCTCTCCAAAACAACCAGAGAGTGGAGATTGAATACTCTGAAACAGGATGGTGTCACGACCTATGTGTGAAATGGCATTTCAGAGTGCAGAATGCTCATCATAGTGCATGATCTTGCATTGAGGTTTGCAATTGCTGGCTGAATGATCACCAGATTCAGAGAGTTTTCATTCTAAGGTCTGTTTTACATCTTATGTGAAAATGGCACATGTATTTCAGCACTCAAATTAACAGGTACTGTTCTGTAATAGCAATGTTTTGCAATATAGGCTTTTAACAAAATAAAGAGTGAACTAAAGTTCTTCTATTCAGCAAATCTGACTGAATTCAAATGATTATGTAGTTTTGAATTATACTTTAGAGTTTGGGTTGTATTTCATTGTAGATTAATTACCATTTTTATGTAAATGTGATCTACCTGCTTATGTAAATTACATTTTGATGGTGATCAAGTTCTCTGTTGTTGAGATTGATCAGTCATAAATCTTTATGAATCTTTGGAATTTTTTTTTTTTTTTTTACCTGGTTAAATAAAGGTTTGCTCATTCAAATTAAACATGAAATGAACTTTCTTAATTAAAATATTATACTATACTCCACACTGAGGTCCACTTATGACATTCACATGGTTTTTTTCATTCAAAAACCTCAAAATCAATAAATAATAGGCTATTTTCAACCCTGGTTTTGAGGCAGGCTGGAGTAATGCTCAGTTTTTTAGAAATCTGGTTTTTGCTGGGCCTGGTGTCTATAAAAGCTTTTTTTTTTCAGTAAAAGGAAACGTTTTCAGTTTTGAAACTTAATAATCTTTCTTTTCTTTTTTTTTTTTTCAACAGGATAATATTTTAGTATGATGATCTCTTACAAATCAAAAGCTCAAGTAAAAGTTGATTTCTCAATTAATGACCCCTTTAAGTAAATTTACAACTAGAAAAACTAATTAAGGAGAGGAGTGTATTACTAAAATTATACATACAAGACCAAAGAGCTGTCAAAGGATGTCAGAGTCAAGACTGTAGATCTGCACAAGGCTTGAATGGGCTACAAGACCATCAGCAAGAAGCTTGGTGTTTAGGTCACAACTGTTGGTGCGATTATTCGGAAATGGAAGAAATACAAAACAACCATCAATTGGCCTCAGTCTGGAGCTCCGTGCAAGATCTTGTCTGATGGGGTAAGGATGATCATGAGAAAGGTGAGGGATCAGCCCAGAACTACACGGGAGGAGCTTGCTGATGATCTTAAGGCCGTTGGGACCACAGTCACCAAGCAAAACATTGGTAACACACTACACCGCAGTGAACTGAAATCCTGCAGCACCTGCAAGGTCCCCCTGCTCAAGAAGGCTCATGTACAGACCCGTTTAAAGTTTGCCAAAGAACATCTAAATGATTCAGAGAAGGCTTGGGAGAAAGTGCTGTGGTCAGATGAGACCAAAATTGAGCTCTTTTGCATTAACTCGACTTGCCGTGTTTGGAGGGAGAGAAATGCTGACTATGACCCCAAGAAGACCATCCCTACAGTCAAGCACAGAGGTGGAAACATTATGCTTTGGGGCTGTTTTTCTGCTAAGGGTACAGGACGACTTCACCGCATTGAGGGACAAATGGACAGGGCCATGTACTGTAAAATCTTGGATGAGAACCTCAGCCAGAAAAGTGAAGATGGATGGGTCTTCCAGCATTACAATGAACTGAAACATACTGCCATGGCAACAAAGGAGTGGCTCAAGAAGAAGAACATAAAGGTCATGGATTGACCTCAATCACAGTGACCAGACCTCAATCCTATAGAAAATCTGTGGAGGGAGCTGAAACTTCAAGTTGCCAAACGACAGCCAAGAAACCTTAAGGATTTAGAGAGGATCTAGAGAGAAGAGAAGTGGATCAAAATCCCTCCTGAGATGTGTGCAAACCTGGTGACCAACTACAAAAAAAGTCTTACCTCTGTGCATTTTACCTCTTGCCAACAAGGGTTTCTGCGCCAAGTACTAAGTCATGTTTTGCTTGGGGATCAAATGCTTATTTTACATTTACTCAAATGCAAATAAATATCTAGCCTTTATATAATGTTTTTTTTTTTGGTTGATATTCTGTCTCTGTCTGATAAAAGAAACATACCATAAAAATGACAGACCCTTCATTTCATTGTAAGTGTAAGTTCAAAGACATTTAAAAGACTCCAAACTTTTGACCAATTGTCTACATACTGTATTTTTTTCAGTAATATATTTTCTAGAGCAATTTTTTTTCTAGCTAACTAAAGTAGTATGCTCTGTCATTCTAGCAGTCTGAAAACAACATTTATTGTTTGAATTTTGCAATAAAAACTGATAAAAGGTGATACTGTGTTAAACAGGCTTTAGGATTCCTGATGATTTTATACGAAATTAATTATTGACTATTATTGAGTGAACTGAATAACTAAATGCACAATCCATAGATTGATTCATCAATCACAATCAATGCATTTCACAGTCATATAGGCAGTAGAACTGAGACTTCAATATTAGTGTCTAAAATTGGTCTGTAAACTCTAAAACAAATAAAAGCGAAACAACCAAGAAAACTAGATAAGACTTCTGTAATATATCACTCTCAGGCTTAGATGCGACTTGTTTCCACCAAACAAAATCCAATATTTCAGTCATGTTTTTTTCTACTATCAGATAGATTTGTGATTTCATCATGGATGCAATTTTTCTTCACCACTATCAAATGATGACACTTCCAGTCATGCTTCAGTGCATGTACTAGTTTATTCTGCAGTCTTGAGGAGGCGGTTACCCAGGGTGATGCTTTCCATTAAACTGCCATGTGAAGGGTTGGGGCAATCTTCAGAGAAGCCATGCAGCATGGAAGACAAATTCAGCTTTAACATCACCTTTTCATGTTCCTTTGAAGAGCTGCCCTTTGCTTGCATGTGAATCTCTTCAATACAATATTACATTTTGCATGCAGTAGGGAAAAAGTATTGAGAGAAAAAGAGAAAAAAAAAATGGAAAAAAAGAAAAGAAAGTGTTACACATGGTTTAATATGGTGGAATGCCGCATAAAAATCATTTGAAAGAGGTGATATAATTTCTGAGCAGATTTCACAGCTACAACAAAGCAATTATAAGAAGGGATCTCACCATCAGGAAGAACCTCAGGGGGTGAGCCTGCCTTATTAACAATGTGAAAATGGAAACACAGACTCACAGTTTTTACCGCCTGTTTACCAAACAAAACTGCATCTGAATCTGTCCGCTGTTATATTTAAATAACCTTGGTTATTGATTTTTTAATTTCATTTTATGTTTTATAATCCATGCTGACCACAAAACAAAAATTTTGATCAATTAATGGTATTTTTTTCCAATATTAAAGTACTTTTTCTTATCCCAGCTTAATGTACAGAGACAACAAATGCACTGCATGGCCAAAAAACAAAACAACAAAGAAACATCCATAAATAAATGCTTTACTGAGTCTGGTGAAGAAGAGCTTGACTGACCTGCACAAAGTCCAGACCTGAATCCCATTGAACACCTTTGGAATGAACAGGGATAGATAGGGAAACCTGTTTGAAATCAGCCATTACTTAATTCTGTTTGATAACACTACTGTAGCTACATAACAATGACAAAGTTCACCTTTAAGATCTAGTTTGCAGGTCGCTTTTGTAAATAATAGCCTACTGCTCGACATGCCAATAAAGTTTTGATTATGCTGACTGGAATTTTTGATGGAATGCAGTTTAAATGTAACATATTTCATTTTATTTGGCTAATTAATAGACCGTAATTATAAATACTAAACCGTTTCATTGAGGAATTAATCATTCACGTAGTTTAATTTGTAAATGAAACCACAACACATCATTTATAATCACACATGGGTATAAATACGATCAAGTCAAAACGTTATTTCTATAACTGTCAGGCATTTATTTGCAAAATATATGGTATTGTTAATGACTAAAGGAATGAATGAATGAATAGGCAGCGGTAAAATATTCACTATAATATAAGGATATATTTGTTTTATTTCTTGTTGAATGAATGTATGAATTAATGAATGAATGGGCAGCAGTAAATTACCCACTATAATATATTTGTTTTATTTCATGTTGAATGAATGGGAAGTGATAAAATATTCAATATAATATAATTAAATATTTGTGTTTTACATCTTGCTTGCGTAAATAAAAACCATGCTGCTTTTACTTTAATCCATAAAAATGGCAGAAGAATGGTGTAGTAATAGCTTCTACTAACATCTACCAACCTTGACACTCATATGTGCCCATGTGCTCCTTTTTTTTTTTTTTTTTTTTGCATTAGCGAGGAAAATTTCATAGCCTCTGAGTATTTTCACTGGTCAAAGATCTCAGCAAAAGCAACAGGTATAAAGATGTCATGTAAACACGTCATAGGAGAAGAGGGAAATTGAATAGAATGTAACGGATGACAGTAGGCAAAGAGATTGAACACATTGACAGGAAATGAATAAATGATCCCTGAGGACTATGTAATGTGAGGAGGAAAAGTTTTACTGATTTCAACAGTGATAGTGAGGGTTTAGATGAATTTATCTATGGTTGTAGTTCCATTAGAGGTCACTTTAAAATCAAATTAGCAGTGTATGATATGGACAGAACAATAAAATAACAATAGAATTAATAATGGCTTAGTTAGCATTCAAAAAGCCACAGCTCACAAACCAACATCTCAACAACTACAAGATAAGAGCAGATACAGGCGGGGTGGTGGGGCAATGATCAGTTTCACTACTGCTGATGAGGCAAATGCAAACAAGAGGATGAATGTGGTGTGAAAGAGGTTATTGATTTTGCCCATCTTAAGAGACCTTTCTTCACAGAAATATTGACCAGTTCTGCCAGACTCAGAGAGGGGAGAAGGAGGTCTTTAAAGAGCAAGAGCCACTTTTTTGAAAAATCCACTTTGATTCTGATAAAGTCTCAAGAAAATGACTTAATGGTAAGTTTTCCCCTATTCTGAAGCAGGAAGTTGGAACAGCCTCTTCCAGTTTAGAATAGTTCACCCAAAATGATTCTGTCATCATTCACTCAAGTTTTAAGATATTTTGAGAAATGTCTCAGTGTTTTATTTTTAATACAATGGAAGTCAATGGTAACCAAAATGTCTTTTGTGTTCAGCAGAAGAACAAAAGTCATACAGATTTAGAAGAACACGAGGGTGTAGGGATCTTATGTCCGCAATGGAATAACATGTTTTTTTTTTGACGTTTTTTCCCACAGTTCTGACTTTTTATCTTTAATCTTTTTTAATCTCACACTAAGCCTTTTCTTTTATATCTTGCAATTCTGAGTTTATATCTCACAGTTCTGACTTTTCGGGAATTGAGTTTAAACCTCACAATTATGAGTTTTTTTCTTTTTTCTCACAAAAAAAATATGAATTAAAAAATATTGAATAACAAAAAATAACAAAATACAAACAAAAAATAAAAACAAAAAAAAAATAAAAAAAAAAAGAAAAAAAATTGTTAAAAAAAAAGTCACAATTCTAAGAAGAAAATTGTAAGATTATTTTTCGCAGTTAGGACTTCTCAGAACTGCACATTTATATCACAATTCTGAGTTTATGTCTTGCAATTCTGAGATTATATTCATGCAATTCTGAGTTTATACCTATTCTCAGAATTGCAAAAAAAAGTTGGAGTTTGTCTGTAGGGAAGGAAATCTGTGTCCTGAGGGATTTAAATGATTGTGGGTTGGTGAGTTGTCGACTGGACTGACAGAGTGTTGTAATTTATATCCCTTAACAGCCATGCAGAAAGAAGCATTAGAGTTCATTTCTATTCAACAGGTCTTATCTCGGAGTCTGATTAAAAGCTGAAATAAGGGAAGGGAGGGTAAGAGAGAGGAACAGGGCTGTATTACCATGAACAGATGAATAATGCAGAGCGGCCCTGTCAGCAGCACTGAACATGACAATACGTTTGTTTCCTCCACACTAAAAGGATCTGACAAGTAAATAAGAGCTGTCATTAGGAGGTATGGCCAGGTTAATAGAATATATCTGACCTCAGAAGCTTCATATCCTCCTGTTTAAGTGCTCTCAGAGACTCGGACTGTAATTCACATTACAAAAGTTGCCCGGACACGCCACTCCTTCTGCCATTCTGGAACACGCACTGATGAGCCGCCCATGGATGGATTGATGTTTTTAGCACAGGCTGACTGAGGACTGGCTCATGTATTTTCCTGGTTCTGTTTTGCCTTTTTATCCATTATTTCTTGTCTGTGAAAAAAATTAAATTAAATATCTAATGAAAATGTTACAATCAATATATTTTGCTAGAATATAGTATGCTCATATGCTATATCATGTTTTTGCCATTTATGCTAAAGTTAAAAAACTGTATTTATTTCAATAGAAAAGAGCATTAAATCTGTATAGGCTATATTAGACTGATTCTCTTTATATTTTTCTCTTTAGTCCTTGATTAATAAATTTACCCAATTTACTGAAGTGGGTTTGAAGTAGTGTTTTCTACTGTCCCCATGAAAAAATAGTCACAGAAAAGCCTTACATGAGGAAAGCAGAACATCTGCATCAGCTGTCGTAAATGGGAGCTAATTAGCTCCCTCAACCTTTCATTTCCGAATAGCAGAAGCCCCATCATTAAGTCTATTTAACCAAGTCACAGAACCATAAAATGAGAAGGAAAATGAACATCAGAATGATTCAAATGCTTTTCTGCCTGTAAAAGAAAATGACTACCTTTATTTCACCTACGTGTATGTGTTTGAGTAACTCTTAACACAAAACAATACGCACACAAATTTACAGTAACATTCTGCCTTAGTGTGCATCAGACCGGAAATCATGTATAAGAAACACTGGAGATGAAACACAGGAGTGTTGCTGAATATCCATTACAGACACCAGCCCCACCATAAAAACAAAATAAATGTGTAAATTACTAAATCCTTCCTCTGCTGCCCTATTACTTATAAAAAAAGACATGAGTCAAAATATAAAACTTCCATATTTAAAACTAAAGGGATGAATCAGCCAACCCTGAAGTGACTTCTTCATTATCCCTCCACGTCTTAATTGAATCATTGTGGCAAACAGAATGAAAAGCTCAGACACCTCATTTAATTTACACTGCTCTGAGAATAGGCCAAATTATCAGAGAGGTCTAACGCTTCACTGGACCATCTTTGTTTGTTTCTATTTTTAGGTGGCCTAATAAAAGAACTTTAATGGTTTGAATATTAAAATGAATGGCACAATTCTGTGTGGCAGCTTAGAGTGTTGGATAAAGGGGCCACCAAAAAAATGAATCCAAATGTGCCTCTATAAAAGCTGCTCTCTATAAAACACATCGGCCAAAGAAACTAATAAAACCTCCAAATGTAAACAAAACAATCATTTTGAGCAGATGACATCTGGGCAGGTTGGCTGAATGGATGGTGTTTTATTATATGTGGTAATAAAAGATCAAATTACAGTGGACACAGTTTGTGTATGTTCCACACAAAGTAGTTTCAGTGAAGTCTTGTGTGGCTGGATGCTGCAGGCCTCTGACAGGGACAAACAAATGAAGTGGCTAATGATGTGTCAGAGAGAAAAATGCTGAGTCATTTAACGCCTGGCACAATGAGATCCCAGAGAGATTACAGTGATTAAGAAACTCAGCCGGACTAAAAGGCTCATTACCGGAAGTATGGCAAGTTTATCTGGCCATGGCATAATACTGAATTTACTTATCAAGTGCTTGGTAAAAATTGTTTCTTAATAGGAACTAAACAACGTCATTCCTCTCATGAATCTTATGTCATAGACAAGTTAACATATAAATAATACATAATAATACATATATTTTTATATAATATTTTATTTATTGTATTTTAAATTTTAAAATATTGTAATAAGTTTATTTATATAGTTGTCTCTGACTGTGCAAGCACATCTTGTATAAGGATCTGCTATTGTTTTTTGTTTGTTTGTTTTTTATTAGCTGTGCAATAAAATAAAGATTTGGGAAGCTGTATCCAAACAGAAAAGCTCTATGATAATAATAATAATAATAATAATAATAATAATAATAATAATAATATATTTAAAAATTATTATTATTATTATTATTATTATTATTATTATTATTATATAACTGCTAACACACACTACTACTATTGTTTTTTTGTTTTTTTTTGGTTGTGCAACATAATTGCTAAAGACACACACACACACACACACACACACACACACACACACACACATATATATTTGTGCATTCTCCTTCAGTTTAAATGTGCTTGATGTTTTCACAAATTGACATATCTCTACAGTATGGTTATTGATTTATCAACCAAGGAATAAACAGAAATTATCTTCATAATATAGAATATTGTACTGAGTCTCAGTTTTTTATATGTTCAGTGTTTTATCTTTAATAAGGCAAACATATAAGGAAAATAACCAAAGTTTTGCAGTTTATTGAGGTAAAGATATAAGGAAAATAACCATTGTTTTGTTGTGTGATCTATCATCCCCCAAATTTTAATTCTCATTTAAAAAAAAAAAATGAATTTTCTGAAATGCTTTCTGAATTAATTTGAAGTTATGTTAAGATGATTATTGTTGGAGATTTTAATATTCATGCTGACAGGGTGAATGACTATGCAGCTGAAGAATTTTTAAATATATTCAGTTTAGTACAACTTGTGTCAAGTTCTACGCATAGTCATGGTCATACATAGGATTTGGTTTTTAGTCTTGGATTGGCACCTAATAATTTTATAATAGAGGATAGTGCAATATCAGCATTGTTTTAATGTTCAACTTGCTGTAGAAAGAAAAAAAATGCTTCTTATTTATCTTGTGTTATTAACACTGAAGTTTTTGATAAATTTTCAGAAAATGTTAGTGTTTTAACGGATGACTGGGCATATGATGCAACTACAGTTGATCAGTTGAATGATTTTTATTATCTTTGTTCTTCAATATTAGACTCAGTGGCCCTAGTGAAAATATAAACAAGGTCATTAGCAAATCATATACCATTGATAAATGAGGATATTCATATGTTAAAGAGAAATAATCTGAAAGCAGAACGAATTTGGAAATCTACTAGACTTTTGAGCGTTGTAAGGGTTTATTGGTGTCTTTTAATAAGACAGGTAAAGCTGTGAGATCTGCTTATTTTTCTAATTTAATTGAAACCAACCATTACAATTCTAGGTTTTTATTTAATGTAATTAACGATTTGCCTAGTATTGTGTTGAGCCCTATAGGTTGTAGATATTTTATGTAATGTTTTTGTGGACAAGGTCGTAAATATAAGGGCTTCAATTTCCCCTACTTTTATGCAATGTGAGGATAATCCAAGGGCCGGATTCACAAAAATCTTCTTAAGAAATAAATTAAGAAATTTCTTAACATAAATTCCACAAAGTTTGTAAGAATATTCTTAAGTGCAATTCTTGAAAAATTCTTAAGTTCTCAAATATATTCTTAAGAACATCTTAATTTTTTTCTTAAAAAGAAAACAACAGCCGTTATCTGAATAAATACATGACGCACTGATAAAATCACACTATAGTCTTTTTGCTCTTCCTGCAGATTACCCACAGACTTTATAAAAACATTACCCTAATAATCATAATAAGCACGCACACTATTTTCGTGGCGAGTTTGACTGACGCTCAGGTTCACGTTTTTAATGCGGGGTGTTTTTGAACAGTTACTTGCTTGTCTCATAAAATAGCTTGTCTCAAACTGCAGCGATATGTTTCATTAATTTTTGTGTTGAGTTCTGAGTGAACGCCACCGGTATGTGTGTCTGCACTTCTACAGCAAATGGGTCCTGCGCATTCATATGCGCTGAATACCCCCAAAGATTATGCCGTATTTACAGTATAAACTAAAATTAAAAGCGTTCAATTAAAGCTCCCTATAATCTGACTCGTTTTAGAGTTGGTACTGAGTTTTGAAGTCAGCAAAAAGCAGCGTCACACATAATCATCGCTAATCATCATGACCGATTGTGTTTACATTAACGGTCATCAATCCTATGTATTATATGTAGCTGCTGTAGTAGTGCTAATATGTATTTTTATAAAAAATCCCTAATCCTGTAGCTGTTGTTTGTAATGCTTAAATAATAACAATTCATTTGAAATAACCCAATAAATTAATTAAATAATTCTTACTGTTTGGGATAATTTAAGACAAGTCTGGGGCTGCTCTAAATTTAAGAAGTATTTACGATGATTTTTAAGAAGATTCTTTTCAAGAATTTGAATTATTCATAGGTTTTGTCTAAGAACAATCTTACGAAAAAAGATAAGAATATTTGTAAAATGCGATTTTTTGGGAATACAAAATTTGCTTAACTTTTTCTAAAGTTAAAAAAATAAGAAAGAAACGAAACAGTTAAGAAGAAAATTTCTTTAAGAATGTTTTGGTGCAACAGTCCAGTTTGTAGGGAGGTATTGTTGGATTCCTTTTCACCTGTATCAGAGCAGGATATTTGTGAGATGGTGCAACAGTTGAAACCTTCTAGTTGTTTTAATGATGTGGTTCCGGTAAGACTGTTCAGAGAAGTGGTTGGATCTGTAGAGTTCTTGTTTCTGGATGTGTTCCAGAGGAGCTAAAGATTGCAACGGTCCAACAGCTCCTGAAGAAGCCTTCATTAGATCCTGCAGTTGAAAATAATTATAGACCTATCTCTAAACTACCTTTTATTTAAAAAATGATAGAAAAGACAGTAGTGAAGCAATTGCTGAAGGCGGCCGTAAATAGAATAATATTTTTAGAGACATTTTGATCTACTAATAATTAATAAAAATAAACTTCTATTATATAACTAATCAAATAAGAAATTATTATTGATGGCAGAGGATGGCTGCGTGAATGTTTCAGTTTTAGTTTTGTTGGGATTGGACTGCAGCTTTTGATACAGTTGACCATTCTATTTTGATTATAATATGTTGAAACACATGGGTTGGGGTTTCGGGGACGCCGTTGGATGGTTTGTATCTTATTTGTCAAATAGGACATTTATAGTGTCAGTTGCAGATGAAGTATCCAAACACTCTGAAGTTGTATGTGGATTTCGGCAGGGATCCTTTTAGGACCAATTTTATTTCCAATTACATGCTTCCATTAGGTGCTCTAATCCGAAAAAACCATCATATAAATGTTTCACTGTTATGCAGATGACTTACAGTTATACTTATCATTGAGTTCCAATGATCTGAATAGTCTTGCCCCCAGTTTCACAGACAAGGCTTAGTCCCAGACTAAAATGCAGGTTTGAGCTGCCTCAACTGAAAATATCTTGCTCTGACACATCTTAAAGTATGTCAGTGCCATTGATCTTTGTCAAGATTCACACCTGTAACGTTTTCGTTTCTTCCAAGACATTTTTGTAAAAGCTGCCTTAAATATCTTAATTTAACTAGGCCTAGTCCTGGCTTATAAATTAAAATTGGAATTTTTAAATTAAAAAAAATTGGGATTTAGACTTAAAAAATGGCTTTTAAACTTTCTACAGTTAAATACTGAAAAAAACAAAAAAAAAACAAAGTGATAATGGTCAGAGCTTGAGTAAAAAAATAGATTGAGCTTGCTCTAAAATAGTTTTTTTTTCCTGAATATTAAGCAGGTAGTAAGAAATTTGGGTGCTTATTTTGACACTAATTTAAACTTTGAATTTCATGTCAAGAAGTTGGTTCAGTCTTGTTTTTATCAGTTAAGAAATATTTCTAAGGTGAGACAGTTTTTGAATTTTTATGATAAAGAGAAGCTTATTCATGTTTTTATTTCTTCCCGTCTTGACTATTCCAATGCCTTGTTCTCTTCTTTGAATCATCATATTTTATCGTGCTTACAATTAGTGCAGTATGCTGCAGCCAGATTATTGACACAAACAAAATTATTTCATTATATTACACTGGTTCTATACACTTTACACCTGCTAACATTATAATATAATTAAAGATTTTAAGATTTACAATTAAAACTTAAAACTTTAAACCACCTTTGTATTTAGCTAAACAGCTGAACTTCTGAGACTGTACGAAACAAGGAGATGTCTTAGATCTTCTTTTAATGAATTGCTGGCAGTTCCAAGAACTAGATATAAAACAAAAGGAGATAAGGCATTTGCAGTGAGGGCTCCAAAACTTTGGAATAGTTTTGCCAGTGGATATTAGATAATCTGAATGTGTTTCTCTTTTTAAATGTTGCTTGAAAACATACCTGTACAGATGTTTTTTTTTTTTAAATATTTTGTGATGTTTTTGTGTATTTTTGGGTTTGATATTTTTTGCTATATCATATATTGTTTAGAGCTCTTCATAAATGTATATCACATTATTTTTTTTAGCTTTAAAAGTATTATATAAATAAAATTTTACTTACTAATTTCTCTAATGAAAAGCTGAAACAATGAAGGAGATTTAGTCTTGGACGGTTGTGATAAAACAAGCTTAAAACTATTCTTGGACGGTTGTGATAAAACAAGCTTAAAACTATTAATAACAAAATTAATAATAATAATAATAATAATCCATTCATCACACACTAACAAATAATAACAACTATTTATATAAATAATTATAATGATTTCTACAAATAATAACAAATAACATATTACTAGCATACTGTCTGTTTATTAGTACTTATAAAGCACATATTAATGCCTTATTCTGCATAATAATAATTATAGTAACTAATAAGCAGCAAATTAGAAGTTTATTGTGGCAAACTTTGTAGTTAGTTTATTAATAGTGAGAACTGTTTCCCAAACTAAAAAATGCACAAACAAAAAAAAATACACAATAAAGAAACTAAAAAAAACATAAACACCAACAAAAATAAGATACAGAAAGATATAGAAAGTAAATAAAATAAACATGTAACGTACACAATTCTGTTTTTTATATAAAAAGGTAATACTAACAACATATAAATAATTTATTATCACAAGGACAATCACACCATTTACATACAATACATTCAGACCAAAACCTGTTTTATGTCAGTGCAATAAAAAGGGCAAGGCTTTCACCATATGAATAATTTATTACATCCTAAATTCTCAAAGGCTTTACAATATAAACATAACCATCATTTGCCCTTGGTTTGACAGCAAAATGTCATCCATGTCCATTTTAGACTGATTAATATTTTGTGTGTATGAATATTCAGCTTATATATTCATATCACCTACAATATATACGTCACAGGCAAATAGCATGCAACTGTATGTATTTGAAGTCATAAGGAATTTAACCTCAATTGGATTGCAAGTTTCGCATTTTTAAACTTCCTTTAAGACTTGATCAAAAGAAGGTGATTTTGGAAATAACTTAATTAGATTTTTTTTTACCTTCAGCGTCAACTAGCAGGTGGTCTTTTGAACTCATAACCTGAGGATGAATGTGCTGCTGACATACACTCTCCAGTCAAGGTTACTGTGTTTGTCTATCTAGCAGAAACAATTATAGTCATTTTGGATGCTACAGTATATGCCACCTGACTGAAGCAATTTTCTGGTGTGGGATTCTGATGGAAATGAGACTGTTTAACTGTTATTCCCTAACACATAAAACACTGGACGCTCTGCAGGATTCATTGATAATATTAGCTGCACTTCGCCATCAGTTCACACAAAGGCAATAAACAATATGATGTTATCCTTCTACCAAACCAAGAAACAAAAACCTCATGAGGGGCTTTGATGACACCACATGTTTATGTCCCATGTTCCAAAGTAAAAACAGAAAGATACCTTTTCCATTCTAGCATCTTATTTAGAACCTTTACATAAAGCTGTTTATTTAGACTAATGATTCTCATTGCAAAATATATACCAAAAATAAATAGATAAAATAACAAAAAATTAAAAAATTAAAAAATAAAATACTGAGCTCACCCTAAAAAACACAGATACCATATTAACTAAATGAGAAGATCTCTGCCCAGGATCAGTTCTGCCCTCAGACCTGCTTTAAGATAAATGGAATCTAATGGTTCAGATATTGCATAACGCACCTAATTAATAATAATACATTCAGAAACATATTTAAGCTAGTAAGGATATTTCTCACTCGCAAGGGCACTGCGCAGGGCAAATGCATTATAACAAACATAAAACAAGATCGCAATAATTTCATACTTGTGTATTCGTGTCCATAGTTGTAGTAAAATATTAATATCCTATAAACTCTATACACAAATAATATTTGCACCACAGATTGCTATGCTGAACTACAGCTATATTTCTCAGAGAATATTCACTGCTGGGTTTAGCCGGGGAAATTCAGGCTTCAAGGTATGTTAGATTCAGCTGATTCGAAAGTTGTGACCTCTAAGGTTGTGATGAATCCTTGATAAGCAAAACATAATCAAGCATGCAGTCATTATCATAGATCAAATGCACTGCCGCATTATTTACACATGGCTGCAAGGGGCAACATCCTTGTGATTCAGGATCTGATGGATATGCCTTTGAATACTCAACTCACAATGAGCGAACACATCTTTCTTCTTGACTGCACAACAGATATGTTTGTTTACCTGTCTGCAGTTTTGACCAATTGTGTAAACAGCCAGAATCATTAATCTTGTGTGTACTAACGTGTGGCCAGCATTCTGAAACTGGACCAACACGAAAGTCGAAAGAATTTTCTCTGAATCAAATATTTAAACGAGACGAACAAAACTATTTGATAAAATTGATTTTAAGTGGAACAGAAATATCAACATCATAATTTTCTGTTGATATTTCTGAGATATCAATATGTTTTTCCTATTTAAATGAAGTCATACATTTTATGCAATATTGTGTATTTGTTTAAAAAAAAAAAAATTTGAAGTATTATATTATATTATATTATATTATATTATATTATATTATATTATATTATATTAAATAAGCAGATCTATGCATTATATTATATTATATTATATTATATTAAATAAGCAGATCTATGCATTTAAGTGGAACTAAATTCGCAATCCTCAATCTATAAAGCACAAGCTTATTTTTTTTCTATCATATTATATATTATATGTATTATATATAGATAATATGCCTAAACTTTTAATAATTACTTTAATTTATTAATTTATATATTATATTATATTATATATATTATATTATTATATTATATTATATTATATTATATTATTTATATTATATTATATATAGATTGTTTTTTTCTTCTTCTATTTAGCACATTTTATTATTTTTAAGTAATAATTTCTATTTGTGTTTAGTAAAATAAAAAACATAAAAAATCCAATCAAAAAATCAATACAAAAAAAATATACTATACAACAAATATATTTTATAAGTAGGTCTGTACATTTAAATGGAACTAAAATGATAATCATGAATCTAAGTGCAAGCTTAGAGAAAACAGCCGACAATGGCAACACTTGAAACTTCCTTTCAAACTACAGT
The DNA here is from genome assembly GCF_018340385.1 of Cyprinus carpio. Classification (NCBI taxonomy): domain Eukaryota; kingdom Metazoa; phylum Chordata; class Actinopteri; order Cypriniformes; family Cyprinidae; genus Cyprinus; species Cyprinus carpio. The sequence goes on along the minus strand of NC_056595.1, from coordinate 13,123,080 downwards.
ATACACATTCACCTTGGCTTAGCATAACACTGACATGGTTCATGATGCATGCAACCAAACAGCGGTGAAAATTCATATAGGAGAGTGTTGTCAGCACGACGGACTCCAAACTAGCAGGAAATTGAATCCAAACAAGCCCTGAGATGTTTATGGTAATTCACAGCCATCTGCTGAAGCATTTCAGCTTAAAGACCAAAGAAACAAATGACCCAAAGACAGCAAATGTTCATTATCATAAAGCCAGTGGCATATCATATGCAAGCTAATGCCATAAGGCCCTCATCAGCATGAAAGAGACTATACATGCATCACAATGTCAGCTAAAATGGCCAGTGACTTAGGGACTATGAGCATATAACATGACAGCACAGCAAATACGAATGGTAACAGGTATTATGATGGAGAAGGCAAAAGCACTGGAAATGTGCATGATAAATGGGACTTGATTGCAGACACAGAGAGATTTGAAAATGGTTTGGGAGCAGTCAGAACTGACTATGGGAAGGAGGAAACCATTTATAAGCCTCTAAATGAAGACAATCCATGTGTGCAACAGCTCTGATTTTATTAAACAACATGAAAGACTGATAGAGAGAATGCTGCTCTGCCTCTGAGGTGCAGGCCAGATATTCCTTCCTGAATTCAGAAACAAAAAGAAAAAAAAATCCAATATTCTCTTATGCAGTTCTACTTCAAGTAAATTTATCTAGTTCTAATGGACCATGTATTTTATAGGATGTAATATATATATATATATATATAATATATATATATATATATATATATATATATATATTATCTATATATATATATATATATGTATATATATAAAATAAATATAAAATAGCAATAATATAAATATATATTATTGCTATTTATTATTATTATTTATTATTATTATATATTATTGCTATTTATTATTGCTATTTATCTGTTTATTTATATATTTTTATTTATTTTGCAATGTAGAAGCAAGTGTCTTTAGTTTTCTTGTATTTCAGAATAAACTGTTAGCATTTATTTAGTTATTAATCTTAGTTCATGTTAATTTCAACATTTACTAATGCATAATTAAAATAAAAAGTTGTGCTTGTTAACATTAATCAATGCACTGTGAATGAAGATGAACTACAGTAACATTGAACAACTGTATTTTCATGAACTAACATTAACAAAGATTAATAAATAGTGTAATAAATGTATCGTTCATCGTTTGTTCATGTTAGTCAATACATTAACTAAAATTAACTAATGGAAACCTATTGTAAAGTGTTACTGAATTAATACATATAAAAAATGTAGAGGTAATATCCTGCAAGTGATACTTTATATCTCATAATAATTTACAAAATAAAAATACAAAATATAATTTACTATTAACAACTACTTCTTTTTTTAAACAAGTTTTTTATAGCCAATTATTATTATTATTATTATTATTTTAAATGAAGGTGAAAATATAATGGGTGAGCTGCTTTCATTGCGGTAGCAAAATAAGACAGATTCAGCTGAACAACTATAATTGCATTGGGGTTACAGGACATACTAAAGCCCTATACCCTTGAATAAAGAATAAAACAGATCAACAATAGCAGAGACTTTGAGAGTTTGCATTTGCATGTACAAGCTATTATGTTTTTATTCAATCTTAACAAATGTGTTCACACACACAGCAAACATTAATTCCTTAATAAATCCGCTTTTCCTTAAACCCCGCCCCCGTGGAGTAACAGCTGGTGAAATTAATTACACATTGAAAGATTTGACTTTACTTATTCTAACAGCGGTTTGAGCTGCCACTTACATGCTGCTCTGCCCTGGTCACTGAATGTTGCTGACTGTGAAATTTAAACTATGAATAATGCTCTCTGTCTTCATTAGGAGCTGTCAGTTTTGATTTGGCAGCAAAGTGGCCTTTGTTCGTTTTTATAGGACTGGTATGCTCAGCCACTAGGTCATGGAAATAAACTTTTCAGAAGCATTTAATTCTTGATCACTGGTAATTTAACAACATTGTTTTTAGGGCGTGGGTGTTTTACTTTCAAGTATTAGATGTTCTATCTTTTATTCACCCAGTTTTCATACATCACTGAGGCAGTCTTACGTAAGAAAAGTAATCATAATAAAATTGACTTTTATTCTTCATGATGTGTGAAATACTGTTGTTTCTTACTTTGCAATCTAATGGTTCCTTTCTAAAATGAGTCTGCTTCAATAACATATATAACTGACAAATGTGACCTCCGGAGGACTCAGCCTCCAAAATGAGACACAGCTTGTGTCTTAAGAACTGGTCTGACCAACTAGCAGTTAGTCAAGGGGTAATCATTCGTATTTTTCAGATTAAATTTAGACCAATGCATGTTTTTTTGTAACTTGACTTAAAAATTGGTAGTGGTGGTGACTGGTAAATTGGTAGTTGTTCCAACCATAAGGTCAAGGTTTAGCTGATCCAGCTACCCAGATGCGTCATTCCAGGGGGAAAGCATCTTTTCACATTGACAGTACATCAAATTAAAATTACTTGCAAGCAACATAAAAAACAAACAAACAAACAAACAAACAAACAAACAAACAGCATTATGTTACCGCAGATGTTTTATCAATGCTTGGTTTTTTGGAGTAGTGCCATTAGCCAGTTAGCATATCAGGACACCATTTGTGTAACCAGCATTGATGGGTAATAGCCTTTACAAAAAAACAAAAAACAAATAAGAACACCTTCTTTCTTAAACTACCAGTCATTTTTCTTAAACTGCCTTTGAAATAAATGGAAATGCTAATGAACTGTTAAAACAGAAATACAGCTGATGAGTGGCAATATCATTTGTACTTTTTTGAAAGTTATATAATTGTCAGAAAACAAAACAGGGTTTACAACCTGACCAGATGTATTCACCTTTGTCCATTTATGGACGTAATGAAAAGTATATACTATCTTTAAAATCTTTTGTACATTTGTATCACTATAAATCAGAGTCAGATCAAACCCAATACTTACATTTAAAACAGGGTATACCCCCCATCCCCCCTCACAAAAAAATTAAAATAAATAAAAATAAAGAATCCTATCATCACCAGCGTGCAATGAATCTTGGGAAAGGCTTATTTTGAGGCCGCATAAGAAGGAACCTTCACAAAAAAAAAAACAAACAAATCCATCAATAAAGAATCAACCACCAACAAATAAAAAAAAAAATATTAACATGTAAGGACGCGATTTTCTTGCATCAGCTGGTGTTTATGGGAAACATCTTTCACAACAAAAAACAAAGCTAAAAAAAAATCCACTGAACAATGATGATGTAAGAAATAAAGTGTTCTTCCACCAGCCAAGCAACTTTCTTTGAAATGAATGGAAATGCTAATGAACTGTTAACACAGAAACACTAAGTTCAAAACACACAATAAATCTCTTTATTAAGAATATTTACTTAAATTGACCACAGAATATATTACAAACAATAATAACAATAAAATAAAATGATTCACATGAAACATTTTACAACTGCTTTCGTATTTTTAACTCATCTGCTCCCTCCATTAAATATTGTATCCTGGTTTGAGTTTTGGAAGAGTTTAACAGCTAATTTGCACTACAGCCACTAACTTCTCTGATGATGCCACTAAAATCACCTCATCTCATAAAAGCCCAGCATGCTTTATGGCTAGATAAACTCTGGAAGTAGGAGTGGGACAAACCACATGTCACATTTAGGCTAATTAAGCAGAAAAGCATCTTTGTCTAGTTGGGTCTTTCCCTTCATTACCGGCAAAAGCGTTGACTTGGCATGTCAAACGGTCCAACCAGCAGCCCTCCTGTTCGGCCTTGGACAGGTATGTGAACTTTCATTTCAAAGCAATGCATATCAAGCTGATGCGACAGACTGACGCCATCGATTTCCGTTAGCCATCTGAGGTAATTATACAGGAATAAGCTGAATGGGCTCCTGTGGGGCCTTTTTGCAAACACTTTCCGAAGTAGCAGCTGTATGATCCCAATTCCCTAATGAGCTGGAGCGCTCACTGCCTCTGCGTGTGGCGCAGAACTGCATGGACTCGTCCAATACAAACATACGCAGTACTAACATAATGCAAAGCAGGAGAATCAACCTGCATTGTTATTTTCCTTTTAAAGTCACATTTCCCTGTCAAGAAAACGAAAGGCAGTGTAAAAACAAGTCCAATGCTTTGATCTCATGAAAAGATACCACATGAATCTGACGCAGAGACGATCTTTGTCAAAACCAAACCATACAGACATGCTGCCTGCACGCTACGCAGCCCCAGAGACATACGAATGTTGTCAAACCATGGCAACATAAAAGCAGAGGCTGACAAGATTGTCTCCCCCTGTTCAGATTTAAAAGGACTGAATCATTAAATGAATCACAATGACTTTCATTGATTTTGGCATTGAACACACCTCCAAAACACTAGTAAATGTGTTTACATGAAGAATTAATCTGGGGAATGACCAAAAGAATCATGAATGATGTCATTGCTCTAAAGCAATGCAAGCCTCAATAGATGCTTCAATGAAAGCTGCTGGGATATCTCGACACACTCTGAAGCCTCGGCACAGAACGTAACATCATTACTCTTTTGTCTCATCCTGGATTGTACCTGTCTGCTGTTGTTTGACCCTGCCTGTTTTGACCACTCTGAGTAAAGCCTGCACTTGGATCCACCACTGTGTTGTCACACGTCCCAACGTTACACAATGATATTGTAAGAATCCCAAAAACAAAACAACAGCGATTTACAGGGAAAGTATTAGCTGTGGTTAGAATTTGCCTAGTGTGGTGTGACTTTGTGAAATATGAGAGAACATTTGAGAAGTACGAAACGCAGACAAGGTCTAGTATTGCCCATGTGAATTTAAGAACAGCTTGCTTGGGAGACTGTATTGAAGTATTGTTGGTGAGTAAGCTGACAGCACACTGGGAGCGTTTGAGAAGCAGGTTTCACAGTGTGAGCTGTGGTGACACCACTGCTGATTGTTTCACTACAGTGCTCTTGTCACAGAGCGCTGGTGACGCCTATCTCCCTGACACATCCATAAGCTGACTTTGGTTTACCCTCAATGTTGTTGCCACAAAACACTTCAAAAAGAAACATCTGGCAGTGATGTTTATGAAGGGAGCCTGAAAATACAAACTGTGTATTTTCCCCCTCATCATCAACTGAAGTAGAATTAGCATGCATGTGTGAAAGTCCATGTCATGTTTTAAATGTTCATGTGTTATAGCTTTTGTGTGCCAATTATATAAGTGCATGTAATACTTTTTTGGTCATACAATGAAATACTGACCATTGTCCAAAAAATAAAATAAAATAAAATAAACATACTATGCTTGTGGTAAAACACTTTTAAAAATTGCACTTTAAAGTACATAAATCATATTTTAATAATATGTTTGTCATCTTACAACACTTGATGTGTTGACTAACATAGCACAAGTACTTGATCATTTTAACTGTATTGTGTTATTCAGTACTATATTTGAAGTTACTATATATTATCAGTCAAAAGTTTAGCAGGATTCAGATTTTTTAATGTTTTTGAATTGGTTTTAACAGTATGCTCACCAAGGTAAAAACTACAAAATTACAGTAAAAACACAGTACTATATATATATATATATATATAATATATATATATATATAGATATATATATATATATATATATAATATATATAATCTAGCTATATAATTGTAATAGTATTTCATTATATTATTGTTTTTACTGTATTTTTGATCACGCAAACAGCTTTTTTTAAAAAAAAAAAAAAAAAAAACGTAAAAAAAAAACTTAATTATTCTAAACTTTTCATGTGATAAATGTACTAAACTGTACTAAACGTCCTTTAAAGTGTCTCACTTTACCTGTATTCACCCTACAATGAAAACAATTTTGTGTAAACAATTTTCACTCAGAAATTGCTCATTTGAAAAGACACAGTTAGCTGCACAATGAATTACATAACATTTTGAAGTAGAAAAACTGAAATTGTAGTTTATTGTAAAACATACTGTACTACAATATCTTTGTTTTATTTTCAACTTTGAAACATATATATTTTTTTACAGTGCTCCATGTGAGCTTTCATAAATATGACATTTTTCATGTTGGCAAATGGAAAAGGGTGATTTATTTTGAAATGAAGAGCCTCCCTTCTGTGAGCCAGAACATTATGTTTAGTACATTTAAATTGTGCTTGAACCAGGATCACTATGTCTGTAGTGTAATTTGTTCCTCACTGCTCTCCTCCAGCACCTTTCATGTGCTTCTAAAGGCCTGGCCATGAAACTGTTTTGAACTCATTTGCATTGGCTGGGAGGCTGTTTTGAATATTTTAGTCATACTCATGTTCTCTCTCTTTATCATGCACACAACACATTTTTGTCTTTTATCCATGCCTTCAATGTGAAGATTTCACACCTTCACAGTTTGCACTGCTGTCAAGGAAATTTAATGATTTGCTATAACCCTTAATTAATTCCGGAAACAAAACATCATCTAGTTGCAGGTTGTTGAATTCGGGACCTAAACTCTTCCACAGCAATATATCTAAATATGTCTGTACGGTAAGATATTGTTTTTTTTTTTACACACTCTGTGTTATCTGCGGCTTAAAGAAACATCTGTCCTGTTATCCTCAGGAGTTTTATTAGAAGGTTGTTGTTTGTAGCTGCTTCTCAGAGGACAGCTGTAATGTTCTCTATAGGGCACCTGTGTTTTCTCATTACAAGCACTCAAACAAGTGATACTAATTAAATAAGCCCCCAACTGGACAACAATTCACAAAAAAATGGATCTATATCTCATTTTAATGCTACATTCATTCATGCCATCTCAAATCACCTTGCTCATTAAAAATGAATGACAAATGGGAGTGATTTTAATGGCGGAAATGCCTTAGTCTATTAAAGGGTTCACCCATAAATGAAAATTCTGTCATCATTTACACACCTTTCACTTGGTCAAAACATGTATGAGTTTCTTCTGTTAAACATGGAAGAAGATATTTGGAAGAATGTGGATAACCGAACTGCCATTGTTTACCATAGTATAATAAAATTTTCATTTTTTTGGGTGAACTAACATGATGATGAGCGGATGATTATTTACAATGCATGTTGTAATGTTAATATACGACTATTATTGTTATATTGTGTAATGGTAAACAGAGCTATAGATTGTGAAATTAAATATTTCTCATTCTATAATTATTAATCTAGCTAATATAACTCCTAATTATTATTAATTATTATGTTAACATTGATCAAATGGTAAGTACATGCAAATAATAAAATGTGAAACAACATATAGGCTACACCACCATTCAATTTTTTTATATATATATATATATATATATATATATATATATATATATATATATATATATATATATATATATATATATATAGATATTAAATTGCTTACAAATTACATTGTCACAAAAAGTTATATTTCAAATTATAATGTTCTTTTGAATGATCTATTCATCAAAGAATCCTGTCAAAAAAGAAAAGAAAAAAAATATTAAGCAGCATAACTGTCTTCAACATTTTTTTTATAACAATAATAAAAGTTTTTTTTTTTTTTTAAAGCAGTTATGGCAGCTTTGCATCACACACACACCCAAAAAGAAAAAACAAAAAAATAGTGCAATGACTGCTGAAAATTCAGCTTTGCCATCACAGAAATACATTACATTTCAAAATTCAAATAAAAAAACCAGTTATTTAAAATTGTTATAATATTTCACAATATAACTGTTTTTATTGTATTTTTAATCAACTAAATGCAGCCTCAATAAGCAAGAGATTAAAAAAAAAAAAAAAAAAAAAAAAACATTCCTACCAACCCCAAACCTTTGAACAGTAGTGTAAATCTAACCCTAAAAAGATCAGCTGTTGTTTAACATGAGGATGCAGTGTTAACACACCATAGAGAACTGGTAGCATATACCTTATACAATTACAAACAGCTATCCCTGGTTTATGCAGAGCCATTTGACCAACGAATTCAACTGTTCATGACACTAGTGTAGGTGAGATGGTTTACAGTAACTTCTGAAATGCAGAGTTCACAGAAAGGATCGTGGCATTGATGAATGTTGTCCTGCATGTCTCCGGTAACATTGGCTAATGAGATACGGTGGCTTACGGTGGCTTACACACAAGGTGGCTTACAAAACTGATGACGTGTCCTGGAGACTCACAGTCAAGGCCACTGCGGATTCGTTCCCAAGGCTACAGATATGCTGGTTCATTGTTTCTATATTCTAGGTACCTATAGCTCAGTGTCACCTAATACCCTGTAAAGGTGGGATCAGATATATAACATTACATGATTAAAGTTTTAATTACAATTGTAGATGTCACCAAAAGCTAAAAATGGCCTGAGATTGCCAATGAAAACTGACCATTAAGCCCTGGCCCTTCTTGACATAAAGTACGAGCTGAGCCCATGACTACATTTTAGCAGCATAACGTAAGCCTACCAAAATGCATTTCCTAAATTGTGCATTTTTTTTTTTTCTGAAGATTTCACACAAACAATTTTCTAACTGTATTTTGTTGTGACCTTCGTTCCTTATTAAAATGTTACCCACATTGCTAGTGACAGATGTTAAATCATGGTATATGGTGGCTGTTATCTGTTCAGCACAACTCTTGAGCGAGGTTAAAAGAACATTACCTCTCAAGGTGCATAACTGCAAGTCATTCATCATACTAATATAAAAGTTCACTGATCATCCAGTGTGGAGACAGGGCTGAGGGTCTCTGAGGGTGATAGAATCAATCACCATCATAGCTGAGATGTCTTCTCGTTATACACGGGGTGTTCCAACACCACAGAGCATTATAAAAAATAATAGCTCACAAGTACCACACAACATTCCCATATTCTGCGCTAAAATTTATCTTGTATATTTATCTAGGACCAGACTCCCTTACCAGAGGCCCAATCATATCTATTGTTGGAGAGAACAGCAAAATGTTCTCAGTAAATGGATAACTTCCTCCATCTCCCAACCTAATCGAGGCATATCAGCCAATTTTGCATTTTCATGCTTTTCATGGGGAAAAATAACATAAATCAAAATGTGTTCACGATTATTACAATCTGTAATGGTAGGAAAACCATTAGCGAGAGATGAGCGCCGCTCTGCAGGAGCTGTGAATGATAAATTAGGTTTGTTTGGATGAAATGTGACAGCACACGCAAAACATGCTTTATTTATTTTAATTATTTATTTATTTTTGCTGCAGTAAATTGTGGAATATTGTAAAATATATAAATATCAGATGGAAATTAAATGTACTATAATAATAATAATTAAATATAAAAGATTAATTATTATTAGTAGTAATAAGTGTAGTAGTTATAATGATCTATAAGAATTATTAAAATGTATATATTCTTATTAATTATTAATTACTAGTAAAAAAAATATTTTTTTCTAAATTTTTCCTAAATATTAATAATACATTATTATTATTAATATTATATTAAGCAAGATGAAAATTTAAAGAGATAATTTGTGTCAGAGCACAGTGGTTAGTGCATGTGCTTGCAACCCTGCTCAGAGGATTAAGGTTCGAATCTGGAACATCATCATTGTTTTTGCTAGGAATTCTTAATGTAATTACAGCATGTTTAAATAGATCATTATTATAAATGTATTTATTCTTATTATTAATAATAAATATTAGAGATTCTTAATACTACTACTACTCTGCTGCTGAATCTTTGAGTATTAACTCCAGTTTCTATGTATTCTTCTCTGCTTCTTTCAGAATTGTTGAAGAGTATTCTCTACTTTCAATGATCTACCCACATGATGAGGTATCAAGGACCATCATCATGACAACAGCCATCACTTGTCGTTTGGTCACAGTTCTGTTAGGTTTCTACATACTGTACTATAAGAACAGGGCAAATAAATAGACAAATAGGAGGGCAAAAGTATACAAGTGCTGTAACAAGTCTCAGTCTAGCACAGCACGCATACCAGTTTTTATTATTATTATTATTATTATTATTATTATTTATGTTTTCAGAAAAAGAGCCAAATAGAATATATATAAAAAAAGTTTTAGTTAGTCAAGTGCTGACAAAAAGAGCATTTGAGATCTCGAATTGAGATCTTGGAACAGTCCAGGTACAGGTCTTGTGAGAGTGATTTTGTGCCTCTTTGGGATGATACCACGAGGTGTCGTTCACTTGCAGAACGCAAGCTTCTGGAGGGCACATAAGTCTGAACTATTGAGTTTAGGAACTTTGTTGCAGAGCCAGTGGTTGTCTTGTAGGCAAGCATTGTTGCCTTGAATTTGACGCAAGAGGCTATCAGCAGCCAGTGAAAACTAATGAAGAGAGGTGTGACGTGAAATCTCTTCAGCTCATTGAAGACCACTCTTGCCACAGCATTCTGGATCAAAGGAACCGGCATGCTTGATAGTACATGCCGGAAGGCCTGCTAAGAGAGCATTACAATAGTCTGGTCTGGAGAGAACAAGAGCTTGGGCAAGGAGTTGTGTGGCCTGCTCTGATAGTAAGGGTCTAATCTTCCTAATTAAATAAAAACCGCAGGACCGGGTCGTTGTAGTAATATTAAAATTGAATCTTAACCTAACATCAACAACAACCACAACTCCAATGTTCCTCCCAGTACTAATTATTTATGATTAAAAAACTTAGCTGTATAGAGAAGCTGTGATGAAGTGCTGGGATGGTTGAAATCACAAGCAGTTCTGTCTACGTAAGGTTGAGTTGAAAATGGTGGTCCTTCATCCAACCAGAGATGTCTGTCAGGCAGGCTACAATGTGAACAGCTACCGTTGGATCCTCTGGTTGGAATGAGAAGTAGAGTGGAGTTTCATCAGCATAGCAGTAATAGGAAAAGCCATGTTTCTGGATGACAGATCCTAATGATGACATGTAGAGGGAAAAGAGAAGTGGTCCAAGCACTGAGCCCTGAGGAACCCCAGTAGCAAGAAGTTATGATTTAGAAACCTCCCCTTCCAAGACACCCTGAAGGACCTACCTGAGAGGCAGGATTTGAACCACTGGAGTGCAGTTCCTGAGATGCCCATCTTCATGAGGGTTGACAGGAGGATCTGGTGGTTGACTGTGTCAAAAGCAGCAGACAGATCCAGCAAGATGAGTACTGTGGATTTTGAAGCTGCTCTTGCCAGTCTCAGTGCTTTAGTAACTGAGAGCAGGGCAGTCTCAGTTGAGTGGCCATTCAGCATAATGTCCATCCTTATAATGACCATCACACTCAGAATAAACAGAGCGGACATACTGAGCAGACCATTCGCATATGCTTCCCCCGTAAATACTGCTTATTTGAGCATCAAATCTCTCTGCATCAGCTGTACTAAAAGAGGAAGTATTATACAAACACAATGTGTATTCAGTGTGTGATGCTGATGTTTCTCAAAAAATCTGACCCATAAAACAGTAGCGTAATTCACTAGCTCAGCTAATGCACACAAATCAGCTCTGAGCCATAAACCTCACTCATAGCATTAGTAAACACCCCAATGTGAGCAGAGGGAATAGTGTGTTCATAGTAGGACACCAAACCACAAAGCTAGCCATCAACACACGGCACTGAATAATGAACAACTCCTAACATGAGTCTGAGGTGAATAAAGACAGAAGCATTTCCAGCTGACCACAGCACAAATAAATCTGACGTGCCCACCAACACTTCCATTACATTCCTCATTGGAGGGTAAACGATCTACAGCAACACAAGCTCACAAATAACATGGCCACAATCTCCACAGAGCTGGAATCCAGGATCTGCTGTGTGTATCTGCACTCACTCAGACCAGTGAGCACTCACCGTAGGAGCAAACCACTGCACCAAAAAGCAGGAAAAAGAAACAACGAAACAATTGTTCTGTAAACTCTTATGGCAAGTTGCTCTCAGGCAAAGTCTTCTTCAAAACAGAAATGAAAAACTAAAGAGCAAAATCTACAAAGCAAATCATATTCTAATATCTAAGGTGGCCATTTACACAGGCATTCTTGTATTTTGTTTGGGCAATTTGTTGCATGTTTTAATTTGTATTTATTTATTTGGTAATTTTATGCCATGGCAATAATTAAATCAGCAATACAGTATATGTGTGTGTGTGTGTGTGTGTGTGTGTGTGTGTGTGTGTGTGTGTGTGTGTGTGTGTTACAGAATGTACATAAATAATATTCAGATATACCATAGGAACGGCTACAAATTAATAAAATAAAATAAAACATTTAATAGTAGATATGATAGATAAATAATTAATAAATAAATAAATAAATAACCATTTACATATAGAAAGTACATAGACAAAATCTATATCAGATTTTATTTAGGTGCACCTTATTTAGGTTTTCCTCTTGACACTTAACTAAATACTCTTTTAGAGAATTTTCTTTATATATATATATATATTTAAAAAAAGATTAAGTGTATTAACATATTAATCTGTCATCTCATTCATTTGCACTCCATCTTGCCATTTAATGTAGGAACGCATCCTGCATGATTTTTCTTTACAGAGTTGCCTCTGGCTTGGGATATGAAGGCTTTATTTTCCATGCAACTGCTTTGGAATAATATGTATTGTGAAAAGCTAAAATCCAGGATAAATAATAAATAAAACTGACTCGACTTTTACAATCCATATAATACACATTACACCGGCTACATATCTGCATCTCCAGGCCCGAGCGGAGCATTATGCGTGAAGTCTTTTCAGGGGTTATACTTACAAACTCAGAGACAGAGTTTTCTGATTTTCACAATTTGCTCAGAGCAAAGAAACCCTCTGCGCATTTATGAGGACTCCTGGGACCAACAACGGGAGGCTGAGTGAATTTAAGAAACAAACATAAAATAAATCCTTAAATATGATTGTAAACTGGATTAGTCAGAAATGGGAGTTCACATTAAATGCTTTTTTAAATCCTTCTGAAACCAAGTCAGCACAGTGATGCTTTTCTGAATGGGGTTATTAATACAACTTACCTTTATCGCAGATTGCAAAAGTACCCTCAAGGTCTGTTAACAGTGCAGAGCAAAATAAATGTTTTTGTCAGCTATATACAAATAAAAGAACTGCTGGAAGGTTGTATTAATATTAATCAGGCTTGAGCCATCATTAGGCTTAATTAAAGCCCATTGTGTCTTACTGACAAAATGTTTGGGGTAATAATGCTTTTTGAAAGAAATGAATACTTTTATTCAGCAAGAATTAATTAAAAAAAACAAAAATATCAAATAAAAGATGTATAAATCAAAAAAAAGATTTCTATTTCTGTTCTTTTGAACTTTCATCAAAGACTCCTGAGGAAAAAAAAAAAAAATACATTTGTACAGGTTTCTTCAAAAAAAATTAAGTAGAACAACCGTTTTCAACAACATCGATAATAAAATATTTTTTTCTTGAGCACCAAATCAGCATTTTGGAATGACTGACAATGACTGGTGTAAAGGTTGATGAAAATTCAGCTTTGACATCTCAGGAATAAATTCAATTTTAAAATATATTAATTTAGTATATAGTCAAATCAGAGATGCACCGATTGACGGGACAGTGATCAGAATCGGCCGATTTTTCGCATGATCGGCCGGTCATTCTCACGTCTTGCTAGTGATGTTACCTTCGTGAACGAACCATTCTTTTTGAACAAATCTTTTAGGTGAATGAATCGGTCTCGGTCATGTAATCCAATGACTTTTTCTTGTTCAATGAAATTCCTCCCTCCACAGCAGCGCGACACTATTAGCAGTGCATGCGCAGCTCAGTGAACTGGGTAGCTCTGTGGAATTTTATCCTGTCAAAGAATGACTAAACCTCGAGCCAATAGCTTTAGAGTATGAGATGTGACGGAGCATGTGATTTGTTCAATGTAGTGAATGAATACGCCCTTCACTGAATGAGTTTCTTTTGAGTCTGAACAAAATGACCAAACTGGTACATGTCATTCATGAACGAGCTGAATGAACTGGTACATCTGGTTCGTGAATGAAATGACTGAACTGGTACATCTCGTTCATGAATGAAATAAATGAGAGTGTACCGGGACAGTCGGCCATTTAGCATGTGAGTCAATCTTGATCAGCAATCAGCAGAAAGCAATGCAAAGCACAGTTATAGGTACTGTGCACATACGCTTGCTTGAATATTCATATTTAGCATACAGAACATAACTCCACTTTTAAACCCCGATTTATGAACGTGTAAATGTCTAACCAAACAATTAAAATGTTAATTATGCAAGAAAACCTTGTGCTTTGGTCATCTGAACAACTTATTTAGACTTTATTTATTTAATGAGAAGATTATCCACACATTATAATAAATCAGTTTTTTTTTTTTTTTTGTAACAAATAAATACAAAACACTCTTTTTCGCCACATGCTGGCATATTTTTGTAATATGAAGAAATGGTCACGGAATGAAAAAGTAAACAAATCTGAACAAATCATTTTGGTGAACAAACTGAAAATGAAAGAATCTCTTGAAAGAATAAATGTCAGAATAAATTCCACTACTACGTTTTGCCGTTTCTGAGCCGATCGTTTTATTGCCAGCACCACTGGCAATGACGTCACAGCCATGCGCACACTCACAGTCACGTGTAAGCATGTCGTTATTCAGATGTGTGGAGCACATTTTGCGGAGGATGAGGACTGTTTTCTGGAAGAGTAGCCTACTATGCCGGTGTCTGTTTCTATAAAGTGGGGCAGTTCCAACTTTGCAAGGACAGTCTGGCACTTCTGACTCACAGTCTGTAAGTACGTTTTCATATGTAAAGGATTTGCCACTATGCAAGTTTTGAGCAGTATAGTGAAGTCCTTGTCATTTCTCCGATCACAAATGCAGACATGGTTTTATGTTTACGTGGCGTGATACACAACGCGTAAAAAGACAGTATAAGTCATTATAATCAGTAATTATATCCCCACTGGATGCAACAAATGGCTCGTTTGTAATGGGTTTTATTGGTTTTGTTTCGTTGAGCCAGGACACACGGCATCACAGTATAGTAAGGGCGTAACATTTCCGTCACACGCTTGAGGCATTCGGCCAGTCACAACGCACTGGATAGCTGGCCAATCAGCGTACACCTCACTTTTCAGAACGATGAGTTTGTAAAAAATTGACGCGTTTCAGAAAGGCAGGGCATAGAGGAGAAACAATAATGTACAGTATGTGGAAAATAATGTGTTTTTTTAATGAGTGAGTCATTTATTCATTCATTCAACCGATTCATTCAAACGGCTGATTCATTCAGAAATGAATCATTGACTCACTCGATCACAACACACCGCATAAACACATTGCATTACACCAAATACACAAAAGTGGCTCATTCATAAGGACAGTCACTTCCCTCATTTCTGAATGAATCAGCCGTTTGAATGAATGAATAAATGACTCACTCATTAAAACAGACATTTGCCGCAACCTACTGGTGATTTAGTCATATTTAAAAGTATCATTGCATTTTTTTCAACTTTTATTTGCATGTTTAAAAAACATGTAAAAACATTAATGTTATAAAATTATTTATGCATTGGAAATTTTGCAGTGTAGATGCATTTATAGCACTTCAGATGCACCTTCTGTTTCCTCAGTAGTGGAAAGATTTGTTAATACTTATTTCTTTTGAATGTTAACAACTCTACAGTTTCTTATTATTCTAACTGATTTAATTGAAAGAAAGTAAGAATTTGATGTGAAAGATGACACATTTAATAAGGTTGGGGGGGGGGATTACCATTTATAAACATAGTGGGAAATGACATCTGTTTTGTTAAATACAGCAACTCATTTTAAGTTAACTATTTCTTCCTCGTTCCAGTCACAAAGCACTTTATTTCGAGAGTTATTTAAGTGAAAATCTGTAACAGTCCAGATTGGGGGAATTGTAATGTTTAATAATTTATTTTATTATGTAAATAATTTTTGCATTGAAAATTGCAGATTTTTGTGTGCATATGCTGTCAATTATAGTTCTTAGAAAGAAAATCGGAATAGGCAAAAATTGGTATTGGCAGGTCACACTTGCAAAAAAACGGAAATCGGAATCGGTCAAAAAATTTCAATCAGTGCATCTCTAAGTAAAATAGTAATATATATCAAATTAATATTACAATCAAATTGTACTAATATTTCACAATATTACTTTTTTTTTTTTACTGTATTGTTGATCAAATGAATGCAGCCTTGATGAACATTAAAGACTTCTTGCGAAAAACAGCTATATAAATAAACATGGCCATTAAATCTTACATATGATGTAACATAATAAGCCAAGTTTGAAAGGTCCAGAGGGGCTTGCGTGTATACAATAACTAAACTATTGAGTTATTTTAGATTTATTTCAGTATTAATGTGTTAACAGAGTTACTACATGAGCAGTGTAAGGATGTGCCTTCGTTTAAATGGCAGCACAGAGCGGTGTCACAGTGAAGGCTGCGGCCTCGTTAGCACGTGACCTCAGTTTGGGATGACAGAGAATTAATTGTAGCAACAAGGTCCTGCCAGATCGGAGTTAAATGTTAATCAGGGGGACGAGAACACCGCCAAGTTGCTGCAAAATGCCACTGGGAGTTTTCAGCTGCATGTTAATAAAATGATGTGATTAAATTCACACTGTGTGGGCTAAAAAGTTACAATGATTCATTCAAGCATAGCTATTTAATTTTAGTTTATTTTTTTATTTTTTTTTTGGGGGGGGGGGGGGGGGGGGTGGGGGGGGGGGGGGGTAAAAAAGATGGTAAAAATGGCAGAGGTTTCCAAAGCAAATATCACAGAACGTTCAGTTAGTATCTTTGTATGTTCCCAGAAGTCTCTTAGTGCAAAAATATAATTAGAAATACTGCATTAGTCTTCTGTTCTCTGCTGATTAATATCAAAAAAAAAAAATAAAAAAAATAATATAGATATGGTTCAACGTCTATGTAATGACAACAGAAATTCATTTCACTAGGCTGCCATCTGCTGGAAGGTTGTAATGTTATCTTTTGGGAAAAAATAGGCTAGTTGGAATTAAATACTAGCTTACAATAATAAGCATTACCATTGTTTAATGCATCTTTAATTCAGCTAGTGAATCCTGTTATAATCTTGGTAATGAAAGTGGTTTTGTGCAAAAATGTTTAAACATTTGGCTGATCAAATAGTGATGTATGCTGCATATTTAGTGGGCCAACCAGCTATTTTATTCAGAAAATTTGAATGCTGTGCACAGTATTCTTGGTTCACCCTAAAATGAAACTGCTGAAAATGTACTCAACTTCAGGCTATCCACGATTTAAACAAGTTTGTTTCTTCATCAAAACAGTTTTTGAGAAATTTTGCTCACCAATGGATCCTTTGCAGTGAATGGGTGCCGTCAGAATGAGAGTTCAAAGTGCTGATAAAAACATCACAATAATTCAAAAGTATTCCAATTCTAATCCATTCATTCCTTCAGTCCATTCACTATCATCCTCTAACATTAAAATCCAACAAAATACTTGTTTAGAACCTTTAACAATTGAACATTAAAAATAGAATACATCTACTAAAAAAAACCAGATTACCACTTCACTTAATAAAAAAATGCAACTTTTCACTTCATCATACTCGAAGCAAACTGTTAATAAAAAAAAAAAAAACAAAAAGTATAAAAACAATTAAAAATTAATTAATTGCAAACAAACAACTTCAAACCACACAACATTTTAACTCACAAAATGTTAACTGATTGAAAAGAGTTGTGTGGAAAACGTGGATTATTGTGATGTTTTTGTCAGCTGTTTGGACTCTCAATTTGACGGCACCCATTCGACAGATCTATTGGTAAGCAAGTAATGTAATCCTAAATTTCTCCAAACTTGTTTAGATGAAAAAACAAACTAATCAACATATTGGATGGCCTGAGGCTGAGTGAATTTTAAGCATTTTTTTTTTCTTTTTTTTGGATGAACTATTCCCAAAATAAACAATTCAACAATCCCCAAGAACAAACTGGGAACTGGGCCATGGAAGAGATGCTACCAGGTCACAAGAACATTCTGGGAAAAAAAAAAAAAAATTTGATAAAAATTTCATAAAACATAATTTCCTCACTTGCAACAGGTTCAGGTAATTTTTATTTTTTAACATGAGTGTTAAACATCCCTCCTCACTGGTTGAGGAGGTAAGAAAAGACCGAGCGCTGGTGATAACGGAGAGACAGCTACTGACAAGAAAAAGGAAGAAAGAAAGCAATATGTTGACTCGTATGTAAAATAGAGTTTTCTTGAGCTGTTCACATGCTCCAAGCCCCTTGTGTGTAATATGTGGAAACATATTGTCTAATGGGTCAATGAAGCCTTCAAAATTGCTTCGGTATCTTGAAACCAATAACACAGTGTCTACACGAGATGCAAGCGGCTGAAGACAAAACTTATTATACACAGTGATTCTGTCTACACTGAATGAGCGGCACGAAGAACAGTAGTCGCGACTGGTGTAGACACTGTGTTAGTTATGGAGCAGACTGGACATTTGCAACATCCAACCCTCCTCATTGGGACTTAAAACTGGTCCATGATGTAAAATAAAAATTTAAAGACCCCTGCTTTAATGCATAAATCACTGCACACATTTTAGAAACCATTACATTAATTCACTCAATATTACCAATACTGGTCTCCCTAAATCAAAAACACTCCATTACTACTTTAAGCCCTTTCTACAGTACAGCATCGACTTGCTTTTGCTAACTCATTACTATTTGTGCCTCTTTTATGGATTACCAGATCTAGCAGGTGTTTTATGACTTGTAAAGACTATATTACCAGATGAATAAAGTGTTTTTACTACACTAAAATGCGCCTTGGGTCGTCCTTAAAATAGCTGCATTGCACTGTTGTTCATCTGCTGCAGTACAATAAACCACTGAAATATTGGGGCAACATAAGGGGTATTAACCTTAAGGCAAACCTTTAATATAGCCTTAGACATGACAAGAAGCCAATTCATTTGAGCCTACAGAAAGAAAGGATTTGGATCAGAGTCACGACACAGAATATTTTGAAAAAAGCAGTTTTCAAGGTTAGCTTGACCTCTAAGGAAAAAGAGAGAGTGCTATGCAATCTTATTATCCATCCACTATCCATTTTTTTATGTCTGTCTCTTCTGCCAACCATATAAGTTCGGCACCTTTGATTACTGACCTAAGCGAAACGTTTTTCTGACTCTGGAATTGTGTCAAAATGCCTGCAGTAAAGAGACATGTCATGATTATATACTTCTTCTCAATGCAGTTGTCTTATGCTAGGAATGCTGAGGCTGCGCAATAACAACATTGCAATGTGTACAATCATTATCAGAGACTATTGCTGCCAAATGAACATTGCTAAGCTATATAAGTCATGGCATGTTTTCATTTTATGATGTGAAAATATTGTTCACAGAGTCACACACTGAAATCCCATTACATACTCTTAATGTCCTCGGTGTTATGGCGTGATACATCTAAGTCAAGCACTTCAACCGAAAATTTTATGGACTATTACATTTACATAAACCAATGCAGCAGAGATTTAAAGTGTAACTTGACGCTATGACAAAAGAACATAATCTACCTCTAGGGCAGAGAAATGTCTATTGCCTATGAATAATATAGAGAAATCAACCGCAGGGCATACAAGAATTATGTCAAGTTCCACAGTAAGAAACATTCTGCCCGTAGAGTAACACATCACCATCCAAAACTATCCATTATGCAAATCATTTCATTTAGAAATAAGTGTAATGGGGATTGAAAGGAAAATCAAGTTAAGTGGATTCAATGCCTTTGGTTTTGACTGGATCATGAATCCATAAGTTCAAAACAATGAATAACTGATCGACAACACTGCAATAAACTTAACTTACCATATAACTTACAATATCTTTAAAATGTATTTATTTTCTTTTAGTTTTAGTTATTTAAGATGTTTAAATGTTTCCTTGGAAACTAGCTGAAATTAAATAAAAGAAGTTAGTATATTATTTCAGTTAACTTTCTAATTTCAAGTAACATTTATTTAATGGTTTTAATTAACTACAATAACCATTTATCATTATTGGCTTCAGTAAGCAGTTATTAGCACAATTAGCACAATAATATTGAGATGCTTGGTGTCATTTTTAACAAGGAGATTAGTTTCATCATTAAGGATCTTTCAGCTCAGATCTGCTGCTAAATTGAATGACTTATTTATTTATTTTAAGGACTTTTAAGGACAGCTTGATTACTGTAACTATATGCAGGCCCGTCTCAATCTCATCTCCAGATGGTTCAGTACACACCAGTGAGACTTTTAGTGAAAATCAAAAATAAGAGATCACATTTTTCTTATTAGAATCAAATTAACTATTACCAATAATTACCAATTTGCTTATAGTTATAAAAGCGGCCCAGCGTGGTATTTCTCCACAGTATATTTGTAAACTTCTTTATGCATACTCTGCCCCAAGGTCATGCAATCAACTTCCTTCTGTCCCGTCCACGCCGTAAGGGAGATTTCTCAGTTCTGGAACCGTTTCCCTGCTCATATTAGATCCTCCTCCTCCACTGGCAATTTTAAATCCGCTTAGAGGTCCATTTTTATTCCTTAGCTCTTGATTCTATGGAAGTATTTTTATGGGTTTCCTCTTATTCTGTTATTTAAATTTTATCAACTCGACATGAATATCCCTCTTTTTGTGACAGGATGACTTTTATAGCCTGTGATTACAATATAAAGATCTGTGAAAATGTGAACATATGTGTTTGGTGATATTAAAATGTATAGAAACATTCAACCAAAACATTAACCTGAAAAGAAAAAGCTACAATAATCTTGACAGGAGTTAAATCTTGCTACACTCCTGAGTTACTGCAGCGTCCCTGCTTGTTCTATATAGTCAAAAGGTCATCATACAAACTGAAATGGCATATGAAGGCTTCAGTAATCTCTCCCAAAGTGCTTATTCACTTTGGCGACAGCAATGTAAATCACTAGATTTACCACAAAATACTGTTCTTTATACTCCATCTGCTTCAGCCTCATCTCCACCCTCCCCTCTGAGTCTTGGTATAGAATGGAGAAACTCCTGCCATCAAAATCATATGATACTGTGTCCTGACTTGCTTTGGTCATCACAACAGGAGCGCTGACCCACCAAAAAGGCTGCTTGGCTTCATCCCATACAGTGAGGCTGATCATGCAACAGTCCTGAAGACAGCAATTAGACCATGAAATGCATCCTTACATAAGTATTAAAACACTGTGAATAAAAAGTGAGGATGACTGGACCAGTGTGGTGATTCTGTACCTTGACAGTTCCATGTAAAGCTTCAGTCCTCCAAGGCAAGCTGACATCTCCAACCAGATGAATATTTGGAGATATGTTATTCTCACTGATCACTTCCAGTGGAAGATAACCATTAGAAATCTGATCTGGAGAGTAAAAAAAGAGGTATGCTATGGTACTTTGCGGTTGTCTACCAAAGATGAGATATACAGAATTCAAGTTACACTTAATTCTTAATTTAGAAACTGAAAATTCTAGATACTTGTATCAAAGTCCTTGTATTACTGGCTTAGTAAAAACATCTTAATTTTGCTTAGAGCAGGACAACACTGATATATTTTTGGGAATATAGCGCCATCTACTGTTGAGAATCTAGTACAATCAACTGTTGAGGAATAGTGTAAACCTGTAGCAATAGCCAAATGCTCATTCATTTACTTATAAGGTTATTTATTATTTTTTGTACCATCAGTTGGATGTCAGTTTTCAGACTGTAAACTATTAGTTTAACAGGGAATGATTTTAAAATCATTATAAAAGGCACATCAAGCCTTTTATATTATATTAGGCACATTATATTATATTAGGCACATCAAACATAACTCCTTCAAAAACAGCCAGAAACCTTCGAGTTATGATTGATGATCAGCTAACTTTCTCAGACCACATTGCTAAAACTGTCCGGTCCAGCAGATTTGCTTTATTCAACATTAAGAAGATCAGGCCCTTTCTTTCCGAACATGCTGCACAACTCCTTGTTCAAGCTCTTGTTCTGTCCAGGATAGACTATTGCAATGCTCTCTTGGCAGGTCTTCCAGCCAGTTCTATCAAACCTTTACAATTAATCCAGAATGCGGCAGCAAGATTAATTTTTAATGAGCCGAAAAGAATACACGTCACACCTCTGTTTATCAATTTGCACTGTCTACCAATAGCTGCTCGCATAAAATTCAAGGCATTGACGTTTGCATACAAAACCACCACTGGCTCTGCACCCCTTTACCTAAATTCATTACTTCAGACTTATGTGCCCTCTAGAAGCTTGCGTTCTGCAAGTGGACGTTGCTTGATTGTGAAGCACAAAGTCACTTTTACGGACTTAAATTAAATGTTCCCTCCTGGTGGAATGACCTCCCCAACTCAATCCAAGCAGCTTAGTCCTTAGCCATCTTCAAGAATCGGCTAAAAACACATCTCTTCCATCTTTATTTGACCCTCTACCTTTAGCACTCACTATTCTAATTCTTAAAAAAAAAAAAAAAAAAAAAATTAACTACCTTTCTAATCTTTTTGTATTCTATCTATTTTCTTTTCATTTATTACACAATTATAAAAAAAAAGACCTCTAACACTAGCTTGCTCTATTCTTTTTCTTTTTCTTTTCTATTATATTATTTAAAAGCCCTTGCACGTGTACTGCGTTTTAGCTAACTGAGACTAGTTATAGCACTTGTATATCATTGCTCTTTTGTTGTTTTTGATTGCTTCCATTGTCCTCATTTGTAAGTCGCTTTGGATAAAAGCGTCTGCTAAATGAATAAATGTAAAATAAATGATTCAAGTGTTACTTTGAACTCTTATTCTTATTCTAGTCTGTTTTTACCTCTCCTGCAAAACAGCTGGGAAAAGCGGCCAGACATGATGACTCTCACTGTATTGTGCAGTTCAATGTAAGCAGTGTATCCATGGAGACCATACTCCGGGTCCACATCATCAAACAAAGCACAGACTCCATCTGCTGTACATGGACTAGCGGTGTGAAAGAAGGATAAAGAAGGGAACAAAAGAGATTAACTACAAAGTGGGTGTCAATTTACTTTTTCACACTGAAGACTGTAGAGACAGTATGG
This sequence comes from Cyprinus carpio, assembly GCF_018340385.1. NCBI lineage: Eukaryota > Metazoa > Chordata > Actinopteri > Cypriniformes > Cyprinidae > Cyprinus > Cyprinus carpio. Next base: position 13,099,893 of record NC_056595.1, on the reverse strand, counting down.
CGGTAAAACAGGTGGTTTATCAACTGATGAGTCAGAGTACTACAGTTTCCAACTTCACCAGAAGATGGAGTTATTACACCACCAAACTATACTGACGGTGATGCATAACTGACATTTAGGTTCTGACAATAATATAATGGGGGGTGGCACACACACACACACACACACACACACACACACATTTATATATTATTTATATATAATATAATGGGGGGTGGGGGGGGCTGGATACAAGTTTGATAAAAGACAAAATGATAAGACAAAATACAGCAATACCTAATTGATGCATGAAGACTTCTGTCCACAAGTCTGTGATTGTGCAAGTTCACCATGACAAAAGCAATTTCCCACTGGTCCTGTATAGAAGCACCGGATTAACATATTTTGTATTATTGAAATCAAATATTAATATTATGCAAACCACTACTATCAATAATAATAATTATTATAATGATAATGAGTTACACAGTACTATAAAAAAAATTATAATTTTTTTATGTTTTTGAAAATGTACACTCATTAAGGCTGCATTTATTTATACAAAATACCTGATTTATATTCTACATCTATCAGTGTCACATGATCCTTCAGAAATCATTATAATATGCCAATTTGCAGAACAAGAAACATTATCATTATTAAAATATATATATATTATTATAAATTTTTTTTTGATGAACAGAAAGCTCAGAAGAACTGCATTTATTTGAAATAGAAATATCCTGTAAAACGGAAAAGTATTTTAATTTACTCTTAAGTTTTTAGTCTTTTATTCCATTCATGCATGATTGCTGATTAAAATTATTTTGAAAAAAAACTTCATAAATTAAAAACAACAGAAGCAAAAAACAAAAAAAAAAATGACTAAATAAACAAAATACAGAAACAAAACAACAAGAGCAAAACAAAACAGCAATATGAATAAAAGAAGTGTCACAAAATTTATGATTTCTCCACAATGTAGCCTACAAGCTCAACTCTAGAATTGAAAATAACCTTCCAGAATCCCAAAGTTATGCCCTGTCCAACATACAGCATCTTCACAATCTTGTCTGAAACACACAACTCGCTGTGTTCTCTTTGAAGCTTTACTTTGGACATAACTGATTTCCAGCCCGGCCTGAAAGGCACAAGATGGAAACAACAACATCACTCATTTAGGTTGGAGTAAAGGTGTACCTTTATATTTTTGGCACCTACCATACCTGTAAGGTGCAGGACAATTGAGTGGCACCCGCAACACTCCACGAAGCTCAAGCGAGGTGAGCTGGTTGAAAGGAGGCCAACTGACAGTGCCCCAGAACACAAAAACAGCCGTACTACTGAAGGAGGCATGAGACTGCTCAAAGGTGCTCTGCCGTCCTCTCCCATCAGTCACTGTGATCTCCCATGTAATGCACAGACTCCTGCCAAACACACATGACACAAACCACATCTGACACCTCTGCTCTCAGATCATTTAAGGCCAATGCCTTTTTTGTTGTTCTTTGAAGGAAATGCAACACAAAGAAAAAAATGAAATGTATTGTAAAAGAAAACGTTAAGTGGATGAAAATAATGTTTAATCTGAATATTTATCTTGTGTTCCTGTAGCATCCCTTAAACAAGATACACTTCTTTATACATGCAAAAAAAAGAAAAAAAGAAAAAAATATAACATAAAAAAAAATAAAAATAATAAAATTTTTTTCAAATACTATATTTTTAAGTAAGTGCATTATCAATTTCATTTTTAAGCATGTATAAAGCCAAAATCTAATGAAGTTAAAAATTTAGATTTAGACATAATAAATAATAAAATAATAATTATTTCATGGAAAAATTTCATATTTCAAAAGTGTTCTGAAATATGAAAACAGAGAAATTTAAATTTTTTGACACTATATTCTTAAGTTAATTATTAATCAATTTGTTTAGCGTGCTTAAAACAAAAATCTAATTAAGTTAGAAATTGAGGTTTAGGCTTAAAATAATAATACAAAAGTTGTCAACAGGGGAAATTAATTAATTAATTAATTAAAATTTAAATAAATATTAATTATAATTAATAAATTAGCATCTCTAAAACAAGATAAACTGCATTACTGGCAAAAAGTTATAATTCTGAATTAAGAAAACCGAAATATAATGTTGTTTTAAAGACTATATTTTGAATTAAGTTCATTATTAATTTTACATAAATATAAAATGTATAAAGCAAAACTCTTATAAAGTTTAGTCAGGTTTATACCTAAAATAATCATACAAATTTTGCCAATGGGTAAAAAAAAAAAAGAACATTCCTAAAACAAGATAAACGTCTTTACTCACAAAAATGCTACTATTCTGAAATATGAAAAATGAAAGATAATGTTGTTTTCAGAGACATTTGTATTAAGTTAATAAAATGAATGAATGAATGAATGCCTGAATGAATGAAACAAACAATTTTAAATGCATAAATACAAAACTATTTTTAAAGGTGGAGAATCCAAGGTAAAGAGCCAAAGTATCATAAAAAGAATGCTGCTAAAAACAAAACAATAATCTGTATTTATTTATTCATTCATTTTTTTTTTTTTTTGAGAATCAATGTTCATGTGAAAAGATGAAAACTGACAGCTTAACTGGGAAACAAAACAAAAATACTATTGATTGATTGATTGACTGACTGATGTGCAGTGCTGTTATTAACCTAATTCAGTTGATTAAGAGCAGGGAAGTGTCTATTTTAGCAAGATACTAACAATGAATGACATTAATTCTGAAAAAAGCAGGGCATTAGTTTTTGGGAAATACCTAATATAATGCATCATGTGCCTGGCATTGGCACCATGTGATATCAATTAATGCTGTAAGACAAGATACAAGCAGAGTCCCGGAGAGATTAATAGCTGTTGTTTGTGTCTGCAAGTCAGTGGAGATGATTATTACCGAAGTAAATCTGATCCTTCGGTGTCTTTGTAACTGAGGAACCAACGGGGATTTGTCTGGGCAAGAGGTAGGGGCCAAGCAATTTATTTCTACAATTCACCCAGCCTTCTGAGGGGACCACAATTATTTTCATTCCCCCTGTATGCCACACGCTCTTTGAGTCGAAAAATTGAGTGGCCCGGCAGCTCTAATCAGAGGTTAAGACAACAGCACGCCGCGGCCTGCAGATCATCAAGCGTGTTTCCTTTCCCATCGCCCAGGAGCACAGAGCAAATCTAAGACGCTGACTCTCACACTCACCTTTAATAAGCCCAGACACTGCAGGAGGGAAAAACACACCCTGACATATATCTGATGGGGGATATGCCATCTTCAACAGATTACACAGGTCACAACAAAGACGATATTTTGACTACAAAGTCCTGTTGTGTATTACTAAATGTAGGGATGTACAGAAAGAGAGATAATCAAAACAACTAAACATAGATAATAAAGAAACATACAGATTACGTGTCATCATGTCAAACCAATGCTCTCATCATCTTAAATCTACGATATAATAATCATAAAATATAAAAGGGATTTCAAGAGACATCGATTTTAAGATTTACACATCACATTTGTGAAACCTCAAATAAACTGAAACCAAAAAAAGCCACAATCTCTAACCTTATGACTTCCTCTGTATGACGCGGCATTCCTGAAAAAGGGTCAATGCGTCGTAGTTTCGTTCTCCACTTGTTCAAGTTCAGGCCAGCAATTTCTTTGAAGAACGTGTTTCTCCAGTATCCCCTTGGCCTCTCCTGCACACCCACCATACCTAGGGCATGTATCATCTGGTCTTGTTGGCCGGCTTTCTTCTTTTTGGTACGTTCACGGATGTAAAACTGATACCACATGGCACTGCAAGGACATCAAGGTAAGGAAGAAATTATTTTGATTTATTTTGATTTTTTTTAAGCTTTGAGAGAAACATAAAAAAAAAAATGGTCTGGAGAAAACCAAACTCACGCACTTGCTGTTGGACAGTTCATGGAAGTACTTGTTGACAAAGCTAATGCAGAAAAGAGACCCAGTATCCAAGTATGAGAGAATCCTGAGAATGATCTCCAGTGGCATCCTAGTTTAAGTTAGATTAAACAAATAAATAAATAGATATAAAAGGATAGATATAGATAGATACATGATAAGCCTAGATGAACAGACGAACGAACAGACAGAGATGTGGCATCTTATTTAATGAACGACCAAACAATAAATATTTTTTTTTTTCATGCACTTAACTACTTAAATAGCTACTTTAAATACACGAAAAAAAAGTAATTTAATTAATTTCCAGTAATCCGAGCATGAGAGTCACCGTGAGGCTAAGAGTGTTACCATACTCGCAAAACATGCCTTTCTAAAGAGTTTTCTCTGCGTTTGGATGTCATTCTGTGAACTGATGGATGTTGTAGAGCCGCTTTTCTTGGTTTTCTGAGGAAATTAAACACAAACACACTGAAACGATCTAGCAAAGCTCTGCAATGCAGAAGCATTAAAGCCAGAATGATACGAAATAACATAGAAGCAACAACAACCTGGACATGGATTTTGATTTAATAATTGAAGGCTGCCCAGCATCTTGCCTCTGGGTCTTCACGGATTGCGAAGACATAATTTGTATCTCTTGTGAAGCGTGTTTATGTGCTCTTCCGGCATCTCGCTGTCAAGGTAACCAGGCCAGCGCTGCTGCGCAGGTGCGAAACACATTAATCGCACTACACAGGGCGCTTTGTCATCTCACAGAGTCTGGTTTATTTTAATGGGTACAGTCTTGCACACTAGGTAGGACATTAAACTGTTCAGCGAAGAGTTATAACGTTATTCCGATGAAAAACTTCGAAAAAGCAATGTTGCCACGGTCTTCTACTAACAGGTGATGTGACTATCTGGGGAAATACTGCCCCAGGAGGCCAGGAGGATCCATGAACACCTGAGAACCGCACAAGTACTGTACAGTAGGTATAACGCTACGTGAACAATTTGAAAAAGTAGGCGTATTTATTTAATTATTTATTGTATATATGATGTTCAATTCTTTCATTCCTTTCATTCCAGTTTTTGTTTGTTTGGTTTCAAATTTTGCTGCTTCAAAAATGGATCATCTGCAGTGAATGGGTGCCATCAGAATAAGAGTTCAAACAGCTGATAAAAACACCACAATAATACACAAGTAATCCACACCACTCCAGTGCATAATGTCTTGTGAAGCGAAAAGCTGCATATTTGTAAGAAATATATCCATCATTTAGACATTAACTTAAACCATCACTTCTGTAATCCACAATCCACAAAAATCCACTATCTATTGCCCTCTCACATCAGAATCCATGACTATTTTTTGTTTTGGACTCTTTTAGACTGTTTTCACTTTTAAACAATGCTTGATTTGTGCATACTGTAGTTCTCTCCTGATTCAGATGAGAAACAACTTTTTCACTGGAGAAAGCAATATTATGAAAGACTCATATTTTAGCTGGATTTCATCCATATATTGGATGGCTTGAGGGTGAGTACATTTTTAGCATATTTACATTTTTGTGTGAACTATTCTTTGTGAAACATATTGGATGAGTTTTTAATAAAGCAAAAAAAAAAAAAAAAAAAGTTTTTTGGGAATGTTTTTTTTTTTTTTATGGTGGTCTGTGTGATTTCAAGAGTGATGGTGGTCTGCTGCCTGTCAGAAGAAATAGTCATAACATTCACAGTAATGCACGGTTTCTCATGGTTGGGGAGAGTTCTTCTCTGTGGGCATAAACGGCTCTGGGCCCCGTGATACACAGGCCCAGTGCCCACCAAGCTTGACATTTGATGTTTTCTTTCTTTTTCTCGCCCTTCTGCAAGCCCTTGGTCAGTCGCTGATCTCAGATACTCAACGTCAACCTCCACAGAGCCTGTCACTCTCCACAGGGCTATTCTTGTCAAAAAAAAAAGGTGCATGGAGAACCTGTGAGGACATATGATGTTGACTATGACTGGAATATGTATGATCTTTCAGTAGTTCACCTAACTTAACCTAAGTGTTGCAGGTGACATTTACTTGGAATCTTTTTAAAGCCATTTTTCTGGCTATTTTTATTAACAAATTTGTTAATAAAATATGATTAGGATAGTATTTGCTGTTTTGAACTGACAGGCAAAGTCTTTCAAGTATGTATTGTAAGTAAGTATTGTAAGAATACAATATTGTGAAGTACATATTATATTTCAGATATAATACTGGCACTTAGTCATTCTATTATGAATTAAAGCAGTATCCCCATTTCACTCTTTAGAAGGTGCCAGTCGCGCTCATCTTACATAATATTTCCAATTAGCAACTTTGGGAAGAGTGAGGGAAACTATTAATTAGGGAGGTTAAGAATGGGTTCAGTGGACATAACACATACCGAGTAGACCTGTCAAACCCAGCATCACACTTTATACACTTTACAACAACTCCAGAGCTCCTCTGAAAACCTTTTTAAAAGATAGAAAGCATAAAACTGATTGCCTATTACGTTTTATTTAGAGAATGACGATTCTCAGGTGTATGAAGCCACAAAAAAACAACTCACAATTTCATAACATCTCTTTATAAAAAGAAAAAAAATCTACTTCTCCACTAATTCTTAAAAACAAATTATACAATAAGGCACACAACTGTGCTCTTTATTGGCATATGGTTTAATGAAGAACTTTAAACATCCATGGAACCTTTCTGTTTCACAAAAGGTACTTTATAACAGAAAATGGTTACTTAGATTTTTAAAATGTTCAACACACTAAGAAGAAATGGTCCTTTAGAGTCCTTAAGAACTTGGTAACACCTTTTATGAAAGATCCATTAACAATATTCAATATATTTTTTTCATAACATGAACTAACAAAGAAAAATTATTTTAAATCACTTAACAATGTTAATTTCAACATTTACTAATACTCCAAAATACAAAAAGTTGTATTAACCAACCAACTTCAACAAAGATTCATAAATACTGTAACAAATTTATTGCTTATTGTTAGTTTACCTTATTGTAAAGTTATCACTGAAAGGTTCTTTTGGAACTAAAAATGGTTCTTTTAGGAATCGCTTAAAACAACCCACAATTTAGAGATTTTATGACCAGCCATTGTTCAATAAGCCCTTGTAGACCAACCATGTTTCAAAGTGTTTATTTAAAAATATTAACTTCATAAACATACGTTTGAGATCTTGTAAGGGAATAGGGTGGATGACAGACAGAGGATCATAGCACTTCTTCTCCACAGGGTGGAGCACAAGACTTTTGACTGACTTTGAAGGTATTCCACCTGGATACTGATATTACTAAATTGCATGTCTATTTTTCTGGTATTAAGTTATATAATATCAGCTTAAAATGTATAGCTGGTCTACTTACTGTATAATATATGCAAAAGTATAAGTTTGCTATTGCTATGTAAAAAAGAATACTGATGTCACCAAAAAATGGTTGATAAATTAGCCGTTATTGTGCAGACAAACTCTTAAGTCAAAGATTCTGGCCGCCCCTGACTTTTATGTCCAGAAACGTCCGCTCCAGAATGATTACTGTACTTGAAAAGAAGGGATGGGCGTGAATCGCCCTCTAAAAAGAATGAAGGAGCAATTGGTTTTCTCCACTCTTATAGGTGCGCGCTTCACTCCTTCTCAAGACAGCTGAAGGAGCAGGCACACATGATTGCACCAACTATGGATTTAACAGGTAACATAATGGGCATTTCAATTAGAAATGAGTCAAAAGATAACATAGAAAGAAAGATTTAATTATGATGTTGTCAATATTTGTTGATTTTATTATTTAATTGGAAATGTATGTGATTGTTATAGAAGTGATACTAATTATGGAAAATATAACGCGGAACTGTAAAACTTTATTTTTGTTTACGTGTTACGTGAGTTAAACGCAGCTGACCTTGTATTTTTTGTCGAGTTTAGTTGTTGCGCATCGTTGCGCAATTTATTATCTTCAAGCATCATACTGAGATATTATCTAGCTATATTCACTGATAAACTATTATTCGTGCACTATTATTGTTTGTAAAATATTTATGTATTTTGTTCTGATTTCTCGTTTTTTTTATTTTATTTTTTATCATTCAGGGACCATTGTGCAAATATTCTGAGCACCTTAAACTGATGCGCATAGACGAGAAGAAAAGGAGTGTGTGACGGTGAGTTACAGAGAGAGAGAAAGTGAGAGAGAGAGGTTAGTTTGGACCAGGTGATAGAGCCACATCAAACCTCCAAGGGGCTGGTGGTTAAGATCAGTTTACAGAGGATTCTCGTTCCGATCATGGTGCCAGCAGCCTGTCCCGGACCCTTGGCCATGCTGGCTCTCGCCTTTCTCCTGGGATGTGGCATAGGGCTCTGTCTGGGCCAGAATGACACGGAACCGATTGTTCTGGAGGGAAAGTGTCTGGTGGTGTGCGACTCCAACCCCTCTTCTGACGGAGGAGTCACCTCTTCGCTTGGGATATCTGTGCGCTCCGGCAGCGCCAAAGTGGCTTTTTCGGCTGTCAGAGGGACAAACCACGAACCTTCGGAGATGAGCAACACATCCATGACCATCTATTTTGACCAGGTCAGGTGTCCCGTTGGTGACTTTTAATCAAAGGAACTGCATATGTATTGCTATGCTCGGGAATTTCAGCCAGAAACTTCAAGAAGTGAAAAGCTTCTATTCTATTGGACGATGTACGTTTTTAACCAATTCAGCCGCATATCTTGTTTTTTTTAGGGTAATTAACATTATTTCATTAAACGTAGGCTATTTAGTGTTGGTCAGATGAAATGTGTGAAGTTCCTAATAGTCTCTATAATATCTTTCAACAAACTGCTTAGTTTCGAAAAAAAAATGTCGCCCGTACTATTAAAAATGTGAAATTTAACCCGTGTTTAGATTAACAACAAGTGATGCGTTTTTAGATTAACAAAAACCGACCCGCTGTCATTAAAATCGACCTGTAGTAGCTAATTAAAACTGACCCGACGTGTTGACAGGTTTGGTAAGCGCTTATGGCAAGCCTTTTTAACATGTAAATAATTGCGATAAGAAAGTTTTTTTTTTTTTTTGTAACCAGCAGGATAGATACTGTGTTTTAAATAGGTTCTAGTGTCAAATAAATAAGTACTAGCCTACAACTGGAACTGATACTAGTAGCTAACTATTCAAACACTAACAAATAACTAAAGAAGAAGTAATAGTGTCCAAATGAATAGTACTTGTAAAACTGAAATATCGACTAGCAATAATTGAAATACATACTTTTGAAAATAAATTGATATCTGGACCACAGATTCCATAGAATTCAATGGAAAACAAAAAAGTTAAAGAACAGTTAGTCTTCTAGTAAACTGAAAAATCTTATACTCTCTTGTACTAATAAAACATCTGAAAACAAAAATATTTACTGGTTGGTTGTGAGGAATACATATTAAATCAGCTTGCCACACTGCGCTCAAAGATCCGCATGTGTCAGTGTAAAGTTTAAAAGACTTGAAAGTAAATGTGATAGGGAGATTCACACATTTTCGTTTGCAAGTGGATTTGTAACGCGTCATGTTGCTTTTGTTTCAGGTCTTAGTAAACATTGGCAATCATTTCGACCTAAAAGCGAGTCTGTTTACTGCACCACGGAGAGGAATATACAGTTTCAGCTTTCATGTGGTCAAGGTCTACAACAGACAAACCATACAGGTGAGCAGAGCAGCTTGTGTTTTTACACAAAATACTATTGCTGTCAACCTCTCATTCTGTGCATTATTCACGAACCCTCGTGGAAAGCCGATTCTCTGCTTTCAAAGGACTAAAGTGCGCTGTGTCCTGTTATTCAGGTTAACCTGATGCAGAATGAGTACCCGGTCATATCTGCCTTTGCTGGGGACCAGGATGTCACGCGGGAGGCGGCGAGTAACGGAGTTCTACTGATGGTGGAGCGCGAGGATCGAGTCTATCTCAAGTTAGAACGAGGGACTCTAATGGGCGGATGGAAATACTCCACATTCTCTGGATTTTTAGTCTTTCCTCTATAACTGACTCGCAGACGTGTAACTGTGAGTAATATTTTCCAAGAGACCGAGGACGAACAAGTTTCAGTTCTTTGAACAAAACTGAAATCTAGCAAAACTGCATATGGACGCGTCCACCGGGAGTTCCCGCCTTTTTTGACCGCAGCGATTTTCAGTCGCGATTGTTTGGATTTTATCGATGGGAAACAATTCGCAACTGACAGTTACCTGGACCGCTATATAAAAGAGAAGATATTTAAGACGAAGAAGAACTTCAAATCCCGAACTAGGTGTATTTATCAGTGCTTTATTTTGTGTTTGTATAGCCTTAATGATTCGGCTTCCGTCCAGTGAGGTGTGTGCTGTGGAGCTGCGGAAGTGCTTTATGGCCCCAAAGCATTTTTGCACGAATGGAAGATTCCTGTTTTGTGCTGTCGATGTGTCGTTTGGATGCTGAACATACTGAAAATATGCCAAATGTAGGCCACCTGCTAACAGTGATTATAATGAGAAAAAAATATCATATATCAGCCAATGGAGATGTCTTAAAGACTTTTTTTGCTAGACATCTAATTCATAAAATACATATTTACATTATGGTGTGTTCTACATTCAGGATAATAAGTAGCTTTGATTGATTTAGTGTTCAGTGACAATGCTCACAGATGTAAGTTGTGGAAAAAGAAAAGTCCCTATATAATGTCCCGCCTAATAAAATATTGTATTGTACACATATTAACTCAATCTTTTTTTATTACTATTATTAACCTTGATTATTTTTATATTGAATGATAAAATCATATTAATGAATTGCGCATGTGCAAAAAGCATTTTTCTTTGCTTGACTACAATGAAAATAGACTGACAAAATAACGGCACTGTCCATGGTGCTGAATCAACACTCGGATTTAAAAATATTTTCTGATGTCTCAAGACTGGATGATAAACAATTATGTGTGCTGCTCTAAATATATTTTATTACAGTAGATTATAAATATTACAGTATTATTATAAAATATATGTTTTTATTTCATTTTTTGCAACCTTGAATCATTGTCTGTTCAGCTTTTTTTTTTTTTTTTTTTTTTTTTTTTTTTAGCATAAAACTCAAAATCTTTCCCAAAGCCTCCCAATTATTTATGATAATGATACATACCTGAATGGATAGACTGAAGCAAGGTGATAGTAATGTTAAATTAGCTTTGGTTTTGCTGGTCCATTGAAACACAAACATGCACACATGAATACACACACTCTCTGTCTGATTGTTTTGTCTTTCTAAATTTGTCTTGCACTCTCTTATACACACATGTATTTCCACATGCATGCATATGCACGTCTGCACACACACACATACATACACACACACACACACACACACACACACACACACACACACACACACACACACACACAATGCTTGCCTACTCTCTTTGATGGACACATATACATATGCATAAACATATACATAAAAACAAACAAACAAACAAAAAAAAAAAACAGCGAGATACAGAAGTCATAAAGATCAACACAGAACTATTAATAGACAAACATTAAGATTTATCACTTTAGTTGGACTTGCTTTAGAGATACAGAATTTTAACAGTTCTGGCTTTTTTAATAGAGCAAATAAACTACTGTCAGCCATATACAATTTTGTGCACCAGTCTTAATTCCCTCATTTGTAATATATATATATATAATTTTGATGTTCTCCTCCCTACGAACATTTAACATTCTCCCAATGAAGGGTTAAAATTCTTGCATGCAAATTAAGGTCTTCGGCTTTGTTCTTAACAGACTAAAGATACAATATGTCTATGGTATTGGTTAGATCATAGATCTTACAACATAAGCATAAGAAGTTGCAAGGCACGGCTCGTATGCTTTAAAGCAAGCCACTTAATTTTGAGAGTGCTGGGGCCAGTGGCATAAACTACACCTTTATGTTAAGAAAATGTCTTAAGTAGGAGTTTGACCAACTAGCAGTTAGCCAATAAGTAATCAGTCTTATTTTTGGAATTAACTTAAACTAATCTATGCTTTTATGTAACGGAATTAAAAATAAATAAATAAATAAATTAATTAAAATATGACTAGTCTTAAAGAAAAAATTTGATGACTTATTAAGACCAGTCTAAACCTTTTATGCAACTGGCCCCTGAACTCTATGTGCGCATGTGTACTGGACTGTGTCGTGAAGGATAATTTGAGGTGTCAGTGTTGTAATGAGGCCTGTCATAAGTGAACTGATTCTTTTTCAGATCCACTTAGTTTTAAACCTGGCAGAGAGAGTGTATAGGTAAATATAATTAAAAATTTAGAAATGGATAATTAATTAACGTTTACCTTTGTCAAGCATTGGCAGCAAGAAAAGAAGATCAGGTAAAGTTCAATGAATTTTTAAAATGCACAAAAAAAAAAAAAAAATAGAAGTTTACTGTTTTATCTCTATCTCTCTCTCTCTCTCTCTCTCTCTCTCTCTCTATCTCTCATAAATATTCACATGGAAAGGGCAACTAATTTTAATTTCTATTTATTATTTTTTTGTCAAAGTGTCATTGTGTTTATCAGTTCAATGTGACATCCATTTTCTTTCAGAGTTGAGAGTAGAGCATAGAATAATTTACAGAAATTAGCTGCTTCTTAAAAATGACAGCCTTTTGTGTGTGTGTCTGAGTGTATGAAATCTATTTAAATTAAATAAGGCACTCTTATATACACATCTGTAAACTTTGACAATCAAAAGTTTCCATCAGTGCAATTTAATTATTTTTAGGGAAAGTCGTGGCCTAGTGGTTAGAGAGTTTAAGTATGTGGGTTCAAGTCTCGGGCCGGCAATACCAGGTGATATGAGGTGCCCATGAGCAAGGTCCTCGAGCAAGGCACCGAACCCCCAACTGCTCCCCGGGCGCCACAGCATAAATAGCTGCCCACTGCTCCAGGTGTGTGTTCACGGTGTGTGTGTGTCCACTGCTGTATGTGTGCACTTTGGATGGGTTAAATGCAGAGCATGAATTCTGAGTATGGGTCACCATACTTGGCTGTATGTCACGTCACTTTTTTTTATTTATTTATTTTTTTTTTTTTTATGACAGCAATAAAAGGTACTAACCCCACTAATCATGAAAGACAGCCGATGACCTCATAGTTCAGATCTCTGCACTGCTATTGGTCCTTAGATGGTGCATGTCACCAGATAATATCGGTAGGTCTCATTATGTTGTATTGATTTCAAATGTAAAGAAAAATTAGGCCACTGGAGATACTCCTCTTCTGTTAAAATTCATTGTGGGGTGAGCAGCCTGTCGTTTGACAGACTTATACACAACCCATTAAAGAAGTCAGATCATAAAACCCCTGACGCAGTAAATTAGTGTACTGACAGACATTTTTATGCATGCACAGATGGCCAAACACTGTGTATTATTAATTACAAGGGGGGCAAAAAACAGCAGCACCTTAAAATACTTTCTAAATTTATGTGGTTTACAATTTACAGACCCAAAACAGAGTTTTTCTCAAAAAAGACAATGCTAACTAACTTCCATTGTGGGCTGATTTCAGAGCTCAAGTTTCGTACAGACCCAGCAGGATCATCCACCTTCCAGTTAACTCTCAGCAAGACACACACTTGAGTCATTAAGATCTGGAATTTCATACTAGTTGTAAAGGATATAATCAGCGTTTTTTATGGTTTTATAGTTACAGCTATGTAATTTTTTTATAGACATTGTAACCATTTAGTTAAAACTGAATTTTTAAAAATGTAGTTAGGAAGTAAAGCTATAAATATTATGTTAATAATGATGAATTATAGTTTTTAGTTAGTTATGTTTATTATTAATTTCTTAGTTCTTACTTTTAGGAATATGAAACTATCTGTTCACACATACTGATTTATTACGTCAAAACAACAAGCATGGCAGGTGAGTTGCATTATGAATGGCTTTCTGTTTCAATCCCACTCATCCTCTTCACAGCATGCACGAATAATTAATAAGGTTGCACTGTTTGACCATTTTCCAGTTTTAGTTACACTGTTGTTCTTGATTTTGCTGTCACGTTTAGTAAGTTGTTGTTGTGTGATGTCAGAATGCATTTATTCCTCTACGGAAATGATCAGAAATTCGATTTTACCCTTCTTGTGTTTCATACACCGAGGTCTGTATGTGGCATTTAAGTGTATTTGTCTCATGAGTGTTCAAATGATTAATCAATAGATTAATAAAACAAGCTTTGCTCTTTTTGACATGTACATTTCAAAAACATAAAAATAAAAACAATATTAATAAAAGAAAGAAAGAAAGAAAGAAAGAAAGAAAAAAAAAATATATATATATGCTGTTTTATACTATTGTAAAAAAAAAAAAAAAAAAAAAAAAAAAAAAAAAATACACAAATAAAAAAAAATATTTATATAATTATAATAAAAAATATTAATATAAATATATATATATGCTGTTTTTTACTATTGTAATGCCCAATGTAAAAATAATAATATAATAATAATGTGAAAAAATACTTTTACTTTCATACCAAAACGACTTTACATTCCTCTGTTCCTTCTGTGGTTGTGATTAACCATTAGCAGGCTCCCAATTTAGAGGCTCATAACGGCATCTCAAGAGCCCAGAGGAAGGTAATCTAGCTCAGGAAATGGCTCACACCAATATGCTCCCTCTGAGATTGGCCTGGACAATCAAAATGGTGAACAGCATTGTGCACACCTTTTAAACTCTGATAAGAGACCTTCATCTTGATGAAATGTCCACCTTGACTTTCCAGACAAAGATCAGTTTGTCTCCTTGTGACATGGAGGAAACAAAACAAACATACTGTAAGTGCCGTTAATGTTCTTGATGTAACGATGAATAATAATGCATTATACATGAGAAATCGTTGGATTAAAAAGCATAAATGACTGTGTGGCTTTATGTGTTCAAAATATTGCTGTTTAATGGCATCTGTTAAACAAACCCCTTTATATCACTTCATTCAGACCAATTACCAGGATACCAAGACAGATATATTGAACGCTTGCATTTTATAGCCATTCCTAATGGATTTTTTCTATGTATTTAATGCAGGTTTCCTTGTTAAATGGCTGTCCTTAATTTTCACAGTCCACTTTAATTGTCTCTTGTCTTTGCATAAGGGATAGGAGGATATTAACACTGGTGCCGTACTTTTCATATAGATTAAAGCTTTGCTCCAGGGAAAAGGCACCTCGGTGAAGATGTTTCATCCTCGGGCTCGACATTTATATTCGTGTGTGTGCTCATTTTAACAGTCTTTGTCTGAGGATGATTTTTGGCATTCTGCTTCTTGAATGTGCACCAGCAATGCTGCATGGCATGTGAGAGAAGATTTCGTAATTAAAAATGACTGGGAAGACCAGTCAAGGAAAGCAAATTAAAAAAGAATAACAATAAAAAGCCAGTGCATCATGCAGCAGCTACTTTGCAAACAAAGAGTCCAAAACAAACAGAAAATACTGGAGAAATGCCTGTCTGGAGATTCTGCATACAGATGATTCATTCAAAGGAGTTTATTTATTTATTTTTGTACCATTTTGGAGAAAAACATAATCTTGATTCTGCATCTGCAGTTGCTCAATAAGTAAACCTACATTACAGTTCAATTTCCACGCATTTGAATGTCACATATGCAGCGCTGCAATGTAAGTGTGCTAAATTTCACATAAACTGTGATGTTCATATGTAGGCTACATTTCATTTTGAATAGAAATTAGAAAGCAGGACTGGACTGGAAAATCAGAAATCGCAATGTTTGTAATCAATTTGCTGGGTATAAAGGGAATTCCCTGTGATGTACAAAGAATATACTCTCAAACCCAAACTGACTGTGAAGTCAGCAGTTTTCCAAATCTCATATGAACTAGATGAATATAAATAGAATGAGTACATGCAAACATTATGTTTCAGATCACTCTCTGAAAACATTCATTTAGATTTTAAAAAACAATTATTTGTTAGATGTTAAGATATGTTATATAGCAAATTACTTATCCAGGTGCTTTATTAGACGGCTTGCTGGAATATTTGATTCTGGTTCATCAATATCATCATCTAGCAGTCGGATATTACCTAATATTTGCTGTCGTCAATGGCAACACTGTATATGAGAGCACTTATCTGGGTAACTTCAGGTTTAGGTCTTTGTTAAATATGGAGCTGTTTTACTCAAGATGCCATCCAAGGAGATACTAAAGATGAGCATAACCGATGTCCATTCTGATATTACAATTGAACAGTACAGAAAAATATAAACAACTAGCTAGGTTAGCTGATTACCTTAAAAGCCCATAGATATCACTGGCAGTTCATACTGCAGTTAACACTTTCTCCAACAAGTGGATGAGATCAGACCAGTAGTCCGTTTTGGTCAGATGACGTTCAGCATACACCCCACTGAAACTTGCACTACTGTCTTGTCTCTCATATCACACCAAAGTCTTGCTTCATTTAAATGCTACAAGTGCCATATCTCAGTTATCGCTGTAGTGAAAATTACTTCACATGATTTCATTATTAATAGAGTGTGACAGTGCCTGCCCACTTTAAAGCAAAGTGTTTGGAAATTGGACTGTATAACTTACAAACTGTAAAAAAGGTAACTTGAAAAATGCTTTATGCGGTAACTGTGGTAAATGTTACTGTGGAGTAACATTTGAAATAAATGCTTTATTTAAATCAAAAGCATCATTGAAAATGAATGATCAGACAAGACCTAACCTAACAAAACTAAAATAAAAAGGTTAGATGAGGTAATAGATCTTTAAAAAAATAGCTGCATGTTGCCCTTTCTGTACAAAACGGTGTTCATGAGGGAACTGCAGGGGGTTTGTGAGTTGATGAAAAGCGAATACTTATTTAAATCAAATGTAACATTAAAATAAACAAATAGGGCTACACAATTCATCAAAATAAAACTAAACTAGCAATATATCATATTAAATCACAGTTATGGACTTAAAGAAGTATACAGTCTGTTGCACTGCATGTGTAAACACCCTTAAAAGTAACTATTTCCTTTAGCAGCAGTCTTTGTTCTTGGCTTGTCTGGTTGTCTTAAATTATTTTACAGTTCAAATAGCAAAATATGATGCAATAATCACAATATAATGCTAAGTCATACAGCCCTAATCATCATCAGAGAACTGAGAATATGTGACTTGAACATCCCAGGGGGACTTTTACACCGAAGGGGTTCGGCTGACAAAAAAAGTTTGGGAATCCCTGTCTTGCAGTTGGTACTGCTGAAAGAATTGAAGTTGAGATGGAATGAAGATTGTGAAAACTATCTGATTTGATGGACATGTGAGATGCTGTCCCTAATTAGCTCAGTGATGCGCTGACTAGATGAGGAGTTTTTATGTGCGCTGAGAATATAAATGCTAAAGAGATCAACCTCAGATACCTCCAACAGCAACAAACCATCACCTTCACATAAAACCCAATTAAAGATTGTGTGATGCATCTCTTGGTTCCACGCCTAAGAGAAATGTTGAAAGGGACAGACGTTGTCACAAAACTGGATGGCCAGTGTGGGATCACAGTGGTCACTCTTGATGAATAGGGACTTGCAGATCACATCATAGACCTGCAGATAAAAGGTAGAGTGGAAATATTAAATCAGGCAGCAAGCCACTGAAGTCATTCTCGCCTGCAGCGAAATGAAGGACCGTAAGGAGGGCTTCAGGCAATTTTAAAGGCAAAAGAACAAAATAAAAATCTTCAGGGGAGAATTAAAGTTCAAATGCAATCAATTCAGCACAGCGCACTGGCAATTCACCAGCAGCTTCAGCACACGCGTCTCAGTTGTACCACGTCACCCTGAAGGACAACACAATAACTCTCATTTGAGTAATCAAGTATGTTTTGCAATCACAGAAATGTGCATATATTCACATTATTTAGGAATACATTAGGTCTACTGGATTTTATGTGCTAACAAATCAGCGACTGAATGCGAATAAGCATGGACCAGGTGTAGCCAGAGGCGATGTAATAATAGTAAGCCTATGCTGAGTCTGACTGCTCTTCGGGGCCTAAATGAACACTAATGAAACACTACTTCATACAGTAACTAACACAAGCCCTGCTGAAACAAGATACTGAAGTGCTCAACATTTACAAGTTTTGATGTTTGTTAGTCATATGAGCCCAGTCTCCATAAAGGAGCAGTCCAGGTTCAATACAAGTTAAGCACAAGTTTCTCTCTCTCTCTCTATATATATAAATATAAATATATATGGAAATCTACATGCATAAATAGACACACAGGCTACACACACACACATTCTACATTATACATTTATAACTTTTTATACACATAAAACAAAACATAAAAATTTTTTTTTTAAAAATAAAAAATAAATTTTAAAACATACTTATTTTATCTTAAAACTCGTTTATTATACAAATAATTTAAACTTTTTTTCTTTTAATTCTTGTTTATTATATGCATTATATGCGCATCATAATTGTTCTGGTCATTTCACGGTTTTAGGCGTTACGTTGTCATGGCAATAATGTAAAACTGGATATAACTTGACAGAAAAAGGTTAGTGTTTTATTGTTTCACACTAAAATAATGATAAAAGGACAGGACTTGTATTATTGTTGACATTTTATGGCTATACTATTGCAATTGTTTGTATTTAAATGTTTACAGATTGATTGATTAATTCATTCCAGTGTTTAAAGATTGACAACAAACAAATAATATACAACAACACACCACAACAAAACATTTTTTTTTTTTTTTTTTTTTTTTTCCTTTTGCCTTTAACTCATAATTCATCTAATCCTAATCAACATTATGCCACAAATGCTTAACTTAAATATTATTTTAAATCCTTTATTTTTACAGCCTATAAAATGGCGACTGGAATTCATTAGCCTTATTAAAATTTGTTGATCCACGTCTCAACCTTTTAATGAAGGTGCTGTGTCGTCTGCATTTAGTTTGTTGGTATGGAAAGCAAGCAAGAAAAAAAAAGTTGCTTGAGTTGCCTGTCATGTATTAAAAATGAGATCTTTGCCTTCTAGCCATTTTTTCCACTGTAGCGTAACATTAGATCTCTTTGCGCCAGCATGTTGACTGTGAAACCAAAGGCCAATTATACAGTAGCTGTTTGTGTAAGTTTCACCCAATCCACTTTAAGATCACCCACTTTCCTCAATAACTCGACCTGAGGAGGCAAACGCAGTTTGACACAGTCACCACTGACAAAGCTTAATTTGCACTTCAGCCCACCGTATTAGTTTTTAATTGCTATTGTGTTACATGTCAGGGGGGATACCTGGTGTGATCTGAAGCCATTTTAGGTGTGGTTTAATGATAATCTTCGATTACAGAGAGTAATGAGCTAACTGTCTTTCGTCAGCTCTGTTCACTATTTGTGAAGCCTACCATGTTTGCCTATTCAAAGTCTGCACCCCACACATCCTGGCCCAGTTCTTGGGAGCTTCCCATCTGGTTTGACAATCTGTTTTGATGGAATTCAGTTGTTTTTGTTCCGCTCTCATCTTAGCAGCACGCCACTGCTTGATGTTTCAGAGTTTCCTACTTTAAAGCACGGTAAAAACTTAGATGGGATCACAGTCCTGAATATCAATAGATCTGTAGCATGTCTGAGAGAATGTGTTCAATGAAGATTTACAACAAAATGGGGACATTTAAATCAGTTCTTTAACTATTTAATATAAGTTATTGAAACCATGAAATATTCGACTTAAAAACAAATTTGCCCCTATTTAATTTCTTAATTCATATTTACTTGTCTTATTGTGCATGAAAGTGCAATCATGTAATTCCAAAAGAAGAAGCCTCTTTTACTATTGGGAATTTTCATGCATATTCGCTATTGCAAAACTTAAATTGCCACAAGCTAGCTAACTGTTTCCTGTCTTTTTGTTATTTAGTTGTGATATGTCAGTAATCTGTAGTAATTATAAAAGACGGGACTTGTGTTTTGTTGATGTACTGTCCGATGCTGATCATAAAGTAAAACGCTTGAGCAATATACTGTTTCTATGGTTACCGCTTCGGGTGAACAGAACTTCTGTGAGTGTCTATTTAGTGTACTGAGATATAGTGCACTCAGATCTGTAGACTTTTATTCAACTTTTGTTGGTACTGATGGTACACTGGGTAATAATAAAGCAAACAGCTTCTATTTCTTTCTCCAAACGTCTGTTCTGATAATATGTAAGTTTGATGAGCTGGTACTAAATTCTGCAAAAAGGGCAGATTGCATTACGGCAGCAACAAATGCACATGTACAGCTATCCATTCTAATTAGGACAGTGGTATATTTACAACAGTGCATTCAATTAACTGTATTCAATTAACAATGCATTCAATTAACTGTACTGTCATTCAATTAACTGTAGGGGGCTCCAAAGTCGCAAAAATTCACAAAATGACATACAGTTGCTTTAAACTAACCGTTTTCTATTTTAATACATTTTATAATGTTATTTATTCCTGTGATGGCAAAGCTGAAATTTAAACAGCCATTACTCCTCCAGTCTTCAGTGTCACATGATTCTTCATACATCATTCTAATATGTTGATTTGTTTGCTCAATAAACATTTCTCTTATTACCAATGTAATTAGAAAAAAATAATAATAATAATAATAATAAAAAACCTTGTGCTGTTCAATATTTTTGTTACTTTGTAAAATAGATTGGCATTTATTCGAAATAGAAATCGTTTTTAACATTACAAGTTAATCTCTGCAATCACCTTTTACTAAATTAATGTATCCTTTCTGTAATAAAACATTTGCTTCTTAAAAAACAAACAAATTGTAGTGTACTTTTAAAGTACTGTATAAAAATCTTTAGACCACCTAACACTGTCTTCTATTTAAAATGTAATTAATGAAGAATCAACCTGATACTATCAAAAGAAAGTGAATATGATAATTCAATGTCATATTCTGCTCCAAAAAGCAATGTTTAGTTTATCCATTCAATGCATTTGAAAGTCAAACCATGCAAAGCCTGCTCAAGCCAATGACACGATCATCCTATGAGGACACATTTCTACCAAGGTCAGATGGGTAGAAACCCTGGGACCGGTTATCCGTTTTGTGCAGGAAAGCTGGAGCAAATAATTTACCTTGTGTACATGTGGCTCACAGAACAGAGTAATGTAGGAGAAGTTCACCCCAACGCCCTCTGCAGAATAAGAGTGGCTGTCTACATGCGTTCTGTCAGCAACTCCTCACACTTCCTTCAGATGTTCAAGCCTTCCCTCCACCCACCACCACACACTCTCCCCTGATGGAGCGAGCGGGCGAGAAGAGACAGAGGGTTGTTTTGCTCGAGCATTTTTGAATATTCTTTTGTGTTCGCTGTTTGCAACTCCCTCTTTTAAATCACAAAGCCGAAGACTTTTTTTAAACACAAAGCTGGCGTGGTGGAGTATTTCTCCCCACTGAGAGAATGGCAGCATCCAGTCGCTCTTTATGTTTCTGTCTCTCTCAACGATTGTTTTAACTTCCCTTTTTTCCCTCGTTTTTCTCCCTCCACATTTTTTTTTTTTTTTTTTGGAGCACAACTCTTTTTCTTTCTGACTTCACTTCAGAGAAGTTTAGGGAAAGTAGGGAGATTTTTCTCGGTGCTTTCATCTGGCTGCAAAGTGAACAGGAGAGAGCATGTGTTGAAGCAATTTCCAGTTCCTCGGTGTTTCGCTTCACTAGCGTCTATGCAACCTCCCCGAGTCCCTGCCTGTCACTATGTTCACTGCCCTGCATGTACCCCAGCGTCCCCATGTGTTTAACTTCCCACCATTTTTTTAAAGGGAAGATCTCGCTCCACAAGTTATGAGAGTTTAGCAACAGCTACCAGCAGCCCTTTCAAACATTTACATATTTAGAAGCTTTTCTTTATACTTTTTGTCACTCCAGAAGTGTCCCAGGTGTTCCATTTCAGCAGTAATTGAATAATGTAAAAAGGACACGAAAGACAGGCTTCATCATTGCTCTAAGCAGCCTAAGGCAGATGCTATTTTAAAGCTATTACCATTCTTTTTAATATGGAATCTAATCCGTATCCCCCTCTGCGTTTGGCTCCTTCCTCCCAACAACTTTCCCTCGTGGATCAAATCAGTAGAATATATGAACACGCAAACATCCCAAATTGGCTTCAAGGAGTGCTAAAATCAATCTGTGCTGAAAATTGCAGTCAGTGATGCCTTGGGATATTTGGAAGGGGAAGAAACCAAGGCTGCGTGTGGTTATGTGAGACGTTGCATGGCATAGTGGTGCTAACCAAATGACTGACAACAGTCAAAATGCAGGTACAAGCAAACTCCTGCTTGGGGCTAAAATGTCAATTTGTGCATTCTGGGAGTTCGGACGACTGCATTAAATCAATGATTTGCATAACATCCACCAGTGTGGGTTAAGAAATAAGCATACAGTAATACTATGCAGAATGGCATGGTTCCATCCATTCCATAATAGTTTTGGAGTATATTCCCCCAGGTGAGAAACTGGTATTGCTAATTCATGTAGAAGCTACACTAAAATAATGTTTTTTTTTTTTTTTTTTTTTTTTTTTTTTTTATTCCCTTGCCCATTCTTAAAGGGGTCATATGATGCAATTTCAGTTTTTGATTTCTCTTTGGAGTGTTACAAGCTCTTGGTGCATGAAGAAGATCTGTAAAGTTGCCAAGACTAAAGTCTCAAATCCAAAGAGATATTCTTTATCAAAGTTAAGACTCTGCCACGCCCCACTAAAACACCTCGTTCAAACACGCCCCCACATTTCTACGTCACGATGTGGAAATATTTGCTTAATGCCACCCAAATGTTCACACAAATAAAGAAGGCCTGGTTTCAGTAACCACAGTTAGTGTTGAAGCAGCCATCTCAGGAAGATGCTGTGTGTATTTAGGCTAAAGTAAAAGCCTCTATCATGCAACTCTGTTTCCCTTTCGGGCTTGAACTGATAGTAAAAATAAGGACATTATTAACTGTCTTTACATTTATTTTGAAAGATGAAGCTCGCAATTATGGAAAGGGGCATTACATTTCTGACGAGTGCTTGGGGTGTTCAGCTAATCACAATGCAATGGGTCAGTTGGCCAATCAGAGCAGACTGCGCTTGTCAGAAGGAGGGACTTTGTAGAAAACAACGCATTTGAGAAAGGCGGGGCATAGAGGACCTACAATAATGTACAGTATTTGAAAAATAATGCGTTTTTTGAACATTAAAGCATGTCAACATATTCTGTTAAACCAAATACAAAAAATAATGATCTTTAAAAAAGCATCATATGACCCTTTTAAAGGGATAGTTCATTCAACCCTTACAGAAAATCACTTGACCTTCACATGTGCAATCATATGTTAAAATCAAATGCAAAATATATGAAACACATGCATAACATGATGGATTTGGTATATTTTTATGGTGTAAATTTGTGAAACCCATATGATCACGTTTTCACATGTGATCCCATATTGTCCATGCACACGTCCACATTTGTTCATATGTAATCACATTGGTTTCACACATTTACACTTCAAAAATGTCCTAAAATCATCTGTTTCTGTAAAGGAAAATTACATTTCTGCCATCATTTACTTACCTGTCAACTGTTTGGTTGATAGTTGTATCCTTATAGTTCAACAAAATTGAAAACTGATTTATTATTTTATTTTATTGCCCATTCTTAAAGGTATATTTTATGCAATTTGAATGGTCTGTCATCATTTACTCATCTTCATGTTGTTTTAAACCTGTATGAATTCCTATCTTCGGCAACATGACAGATGATGTTTTGAATAATGTTTCAACTGTTTTTGCCCATCCAATGAAAGTCAGCAGGGTCCAAAAGAACCCCCGATCCAACAAACTTTCATTGTATGAGCAACAACCCTAAGACATCTTTTAAATATATATATATATATTTATTTATTTATTCTTTCTTTCTTTTTGTGTTCAGCAGGTTTGAACTGACATGAGTAAATGATGAAATGTTCACTTTTGGTTAAACTACTGTATCTCTCTCTCTCTCCATCTTTCATCATATTCTTCAGACATGTGTCATTAATCAGCCTTGCCTTTAAACTGTTAGTGCGCAGCAGTGTGCCAACAAATGCTAGCATTTAATACTCTGAAAATTCACTGTATTTGTTTCTCACCTTATATTGAAATGACAACATCTGTACTTCCCTCAAAATACAGCTTCATCTGGGAGTGTTAATATTTTCTACATTTTGAAGCTAATTGTTTAAAATACATAAATTTAACAATAATGCAAGTAAATTGTTTTAAACTGGAAGGTCATGACCCAAAAAATGGATTTGGATATCTAGCAGGGAATAATTATGCTAAATGCAAAACATAACATACAACAAGCCTCATCATAGTGCAGTGTTAAGATTTAAGCACATACAGTATAAGTGCAATAACAGTAATTATGTTTATCGCATTTAAAAGGGAGGTGAAAATGCTTCTTTAATATTGTTGAAAGGTTTTGCATTAACTGTAAACCTAAAAAAGAGACCTAGGCGATATTAAATATAGTTTTACTTCAACAAGGACGTAGATTGTACTGACCACAATTTTTAAATTATCAAATTTTGCATGATGGATTTGACTTTAATAATAACATCAATAATATTTCTTATTCTGTTTCTTATTGTTTTAACCAAAAGTTTACTTTAAAAGATGTATTCATCTGCTTTTTAAAACTATGAAAGCTGCCATGGAAGACTATCGTCAATTATTTGGTTATCCTCATTCTTAAAAATATATTATTTTGTATTAAACAGATAAATAATAATAATAATAATAATAATAATAATAATAATAATAATAATAAAATCACAGGTTTGGAATGACAGGAGGGTGAGTAAATGATGACAGAATTTTCAATGTTGGGCAAATTACATATTTATTAATTTATTTAGCAGATGCTTTTCAAAGCCTATTTTAAAATAAGAATAACACAAGCAGCAGATGTGTATGCAATTTTTTAGTACAAACAGCCAGAATGTGAAAAAACAAAACAAAACAAAAAATCTGGTTATTTAAACAAATGTTCCCAGAAGAGGTGTGAGAAATGAAGAACAGTATAGAATAAATAAGATAAACATGGTACTTGGGGCGCCACACTTTAAAATGTGGTTCCTGAAGCAAAACCAATAAAAGATAGATCCTGAAAAGATCAGGGAACGCATATTTTAAAGCATTCGGATATGCTCTGAAGTTTGTGACTCAGGTGCTCTTCTGTACTTGGTTAAGCAAAGTGATGGGGCCTGGCAGGGCTGATCTGAGCAGAAGACAGCCACATCATTAGGGGGAGTTCAGAGCCTCCTTTGCCTCTGGGGAGAAGATGACAGCTCATCACAGCCTTGGGGTTACCTTTCTTTAAAAATATGTTAATCAAAAGGCACTAGGGAGAAATAAAATAAAACCATATCAAATGCATTCATTCTTTTTTAAAATAATAATTGTCTTCCATGATTTAAAAGAAATACTCTGTACCATCTTGAACTATATCTGACTAATCATCCTGGTCCTACAGCGAGATGGTCATGTGATGGAGAACAATTGATTTAACACTGGCCAGAAAGATTCACACCTTTCATAGGACTACACCTGCATGTCAACAGAGTAAACGCAAGAGATTGAATCTTTATACAGTATACTACTCTTTATAGTTATTATTTAGAAAGGATGGACTTTTGAAAATAGAGTTGTTGCTGTTTTTACAGTACAGTATTGCCAGTTACAGTTCAGTACAGTATTGTATCATTGAGCTGAATGAATGAATGAATGAATGAATGAATGAATAAAATTACTTATATTAAATAATTTATAGCCTGCAAATAGCAAATACTGCAGTCATAAAATCGAATATGAAATATAAATAAAATTATAAATAATTATTAAAATAAAATAATACCTCGCAAAAATTGAGAACAAAGCAAAAATCAGCAATGTGTTCCTCAATAAAAGTTGTTTTGGGCTAAAGTTGCTTGCAAAATGACCCCAACCCCTGTCTTTCTCTTTCTTGCTGTCAGTCTCATGAAATACTTTGCCCTCTGCTGCAGAAATACACGACTGATATTAGCTTGTTACAGAAAAATAAAATAAATTTAAATAATAATTATAAAATAGACATATTGAATAAATAATGCCCTGCAAATATTGTAGACAAAGCATAATTCTGCAACATGTTCCCCAATAAATGTTATTGCCATGAAACACTTTGCCAGGGCTCAGTTGCAGTAATGCTTAGTCTCTCATTAATTCTCCTTTCTCTGTGCTATTGTATATATCATTTTTTACAGTAGGGTCAAGTATACATAGAGAGCCGCCTTAAACTCGGTCGCTTTGTTATGCATTGAAACTATCGTGCAATGAAAGCACATTAGTACATCTTAAAGGCAGTGTCTGTGCGATCCAGACAGTCTGTACACAAGACTATTCACATGGGAGTCTTTGTCAATGCTAATTGGCCCACCAACCTCTGGCAGTGAAGCAGAACAACATTTTCTACACACAACACTTGTTAGCTAGTAAATTCAGCCCTGAAAGATCCACTTTTTTGAGCTACAGCATCTAGGGATGTATTTAACCTGTGACTGTACACCAGGAGAGAATTCTGAGATCAGTGACCAAGAGCAGAACGTCTCTGAGGCTTTCAAAAAGCTAGATTTTATAGAAGAACATAATGCTACCAGAGACTCTGTTGTCTTGTATCCATGTTAATTTTATTTCCGGAAGTAATTAATGAACATGGATTTGTCTTATTTCTGTTGGAATTAAACAAATACATATGGTGGTGCGATTATAAGACAAAGACAACAGGAAAAGAGAACAGTTTTCTATCTGCTTTTGTCCTTTTTTTTCTCTGCTTTTTCATGCCATAAATTGTGGGTCGTGATTAATGGCTTTAACACATTCAAATGCCATTTTGCTTCGGATAAATAAATGCACACTTTCCGAGCAAGAACATTTTCTTTTCACATAGCATTTAGGAATAAACATGAAATGCTGACCTTTTAAGAGAAATGTAATTGCCATTAGGGTACTGTGAACATGAATATAGTTCTTTTACTGCACATAGTCACATTTAATATGTCTTTAGATTGCATTTTTCTTCTTTTGCTGTTGTATTGTTCTTATTCAAATGCACTTAAATTCCCTTTGTAGTCTGCAGCACTCATTAATGGATACAATGTCTATAGTTTTCCATAATTAGAACCCATGAGGGTTTTTTTTTTTTTTTGTACTACAGTTTTAGTTTGCTTTATTCAGCATTAAAGGAGCAATTTGTTTAATTTCTCTAGAGTTTAACTCTTGCTGACAGCAATGGTTGGCCAAAGACAAACTTCATTCATTTCTTCAGATGAACTGAAATATTAGTGTGTGATCTTTAGTAGGAACTGTTGTCGTTTAGTCTGAGATTTATTCCCTTTACATAATTTAAATTTGCACCAGGGAGGCTGGATTAAATGGAACATTATTTGAAAATGAGTTACAGGTTCTCTCAAAGCACCACCAATAATTCTGCATTAGTCTCTGAAATATTTAATAAGGTTTTGAAATATTTATAAAGGATGGAGTGTGGAATAAAGAGACATTTTCTGGCAGAAAAATACAGTGACATTCTAATGAAACACTTTGCACAATAACTTCATATTAGAATTGAAAAATAAAATAAAATAAAAATATTGATTTAAATTGACATATATCATAATTTGTTAGGAAAAAGCACATACATAAAGATTATTTTAAAACATTATTTGGGAAGGTGAAAATATTGAATAAAGAAAAAGAGGATTTAGAAGTAAAAATATTGTTTGTTGTATTCACATTTACATTTATTTCCATTACATCTTGCTATTTTCTTACAGCATCAGGGGCATTTTTTTATTTATTTTTTTAAGATCTTTTCTGGCGTTAAAGTACAGTGACATTCTAATGAAATGCACTTTGCACCATTACTTGATAACAGGTTGTCAAAAAAAAAAAAAAAAAAAAAAAACTATATAAAGATCATTTAAAGACATTTTTAGTGTGGATGAAATCACTGAACAAAGAAACCCCCCCAAATAAAGATCATTTAAAAATTATTTGGGCAGGTGAAAACATTGAACAACAACAACAAAAACAACAAAAAAGTGCCTTTGGATGATAACAAGTACTGTATATTTGGTGTATGTATTTTTTATGTTTGCTGCATTTCCATTTACTTCCATTTCATCTTGCAATTTCTTTTCTTACAATTTGTGCCATCAGTACTGTTTTTTTATATACAGTGTCATGTTAATACTACTTCGAGTTAAAAATAAATCTCTTCTTTGAAAGGCAATAAGTCATTGGATTTTGAAGACAGTCACAAATAATGTTCTTCCAAACACAAATGACATACATGGTTTACATTAACAGTCCTCTCTTCCTTGGATGTATAAATAGACCTTTCGTAGAAATGTCTTCCCATTACTAATAGAAAGTGAATGATACAGGCTCGCCCAACACTCAAAGGCTCTTCCACAGAGAGAACCTCTCCTCTGCCAGGCCCATTCCCATGTAAGAGACTTGGCAGATCCAACTCCAGGGAGCTCCTCTCTTTCTCTGCCAACATTCATGCCTGCTCCCTGGGTCCCATCCATAGCAAACCTCATCCCTGCTCTCCTCCATCCTCCATCTGTGGCCATCACTGGGGTCTCAGACCTGCAGTTAGTGCAAAGCCATCTTTACTCTCATTTCTGCTCAATGCTGTGATGTGCTGAAGGCTGTAATGAGCTCCCGTCCTACTGCCATCAAACCGTACAACACTCTGAACACAGACACAGGAAGACAATAAAGCACAAATGATACGAACAGATGGTCTTTCTTATCGTGCCCTGAAATGCAAACACTGAATATCTTTACAGGCTAGGTTCATCATTCGGCCTTCATCAGTTACAATCCACTATTGGCAAACACCTGGCACAGGAAACTTAACAGTGACAAACAAGAGCAAAAGACTGAAGGTTACTGAATATACTTCTCTTCTTTCTGTTGCCATTTACCACAACAATTTTGTGTAAAGGCAAATTCTGATTAAGTAACTTATCTCAAAGTGTTTGTGCAGGATTATGATATTATGCATCTCAA
Organism: Cyprinus carpio; assembly: GCF_018340385.1. Taxonomy (NCBI): domain Eukaryota; kingdom Metazoa; phylum Chordata; class Actinopteri; order Cypriniformes; family Cyprinidae; genus Cyprinus; species Cyprinus carpio. The sequence continues at coordinate 13,070,760 of NC_056595.1, read as the reverse complement.
GGTATAGTCCATCCCAAAATGAAAATTCTGTGATCATTTACTCACCCTCATGCCATTCCAAACATTGGTGCGTTCAAACATTATTAGCCATGGTTGCAAGCTCCATTGTTACCAACATCTCAACAACAACATTTGCAGTACATGGAAGGAACTCCAGCTCTCAACCTGTGGTTAGAAGCATAGTTTCTTGCTAGTATGATATATGGACTTAAATGGATCATGCTCTTGGGCATAATACATAAGCAAGCATGCTGTACATTCTATATATTAGAGAAATTACATTGTAGAGAAAGCTGAACTAACCACCAGGATGGTCCCCCGAGAATTACATTTTCCCATAGGGCCATTGTCCTAAAAATACATTGTCCTTGGCACCACCAGAAGGAACTCTGAAGAAACTCTTGACTTCATTTAAGCACAGCATTCAACAACGTCAACAACTGGAGGATGGAAACTGCCTGGTGGTCCATCTATCACTTTTTTCCATGTCTGCGGAGTAAGTTTGCGTAGTAAGTATGTAAACAGTTGTGGCCTAATGGTTAGCGTCTCGGGCTTGTAACCCAAAGGTTGTGGGTTTGAGTTTCAGTACTGGCAGGGATTGTAGGTGGGGGGAGTGAATGACCAGTGCACCGAACCCTCAACTGCTCCCTGGGTGCCATAGCAAAAATGGCTGCCCACTGCTGTGTGTGTTCACTACTCACTGCTGTGTGTGTGCGCACTTGGATGGGTTAAATTCAGAGCACAAATTACGAGTATGGAACACCATATTTGGCCACATGTCATGTCCTTTCATTTTAGTAGTTCCTATTGTGCTGGTTTAGACCCTACTCTAATTTAGTCCCCCCAGCAGGCATTCATACAACTGACATTGTTCCTGGTTCCCGCGGTGTGAACACACCAAAAAAAAAAAAAAAATAAAAAAAAAAATAAAACCCTATAATTCCACCTATAGTTATAAGAACTATAAAAACATTACTCTGGTGGGAAAGTGCCTATTGTGGAACTAATGTGGTTGAAATTACAGAGGTGCGACCATGTTACTATAGTTTCGGGAAACAGTCTTGACTTGGTTATTTTCTCCAACAAGTTACGCCATTGTATGGGAAACACACCCCAGTATGACTTTCTTCTGTTCAACACAAAAGAAGATATTTTTCACATTGACATTTATTTTATGAAAAAAAAAAAAAAAAAAAAAAAAAGATTCTTCAAAATATCTTCTTTTGTCTTCAGCAGAAGTAAAAAAGTCTTACAGATTTGGAACAACATGAGGGTGAGTAAATGATGACAGAATTATCATTTTAGGGTGCACTATCCCTTTAAGCTCAATAGTTTGAATGATCCTTTTCTTTCTTTTTTTTTTGTAAAATTTTTTTTTTTTGTAAAATTAAATAGAACAATGAAACACATGTATTGTTATTTATGGCCAAATTTCATTTATGTTTCTAAGAAATCTATTGCTGGTTAAGGAAATCCAAAAAAAGCCTTTTTTTTTTTTTTTTTCTTCTGAGACACAGTGTCCCACTGCTCAGGAAACCTTAGAAACTCTAAATCGATCCAAACTGCATTATTTGTCAGGGGTCCTTGCTCCTAGTTTCTTTTTAGTTGCCTACCGCATTCTGCTAGAACACAGCCTACCCGGCATCTATTGCGGGTTCATTGCTCTACTTTCGGATAATTCTGCGGTATTAACTGGCTAGAGTTATTACCCTTTATATGAGATGTCTGTGTTGAGAGCAGTTTATGAGATTCTGGTCCCAGTGGAGAGGAAGATGGAGTTGAGGCAGGCTGTCATCTAGAGCGGTATAATAGCATCAGTTGGGAAATACACAATGCCATGGATTATTGATAGAGCTGTATCTGTTCTTCTGCTGACAAATCTGAGAGCTCCACAGAAGGGGCACGTAATCTTGAAAAATATCTCTGCTAATCTGCTCATTCAATGCATTCTCTTCAAAGTTTCTCTCTCTCCCTTTTTCTTCATCTCATACTCTCTTTTTTTTTCATTATTATGATAAACGATCAGCGATTTAATGACAATAGCGATGGTGTGTTAAACAAAAAAAAAAAAAAAAAAAGGAGAAAAACGATGAGGCTGTCTTGCCTGCTCTTTTGCAAGTGCAATGCATTTTGGAAGGATTTCACCCCGTTTTAAGTAAAACGCTGCAGCGTTTTTCATGCCTCAAACATCTAAGTATAAATCAAAGTAAACTGTCAGGTCTATTAGGGGTCTGAGAGACACCAAGTCCCCTCTGAGAGCTCAAAAAAAAAAAAAAAAAAAAAAAAAAAAAAAAAACAAACACACTTGGTGCCGTTTCAGTGTCAATATTATCTGTTAAATGGGTTTAACTAAAGCAAAGATAAATATTAAATTAATTTAAGAGGAAAAATAGGTTACTTTTGTCATAAAAAGCTGAATTTTCACCATCAATTACTCCAGTCTTTGTTGTCACATCACCCATTAGAAATCATTCTAATATGCTGATTTGGTTTTCATGAAACATTTCTTAATATTATCGCTGTTGAAAACAATTGTGCTGATTCTTTTGACTAAATTAACTTATTTTTCCTCTGTATTTTTATATTCACCTTTGATTTATGACTAAATTAACCTTTTTTTCTTTAAGTTATTTGATTGAATGAAATCAAGATATTATTGACACTTCATCCATTTCTGAAATGGGACTGGATGCCTTTTAATAATACTGATGGCGTTAATCAGTGATGATCTGTTGTAATAATTTTTACTATTTTACTGTTCACACACAGTACATCACTGGGTCTCTGGAACTCTAAACAAAAACCATCAATCAATCTGATCATAAGATAAAGATTTATTAAATCAACTGAACACTATGTTAATAAAAAATATGCATTTCTAGATATATGATTCAGGGATTCAAAATAAAGAAATTTGACATTAATATATATATATATATAAAAAAGTCAAATAAACAGGCCAGTATCAATATTCTTTGTGAGAATACAGATCACAGCTGTCCCTTTTGCTTATGCTTTCTAACAGTTACATGGTGTCTCACAAACTCTCTTCCAAAAGCTGATATTAGGTATCAGGAGCAGCTCAGTGCACTTCTCCTCAGGAGCTCTGCCTAATTGGTTAGAGTGGGCCAAAATTTGCTCATATTGCAGCAACTCAGCCTCATTTCCATACAAAAAACATAAAGGTGACCTAGATATAAGATTTATTTATATGTGGGATTTTTTTCTTTCTTTCATATTTGGTTGGAAGAGGTATCAAACAGTGTGCTGGGGATATATTAAAGACATTTTTCAAAGCCTTCTACAAAGTGAAGCATCCAAAAAAAAAAAAGTCACTCACTGCTGTGTTGCGTTAGTGGAAGACTCACACTTAATAGCGACTAAAAATCCCACTCCCTCTATTTATGGTTGTCAGTTAAGTACATGCTCTGGCAGGACTCCAAAAGAGAGAACACTAAGTCACCTTTAATTTGCCTTCCTGCAGTCTGAATATTAAATTGGCAGTTGAGGACTTTGTGATTCATAGATCCAAAGCCATTCCGTCTATAATGCTTATTAGTCATAGCATATATAAGCCTTTTCCACTGTGGCATTAACCACGACTCGAGGCAAGTACCTCCAGTCAGCATCTGTGCGGCTTCATCTCAAAATGAAGCAATTTATTGGTTATGTGATACTTCCTGTGTTTCCCTGTGTTAAGGATGTTCTGCGTAATCTGATTGTACTGTATTACGATAGCAAGACACACTTTCTGTCTGTCCAACTCCCCACTGGAGGGCTATAAAAGCTCAAAGTGGAAATAATTGGTGAGCATATTAACCATGCGAGAGAAACGTGCGTACGGGCTATCGGGGTGTTGTTCATTTCATATATGGGACACGGTGAATTAACTTACACCGCTAACTTTGGGCGCACCTGGGAATATTACTGGTATTATAGAGGGTAAAGCGGAATGTAATTACCAACCGTAAATCATCGCCACGGGCACAATTAAAAACTTTGCAGACGGCAGCCTTTGATTGCAAATTGAGTAAGATACTGGGTAGGCGGGGGTGTTGTTAATTACAGAATATGTGTGCTAAATAAGTATTAACAGGGTTATTTGGAAAGAAAGGCGTAATTACCTTTGAGACCTTTAGAGATAAGGAAGGAGAGAGTCTGATCTAAAGATGAAATGGGGGCAACTTGCAGGTCAAGACATTAAAATGCTTACAGGATGTCAACTAGGTCATGTTATTGTGAATCGTAAAGAAGATACGTGGCTGCATTGTATGTTTTAATAATAGAGTTTGTTTTCATAAAAGAGTTTGAAAGTGTTTTCTATCTGGTTAATTAAGATAACCATGATAATCAGAAAACCGGTGACCACCAGAGTTTAAGTCTGTTTGTTAATTAGGCAGCTCAAGATTTCACAAAATCAAAAGAATTTTGTCTCCATTCTGTTTGCAATCAGACTCTCTATTTAAGGCTTAAACTAATTATTTTCATTGTTAAGGGCCCTCTAAATAAGTACTTAAACTAATTTTGAATCAAAACTTAATGGAGCATCCAAATGATTATATATTACTGCTGGTTGCGCAGATTACACCTCATTTGTGTTTTCACAAATAATTAATTTACCCCTTCTATTGTTTATATTTTGCCCTGCTTTTAGAAGAAGAATGTGCTATATTAAATAACATACTATGTTACAATGTTGCCAATTATTTCTAAATTTAATAAATATAAATTTAACAAAATAACTAAATTGAAAAAAGAAAAGAAAAAAATAACAGCACCTAAAGATCATCACAAAAACAACAAAAAAAAAATAAAAAAAAAAAAAAAAAAAAAAAAAAAATAGGCAGTACAACTGATTTCAACAATCATAATAAGAAATGTTTCTTGAGCATCACATCAGCATATTAGAATGATTTCTGAAGGATCATGTATCACTGAAGACTGGAGTAATTCTGCTAAAAAAACAAACCAATAAATTAAATTAAAAAATAAAATCAAAAAAAAAATTAAAATAAAAAATTATAAAATTTTTTTAAAATTGTAATGATATTTTACAGTAGTACTGTTTCTCCTGTATTTTTAAAAACATTTCCGACACCAAAATTTTGGTATTATTTGTACTGTATACATACAGTATACACTGACCCATATTTAAAGAAGCAGTTATGACCTTTGGCCTTTCAGCATATTATTCAGTCACATACATATTACATACACACAATGTAATGAAGTAAAATTTTAATTAAATAAATAATAATTTAGACCTATAGACCCCTAATTAGACATTATTTAGACATTATTTTCAAAGTGATTCAAATTTGAGCAGAGAATTACAGGTTGAGGCAGTTTTAAAGAGGGTTAATAAATTATGTCTGAATAATATAAAAAGATTCATGTTGGACTGGATAGAAGGAAAACACAGAAATCCAGCCAGATTTAAAAGTATTGGAATGTGAATGTTTAGACACACACATACAAATGAAGGCTCTACTACAGTGCTGTGTGCGAGCAGAGCCTGCGTGCTTACCTGAGGCACTGTTCGGGTCCTGGGTTAGTCAGAGCCCTTGACTGAGCAAATCACATAGATATTACTCAGACCTAGTGCTCAGTCTTGCTGAAGTAAATCAGAAGTGTTGTCTGACTGCAACTGTGTGTTTGGTGGGAATTAAAGCCAAGCCAAAGGCTAGAAGCTGTCTACATTTTTTTATAAGCTCTCTTTTCCTGACCTTTCTTTTCAGCAAACCCTCTTGAGAAGAAAGACCGGACATAACACGACAAGTTGCCAGGTCACTTAACATGTAGTGGGTTAAGAGATGAGAAATCACCTCCAAAAATCCTTCATACATCAAACATTCATGGTCTTAGCTAAACAGCATCCTTTCAGAGTCTTTCATTTATTCTATCAAGCCCAGTATTTGCAAAATTGAAAAGTGTAGATGTTACTTGCTGTTTTAAATGAAAATATTTCCTATTTGTTTAACTTTTTATAATTAAAATACTCAAAATAATTAACTATGTAAATAGTGAAAATATCAAAAGAAAGAACAGAGCCTTTAACAGAGTTTTTAAACAAAAAATGAGAGCAAAACGGTCAAGTATCATCAGTTTATATTTCCCATTGTCCTTGGGAACCCATGGAGAATTCGTCTTTCAGGTTTTGACGTGACGACTGCAGCACATCATGCTAGTTATTTTACTTGTGTTTAAACAACTACTGTATCTATCCACTCTGTCTGGTTTATGCAGATCTCCTTCTTCGTTTGTTTTTAGATTCAAAGGTGCTGTACTATTTCAAAAGAATAGTAACAGCACCCCCTACCATAAAACAGTGAAAACATGGACTGTTGGAATAAGTTAATAGTGGGGAAGCAGTGTGTCATAAATGACAGAAATCTTGGATGTCTAAGACACATAGTGCAAATAATAATAATAATAATAATAAATAAATAAAATAAAAAAAAAAAAAAATCACTGGAGTAAAAAGTGTGACTTACCTTGGTTTCCCCTATGTAAGAAAACAATCCAGGATCACTGAAAATATGTTATTCTGCCTACATTTCTGCAAAATATTGCTCCGGGTACATTTCGCTGCAATATACAGATGACACATCCACGAGAGGCACTATAAGCTATATGATTTTTTTTTCTCCATTGCAGATGCAAATTTATTAAACAGCACAGCACATGAAAAGACGTGCCAGTGGATCTTTTAGCATGTTTCACCGCAGATTCAGAGCAAAATGTCTAGTGTCTGTGTAATGGACGCCAGCTGGTAAGAGCTGTGCAGTTAAACCTCGCTCCCCTGATCTCAAGAGGCACGCTAGCGGCTGGTTACAGGCTATTGTCTTTAGCGTCTTCGTTAGTGTGCCCTCCCATGTTGGAAACATAGGTTCCAATCCCACACTAAACGAGCAAAGGGAGTAGAAACACATCACTCACATAAACTCAATAACCAAAATAGCATCTAACACTAGTAGCTTTAGTCTAAAGAATCCCCGCCACCAATCCCGCAAACCACTGTTTGAATTCCACTCAGTGCAGGTCAGGAAGACTGTGGTCTTTAGCATCCTTGTTAGCATGCCCGCCTCCCATGCCAGAAATGGCTGTTTGAATTCCACTCAGTGCAGGTCAGGAAGACCCAGAGTGGTTACATTGGTGCTGTGACCTGGATGGGAGTGGGGTGTGTAGGTAAACCTCACTCCCTTGATCTCAAGTGATGCTCTGTGGTCTTTAGAATCCTTGTTATAGCGCACGCACCTCCATGCTGGTTCAAATCCCGCTCGGGTAGTTTTTCAAGTAGAACCAGAGGGGTTACATATGGAACTAAATAGCGTGTTTAATTTTCAGTTAAACATGACTGGGGCAACGTTTTATTGTGTTTGTTTGCTGTTTGCATCATGGAAGGTTAGAAATGTCCAGTGATTGATGCTAAAATGTTAATGCTCTTTCACATTTGGAATTAATGTACCACCTACACTAAACCCTATCCCAAACCTAACCAATAGTGTTAACAAAAAACCTGCTGTAGGTGAGTTATACCGAGCAAGATTACTACAGTATGTCAGAGAAGCCACACATATGGAGCAGACTGTATGATGAAAACATTGAAATTTATTTGTTTACAAATCATGCACTATGATAAAATTGTTTTAGTTTTTTTTGCAGTTTGTATTTCCAATAAGCCTGGGTTGAAGAAAACTAAATTATGCCACAACTTCTCTGCATTATGAAAGGTATATAATGATCATCTAACAGAGGCTACGTGTTAAATTAATACTTGGAAGCAGTATCTGGCACTGCATGCTCTGAATGTGGCTCTGTTTGCCAAATCCAGGGAGTAGTCAGAGATGCCATCTGCTCGTGTCACGTCTTCAATGCACACCTGAAACACACGCTTATAATGCTGCCATAGCTGATCCCCTCAACCTGAAATAACTGAGTTATTCTGTTGCACAATCATCGCATAAGGTCCACTGACACAGTGTTGAAAACCGCAAACGCCAATCTCAGGAGTCCCTACAAAAATAGTCACCCTGGCCTCGCCATTTCTATCAACAGTGTCTAATTTAATTAGAAGTGCACTTGCAGGCAGAGAGTTCTTTCAAAAGTTTGAGGGATACACTTTATTGTATATTGACTTTGAAAAGATTGACGCTACTTTGTATTTTTACAAACTCCACAAACAGCAGCTTCCTATTGCATTGCATTACAGGAACAATATCTCCCCTAAACACTGGGGTATCAGAAGTGATTTCACATTGTGTCAGGGCGTATCAAGATATCAAAGCTGGTTAGCCTGAAGACCTGGTAAATGGTACAGATGAAAAGTGTGCAGTTTCTTACTTGAAGAAAGCCATTCCAGGAATATTGACCTTACACATTTCACTTTTCACACGTTTCCAACCATGTTACCAAAATGTTTTCTAAATGTTTTGTGCCATTTTCTAGTGATAAATACAAAATATACAAAAACACAATTAAAATTATTTATTTAAAAATCAAATAAAATATATACAATGAAAATATAAACAACTACACCAGAATGGGTAACATAGTTGACATTATTTTATCATGAAAATTAACAGTAATAGTTTTTTTTTTTTCTTCTGCAATTAATGGAATATCCTTCCCACAGATTATGTGCAAATTATAGCACTGTATGATTTTAGTTGTTGGATACAGTCAACCTCTAAGGTGGATACTTACAAAAATAAAATAATAAATAGTTTTTATTTATTTATTAAAAAAATACACAATTTTTCCAAAGTTTGTCTAGCAATAGTTATTTTTTATTAATTATTATAATTATAATTATTATTATTTATTAAAGAAGAAGAAGAAGAAAAAAAGATTTGTGTCTTTAATTTTTATTTATTTACTTGAGAGCAAAGTATTGGAAAAAGCTTAATATAGACTAGCTCCCTCAGCATTTCAACATCACTCGCATGATTTACCACCTAGAATACATATTCCTCTAAATGGATAGTTCATAACATACTTTATGAATTTGCATATACTTGAAAAACGACATTGCTTTCAGCTTAATTAAACAGTTGCACTGCAGAGTGTGTTGAAAATCTGTTACATAGTTCTAATCTCTGTCATTTTCTGTACTGAATAAACTCTGCGTGTTAACTCTTCTGGAACCATTTAGTGATGGACTAACAAGAGGGAAAATAGGAAATTACAGAAGGGTAAAGAATGGGAAAAGGGAGTGGAAAAAAGCTAGACATAAGTTAAGGATTTAACTGATTAAATAAAGGAGGAGAGAGAGGTGAGAAAAGCCAATTTGACCCATAAAATATTATACCCATCCTTTCCCTAGGAACTTGATCATTTGCAAACAGCTGTTGTTGCTGAAGGAGTACTCACTATTTTCCAAAGCACGTTTTCTGCTCATCACCCTGGAGAGCCTGGGATAATATTTTGTGGAGGGAGTTATTGGAAGCAGGACAGTAGGATAGTGAAGATCTTTGTGGTTCTTCACTGTCAAAGCATAACAAAAAAGAGAAGAGTGGAATAGAAACCTTAGAAAATCTGTTGAACAGTCATGAACTTCCAAAACATAGACATCTTACAGTGTTTAATGCTATTCAGCAGGAGAGTGAGTTTAAGTGTGTTAAACTCTGGACTGTCTGGGGCAATGGATGACAGTGTCTCATTTCTGTTTCTGACCCTCATTAAAGCACTGCTGTGCTCCCTGTCAAGCAAAAACTTAATACAATATGACAATATTACCACATATCCATACATATTAGAGTAAAAAAAAAAAAAAAAAAATACCTGGCTCCACCATTTTCAGTAGTTTGTCCAAGTTTTGAGTTTTATGCATTGCATATTCAACAATCTCATTACAATTTTAGCAATATGTTTTCCTCTTAAGTTCTAAAATAGCTTGCTGTGGACACTAAATTACTTTTCTTAGGTAACGTTAAATGTAACGTCACATGATTCAGAATGAGCTTTTTTACTGCCTTTTTCTGTAGTTATAAAAATTGGTGATTACATGAATGCTGATACACATTTGAGTTGTATTGTATCATTCAGCATACCTTCTGATGCTCGTTTATGATTTTTTCATAGTAGTTAAGAGGAAGAGATGGTTCACTTGCGCTTTGCGCTGCCAACAGAAAACATATTAGTTTGAAAGTGATTTCTGTGTGACCTGTGCTTCAATAACGCTACACTTTTTTTTTTTTTTTTTTTGCGAAAATGGTGCTAATGTGAACCACCTTTCAACCTGCATGTTCTATTGAATTTCTCTTTAAATTATTGTAATATGTTCCTCTGACCACATCAAAATTGTCAAAAAACAAAAACAAACAAAAAAAAAATAGCATTGGGTTCTCATAGACTCCAAACAGAAAATGTGGGCTTGTATAGCCAAAAGAAAACACCTGGAATTAACCGGAGTTATTCTCCTCTCTCTCTCGCTTTCTTTTTGTCCTTTGTTTCATCATCTCTCTCATTAATGTGTTTCCCCGTGCACCCTTTCATATATAATAAAATACATACAGAATCTCACCAGCATCCCAATAATTAAACAATCACATTGTTTACAAAAAGCCTGTAACAAACCTGTATCATTGTCAACCTCATTTGATTGCTAAATAATTAAAATATCACTAGCTCATTCATAATGCTTCTTTAACATTGAATCTTTTGCATAGAACTCAGCATTCCCAATCTCCAAACAATAATAGAGGCCAACAGGAATAATTTATATATACACAATATCTATTTGTCATTGACATGAGTGACAGCAAAGACGGTGATATTGTGAACTCATGTATTGAACATCCCATAAACTGCAGGTTTACGGCGATGAAGTGTTTTCTCTCTCTAAAGGAGTCGTTTTGGATGCAGCTCTCAGAATATGTTTATAGGCATTGTCTGGGATATGAAAGCTACTGGTTTTTTAATAGCTTGCTTGCTGCATTCTCATCAATCAAGCTCAGCAGCCGTCTCATTCCCTCTCCAGCCCAACACTAACCAAGTTACCGGCTCCTGAAACTAACTTGGAGTTTTGAAATGTGATAAAAAGTAATCGGATTCTCCGCGCCAGGATCCTTATGGATGTGAATCGATGGCATTAATTACTGTATCTTATTATGCCACAAATGCAGTTTAGTCTGTTTTTATTTATTGAGGGTGGGGGATGTAGGTGGGGGGTCTTCTTTTAGAGGGTGGCATTATGGGCCTCTCTATTTCCTCCTTTTGGTACATCCCTTTCTCTCATCTCATCCAATTGTACTGAATGGTACATTCACACAGCAAATATTAATGCAAATACAAGCACTTTTTTAATGATTTCTATTCTCATTTCATACACAAACAGAAGTATTTTCTCATAATTTGATTGTATTTGTTCTACAGCACAACTTTGTGCGGTATCTCATTTCCGTATCGCCCAAATGATTCTGTAATGCGTTTAGCCTGACCTACATATTGATGCCAAGGAATGTTATGATACTACAGCAGATTAGCTTAGCAATCAAGACTATATTCGTTTCAGTGCTAAAGGGAATGCTTTCACAGTATATACAGATGCAATTATCTTTAGTTAGCCTTTAATGGCGTGAGTACAAGAGTTATCTGCACCTTGGAATGGCTTTCTGTGAAGTCTGGCTTATGAATTGGCAGAGGTGCCTGCAGTCAATGATCCAGCTAGTCTGTAAAACATTCATGTGCTCTTAGGGCTAGAAGTTTGGCTAAATAAAATGACTTTTCTCTAGTCTGGCATCATTAGAGCAGACTAACTTCTTGCGATTGTTCTGCTCCCTTTTTTTTAAGACCGTTGTACCAAGACTAGTCATAAAATTCATAAAACTTTATTTCTCTATACAACTTATAACACAAAAAAAAAAAAAATGAAAACACCATCATCTCATTCTAATCCTAAAAATCATTTATATTTATAATTATTATTGTTTTTACAGGTCTATACAGTGAAACAGAGTTTCTTCAGGTTTTATGAAGGTAAATTGACATTTTTAAGACCAATTCAAGAAAATTTAAGGAATAAATTGTATGGAACACAATACGTCAATATCGTCTCTAATAATATGTCTTGTATTAGCAATGCTAGTTTGAAAATATAAATCCCTATTACTTTTTAATTCATAAAAAAAAAAAAAAAAAAAAAAAAAAAAAGCTTATGGCTTGAATAGCTCTGCTCCCAAACACTACCATATGGAAATAACTTTTACTGTATGTTCTGATCAAAGTGCAAAAAAAGAGATGATCTCGATTTAAGGTAAAAGTCACTGAGAAAAAGAAAGAAAAAGGGGGACTTCTTGATGATATAATAATTTGATGATAACAATAGGATAACGAATAGACTCTGATCACTTAATTCCCTTCATTAGATCACTGTACTTAGTTTTTCTTGCAAATCATCCTCCAGAGGCTACAGTTCAATCAATGCTTCAGGCTGTGCTTCACTAATTCTTATTCAACATGCTGAGATGGTGACAAAGGCTCTGTTGCATCAGAATGGCAGCTCACAGTGTGCCAGTCTAAATGGAAATACTGGTTTCTTAGTTTGTTATTAAAACAAATGAAGTGAGTGAAATCTATCTTCCTATAACAGTCCATTGGAAACAACTGTCTATTCGCATATGCTTAGAAACACACTATAGTAACAGTGCATTGCTTTCATAGAACTGTTGCAACAGCAAGATAAAATACAGCAATGTTCAATAATGTACAACAATGTTCAATGTTCAGTTTAAATTCAGGTGCACAGGAATGATCTGAAAATGGAGGAAAACACATTTCAAACCATATCAGCCTGGCTCATGAATGTTAATTATGTGACATAATGCTCACATAATAGTCCTAATGGTAGGCAAATGAACGCTATATAGCCAAAGTTTATTTTTTATTTATTTATTTATTTTTTTTTTACTTAAAACATACCATAAAACTATAAAAATGCAGAATTAGAAAAAAATCATAGAAACGTGTCAAAATGTCCTTCTGATGCATATGCTAATAGGCTAACAATATATTAATTTAATGACATTAAATGAGCAAATGCTGTGACGTGGCATTTTCTGATTGCAATTTTAATAAACTGAGTTATTCCAGTGATTACATGTGTGCCTTTTCTTGTTTGAAATGTAACTAATTCATCTGTTGTGAGATGCTAAAAATAAACAAAACAAGGAAAAAAAAAAATAAAACACAGAGATGTGACACAATGGCTAAAGATGTCAATAAGATGCATATGCAAATAAATCAACAATATAGAAAATTGCAGAATGTTTCAGTTTTAGGTTAATAATTTGAAATGATTGACTACTGTAAACTGGATTAATAATAGCATATCATTTGATTACAATTTGAATTAACTAATGTATTAATATACAATTAAATTGATATGTGGCTACATGTGTGCATGTAGACTTTTTTTAAACAATGGTTCGATATTTGGCTCATCCAATTGCTTATTTAGCAACAGAACTTACTATTTTATGAACAATAGATTATAATATTTACAAATACAAGCAGGTATTAATGCAAGTTATAGTAAATAAAATGCTTAAAAATAACTGAGATGTCCAAGATGTCCATCAAATGCATACTAACGCCAAAATGCATACTTACTAACTAACTAAATGATCAAATGTTGTAAATTAGAATAATAAGTAGCATATCATTTGATTATAATTTTAATCTTATTAATTTATTAATATACAATTCAATTGATATGTAAGTGTGTTTTTTCCCTTTTTTTTTCTTTCTTCAGAACTTACTATTTAATGAACAATACATTATAATATTTATTTACACCTAACATCAGGAATGAATGTAGTTAATAGTATTTAAAATAATAAAAAATAACTCAGGATCAAAGTATTCAAAAGCCAAACCTTCTAGAATTATCAAGATAAATGACAAGTTGCTCATAATGCCATGGTAACAGAGGAATGAAGCTCTCAGTTTTAATCCAGGCTGCTGAGATTAGCTCTGGGAGATAGGTGTCTCGGCATGTGCTATCTGCTGATGGGGGCCTGTGAAATTAAATTAATGGCAAAGGGAAATCAAGTGAGAGAGCTCCTGAAATCAAATTACCAATCCAGTGCAAATGACTTAGTTGAGAGTCAAAGTTGTAATTGATGGCAAGCAAAGGATGAGACACTGAATGAGACAATATGATCTAGCATGCATTCTCTCTAACATCATTTGTGAATCTGTTGTCTTGATTAAATATTAAAGAAATGTGGATGGGGAAGGAAATTTTCGGCGGGTGTGGGGTTAGGAGGGGCGATGGGTATACAAGCTATGAACTGAATTTAGTACATGGCCTCTGGGTATGTTTGTAAATTGTCTTTTCCTTGGCATGTGTCAGATGAAAGAAATGTTACACTTGTTGGGTCAGATGTGTTAAATGGTTGCTCAGCAGTTAAAATCCCTCAAGGACTTTTATCATGATATCAATAGTAAGAATATGCAAAACAACACTTTTTCCAAAATGACTACTCATTGATTTGTCTGAAGGATTGACTAGACAGTCTTAAAGGAATAGTTCACCCAAAATGAATATTGCTGAGATTCCAGTATGTCACTTCTAAGACATTCCAAGACCCGAAAAATGCCAATTCAACATGTTCAGTTGGCGAAAATGCCAACAGACGGCAAGACACTGATCCAACAAAATTCAGAGAATGTGTCTGTTGCCATTTGTCTGCATCTGTCAGTGCAGTGTAAATAGAACTTTTTTTATTTTTTATTTTGTTATGTATGTTATGTAGGAAATAAAAATAAAATATAATATAGAGCTGATAACAGCTACAAAAAATTTGATATACGTACATTAAGCAGCATGACTGTTTCCAACATCGATAATAAATCAGCATATTAGAATGATTTCTAAAGACTGGACATGGCTGATGAAAATTCAGCTTTGCATCACAGAAAACAATTATATTTTAAGTATATTAAAATAGAAAACCATTATTTAAAATGTTATTACATTTCACATTACCATTTTTTTCTGTATTTTTGATTTCTCAATAAAGACTTCTTTAAAAAACATAAAAAAATCTTGCTGATCCCAAACTTTTGAATGGCAGTGGATATATGGTTTCCACAAAAATATTAAGCAGAACAACTGTTTTCAACATTAATAATAAGAAGAAATATTTCTTGAGCACCAGGTCAGCATATTACAAATGATTTCTGAAGGATCATTACTGGAGTAATGGCTGAAAATCACCTTAGCCATCCCAGGAATAAATTACATTAATAATAATAATAATAATAATAATAATAATAATAATAATAATAATAAAACTATTCAAATAGATGGGGAAAAACAGAACAAAAATAATTCTAATTGAAATATATATATACAGGTCCTTCTCAAAAAAATTAGCATATTGTGAAAAAGTTCATTATTTTCCATAATGTAATGATAAAAATTTAACTTTCATATATTTTAGATTCATTGCACACCAACTGAAATATTTCAGGTCTTTTATTTTTTTAATAATGATGATTTTGGCATACAGCTCATGAAAACCCAAAATTCCTATCTTCAAAAAATTAGCATATTTCATCCGACCAATAAAAGTAAAGTGTTTTTAATACAAAAAAAGTCAACCTTCAAATAATTATGTTCAGTTATGCACTCAATACTTGGTCGGGAATCCTTTTGCAGAAATGACTGCTTCAATGCGGCGTGGCATGGAGGCAATCAGCCTGTGGCACTGCTGAGGTGTTATGGAGGCCCAGGATGCTTCGATAGAGGCCTTAAGCTCATCCAGAGTGTTGGGTCTTGCGTCTCTCAACTTTCTCTTCACAATATCCCACAGATTCTCTATGGGGTTCAGGTCAGGAGAGTTGGCAGGCCCAATTGAGCAAGCTAATACCATGGTCAGTAAACCATTTACCAGTGGTTTTGGCACTGTGAGCAGGTGCCAGGTCGTGCTGAAAAACGAAATCTTCATCTCCATAAAGCTTTTCAGCAGATGGAAGCATGAAGTGCTCCAAAATCTCCTGATAGCTAGCTGCATTGACCCTGCCCTTGATAAAACACAGTGGACCAACACCAGCAGCTGACATGGCACCCCAGACCATCACTGACTGTGGGTACTTGACACTGGACTTCAGGCATTTTGGCATTTCCTTCTCCCCAGTCTTCCTCCAGACTCTGGAACCTTGATTTCCGAATGACATGCAAAATTTGCTTTCATCCGAAAAAAGTACTTTGGACCACTGAGCAACAGTCCAGTGCTGCTTCTCTGTAGCCCAGGTCAGGCGCTTCTGCCGCTGTTTCTGGTTCAAAAGCACACGCCTGTGCACGGTGGCTCTGGATGTTTCTACTCCAGACTCAGTCCACTGCTTCCGCAGGTCCCCCAAGGTCTGGAATCGGTCCTTCTCCACAATCTTCCTCAGGGTCCCCTCTTCTCGTTGTGCAGCGTTTTTTTGCCACACTTTTTCCTTCCCACAGACTTCCCACTGAGGTGCCTTGATACAGCACTCTGGGAACAGCCTATTCGTTCAGAAATTTCTTTCTGTGTCTTACCCTCTCACTTGAGGGTGTCAATGATGGCTTTCTGGACAGCAGTCAGGTCAGCAGTCTCACCCATGATTGCGGTTTTGAGTAATGAACCAGGCTGGGAGTTTTTAAAAGCCTCAGGAATCTTTTGCAGGTGTTTAGAGTTAATTAGTAGAACCTTTTCATGATATGCTAATTTTTTGAGATAGGAATTTTGGGTTTTCATGAGCTGTATGCCAAAATCATCAGTATTAAAACAATAAAAGACCTGAAATATTTCAGTTGGTGTGCAATGAATCTAAAATATATGAAAGTTTAATTTTTATCATTACATTATGGAAAATAATGAACTTTTTCACAATATGCTAATTTTTTGAGAAGGACCTGTATATTACTGTTTTCACTGTATTTTGATCAAATAAATGCAGCCTCAGTGAGAGACAGTAAGAGACTTTAAAACAGTTTCAAAAACAATAAAAAATAAATTAAAAAAATCTTACGGACATTGGGAATGTGTATATGGACTATTTGCTCTCTGTACCATCACAGACCTATAACAATAGCAAATGGTAGTTATGTGTGAATATGTTTAGCATGATTTCCCCACAAGGACTAGGGAAACACCATTAGGAAAGCTAGCATTTATCTGAGCATAGCTGCATATGTCATTGAGAGAGAGAAACGAGGACAGATTAACACAGATACTGTACAATGAGCAAGAGACAGGGAGAGGGAGAAAGAGAGAGAGCGAGTGAGCTAGTGAGCTGACATTATTGAATGAAGTTGTTCTTTTTAAGGGTGTAATTTTCACTCTGGTGTCCGGCTGTGCACAGCGCGTCAGTCCTGCTGAATGAACTCTCAGTGTGATGTGTGTGAAGGGCTCAGACAGTGAAGGCACCTATTCAGCCCGGCTAGCATGTGAGCACAGTTGCAGCCCTTTGAAGTCTGTTTACTGCATAGGAGCCATGCTGAGCACACTAGAATGCCAATCTGTGACACCACTGACACCTGGCATGTAAACATCTATAATGAATCAATCTTATATAGTTAAAATAATAAACTTTTTCCTACACTCTTAGAAATGAAGCATGGGTGTAGTTTAATTTAGATACTAGTTTTATGGTAAAATTACTAAAAGTATTATGTTTATATAGTAAAAATAAGCAAGTTTCATTGCATTAAATTAATAGTATAATATTTCAAGTCTACAAAATGTCACAGATTCAAACCAACTTAACCAGATCATTTTAAACCTACTAGCGGTTGAAGATTCCAAAGCGCTTTCCGTACTTGCAATTTCGCACATGCTACGACGCATCCATTTTCCACCTGTACTACCAACTAAATCCGTTATCATCCATAAATCATTTGATAGAACGTTCATAGATATTTTACAATTGTACATTTGTGAAACAGACGTTTTATACTTTGTTGAGTTTAAAACGATTTCTTGCTAGCTTATAACACAGAATGTGCCTGTATCCTTGTCTGTTAAGTGTTAGAAGTGGTCATGAAATATCTGTGTAGTTATGATTAGTTGTAGTTGTGTTGTAAAAACAATCGCTTTATTTTTTTTATTATATTTAACATTAGCTAATATAACACATTGCATAGCCATGTTCATGTGTTTTTTTAGCTCCAGTAGTAACTTACAGTTTTAAAAACTAGTATTGTTCTTGTTTTGTTTTTAACTCCATTATAGTATTAAAACAGCCACAGTTACGTCCCAGGAATTCATTTTTAATAAAGCTAACAAAACAAAATACAAAACATAAAAATGAAACTTCATATAGATAAATAAACCTAACAAAAATCAAAACCACAACAAAAAAATGCACATATTGTTATAGAAACTGCATTTCGTCTCATATAAAATTTTTGCTAATTGCGTGGTAGTTGTAATAGAGTTGTTGTGATAATGCCCACAGAATTTACGACGGACATGCATCCTAAAGGCGTTTGTGCGTCTACTTAAATGAAAAGCCTTTATTAAGAGTACTGGTGTAAAGTCGCATTCTTTGTCAATCATAAATTGATACAGAAAATATGTCAAACCTTTGAATTGAAATTCAATGATGATAAAAACATGGACATAGATTATGTTTTTGTAAAGTTAAGCCAAAGAAATAAAAATCTTGTTTAAACACAGGCAAAATAATAAGCAAATATACTTATTGGGAATAGTATTGTGTTCTCTAAATTGTAAACTTAACATCTTTTGGGTTTTGCATTAGTGTCATAGACAAATTATTCTTTGTCATATTTGAGGATATTGGTATTTGTGCAATGACGGAAACATTGTTCGAAGATGTAAGATGCTTCAGATCCACATGAGGATGTTGGCGTCGTCATCTGCACAGTGCAGATGAGAGAGGTTGCAAAATGGATGTGCATCCTGTTTGGCTGTCTTTGTTTACAACTTGACTATCCCAAGGGCTGCGAAACTTTCTGAATTTCTTCAGAAACTTTTTATGGACAGAACAAGCTCTCCACTTTTAGGTCCAAATTGAGTAATATCATGCAATACAAACCTGGCTTTGGGACACTTTAATTGTGTTGACTGTTACTTTAACAATGCTAGACAAAATAAAGCTGTGATCAATGATGGTTTGTATAAGCAGACAGGACTGCAGTATAGCACTATAAATGATGCTGGCTATTTCAAACATCCCGCCACATCTAAATTCGGCATTTGTTCTTTTTTTTCTTTATTTCACAGTTTTAAATACAAAAACACTCCTGACACTCACAGACAAGACTGACCTGGCTTTGGACAGTTTATTGTGTTGAAAAAAGATGTTGAATACAAAAATGGTTTGTTATAATGAAACCTCTCAAACAATAGACAGGTTGAAGATTGTTTTTTGTTATGTATAACATTGCTGATTTTCTATTTTCTACTGTTGATGCAAAAATCTTGATAAGTCAGCTGTGTATGTAAAGTCTGAAACTTAGTATGTTCTAACGGTGAAGGTGAGATTTTCTGCCAGCATTAAATCCTCTTTGATTGTAAACTTCAGTTAATTTACCTCCCTCCATATAGAAAACAAGAAATAGTTTTTATTTCGGTAGGCAACACCCTGTTAGACATTGTTGACGTCAAAGTTCAGATTTACTTAAAGCATAATGGGATTGCACATTACGGATGGTGAACCTTCACAGACAAGTTTTATATTTCCTCAAAAAAAATTGATAATAAAATGGAATTATTACATGATTTTTTTGGCCTCATTGTGTTTCTGACAGTTTTGAAGTGATAAATTACTTTATGGATTTTTGTATTTTAAAAATCTGGCACCTAGTTGCATTTGGTTCATCAATTTATGTTTCCATTTAGGAAAGTCAGGCAGCAACTAAAATGGAATGTTAATTAGGCTGATTTCATGATTATTCATCTCGTAGTTGTCAATGTGTTTTCTTTTGGACACTTAATAAATAAAAAAGAGATTAATTACTGGAGTATGGCTGCAAATAAAATTCATGCTTCAAATGGCCATGACTGGAATAAATTTTTTACATTTTTTGAAAGTCATGTAGTCATTGTCATATTTAAAGAGAAAAAATTATTTTAATTGCGGCAGGCAATTGTTAAACATTCTTGATGTTGTCAAAGTTCAGATTCACTACTGTTAATTTTCTTATCAGATGTTTTTTTGTTTTTATTATTTATCTTATAATCAAAAAAAAACATCATAACAACCCCAAAAAAACATATCAACGACAACATTTTGATGAGAATTTCAAAAAAACATCTTAGCGACCCCAATGTTTTGAATGTAGTGTATATATAAATGAAAATAAGGTGGAAACTTCTACAGCTTTTGGCTCCACACTACTCTGGAAGTGATGTTCTGGCAAAGATGTACACAGACAGCACGCCATTATCTTGCTGGTCCCTCTTCCAGGTCAATTTCAGACATGCTGTCTTTGAACAAACAACCACTATCTCTCCAAAACAACTGACATTTTAAACTTGATTTGTGGCTCGACAGCCTTGTCTCATTAGCATATTATTTAGCTAACATCGCACTTGTTTTGACAGATTGCTTTCATAAGTCACCAATGAAAAGCTTCCGTGGACATTTTGGGTTTTACAGTCACCAAGCTTCCATCTGTTCCAGCTGGATCCAGTTTTATGTTCTGCTATCACTCACCTCCTTAGAATAAAATAAATAAGTATCCAATAAAGTTTTTTTTTTTTTTTTTTTTTTTTTTTTCAGCTGGCAGGAACTTTTTACTTCAATTTCAAAATGCTGCTTAATTAAAGGTTTGTTTTTAAGCAAGGAATTTAATAAAAAAAATCTTAGCGACCCCAATGTTTTGAAATGTTAGTGTACATATTGAAAAATAAGGTGGAAACTTCTACATGTCAATACCGATCAAAGTTTGAGGTCGGTCATTTTTTAATTAACTTGATTTGATTGTCTCAAATTATTTAGCTAACATCGCACTCACCAATGAAAAGCTTCAGTGGACATTTTTCACAGTTTGTAGTCTTCCAAGCTTCCATCTGTTTCCAGCTGGATCCAGTGATTTTTATGTTCTGCTATCACTCAGCAAGGAATTTAATTAATTTAGGCAGGAACTTTTTACTTCAATTTCAAAATGCTGCTTAATTAAAGGTTTGTTTTTAAGCAAGGAATTTAATTAATTTAATGTCAATACCGATCAAAAGTTTGAGGTCGGTAAGATTTTTTAATGATTTTAAAATAAGCCTCTTATGCTCACCATGACTGCTGTAAATTGAGGGAAAGTAATAATATTGTGGAAAAAAAAAATAATAAAACAAATAAAATAATTTAAAATGTAAAATAATTGTTTTCTATATTATCAATATATAATATAATATTTATTATATCTTAAAATGTAATTTATTAATGTCTTTCAGTCTTCATGGTCACAATCCTTTAGAAATCGTTATTTTTGGTGCTCAAGAAACATCTTATAAATGTTGAAATCAGTTTTGCTGATTTATATATTTGTGGAACCTGTTTTTTTTTCTTCTCAGAATTATTTTATGAATAGAGAGGTCAAAAGAACAGCATTTACTCAAAATACAATTTTTGCAACATTATAAATGTCTTAACTGTTACTTTTACTCAATTTAATGTATCCTTGCTAAACAAAAGTTATGAATCTTCCAAAAACAACAACAACAACAAAATCTCTATTTTTACTTCCAATGTGTTGTATTCAGCAACAGAGGAAGATTTGCCAGCTGCTATAGATATGTCAAACACCCAAGAGTCGTTACAAATTGAAGGCCAATCGTTCTCTTAAATTAAAATGAATGGACGGTCATAGGTCTCTCATATGTTGTGTGTCCCACACAAAAGACTAGCAATATTGACTGTAATTCAATTGTATTGTTGTAGAGGAGAGTTAAAGTAATGAATCAGAAAAGATGATGGAATCATCACAGCATCATGCCTCAAAGAAAACATTTCCCTCTTACTGCATTAGAAGTCTTGTCAATTATAGACACAGCATTTGTTGATAATAAAGAATGAATCCAAAAGAGTCACACTGCGACGCTGATACAGAAGTCATTGCTAAAACAAAGAAATAAACTCACTGTGACACTCAGCCATAGCGGGGGATATTCAGATGCACCGTAGACACTGTGAGTGAATCAGCTGCGAGTCCTTATTCATATCAAAGGCAAACTGATTCTTAATGAAGTGCTTTTTTTACTGAACACAAACAAGGTGTGAGACAGGCGAGTTTCACCCTTTAAACGATACAAGAAACAAAGCAAAGCAAATCCCATTCTTTTGATCATGCAGAGTTGCCCTAAACCATTACAAGAAAAAAAAAAAGGAAATGACAGACTTCTCTTTCATTTATTTATACACCCTCATGTCTTTCCAAACCTGTATGAATTTCTTTCTTTCGTGGAATAAATAAGGTAAATATGTTAGACACTTTTTTTATGTACTACTATGGCCCAATCCCGATTCTACCCCTTAGCCATTCCCCTTTTCCCTACCCCTTCGTTTCGCTTCACATTCACGTGAAGGGGTAGGAGTGTCTCGATTCTCTTTTGGTTGGAGGGGTAGGGGTAAGGGAAAGGGCCAGATAGCCCTTCAAACAAAGATTTTCCAGGACCACACTTCAAATGAAGGTGTATGAATTATCTCAGCGTAAACCAGGTTTAGCAGCAAAATGGCTGCCTGAGCGAACAAAAAGACACATAAATGTAAGCATTTTTGCCATTAAGATTTTAACGAAAAGTTCTAATGCACACCAGCACACCCAGTATAGATGTGTGTTTTGTAGGAGCTAGATGACGTATGATGACGTGTGACAGTATAGTAGTGGTTTCCCCATTCTTAGGGGAATATTTGAGGGGAAGGGGAAGGGGTATAAAATAGAATTGGGATTGGGCCTTAGTGTCTTAAAGGTGCCATAGAATGCATTGATACAATATTTTAAATTGATCTCTGATGTCTCCAGAGTGTGTATGTGAAGTTTTATCTCAAAATACCCCACACATAATTTTTTGTAGCTTGTTGAAATTGCCACTTTTAGGATATGAGCCAAAAACGCATGTTTTTTGTGTTTGTCCCTTGAAAATGAGCTGGTGCTCCCGCCTCCCTTTTCAGAAGAGTGCGGAGCTTCAAGAGCTCATGCTCGTGGGCATACCGCTGTTACAGTTTAACTGGTGGTGACTGTGTTACTGATCCTCACATTGCTTCCAAATGCAATTTTTAACTACCACATTCCTATTTACAATCATTCTGGAAGCACATGAAGGCAGCATTAGTGAAAACAGGCAGAGACAATGGTAGCTTTAGCAACATTAGCCTTACAGAGAGCCAAGAAGCGTGATGCATTATGCTTACTTTGTCGATCCCTCTTTCAGAAGCAATCTTTGCACAACTCCACATTGATATACCTCCCTCAGAACATACGATGACAAGCACCAGTCACTTTGTGCAGCATTGGTCTGCTCACTACCCTCATTCACCATGGAACTGACGTCAAAGTTATACCACCTCATCAGTCAGTTTTAAATAAACTAACCTGCTCTTGAGCCCTTTGTCACTTTCTATCAGACAGAATAAGCTTTTTTTTTATGCACTAAAAACACACGACACTTTTCTGCACTGTTTGTTCACTGGTTTGCACTCTATCTGCCATGTGCCTTGCGCTGCTTTTATTTAACCTTATTTTTATTTTATTTTTCTATTATGTCTTTTTTACATTCCCTTATTGTATAGTTTTATCTTATATTTTATATTTGATCTAGATTTTTAAGCTCTACTGTTAGTGTTTACTGTATGCACCGGGGGTTCTTCCTATACTGTAATGCACAGATCTAATAACAATGAGTAATAATAATGATACAGACGTCCTATACTGTAATGCACAGATCTAATATAATGTTACACATCAGATGTTTTCCCCCAACAGTTCCCTAAGCATTCACTTAAGACAGAGCAGATGATGTTTGGGTGAATTCTGAAATACTGTAATTCTGTATATGTGTGTAGGCTATTTATCGGGATTGCACGCCGTCAGAAGCGCCGTTATATACACGCACTACGGATGACTGTCACCGCGAGCGGAGAAAAGGTAGCTACTGTAATGTTAATCCTCTCAGAAAATGTACAAATAAATATAATTTTAGATGTTTAATTACTACTTGAAGCATTTTTTCCTTTTTTTGCCTGTAGAATTTACTCTCATTTTGTAACACGTCATTAAACCGCGGAGAAGTACCAAATTGTTGCAGTTTTAATGACGTACAGAACGCAATGCCTCTGAAAATCCGATCTGCCTGTTTACATGACAGTCGCATTGCCACATATCTGATTTATATCCGACTTATTTCCACATATGAATGAGGCCTGAAACCGATCTTTTTTCCTGTTTACACTGTCATAGAATAGATCCGATCTGTGTCACATATGAGCAAAAAATTGGAATTAGGTCACATTTAAATGGCAGTGTAAACGAGGCCTAAATGGCACTTTGGCGCTGACATTGTACCTCCAGCAGTTTCAGCAAGAAAACAGTAATGGCGGACCACTGTTTCTCACTCAGGGCTGTGTATATGCTAATAGGGCAGAGAACATCACAAATGGGCGGGACCTTCCCCGACTATGACGTCATAGTACTGAGAAATCTGGAACTGCTAGTGTGGAGAGACTGATTATGATTTATTAGGATTATAAAATGATGAGTGGGTGGATTTTTACCATTATAGACTGGTTGTTTTCACACACTGTGGCCACACAACTGTTCAAACACCTTATAAAAGTGATTTTTGCATTCTATGGCACCTTTAAAATGGTCAGTGGAACTTGAGCACTATGTACTAAGTCAGAAAAAAAAAGAAAAAAAAAAGATATAACAAAAAAAAAAATATAAAAAAATATATATATATAATATATAAATGGTCAATTTTAATTAAAATATATATATATATAAATGGTCAATTTTAATTTCAGGGTGACTTAGCTTTGAGTCCTCTTTCACTGTCATTACATTGAAAAGAGCTAAAATCAAGCTAGAATTGAAAGGCTAGAATGTTATTTTGTGTTCCACAGGTGAAAAAGTCATGCGGTTTGGAACGACATGAGTGAGTATTCATTTTCATTCATTTTTTACCTGAACCATTTAATCAAGGCATAACATTTAAATCAAAAGTGTCCGATTCTTCACTAGATGCTTTTGAGTGACTTGACCATTAAATTTGAACACCACATTGTGAGCCATTTGAAGGAATCTTTTCAGGTGATGCCAATTATCCACAGTGACTCTATGCACACTCCCCCTTTAAAATTAAACCACATTCAGAGGCAGAATATACAGTAGTTGCTCTTTTGTTCTGAAAGTTTTCCAGACTAAAGTAATTCCAGTGCATATCAATCATTCAGCTTTCAGTTGCTCTGCAGCACTCGTAGGCTTATTTTGATAACCCCTTATTACTTTCATTGTGAATGGAGGTACTTGTGGCTGGCCGCTGATGGCCTGAAGAGAATGAATCAAACTTACAGGTTATATTTTCAAGTAATACATCAGTTACACACAGAGCTGTGTAGAATACTTACAAATTGTAGTCCATTACTGATTCCAAATTACATGACAAAAATTGTAGTTAGTAACGTGATCCATTATATTACACATTTTAGGAAAAATAATCAGACTACTTTTTGATTACTTTTAGATTACTTTAGACCTAACTCATTTATCAGATTGTTTTAAATTGGATAATCTTGTACCATATTGATATACAAAAAACAAAGAGTAAGAAAATATATTCCATTCATTGTAGTGAACAACATGACGTGCAACAAACATTAAGTCAATGTTTCCCAAACTGGGGTTTATGAGTTTAATTAAAAGTTAAAAAATTATTAAATCATAAAAATGTAAAATTAAAATAAATCATTTTAAAACATCAATCAAAATAAAAGACTTACTAAAAAAATTAAATATTTTATTTGTTTACCTGCATGTCATGTGACCATAACCAACATCAAAGAACAGTGAATATGCAAATATAATACTTAATTATTAAAATATTTATTTTTAAATCTCAGGGGTACTTCAAGTAAATATATTAGGTGAAAGATGTTCAGATGACAAAAAAAAAAAAAAAATAAAAAAAAAAGAGGAATGCCTGCATTACATGTAAATAAGAAATAACGTGAATCTAACATGAGTTAGCGACATACGAAGAATGGGCCCCAGGCCTGGACTATTTATGTTGTTGGTTTATTTACGCTTTTACTTTCATTTTGTGTTTGTTTATTTGATTATTAAAGTTGTATGTTTAAATGTTCGACGGTTCCCATCCTTCTTCCCAATCTATGAACCTTGTTACAATATATCGGTAGGTTTTTTAGAAAGGAACGTCTAGAGCGTTCAGAACCTCAGACTGGCAGAAGATTCACCTTCCAACAGGACAATGACCCTAAGCACACAGCAAGAGTGTCTAATAGACAACTCTGTGAATGTCCTTGAGTGGCCAAGCTCCAGCCTGGGATTGAACCCAATTAAGTATTTCTGGAGAAACCTGAAAAAGTGCATCTGTCCCTATCCAACCTGACAGGGCTTGAGAGGTGAAGGGATGAGGAGAAGGATGGCAGATAAGCCATAAGCCTGCTGATGAGCATTTAGTTTATTTAGTTCTTCAGCTAAATATCTAGTAAAGGGTATGAATACTTGTGCAATGTACTTATTTTTTTATTTTTTTATTTTTATTTTTTTATAAATGTATGTAGTGATGACAATTCTGTTTTTGCTTTGTCAGTATTGTGTATGGAGTGTAGATTGATGTGGGGAAAAAAGTCGTTTGAAGCAGTTTAACATCGCAAAATGTGAAATATATATATAGTGCCTTGCAAAAGTATTCAAAAAAATTTATAAAAATATACACACAGATGACATATATATATATATATACAACAAACCCGATTCCAAAAAAGTTGGGACACTGTACAAATTGTGAATAAAAACAGAATGCAATGATGTGAAAGTTTCAAATTTCAATATTTTATTCAGAATACAACACAGATGACATATCAAATGTTTAAACTGAGAAAATGTATCATTTTAAGGGAAAATTAAGTTGATTTTAAATTTCATGGCATCACTACATCTCAAAAAAGTTGGGACAAGGCCATGTTCACCACTGTGTGGCAACCCCTCTTCTTTTTATAACAGTCTGCAAACGTCTGGGGACTGAGGAGACAAGCTGCTCAAGGTTTAGGAATAGGAATGTTGTCCCATTCTTGTCTAATACAGGCTTCTAGTTGCTCAACTGTCTTAGGTTTTCTTTGTCACATCTTCCTCTTTATGATGCGCCAAATGTTTTCATGGGTGAAAGATCTGGACTGCCGGCTGGCCATTTCAGTACCCGGATCCTTCTTGGTCTGGCATTGTCATGTTGGAAAATGCAATGTCTTCCCTGAAAGAGACGACGTCTGGATG
This sequence comes from Cyprinus carpio, assembly GCF_018340385.1. NCBI lineage: Eukaryota > Metazoa > Chordata > Actinopteri > Cypriniformes > Cyprinidae > Cyprinus > Cyprinus carpio. The sequence goes on along the minus strand of NC_056595.1, from coordinate 13,043,309 downwards.
GGAGCATATGTTGTTCTTGAACTTGGATATACCTTTCAGCATTGATGGTGCCTTTCCAGATGTGTAAGCTGCCCATGCCACACGCACTCATATAACCCCATACTATCAGAGATGCAGGCTTCTGAACTGAGCGCTGATAACAACTCGGGTTGTCCTTGTCCTCTTTAGTCCAGATGACATGGTGTCCCAGTTTTCCCAAAAAGAACTTCAAATTTTGATTCGTCTGACCACAGAACAGTTTTCCACTTTGCCACAGTCCATTTTAAATGAGCCTTGGCCCAGAGAGAACGCCTGCGCTTCTGGATCATGTTTAGATATGGCTTCTATTTTGACCTATAGAGTTTTAGCCGGCAACGGTGAATGGCAAGGTGGATTGTGTCCACCGACAATGTTTTCTAGAAGTATTGCTGAGCCCATGTTGTGATTTCCATTACAGTAGCATTCCTGTATGTGATGCAGTGCCGTCTAAGGGCCCGAAGATCACGGGCATCCAGTATGGTTTTCCGGCCTTGACCCTTACGCACAGAGATTGTTCCAAATTCTCTGAATCTTTGGATGTTATTATGCACTGTAGATGATGATAACTTCAAACTCTTTGCAATTTTTCCCTGAAAAACTCCTTTCTGATATTGCTCCACTATTTATCGCGGCAGCATTGGGGGGAATTGGTGATCCTCTGCCCATCTTGACTTCTGAGAGACACTGCCTCTCTGAGAGGCTCATTTTAGACCCAATCATGTTGCCAATTGACCTAATAAGTTGCAGATTGGTCCTTCAGCTGTTCCTTATATGTACATTTAACTTTTCTGGCCTCTTATTGCTACCTGTCCCAACTTTTTTGGAATGTGTAGCTCTCATGAAATCCAAAATGAGCCAATATTTGGCATGAAATTTCAAAATTTCTCACTTTCAGCATTTGATATGTTTTCTATATTTTATTGTGAATAAAATATAAGTTTATGAGATTTGTAAATTATTCCATTCCTTTTTTACTCACAATTTGTACAGTGTCCCAACATTTTTGGAATCGGGTTTGTGTGTATATATACATATATATATATATATAAATAAATATAAATAAAATTTGATTTCAAATGATAAACAACAAACAAACAAAATATTTATTTATTGTATATAAAGCTATGACATTCAGGCACTTCTATGTGCGACCTATGTTTTATGTATGTCACTGTACATATGAGATTGTGCCATAGATTGATGACATAATCAATTGTGTGTGTCATAAAAACACATCCTATTCAAATTTCAAGCAGTGTGGCCAAGAGCTTACAAATTTTTCCAAACATTATGGTCTGAAAGCTTTCAAACTGAGCTGCTTTGGTATCTGCATCGTTTTAATTGCTGAGCTTCTAAATTAGGAAGCAGAAGAACAACAGTCTGAATAAATGAAGATTTTCATCTGGTCTAGACACGCTGTCTGCCAGTTTCCTGCTCCTCAAATCTGCCAAAGCACAGCACGATACCAGGAAATGGTGATGCGGGTTCCTTGTGTGCTACTTTTCATTATGTCCCTGCCTTTTGTAAGGGCTTTTTTGCCTTGCAACTCTCCTATCATCAGGGAGAATTTTGCTGCTTGATCTGGGGGATAATTTGCTGGGTTCTCTCCAAGGAATTATTGATCTGTCTATGATGAAACAGAAACCCCAGGACTACAGTTTCCCAGTTATGTTTTAAAACCCACTTAAAACACCCTAGATTTGTTTTTCATCATTGTGTCAAGTACACTTTTAGGTATGTGCAATGCTTCAGCTATTGCGAAACACCTTGAGAACTAATTAAAATGTTTAGGACATTTTTTTATTCGCAGACCCTCCGTGATTGACAACATGCCACTTTAAGTAAAAAAAAAAAAAGAAGTTATTTTTAATATTTTAATTTAATGTTCAGATTTCTTTAAAATATTAAATATTTAAAAATACATATACTGTACAAGACATTTTACATATTTTTCAAGAAAATATGAATGGTGTCCAAGTTTGCGCATGCCACAGCGAAGCACAGGACCTTAACAGTACCAAATCAGAGCTATTAGCCTTGAACACTAGGCAAAGGAATTATTGAATAAAGTCATTATTTTTGTTTTCTTCACCTACAAAAAGTGTTCCCTTTATTTATACACTTTTATTTACTTGGCAGTCTATGGGACAGTCTCAAGCCTCCAAGTTTTCATCCAAAATATCTTAAACTATGTTCCGAAGACGAACGGAGCTTTTACGGGTTTGGAACGACATGGGGTAAGTGATTAATGACAATTTTTTCATTTTGGGATGGATTTTCATATTCTCGTTCTTAAATATGCTTCAGGTCCCTACTTTAATGTTATTCTGAGATTTCTTTCCTCTGATTTAACATATCAGCAGTACTGTCGAGGGAGTAATAATGTAGATGCCTGCACTTTTAGATGCCCATGCGTATTGCCCCATACCTGCTTCATCATTAAATACATATGAACATTGCATTACCATAGCTAAAGCTAGCCATGTCCCTGCTTCAATTCAAAATAATTATGCTCAAGTGTTGTCGCTGGTAAATAATGGCTGTAAATGAGACAAGTGATCTAGAACAAAAATTAAACTTTAATTTATGCCAAATAGCATTTTCAAACCCATCTACATGGTCTTTATATAACAGAGCCAATTGCAAAAATGCCCTCATTAATTATTTAAATACACTCAAGTTGGGATGAGGTGTCAGGATACTACAGTCGAGAGTGTATGTTAGTGAACCATGTTGTTTTGTCTATCAGAATTAGTTTCATGTAAAACAAGCAATTAATTTTAGACTTAGCCGCGTAAACACAAACCACTAAGCAGTACAAGGGTTTATATATAATATGTGGTATCCGGATTTTTTTTTTTTTTTTTTTTTTTATTCATTCAAAGTTAGCATGTATTCTTGGAATGCATAATAAATAGTCTGAAATGTCCAGTGATATTAAAAATAATAATAATGATAAACTTATGAAAGAAAATCCAAAAATCTAAATTTGCTGAAACTCAGCATCTGGCCATCCTAGATGTAGATGAGTTTGTTTCTTTATCGGAACAGATTTGGAGAAATTTAGCACTTGCTCACCAATGGATCCTCTGCAGTGAATGGGTGCAGACCGAAAGAGAGTCCAAACAGCTGATAACAACATCACAATGAGTAATCCACATGACTACAGTCCATCAATTAACGTCTTGTGAAGCAAAAAGCTTTATGTTTGTAAGAAATAAATGTGTCATTAGAGTGTTTTAACTTTAAACTGTCACTTCTGACCAATTTACAAGTCCCTAATCCATAATGATGCTTCCCCCAGCAAGGGAAAAGTCCACCCCCTGTTGTCCTCTCACATCAAAATCCACCAACATGTTCGTTTAGAATTATTTTAGACTGTCCACGCTTGTAAATGGTGCTCGATCTGTGCATATTTCTCTCCTGATTTAGACAAGATGACTTTTTTTTTTTTTAAATGGAGAAAGCAATATTATGGATAGATGACTTGGATTTAAGCTGGAAGCAATGGTTTAATGGTTTTCTTTCTCATAAACATACAGCTTTTCATTTCAAGAGACGTCAATTAATAAACTTTTAACTTTTATTAGCTATTTGGGCTCTCATTCTAATGACACCCATTCACTGCAGATGATCCATTGGTTAGCAAAATATGTAACGCTAAATTTCTCTAAATCTATTCTAATGAACAATCAAACTTTGGATGGCCTAAGAATGAGGAAATTTTCAGCAAATTTTCAGTTTTAGGTGAACTATTCCTTTATTGGACCATGTGTGCCATAGGACCACAATCACATTCAACTGCTTTCTGATGTTTGAATATGTAATCTTAGTGTCACAACATCTTGTTAGACAGACACATAAAACAGGACTTCTTGTATTCAATTACTGACACATTCGTAATATTATAGCACTTGTGCAGCACATTACAGTTGCTGTTCAAATGAGTTTGTTGTGGAAATAAGGGAATTAGAAAATTAACAAAATATAAAGATACAAAATTTGGGACTGAAAATCTTAATTTATAACTGGAAATAAACAAAGATTGCTGTCATTAAAGTAAAGGTGAGACATCAAATACATTTTTCAATTCAGCTTTGCACTTAAATTAGTATACTGTAATTTGTAAGAAAAACTGCATTAAGTTAGATGCAAAATGCCTAATAGAAACATTTGCTCTAAATTTCATTAAACCTAATAGTTATGCCAGCGCACATCAGCGGTGCTCAGGGAAAATGTTGTTGTTGCTTCCCCACCTCTCCATTTTCCACCCTTCCCTTGCACTTTTTGTGCCACAGCCATGCAGTGCAAGTTTACAAAGTTGCCAAGAATTCATTCACTGTCTAATTGCCCCCTTAGGAGGCAGGTGTCGGGTTCAATCCCAACGAATTCCTGTATAATGAGTGTGAATGATGATGCTGGTCCAGCTTCACAGAAAGGTCACACTATAATCCTCTTTTACAAAAACAAATGAAATTAATGAAAGCACTCTGTCTCACTGTGCAGTCCAGGAGTTGAGGAGTCTATCGCAAACCCCTCCCCGAGTGTTTGTGATCCAAACAGCACTCAAGACTGATGGAATCATCAAATCACATTAGTTAGTTTGAGGATGTTGTAGTTGCAGAAATTTCAAACAAATGTTGGTAGTGCAAAATGACAATGAGCGTAAATCGCATTATTTAGAGAATAGGAAACTCAAATTTAATTATTGATGCTCCTCGTCTGCGCAGCGAGCAGTTTAAGATGTGTAAGACTCAAAACAATCTATAAAACTTGCTTCTCAGAAACTTTAATCAATAGTCTCAGACACAACATGTTGAATATTTAGAGCGTTCATAATATTATCCGTAAACAAAATGCTGATGGGAAAAACTGGCAAGATCTCAGAAGACGACTTGATAATGCTGCCTCTGCAATCTGCTTTATTGTTCATTGTTCGCAAAAAAGCAAACAGAGTGTTTTGAACATTAATATATACACGTGTGTGTGTGTGTGTGTGTGTGTGTGTGTGTGTGTGTGTACACTTACAAACACAGTATACAACATATATCAATGGTCAAGTTGCATATTCAGTAGGATTTCACTGTAACAGCATTCTCGTGTAAGTGCTTGTAAAATGTCACCTGGAGTCATTATGTGGTTATAGGCTAACGTTATTTTCATGTACATACATCATTACAGTGTTGTAAACATCATAAACCCACAACCAATAAAGCTGGTTAGGTATGATTTGAAGCTAGCAGCTGGCGTAAGCTGGTGGTTTAGCTGGCCATGACCTGGTTTAAGCTGGTCATGTGCTGGTCCTAAGCACTAGCTCCAGCTCAGAACCAGTTCATGACCAACTAAGGACCAGCTTAAACCAGCTACTCGACTCAAAATGTATTAATAAAGATTTTGATGTTGTTAAACTAAAAATATGGCAATATATAGAATAAATAATCAATTTGAATTACACCATTTTTGTTTCACTCTTATTCTTTTATTCAGATTATCAATTAATAAAAACTTATTTTTACATGGTTCCATTCATAATGCTATGTTTTTACCTCAAACACTTAATTTCTAGTGCATGATTTGTAAACTAATACATTTTTAATGTTTGCATCACATAACTACTTCCATTCCTTTTTCAAACCTGATAGAGTTTTAACCTTTTAGCGACACTTGCTGGACATTTCATTTCCAAACTATGAACAACAACTAATCTAATAAAATGTTTCCAGGTTTTATACATCTATTTCAGAGAAAATTTAACATGCTTGTAAATGTGATTCACTAGAAATGTCACTTTTAAAGTGCCGTGAACCATGCAAGATGCAACATACATGTAATTTAATTTTGCAGAAATGTCACCACAGGCTTATTTTTCCAGTGAGAAATGGGTTGTTTTTAGCTGTATCAGAATTAAAGTGCATTCAAACAGTGAAAAAGCAACTGGAAGTCAAACAATTTCAAAGCCAAATTATGCAAAAGATCTTTATCCATTTGAGCAATTCAAAAACCACAACAACCAATGGGAGCAAAGATACTGGAGTCGGCCGAACAGAACTTCACTGTCAATGGGCCATAATCTTGATCAAGTGTTCACAATTTCATATTACATCCCAAGCTCTTTCCTTTTTCAGAAACTTAGTTGAAATTATGCAGTCTATTGTGAATGTTGCCATTAAGCGTTAACTGATATTGGAAATGTGAATTGGGGAATGACTAGTGTGTTTCAGGAAATAACCAGTGGGGGCTTTGGGATCCATATTTACCATCCCTAACTCATTACCAACGTTATGGAAAGCTGCTAATTTTAGATAATGAGAGACACTTCTCACCAGGATTGTGGGCATTCAGAGACAGATGCACGGGTTGTATGTGTGCATTTGCATGTGTTGGGTTCGATTGTGTGTTATGGGGCAAGAAGCTTTTGGCGCAATTCCTGTTACTCTCCCAGCATGTCGCGGAGCAGACATAAGCCACCTCCATCTGCCTATCACTGTACTCCTCCCTCCATCCCAAATGACAGATAAACACACAAGATGTTTCATTTAAATCATCAGTTTATCACTGCTCTGCTTTCTAATTAACGCACAGGAGTTTGATGGATCTGTGGCCGAACGCTGCACATTCTGTACAGTGGCTTTGATGGCCGTTCTGAGATGGAGGAGTGGGCTTGTAACGACACTGCTGAGACCCACGGGTCTCCAGAACTACATCTATGCAGAAGCTGTGCGGTGAACTTTTCAACTCAAATGTAAACAAAGAATGTGATGAACAAAACAGCAAAGGCGCTATTAGCTACAATTAGCAAAACAACTGAGACCTTTTTTTTTTACGCAGGCTATTTTCGTACAATCTGCCGCGTTGAGTTGCCCTTTCAACTCTTTTACATAGAAATACACGTGCTGACAAATAAGTGGTTTTAAAAGATTAACAGGTTTAGGTAGTTTAGCACTTGCTTAAGAAAAAAAATTGTGGCACTTGTATCCTCGCAAATACACCTTATCAAAGTCACCGCAACCATTTTGTTTTCATGTTTAATCAGAGTGCTAAGTGGTTTCAAGTCTCCGGTGTAGCAGACCGTGTTAAATCCATGCCCAATATTTAATGAGGGCATACATTTATCCCTGCCTCTAAGTGTGAATTTTAAACACCTTAAGAAGTGCACACATGCTCTATATCAATTCAATGTGCCAAAGGATTTAATTTGCACATTTTCAGGGAGAGTACAGTCTGTGGAACTAAAGAAAAAAAAAAAAACCTCACAGCAAGTTTTATAGCAGGTGTTCTGCACACAGCAAGTACAATAATCGTTCTCAGCATCCATTCAGGCACTAAAGAGCTATTTTAATGTGGTGATTAAATATATTTGCAATAAAGTGTACAGTTAATTTGTTTAGGAAAATAAAACTTGTCGGTGTGGTTATAAAAGTAATAATATAACATATAAATGTGGCGATTAGTTGCTTAATATTTTAAGTGATATTAATCACAAGATATGTTTATGTAAGTTTATATGAATTTGTGTTTTTTTAAGATTTTTTTTTATATTACTGTTATTTATTTATTTTTAATGTGAGGATACATTAAATTTATCAAAAGTGATCGTAAAAAATATTTGTAATGTTAGAAAATATTTCTATTTAACAAATCCTGGAAAATGATTTGCACAAAATATTAAGCAGCCAACTGTGTACAACACTGATAATAACCAAAAAAATAAATAAAAATGTAAATCACCAAATCAGCATGTTTGAATGTTTTCTGAAGAATCATGTGACACTGAAGACTGGAGTAATGGCTGCTGAAAAATCAGCTTTGCTTCACAGGAATAAATGACATTTTAAAATAGATTAAAATAATAAACAGTTATTTTATATTGAAATATATATTCTTGTTTTACTGTATTCTTAATAATATAAATTAAGCCTTGGTGAGCATAAGAGTTTTAAAATGTTCTGAAAACATTCTAATAATATTACTGACCCCAAACGTTTGAACGGTAGATTACATATGCATACAACTGTACATAGTTTGCCTAAAAATGAAGATAGAAAACCATGATATGTATTTTGAAATTGCATTATTTCTTTTGCAATTTTTTTTTTTTTCCTAATTGTAACTTAAATAATGTACCGATAAAATCAATATATAAAAATATTCAAAATGATAAAATGTGCTTCAAAATTTGACTTCTCTCAGAGAGGAGTCTTGACAGACTGCTAACCTTTTCAATAGGCCAAAGTGTTGAGTAATGATAATAGTTAGATATCAGGCCTTATCCATATGGAGTCCAGATGGCCCTGCTGCCCTGGCCTTTTTGACAGTGTCCTCAACCCAGCAACAGCAGCCACGTATGGACATCACTCAAGGTGAGTGCTTACATATGCGAAAGCTAACACCGTACCAAACGGTCAAGAGTTGACACATCTCAAGACATGTTCACTGTATATAATCTACTGGGTACACAGTCTAGCCCCGACACTGTCAACATGCATTACAATATAATCATACAATACCCATTATAGTGCCTGCAATGTGAACACAATAAAGGCGAGGGGTGGGGGGGCTCTTCACCTCGCAATATTGGAGAGATGTAGAGTATTCCATCACCTAACTAAATAAAAGAAGAGAAGTGCAAGCTCATTCGGTAGTTAACTTGTCAGAGTAATCTGAGTGCAACCCCGCAGGGAGCCGGCCAGTGGCATTTTCTCTGCCGTTTGTTAGAGGAGAGTGAGTTTACATTTTGATTTAATAAGGCCCAAAGGCATGGCCTGAAACAAGAATCAATCTTTATCTGATAGAGTACATCTGAAATATACACTATTGCTGTATTTGCTAGTCAATAAAGGGATAGTTCATGCAAAATTAAAAACCTGTCATAATTTATTCACCATCATGTTGTTCCAAACCTGTTTGACTTGGAATGCAAAAGATGAATTTAACCTGGCCACTTTTATTAATATAATGAAAGCGAATAAGTACTGGGGTGGTCAAGCTCCGAAATGATACAAAAAGCACCATAAAAATGATACAAATGACTTGTTCTCTGAAAGAAAAAACTGAAGAAACTTACATCTACTGCACTTTCATGGTGCATGGTTTAATGGAATGTTCCTTTAAATCCTAAAATAATAGCATATAGGTTTAAAATGAGATGTATGTGAGTAAATAATCACAGATTTTTTTATTTTTGGGTGAACTTTCCCTTTAATGATGCCCATATCAATGTCTGCAGTTAAAGCTGAAACATCAATAAACAGGGAGATAAAGAAAGATGCCAGTACATTGGTTATTAAAGTTCAAATTGTTTTTAGACTTTATTCTTGATTTGTTCGATCGTAAACTAAGCTCTTTATTTCATCCTTTCCTCTGATATTGCGGCACTGGAAAGGTCATAAATTACAACAATATCACAAAAATAATCTCACCATATTTCCTGATAGGTAAGAGACTCAACCATGTCTGTCAGCAATGCTTCACAAGAGCAGAGAGCCCTTTATAAATATAATTAGAATGCAATGCAAATCTCTTCGTAAGTCTGATTTTTAAATGAGCCAATGATCTAATTTATTTTATTAATTCTAATTGAACCAATGCAATTTATTTGAATATAAATTATGTCATATTCAAATTCATCAGACTCTGGAAAAAAAAAAAAAAGATACTAAGTGAAGATACTGGATGATTGTCTTTGTAAACAACCTGTAAACCTCCGCCATATGGATTTACAACAGTTCAACATTTACATTCAATCTCTGATATATTCACAAGCTTGTCTGAAAATTGCTCTCACCACCATTTCTGGGATATCCATAATTGATTTCAATCTGGCCCAAATATATTTCCATTTCAGAATAATTTTGCAGCACATTGGTTTTTGATTGGCTGTCTAGTCAGCGTATCTGGATTGAACCACACCTAATCCAGAAAATATTGAATCATAAATATTGAAACCAGTGTCCGTGAAAAACTAACTATAAGTAATGACACAAGTAACTTTACATTTCTCAGTAGTGTGACAGTAGTTCAGTGAACACGCTCACCAACAGCTCTCCCTCTCACATATAGCAAAGAAAGAACAGTTCATTGTAGTGAATTAGTAATAGTGAATCTTCAGTGATCCTCTCTCTTATTTGTAGCTTTTGAACACCCAGTTCATTCAAGTGAAACATAAACCTTCCTCACTCTTACTGTATATGTAATGATGGAAAGTCATCCATGCATGTGCTGCATTCATCATCAAAAACTGAATTCGTAATGTTTAACCAAAATGTCAAAACTTGATCTTTTGGTGAAACAACAGACTTCCCTCTGGTGATGCTGAACAAAACATTTAGTGTTCTTAAGCCCCGCCCCTTTTCTTAAAGTCAACTCTATCTAAATAACAACCAAATCCATGGCCTACTTTTTTTTTTTTTTTATCTGACTCAGACACAACATGTAAGAATTTCAGCAAGGAACACATATATAGTCACATCTTGCAGCAGACAAATCGCTCATCCCTGAAAACTGATTGTGTCACGCCTGGTTAGGATATGGTGTCAGAGGTGCCCCTGTCATGAAATGCGATAGATAAAGAAAGGCAATAATAAAGCACACAGCTTGTCATGTTTCTCCTTCATATGATTAAGCTGGAAATGTTGCCCTCTCCAAGAAAGGCCTCTTCAAATAAATTTCTATCATGTCTTTTTATCAGGTGAAGAGCATACGGACTGAGAAGGTTCACTAGGTAGGCACCACATTGCCTGCGATAGATTTGGAGATTACTGGCCTTGACCTGCTCTAATGGCACTCCATCATATTTACCAAATGGTGTTATTTGCACGACTCTTGCTTAGGAAGAGATGAAATAGACTGGCAACAACAAAGCCGTCAGCTCTCAAGGGTGTGCTGTCGAGATGGAAGAATCCAGCACAAACAACAGGGAGATTTCATCACATGCATGCATTACAGCCCTTCTGAGACTGAGAAAAACGGGACAGCTGATTCTCGAAATTGGCGTTTCTTGATTTACACATCCGCGCTTAATGCTGAGTGTGCTTTCCCCTGCTTTTTTCAGCACCGTCTCCAGATTCCAGGTTGCCAGGGCGTAACCGCCTGTTGTCCTGTCAAACCCCCATAATACAGTGTGAGGAATGCAAGACGCAATCCGGTTAAATACCTGGGTGACAAATAAATGTATTGTAAAGGGGGAATTAATTCAGCGCTTGTACGACATGTGTCCTTATGACAAATAAGGGGGACATTTGTCAGTCTGTAGCACAGATGGCCCCGCTAGAGCACTTGACAAATTACCCCCACTTTGCCTTTACTAGTCGCTTGAGTGCGGGGAGCCGAGCAATGGCATTGTTAATCTGCAGCATTTGGCAATTCAAACTGCTTTCCCCCTGCTCGACGGAGAACCGCCTTGCTTTTAATGACCTTCAAACTGTCTTCTATTATTCATGCCAACCATTCCGGCAAGCATTCTGGTGCTAATAACTAATTAAGCCACAAATGACAAGCCTTTTGGATTTCAATACCATACATTGGTGTAAATATTTTATGTACTTGGGTTGTTACTTTGCTTGATCCTGACACAAGTGTGCTTGTTACTAGAGCTACGTTTGATGTTTTATGACCATGCGATGATAGTGTGGATAACCTCAGGGAATGGCCACTTAAATGGGCTTAAGAGAGATGCGGCTGTACAGTATGTAGGGATGCTAAACAATACCTCAAAGAGTGGAAATGTCCTAGTCAGTCTATAGCATGCAGTCATCAATTGTTAATGAGACTAATTATTGCACTGTAGCTCTGAAGAAGGGAAAATGCATTTAGGGCACTGTAAAGATACAGAGATTCCTCCATAGTACTGGCAAAGGAAGGAATCATTTTAAGTAATGATGCTATTAAGTTAATGGGATGGTTCACTCAAAAATAAAAATGCTGTCATTAGTTTTACACCCTATATATGTACAGTCTTTAGTGCAACATGATCCCTCAGAAATCATTCTAATATGCTGATTTTGTTTTCAAGAAACATTTCATATTATTGTCAATGTTTAAAACAGTTGTGCTGTTTAATGTTTTTTTTTTTTTTTTTTTGTGGAAACTGCTACATTTTTGTCAGAATTCTTTGATGGCTAGAAAATTGAAACAGCATAACAGCATTTGTTTGAAAAATTTAATTCAATTCAATTTAAGGCATCCTTGCTGAATAAAAGTATTGATTAAAAAAGTAATTAAATAAATAAATAGACCAATAAACACAACAAAAGCGTTTTTTTTTTTTTTTGGGGGGGGGGGGGGGGGGTTTGAGGTGCTCTCTCTCTCTCTCTCCCTCTCTCTCTATATAGGTGTAAGCTGAAGCCTTTGCTTATTTTGCCTACCCTTTTAACATATTAAAAAGATACATAATGACCGAAAAAGGTGTAAGCTAAAGCCATTGCTTATTTTGCCTACCCTTTTAACATATTTTACTAACGAGTGACACTTTTCTCACTTGATTTGATTTGTACAAAATAGAAACAGCTTCCAGATAAACAGAAACACTTCCTAAAATTGATGTACATAACTACAAAAAGTACACTAATAAACTAATATTAGTTATTGTCCTTATTCTTCTTATTATTTTAAACGTACATTCTCTTCACACTTCATACTATATGTATTGTATTCTCTGAGATTTTTCCCATATTATGCTGCCCACTCTATGATTGGTTATTCAAACTTACATAGACATCTGCTTCTTATTGTGATTTGGCCCATGTCCATGGCACAGTCAATGAGGTGTGGCTGACCATGTGTTCCTGATTTATCAAGAACAAATGATGAATCCTCCTAATTGGTCTCATTTTACATATGGGTTTTTAAATACATCAGCTGCAGTGTCAGGATCAACACAATGGGCAGATTTTGCTAAAAAAAAAAAAAAAATTGTGTCCACTGATAACAATGTTTGCATATACTGAAAACAGTGTTTTTTAACAACTGAATTGTGCAAATTGTGTAACAATCACAAAATCTAAGGTGTCTTGCCTCATAGAACTTGATTGTTGTGATTAGTAAATAAGATGCAGTATTGTAGCTCAAATTCTGAAGAAATACTCCACACTAAAGCAACTGTTCAGTGAATCCACTGTGTGGTTTTTAGATGTTCCCTACCTAATTAAGCATCTCATCAACATACATGCTTTTGTAAAGAGTGTCTCTACAGATAGAAAGACACTGCAATGATTTCCGAACTCAGTAAACCGACTCCAGATAAGAGCTGTGTGTCTCGTCTATGCGTCCCATTGAAGTCATTCACTACATCTTTTAATTGACATATATCATTAATTCCTAATTAGCTTTTAGCACAGCACTGCCTCTTCATCAGTGATAAAAGGATATTTAAATGGCATAAATCAAATGGATATCTTCTCTTTAAAGAAAATTATTTATTCTCTTTCTCTTTATCCAAAAAGTACATTTTATTGATAACTAATATACACTGAACAAAATTATAAATGCAACACTTTTGTTTTTGCCCCCATTTTTCATGAGCTGAACTCAAAGATGTAAGACTTTTTCTATGTACACAAAAGGCCTATTTCTTTCAAATATTATTTACAAATCTGTCTAAATCTGAGTTAGTGAGCACTTCTCCTTTGCTGAGATAATCCATCCACCTCACAGGTGTGGCATATCAAGATGCTGATTAGACAGCATGATTATTGCACAGGTGTGCCTTAGGCTGGCCACAAGAAAAGGCCATTCTAAAATGTGCAGTTTTACTGTATTGGGGGGTCCGAAAACCAGTTAGTATCTGGTGTGACCACCATTTGCCTCACGCAGTGCAACACATCTCCTTCACATAGAGTTGATCAGGTTGTTGATTGTGGCCTGTGGAATGTTGGTGCACTCCTCTTCAATGGCTGTGTGAAGTTGCTGGATATTGGCAGGAACTGGAACACGCTGTCGTATATGCCGATCCAGAGCATCCCAAACATGCTCAGTGGGTGACATATGCAAGAACTGGGATGTTTTCAGCTTCCAGGAATTGTGTACAGATTCTTGCAACATGGGGCTGTGCATTATCATGCAGCAACATGAGGTGATGGTCGTGGATGAATGGCACAACAATGGGCCTCATGATCTCGTCATGGTATCTCTGTGCATTCAAAATGCCATCAATAAAATGCACCTGTGTTCATTGCCTGCACTATTTAATTAATTATTTAATACATATTTTTTCAAATATATTTTATTTATAATGTATATGTTCAGTTTAGTCTCTCCGATCATATGAGGTCATGATAAAATAAAATAAAAGATGCTCTGGTGCATGCAAAACTATTTTAAAAAGCATTTCACACCACAGGGTCTGTCATCACAAAGAGATGTTGTAACACTCAAAGGGCAATATTTGCAATTTCATAACACTAGGACCTTTTTATTACTCCATGAAGCGACACTCCAGGTTCCTCGGCCAATCCACAGGAGGGCCATCATTGAGGAGCTTTGTTGATGTAAAAGAGGAACACCCAGCTGATATTCACTTTGAACATTATGGTAGAAAGGATCTGGTCCACCCTGCTCAAAGTTCCACAAAATACAAGACTGGAATGTGGAATCAGAAGTACACAGTTCTTGAGTCAGAATTCAGATAGAGCCTGAAGCATGTAAGCATTCTTACTAAAGATTGCATCAGAAAACAATAGTGCTTCAGTTGGTGGGAAAGTCTCCTTAGAGGAAAAAAGAAACCCAGATTGGCAAGCTCTCATTCACCTTTTAAAAGTGAGCCATGCTAAGAACTCAAAACATTTGATTTCCCTAGCAAAACCAATGAAGCCTGGTTCATCTGAACCAGAACTGACTCTTTTGCTCGATACTTGCAACATCAACTTCTTACACCTTTTTACAACGATGTTAAAAGCACTGTTGGGGATGAAACCATAGCTAACCCTTGTTTCAATCTGTCAAGAATCGAGATATGACTTTCAGTTCAACTAAGTATGTAGTCCATCATAAAAACCACAAAATGCTAAGATATCCTAGGCAAAATCCTAGCAATGGTCCAGAAGAGCCATAACAATTAAATTAACCTTGACGTATCATCGACCAAAACCACTTTATTCCTAAAGATGTTAAAGAAGTTTATTAAAAAGACAAAAGACTGTGAGATAATGATCTCATTAATCTGTTCAGTGAAACATCTCCTTGATTCCCTGAGAAATAGACTCAAAAAATAAAAGACAGACTTCAAGGAGTGGAACGATGAGGTTGCTTTCCAATGACTCACATTACAATGAATTTTTAAATGACGGAGTACACATGCCACCTCAAAGAAAACAGATCATCCAACAGCTCAGGCCTTATGAATTATACAAACCTCCCTGTTGTCAAGTATCCTCCCATTCCTTCATTAAAACTCTGACTTTAAATTCATTAAATAGCATTAAAGAAAAATGCATTGCACTGCATTCAGATCAGATATTTTTAATGCTGAGGTCGTTCATTTTGGGATGTTTTTAAAAATCAATGACTAAGAAATCAATCGAATTTGATGATGAGCTTAAAAATCAGTTGCACAAGTGCATTAAATTAATATGTTACGACTTTACCTGTAAGACTGTTGTAGTGTTGATGCTTTTTACAGTTGAGATTACATGGCATTTTTAGACTGGTATAAAAAAAAGATCTGTCAGATTGATGTGTAACTTTGCTTATTTAAACTAAGTCATTGACCTTTTCACTACTAGCAAATCTTGGATATCGATTAGGTGTTTTGCTAAAGAAACTTTTTTTGCACCAGCCAGTTACCTTCTGTTTGATATTCCATCTTTTATGAAGTCTTGAGCAGAATCACAAGAAGTAAACAAGCCAATCAAAAAGGTCAGTCACGAGAAAATGTTTCTTGTCATTCTAAATAATTTCCTATAATATTATATAATTTTTTTCTTAATTGCATTACAAAATTATACACATAACGGTTTTCTGTTTATGCATTAATATGAGCAAAAGTATTTGGATATGAGTGAAAGAGGATGGAATAGAGCTTAAACCAGCCTAAGATGCTGGACTGGCTTTCCAGACTGCCGAAGTTAATTAGGTTAAACACCAGTTAAACCAGCTTTAGACAGCTATGACCAACAAACAGCTTTAGCCTGGTTTAGCTGTTATATCAAAAGTTATTCAGCAAGGATGCATTGGACTGATTAAAAGTGACAGTAAGTGGTTAAAAATATATATAAAAAAAAAGAGAAAAGAAAAGAAAAAGAAATCTTTCACATAATTTCTGTCTTGTTTCACATAATTGCTGTTCTTTCAAACTTATTCTAGCATTCAAAAGTGACCCATTATGAGCCACTTTTTCCATTCTTTGATTCTTCTTCTCTCTCTCTCTCATCACTTTAGTTTGAATGTGCTTCAGCCGCTCTGATGACATGTGAACAACTGCAGTCTGCTTTCAAAAACCCACCATCGGGTAAATCGGCTTTCTGGAGAAATGATGGCAAAGAATGTGATTCAAACCTCATCTTGATACTAAGCGTGGAAGCTGACTGGAGAGTTATTGAGCCCTGAGGGCCGATCTGGCCTCTGGTCTTTTGCTCTTCTCTGTTTTATCATACACTTCAGGGACCTGTTGATGTGGATGTCTAACTTATTTCACCTACTAACCCCACAGCCACTCTTACAACATTTTATATTGTAACACACTAGAAATAAACATGCTTATCGGTCTCTATCAATCCAAACTAAGATAGCATGTCTACAACAGGGCTGTGAATTTTTGTTCTTTTAAAAAGCTAAGACTGTAAGTGCTCAGTGAGATATTGAAAGTTTTTTTTTTTTTTTTTTCTATCGGAAAATGCACAAATATGTTTTCTGTAATCTGTCGACAAATTATTCAAACAAATGAACAAATCAAACCAAATATTGGGGGAAAAAATATTATAAGAATGTGAAAAAAAAAGTTATTCAATCAAATATATTCATAATTCATTAACGGCACAAATACAGTAATTACAGCAACATTATGAAATATTATTGCAAATTAAAAACTGTTTTCTATTTTAATTTTTTACTCCATTACTGAAACATACAAATGTGAAATGTGATGAGAATGTGATTATCAGCGAGTTAAATTTGTGTATTTTTTAGTCTTCAGAAGACACTAAATAAATGTGTGAATCATATCAACAGTAAATCCTTTTTGTGGTTATTTGCTGATCATTTTTGAGCTTGACATTCTTTCCTCGCTATTTGCTTCCATTGTGTAGAAAAAAAAAGTAGTTTGACAATCTTCTTAAACCTCTCCTTTTCTGTTTCATAGAAGACAAAGTCATACTTGTGGGTGGTTTGGAACAACACAATTTTTAGGTGAACTGTTTCTTTAAAATACTGTAGGAGACTATGTTACTGCAGCATATACATCGAAGAAAAAGACTTTGTCAGCCTTTGAACCAGATTAAATCAAAGTATATAGTTTGCCTACCACATAAACACACACACACAAACAACTAATTACATGTCCACCACCGATATTCCCACTGGAACATCACTATAAGCAGTTCTGCAGTGGGAGAAAATGCTGCCAGGTAGAATTTCTCTTTCATTGTCAAAACTATAATAAAGTTATCTTCCTGCAGAAGCTTTATCATCACTTTAGTTTTTAAGTTTACCTATTCAACCCCAATTCACACAGCAATAGTTTCACAATGCCTGTAATCAAACCTACAGCGAAGGACAACAGAATGCCATGATTTGAGAACAGAGATCTAGCAGCACGCAGAGGCCATTCCTATAAACACTGGTTTGAGAAAGTGCCAACGAAACAACGCATTCGGAATACAGCTTTTTTGAATGGGGGCCAAAGCCTACAAGGACTGTTTATTCACTAGGTTGGAATAAAAAAGTTTCAGGGATACTGGGGGCTGTATTACCTTTGGGAATGTATATCTACATTTAGGGGCTCTATTTTAGTAATAATACACAATAACAGTAGTTTTATAAATTATATATCTCAATGCAAAATACCTCTATTCATAGAATATTCCTCTCTTTGTCTCTTTGACTTTTTGTTATATGTAACCGCCAGAGCTGAAATCAAGTATTTATTTCTCAACGGCAACAATAAACAGAAATACACTCTACCTTATGGACACATGCGATTATCCATCTCATTTCCGTACTGAAGGATCCCATTAATTTTCAGAATGAAGTGGACAGAATTTCAACTCCTATTTCCCAACATAATACGTCCTGGAAATGCAATAAAAAGAGGAAGGGGTAAGAGGGCTCAGTTACTGGGAAATGAATTGATAAAGAGGAGACTTTACAGAAAGAGAAGGGAAAAAACAGCTATTGTAAGGGCTTTTCTGTGCACAGAGGGCATTAGGGCAGACTGAATTTTAACAGAAAGTTGGAAAATAAATTCTTCCCCTCGATTGAGCAGGTTATTAAACTTAAGAATTGAAAGGTATTTCTGTCTGAAAATACACAGATATGTCATCTTATTCCATTACTCCAGTCTTCAGTGTCCCATGATATACTTCTAATATACTGATTGGTTCATTTTAATTATTATCTGTGTTGAAAACAGTCATGCAGCATAATATTTTTGTGGTAACCATGATACATTTTTCAAGATTTTTTGATGAACAGGAAGTTTAAAAGAATAAAATATACTTTAATCTTTTGTAACATTATAGATTTATTACTGACACATTTGATCAATTTAATGCATACTTTCCATTGAAATTAAAGAAAAATAAAACATCACTGATGTTGAAATAGATTTTTTTTGTAACAATGTAAAACTCTAACTATAATTTAATTTAACAATTTAATGCATCCTTGCTAAACAGTGTTGTATATAGTTAAATATGTATATTTAGTTACTAAAATATGCAGTTTATTAGGAAATATAAGTAAATATATTATGCTCAGATCTTTTTGAAATGAGGTGTGCACATGCTACATACAATTCTAAACAAGCAGGCATAATTTTATGGAGATCGGTAGATAGGTGGCACCTATTTTTTTTTTTTTTTTTTAATGTCTTAAAAACTTTATATGGTTCATTTACATAAAATTGTCCTCTTCATCTCTGATTTAGGTGTTTACAGGCTTGCTTTATAATATATAAAAACTTTTTATGAATGCCCTTAAAGGACTAAAAGCACTTGAACCCTGATAATTTATAGTGTTAAACTAGTTAAATAGTATAACAAATATAAACATATAAAGTTTATATCTGGGGTCTAGTAAATTAATGCTGTAGAGCTGCTTTTACTGTAAATAAAATCAATACTGAGGACAATAGATCATGACATTCTGGACCATGTGTCACATTCGGTTCTTATTGTTGTTCAGGACAATAATATTGAGTGTTTGAATGAATTAAAATTCCCTCTAGAAAAATACTGGCTGTATGTTTTGCCTCTGACTCAATGCATTCTCTATAATTGTTAATTATGACTCAGTTGTTTTGGTACTCCATATGCATTACACTACATGTCATTTATAATTAATGGTTTTAAATAAAGAAACTCAGATCATTCTGAGAATCCATTGCTAATGCAAGTGGAGCATTCAGTGCATGCAGAGTATTGAAAAACTGCAATAGTGAGCCAGAGCAAAACCATCCATTCATCATTCTGTTAAGACCCTCCATATTTCCCGCTATAACAAACCACTGATCTGCATTCAGGGAGAGAGGAAGGAAGAAGGAGGAATAGGCTTATTGCTCTATCTGAACAATTTGTAGGATTATTTATTACCAAATTGGTCATTATTTGATAATTGGCCTGAAATAAAGTCATCGCCCCGAGACCAAGTCTCTCATCTTTGTGGAACGTACTGTAATGTGCAGTGTAATGCTATTAGCAGATCCAGTAACACAGTGAGAGGTGAAAGGGCCAAAGAACTGACATATGTAATCAACCACCTGCATAAGAATCTGAAGTTTTGTGCCAAACACATCACAACCTGTGGGCAATCCTGCATCTGTTTCTGATGAATCAGCCTCATTAGAGCCAAACCTGAGCCGTGTGATACCTGCAATGCTTTTGCTAAAGACCGATCAGGATCACATGGAGCTGAGAGTGCCAGACATATCCTGAGCTAGCTGGAGACCCAAATCAGGATAGCGTATGTTGCTAGAAATGGGATTTTATGCCCATTATGTTACTCTTCGGCTACTTTTACTCAGAAAGGACACTGTTTGCTGATTGTCTGATGCATATGAACACTGGACACCACTTTCTAGATCTAGTAAGCTCTTATCTAATTGGCTGACTGGGAAGTCCATCTGGGAGGAAAGTCGTGCTGAGATCCAATCAAACTGAAAGTGTTTTTCAATGCAAAAACATTGTGGACAGTGGAATGAGGAAAAATGCAAGTTTTAGGAGTTGAACTTCTTTAACTAGAGCACTGCCTTTTTAGATTGCTGTGTCATGCATGAGACACTGCAAAAGATACTGCAAAATTCAAAAACACGATGTGCAGGGCAGTGGAAAAACACAAGGTCTATGGATGCGTTTTTAAAACGTTGAAACTGTAAAAAGTCCATGGTCCAACACATCCATCTAGCACGTTTACATAGAAAAACAACGGAAAAGCAGTGCAATTTTGCATTTTTTTAAAAGTTGAACTTATTTTAACATGCTTACAATGTTTTTTTGGAATGACATATTGTGTGAAATGCTGCAAAAGATCCATGCAACTGTCCATGCCAACACATCCATGTAGTGCATGTTTACATAGAAAAACAATGAAAAAGCAGTGCAGTTGAAAACCACAAGTTGTAAGCAGTGGAATGGACAAAAACTGATGAAAAAAAAGTGAAGAAAGGTCTCGAGTTGTGTTTCTTTTTTTTTTAATTATTTGAATTATTTTAACTTGAGCGCATGAGGCAGCATTAAAAAACGTGAAGTGAAGGACGCAAGATGGGAGCACAATGGTTAAAGATGTCCATATAGGATATGTTTACATAAAGAAAACAATGAAAAAGTGCAGTGAATGCAAAAATGCATTCTTGCATTGAAAAACACAAAGGAAAAAAAAAAGTTTTATTATTTAAAACGTATTTTAAAAAAGTGTCATGCATGGAACACTGAAAAAGATGTGAGATGTGAGGTGCGAGGCATGACGTGCGAGGTGCAAGAATAGAGAAGAAAGACGCCAGATGTGATGGTTAAAGGCGTCCATCTAGCACACATTTATGTAGAAAAAACAGTGGAAAAGCAGAAAAGTGGAATACAAAAATAAATTAAATATAAATGTACAAAATAATCACTAGATTTGCCAAAATTAGCTGTATTTGTATATTTGAAGCAGAAATTCTTATCAGTCTACAGACATTTTTTGTACAGCTATTTGCCAAATTGCATTTTTTGTGTGTGTCTACAATTCTTGTATATAAAGCAGCCCCCCAAAGAAACTGAGTGGTCATGTCAAGTCTCTTCCTGTATACACGGGTGGTTCCTGGCCAAAAACAAAACACCGCAAATTACTTTCTGTTGAACTTAACATGAGGTCTGCACTAATGAAATCCCTAAAGGGTCTAATATTGATCGATCCTCCAATTCTAACTCTTCACATGCTGGGTTTTTTAACCTAAGTAGGACTCCCTAACACTTCACTGTTTATCAACATACAACAACATCTTATAGCCAATTTCCTCCATTTCTGTATTGTATCTACTCAGCAGTGGGCCCTCCAAGCTGTTTTATGCCCTTCCTCATCCTGCAATCACTTTCCCTCCTGGTAAAATCTCCTTTGAGACCTCGACCCTCCTGCAGCAGGTGTATTCTTAATGATGCTTTGATGCCATATGTCAGATTTCATCACTTGCTGAGTGAAGTGGCATTTTTCTCAATCACTCCAAGCAACTATTACAACCGGACGACACTCTCCTCTTTAGAAACAAATAACTCCTCAGAAAACAGTTTATATCAATGCTAGTTGCCAGTTGTCATCTAAAAGGTGACAATGGTC
Organism: Cyprinus carpio; assembly: GCF_018340385.1. Classification (NCBI taxonomy): domain Eukaryota; kingdom Metazoa; phylum Chordata; class Actinopteri; order Cypriniformes; family Cyprinidae; genus Cyprinus; species Cyprinus carpio. The sequence goes on along the minus strand of NC_056595.1, from coordinate 13,021,334 downwards.
CTTGGTCCATTTTAATAACCTATATGATGGTATTGAGATGAGTTATTTATGACAGCTAGATCTTTCAAAAGCAGATGGGCTGTAATTTCTCCGCACATGTGTCTGTGTTAGCACTTGAGTGGCAGGTTGCACTGCTAACAGTTCTATTATTAACACTGTCACAAATTGCTTTCAGTAAATTGTGGTTACCCAGAGTGCACTTGTTGGGGTTGGTAATCAGTAATCACAGTGTTTAGCACTGACATGACGTGAGATGTTCAGTTTGTTCATCAGTCTAAGTACTGAAAGACCGCAAACATTGTGTCACAACCAAGACTGAACTCACTTGAATGAAAACAGAAACAAACTGGTGAGATAATAGAACTCCAAGCATCCTTTAAACCATCTATGGACAATTTAACAACCACTACAGCAGGCAATTCTTCTGCCTAAGGCACAGCCTGCAGAGAAAACAGGAGCCACACCACTTTTCTACACTTATCCTCCATCGCCTCTATGACCGTATACCTATATGTTATATACTGCAATTTTACCAATATAATGGAAGGGCTGGAAAAAAGGTCTTGAGGTGTTAAGTAAGGAAAATTATCTGTGCAACAAAACACAGGACACAGTGCAGCAAGGACACCCAGGGGGTGTTTTCAAAGAAGAGGTTCTGTGTTGTTCTGTCCTTGTTTCCTGATGCAGTATAGGAGATCAGGAATAATTATTTTTGCTATGCACTCAGAAAATGTTTTGTTTCATCAGTTATTTCTGTTCCTTGATTCTGATTGACTGAACTGCATTCCAAGCATGCATTACATACCTCCCTACTATATAGTCGGTGAAAAACAGTAGGCCTATGTGAAAAGTGTAGTATTCACAGTATTCATAACACAGTCAAGTTTAACTGTAAAGTTGCAGGACGACCTACTACTTCTGCAGAGATTCTGAAGTCTGTGCAACTGGATACTTTACTATCCCTTGAGGCCACGGGAGTTGATTTGTGAATGTGAGTAAAGCAACGCAACTTAAGCTTGTAGGTCACATGTCAATGACAACATGACGAATTTAGTATGTCCAGATTACATTCAAACAACACACATTCTTACTACGTGGAGCATAATTTTTAAAGGATGTTTCCTTTTCCAAACATAGTAGTACTTACTTACAGTAGTTCATGATTTCAAAAGAAGCCACTGATTCACATACCTTTATAAGTGAATCTTTGTATCATTCACTCAACCACTTTGTTCAAAAATAATGATTCACTTAGGAACTAAACACAGCTAGTTCTGATTGTGCACTGGAAATAATTTATATTTACAACATGAAAACACCTTACTTTTGTCGATCATTACTATCACCCCCCCCCCCCCCCCCCTTAACATTTTCAGCCTTTCCATAGAAGCAAATGAAACTGATTCTGCAAATAAAGTCTCATTTTCAAAACCATTAAATTCAAGTATGTGTTTAATAAAGCAAATCTATACCAATTAAACACAGCAATGTTAAGTTCAGAAATTAATGTATGGTGTTAAGTGGACCTTTCTATCCAATTTTAGTGTTTCACACTTCATCACTATAATGCGAAAATCTGGAACCCGTGTAAAAGTTTAGCATAATTAGCCCAGTATAAAACATTATTAATACTCACCTTTAGAGAAAAGCCAAACATGAATCTCATTGACTTTCTGCAGCATGTATGTAATTTATGCAGAGAGCTGTAAACATTTTCTTAATTAACAGCAGGCTGCCCTCACTGAAAGAAGTGTGACAGGGTAAAAAGAGCAGGGCAACGTGCAGGTCTAAGAAAGAATAAACGTCCTGTTTTGATCCCTTGGGAATGCCAATAGCTCATGAGCAAGCAGGTTTTCAAAGCCCTTGGTTAAACTCCAGGTTTAATATGGAAATACCAAATCAACAAGACAAGGCAATCTCCCAGCCCTGCCAATACACTGATAAAAATCTTCTGTTCAAAACCACAGTGAGGATTAGACTGCATTTCTATATGGAAAGTAACAAAAACACCACTGTGTACCCTCTAAAAAGTACAGATCTCTCAAAGTTACATTTGCACAAAAATGTTGACACAGCTTACATTCAACCTATACCTTTTATTAGACCTATAGCTTCCTTAGGCCTTGAATACATTTACATACAGTTGGCCTCTCCCAATACTCACACTTGGCTGTCCCAGGTTGGAAAAATGCTAAAGCTCAGTGCCCGTAAAGGGATACTCCACCCAAAAATGAAAATTTTCTCTCTGTTACTATCCTGGATATAAAGGATTTTGATGAAACACAAACAGAGAGTTCACATAATGCAAGTGCATTGGTTCCTCAAAGTTGACGTTTCAAAAATCAAGTTAAATGAATTCGATATTGCATATAATTTGGTAGTACATTGTAAAATATTGCACATTTTAATGGTGCAGAGATGAGTATGTCAATTTTGTAAAATGTTTGCAACTGATTTTCATCACAATTACAAAATTGGGTTGTCTGTTACACAGGGACTGAAGAGATATTTCAAAATATTATCTTAATATGCAAAGTATTAAAAATAGAAATGAATAAATACAGCTCTGCAAGAACTTTATAGTTCCAATTTTACAACACTACAACACTATGCTTTAAGTCTGTTCAATCAGGTAAGTTCGACACAAATTTGTGGTCTTCATGGCCACTTGAACAAAGGCCAAATACAGGAAATACATCATGCAAATTAGACAAGTGGTCAAGTGCAAAGACCACAAGTGTGGGTAATGGGACAGGCCCAATAATGATCTCTATGGAAGCCGACTTCCATACATATTTCTGCAAAAATCTCAGTGCTGCATAGGATTTCGGTATAGTATTCTCCTACAGCAAACTGTGGTAGTACTGTAGTATCATATACTGTAGTAAACATTACATTTAGTAACTTCATTACATTAGTAAATAAAGGTCTAGATTTACTAACAGCTTGTGCCAGCGCAAACCCTGTTTTGGTGTTATTTTTGCGGCTGACCTGTTTGGTAAATCTGGCCCATAATGTGTTAGCAATGAGTTCCAGAAGGTTTAAATACCTTCAGGATAACTAATGTCCTATCAACATTACTTTGTCCTGTTGAGACACACATCCTCCATATTTAATTTTGTGCTTAATATTCTCACAATTTCACCGGAAGTTCCACTGAGGCTAAATATGGAAGCATAGAGTCCATTAAGAAGATGATCTCAGCGCATTTTTTACAGTTACGGTCAATGCAAGAGTAAAAAGTCACCTGCCCCAAGTGTAAATTCTAAGAGGTACAATCTACAATTCTACACCTGACTGATATCAAAGGAGTGTTAAGCACCAAATTAACTAGTGTCGTAGAGTCAACATTCATCGACCCTGAATTTAATTGGCTGTCTCAGTGAAGAGTACAAAGGATCATCCTGCAGCTCCAAATGATTGGCATCTCATGGCATTTACAAATCCTAAGTAAAACTCTACAGTTCACCAGCGTATACTTTCCAGACTTGTTTATAAAGCTTTTGAGCATTTCCAGTTTGTATCTCATTTAAAATTTCAAAGCTGTGCAATGGCAGCAGAATATTAAATATGAATTGTATTGACATGGTTTGAATCACTAATTATTTTAGCTATTTATGACAAACAGAGTACAGATGTTTCTGACCCTACCACAGTGGGAACGACTTCGGTGTTTCAAAGAGAAAAGAGAAAAACATTTGAATGACCTTGACATTTCACTTAATGCAAATGCCAGTTGATTTTCAAAGCTGACCGTGAAAAGGGAAACAACCAACGCATATTTTTTATTCCTTATCTTCCTGTCTGAAAACCATCTATCTAAATCAAACAAAACCATCTGTGTAAATCAAACTCGCTGAAAACCATCTGTGTAAATCAAACTCGTTAATCATACTTAAAGAATGCTAAAATCACAGAATAAAATATCAATTGTGACCCTACAAGATGCTGAAAGAATGACTACAAGATTCAATATCCTATATATATATATATGTATGTATTAGATGTATATATATATAAAAACACACACACACACACACAAAAAATAAATATATAAAAAAAAAAAAAAAAAAAAACACACACACACACACAATCTGGATTTGTTGAGATGTGACTGAATATGACAGTCTGAAAAGGGGCCTAGCTGAAGAAATTGGGATTATTTGAGTTTTGTGTGTGTGTGCGTGTGTGTGTGTGTGGTTGTATTAATAGGCCTGAGCGTTGAGTAGTAGCAGGAGCAGGTGCTTTTGGCTGATTGAGTCATCTCTAACCCTGCACTTCCCTCCAAGACCTTGTCCTCCTCTCTCAGTAGTCTTGTGGCTGTAGCCCTATAGGTTCACACACACACACACACACACACACACACACACACACACACACACACACACACACACACACACACACACACACACACACACACACACACCCAACAAAACGAACAGCCAAGACTTCATCTCTTCCAATATTGCTTTTCTTTTATTATTAAAGGGATAGTTCACCCAAAAATTAAAATTCTGTCATTATTTTCTTACCCTTGTGTCTTTCCTAACCTTTAAAGCTGTTGTTGTTTTTCCTATCCCTTACCAAAAAGTAGTATACTTCAAGTTTATTTTATTAAGTATACTTAAGTAAAGTTCAAGTATATTTTAAGTATACTATATGTAGCAAGTGTACAAATATCAGTGTTCTAGTAGTATACTTGTAAGTGTACTGATTCAATACTCCTTGGGACTAAATTGGTCCACTTCCTAGTATATAAAAGTATACTTTTAAATATACTCTAAGTATAACAGTAGCAAACTTTGAGTACACAACTAGTTTACCTCTATGTTTGTAGTTTGTACTGCAATTATACTAAAAGTATACTGGTATACTGACAGTTTACTAATTAAATACTTTGTACACTTTGAAGTATAGTCTCAGTAAACTACTTGTTTAGTAGTTTTATACTTATGAGTAAGTATACTCATAAGTTTTCTTTAATTGAACTTTACATCATACTTTAAGTATACTACTATGTCCCTATTTAGGTTTTAATTTGTATATATTTTGGTATATGAATATCTGAACATAAAAACATCCAAAGAAAGAACAGTGTATCTGCTTGTAAACAAAAACATTTTATTCTAGATTCATGCATTATTTTTTTAAACACTTTATGTGGGTTTCAAGTTTCATAAAAAATAATAAAATTGTGCTTGATACGGCGGCACATATGCTAAAATTGGATTGATTCAGAGAAGATTAGCATGGCCCCTGCAAATGAATGTCACGAAAAGTTCTCCATCTTGGGGAAGTCGTGGCCTAACGGTTAGCGTGTTGGACTTGCAATCCAAGAGTTGCGAGTTCGAGTCTCGGGCCGGCAGGAATTGTAGGTGGGGGGAGTGAATGTACCGCGCTCTCTCCACCTTCAATACCACGACAGAGGTGCCCCTGAGCAAGGCACCAAACCCCCAACTGCTCCCCGGGCGCCGCAGCATAAATGGCTGCCCACTGCTCCAGGTGTGTGTGTGTCACTGCTGTGTGTGTGCACTTTGGATGGGTTAAAAGCAGAGCACGAATTCCGAGTATGGGTCACCATACTTGGCTGTATGTCACGTCACTTTCACTAAAGAAATAACATTTTGAAAAAAAAGACTGTGAATTGGATTCAGAATGATAATCAAAACGTAGATGGAGTCAATCAACACCCCAAATTACCTCTTCATCAACCGACATTTTATTCCAAAACGTTACAGTTTTGATGCTGTTTCATGTCAGATGATCAAGTTAGATTACATGTGTTAGTATCTGTTTACTTCTGTACAGTAGATGTGTACTACCGTATAACATTGAAAACATGGATTCTAGGAGCACAAGTATAGCTCAAATATATTTAGACTTTTTGTAAGTATAAGTTTGTAAGTATGTCAAGTATACTTAAATGTCATTTGAAGTATATTTCCGAGGAGTACATAAAGCCCATTTCTGAGAAGTACATAAAAAGTAAACTTAAAGCTTTTTTAGTTTAAAAGAAGTATACTAATAGCACACTTGAATAAATTTCTTTTTCGTAAGGGATGGAATACGAAAGGAGAATTTCCTTGATGCGCCTTTTTTCCATACAGCAGTATTCCATGCAAAAGTGAGCATGGCTGGAGGAATAGACTGTTTTTTTCTTCTTCTTCTTCGACATGTGTATAACAATAGAATTTAAATTTTTCCTCACATAAGCTAATGTAAGACTTCAGAAGACTTGAAATATATAAGTGGTTTTAATATGGTGTTTTGTTTTGTTTTTAACTTTTTGGAGCTTGACAGACTATGTGATGAACTGTCCAGCTTGATTTGATTAGAATATGCAACTATTTGTGCATTTCCACATATATTTTTGTACTTTCAGAAATACGCTTAAAAGGACAATATGGATAACTGACAGCACTGAAAATATAATACGTAAGTGTTACATATGCACCAGTGTTATTTTAGTTTTGTTAAAGTTTTAGTAATTTTGTTGTGCTTTTTTTTTTCATTTTTTCAGTATGTTTATATAGTTTTTTATATTTTTTTATTTTTGTTTTAGTTATTTTAGTATATCAAGTTTAATCTAAATAAAAATGAGAAATGTTGCTTTGGCAACTAGCTGCAATAAAATATTATTTTATTTTATTATTTTATTTCAGTTAAAGTATTTTTTTTTTATTTCAAGCTTTAGTTAATTCTAATAACCCTAGCGCACAGCTTTAGAATCGTAAAAAAAACATTGAGAAATAATGTAACTAAAATAATTATATTTAATTTATAAAAGTATTTGTATAGCCATTGCAATTATATGACTATTTTCTATCATTTTTGAGAAATTAAAATAATTGATTTATTAATTATTAAATGCTGATTTAGAGTATTATAATTCCAAGTTAGGTAAATGCATTAAATTTTATGAGCATATTTAATTATTGATTAAATACCATAAAATAAACCTACAGTATTAGTTAGAAATTCAATATTCTATTAATCTAATGAAGGATTTAAATATTTGTATATCACTACAGCAAAATGTTTGTATATGCTTACATGCTGTCAATACAAACTGTACGAGTCAAACATGCCAGAACACTTTATGTAAGAACACCTACAATATCTAAGATCACATTGAAAATTTGTTAAAAGAGTTGTCTGAAGATTCTTCATAAATTCTCTGTTTTTTACAAAAAAAAAAAAAAAAAAAAAAAAAAAAAAAAACAGGGTTACATATGTAACCTTAGACGTTTTCCACATTTAATTTTGGAGTGAACTATCCCTTTAAGATTCAAAGTTTTGCCACTGCTCAGTCACAATTATACAAAATAGCAATGTAAAGTGGTGAAAATTATTTTAAATTCAGCTAAGATCATTCAAATGTGATTTTGCATCTACAGTATATTTATACAACACATTGCATGTACAATATTTTGTACTATTGCCTATTTCATGATTATGATAGTTACTGTATATTGTGTTATTCATCCTGAATATTGCAGAACATTGTGGTTATTTGTTTCCATCAGAAGATGTCAACAATATTTTGTTATGTGCAAAGGTTCTTTTTTAAATGTGCATCAGGTATAACATGCTCAGAGCAGACGATGGGAGTGATTGACGGGTCGTTTTATTCAGGCAGAAGGGCTTTCCCCTTGCTCTGCTGCTCCCTCAGGTACGAACAAAGGACAGAACTAGAGCAAATCCCCATGTGGCACAGGCTGATCTCTGTGAATGAGTTTAATTACTACTCTGTGTTTCAATGTCTCTGGAAGAAAATGATAAAAGGAAACGTCACTTAACATGTTTTGTACACTCAAATCTTTGTTAGGGGAAAAAAAAAATCTAGAATGTCATAATGAAGAATTGTAATACAATGAATAATGTCAAATATTGCTCTGTTTCAAAAGCCTTTTAATCATTATTGTGAATTTATAAGACCTTTTGTGGTGTGGTGCCTTTGTACGTCATTCATGAACATTGGTTAACCAATTCCATATTGAATATTTCGTTAGCATGTATTAGATATATCCCTTATATCCTCATTGTTATAACAGCATTTTGTCATCCTGTCATCCCTAACAATATTAAAATAGCCACCTTTTTCCATGCAACAGAGTTGAAAATAACATAAATTAACTTCTATTTCTCTATGCCTGCTTTCTCTATTCCTGTCAATAAAACGTTATACCATGACCTAACCTTTTATTCATTTAATCATTTAAACCATGTCGTATCTTATCTATAAAAAGAAAAAAAAAAAGATTCTTCTGTGATGCATGTCCACTGTTAGCGGATAAATTCAAAAAGCAAGTTTACAGTTTGAAAAGTGCATTTCTAACTTTAACTTACTAATTTCTAAGTTTGACAAGGGAGTTTTACTTCTAAAAGTCTGCAAGGCAAGAATTGCCCATAGTTGGGAGAAAAGAAAAAAAAAACATTAACTGTAGAACTGTCATCGTTTTAAACTTTTACAGAGCATGAAGTGGGAACAGAGCAGGTCATCCATATTGTTGCATGAGATGTTTTGTTTATTCAAAGAAAACCATTGAAATCCTTCCTATCTAGTGTCTCTCTGTTTTCAAAGTGGTGTCCCAACAAGACCATCAAGAGTACCTTCACAGAAACTCTCCAGAGAACATTTCACTGGTTTTATTTCGCTATACCCAAAAACATGATGTAATTGGATTACTGCTTCACAAACCTAGGTGATTCCAAAAGCTCTTGTCTTCTTTGCACGAGCTGATTGTGGATTGCATGTGGCAATAGCTTACGTCCATAGAATCACAATCCCCTCATTTCCAGCTTTCTTATTTATTCACAACACAGCTCTCTTTAGATTTTTAATAACAACAATAGTTGTTCACATTGAAAATAGCTCTCAAAACTTGCTTATTTTGCCAGATATAAAATTTACTCTGCTAAAAAGATCTCAGTTTAAAGTGCTTCTTTGACAGTTGCCGTGCAGACCCCACATGAGATGTGTAAAAGAGTTTGAAACTTGACAGTTTTGTCAGGATTGCCATGGCAACGAAGAAAGGGTCTCATTATTCACTGGTGTGTGTGTGTGTGTGTGTGTGTGTGTGTGTGTATTAATACAGAATCCTTCTCTCTAAAGAAAGAATAAACAAACAAAAAAATAATAAAATAAAATTAAATAATACAAACAAAACAATTGTAGCAAAGAAATTACATAATTAAACAAGAAAAAGACAGGCAGTTTCACATCAACAGGCCAGTTTAAGGTATGCTTGAACTGCAGCAAAAACCCTTTCCCCCTTCTTGTTTCTAAACTAGTTTGCAAAAATAAATAAATAAATAAATAAATTAAAAAATCTACAATTAAAAGTGAGCTGCAAACATTGTCTTTATATCCCACCTCACACTCATCCAACATTTTTGGGGGATTTACATCTCAATAATAACATACAAATTTCCCTAAGATATGTCCCATTTCCCTGCTGCATAATTCTAAAATCTTTAAATAAATCTTGTTAATAACTCATTAGCATCAGGATCTCAATATTGTTAAATAAGGAAGCATCCCTCATTTCTTTCATCTGAGCGAGGGGCCTTCAGGATATTTCACTGTTGTGTAATGACAAAAAGCCCGGAGGAATATCACCATTTAATTCAGACGGTGGGACTAAGTGATGATTACTGCAAATCATCTGCAAATAAGAACTTTCGATATTTATGGGTTCTTATAGTTCAGAGCAGATGGCGATATTATGTATTAGTGAAAGAAAAGCTTAATGGTAATGCATTTGCTTGTCATCAGGGTTTTTCAATGAGATAACAGGGAGATGTGATGAAGCCAAAATGTCAAAATGTTTTATAAAATAATAGGCAAAAAAATAAAAAAAATGCTCATAATGGAGAGATTAAAAAAAAAACCTACAGAGAAAAAAAACTACTGTGTAAAAAACGAGCGGTAAGAAATGTCTCAACATCCATCATCCCCATGGAAACACATCACTGACTAAATTAATGTCTGCTTTTGTCATGTCACATCTTACCTTCACAGATATGTCAATGTACATTCATTACAGTCATTAATCCATTGGTAATTGATTAAAAAATATATAATAATAATTACTTGTGTAGTATTTAATTGTGTGGACTTTCGTATTAGCATTTTTAGAAATACTGTAGCATATTAATACGTGGGGTTGTAGGAAACACAATAAGTGCTTTTGCACTATGCTAATGCTCTTAAGGTCTATTTTGAAATTGTATTTTATTTATTGAAATTGAATTTAATCTTCATTGAACTGAGCTGAATAACAACACCATTATCTTCTACTGAGCTGCTATATAGCTGAATTCATTTCACAAATGATCAACCCTTCAGCATTGACACTGTTACTGAACTAATTTAGTTAACACTGAGCTAATCTGAGGTGAATAATGACACTATTGTCTTCTGTAGAGTTGCTTTACAGCTGACATACTTGATTAATTTTGCAATATTAGCACTGTTATTTTCCTGTTTATTACTGTGAAGCTGCTTTGAAACAATGTTTTGTATAAAGGGCCATAGAAATAAATGTGACTTGAATTTTGTGTGCCACTAGCATCACTAAATGGAAATAATGATTGTTTCCAAACAGTTCCCTAAACATTCCCTCTGCCATTTGCAGAAAAAAAAAAATGGATAGCCCCGCCCCCATGCTCAGTCCATTGGCCGAACCAGTGTTGCTATGCTGGGCTGCCCAATCATACAGAGCAATCTTTTGAAATGCCAGCGAGCCACAGTGTTCACACTTTTTGAGTAAATCAGCATAAGAACAGCTTGTTTTTATTCATCTCTGCATATTAAGCTGGAATACGAGAAAGTGTTCAACAATTAAAAAATTATCACCTTTAATTTTTCATAGTGTTCACTATGTACACAAAATCCACATTGATGAAGGGACTGAAACAGAAAGGAAGCTGGTACCCACGCTGCCTCAGAGGTAGATGGGAAGAGGCAGGAACATATAGAGGAAGGAGAGGAAGGAGAGAAAGCCGAAAAAAAAAAAAACATCAGAAGAAATTCAAGGGGCCACACCGGGGGGAGTTCGTAAAGCGATGCAACCTCTGTGGGAAAACCAAAAAAACTGGGAAATGATCGGAGCAACACTGCAGTTGTATTCCACCTGGTGACATCGTTCATGGAGAGCAAATAGTCTGCAGAACATAGAGGCATTTGAGTCAATATTTACTCTCTAATGTAATTTTCCAGTGGGCCAAGACTTTCAAAAGAGCACTACAGAGTGCTGACAGTGTCTGGCCTCCATGTCAAACCCCTGCTATGATACTAATTACACTCCTCGCAAATTGGTTTAATATGCATAAAGTGTCTCAGCTCATTATCCACAGGGTTTGGTGTGCCCTGACCAGGCGGAGAATGCCTCGGTGTGAGCCGTACACCTGCGTTCGGCCCTACACAAAGCACTTTGTTGTGACATTTACACAACAAGGGGCAGGGAAAGGGGGTAAAATGGGTCAGAGATGAAATTGGAGCAGAAAATAAGACGGATTCGCACATATGGAACAGTTTGTATCACATTTGGATCTGTAAATGAATAAACAAGGTTTCGTAGCACTAGCAACTGAGTGCAGGAGGCAAGCTCTGGGAAAAATTTTGTGACACAACACAGAGACAGGCAGAAATGGGAAGTGGTGATTGAGAAAAAACTAGAAAGACACTAGAAGACGTCTGGCGGAGAGTCCAATTTGGCACTGTCCTCCTGTCAATGTGTTGCCCCCCGTCTTACCCTTACTTTCAGTGATGGCTTCTGTTTGTGAGTGTGTGTGTGTTTGTGCTTCAAATATCATTCCTCTCCTGCGAATGCATGACACCTCAGTGAAGGAGCATCTCGCACCCTCTTCCCACCCCACCATCCTTACTCCTGACATAATGACTGATGAAAATTCCTCAGGAATTATTCTTCATCTCCAGTGAAATAATGCAATTAGAGAGAGAAAGGAGGAGAGAGAGACAGGAAAGACCTGAGAGGAAGCAGTAACTACTGCTGCTGACAGCAAATTATGTCCCTGCCCCGACCCATAAGGTACTGATGCAAGACGTTTTTTTTTTTTTTTTTCTCTTCCCTTTTATTATCATCATGGTTGAATTATTCAGTAGGGCCCATTAGCGTTAAGAGAGAGCAGGACTATTTTATATTTAGTCGGCTGTGTTGACTGCATCAACAGCTCTCTTCTGAGACCCTCTCTTAACAGTTCTGACAAGAAAAGAGAGCAGTGACTCAGAACTGACTGCAATTAAAGACTGAGAAAGGAGACGGAAGACCTCTGATAGGTCCTTTTCCTAAATCATCACCGATTTGTGCAAGAGCGCACAGCTTACCATGTTTTTCTATAATGTCATGGCTTTCACTTCAGGGAGAATTCGTTTAAATGCACTGACATGATTGTTTAGTAAAAACTTAAAGGGATAGTTCACCAAAGAATTTTAATTCTGGCATTTTTTATTCACCCTGCATTGCTTGGAATCTGTATGCTGCTATTTATTTATTTATTTATTTATTTATTTATTTATTTATTTATTTATTTATCTAGAACAAAAAAGTAAACATAATGTGCCAGTTTAAACATGCAAAAAAATAATAATAATAATTGCTGCAGTAAAAGATAAGTTTTCAATCAATAAAGACCTAATTTGCCAAATTACACACTATACAATATGCACTTATACACTATGTACATATGCACTATGTACTCAAAATTGTAGTGTATGAATTTTATAAGGTTATTTTATCATTCATAATCATAGTCTGATAGCCCCTCCCCCTCTGCTACGTAATGAAAGCTATGACATTTTCGTACATGAAGCGTCCAACATTCCACACTTCTTTTTTTGGTTAATGAAGTGCATCACTGAGTATTTAAAGTGCAAATGTCATTTTTTAGAATTTTTGGTGTGAACACATTAATACACTATTACAAAACAGCATAGAATAGTACATAAGTACACGAATTTGGGACGCACCTCTAATTTGCATTCATAAAGTTATCGTATGATTTCAGAATACTTGGAATGTAGAGCACAAATCCAAAAAAACTATTTTTACAGTCCTTTCATTGTGATTTTTGGATAGTTTTTTTTTTTTTCCAGACACAAGCACTATTAACTGTAAATGTATGACACAGCTGCACAATGTTTTAAAAGTTCTCCCAACCAACTAATAAATAAATAAATCACTCAATCAGATAAAAAAAACCAAATCATTTATCTAAATGAAAACCATTCATACACTTATGAACCATCCACACACTCACTCTCCCTCTTCTCCACTTTTATTTACTTACTCTCTCTCTCTCTCTCTCTCTATTTTTATTTATTTATTTATTTATTTTTATTTATTTTAATTTGTATTCAAAAAACTTGCACTTTGAAACCCATTTTCTGGCCACCAAACGCTGTCGCCATGTAAATGAATGGCCTAAACAAAAAACAAAAAAAAATGCTTGAACTCCGCCCCTTTCTTACAATCAGCCTGCATTCAATCAGCAACTGATGGATAGAACTAAATCCCGCCCTACATTTCTTCTTTTTAATAATCCGTTTTACTTGGATATACGCCACAATACTGTTACTTCCTTATCACTGAGACATTAACAACATTTAATATTTAATATTTCACAATATTTAAAATGTTTGAGTTGCATACAAAGGAGAGGGAGCGAGTTCCACTCTAATATGATCTAAAATTAAAAGTGCTTATTTGAAATGTGGCTGATACACATGTGGCCTTTTTTAACTGACACAGAGCTCCATTTGTGAGTATGTCTCTGCTTTGTCTCTATCCCCACCAGCTGTGCCCTTTGACTGGCACCAGGCTTTGATGAACTGTCATTTCTTAAAGCTGCATTCATTCATTTGATTCAGCGAGCTCGTCTCCTTCACATCTGAAAAAATCAAGAAAATGAAAAAAATCTCAAACCTCATACAGACAAAGACATACAATTCACCCCTGAACATACCAAGAGACCATTTGGAAATTGCAACATTATATCTTTTCATTTTTCTTTCCAAACATTTCTTTTTCTCCAACATCTTTTACATTTTTTTTTTCAGTGAAAAAAAGGGGTTTAAATTGGATCGTACTTTTAAAACCCTTACTGACACAACTCACAGGAGACCATTAAAGAAACAATTCCCCAATATCACAGCTAGTCTGACAGCAAGGCGAGGTTATGTTCTCTGCAAATCACACCGAAACCAGTCAAACCCCTCAAAGCGCTTCTTATTTGAGATGTTAACATAGCTTTTATCATTTTTAAAGCTGTGAAACAGGAATGGCTCATCCCACAGTGTCACATGATATTCAGATATGGCAGATTATTTATGATGAGAGTAGTCTGGCTGTGGGTGGAAGTGAGATGGTGCTAGATCTCTAGGTCTCTCAGGAAAATGTGTAAAAAAATCTACAAAGTGACTCTCTAAGACCCGCCTGCTCTCTCCACATATGCAGTCAGACCACTGCGTCTGAGTTTCTCCAGAGATAAAGTTTTAGATGACAATCCAGAGGCAGTGTCAATCAGGCCTGTTAAATATAAGGCAGTGCTATGGGATTCATCCAATGCAATGGTTCTAGAAAAAGCAGGATACTGGCATCAACTTTTGAAAGAAAGTCTTCACATGCAGTGTAAAAATATTAGGGGGAATTTAGACTACATTTTTTGGCTACTAGCTGTGCAGTTTGAATATATAAAACAAAGAAGGTTTTAAAAATCTCAAAGGACTTATTTAAAACAATCATCTGCAGCAATTGTACAGATGACATGAATGCTGAATACCTGAATATGAATACTTTGTATCAATACTCAATGAAGTCTTCACTTTGAAGTGTTCTAGAGGCCATTGATCTTCAGGTGACCTCTTGATGTCGAATCATTATGCTCTATGTTTGTCTTCCAGTAGAGGATTTTTTCTTTTTCTCCCATTGAAATTCAGCTTAGACAAGGTCACGCATTGTAGCAAATGATTTTTATTGATAGAGGATTCAGTGTCATACTGTTCCAACAGCAGCACACATAGCAGGAGGTCAGGGTTAGTTGTCAAATTGGAAGTTGTTACAGATATAATTTAAATTATAATATAATACACACTATCACATTACAGTTTGGGGTCAGTAAAATTTTATATGAAAGCAATTAATACTTTTATACAGCAAAGATGCAATGAATAAAATTCATCAAAAGTGACAGTAAATAAATTTTAAAGATTTGCCAAAGACTCAAAAATATTGTGCAGCTCAACTGTTTTCAACATTGATAACAGTAATAAATGTCTTGAGCACCAAACCAGCATATTAGAATGATTTCTGAAAGATCAACAGTTATTTTAAATTATATATAACAATATTTCAAAATATTATTACAATGTCTTAAAAAGTCTTAAAAATATAAAAATAAACCTACCCTGAGAAATATACACTGGAAGAAAAAGTGTGAGCCCCAGTCTCCCCTATTAATACCTGTCTAAAATTACTACAATTTTAAATGACTAAAATAACAAGAATTGTAGTCAAATAGTAAATTGACAAAAAAAAAAAAAAAAAAAAAAAAAAACATGAAAAGGAATCAAAATAGTGAAATTAAATCACCTTCTGGAGGGATTTTTCCTCGAAAACTCTGGATGTCTGCGCTTCTGTCTAGCATCCATCAGGTCTGGTAAAGGGCTCTTAAAGAGCGTCGAGTGAAACTCCTCCACATCCCTCTCAGAGTTTAACAGGGAACTTCTTTTCTGCCCTGAGCAGCCACTCAGTCTGGGGTTTGTGTTGAGTGACAAAGAGCGCTTTTACACTGTGACACATGTCTGATAGGAACAGCCACAACTCTCCTATGACATGTTTCTATGTGCTTCAGAGCACCCAACTCTCTTCCACAATCCACCCACAGAATGCCAATGATCGGAATAAGGGTCTCAGCTACAGAAACAGCCACTCAGGTATGACCAGATGTCAGGAATCAGTCTCACAAGCAGCAATTACACTATTTTCCTCCTCCATTGGCAGGTCCTTGCTAGCTCCAGACCGATGCTCTCATTTACATGACCTATGAATGGGGTGGTTCGTATTCGACAAAGGCCCTGTACTGGAACCGGAGAGGCTGCTAGCGCTAGCTGTTATTATATCCTCTACTGCTCTCCCACATAATACGTAATGAATATTAATACACTCACACTACAGTACCGACTGATGGGTTATTAAAGGTAATTATGGAGAAACTTTGCCAATACTGGGTCATTGTACTGTTCTTCTGTATATAACAGTTAGAGTAGTAGTTATTTCTGTCTGTATAAGAAATCCTGCCACTTCTGCCATCTTTCATAGCAAAAATGAAAATTCTGCCATGATGTGCTCACTTTCGTGCCATTCCAAAATCAAATGACTTTCTGTCTTCCGTAGTACACAAAAGTAAGCAAAAAGCATAAACTTCACCCTTCCCCATAACCAAAAATAAAAACAATAAAAACAAAAACTCGCTGTATTACCAGTCTACTATTATTTGTCTTCTGAAGATATATGACAGTGATAGGAAAAACTGAAATGCACTATTTCAAAACCTCCAGGGATACTATCAGGGTTGATGACAATAATGGTAGAAATCGTTGCAACTCATATAGTCTATCTTGTAAAAAAACAAACAAACATAAGTCGCGTCTCAATCATACAAATCTAGAGCGCCACATTTGAATATGCATATATTGAAATCATACAAATCTAGAGCTGAGGGGAAGGTTTTCGGAGCTCTACTGGTCTCTATTCACTTTCAGTGTATGTAAATGATCGACATGAACATTCTGCCAAATAAGTCATTTTGTGAAATGTGTGTGTGTGTGTGTGTGTGTGTGTGTGTGTGTGTGTGTGTGTGTGTGTGTGTGTGTGTGTGTGAAGGAGAGCAAACAAAGACAAGATTTTGAGGGGAATCTGAATTAAGTAATAAAATACAGTAAAATGTTTCCAAAGCAAGCAGAACAGTGCCAAGACCCAAACTAGTATAGAAACATTATATAAACTGAATTAAATGTACCCACATTAGTGGTGTTTCCTGCATTTATTAATTCTTACAGTTAAAAAAAAAAAACCTTTGTAGAGACTGCCAACAACTGAGAAAGGTGTTTCCTGCATTTATTAATTCTTACAGTTACAAAAGTCATATTAAGTAAATATTACCTGATCATGTTCATTTAAACCTACAACATTTTATAAGCATAAACGCTAACTGATTACAGCTACAGTAATTCTAATTTAAAACCATCTCGACACAAGAGAATGAAGTTTTTTTATGTTGTTGCCTGCATCAGAGTTCTCCTGGGAAGAGCCTGCAGACTTCCTGTACATCTGACATAAAGCAGCCATATGAAATGTTCACCAGGAATAAAATCTGGAGCCACAGCCTCAAAGGAATCCTCACAGAATACATTACCGAAAAATAAAACTGACTTTTCAAAGTATTACCAATGTCAGGTAAGAAATTAATAAGCTTCAGAAGCACAGCATTTGAAGATGGTTTCAAGGTAGCAATGTTTCTTTCATTTGATACATTCCTTCATTTCGAATGCTCCAGTGCATATTAAGGAAGGGACGTCATGGAGATCGATGGATCGCGTTTGCATCCAGCCAAATTTCAACAAAATTGCTGTCTCGCTTTTAACTCGACAAAGAAAATCAAATATAGAAATGCATCAAGGAATTGAAACAAACACGTGACTAGATCTGAGCGCTGATCCTAAAAGACATGGACCTGCAGGGTTTGGCTTTCAGCTTATGTTCAGAAATACCCACACACTCAGCAGGATTTCTGCATAAAGAGAACTAGAAAAAATATCAGGAGAATGAAAGGGGTTGAAAAAGAAGAAGTGTTGAAATGTAGAGGAGGGGTTGTAGACAAACTGTGAACTCCAGGGGCAGAGGATGTTGAAAAGAGAAGGATCACGCCATGTATATAGAAGAGGGGGTACAACAGGAGCCGGCAAATTTGATGGGTGCTCAGCTTGGCCCTTCTTCTCAAGAGGTCTCACGGCAATCCACTGATCATCACGGAAAAGGAGCTGGAGAGGTACTACATGTACACAGAATATCAATCATCTGCTGATGAATTTGATCTTGAGAGCATGTCCAAATGGTGCGACATGCTCCTTGCCAAGTGGAAAACACTTAAAAAAACAATGATAATTCTGAATAGCAAACATGCATTCGGTGTCAGGTCATGCTTTGTTTCCTGTATGTTCCTCCTTTGCAGTTAATTCATCCCTGCAGAGGAAGGGGAAACACCTGGGGTCACTAGTCCTGCTCCCATACGTCTGTTTCTGCCTGGCTGACTCATCTCGTCATAGGCTGTAATTAAAACCACAGGTGGGAGTTGCAACACTCCCGGTCCCCTCCCGGTACAGAGAGGGCACCATATGGTTCAAAGGAAGGTTATTTATTCAAAGACAATATAGGGTTAAAACATCAAAAGCAGCAAACTTTTGATCAGACTGGAACAAAGGGGATTGCTGTCCTTCAAATCATTCTGCAACATAAAGCATGAAATCTGAGTTGATGTCCAGCGTGGCCATGCTGTGATTGCTGTTGGACCGGACTGTTCTCCTTAACACTTCATGGGATCGTGTTGTTGAAGCCGCCCTGCTACAAATACACCTAATGTAATATCATTCAGGCATTCATTATCAGGCATGAATAAACAACATCAAATTAATTATGTAAAACAAGTCAAGGATATATATATATATATATATATATATATATTAGGATATATGTATGTGTGTGTGTGTGTGTGTGAGTATATAATATATATAAAAAAAAAAAAAAAAAAATACACTCACACTCACACACACACACACATTTATATATATTATGTATGTGTGTATATATATATATATATAAAACAATAAATAACAAATTGCACATATATATTATGTATATGTATATATATATATATATATATAAATACATATAACATCCTTAACATTAATACAGTAAATTGTAAATTGCACGCTATTTTGATTTCATTTCCTTACAAATATAATGAATTCTTAATTCATAAACATTACATTTTTATGGAGTCAAACCCCATGGCAGTTTACAACCTAGAATAACCTTGCCTGTCATAAAAAGGTCACACTATTGGATATTTTAAAACACATCTTGACCTCACAAACAGTCATGAGGGTCTTTATTTATGATTTTTGTTCCAGGGTTTTTTTGTTTGTTTGTTTTTTTTAATTTTGTTAATCCGTTTTGTTAAAATATCATACTTTCCAAAGTTTTTTGTTCTTTTCAGGAATTTAATTCTCTTAATTTTGCCTTCCAAAAGATTATAAAAAATAATTTAATACAGAAATTAAATACATGGTAAATACTGAGGTGTATTTAAGTCATTGTATGCATTTTCAGTCATTTTAATGGATTTTTTTTTTTATTAAACAGTCAATAGGACAGAAATGATTACCATGATGTTATTGACCCAAATATTACCATAACACATCAAAAATATTTCTCAGATGGTGAAGCATCAAGGTAGTGCTAAGTTTAATCATTTAAAAAAAAAATTTAAAAAATGGTATAATCACTATTCTTTGTGTTAGAATTTCAGCACAACCAGGGGAACTGTTTTACACTCTTGTAAACATGGACAGCATCTCTCCCCTGTGAAAGCATCATTTAAAATTTTTGTCTCAATGGGATGATAAAGAGCCATCCAATGTGCTCAAATTAAAGCTTCCATGAAATCCCATTGTTCTCAGACCAGTGATGATAATCCCAGCTGCAAGAGTAGGGAGCATTTGCACCAATGAGATTAAACACGTGCTGTTTTTTTTGTGCTGTGTCTTCTCATGTAGGGCCTCCAAGGCAGTTACATAGGGACCGTAGTGTTCAGAAAGCATAAACAGAAACAGAATGCTTCATCTGCTGGATTTATTCAATGTGACTGCAGCATCTGTTAAGGCCAATGAATCAAGAGCTTGTGGGGCAACCTAATTTTCTTAATTCTTATTTAAAGTTATTTATTGTATTTTGGTAAATAGGAAAGTGTTGATTTTATCAACACCCATTTTTAGCACACAGCATTTGTGAAATATAAAGTTTGCCAGTCACCCTCTGATAAGGCCTCTACTGTGAATTTGCAAAAAGTACTAAGGGTGTTAGTACTTGAATTCCACACATTGATATTTCACTCCAAAACTGATGTTTAATGATGAGAGACTTTTCAAAACTATTTGGATGCTGTTATTTTAGCTGTTATTTTACACATCCATTATTTATTTTATTTTTATTTTACATTATTTTACATACAAAGCTCAAAAGAACAGCATTTATTTTAAATATAAATCTTTTGTAACATCGTATATGTCTTACTTTATCACTATTAAAAAAAAAATACATTTTAAATTTACCATCACAAGAGTAAATTACATTTTAAAATGCTTTCAAAAAGAAAACAGATTAATTGTAGGTAATAATTACATTTAGCAAATTTAATTTAGTTTGTTTGTCATAACCCATGAATTTATATATAATAATAATTTATAACCCATGAATTTTTATAACACATCAGTACCCATGAAATCACAAATAAAGAAAAATTTTACACTTCAATATAATGGTGAAACCTATTTTGACATCACTTATAGAAACAGTCATTAAGCTACACCCACTCTATGTAGTTGTTTTCCCCTTTCAATGTGAAAATACAAAATTCCAAAATGTTCCATTTGTAATAATATTATATATTATATGTTCCATTAAATTCTGCATATGTAGATTGCTGTTCCTGACATCTTTCAGCCCAAATGCTTATATGCAGGATGTAGAAGCTGAAACTGCAGAATTCTGATCAGCCTGTTATCCTGTGACCCTGCCGAGGCAGTGTTCACATAAACCAATATGTCCACTTGCTCATGTTAATACCCATCAACTTAAAAGGTTGCAGCAGTAAAAATATTAGCAATGCGTTTCTAAAAGACCACATGGATTTCAATACCTGATTCTGGAGCATGCATTTTAATACATATGCATTACAACATTACATAATTTACAACTCCAATTAAATTTGTTTTGTTCCTAAAATCGTTTTCAAAGCAGCTTAAAATTTCTGGAAAATCCTTTTGCCCACAGTCTCAAAAGCAATATGTTTCAATTAGCAGGAAAGCTGTTCTGAGTTTAGAGGCTGTTGGGATTTTCTGGGTTCACTAAGTGCCTCATTTTGCATAAGGTGACTTTTCAGGTAGTTAACATTTTTTTTTTAACAAATAAACCAGAAACATACATGCATGCATAGATAGCTGAAATAACAGTTTTTGCTCCTAACCTGGTGTGAATTCTGTTCTTTCTATAGCCTTTGAACAAATGAAACTTTGTTGTTCCTCCTGACAATTAGCCTGCACCTGGTCCTGTAGGCTATATACCGAATGTCTTTGAAACTGTGCTGCACGACAGAGACCATTAAAACACAACAACAAGGATGTCTATCTCAAGTCCCATATGGTTTAAGACTACAGTAGCTCTATGAATCCCAGCATGGCTGTCCTGCCTGGGTGAACTCCCAGCATATTAAGCCCACTCTCACTGACTTTGAACCCTTGAACCAATCCCTAACCTTGCCTTCCCCACATCACCAAACCAGATCCCTCGAGTCCTAAACTCACCCATCTATCTATCCCTCATCTGGATCACAATTTTGACGATTTTTCAAACCCAAATTTCAACCCAAATAAGGGTGCTGTACAAACAATGTGCCCTTTGTCCTTGCCCTACTTGTTCCTTTGATCCAATTCCTACCTCTCTTTTTAAAAGTATTTTTGACTCCATATCTATTGATATCCTTGACTCCCTGCAGCTAACCTATCCTCCTGCAGCTTGGCATTTTCCCTTCTGATCTTGAATCTGCTCTAGTAAAACCTGTATAAAAAAAGCTAGCTCAGATATTTTAACTAATAGACTAATTTATAAAAGTAATTATAGACCCATCTCAAATCTTACATTTTTAAGTAAAATATTAGAGAAAATAGTTTTTAATCAGTTGAGTACATTCTTAAATGCAAATTCGAAACTAGAGATGTTTCAGTCTGGTTTTAGAAAATACCATAGTACAGAGACCACTCTTATTAAAGTTGTAAGTGACATAAACATAAACCTTAACAGAAATTTACTTGAGTGCTGCAACTATGATGAATGTCTACCAGGAACATAATAAAAAAATTTTTACTATCATAAATTACTAAAAGAAAAATTATAAAAAAAATTAATAATCTTTTTAACAATATCTTAGTGAAAGAACATTTGTAGTATAAATTAATAATAACTTGTCTGAATATTACAAGGTACCATGTGGGGTTCCTCAGGGATCAGTTTTAGGACCACTGCTTTTTAATCTATATGTTACCTCTCGGTCACATCATCAGGAGGCATGGTATCTCATAGCTATGCTGATGACACACAGTTGTATGTAGCCATATCTCCTAATGACCCTGTGCAAATTGATAGACTCGCAAATTGCATCCGAGACAAAAATGTCTGGATGTCACAAAACTTCTTACAACTCAACCAAGATAAAGCTGAAGTTTTGATTACTGGATCAAAAGTGCAGAGAGAGAAATTGACCCCTAAACTAAATATACACGAATTAAACCCAAGCCATGTGGCAAAAAACTTAGGAGTTGTCTTTGATTCTGATTTTAACTTTAAAGCTCATGTACGTAATATTACCAAAACCACATTTTATCATCTGAAGAACAGTGCTAAAGTAAGAACATTTCTTTCTCTGAACAACACAAAAATAATAAATAAATGCATGCATTTATAACTACCCTTACATAAAAGAAGTTTATTCAAGTGTGCTGTTGGTATAATTCTTATAAACTAAAAAATGGAAAAGTATGCTTTTAGTTTACTTTTTATGTACTTCTTGTGCTTGATGTACTCCTCAGAAATATACTTAAAATAAAATTTAAGTATACTTGACTTATACTTACAAAAAGTCTAAATATATTTGCGCTATTCTTGTACTCCTAGAATCCTTGAAAACAAACAACAGATACAAACACATCCAAACCACATCTTCTGTACAGAATTTCCAAAAAAAAAGTGAAGAAGAAAAAGAAACAACAGATACTAACACATGCAATCTAACACGATCATCTGACATGAAACAGCATCAAAACTTTAAAGTTATGGAATAAAATGTTGACTGATGAAGAGATAATAATTACAGTCAAGCTTTGGGGTGTTGATCGACTCCATCTACGTTTTGATTATCATTCTGAATCTAATTCATAGTCTTTTTTTCAGCTTTTTGTTCAAAATTTTATTTCTTTATTTTTTATGAAACTTACCCACATTAAAGTGTTTAAAAAAGAATGCATGAAGCTAGAATAAAATGTTTTTGTTTACAAACAGATACTCTGTTCTTTCTTTGGATGTTTTGTATGTCTAGATATTCATATAACAAAATGCATACAAATGAAAACCTAAATAGGGACATAGTAGTATACTTAAAGTATGATGTACAGTTCACTTAAAGAAAACTTATGAGTATACTTGCAGTATAAAACTACCAGTAGTTTAATGAGACTATACTTCAAAGTGTACAAAGTATTTAATTAGTAAACTGTCAGCATACCTATAAGTTCACTTTAGTATAATTGCAGTACAAACTGCAAACATAGTAAAGCATACTACTTTTTGGTAAGGGTAGCAGGCTTGACTATTGTAATGCCCTTCTTTCTGGTCCACCAAAGAATACGACTAACCAGTTACAATCAATCCAAAATACTGCTGCTCGAATATTGACAAAAACCAAAAAGAGAGATCATATTACACCAGTATTAAAGTCATTACACTGGTTACCTGTTGGCTTTCATATTGATTTTAAAAAATCTTTTATTAGTTTATAACGCATTGCAAAGACTTGCTCCAGACTATCTTTCAAAAATGATTACAGTATATGAACCTAAAAGGACTCTTAGATTCTCTGATTCTGTTCATCTAAAGGCCCCGGTATACTTCAAACAAAGTTCGTTTTCGTTCTTCGTTTGGGGGCAAAAAGAAGTTCGAAAAGGCTGAGTGACGGTATACTGTTTTCGAACATTCTGATACTGGGTTGTAGATTAATGTAAACATGTGTTGTGCTGCTGGAGGTGGGGTGTAGATTAATGTAAATATGACTCGCGACTCTCGCGCATATCCTCTAAACACAACAACAATGAAATGATGAAGTGTGGGCAATCTAGGTGTGAGAAGGGCACC
Source organism: Cyprinus carpio (assembly GCF_018340385.1). Taxonomy (NCBI): domain Eukaryota; kingdom Metazoa; phylum Chordata; class Actinopteri; order Cypriniformes; family Cyprinidae; genus Cyprinus; species Cyprinus carpio. The sequence goes on along the minus strand of NC_056595.1, from coordinate 12,997,071 downwards.
AATGGTCAGAATATTATAGACAAAAGAATAATGCAGTTCAGAGTCAAGTCTCATGTTTGCAATGTATGAATGTCTCATAGTCTGTAAAACTTTAGCATGATGTGGAAAAAAAGTCAGAGAGTCAATTTGTTACTTTAAATATTGGAGTCAATTTGTTAGATTCAATCTATTATATTGGATATATTGTTACACCTTTTATATTTTATGTGTTCATTTATTTATTTTAAAGAGCAGGTCAGATGGGGTGGTTTGAAAAAATCTCTCTTTTGCATTTATAACGTAGCTATCCTTAAATGAAAACAATCTGCAAAGTTTTAATCAAAAAAAGTGCATTAAATAAAGATATTGTCTCTCAAAAGAGAGAGTCGGTTCTGAATCGCCGTAACGAGTCGTTATATTTTCGACTCTTTTGCCTGTTACCGGTGTACGTCACATTGCATAATCCCCGCCTGCCCGCGAAATACGAACAGAGTCTGACCTGCCCACAAACACTTTTGCTATTAGTGCGTTTACATCATGTTGAGAAGACGCGGGTGTTCATACCACAGAAATACAATTGGAGCCTTTTGTTGTGTGCTTGTCATTTATCAAGAACTGCTTCTCTAATCTGGGCTTTTATCTTCGTTGGCTTCTAATCTTCTTAATTCGGACTAACAAGCTCTCTGAACCATGACCTGTAAGTAGTACGATTGATACATTAGGTGTACATTTTCAATTGAGTGCTCAAAATATATTTTTTTGCAATATGTGATGTATACCTAGTGCAGCTTTAGGTTTCCAGGTAAAGCACGATATTACTATTACTGAAACTAAAAATTTGCAGTGAACCTAAGAATATGTCGATTATTGTAGACTGACGTGTTCTAATTACTTTTGTTTAATAATAAAGAATGTAGTGTAGCACACAGACTTTATAATAATTGTGAAATTGCTGTTTTACCTTTGATATTTCCGGCTTGTGCTTATGTGCTTGTGTGTCTGATTACAAGTTAAAGGACGCTTTCCATTAACGTATGCAACCTCATTCTTTTCATGGCGCTTTTGGAAAACTTACAGTCATCGGATGTTAGTTTAATCTGTGTCGCTTTTTGCATAACTCCGGTCGTCGACACCAAAGCTTCATTGCAATTTCTTTCTAGCGAATGGCTAATGTTTTCAGCTGACCAATCAGAATTGAGGAAGGGAGGGGCTTTAAAGTCATTCCTAATGACATGGGCAAAAAAATGACTCTAATATAAATGTATATTCTGAGGGAAAAATTACAATGTTTTTCTGACCTAGATGCATTAAACCTGCAATAGCGATCGTGCTCTTTAATAAAAACAGGTTTATTATTGTATGTTCGTTTTAGGCATTTCATTATATTTGTGCCAGCTCAGCTATTCAACACTCCTTATATATTTCCTTTCATTTTTCATGTTTGCTTGTCTCGGAGTGACTAGGCATTGCAATTTCTTTCTAGGAGAGAATCTTTAAAGTCTGTTACTCTATTTTGTTGCCAGCTCAGCTATTCGACACTCCGTTTCATGTGCTAGTGATAGGGAATATTGTTTGCCTGACCTCCGTTGAATGGGAAACGAACCAGAGAAAAAAAAAATTTTACGTCAGAGAAGGTGGAGTTTCAGAACACACCCACCGATTGCGTCACCGCTACGGACCAATAGAATCTCAAAGGTGTTTAGGAGCCGAAACAAACTCCCCCAGAAAGTTCACTTTGGTGAGCTGTTTCAAACTGCCGAAACGAACTCAAAACGAACTTCGTTTCGGCCTGATTTTGTTCGAAATTACGTCATATCAGTTCGTCCTTCGATTTTGTTTGAAGTATATCGGGGCCTTATCTGTACCTCATAGCAGAACGCTTCGGTTACTTAACATAACCTCAGTTCCCTGAGATAAGGGAACAAGCGTTATGTATGGGAAATCTCTTTTTTTCCTTTCTGCTGAAGCCTGATTTGTTCACGTTTGTGTAGCTGCACAAACCAATGGAGCTTCAGCCCACCAAAAAGGGAGTAGCACTCTAAAGGGAGTGGAGAGCACTTAGGAACATATCCGTGTCACGGTTTCAAAATGACCCTGCAGTCATTGAGCCCAAACTTAAGACACGAGGCGCTGACCGACAGCACTTGTAAGTCACCCACACGCTTAACCAACGCCAAAGCAAGGAGAAGGGCCGTTTTAAGCGATAATGGCCAAAGTCAGCCAAACTGAGCAGCTCAAATGGGGGCCTTTTTAGGGCCCCTAGGACCAAGGATAAGTCCCAACATGGTACAGTCTGAGGGTGAGGAGGATTCAGTCTCCTCGCGCCCTTCAGAAATTTAACAACCAAGTCGTTTCTGCCTATTGAATGGCCGGCCTCGAGAGAATGATTCGCTGCGATGGCCGCCACATATACGTCCCTTATCCAGCAGCTCTTGCAGAAAAGTCAGCACGCAGGACACGTCACATGAAAACGGGTCTACTTGCCGTGCAGAGCACCAATTGAGGAATACTGACCATTTCTGGAAATAGAGCCATCTCGTGGACAGTGCCCTTGCCTCAAGAATGGTGTTGCTTACTCTCGCTGGGGGCCTTTCAGACTTCTGTCGAGGTACCAGACATGAAGGCTCCACAACTCTGGGTGGGGATGCCAAATCATGCCTTTCGCCTGCGATAGAAGGTCCCTCCTCAACGGGATGGGCCACGGGGCCATCGTCACCAGCTGCATCAGCTCTGGAAACCAAGCCTGGCTGTTCCAGAGTGGAGCTACTAGGAGGAGGGAGCATTTAGTTTCCTTGACTCGCCTGATGATCTGGGTGAATCAGGGCAATAGGAGGAAATGCATACAGGCGAGCCCTGGGCCAGTCGTGGGCCAGGGCGTCTCACTGTATCGAGAAAAATGTTGAGCAATGAGAGTTGTCTTCCGAGGCGAAGAGGTCGACCTCAGCCCAAAGACCACCCAAATTCACTGTACCATCTGAGGATGCAGCGCCCAATCACCCGGGGCTACCTTGCCTCTGGACAGCATGTCCACTCCCAGGTTCATCTTGCCCGGCACATGACCCTTAGCGAGAGGAGATCTTTCTGTGCCCAGAGAAGGAGGCGACGAACCAATTTGTATAAGGCGTGAATCCTGAGACCGCCTTGGTGATTGATATAAGACACCACTGTCGTGCTGTCTGAACAGACCAGGATGTGGTGGCCTTTGATGGCCGGAAGGAAGGAATACAGTGCTAAGGAGACTGCCAACATTTTCAGGCAGTTGATATGTAGGCATTGCTGCTGAGCTGTCCAGGAGCCGAATGTCGAATTGTGGGCAGGGACCTTGACGCTTTGGGAAGGGGAAGTGTTTCGCCAGCCTGGATTGCTGTTTCAGCCCCAGGCTCCATCTTCTGCTGAGGCTGATGCTCCGCTGGCTTTGCAGGCTGAGTAGCTGGGCTCTTCTGGCGGCCCACAGCCGTGGTGCCAGGGCGTTTAGGGAGAAAGTGACGCAGTGCCTGCGATGTCTTCTGGTCCTCTGAAAACCATTCAGTGAACCCGTGAACAGCGGAGCCGAATAGCCCTTTCGGCGAGACTGGCGAGTCAAGGAAGGCCCAGCGGCCGTTGTGTACATCAACCGACAAGGTGGTCTGCGCTCCCGTCGCATGTTGCAACTCGCCCGTCACCTCCTCCTTTGGAGTCGGAAGGGTCTGAGGTCACTTCGTGCTGTTCACATTCCAGGCCTGCTCAACCGTGCAGCCGATGAGCTGTCTCGAGCAATGCTCCCGGGAGAATGGCAACTCCATCCCCTGACAGTCCAGCTGATTTGGAGATGTTTCGGAGCCGCTCAGGTAGACCGGTTTGCTTCTCCAGAGACCTCTCACTGCCAGTTGTTCTACTCCCTGACCAAGGGAAAACTCGGCATGGACGCACTGGCACACAGCTGGCCGCGGGGCCTACGCAAATATGCGTTTCCCCCAGTGAGCCTTCTCGCACAGACACTGTGCAAAGTCTGGGAGAACGAGGAGCAACTCTTGCTAGTGGCACCGTATTGGCCCACTCGGACCTGGTTCCCTGAACTAGTGCTCCTCACAACAGCCCTTCTTTGGCAGATTCCTCTGAGGAAGGATCTACTGATGTCTCTGTTCCCTCTCCTTCAGGGAACGAGGGTTACGTAACCGAGACGTTTTCAGCTTGATTTCTGATGGGTTTTTTTCTCAGAAAACTACACAAATATTATAAGAAAAAGTGTGAGAGGGAGAGATACTTTCCTTACCGCTCTGCATACAGCAGCCTTACTAATGTGCTCTTGCATTCCTGATGTCATATAGAAAACTATCATTTAAAAATGGTACTTCTCAAATAAATATGCATGTGGATATGGCAAAAAAAAAAAAGAAAAAAAATAATAATAATAATCCTCTCCCGATGTAAATGTAACTTCCTACGAATTAATGTAGCCTCCTCATCTACAGGATTCTGTTTTTGTCACTTTCAGAGTGTCTGCATGATGAAAATATGTGTAGTGAATGAATATACCTGCACTGCAAAAAAAATTTTTCTTAATTAGTATTTTTGTCTTGTTGTTTCTAGTCAAAATGTCAAAAAATTAAAAAATAATTAAACAATTACTAAATAATAAATAACAAAAGACATAAAGTATTTAACAATAATACAATAAGTGTATTTTTTCTTATTTTCCTAACTATTTTTCCAATTTGGTAAGAAAAATAATCTTGTTTCCATTTGCATTACTATTATTTTTCTTGTTTGAAGTAAAATGCACTTAATTTAGATTCCAAAATACTCACTAAGAAATGCATTTTTTTGCAGCGTGAATTAGGTATTCAAACATCGCTTATGCTTTAAAAAAGGGGGAGGAAACCACTCTGGGTTTAACAAAGAAAACCTGCTCCCGACCAGGTTAGGTTCACAGAGTAAGTCACCATGGTAACTGACTCTGAGTATAATAACATACCTCTTTTTCAGGCTTGACTTACCCTGCTTTCTCGGGTTTGACAAACTTTCCATTCTGAAAAGGAAACCCCAGAGTTTCCATCATTTCAGGGTTAACATACTCAGAGTTTTCACTCAGGGGCGTTGCACAAGATCCCGGGCCCTATGCATAGGCAGTCCTGATGGGCCCCCATGAAAATATCCAGGTAAAATAAAATATATTCCAGACTTTTCAAGGGCCCTCTCTTCCTTTGGGGCCCTGGTAATCAGTACTGGTTTTACCCCCAGTCCAACGCCCCTGTTTTCACTTAAAGGGTTAGTTCAGCCAAAAATGAAAATTATGTCATTAATGACTCACCCTCATGTCGTTCCAAACCCGTAAGACCTCCGTTCATCTTTGGAACACAGTTCAAGTATTTTAGATTTAGTCGGAGAGCTTTCTGTCCCTTGAAAATGTATGTACGGTATACTGTCCACATCCAGAAAGGTAATAAAAACATCATCAAAGTAGTCCATGTGACATCAGAGGGGCCGTTAGAATTTACTGAAGAACATAAAATACACTTCCCACCAAAAATAAAAAAAATTACGACTTTATTCATCATTGTCTTCTCTTCCGGGCCTGTTGTGAAAGCGACTGCTGTGACTGTTGACGTATGACGCTGCTGACGTGTTCTCTGGTGCGCCCAATAACAAAGAAAACACATCAGCAGCGTCGTACGTCAGCGGTGTCACTGCAGTGTTGTGAACGCGCTCACAACAGACCCGGAAGAGAAGAAAATGCTGAATAAATCGTAATTTTTGTCATTTTTGGCTGAACTAACTCTTTAACCTCCTTTCTGAAACGGGCCTCAGGCCCTGTTATATAGTACATCCAAACAATATTGCTGTAATTTAACAAGAATAGCTAGAATGTGACTATTGTGAAACCAATAATGGTATCTCTTCTGATAAAGCTCACAGCCTCATATGTTAGTGAAAATAATCACTACTCGATTGCTCTGGTGACCAGCAGGATATGCTGGTCAGGCTTTTTAAAGTGTATTTGCATGCTGTTTTGAACATGCTGTGAAATGGGGACATTTTTGGGGATAGGACACCAAAAAATGGGATGTTTGTTCACCTTATTTTAGAACAACGTGTTGTGCAGGACACGAGTGCAACAGTCAAACATGTTCATCTATAGAAAATCAATTATAATTTATTAATAAATATGTGGGCATGAAACAAAAATGTTACCTGTGTATTTACATAAAAAAAAACTAATAAAAATATAATTTATTAATAAATATGTGGGCATGAAACAAAAATGTTACCTGTGTATTGTCCTGAAACAAAACTGCTACAATTTTTTTTTTTTTTTTTTTTTTACAAAAAAATTAAACTTGCAAAAGAACATACCCCGCATTAATAGACTTTAGTTAGGTTATCACAGGAAAGAAAATGAGGATGTGAGGGATAGAAGTACAGTGCATTCAATGGACTGTACAGTTGTTTAACAACATACCGATTAGTTAGCTGAGGAACATCTTTCCATTTAAAAAAAAAAAAAAAAAAAAAAAAAAAAACTAAGTAAAAATTATGATATAGGACCTATATATAGTGCATGCCATTAATTATAGTATAATGAAATATAATAGTTTAGTATAAACTAGCTATAAAATCACATTTAGGTACAATATATAAGTCAACATTTGAACTGCTTTGATGTGTTATTCGAGTTGAAAACGAATACTAACATTTAAAACAAAAAAAAAAAAACAAAAAAAACTTGTCACCGACTCACAATGAATCTTGGGACAGTCTGGGCAATGGAGGATCCATTTTTTGTATCCTTCATGAACCAGGTAATAAAGGATACATGTCAAGGCTGCATTTAATGGAGCTTTCATCATGGGAAACCCTTTCTCAACCCACTGTGATGTATTCAGTGAATAATGCAACTCCAGAATTGGGACACAGAGGTATGATGTTAAGCACCATACCAATGTAAAAATCAAAGATTCTATGAATGATCACTGAAGCACAGGTCAACAATGTTTACCAAGAACAAGGTGATCATATTTCTGAAAATAATCTTTTAATAGGAATTTTGAGTATTATTTTAGATGCTGCATAATTACCACAAAACATCAAGATCTTACAATTATTCATTCCATTTAAAAATCATTGACAGTTGTGGTAGCTGAGCAGATTTTATTTTTAAAGAAACTATATCTTATGCAGTATTTAATGGTGATAATTCAGGGGCTGACTAAGTGATGCTGCACATCAGTAAAATAACAGCAAAACATCTGAAGAGAAAAAAAAAACTGTAAAATATTCTGACAGTTGGACAGGTAGAATGATATCTGTGAAGTGTCCTTGATATCAGAAAGTTTGCATAGATAAAAGTTCTTAAACTTTAAGGAAAAGATAATAATAATATAGCACTTTGCATTTATACCCTTGAGAAATATGTAATATAGGTTGCAACATCAATGACTGTTTGTTTGTTTTCTTGTGGTTTGAAGTGAATGCAGGGGAGAAATCGGGGTGAGCTTTCTAATAACTAGATTTAATGTTATACATGAAATGAGAAGAGCATTGAAATCTGGTTAATAATTGACAAGTTTTAAATAATTAATTACAACTAGAGAACTCAAATAGAAGCTTCTTTGTCTACATTATAGATACTTTAATCAATTTGTGCTGCTTTAGCTGAATTCCAAATACTGTTTTGAACTGATTATTACAAAATAATCAGTCCAAAACAGTATTTGGAATTCAGCCAAAGCAACACAAATTGATTAAAGTATCTATAATGTAGACAAAGAAGCTTCTATCATACCATTTACATTCATACCATGAAACTAGTACACTCAAATTTTAAATAAATATTGTTATTTTTATTATTAAAAAGATGAAAGTTAATAAGATAGAAAAGCATGACATTCTACCCATATCAAGGTTTAGTAATACCTGTGCTAAAAAATAATTTGGCTATTACAGTAAGTCTCAAAAGCAATTCCAACTAATGACTTCTAATTTATACACAAGGAGAACTGATCCTCACCACAGACAGGAAGTACAGTTCTGAAAAAAAAAAGAAAAAAAACAAACAAACAAAAAAACAACAACCATGAAACAGTGATTCACTCGCTCACGTAGATTCACATCTCCTGTTTATTTTAAAATCATACATCATCTTCCTTTGGCCTCCTCTGGATTGTCATGAGCCGTCATCAGTGCCACTGAACCTTGAACCAGTCTGTAGATAAGGGATTTCAGTCTACTGCACAGCACCCTTGGACTGCAAATGAAGGCTGACGAGACTTACAGGCTTCGGTGTCGAATACTCATCAGAAAACATGACACATGTCTTTTCTTTGAAAAGGCCATCAGCTCTGCTTTAGATAAAGTGGTGAGAGAGAGGGTTTTAAAACAATAGACTATTCAGTGCCATTCCACGCTTCCTGCTAAAATCTGTTTGGTTTCATATTTAACCAAATTTGGAGTTTATAAAATGTGCAAAAATGAAAACAAAACAACAATCAAATAAAACAACAAAAAAGATACTTTTATAGTAAGAACTTCAGTTAATTCACCCTGCATACTGATCAAATGTCAAAATTCAAACTACAGTAGCCACAAATTTTCACTCTTTGCATTGGCACTCAAGATACAAATGGAAATCTACCCCAGCAATCTCAAGAATAATCAACTGTGATTGGTCCATCTGGTCAGTCACTATCAGCATAATATGTTATTCTCTTTCCTATTTGATGACTTAATGCAATTCATGCTGATATTTCTCCTGTCAATGTCGTAACAATCCCCTGCCCCTGGAAGGAAGGATGAACAGAAAAAGGAAAATAAAAGATGAATGGATATATGGATGGATGAATGGTTGGATGATGAAAAAAATGGATAATAGATGGAAAAAGAAGAGAGGAAAGAAGGAAGGAAAAACCTGAGCGGAAAGAGGGAAAATGAAAGGATAAATGGAACAAAAACAAAGAAAACAAGGAAGGAAACATGGATGGATGGATGGATGGATGGATGGATGGATGGATAAAGAAAATTGAGAGGAAAGGTGGGTGAATGGATGGATGGAAAAAACAAAGGAAGGAAGAAATGATGGATGGACAGGTGGGTGGGTGGATGGAAAGAGGGAAGAAAGGATGGATGGAACAAAAAAGAAGCAAGGAAATAAGTATAGGTGGATGGTTGGATGAATGGATGGATGGAACAAAAACCAAAGGAAGGAAGAAAGGAAGGATCAATGGATGGATGGTTGATGGATGGAAAGAGAGAAGAAGGGATGGATAGAACAAGAAAACAAATGAAGGAAAAATGGCAGGGAGAAAGGAAAGATCGATAGCTGAATGTAATGAAGAAGAAGAGATGTATGGTGAAAAACTATGGAAAGAAGAGGAAATTTAGAAAAAGAAAGAAAGAAAGAAAGAAAGAAAGAAAGAAAGAAACTGAACGTTTCTCCAGTCACAAAAGTACTTTGTCAGAGTGATGCATCTGTCTTAAGGGTTCATGACTGTCAGTGATTTCATCAAAGCCTGCAGCATCTGCTGCCAGAATATTCACACACACACTCATTCCTGGATTGCCGCACCCTGTGTGGAAATTTTTTTCTGGGATTTTACCTTCCACCAATTCCCTCCAGACGATAACTCCACATATTAATGATGTGTTCCCGCTACCCTTACCACTGGAATCAAATAAAGCCATGTGTGTGCAGCTGCCTGTGGGTATGTAGTCACTCTGAGCTGTCATGACATGCATCCCTCTGTACACTTCACGTGTCAAAGTCCTTCCAGCACCAGACACATTCCTCACTTAGCCATATCAACTATAATATTGCTCCTGAGTGGAAGACACCCGCAAAAAAAATAAAAATGTGCTATTAAAGGAAAAGTAAAAAAATTTACATTTGCTGAAAATGTACTCATCCTCAGGCCATCCAATATATTGAGTTTGTTTCTTTTCTTCAGAACAGATTTTGAGAAATTTAGCATTATATCACTTGCTCAACAATGTTTCCTTCTGCAGTGAATGGGTGCCGTTAGAATGAGAGGCCAAACAGATGATAAAAATATCAAAATATTTGTTTAGAGCTGTTTTTGTCTGGTTTTGCATAAACAGTGATGATCTATGCACATTTCTCTCCTAATTCAGACAAGATCAATTTTTCACAGGATAAAGCAATATTATGGATAGAGGACTTTTATTTTAGCCAGAAAAAAATGGTTTGAAGTTAAAAATGTCATGATGGATTATTTATTATTATTTTTATTATTATTATTATTTTAGTATTATCATTAAAAAACACTTAGCTTTCCACTTCACAAGATGTTAACTGATGGACTGGAGTCATATGGACTACTTGTGGATTACTGTGATGTATTTATCAGCAGTTTGGACTCTTATTCTGATGGCACCCATTCACTGCAGATGATCCATTGGTGAGCAAGCAATGTAATGCTAAATCTCTCCAAATCTGTTCTGATGAAGAAACACACTCGTCTACATCTTGGATGGCCTGAGGGTGAGTAATTATTGGCAAATTTTCATTTCTGGGTGAACTATTCCTTTAAACCTGTTGAATATATTATTCCTGGAAACAAATAGTTTGTTCACATAACCATCAACCAATGAAAATATACTGAAAAAAGCTGTTTACCCTCACAAATCACTTGCCTTCTGTCATGTTTTGTAAAATTGCTTGTTTCCATTTTCTTTATGATGTTAAGTGAGTAAATGGTTTTATTTTTATTTTGACATTTATACAAGCAGGCCTTCCACAAGTTAACGTCCGGTACTAGAACCCTTCAGCAAGCTCATTTTTTTCCACCCCCTTGTGACCTTTCTATGCTCTGGCACACCTCGCCAACAATCTGCTTTTATTGAACTCAATACTGCCGTTCTCCAGAAGCACAGGAGACAGGGAGAGTAAACTAGACCAAATTGGGCATCAATATTTAATCATAACAGACTCAATATCTGGTGCAATATTTTTAGATCAAGAAAACTTTGGTGCGATCATGACAAACAGATAACCTAATAGAATGTTTTACTTGAGCAATTAACCTCAACACTTTATAATATCAAATTCTTATCCATATTAGGCTGCATGCTGAACTTTATAGAGTAAATCTTCAAAACAGACGAATATGAGGAAAATTACCTCTAATGAGTGCATAATTTAAATATTAATGAGTTGGTGTTATTTTAAATGCACTCTCCATTACATATTTGTGCTTTTCATCAAATGCAGCACAATAAATAAAATGTGACTGTGGCACTTTTTATTAAGTTATGAAGGCTTTATTATTTTATGAATAATCTGAATAGATTGGATGCAGGTCATTTATGTTTATGTTATGCAGGTTCTCAAAAAGACTTTCAGTTCTAAGCGTATGGCTATAGAAAAATAAACAAAAAACTGACAACCTGAAGTGAAATGACTTACTCGGAATTTGTGCTCTGCATTTAACCCATCCAAGCGCACACACACCTGGAGCAGTGGGCAGCCATTGCTGTGGCTCCCGGGGAGCAGTTGGGGGTTCAGTGCCTTGCTCACCTCAGTCCTGGTTTTGAGGGTGGAAGAGAGCGCTGGTTATTCACTCCCCCCACCAACAATTCCTGCTGGGCCTGAGACTCGAACCCACAACCTTCAGGTTACAAGTCTGACTCTCTAACCGACTCTCTCTATCTCTAAGTAGTTTTGCAAACAAAAATTGTGCTGACATGAATTTCAATACAAAACTAAATTCTATTGATAGGCATTTAATTAATTTATAATTAAATTATATAAATTAAATAATTTTAAATTAAATTAAATAATTTTTAATGGATAAATTGGATAATAATTTGCTGAAAGCTACAAAATGTGTACAACAATTATAAATCAAAAATCTAAAAAATGAATACAATATAGGCGTTTATGAAATAATTAGCATGCTAAAAGCTACAAAATGTGTACAACTGGTGTAAATGAAGACTCTTAACTTTGCATCCAGCTCTCCACCTTGTACATCTTCTACATATCCCACAATTCTCTTCAGATAAGCAACGCAGGATGTTGAAGTTTTCTGACAGGTGCTTATTTGCAAACCGATACCGTTATAAACACCATCACAAGCACTGCACCGCCACTGTTGTGACAAGCCGTGGCAAATATAACATGACATGACACTCTGGTTATGATAACATGACATTCCCCTTCTGGTCCCAGTGAAATCTCCTGATGTGTGGCCGATAATGAGGGAATGCTTACGACACACGGTGTCATGCATAGAACAATCAATTGTCAGGATCTCCAATGTTTGTCAAAATCATTCTTCATAATGCACAGCAGCTTATTGCGTCTCCTCGCAGGTTCTCCACTCCAAATATCTGGCACAAACCACCAGCCCAGATATATGCACTGTAAGAAATATGGATTCAATTGCAGATCATTTAAATCACACAAGTGAGTCACATTTAAATCATATAAACACATGGGTTTGTGTCAGGGTTTACTTATAAAAAAAAATTAAGAATAAAAAAAACCCTTCTAAAAAAACAAATTGTTTCCTTTTCTGCATGTAGCTGAGGACAAAGCATGTCACAGTAATTTACCATCACAGAGAGGAGAAGTCAAGCTTTCATGAGTTATTCGAAGCAGCTCGAAGCTCTTGAGTCTTGCATCCATTGTACTTCATATATCAAGCTACATCTCAAAGAGAAAACATAATGGCTGCTACTGACACATCTGTCATATCCGTCATTATGTTCACCAAATGTCGGAACTGCCACCACCAGTAGAGCAATTGTTTGTTTTGGAAGAATAATGTTTTGGGAGCATTTTGGGAGAATGTTTTGGGAATTATAAAGAGGAAAATGTGGATATCGAGGCATATTTTCTGATGCAATACTGATTTGATTCTCCCAGCTATTGCTGTTAGATCCTTTTTAACTTGCAAATCAGAGCACAAACTATGCAGTTCATTTAACAATCAACACAACCAAAAAATCAAGCTTTTCAAAAACATAATGTAATGTGTGCTGTATGATTCTGATTCACTTAAAAAGAACAATAAGAGTAAATTGTTTGGGAATTAGACTAAACTTTTTGCATTGTATGATTTTGATTCACTTAAAAAGAACCAGTTCATAAGAGTCATTTATTAGTGAATCTGACTAATGTGTTGTGCCATATGATTTTGATTTGTTTAAAAAGAACTGGTGCGTAACAGTCATTTGTCTGTAAATCAGACTACATTTGTTGTGCTTTATGATTTTGTTTCACTTAATAAGCACCAGTTCAATTCACTTAAAAACAATCAAACAGACTACATTTGTTGTGCTTTATGATTTTGTTTCACTTAATAAGCACCAGTTCAAAAGAGTCATTTGTTTGTGAATTTGACTACTTGTTGTGCTGTATGATTTCAATTCACTTAAAAAGAATCAGTTAATAACAGTAACTTGTGAATCAGACTATAATTGTTGTGCAGTATAATTTTGATCCACTCAAAAACAATGACTTCATAACAGTCATTAGAATCTGGCTACATTTTTATTTTTTTCTGGTACATCTGCCTGCACTGTATGAAGCTGATTCACATCACCTTGATTCACTCTGATAAAAAAATAAAATAAAAAAATAAACAGTTCGGAAAAGATGTTTGTGATTTGAACTACAATGGTAACAATGTATGCACCAAAAGTGGTGTAAGAAACACTAGAGTAAAAGATTGTCCTTGGGGTTTTAGGGATTATATATTTTATTATGTATTATATAGAAAATTACTGGAGAAAAAAAAAATCCAGTACAAATTCCTAAAATTCAGACTACACTCCGTCCAATAGCGATATTCTTTTAATTACTGTGGTAAGACATGGGTATTAATCTCTAGGGTACAGTATGTGTGCTTAAACTGCTGGATTTGACACAGAGGAGCTAGCTTTCAGCCAAAACAGGGAAGGTCTTTTTGAACCAGGATCTGTCTGCAAATTAAACAGGAGGAGGATGGAGGACAATGCCTGGCATGCTCTCAAACTCTCAGTGGGGACCCCACACTTGTCGGAGAGAGCTGCCGTCTCCCACTGCACCTTGACGTGGGCTGAAATATTGGTTTTCACATTAGCGGCTAATAAGGAGCAGCAGCACTAGCGATGCACCCTACTTGTGTCTTTCATGTGTCCAATTACAGACAGATCCCCCCAAAATCATATTCACCTTTCCTGTCTTTAATTACCTCTTCATCACTTTACTTTTTCCCATGTGTCAGACTCAGATACACCAGCCCTCATTCACTGCTTCCACCATGCCTGAGATGGTGTCTTTAATAAAGAATAACAATGCTTACAACAACGTCAACCCATGGATCTGTCTGGAGGCTTTTGGCTTAATGCGTGACGTGCCTTTGTTAAAGCCGCACAAACATATTTAAGCATAGCGGCAGGAACATGTCAAGAGACAAAAGTAATATAGATGAAATCCTGATGGTATAGATGCGTGCGGTATTTCAAGAGAATGAACGTAGAGGTCTGACAGCTATGAAAGATGACAGTTCAGGTGATTTATGAATTATGCAGAATTTGTTAGGCCGAGAAAACCTTGCTCGTAAGCAGACGCAGGAATATCAAGTAGATCCAAATCTTGAAATGATCAGGAACTCTCTCTTCAGCACTTCAGATTACTGTACTATGACACCAGAATCTGGATGGCCTGCAAAATCAAATATCACATCAACACACGGTCGCTGTCAGTGTTGGACAGCAGCTAATTAAAGGTAACTAAACTACATTTTTCACAGTAGTTTAGCTGTGCAAATTACAAACTAACTACCTTTTTCTTCTTCTTTTTTTAAGAAACAGGTAACGTTTTCCCTCAGGTAGTGAAAAAAAATAAAAAATACTGCAGAGAGAGCTGAAGTGATCAAATACGCTTTCCTAAAAGGTCTTCTCTATCATGTAACGTTAAAAAGTCTGATTCATATGCGAATCAGTTTGTTTATAGAGTTCATGAAAATGAACAGATTCAAAGTCCTCAGTAACTCAACAACTAGTCCATATATTGAGTTTATTAAAGAATATTGAGGAATCCTTCATATGAGTTATACTGCTAATTTATGAATGAATGCATATATTAATGAATGACTCCACTTGTAAATAAATAATTCTTAAGTATGTTTTATTTCAGTTTTCTATTTTTCTTATCCCCCACAGTTTAAGCATAAATTTTTGTTTGATTTATGCTTAAGGTAAGAATTACAATTTGCAGACAGGAAGGGGAAAATAAAATTAATTGTAATCTAACAAGTCTTAATATCTCATGTAATGTCACTTCTTGAACAACAACAACAACAACAACAACAAAAAAAAAAACTAGTACATATATTTACTAAAAAAAAAAAAAATCTGTCATAAATCACACCATTTCAAAATTGTATGACTTTCATCCTTCTGTGGAATACACAAAAGTAGATGTTTAGAGGAACGTCTCAGGCTCCATACAGTGTCAATGGTCAGTAGAGATCTCACGTTCACATCTACGTATTAATACCGTAAGTTTATGCGTATTTGGCGTGCTGTCAGGGCCAAAATGTGGCCCGAACCCAGAGTACTCCCCCCGGTTGTGGTAAGAGTAGATGGATTTATAAGTGAGGAGAAATGGGGTGGAGGAGGGAAAAAACTGTCATGAACAGAGGTAGGTTCTGCTGCAAAAGTAGATAACTACACAAACAACACACACTAAAAAAAGTGACAAAAATCATTAAAAAAAATAAATATTAATATTATGTTTAGAGGAACGTCTCAGGCTCCATACAGTGTCAATGGTCACCAAAATATTTGGATACCAGCATTCTTCATAATATCTTCTTTTGTGTTCGGCAGGAAAAAAAAAAAGAGAGAAAGAAAAATAAAGTAATACTGGTTTGGAACAAAATAAAGATCAGTAAACACATAAGCAACATAAAAACTAAATATAACAGTGCTGAGTTGATGAATTACATGATTTTAATTCTGCATTAACTTCTTCCTGGAAGGAGTAAACAGTGTGCCATTAACATTCATTGTATTGATTCCCCAACGCATGGACTCTTTGGAAAATGACTCCCCCCACCCTTTTCACCTGTCTGCTAATTATTGAAAACAAGATTTGCTTCTGATTAAAGCAAACAATCGTTGCAAAAACACATCGACATCCTGGTAAGCACCTGAGGTTAAGAACAGCCTGTCTTAATTCTGTCTAGATTATTTTCTTTATTTTTAATTTTTTTGTTAGTTTTAATAAAACAGTAATTGAGACATGACGCTCTGTCTAACTCAGCCATCTTGTAGAAAGGCAAATTGAATTATAATTTTTTTTAAACTATTTGAATTCTATTGAATGGACAAATATATGTCAAAATACCCATCTTGGTGTAACGGAGGCTGTGCTCTAAGGAGGCACAAGACGCAGAAGTAAGCAAATAACAGTCTTTTAATTATAATCCACAAAGCAAACAAGGAATGTCGCTGGGGTAGCACAACATGAAGGTCAAAATACAAATAATAGCAGATAGGGAACTTAGGAACAGACAGTGCTTATAAACGCTTAGAAAGCAATTAGAGAGAACAGAAACAGTTGTGGAGCTAATTAATCAAAAACCATGGAAACAGACAAGGCAGGAGAAAGGAAACACAGAAAACTAAACCAAAACAGATCGTACATGTGACACTTGGCAAGTATCCTTGAAAATAGTCGGTTATGTCTTAAGTGAACTTAAACAAGAAATCAGATGTGTGTTAATATATTAGATCCATGAACTGTGTTTAAAGTGACCATGCCTAATTTACCAGCTGCTGTCAGTGTCCTTAATGTTTTTTTTTTTTTATTAATAAAAAATAATTAAAAAAGAGAAAATCACTTACTGCTCTTGACTCAATAGCTTAGCTTTAACAATGATTAATCTATGTTTAATTTATACAGTGCAGAATACGCAACATTATTTTACATTTTGTTATACAATTTCTGTACTTGAACAACTACAAATTTAAAAACCCAAAGCATCTTTATTTTGTATCTTTGTTCTGTTTATTTATTTGTGCTATTGCTTGTAATTTCTTAATTTGTTCTTATTTACTGGCTGTTCACGTGTCTTTTGTAATGTCTGAACTTTGTTCGGTTTTGCTAGGCTTAGGTTAGGTATTGGGAACTGTACTGAGAAATTTAACTGGTATCTAAAATTTTGGAGACATAAAAGCTTATTTATTAGAACAAAAGATAACATGGGTCAAAAACAATGATAACAAGAACTTAGCAAGTAAAAAAACAGGCCTGACTGTTCTTAGTGTTGAGCCTTGTATGTATGCATACCCCCTTTAAAACCCTTTGTAGCGCCCCGGTCAGAGCAAAAAGGGCACAC
The DNA here is from genome assembly GCF_018340385.1 of Cyprinus carpio. Taxonomy (NCBI): domain Eukaryota; kingdom Metazoa; phylum Chordata; class Actinopteri; order Cypriniformes; family Cyprinidae; genus Cyprinus; species Cyprinus carpio. The sequence goes on along the minus strand of NC_056595.1, from coordinate 12,979,765 downwards.
ACTGTTATCAACATGCCCTGCACGTACTTGCAAGTGTTTGTCAAATTATACAGAAAAAAAATAGTTTCCATTGTGTTTTATGGTGACACAATTGCTTTATGTAAAGTCAAAGGCTATTCAACAACCCTGTCTTGTTCTGGTGAAAATATCATGTCTTTCAATCACCCTATCGGCTGTAAGCTGTGATGAAGGATTGACCTTTTCCTGTTCTTTACCTTCATTTTGCTCAGGTTTCTGCTGAAATTAAGCTGATGGTGTGATTGAGACACACACGAATGGGGGATCTGGACAAATCTGAGAAATGGAAATTGACAATGCAGCCAGAAATGAAGATGATCTATTTGGTCAGAGGACAGAGCAGACAAAAGAAAGACTTTAAACATTTTAACTCTTATATTATTTATACATAAGATAAGCTTAAGTGTGTAATTTTTTGGATGTTAAATTACTTTCTCCTATCACAGTTTTAATACGAAGAGACAACTATTAATAAACAATTTTGTGTGTTGATTCCCCTGCAAAGTGTAAATGACGTGTCTCTAAGGCGTTATGAAAACATTGCTGTTTTTTTTTTTTAAGAATCCTGACCAGTTCAGCATAGCAACACTGACTCAAAAACTGCAATTGTTTTATTTTTTTATTTTTACTTATTTATTTTTCTTTTTTGGTCTGGTGGCACAGTCACAGACTCAAATTACAACTTGGTAATTTATGAAAAATAAATAAATAAACAAATAATAGTTAGTTGGTTTTTTAAGTTATACATTCCGCACAAAATAATAGTTCAACCACATAATGAAGATTTGCTGAAAATTTACTCACCCTCAGGTCATCCAAGTTGTAGATGAATTTTTTTTTTTTTTTTTTTTTCATCTGAACAGACTTGGAACATTTAAAATAACAGTACACAATTTGCTCACCAATAGATCCTCTGCAGTGAATGGATGCCGTTAAGAGTCCAAACAGCTGATAAAAACAAAAACATCGCAATAATCGCCAAGTAATCCAAAGACTCCAGTCAGTTAATTAACATGTTGTGAAGTGAAAAGCTGTGTTTATAAGAAAAAAATAAATAAATAAAATTCTGTCATTAAGTCCTCTAACCATAATATTGCTTTCTTCAGTGAAAAAGTTGTCATCTCTGAATCAGGAGAGAAAAATTCACAGAACAAGCACTGTTTACAAGAGAAAACAGTCCAAAACAGTTCTAAACATATATCCCGGTGGATTTTGATTTGCAGATAACAGAGGATGGACTTTTTAACTGGAAGAACCATTACTAAAAATTATGGACTAGTATTTTACCAGAAATTATGGTTTAAAGTTATTGGATTGTTGGCTTGTGATAAGTGAGGAAATCCTGTTAATGGAAGAACTTACATATAATATACTTTAAAGATGAAAAAAAATGCTTTTAAAATGGATTGGGAAAAGTGGTTGATATATAGAGAGCAAAAACAACTTTAGCTAAGTAAACAGTAATTACTATAGCAATAGTTAACTGATGTTGTTGTTTCTCTCTCTCTCTCTCTCTCTCTCTTAACTAGGGGGATGGCACATATGTATGTGGATGTATGCGCATATATGTATGTGTGTATGTATGTATGTGTATATATATATATATGTGTGTGTGTGTGTTTATTTATATTTGTGTATATTTGTTGATATGTATGTGTAAGTATACAGCTGTGCACGCTGTAGCATATATTTGATATGTATATGTTAAATGTATGATTTTTCTTATCTCTTCCTGTTAAAATTGTTTTATATTCATTGTTAATCTTGTAAATTAAACTATTTAAAAAAAAGTTATTGTGTTGTTTTTTTATCAGCTTTTTGGACTCTACACCCATTCACTGCAGAGGATCCATTGGTGAGAATTATGTAATAGAAAAAAATAACATTTAAATAAAAAAATAAATAAAATAAAACAACTATAATCTCAATGATTCTAAAATAACACTGTATGCAAGTAAATATTAGTCAGATAAACATTGCAGCCTCTGCATAGAGGCAGAATGATGGATCATAGCAAATGTTATTACAGTGTTACTGTTATGCTACAAATGCAAAGAAAAAAACAACATCATTACATTTCCACAACTCTCCAAAAAAGGAAAAATTAAGATAGAGATGGATAACGGCAGCCAGAAATTAGCAACTTCCCAAATGTACTTTCTTGGCGTTACACATGTTTGTAGCCAGTACTTCAAGCCTGAGGAGTTTTATCTGAAGGAGGGAGTAAAGTGATTCATATTGAAAAAGGGATGGTTTTCATCATGGATTTTTCAGAATAATTGCAAGCTTTTTGTTCTCTCTTAAAGCATATATGAGTTTAAACCTTTAATTAACAACCATACACATCCTGCATGACTAAACATCCTATCTAAACACCTGTATCTAAAACTGTATTCAAAAGATGCTGGAAGGTATGTAACTCTTTATGTGGTTATATTTTTGTCACTGCAATTTAACATCACATTTTCTCACAAAACTTTAACATAAGACAACTGATCCATTCATTCAGAAAACTAGCTGACGAGCTAACAAATCAAACAAAATATTTATATTCACCCTCTTAATTGAAGATTTGTCAGTGAAAAAACGTCTCAGGTTATGCATGTAACCGTGGTTCCTTGAAGGAACGAAACGCTGCATCAGAGGACGCTTTGGGAACAGCCTTTAGCGTGACCGGCCCTGAATCATGTGTGTAATCAGTCCAATGGATGGGTGAGATGTCATAGGTGGGTGACGTCATAGACTAGGAAGCTTAAAAGCACGTGCGGCAAAGCCGGCATTTAGCCTCTAGGAATGAAGCAAGCGCCGACAGAGATGCTGGAAGTACGGCACTGCGACACAGCGTCACGTTCCTTCAAGGAACCATGGTTACATGCGTAACCTGACTCGTTCCTCTTCAGGAACTAGAGCTGCGTTAGAGGAAGCTTTGGGAATGAGAATGCCCACACCGCCCAACTTTCAAATCTCTGCCTAGTGTGGAAGAGCACTTCTAAAGCGAGAGAAAGAGCCAGGAGCCTAACAAGTAAACTTCTGAAGGAGTAAGTCTTGACCCCCAAGAGAGGGAATATCAGAGGGTGTCTGCCCATTGACTGGCCACCGAGAGGGGTGAGGTAGGCCGCAATGGCCGCCACGTAGACCTTCAGGGTGGAGTGGGTCAACCCTGCGGAGAAACAGGCCTGCAGGAACTCCAGCACTGTACCAACCGGGCAATTAACTGGGTCGAGCTGGTGGTCTCCACACCAAGAAGTGAAAAGTTTCCACCTCAAGGCGAACAGTTTCCACATAGAGGTACCTCTGGATTGAAGGATGGTCTCATCAATCTCGGTTGAGAGACCGGAAGTTACGAGTTGTGCCCCCTCAGAGGCCACACCCATAACTTCCATAGCTCCGAGCGGGGATGGACTATAGTGCCCTCCGCCTGTGAGAGGAGATCCCTCCCGACGGGAATCTCCAATGGAGCACCATCAAGGAGGGAAATCAGGACATATAACAATACCATTCCTTCCCACAAGATACCTACTAACAGCAGAAGAACCCCATCCCAGCAAACTCTCTCCAGAACTCCCGGGAGCAGAGCAATCAGGGGAAATGCATACAGACGAAGCCTCGTGTACCATGGATGAGTCAGAGAGAGAACCAGAGGGTACAGTGCAATGTCTCTTGAGTCACAAACAGGTCCACCTGAGCCTGGCCAAACATCCATTCCCCGGGCCTCGGCCCCTGCCTCAACAGGATGCCTGCTCCCATATTCAGATGCCCAGGAATGTGAACTGCTCTCAGCGAGAGGAGTTTCCCCTGGGACCACACAAGGATCTGGTATGCTAATTTGACAAACAGCATGAGCACAGACCGCTTGGTGGTTGATATAAGAGACCACTGCTGTGTGACACAACACATGGTGACCTCCTAGGTCTGGGAGCCACTCCACAGACTGCGGGCAGGGTGGCCACTCATGACTGCACCCCAACTGGTGAGGGACGCATTCGTCGGTAGCATTACGCGGCGACAAGGAGCTCCAAGCACTGGGCCCTGAGACAAGAACCAAGGTCTCCTCCACATGTCTAAGGCACGTGGCCTTTAGCATTTGAAGCGGGTCTCCTGTACAGCAGGCCAAGAGTTTTCACATTGGACACTGCTGCCATCAGACCAAGCAGTCTGGAACTGCTTGACAGTGAGTGACTGGCCTTCTCTGACTCTCATGACTGTGGTAAGGATCGACTCGATCTAAGCAGGAGACATATGTGCCTGCATCGTGGTCGAATCCCACACCACACCCAGTACTGGAGAAAGCATAATTTTCTTGGCGTTAATCTGAACCCCAGCTCTTTCATGTGAGCGAGAACGACACCTCGATGCTGAACCGCCATCCGCTCTGATTGAGCTAATATCAACCAATCATCGATGTGGTTGAGTCGTGAAAGTGTGGGGTAAGAGTGCACTTCTGTTCCATTACCAGAGCCTGCTCATGGCCCACCAGGGTGGGAAAGGCCCTGTTGAATTGAGGCAGAGGAGAACCAATCTGGGTTCTGTGGCCTCTCACTACAGTGTGCAGGACCCATTGAGACACATTTGGCAGTAGTTTTCACGCTGCCAATTAGTCTACTAAGGGAATCAGCCTCACGAGACTGATCTCTGGTGTCATCAGAACAGTTAGCTCAGTGCCCTGAAGCGATGCACCAGCAGGAGATGGCCGAACTACTGTAGCTGCTCTGGAAACCTCTGTGGAGGTTGCGAGCCTCTTAGCACCACTACGTTTCCAAGCGGTTAATGAGAGAAGCGCTCGCCGGGGACCGCTGCGCCCTGGAACACCGGCAGGGTTGGCAGATCAATCTCCTGAGGGCACTGAGGAGAGACGGGCACCATGTAATGCGGTGTACATCACTCTTCCCCAGAGGGGCCTGCCCTCCGAGGTCCTGAGCCACAGCATCAGGACTCTCAAAGCTGAAGTCTCCTATTAAAAATGACAGTCCTCAGACCCACATCGTCTGCTAGGAAGACTAGACCAGAGCCTGCTCAGGGCAGGATCCAATGAAGCACACTTGGCAGGAGCTCCCACACCGCCTTGTGACCTCCTAAAGGAACCAGTCTCACGAGACTGGCCTCTGGTGCGCCTAGAGCAATCTCCTCAGAGAACCTCAGGCGTCAGGACATTTACGACGAAGACTATCCAGCAAGAATGACGGTCCGCAGCCGCTCAGTCACACAAACAACATCAATCTCCTCAGAGAAAGATGACCACTGCAACGAGCTCTTACTCAGAGGGGGAGGAAACCACAGCGTGGGCTTCCAAGCCTCGAGAACAAGCTCTAGATCTAGGGAACACAGGTGGAGATAGGAAGAGCCGTCTCCAATCCATCCACCAGATCATGTGCGATTCCCGCGAACTCGGTCGCAGCCGTGCCTCAGCAGCAGCGGGACCGCAATCATAAGATCACACGCACAGACACACTCCTTGGAGTGTGCCCGGCAAGAGTGGGAAAAGCACAATCAGCCCCCCGAGAGCCAACTCCGCAAGCTCCACTCCCCATTAATGCTGCTCATTATAATATCAGGCATAATATGCTTATGCAACTTGTGCTTGTGCAACTGATGCTTGTGCAACTGGCGAGCTTATCAACGGCCTCCACATCAATCTCCTCAGAGAATGACAGGCAGAGCATCGTGCCCTCTCACCGGGGAAAAGTACCGCAATGCGGACTTCCGAAACCCTGAGAGTGGGCTCCAGATCTGGTGGTTGAAGGAAGAAGATAGGGACTTTTCCATCTACATTCCTTCCACCGGATCTGAAAGTGAAACCCGTGAGCACAACCACCACGCCGCCTCGGCGAAATCGGGGCTGGCACCCCTAGAAATGCCAGTGAAGTCTCCCTCCTCAAAGAGAGCCTTCTGAGAGGGAAGTAAGCATGTGTCCCTACCCCAATATTTTTTTCTTTGCGGGCAGGGAAAACACACAGCCTGAATGCTGCCTGGTCTCACCCAAAACTTCTCTTGACTGAAGCTTTGACATAATGGAGCTTATCAGTGGACAAACAACACTAAATAAGATTCACAAACAGATAGCGTCTGACACACACACAGAGCACTTGATGAAAGACAGAAGGCTAGATGCCGGCTTTGCCGCACTTGCTTTTAAGCTTCCTGGTCTCTGAGAAAGCTTAAAAGCACTATGATGTCCCGCCCATCCATTGGACTGATTACACACATGATTCATGACTGGTCACGCTGAAGGGCGTCCCAAAGCATCCCCCGACGCAGCTTGAGTTCCTGAAAAGGAACATACCAATACTTCTGAGTAGGCATGGGCCGATTACCGGTTTCAAGGTATACCACGATTTGAAAATTTCAAGGTTTCAAAACCACTAATATTTTCCATTATACCGTTCCTGCGGTGTGCGCTGTTTTCCATGTATCCCTTTAGAGACTGAAAGAGTAGGAATCCCTCAGGCTGAGTGCATTGTAGAGAGTAACACTGACCCCTCTTCCTCCTGTTGGTATGAGCGAGCGGTCATTCACATGTGTGTAGGATGGCCGAACTTCAGGAGCTGCCCCCGTAACTTAAGGCCCGGATACACTTCACAGTCAGCGTTCCTTTCCGTGTCGCACACAGCCACGTCTACACAGCTTTCAGAAGTATACTCAACCGCAGATGAGCGTGGACGGATGAGCTCGACACATGCGCAGTATCTCTTTAAATCTCTTTAAGCATTTATTTTTTCCAAATTCAGTTAATTCAGTGTAGTTCTCTCTTGACATCCATTCCAACAAGTCTCCTTACATGTCTCACAATGGTGGTGCTGCTAACATTTCACAGCCAAATGTAGCATCTACATATTAATGTCTACCACTGTCACACTGTACATATTTCTGAAGCCAAAAGTCAATAGAGTCAGAGGTCATTGCTCATTATGTATTCACATATTACTCTCTGATGTGAGTGAGACAGAGATTAAAACTATTGTTAATGAATGCAAAAATAAAACATCTACTGATTTTATGACATAGATATGACATTAATTAAAAAAGTAATAAATAGTATTTCAAAACCCCTAACGTACATATGCAATGTATCATTTCAGACTGGAATATTTCCAAATAAAATGAAAATTGCAAAAGTAATACCACTGTATAAAAATGGAAACAAGCACATCTTCACAAACTATAGACCTGTCTCTTTGCTACCTCAATTTTCAAAAATTTTAGAGAAACTATTTAATGAAAGATTAGAAAAATGTATTGATAAATATGATATAGTAAATGAAAGTCAGTATGGTTTTAGAGCAAAGAGGTCAACTTCAATGGCCATAATTGAAGCTGTGGAAGAAATCACAAACACCCTACACAGAAAAAAAATATGCAGTTGATTTAAAGAAAGCCTTTGATACACTCAATTATTCAATCTTACTCAATAAACTGGAACATATGACATTAGGGTAGTGGCTTTGAACTGGATCAAAAGTTATTTAACTGAGAGACAACAGTTTGTGAAGTTGGGTGAGTTTACGTCACAGTGTCTGGGTATTGCTCGTGGGGTCCCTCAAGGATCAGTATTGGGTCCTAAGTTATTTAACTTATATATAAATGATATATTCCATGTATCTAAATTATTGAAATTGATATTATTTTCTGATGACACTAATATATTCTATTCTAGTGATAATTATAATACACTTATAAATACAGTAAATAAAGAATTAGTAAAACATGGATGGATGTTAATAAATTATCTTTGAATTTAAATAAAACTAAAGTAATGATGTTTGGAAATTATAAAGAAAACTCAGAAGTATTAATAAGTATAGATGGCATTGTGTCAGTAAAGTGTCAGAAATGTAATTCTTAGGAATCACTATTGACAGTAAATTAAGCTGGAAACCACACATCAGATACATACAAGGTAAAGTATCCAAAAGTATCTCTGTAATTAATAAAGTTAAATATGTTTTGGAATACAATGCATTATATATATTTCATTGTTCATTAGTTTTGCCCTGCTTAACTTATTGTATAGAAGTTTGGGGCAATAACTATAAAAGTTCACTACATCCCCTCTTCATACTTCAAAAACGTGCAATTAGAATCATACATAAGGTGGGATATTTTGATCACACAAATATATTATTTCTGCAATCCATTAAAACTTCTTGATTTAGTTGATTTTTATACTGCACAGCTCTTGTATAAAGCCAACACAAATTAACTACCGGGTAATATTCAAAAGTTCTTTACAGGAAGAGAGGGGGGCTAAAATCTGAGGGGATGTGGGAACCTTAAAGTCCAGGTGGTGAGAACCACCAGGAAATGTTTGTGTGTGTCTGTGTGTGGTGTCAAACTTTGGAATGGTTTGGGGATACAGCTCAAGCAATGCCCAAATATTTATCTGTTTAAATCAAGATATAAAGAAATGGTGCTGACAAAATATAAGGCTGAGGGTGGGATCTTGGTGTTGTGATTATGGGGTGATTGTTATTGCATAAAAATGGTAGTGGGGATGATCTTAATTGTTCTTACTATTAATATTGATACTATAAATGGTGATATTATTACAACAGAATAGGATACAATTTTATAGCTAAGCAAATAATAATACTGATAATGACATGAGCAGATAAATAAATGACCACAATACTGTAATTTACAACAAAAATTTAGTCATAGTATTGGAATTGTTTTGTTATTGTGATGGTAGAATACATTATTATTACTATCATTATCATTGTTATTATTGTTACTACTATTGTTATTTAAAACTGTGATCTTACAATATAAAAGGATATGGTTATATTACATGATTATTATAAATGCTGGGACATATTAGAATGTTTAAGATTATATTGTATTATTGTGATTATTGAGATGGTCCTATTGTAATTGGGTATTTGTATATAAAAATGATAAATTATTAGTAACAGACAATGGAAGTAACCATATGGTGTAATATATGGGAATGAATTGGGGGTGAAAGCAAATAAGTTCTACTTCTTCCCAGTCCCTTTTGAGCAAGTATTATATGTATAAATATGTGTGTAGATATGTGTATCATAATTGTAATGTGTATGTGTGCATGTGTGTGTGTATATGTATATGTTTGTGCGTGTGTGTGTGTGTGTGTGTGTGTGTGTGTGTGTGTGTGTGTGTGTGTGTGTGTGTGTAGTTATTATGTGTAAGGTATATGGATACATATATATGTGAGATAAACTGTTCTAATTTTCTACGTATGTGTGTTAATATGTATTACAGGTCCTTCTCAAAAAATTAGCATATTGTGAAAAAGTTCATTATTTTCCATAATGTAATGATAAAAATTAAACTTTCATATATTTTAGATTCATTGCACACCAACTGAAATATTTCAGGTCTTTTATTGTTTTAATACTGATGATTTTGGCATACAGCTAATGAAAACCCCAAATTCCTATCTCAAAAAATTAGCATATTTCATCCGACCAATAAAAGAAAAGTGTTTTTAATACAAAAAAAGTCAACCTTCAAATAATTATGTTCAGTTATGCACTCAATACTTGGTCGGGAATCCTTTTGCAGAAATGACTGCTTCAGTGCGGCGTGGCATGGAGGCAATCAGCCTGTGGCACTGCTGAGGTGTGTATGGAGGCCCAGGAATCTTCGATAGCGGCCTTAAGCTCATCCAGAGTGTTGGGTCTTGCGTCTCTCAACTTTCTCTTCACAATATCCCACAGATTCTCTATGGGGTTCAGGTCAGGAGAAGTTGGCAGGCCAATTGAGCACAGTAATACCATGGTCAGTAAACCATTTACCAGTGGTTTTGGCACTGTGAGCAGGTTCCCAGGTCGTGCTGAAAAACAAAATCTTCATCTCCATAAAGCTTTTCAGCAGATGGAAGCATGAAGTGCTCCAAAATCTCCTGATCGCTAGCTGCATTGACCCTGCCCTTGATAAAAACACAGTGGACACACACCAGCAGCTGACATGGCACCCCTAGACCATCACTGACTGTGGGTACTTGACACTGGACTTCAGGCATTTTGGCATTTCCTTCTCCCCAGTCTTCCTCCAGACTCTGGCACCTTGATTTCCGAATGACATGCAAAATTTGCTTTCATCCGAAAAAAAAAAAAGTACTTGGACCACTGAGCAACAGTCCAGTGCTGCTTCTCTGTAGCCCATTTCCTGCACACGCCTGTGCACAGTGGCTCTGGAAGTTTCTACCAGACTCAGTCCACTGCTTCCGCAGTGTCCCCCAAGGTCTGGAATCGGTCCTTCTCCACAATCTTCCTCAGGGTCCGGTCACCTCTTCTCGTTGTGCAGCGTTTTTTGCCACACTTTTTCCCTCCCACAGACTTCCCACTGAGGTGCATTGATACAGCACTCTGGGAACAGCCTATTTGTTCAGAAATTTCTTTCTGTGTCTTACCCTCTCGCTGTAGTTGGTCAATGATGGCCTTCTGGACAGCAGTCAGGTCGGCAGTCTTACATGATTGCGGTTTGAGTATGAACCAGGCTGGGAGTTTTTAAAAGCCTCAGGAATCTTTTGCAGGTGTTTAGAGTTAATTAGTTGATTCAGATGATTAGGTTGACAGCTCGTTTAGAGAACCTTTTCATGATATGCTAATTTTTTGAGATTGGGTTTTCATGAGCTGTATGCCAAAATCATCAGTATTAAAACAATAAAAGACCTTAAATATTTCAGTTGGTGTGCAATGAATCTAAAATATATGAAAGTTTAATTTTTATCATTACATTATGGAAAATAATGAACTTTTTCACAATATGCTAATTTTTTGAGAAGGACCTGTATTGTTTTTATTTTCTTTGCTCAAAATAAACTTATTTATTAACCTAAACCTAAACCTTAACAATATTCTGGCCAACCACTCACTCTATCTATACATTGCCAGTATTAATTTCTTGTTTGTTTTTTTTCCTTTCAGCTATACTAAACTTAGATATTATGGATACAGTTTATCATTATATTATTTTTTTCTATCTCTTTATACTTTCCATTATTCCCATACTGTATTTTGCCCACTGCACAAATCATTTCCAACAATATATTGAGAGCAAGTACTGTCTGATCTCTCAATGTTCATCAAGCTGAACTCGTTACACCATTCAGATACTATCGCACAAAATGCTGGCATGAAGAAAAAAAAAAACATTTTCTAATTAAAGTGCCAAGGACCTACTTGCACCTGCAAATGATTAAAATGAAACAGCTATAGTCTGCCTAATTTGCACAGTCACAGATGTATTTAGATTATCTCTGTAGACATCTGCATATTCATAACACGCCGTGACTCAAGGGAAATGATAATATTCCTTAAATGCAGACATTGCAAAATTTGCACAATTAACAAATGTGTGTGTAGAATCAAGGTTTAGTAATATCAGAGAGAAAGCAGGGAAACTACCCTTGTGAGCTGTGTGCTGAGATTATTCATAGATACCATGAAAGCCTGTGCACTAGGGATGGGACACACCATTCATTTTGATCCCATATGAAGGCCAATTTTGATACCAATATGATACTGCTATTAAAGGAATAGCTCACCTGAAAATGGAAATATGCAGAAAATTTACTCAAACTCTATCCACAATGTAGATGAGCTTGTTTCTTCATTGGAACAGATTTGGAGAAATTTGCCCTACTATATACTGCATTCCATCACTTGCTTACCAATAGATGAATGACTGCAGTGAATGGGTGCCGTCAGAATGAGAGTCCAAAGACCTGATAAAAACAGCACAATAATCCACTAGTAATCCACCCCATCAATTGATATTCTGTGAAGTAAACAATCTGGGGTTTTGTAATAAACAAATCTATCATTAATGTTCTACTTTAAACGTTGCTTCTAGCTAAAATACAAGTCCTCTTTCACTGGAGGAATCAATATTATGGATAAAGTCATCACATCTGAATCAGGAGAGAAATTTCACTTCACAAGACATTTATTGATGGACTGGAGTCTTGTGGATTATTGTGATGTTTTTATCTGCTGTTTGGCTTGCCATCTTAAGTATCAAAACACACAACATGCTATAAAGGAGGGCATGGATACGGTACAATGAAGTTAGCCAATCACAGCAGTGGGAGTTTACTTCTGTTACTTCTGTAAAGCCCCTTGAAACTGAGTGTTTCACAGAGAATGAAAATGAGGATGAATTTTTTTTTTTTTTTTTTTGATTTTTTTTTTTTTGGGTAAATATTGGACCTTTTCGGGTAAAAATAAAAAAAAAAAAAAAAAAAAAAAACAACCTACAAAATAACCTTGAGAACTGGATTGGATTGGAACTGCATCTCAGGACCCCTTTAAACTTAACATAATGGAACAATTGTACAATATTGTAGATAATAAAAACAAAGAAAACTTAGATTCCTAAAGTCACTATAAACAGAATCATTACTACTATTTTAGGTCCATAATGTGATGCATTTCTAAGAGAAACAGTACATTATTAATGTCTATAAAGCATAGGGCAGGGCCTTATTTTTTTGACCAGAAATCAATTCAATTGTGAAAACTGGTCTCTGAGAAGAGGCTGCAAAATAAGAGCGCTTGGCAACATCAACAAAAAAGAAAGAAAGTACTAAATAAGAATAAGTCATAAATAATACTTTACGTTAAAGAGAAACAACAGGAAAAACACATTGTGATCCCAACTCTGTGTGGCGCTTTATGTCACTGGGTACTCACACTCTCTGCTGATCTACGCAGTTTGAGCAAAGCATCATGGGGAACGACATCCTTCTGAGACAGAGATGAAATCAGGTGTTCCTCACAACATGAAGCACAATCGACTATGAGCCACTTTAACACCCCCAGCAAAAACTGAACAAAATACAAACAAAGCCCTCCGTTAATAATAATTCAAGTTAACGCCAATTTATTGGGAAATTAACACTTTTTAAAAAATTTTGCTGTATTGGCAGAATTTCCCAAACTGAATTACAGAGCAATTTACAATGTCTTTGATGTGGTAAATATAAGGCCTTACTGGAAAATATACAGACTGCAGGGAAAGAGTGATCAAGGCTTCTCCGGAGCACAAAACACAGAGATGGAGTTTGCTACTGGGCTTCCTTTCATGCAAAAAAAAAAAAAAAAAAACCCTGCTTAGATTGGAGTCCAAAAGCATCTTCATCTGCACCGATTATACCACTGTGTATAGAAAATTTGATGACTATTAAGCAGAAAAACTGGGATGCTGACGTGGTAACCTCCAAAAGGGGGATGGGGCATTGTGAGAGGAAGGCCATGGGGGTGATAGACATTCTAATGAGGGGATATACTGCACACATTCATCTCTGACTGTCTGTCTCTCTCCTCTGGCGCTTTCTTCTATAAGAGCTTCTGCTGAAGCGAGCTTGCTTTTCCTTCAAGTAGTTAAAATAAAGCACAACTTCAGAAAAAAAATGGGATGATTTGTTGATCAGAAAATCAATTTGTGCTTTTTAATAATTTTATGAATTGTTTTCTCCTTTTTGTTTCTTTTTAGGGGCTGGTGTTGTTGTGTCAGCACTGAGCATGGATGTATCAGGAGAGTTTGTGTTATTACTGTAGATCAATAAGGGCTGCTCCATTGGTGAGACACTTTGGTATGGATGACGGGGCATGGCAGTTGTTGGGAATTAAATTAGGGGGAGGAGAGAGAGGCCGGGTGATGAAGAGTATCAATCATCCTGTCTCGCATGTGAAGTTATTTGTGGGTTAGACAGAATCGGCAATAATGAAAGTTCACTTGTTTTCACACACAAAGTGTTTGTGGACAAATTTATTTCTCTGGGAATGTGTGTGTGGTTAGCTTTTGCTTGTGAACAAAATCTTCCCCAGAAGGGTACATTTGGGGAATTACACACACACACACACACACACACACACACACACACACACACACACACACACACACACACATATATATATATACACATATATATATATACACATAATAAACATATTTCAAAAACTAAATTACACATATTATTTTATATTTAAATAAAGCGCTCCTAGGCAAGATATGATGTGACCAAAGGTTAAAAAAGGGAGAGAAAATAGCCAACTTGCTGCAAAAGTCAAAAAAGCTATTGTCAAGATTTAAGCGTTCTCTTTTATGATCTCTGAGGGAGCTGTCCTTGATTCCCCACAACAAGCATTACTGGCTTTCCTCCTCAGGGTCCAACATGGCATCACCGCTAACAGTGATAAAAACTGCAGTGTCAAGGGTTTGTTTTAATGACACAGGAGAGCAGAAGCTCTGGCAGCATTTATGAGTCTTGAACAGAGCATTTTTATGGCATCTGATCAGCAAGACTCTTTCTTCAACTATGGCCAGGCTCGGCCCATTGGATTCCTTTAAACTCACTTAAAACACAGGTTTATACTCTAATTAGTTTATGTAACTTGTCCCCTAACAACGTCTTACTTGTACAAGAGAAAAATCTGTATTTTTTGTCATTTTCCTAAAACATCATTTACATATTTATCTGTCATGGAAATAATGCACAATACAAATATTGTATTTGTAAATAATATTATTTTATTTTTAATTTCAAGCTCTGTTGTTGGCTGTCATCCCCTTGCTAACCAAGTACACTAACTAGCTGAATTATCAGCAGTCATTACTCCAGTCTTCAGTGTCACATGATCCTTAAGATATCATTCTAATATGCTGATGTGCTGCCCAATAAATATTTCTTATTATTATTACTGTTGAAAATAGTTGTGCTGTTTAATATTTTTGTGGAAACTGATATTTTTTTCCAAGAATCTGTGATGAATATAAAATACAAAAGAACAGCATTTATCTGAAATATAAACCCTTTGTAGCATTATAAATGTCTTTACGGTCACTTTTGATCAATTTATTGCATCCTTGCTGAATAAAATTAGTAATTTCTTAAGAAAGAAAAAAAGAAAGAATCTGATCCCAAATTTTCGAACAGCGTATATAAAAAGAAAATAATAATTTGAATCTATAAATTTTATTTAAAATCAATCCCTGTGACATACAAGTGCCCATAATTGAAGAAATACCCATATTTATGACATTTGGACATGATCATCAAGTTTGCACAAGCTTGTGGGGTTTATGCAGCCTGAGCGTTGTTGTTAATAAAGCAAAAGAGAGACAAAGCAAAGATATTCTTACGTTCATGTTATTTTTTTTTTCAATTGTACTTTTGAAATTAATATGCTTATAAATTACAATGAAAAAATGTCTCAGACTTCTGGACCCTAGCGTATATCTGATGACACATATCTCATTTCTGATTGTACATAAGTTGTGCATGATATTTTACATATGTTCTACTGATATGGCTGTAGCACTTCATCATAAAATTGCCCGAGTGAACTGTGAAGAGAAATATGATTAAGCATTATTCATAATACTGATTATTTCCAAAGAAAGGTTACTCTATAATTATCTCACTCTGTGAAACTTTAACTTTTGCATCTACAGTACCATTCAAAAGTTTGGGGTTCAAAATGTTTTTGAAAATCTCTTACTCTCACCAAGAGTAGAAACAATAAAATTCTATAAAAACATTAATATTAATATTGTCAAATTTATACATTTATACAATATTGTGAAAAATTGCAATTTAAAATAAATATTTTATATTTTACATATTTTAAAATGTAATTTATTAATGTGGTGGCAACGGCTGAATTTTCAGAAGCCATTACTCCAGTCTTCAGTGTCATATGTTGAAAACAGTCATGCTGCTCAACATTTACTGGAAACATTGACATTTTTTTTTTCAGGATTCTTTGATAAATAGAAAGGTCAAAAACAACATTTATTTGAAACAGAAACCTTTTGCAACATTATAAATGTTTTCAGCATCAGTTTTAATCATTTTAATGCATCCTTCCTGAATAAAAGTATTAATTTCTTTCAAAAGGCCCTCTAATCGAAAGACACAACTGAAAGGATCTATTGAGAGTCACTGCACACTATATATCACAGATTTGAAACCATACCATACCATTCGCATAACCAGGCCCATATTTCATTTCAGACCTTTTAAATGTGCAAAAGCATTGTCAGATTAGCCAAAATATTTAATAAATGGATCCTGCAGCTGCTAGAATCCATGTGGGTCTGCTAATGCAAATTTCCACTGGCTACACGCATAACATAATCTCCAGCTGGCATCAAAGTCTAAATAATATCAATCAGCAACAAGTATTTCATTCATTTTCTAAATGTGAACTCCTAGAAATACAGATGCAATTATTTACTGCACAATTCTAGAGAATTATCCCAACAAGATGTTAGAAGATAGGTGAAGAACTTTTCAGTCTCTGTGAAAAGGAGTGTATCAGGACAGAGCTGTGGGAGATGAGTGTAGATCACCTCCACAACGTAAACAGAACAAATGAACCACTATCCCAGGTAATGCCACCCAAGAGAGGGGCTTAAAATGGCTTATAGAAAACTGGAGGTGGATAGAGGAGAAGAGGAATTACGGGAGTGTTTTATAAGAACTAAAAACGCTCTGTAAAAGAGATCCCCATCAGCAGGATCTGTGCCATCAGCAGTCTGCGCAGTTAGAGCACTAAGTGACACCTGAACACACAGAAGATGAATGTTGCAAACAGAACACACAAGCTCAAATAATAAAATGAAAATGTGTTCTGCTACTTCATCCTCAGTGATAAATTGTTGTGTGTTTATGAAACAATCCTTACTGGAAGTAATATTAACAAACAATGCCGCATTTTCAAAGACATCCACCTAATAATCCAGGAGTATGTGATGACGAGCAACTTTCTTCTCAAGGGCACTTCAAAAATTGCAGTTGATAAATTAGTCTGACTGCCACATTAATACAGAAGAACTAAAGAAAAAAAAATGCGGCAGTGCGGGAGGAAAAATTACTTCCTTTTTTTCAGGATCTCTTGACACGCCGTCTGGTGCTTCTGACTTCTACAGAATCAATTATTATGGAAGCTAATCGAATGGAGATAATTGGTCACAGTGTTTATGAAACAATCCTACACAGGCCCTTGTGAGGATGGATCCAGAGCCAATGGTGCTGAGGGGCCACTCCAGGGCCAGAGGGCGAGAGGGGAGACAGGATGACGCACTTGGCAGTACCAGAGAGTGGGAGACTCAGCTTGCGAAGTGCGCCTCGCTACACGACTTGAACACTCCTCAAAGCTGGAGAGGGGTTCGTTCTGAGTGTGTATGTTTAATGGGATATGCAAATATCTTATGATCAGAGAGCATGGGAGCATCTGGGTGTGTTCAGAGTTTATATATAACAACAACATAAAAAACAACATTAAAAAATATATATAAAAATCTTCTCACACATTCTCATATCCACACACCTCACCCAACCCACCCACTCACAACTGTAATTTCATTTTATGCTTGTTTTAAGGGGAAGCATTCACAAAAATAATAAATAAATAAACAAAATATATACAGTATATACTACCACAAGGTAGTAACTTCACTCTCAAAAATAACGGTAAAAGCTGTCACTAAAGCAGTACCTTACACTTTTGTACCTATTAAGTTCTAATTTGTACAGTTTAAGCACTAATATGTAGTTTAAGGTACCAAAAAAGGACCCTTTAGGTACAAACAAGTTACCATCCTGTGACAGCTTTTATTTCTGAGAGTGTTTGGTTACAATGAATACAGTAGCCTACGTCCTTGCCACAAAGTTTTGTTCCTCTCTCTCTTTCTCTGTTTGTTTCTACCATAAAAAACCCAGACAAAGTTTACAAAAACACTAAGACTGAATAATCTTATTTAAATGTCATCTGTTCTTTTCCCTACAACGGTTAAGCAGAGTACTATTTAAAAGTAATATGTATTATTTTTCAAAGTTAAAATACTTTCTTCCATCCCATTTTAGCTATTAGCAAACAATTTAAGCCACATTTTCACTACTGTTTTTGGCCACTGAATGTGATGTATTCCCATCAAAACTATGAGTGCGAAGAGACAATTATCAATGTTTTTTGTCTGTTAAATACCTCCTACTTCTTTAGAATGTACAGTATGAATAAATAAGTCTATTTAATAATTACGCAATAATTTACATTGTTTGGCATTTTAGTCATAGGCCACACATGATATATTCCCTCCAAAACTATTGGTGGTTGTTTGTCTTGTATGAGTAGATATTCATTCATGATTATTTATTCATAAGCCCATATTTGCGCTTCTTTACTGTAGACGCAAAAATAAAAAATAAAAATCAAAGTGTACAGTACGACTGCCACTAGGGGGCGTATTGTGACGTAACCGGAAGTCACTGTTCAAGAAAACAGCATATATACAGTATCTCACAGAAGTGAGTACACCCCTCACATTTTAAATAAATATTTTATTACATATAAACATGTAAATATTTTATTACATATTTTCATGTGACAACACTGAAGAAATGACACATTGCTACAATGTAAAGTAGTGAGTGCACAGGTTGTATAACAGTGTAAATTTGCTGTCCCCTCAAAATAACTCAAGACACAGACATTAATGTCTAAACCGCTGGCCACAAAAGTGAGTACACCCCTAAGTGAAAATGTCCAAATTGGGCCCAATTAGCCATTTTCTCTCCCCGGTGTCATGTGACTTGTTAGTGTTACAAGATCTCAGGTTTGAATGGGGAGCAGGTGTGTCAAATTTGGTGTTATCGCTCTCACTCTCTCATACTGGTCACTGGAAGTTCAACATGGCACCTCATGGCAAAAACTCTCTGAGGATCTGAAAAAAAGAATTGTTGCTCTACATAAAGATGGCGCACGCTATAAGAAGATTGCCAAGACCCTGAAACTGAGCTGCATCATGGTGGCCAAGACCGTACAGCGGTTTAACAGCACAGGTTCCACTCAGAATAGGCATCGCCATGGTCGACCAAAGAAGTTGCATGTGAGCATGTGCTCAGCATCATATCCAGAGGTTGTGTTTGGGAAACAGACATATGAGTGCTGCCAGCATTGCTGGAGAGGTCGAAGGGGTGGAGGGTCAGCCTGTCAGTGCTCAGACCATATGCCACAAACTTTATTAAATTGGTCTGCATAGCTGTCATCCCAGAAGGAAGCCTCTTCTAAAGATGCTGCACAAGAAAGCCTGCAAACAGTTTGCTGAAGACAAGCAGACTAAGGACATGGATTACTGGAACCATGTCTTGTGGTCTGATGAGACAAAGATAAACTTATTTGGTTCAGATGGTGTCAAGCGTGTGTGGCAGCAACCAGATGAGGAGTAAAAAGACAAATGTGTCTTGCCTACAGTCAAGCATGGGGGTGGAAGTGCCATGGTCTGGGTCTGCATGAGTGCTGCCGGCACTGGAGCTACATGTACTGTGACATGATCCCCTCCCTTCAGAGACTGGGCCGCAGGGCAGTATTCCAACATGATAATGACCCCAAACACACCTCCAAGACAACCACTGCCTTGTTAAAGAAGCTGAGGGTAAAGGTGATGGACTGGCCAAGCATGTCTCCAGACCTAAACCCTAATGAGCATCTGTGGGGCATCCTCAAATGGAAGGTGGAGGAGCGCAAGGTGTATAACATCCACCAGCTCCGTGATGTTGTCATGGAGGAGTGGAAGAGGACTCCAGTGGCAACCTGTGAAGCTCTGGTGAACTCCATGTCCATGAGAGTTAAGGCAGTGCTGGAAAATAATGGTGGCCACACAAAATATAGACATTTTGGGCCCAATTTGGACATTTTCCCTTAGGGTTGAACTACATTTGTGGCCAGCGTTTTAGACATTCAGCAAATTTTACACACATATTTACAGAGTACAACAAACAAACACTGTTATAAAAGCTGTACACTCACTACTTTACATTGTAGCAAAGTGTAATTTCTTCAGTGTTGTCACATAAAAAGATACAGTATAATAAAATATTTGCACAAAGTCTGAGGGGTGTACTCGCTTCTGTGAAATGCTGTCTATATATATATATATATATATATATATATATATGGGGCGGGGGGGAGCAGGGGTACCGAGTTTCATTTCCAACTGGTTAGGTTTATTTGGAAATTAAAGTGATTTCTATATTTTATCCATTCAAAAGACTACAAAAGTGAAAACATGGACGTAGTGTCCATGACATCACCCGTAGTTTTCTGAAGAGCATTTCTGATAATCGAAAATAGGCAAAAAGGTGGGAGCTGGTTGCTGAAGCCATGCCCACCTACAGTAGCTCGACGGCAGTGACAGCAGCGGCAATTCACCTGTCACTCAAGTGGCCACGCCCTTAATTATGCAGAACTTTAAGGCTTAATATAATTTAAATGGATGAGTTATAAAAAAATTCACCCCCCTCACAGTTGTCATGAAGGACAAAATTAGCTACATAGACCAAAATCATTTTTTTGAACCAGGCTGTAAACATGTTTTTTTTTCTGCTGTAAAGATGGGCATTTTAACATGGTGAGACTATGGGACTGACTCCCTTTTGCAGCCAGCCTCTAGCGGCCAGCTGACGAATTACAGTTTAAGTCAATTCTGTGTTGGCTTCATGAGAGAGAGCAGGGTGTTGCCGCTTGGCTGCTCCTCACAGCACAAATCGTGAAAGCTGACTGCAGTTTTTGTATCGTTTATGAATAAATCTGTGTTTTTGAACAAATCTAGTGAGTCATAAAGGAAGTCAATTGATTCGTTCCTAAATGAATCAGCCATTTGAACAAATCAATTGAATGAATGATTCAGTGACAAAGACAATGACTTGCTGCCACCTACTGGTGGTTTCAGTTTTATTTTAAAGTATAAACTGAGTCATTTAAATTGTTTAATATTTCTATATTCAAAACTTTATATTTAAAACATTATTTTCATAACATTGTTATTATGAAATGCATTATTGCCACCTCTGAGTCTTCTCAAAAAGTCTTTAATCCCACATCTGTGCTCTTCTGTGCCATGCAAAAATTGTTGATGCTGATTTCATTTGAATAGTAGGTGAAAATTAAATTGTTTTCTAATAGCTAAAATGGGATGGAAGAAAGTATTTTCACTCTGAAAAATAACACATTACTTTTAAGTAGTCCTTTGATTAACTGCTGTAGTGAAAAGGACATGGCATTCAAATAAGATTATTCAGTCTTAGTGTTTTTGTAAACTTTGTCTGGGTTCTTTAGAAACAAGAGAAACAAGAGAAAGAGAGAGAGGGACAAAACTTTGTGGCAAGGACGTGGGCTACTGTATTCATTGTAACCAAACACTCTCAGAAAATAAAAGCTGTCACAGGGTGATAACTTTTCAAAAGGTACATGTTTTTGGTACCTTAAACTACATATTAGTGCTTAAACTGTAAACTATTAAATATAATCTACAAACCAAGCAAAACAGTTCAACTAAATAAAAATACTAATCATGGCTTAGCTAAACAGGCCAATTAGAGACAATTACTAATCATTCAGATTTTTTTAAATCATACTCTCACATCACAAAAATCTTTTTCTTTTTTTCTTTTCTTTTTTTTCTTTTCTTTTTTAAATTAAACACAGTGGGTCATTAATGATGCTTACATTATAACGTGCAAATTCACACACACACAACGTATCTTTAATTTGGCCAGAATTGCAGGTGCAGTCTTAATATCCAAGAAGGTTTAGAGAAAATATGAAATAAGCTTAATGTTATTATAAATTATAAAGGATTTTATAATTAAATACATCTGAAAGGTAATCTAAAATTACCATTATTAAAATTATTAAAATTACCCCACAAATTATCATTGTGATATAAATGATCCATCATTTTAATTGTATAGTGCAACAGGCTTAGTTGAAACGGAATGAATCCAAACACTTCCAAACATTTAGTGAGTGCAGTAAGACATATTTTCATAGTTCAGCTATGTCGACAGAACAGCTGAGAATGGTGCAAGGTGCCCTCGTTAATTAAAAGCTGTACACACACACAGCCTTCTGGGATACTACCTTTGTATCCTTCGAGCGCCGTGTTCTCTGCATCTCATAAAAAATCAGATTGTACAAATAACACCCGCTCCCCTGTAACAGAGACGGGAGACTCCTTGAAATTGTTGTTTGTGACTCGTGAGAAGCGAGAAAGAGAACAGCTTGGCAGCTTCCCTGGGGACAGACAGTCATGCTATTTACAGCTGGTGGTTGTTTTAAATACTCACATATTTAATTAGCAGACAGCACACATTTCTCACAGGCTCAAAGTCAACATTCTGGCCAGGTGTAAGGATAGGTGAGGATGAGGAAGAGGAAGCATCTGTACAATGAAGAAGCATGATGGTTAGCAAGTGATATAACTGTATAATTTCAAACTAATGCAGTAGATAGATTAGGGGTAAATTTAGGACTGTTAAAGAATTAAAAAGTCAAATTAATTACATGATATGTTAATTAATTTACCCTTGTGCTGTGCTCAAAATGACCAGGCTTTAAAAATTTGCTTGTAAATCTCTCATGTTATATTTTGGATTAAATATTTTTGTCAACTTGTTTTCTTTTAATTAGCAGGCATAGGCGGAGGGTGAACCAACTCCAGGGTAAGGCTAAAAGCAGCCAAATGCATTACACATCATAAACCCGTCTTTTAGGCAACAACCAGACGTGGATGTCATGTAGACTAATAAAATATGTTTAATGGGACTAAATTTGTGTTTAACGTGATTACAATTTAATAAAAACATTAGAAATGGATAATTAGGCTATATAACGTTTCCTTTCCACGGTTATTCAAACAGCGAATAAATTATAGCCTAAGTGACATTATCAACAACTTTGATCTATGGCGAGTTTAAGCACTCTCAAAAAAAAAAAAAAAAAAAAAAAAAAAAAAATAAATAACCTATCGTTATAAATCACTGAAGCTGTATACACTGTGAAATGAATCTCTTACTTACATTGTACGTGCATCTGTGCTTTGTTGTTTATGATGATAGAATTCGCGGAATTCAGTCAGAGAACGCACGGCACTCAAAACTGATGAGTTTCAGCGATGACTCATCTGAACGCCTCTGATTGGCCATTGTATTCCTAAGCTCAACAGAATTATGTGTGATTGGTTAAAATGCGCAACACTTTAAAAACGCCTAAAAAGAAATACGGTGCAACATGAACAGATCTTAAAGGGGTCATATGATGCTGCTAAAAAGAACATTATTTTGTGTATTGGGTGTAATGAAATATGTTTATGCGGTTTAAGGTAAAAAAAAAAAAAAAAACACAATATTTTCCACATACTGTACATTATTGTTTCTCCTCTATGCCCCGCCTTCTGAAACAATTCGATTTTCACAAGGCTCAGCTGTCTGAAAAGAGAGCTAGCTATCCAGCGTGTTGTGATTGGCCGAATGCCTCAAGCGTGAGACAGAAATGTTTCAACATATTTTGAAGTGTTGTGCGAAAAGACAAAAACATAAAACCCATTATAAACGTTATTTAAACATGATTTCTAGTCGTGTTTTCTTTTGGAAGGCAAAAACAAAGTAGTTTCACTTTCTCAACAAACCAACGTTACATGCCTTAAGTGAGCAGAGGCCGGAGGCCTAAAGTGAGCCGCGGTCTAGAGTGAGCTGCAGCTGGCTTGAATGAGCAGAGGCCGGAGGCCTAGAGTTACCCGCGGCCGCCTTGAGTGAGCAGAGGAGGGAGGCTTGAGAACAGTGCGGCAGGCGGATTCCATGAAGGAGCGTACTTTGGTCTTACAGCGACCACATGTGACGACCCCAGGCTGGACGCCGCTTCGTCCATGGTGAAAGCCGATTCAGCAATCCACAGTGCAAAGTTAGTGTATTACATCAGCGACCAGCACGGATCAGCTCCAGGCATGACGAAGCAGATATCGTCCTCTTTCGGAAGGCCAAACAAAGTAAATTCGCTTTCACAGTGTAACACACAGTGTCTATACGACATGGCGGCGGCAAGAACAATACTACAACAAGAATAAAAGGTACACCTTCTTTCTTTGCGTGAACATCTGGGCGGCGTTATGCAAATCTTCCCACATACTGACGTAGATATGTGGGGGCGTGTTAGAACGAGCCGTTCCAGGGGGGCGTGGACGAGTCTCAACTTTTATAAAGAATATCTCTTTGGATTTGAGACTTTAGTCTTTGCAACTTCACAGATCTTTATTCACCAAGAGCTTGTAACACTCCAAAGAAAAAGGAAAATTTGAAATCGCATCATATGACCCCTTTAATTTGATGCCACAATCGACACTAAAGCTCTTTCTGATTCTGATTCTGACACTGTCTATTAATTTTCACCTTGTTTAGCAACAGACGTAATAGATTTAATTTGTTTGTGCAGGGGCATTTTTGTCCGATTTAGTGGCATTTTTGCCTTCCCCAGCCTTACACACACTCCGCCTTTTGATTTTGATTGATTGCAGGCTTCACTGATCTGAGTTTATGAGCCTATTCTTATTTGTATATAATTTTGGCGATATTCACTCAAAAGCTGAAAAAGAAAAAGAAACTCTGTTCCAGGTCAAAATGCCCAGATCACAACATGAGGGATTTATTACTTGTAATTAATTGCATATTTAAACTTTTGCTCATAAAAACTCCCAGACATATTTCAATGCATTACATTATTGTGGCAGATATGTAAAGCCATGAATAAATATAGCAAAATAAAACAAAGAGCCTGGCTATCACCTACCATCCACAGGAATCCAAGCCTGTTAATGAGTTCACAGTAAACGGAGAATATTTTGTGCGCTATTTTTGTTCAGCGTTTATTTTTTATATGTATACATCCAGACTTGTTTGTGTGTGTGTGTGTGTGTGTGTGTGTGTGTGTGTGTTTGTGTTTGTATGCTAATGCGATGAGCACCATTTGTGTGTCAAGGTAAATTTAATTAGAAAAAAACAAAACAAAACAAAAAATCCTTATGATTTATAAATGGGTCAAAGTGCATGATTAAATGCATTAATTTGGCAAGAAAAATCACATACTTTTTCTAAGATGACATAATATGTATTTTTTTTTAAATAATCACATAAAATTGACATGTTAATTAACAGCCCTTTTGAAATCTAAATTAAATTTTAAGAAATAGAGTTGCACATTAATCAAAATAAATCATCATTCTTAATGCAACATGCACTTGAACACAAGTGTAAGGCAGTAAAGTATAAAGTCTTTCAATATGAAGTTGGGAGAGAAAAAAACTCTCCCACTTCAGATCTTTCTCATCTGCATTTCAGTTGATCCCTCAAAGGAGAAAAATCTAAAAAGATTATATCAGGTTGTCATACCTGTGATGGACAGAATAAAATATATTTTATTAGGTGAGAAAACGGCTGCAGTGCAATGCATGATTTTGCATGAATTTTTAATAATGTGATACTAATGAGATGTACATGCTCAGACCGGGGCTAGTTGTCACACAGGGAAGTTTGTATCTCAGTTACAATAAGGTTCTGAATTAAAAGTCTAATTAAACAAATGCATGTTTTTCCTGCAGGTTTTGTGCATTCCAGTATTTGTAGTGTCACAATATGCCCCACTATTGTAAATGTGTGTTAAGTAATCTTTTTTTCCTTGGTACTAAATGTGAAGATCAATAAAACTGAAAACATTCATTCAGCATCAAAATTAATAACTCACACGAAAAAAAAAAACATTCAGTTGAGTGAACAACTGTTTGACCATTAATCCTGGCCTCTATACAACAAGTATATTTACAACATAAAATTCAGCATCTACAGGTATAACTCACAGGGATGCCACCACATCTGAAGTGGAATGAAAAGCATGTAATCACTCAACATAACAATGTGAACAAATGAATTACACAAGGTCTGAGTGATTACTCATGCTATTAGAAGAGAAGGAGGTTTAGCTGGCAACATTGCTATATGCAAGACCTCACTCCAGGGAATAAGATACATGCATGCTAACGATATGAAACTCACAAAATCTCTGATACGGCAACATGAATCTGAGGCAATGTCAATTAACTGGATTTGCGGGTTTAACCTGTCAACAGGATGTCATAAGTGCTTTTATCATTGTGCACACTGTAGAGTGTGAGAGGCATCTTATTTAATCATGCTCTCCCTTACTCTCTCCCCCTGCTTTCTTTCTCTCTTTTACTTTTTTTTTTGAGTAAAAATATGTCCCCACGCAATGCAAACTCCCCAGACACAGTGTTGTTTACTGCAGATTAACAAAGGGGAGGCAAGTCGAGTTTCTGACACCAGCTCAAGTGAACAAGAAACCATAATACCAGCTGAGTGAGAATTTTTAAGCAAAAGTTGGGCTGCATTTGGGGAAACTGTTTACTTTTGTTTGCTAGTTCTCTACTTGGACTTGTATGTATTTATTTATTCATTTATTTATTTGAATATTTATGCATGCAAGTGCGGTATAAAAAAAATAAAAAAATAAATAAACTTTTTTTTTTTTTTTGCCCTGGCAGTATGGCAGGAGAGCTGGATTCCTATGGGGCTTGCAAGAAAGTGATTTGTGTAGGAATCTATAATAAATGAATAAGGATTCGTTTTTTAAGCAAAGT
The DNA here is from genome assembly GCF_018340385.1 of Cyprinus carpio. Classification (NCBI taxonomy): domain Eukaryota; kingdom Metazoa; phylum Chordata; class Actinopteri; order Cypriniformes; family Cyprinidae; genus Cyprinus; species Cyprinus carpio. Next base: position 12,953,278 of record NC_056595.1, on the reverse strand, counting down.
CAGTGGGTCAGTTTTTTTTTTTTTTTTTTTTCTCAGACCAAAATTCCTTCGATATCATGTACTCCTATGGGAACATGTGTAAGAACTCTTAGGGACGCATGACAGAATATGGTTGTGTTGGTAAAATAACAGCATGTAACATGACAGTATGTCTAAGGATAAGTTGCTTTGGGTATAAGTGCATTCCCAAAGTAGATTCATATATTTTAAAGTAAAGGAGCCAAATAAGTTTTTGAGATATTTTATGCCTGCTCATATTAAAGGAATAGTATCAATTTTTTTTACATTTGCTTAAAATTTACTCACCCTTTGGCCATCCAAGATGAGTAGATGAGTTTGTTTCTTCATCAGAAGAGATTTGGGGAAATTACACTACATCACTTGAGAAAGCAATATTATGGATAGATGGTTAGTATTTTAGCCAGGAGCCACAGTTTGAAGTTATTGACATATTTGTTTATTACAAACACAAATACACAGCTTTTCACTTTTCACACAGATGTTACTCTATTGACTGGCATCTGTGGATTACAAGTGATGTTTTATCAGCTGTTTGGACTCTCATTCTGACGGCACCCATTCACTGCAGAGGATCCATTGGTGAGCAAATGATGTAATCCTAAATTTCTACAAATCTGTTCCAATGAAGAAACAAACTCATCTACATCTTGGATAGCCTGTGGGTGAGTACATTTTCTGGTAATTTTCATCCTTGGGTGAACTATTTAATTTTTAATTTAATTAGACTTGTCCCTGCTGGTAGATGCTATAACTACACTTAAAAAAAAAAAAAAAAAAAAAAGTCACTCAATTGTAAATTTCTAAAAAACTAAGTAACATATTGAATTAAACATGAAATTTTGAAGTACTCAAAACTAATAGTATTTGTCTTTGTTATATAATCTATGTTTGATTTCCAACTTCCCCCAGTATACAAATAAAATCTTTGTGGGGAAATAGGCAATGTTTATGGTTTTAGTAAAGGATTTAGGACTATGAGTGTTGTCATGGTGCCATCAGCCATTGAAAATATTTTCATGAGGCTTCAGAGTGATTAGTTACAAATGCCATTGAGATAAATGGGAGTGTTAACAGATTGTCTTATATACCTTTTTGGTTATTACAGTGAGCAAAGTTCTTAGGTACAATTGCATTGACTGCTGATGTTACCAGCATGCAATAAAGCACACATATATCTCTGTCTGCACAGGGGCAACCAAGAAACAACTCTCCAGTTTTGTTTACATCTAATACAATACCTTTCACCATGGTGTACTACTGTATATGAGCTCCAAAATTAAGATTGGATATACAGTTTAGAAAGCATTATGGTACAGTCACATTTACCATTGTTTGGCCAGTTTTCACAGGCAAAATTCAGTGATTTCAATAATAAATACATTTGCAATATATACTCTCAAAAATAAAGAATTTTTATTGGCATCTATAGTTCCTCAAAGAACCTTTAACGTCCAAGGACCCTTTCCATTCCACAAAAGGTTCGTAGTTCTTCACACAAAGAAAATAAAAAGTTCTTTCAATGACCAATAGAAAGCTGCTTGGTTTGAAAGTGACTTTTATGTGAACTGTGCTTAAGACATATTGGCAATAGATAATGGACTTTTTCTGCCTGTAAATTTTTGTTAATGTTGTCTACTTTACTGTAAAAAAAATGAATTTTCGAAATTGTAAATAAAAGATTACAAGAAAATAGTATTTTAGTTTTTCAGTGTGTGTGTGTTCATACAGGTTTGTAACAACTTGAGAGTGAGTAAATTATGAAAGAATTTTACTTTAATTGCTTAAAAAGGTTTCAACAACATTTTTTTCAGTGTTGTTTTTGGATGAAGGCATCTTTTAAAGCAATCACTTTATAATAAAATTATGGTTAAAATTCTATTCAAAATATTCAAAAAATAGAGATATTTTAGCTATAAAATTGTTTTTAATTAAATGGAGACAAATAGCAGCAGGCAGGCACATGAACAAATGCTACATTGTTATTGAGGTGCAGTGGGCAAAGGACAATGTAAGATTAGCCCATCACATCCGGCTATAATGTAATCAGCCACTGAACAGATCTAAATGACATGAGTACAATACTTCTATACTCCCTCCATTGGTATCAATGCTTTCTGACCTGCCAAGCCACTAAGTGGAAATGAACATTATCCTGCAGCACTTACCGAGAAGAATGCAACTCTTGAATGAAAAGAAAGTGCTGCATAGAAAATGATTGCACATTTTTTTTTTGTCAAAAACCATCCAAAGACTGAAATCAATTTTCATAATTTTTTCAAAAGCACTTTTGTGCTTCACTTGAGCATTTTAGAGAAGGCAGGTGAGTCACTGTGGCCATTTTGCAATTGCAACTCATGACCTTATTTTACCTTTCAGTTAACTTTATTCATACCATTTTCATGTCATTCTTCAAAATCTCAGCTCTCGTCGGTTCAAAGAGATTTGAATGGCCATTGAAACGTTTGCTTCTTGAAACCCCTGTTCATTGATTTCTAAAAGCCGATCATTTTAGTTCTTATATGAAAATCATTGTTTGTTTCTTTCGCTACCTTTTCACTGTAACTGTAGAAATACACCATCTATCAGCACAATGCTGAATTATTTATTCCTCTAAACTCCACCTACGCCTGCTCCAGATTTCCATTCTCTCTCCTTTTCTTTTTCTATTTCTCTTTACATCTATTTCTCTCTGTCTTTTCCACGGAGCGGTTGCGAGCGCTCATAGCGCGAGATGACAGTTCTCCTGCATAGTGATTCATGGATCCAAATGCTGCACATATTGCATATTTTGCATTGTAAAACCATGTTTGTCAAGCAGAAAAGAAAAAGTATGTCTGACAGGAAGTCTAAGCATTCACTCTTTCCCTTCTCCCTACAGCATGGTTAGTTTCAGCTGCAAAAAAAAAAAAAGAAATGAAAAAAAGAAAATAGAAATAAACAACTGAAGGAGGCTAAAAAAATATGACAGTAGACTCCAGAGTAGTTAGACAGAATGCTAATTCTTTGAGACTAAAGCCTATATATATATATATATATAGTATCATATATATATATATATATATATATATATATATATATATATATAAGCTTTAGTCTCAAAGAATTAGCATTCTGATTTATAAATCATCCTGCATTATATATATATATATATATATATATATATATATATATATATATATATATATATATATATATATATATATATATATATATATAATGCAGGATGATTTAAAATCATTACATTTAAGTCATTTTGAATTTATATTAAGTTAACTGATTTATTTATATCATTTATTTAATTTATCATTGGAATTATTTATTTAAATTACTTTAATTGACTATTTAAATTAGTTATTTAGTTATTAAATTAGTTAATTTGTTATATTGAAATTAATTAAAATGCTTAAACAAAATCAAGGTGTAAACTGAATGTTTCTTTTTAATTTTTATTAACAATGATTACTGTTTTATTGATGAACATACAGTTCTTGAAACTTCCAGAATCCAGGATTTTCATGTATTTCATAAATCAGTCTCATAGTTAAAGAAACACCCACATGTGTGGCATAAGAGACTCCTGTTTCACAGCTCATAATCACTGTCAATCAAAACACAAAGGAACTTCAACATCAAAAGTTAGACTAAAGACTATGTCAGCTCAGCTCAGGTTTGGGTTATAGTTGATAGCAGTCAGCGTGTTACTTAAGAGTCGATGATAACAGCCAGAGGTCTCTGTTTAGGGCAAAGTCTTTTTTTCTCCAAAAAACAGCATCACGATTGTCTCATTTTGACCCTGCAAACAGAAATTGGTAAATGAAATGTCTTGCATAACTCATGAATCCTCATTTTTTAAAAGCAAATTTCAAAGTTAAAAAAATAAACAATTTTTGAAAATTCATTTATCAATTTTTAAAATGAAACTCATAATTTTTTTTTTGCCAGAGAGATTAATGATTCAGATAAATGCTGGTAATGTAACATCAGCACACAAAAATGGTTACATACCCCCCATTATCTTGTTTCCTTTCTTCTCAAAATAAAGTTGAAGCATCAAGAGTAACTCAGAACAGCTGACAGTTTGTGAAATAAATAAATCACATGCATTCTTTTATCTAACAGACTCCCTGTAGATGTAATTCGACAGCTGTAGATATTTAACAGTCATCCTCAAACAGAATTATTTCAGTTCTGCACAAGCCTGCTCCCAAAGTTCATTATTATTGCATAGCTTATGGCTACTCCTCTTCATCAAGGCTGCATTACATTATTTACAAACTGAAAACAATTGTGGGAAAAGTATAATACAAGGCCAGGGACACCAATAAAAAAACCGCATGCATAATGGATGGAAAAAATCATTCTTCATGCATATGTTGCATAATGAAACCCACGTGTTGAGGTATTGTATATTTAAGGAAGCAGAACTTCCTAAACTCATCTATTTGTTTTAAGAGGGAAGTAAATGGACAGATCTAGGACAACCTAAGCAGAGTCACTATGCTGTGGAACAGTGCTTGGTAGCTTCACAGCCCTAATGGGAAGACAATTTAATAGCAAAGCTTATGCTGTGTGAGAGAAACGGCAGAAAAACATATAAATGCACTTAAACAACTGATCAAGGGGAAAATACACAGTAGAAAAAGGAATCTTTTCTTCTCTGTACTGCTAGAGAGATCAGAGAGGTTTGGGACTCAGCAATCTATTACAGGTCAAGGTAAAAGATGAGAGACACAACTAATAATTGACCGTTTTGCTGCAGTTTGCTGTGGTGAAAAGACCCAGAGGAGAGATGTTTAGGAGTAAAATGGCTCACACAAAACCAGTTGCATGATGTTCTCATCGGTTCACATTTGTTCATAACAGCAAACCGCCTGCTTTTTTCACAGGGTGAAACATTTAAAATATAGCTTGCAAAAACACATCTTACTCTAAATGTTTATTTGCCATGTTCTTTTTATGTTTTTTTTGTAAGCAATACACAACAACCCTGTTTAACACAACATTGGCACGGACACTTTCCTGTTAATGTCACTTTTGATTAAATTAATGCAAACACACACACACATATTACATCACACACACTATATATATATATATATATATATATATATATATATATATATATATATATATATATATATAGATATATATATACGTCTGTCTGTGTGTGTACACGCATATAATAAATATTCAAAAGAACAGCATTTATACTGTCTGTCACTTTTGATTAAATTAATGTGTATATATGCTTATATTTATCGATTTACATTTCTGCTTATATTTCTCAAAGAAAAATTATTATACTAAAAACACTTTTTTTTGTTACAGAATCCCTGAACCCCAATATCAAAATCATTTACTCACCTTTACTAATTTACTCAACTTTGAGTAACTGTCCCTCTTGAGGGATTGCATTGGAGTTCCACTCAGTGATTTATTCACAGAGGATAAAATTCCATTGGAAGAACAATTATCAGTGAATAACTCAAATTTTGACCTTTTAAACTTCCATGGAGCTTTTCATTGAAGCTTGAAAGCTCTGGTTTGCTATAACATGGGGGTTGAGAATTTTTTTTAACTGTCCATTTCTTATATTTAATTCTGTAGTGTGAAATGTCATTGATTTTTAGTACTTACAGATCACAAATTAGGCATTATTATGCACTTGGAACTTTATTGTTTTGTTGAGATTGAGCCAGAAATACATAAATGTTTGCCAAGATTACAGAAGAAACTTGAATTTTCTCATTATAGTTTTGATTTAGGATATTTGCAGTCATGTTTTAGCACTTATGCATGGTGAATATTTTTAGTAATATTCTACTTTGCTGAGAAAGTATTACTTTTGTTGTATACATATTTGGTAACATATATCCAAAGCGACTTACATTATATTCAAGGTGCACATTTTTTACATTCTTGCTTTCTCTGGGAATCGAACCCATGACCTTGCCAATGTTAGCACCATGAAAAAAAAATAAAAAATCTACAGGAACGATTTAAATTCTGCAATCCTTCATCCTGGTCAGCATATTTATGTTGTTCATCATTGTATGATAAACAACAGTGTCATGCATTTTAATTGGTGCTTCGTCTATATGTAATCTCTAGTCTAAGACATGCACTGATTATTATTTTTGCTCTAAAATATCCATATCAAGGGATTTTCCTTAGGTAGAAAAAGAGTTTAAAAGCAAAGCTAGCTCCTCCTCTCCCCCTTTAGATGTGTCATCCAAAGCTCTCCTTTAAAAACACAGGTAGGGTTTTTCCTTTTTAAGACTCAGCCGCGCGTCTCTTCCTGACTTTTTAGATATACTCAAAACAGAGCAAAGCAAAACATATCATTTACACAGATGTCAATGGTAGATACACATAAAATCAAGCCCTTTCTCAGAGTTGAAATTTTTTACAAACATGATTTCAGAATTAACATGCACATGGCTTGAATCAGGCTAAATATCTGTGCCATTAATAGTCCATCAACATTTGCTGTACATGACAGCATGCTGAAAGAAACCAAGAAAAAGCAAGCCACCTTTAGAACAGTAAACAGGCAAACGTACGGCATGCTAAACAGGGCAACACCCTGCAATGTCTGCTGGTTCAGAGCATCATTAATCAGAGCTGCACTGCTGGTGGCTTGTGTAGATTGAGAGATTTGCGGATCATGTAAACGCCAGTGGAGACAGCAGAAATGATGCAGAAAGGTAATACAGAGAAACACTGCCTAGAGGATTCACACACACTTTGTGGTGTGAAGGCTTTGTAGGTTAAGTACTATGTGGCATGCTGACAATGGATTGGTGGAGACACAAAACAGTTTATGACAAACTGTGAAGGATAAACAGGCATTGCAATTAAACTGACACCTTATATCAGAATATTTCTGGTAGTGTTGGCATAAATTATGCATTTAAATGAGATTTTATTTAGTGCTATGATGACAAATTTAAATAATATAAAAAAAAACCCTCAAAAACAAACAGAAATAATTTATTTATTGAAGTTAGAGAATCATTATATGAAAAGATTAAAAATATATTATTATATGTAAAGAATAAAAATGAAGAACATGCTCTTAAATGGACCGTTCACCCAAAAATGAAAATTCTGTCTTAATTTATTCACCCTCATGTTGTTTCAAACCTGCATGCCACTGTGAAAAAGAATAATAATATACTTTTAAAAAATATACTTACAGTAAGTGTTTTTGGTCACATTGCACATTAACTGCTATTAAATGAAAATGTATTTTAGTTTAAATGTATATTAAATGCAATTAGCTAAATTACATATAACTTCATAAACAATCTTAACTTGAAATATAATTATCTTTGAAATGAAGTGTGCTGCCTAAGGGCTGTCAAATGATTAATCACGATTAATCACATCCAAAATAAAAAGTTTTGTTTACATAATATATGTATGTGTACAGGGTATATTTATTATGTATATATAAAATACACACACACACATCGACATATATTTAGAAAATATTTACATGTATAAACTTTATATATTTATATTCATATATTTGATATTATATATAAATATATTTAATATATAAACATATTTTTCCTTAATATATACATGCATGTGTTTGTATTTATATATACATAATAAATATACACAGTATAGACACATATTATGTAAACAAAAACTTTTATTTTGGATGTGATTAATCATGATTAATCATTTGACAGCCCTAATAATTATTTGTCTTTGAAATATTATTATCTTTGAAATGAAGTGTGCTGCCTATACTGACAAGCACTTATGATAAACTAAAATCTAAAATATTTATATATATATGTATATGCAATTACATATTTGATGATGAAATTGCTATTTAGAAAATGTTACATATATTAACTTTAAATGTAATATTAAATAAAACAAAAAATAAAAATTAAAATTAACATACAAAAGCTCCATTACATTAGCCAAAACATTAAAATAAATACATTAAAATAAGTTCTTATTTAAAATTCTAAAATATTATTTAAACAATGATTTTAAATGACTATTACAAAGTGCATATTGTTACAAAGTGTAATTAAGTGGATAAAAAAATATAATAATGAATGTGTATGCTTATTAAGTACACTTAAGTGGCCTTTAATTTAACCAGTATTGCATTATCTGCAAATTATAATTGTTTAAAAATAGATTTTAAGCATAATTTATATAACATACTTTTAAAAATATTTTTAACAAGGACAAAGATTTGGAAAATACTGGTCACCCTTTTCCCATGCAATTACAATAAATGAGCAGAAAAAAAAAGAAACCAATTGGGAAAAAAAAGAAAGAAAAAGCCATACTGGTTTGGAACAACATGAGAGTAAGAAAATGATGACAGAGTTAATTTGCCGGTAAACTTTCCCTCCAATGCATAATTAATATTAGACATAATTACTAACTGTTCGCATTAATTAACTGTATTAGCCATAATATTCACACGGTGGATACTTTTATGTAAACTGTTAGCACATTTCTGGTGCAACATGTTATTTCATAGATTGCGAGTGATCACACAATCAGAACAGGCTTCCATGAGGCTTCCATCAGTGGTGTGCTGAGAAAGAAACTCTTTGGATTGGAGAAAAGGGAACACATGCCAAAGATACCTGCTCCTGAGACTATATATCAGAGACTAACCTGACAAAGGAACACCTGCTAGGATTTTATATTTCTCTTCTAACAGTATGGCTCAGATTCTAAAGGACCAATAGTGGGGTGCTCTTCCTTGAAGTACAGCTACAGAGAGTTCTCCCCAACCACTTCCTGATGGGCACCACCTGTTCTCTTTGCCACATGAGGATCCACGGATCGCTGGGAGAAGAGAATATTGTCACCATAACACTGCTGGAGCCTCTCTCTCACTCTCTCTTTATTCTTTGTCACCTGTTGTCCCAGATGTGACTGTTGGTGCAATAAAGGCCATATTCTGCAACTCTGTTTGGCAGGATTCCAGCTTGAATGACAACTGACTTTAGTTTATTAGTGTCTATGTCTCATTATTTAATGGTTAGTTTACCCAAAAATGAAAATTCTGTCAGCATTTACTCACCGTCATGCCGTTCCAAACCTGCACGCTTTTCTTTCTTCTGTGGAACACAAAATAAGATATTTAGAATTCATGTTATCCATACAGTTATAGTTATAGGGTCCAGTGCTGTTTTGGACCCCACTGACTTTCATTGCATGTCCAAAAAAACAGCTGAAATAAGAAGAAACCAAAATCTAGAGACCTGAGTTTGGGCTCTTTTGATAAGCAATCACCTAGCAACCACTCAGAACCTCCTAGCAACTGTATTGCTGTATGCTAAAAACAACTCAGAATACCCAGCAATGGTTTAGGATTGTGGAGCCAACTTTTGCAAGAACAGAAGGGTTTTTTTGTTTGTTTGTTTTCATGAAATGTAATTTCTTTTTGGTCTTTCACAAAATTCTTCCTAAAATATTGTTATGAAGCGTTCAAAATGAGACAACATCTAATGTTGATATTTTATGTAAATGTCATTTTTATGCAATTTATATCCTAATCATCAGAATTCATTGGTTTCATATCAATTAATTGCTAACAGATTTTTTTTTTTTTTTTTTTTTTTTTTTTTTTTTTTGTAAAATATTATTGGAGTATGTTTTTATAAGAAAATACTATTTCTGTTTCAAAATGTCATATTTCATACAGTGTAACTTGCTGTGCAATTATCCATGAACTTTACTAGCAATTTCCTAGTGAAGTAAGATTGTTTCTATGCCAAATATGTTTCAGTGTATCTGAAAATATTGTAAATTAAATTCAAATAATTTAATTGATCATGCTCATTTTTCATATTTTTACATTTAGATACCTTCACATCTAATGCTCACTTGAGGCTAATCTTTAAAACATTGAATTACAGTAATACTCTTATTTACACTCACTATACAAAATTATTGTGTTTGTAAATAAAACAGATTATTGGACTATTTTTTACAAAAAAAATATTAAAATGTTTTTACTTCAAAATTTCACATTTAATGTGTTCAGTGTGCACTTGCTATATCTTTGTAATTATTTGTGAAAATCACTAGCAATTTCTAAATGAAATTTGTATCAAAGTAAATATTACACCATTTTGTGTGTTAAATGCAACAAGAATGTCTCAAAATGATTTTTTTCCCATTTTTTCAAAACCCATTTTATTTATTTTTTTATGCCTAAATTTACTTGTAGCATTTGAAATCATTGATTTAATTCGAAGCATTTGAAATCATTGATTAAATTTTGAATTTACTTATAGTAATAATAATTATAAACATCATAATTGTAAAACAACTGTAATTCCCATATCCATTAAAAAACATCAAATACAATAAAAATAGTCTCAGAAACAAAATTAAACATTAAACCATAAACAACCTGGCAATAACCCAGATCCACCTTATTGTCACCAAAGCAAAAATGTACAAGCCATTAATTGATTAATTAATTATGATCAGTAAATAAGTCATGAGTGCAGGTTACCCTTAGCTTCAGCGGTGATTAGACCTTTGGCACTGGATCACAGACTGCTCTCAAACACGAACCTTTAGTACCCCACAAATAAAAACATCTGGTGCCAGCAGGCACTTTGGGTCTCATAATTATGCTACAGACCCACAGTCCTTCTGCTACAACATTACATTACTGCTACAAAGCCATAGCTATGTTCATTGGGTAATTTGAGTTGTCTTCATCATTCACTGACAAATGGTACTTCATGCAGAGGACCAGATGGCAAGGCTAAGTCATAAATCTTAGAAATAAGACATTTGATTGATGACTTACAAGAGAAAGAAACACTCCCTGTAAAAAACAAACTGAACAGCAATTTCTCTCGAACTGAAACTGACTTAACACTAGCAAATCTAGGGAGCTATTTAAATTTAATTTGGGCTTCTCAACAGCATAATGAAGTTTAGTTAAATCAGTTTTTGAACTATAGGGACAAAAATTGACCCAACAGTGAAATATGTATTAAACAGCGTGGAAGAAGTTCTTACCTAAACAATGGGTGGATAACAGGCTTTAAAAACAACATGATGGATCCATAGCACCAATTATATCCCGAAACAGAACTGAATATCGCTGCATATCAAAACAAACCTCTTCTTTTCACACAGAAAGTTTGGCTCACTCAGTTCAGCACATTTAAAAGGACGTGCTATTTTATAAGGGGGGCATCCTAGTGTGACAACTTATCACCACCTTACCATGAATAAAACATCTTGCACTCAGAGAACGAAGAAATATTTGTCTGTTCCTTACGAGCCAAAAGACAAGAACTGCAAGCATATTCTATATTTTTGTCATCAGGAACTCAAACTGTACAAATACACCTCAAACACTATATGTCTGACAAAAGTTGGGGGGGGGGGTATTATTATATAATACTGAGAATTATATAAAAAATTATTATAAAAAAGAGAATTATAAAAATAATAAAAACAATCTAAATATCAACATATATAAATATCTACATAAATATCTAAATACAAAATATCGACACAAATATACGAAATGCACAAATTAATTTAATAATCTAAAGAAAGACAAATATCCAAGTGTCTAAATATCTACATCAGTATCCAAATAAATACCTACATAATTCAATGTCTACAAAAATATCTGAATAAGTTAATTAATATTCATATCTTAAGAATGAATGAAAGACAGATAGCACAGAACAAAGCTTTGGATAATTTTTTATTCATAATTTATACCAGCAGATACAAAAATGTTTAACTGTGTCCAAATGTGCAAGAAAACACTTTGGAAAACTGACCATGTAAACTGGAGTGAGCAGACCCTTTTGGACAAACAAAGGACTGAATTCAGAGCATTATTATCATTAACTAAAAACGTTGACTACAATTTTTGCATCTGACTTTCTCAGGAGGAGTATACCAAAGTCATTGTAAATATACATAGGCCTATATCTAGGTGACATTCTATCTCCCCCACCTTGTAATTAAAAAGGCAATCATAATCGTAAAGCAGCACGAATGTGTATGACACATTAAAGAGATATGTTGTAAAATTGTACCAAGATGTTTAAGAGATATAAACGGAGAGAAACTAATCTGTACTAAATACATCATGTAAACATTCACCTTCATTCGCAGCACAAGGACAACAGAACATGAATCAGAAAAATAGATATTTCAGTGAAGCTTGTCAAGTGCTCAACTGTCATCGGTTCAAAATACTTCAGCAATCCCAACAAGCGATACCTAACGACATACATACAAGGTCATGAAAATGATATTGAACATGATGGAGTCCCGGCAACTTTGTTGCAACTTTGTTCTTTTCTAAACACATGCTCACACGCACTGAACATTTTCAGTGTTTTTTCCAATTATGCCACACATTTGGGAATAAAAAAAAAAACAAAAGGAAACACTGCAGTCAAACACTTCAGTTCACATTTATATTTTGCATTAGTTGACTTCCACATTCTGGTAAACGCATGTTCAACGAATTGAAAATTCTGTGCCTTTCTGAAAACATTCCTCTTTTTGTTGCTTACTCAACCACAACCCTCACACTACTCAAACACACACAATTTAGGTGATTCTCACATCCAACAACTCATTCAGAAACGAAAACCCTTCATTTAATTGGAAAATGGCAACTTTGCCCGTTCAAATACAGCAAAAAACAATTAATTTACCAAAACACACATAGATACAGCATTTAAAATAAGTTTCCAGGTGTGTTAAGGAGCAATTTTCATCTCAAACTGTTCCCTTATACGCATTATGTATAAAAAAGAAAACATTTTTCACTGACGGAATGAACCCTATGGGTTGTGTTTCCACTAAAGATGGCAGATTGTTTGTTTGACAGCTAACCTTCAAAGTCTCCTTAAGGTGCCTCATGAATATTTTCCGCGGCATTGTTCACTGGTTTCTGTGAACACCAGTTGGCACTTTTTTTTTAAAAAAAAAAAGGCCCTTAAAAGCCTTAGACCATGTGTGGTGTGAAACCGCAAATAGAAAGTTCTGGCTCTGATTCCCACACATTCAATATGCCAGCTAAAGAGACATTTATAAGCTCCCCTGTTTGCTGATTATCCCAACGGAGTCCAAAGCAAAGCAGCGCCGACTCATGAGAGCGCATGAGCTAAACCATTTAATGTCATATTTATCCCAGCATCATTTAAGCAATGCACAAAAACCACTAACTCTTACAAAAGAAGAGCATCCAATGACTGACAATTGTTCCTATCTGAAGCCCTATTAAAGCCCTCATTAAAGAAAACAAAAGCAACAGATAATTCCCTTTCAGGTTCCTGGAAAGAGGATGGGTGGCGTGGGAAAAACTAAATGCACAACAGTGTATAACTTCTCAAATGTCTGAATTCAACATTTTTGGCTTGAAGCAAGAGTTTATGAAATATTGACAGGCTGACATGCTGCTACTTTGGAGGACAGAGGGTGAGGAAAGCCTTCTGTCATTCGGCAAAGGGCAAAAAAAATCTCCCATATTCACTCGAGAATGCATAATTGAGAAATTTGCAGATTAATTAAAGGTTTGCTTATGGTTCAAGTATAAACAAGTGAAATGTCTCTATAAAGCTGTGCTTTTAAGTTTGGGTAGGTTGTCACCAATTCCAATCATTCCAGTACTAGAATATGAAAATACTTAAAATGATGTTTAACAAAACAAATAAGACGAACTATAATAAACCTTTGCTTAATGTACATGAGCCAAAAATGATTTAAACAGAACAGAATACTGTATGAACCACACTATATAAAATAAATACAAAACAAAACATCTTTTGTTCTCTCCCTGCTCCCTTTTAGTATGACATCACAGATTTGTGGAATTCTGCATGTATTCTCCAATAAGATTTGTTTTGGATGTGATTCACAGTCCTCTTTGTGGCCTTCTCATACAAGACTGACCGAATTTGTTGTTGCACAGATCTAAAAAAGTCAAACGGATGAATAAACGTTTTACTGTAAACCTCTAATAAATGTAAAGCATTAATCCTAAATAAATACTTATTCTCATAAAAAAGTTGTCTGTCGAACTTTGATGCATTCGACGTGATAACTGTATTCCACCAAAACTCAGTCATCCAGCATATTCGCAAGTTTCATTAAAAGTACCGATTTGTAGAAGGAAAACTATCAAAACCTGCCAAAAACGAGGCTGACATCATATTTCCAGAGAAAGCTCATTTCTTGTAAAGGTGCGAATTTTCATGGGCGAAAACCCATTTCAATAGTAATCCACATGACTGGGAATTTCACACAAGATGCAAAAGATTTCCTCACTCAGATTTTCGTATCATATTTGCCAAACTGACCAACAGAAAGCTGCTCAGTTTGAAAGTGACTTCAAATAGCTGTGCTTTTTGCCAAAATTTCACCAATGTGATCACACCTTTACACTACAGCAAAACTATTGATGAACGAAGCACGTTAATGCAACATTCAATCTTCAAAATCCTAGCTTTGTATTAGCATTACTGCAAAACATATATAATCAATACGAATATGTATATTAGGCATGGCATCCCAATTCTAAATGGTTTCTGGACTTACCACGTTGCTCTGAAAAGACCTGCAAAATGTAAAACACTGAATCTGAGCAACAACAAATTTACCGCATATTTCTGTGGGAAGATCGGATAGTCAACCTACGCAACTGATCACCTGACCTCCATATATGTAAACTGTTTTAAGAACGCGCCACTCAACAAAAAGTGCAATTTACTCCCATATCCCACTACAGTCTGTTCAGTAGTGCTTCTCCTGCAAATAATCTTTCATTTTGTTTGGTAAAGGCAGTTTCTGAATCAAATCTATCCGTGTGTACTGTCGGATGACAAAGCGGCAAAGATATTGCAGCGAACGCACTTGCATGAACCGCGACACGGGATTGGTCAGCCGAACGGGGTACATGGCAGACCCCGGCAGACGGGATCTGGAGTAACAGAACGCGCCGTTTTCAGAGTCTTTTATAGAGTGCTCGATGAGATCTACGATGGAAGTGTGACCTTCTACGTCGGGCTGCTCGTAAAAGCTGAATCTGCCATTCGAGTGTTCGATCCTGGTGTGAAGCGTCTTTCCCTGCGACCGAAAGCTCAGGCTGAGGAGATAGCGATCGTCTGAACTGTCCCTCACCAAAAAAGAGCCATCTTGAAGGTTGATGAGCTTCTCCTCGGCCTCCCATCGAGTTATAGGTCCCCAGTACCAACCCTGCTTTGCCAGTTTTTTAAGTTCCTCTGTAAGGCTTGTTACAACCATGGGTCCGCTGCTTTGGAAAGAATCGTACACCCTGCTAACACCGGGAGCGGAATTAGGGTCAAAATTCAGGTGGTGCCTCACTCTCTCGACAACATGAGAGTCTGCACCATTGAAACCAGAGAGGGTCCTTGAAATACCGTTGCTGGAAAGAGGTGACAGGGTGGGAGAAAATAAAGGTGTGTCGGCTCTGGAGTTGGAAAGGACAATCGCCGGAGTACCAGGAAGATGTCCGTTCACCGCCTGCTCCATGAGGATGTCCGATGGCATGAGATCATGGTCATCCGGGCCCTGATCCACGTGCAATGAGTTCGATTCGACCTGATCGACCACTTCCATTGGCGAGGGACCATCCAAGCAGAAGGACTGGGATGAATCGGTGTACATTCCCTCATTTAAAGGCATTGTGTACTGGATGTAGTCCTGAGGTGTGAGTCCAATAGGCACGTGATCCTCAATGTTCAAATGCAAGTTGCCACTCTGAGTCTCCATGTCCTTCAACGACTCGCTCTGGTCCTGGAACAGACCTTCTAATTGGATCTCATGGAACTCCTTTCTGATGCCATTGAGGGAGGGACTGGGACTGGGGGAGTGGACCATAGCTTTAACCTTCACTTCCATCTTGATGCAAGCCTCTTCGGAGCCTACTGGCCGGAAAGGCCATGGAGAAGGGCTGTAATGATGGCTTCGGAGGGACGAGGACCTTAAGGGCCGCTGGGCTTTGACTTCATTAAAGCTTATTGGGACTGATGAAGAAGAGAAGGTATCATCATCATCTCCAGAGCCTACTGCGGTGGAGCCTCCTTTGACTTTTGATTTCTGTTTGGTAGACAGTCTCCTCTTTAGAGTGCCCATAAGACTCTCGCTTTTTGATCGGTTCTTATGACCCTTCTCATCCTCCCCATTAAGATCACAACCTACCAGCCCTTTGGTGTAACAGCCTCCGAAGAGAGAGTCATCCTTGGTGAACTCGGCTGCTAAAGATGGCTGCTGGAGCATGACGAAATCGCCATCTTCTTTGCCCTTTATGTTAAGTGACTTTCTGATCGTCTTCAGACTGATCTTCTTCATCCTTGTACACCCAGTCAGGTGAGGGCATGGGACGGTCCTATCTGCTGACCGAAGGATGCTAACCGCAGAGTCTGGCCATGTGACTGGGCAATGTCAATCATGTGAACGCCAAAGCCTTCGTCATCTGCAAAAGGTGAGATAAAAGACATCATGAAAACGAGACACATGAGAACTAAACATGCAGTGTTCACACTCTTTTTGATTTATGATTACACTTCAAGTCATCTGTGACTGATATATCGGTCAGTATTTTTTCTGGTTGGCCGTTTCGCTAGATAAGACCCTTATTCCTCGGCCCGGATAGTGTAGAGCCTTTTGAAACTGCTCTGAAACTGCAATTTAGACCTTCAGCCCGTTGGCCACCATTGAAATCCATTAGACTGAGAAAAATACTGGAATGTTTTCCTCAAAAACCTTAATTTATTTGTGACTGAAGAAAGAAAGACATGAACATCTTGGATGACACTGGTAAAAGTAAATTATCAAGAACTATTTTAATCTGTAAGTGAACTACACCTTTAACTTGATAATCATTATCTAGTTTTTAATGGATCCAATTTACAAAGCCAATTCCACAAATTACATTTATTCATAATGCTTATATTTACAAAAACAGTTAATACTTTAACTGTTTCACACTTCTCATTGAAATTTACTTTTGAGACATATTTTAAGTTAAAGTAGGCTTTAGGTTTACATTTCAAACGTGTAACATTATATAACAGTGACACAGGTTTAAACTGTAATATACAATATTACAAAGCTGTCAGATCTGACATCTGATATTTATCGTTTGACTTGAACTTTACAATGCTCAAATCAACACGAGGTCCAATCTCAGGTGGTTATAAATGATGTGTTGATATGAAATCAACAGATCGATTTACGTCCTACACAACATTATATATATATATATATATATATATATATATATATATATAGAAGAGAGATAGAGAGAGAGATAGAGAGAGAGCTTTGAATGCATTTTAGCTTGCATATGATAATACAACATCAAAAACAACAACAACAAAAAAACAAAA